>NC_138584.1:19084625-20284625 GCF_964289735.1 Phaethon aethereus
GGTAAAAGCTAAAAAAATATTGCGTTGGGTTTTTTTTGAAAGGCAGAGATCTCAGGCTGGAATGTTGTCTTTCTGCTATGATACGATTTCTGTGGAATAAACTGCTACTAGGCTCTTGAAAGGAATATGAGCTGTCTAGTAAGCTCAGAAGAAACACTTTTAGAAAAAAAATCTCACTGAAGTGCCAGTGTAGTGCTACTTAAGCTAGTACATTCCTACACATGTAGAAATAGTGATGCCAATGTGTGAATTGCCATTTTAAAATAAGTTTTGCTTTTTAAAGAATTACAGACATGGTACAGTTGTGTATTATGCCACTAGGAGCTTATACATTTCTGCTATCTTTCCTGAGCAGTCATGCAATGTACTCTGGGCAGCTATTGCTTTTTCCTTAAGCTCACTGTTTCATACTTTTCTCAACTGGGGCCTTGCACTGTAATTATTTTTTTTCTATTCATTTGCAAGCCGGAATAAACTTTTTAAAAGTACTTCCTCTCGTATCTCCTATTCCATATGGTGGTACTTGTTCTATCCAGTGGAAATTTGTGGGAGAGCCTCAGGAGAGAGTTATTTCATTTTTAAAAGGACTCCCAAGCTCTGATCCCCAACTTCAAAGGCATTTGGGGCTACAATACCTAAAGGGAAAAGTCTGACAACACCTGATACAATATAATTTTTGTTTTGACTGCTTTTACTTTGTTCCACTGAGTTTATTCCCCTTGAAATTTGTGGTCAGACTGAAGCGCTAGCAGAGCAATTATCACCTTTAATTGTATGTTTCTAAAGCTTCTAGCACTGCAAGACTGAGACGAGTGGCAGACCTTAGGTGGTAGCACAGTACGATGATTAAATAAATGTCATTTCTTTTCAAGCAGTAGCCATTTACTGTTGGTATGTCTAGATGCAGTGATCCTCCTGTATGGATTGTAAGCCAGGCTAGCTTGTGCAGTTATCGTTTCCTCACAGGAGCACTTATACAAATAGACCAGTGGTTCTCCAGGATCAAGAAATGTGCTGTGCTCCACTGCTGGGTTGCTGGGGACCTGCCAACCACAAACTAATATGGACACTGTACTAATAAAAGTCTGTTTACTTTTTGTACAGGGATCAGCTGGCTTACCTGGAGAAGCTGGGCCATCTGGAAGCCTTGGCGAAAAGGTATAATAACGTAACTGACTACTCAGCAACAAAAATCAGCTTTGACAAACCATTGGGATGATAAAATATTGATGAGAGATAGTTTACTGACCACTGACAAAGCTAATATTCATGTAGCTGTTTTAGAGCAGAGAGATGTAAAAAATGGTAACCTAAATGCTGCTGTTTGAGCTATGCATCTGGTATCCTTCATTTTACTTGGCAATGAATTTAGAGCTGATAGATTTGATATTTTCTTCATATTATGGCACTCACTTTACTATCCACTGCTATTAATTCACAGAAACTGGAATAAATTATACTTGTTTTATACAGTAGTCACTGTTTTTGCACTGCTATGGAATGAAGACACAAGTAGAAAGGTGGCACTTGTCTGTATGCATTAACTGAGTAAAGAAGACAACATCGTTAGTTTTGTCTGCTGTGCAGTAACAGTTATGTTTATGAAAGCAAAGTTTAGCAGACTTAATGTGACTAGAACAGTATAAATAGCTTAAGCATATTTGTCATGGTTTTATTTAGGTGAAGTGTTTTAAAACTGAAAAACAGGAAACTATTACTGGACTGCATGTCAGCTTCAATTATAATAAAAACATAATTGTTTGTTAGAATGATCCAGCACTGTTTCTATTTCTTCCCTGCAGGGCCGAGTTATTTCACCTAGACTGGTGGCTGCTATTTAGGTGTTTTATTGGCAAAGTCTTAATAATGTATTAGAACTTCCATGAAAATCTGATTATAATTTATATAATCTATGAAAGGAAATACATCAGTGGAAAGCACTGCTTGTTAAAACTAAAATTTAGACAAGTCTTATATGGCTTTAATGATAATACCATCTTAGAATTTGGTGTCAAAGGATTCTTGTTCTTTATAATTACCCTTGGGCCAACAAAGATTACCTTGGGATACTGCTGTTAGTTTAGCAAGGAGGGAAAAGGCAGTAAAAGACTAATTAATCTATCAGCAAATGGAAGCAAGCTTCTTTGTGGCGCAGTAGTTGTTGTCATTACTATGTTGTTTCTGTAGAATTTATCTTCCTTTTTTGTGGATTAAACAGTACAATGTAAACATGCTATGTGAATTTAAATGACAAACATACTTCCAACATAATTATTTTAAAGAAATGTGTCTTTAACAGTATGCAACATAAAATATAGCATTATCACTATGTCATGTGTACTATCTGCAATAAAAGTGTAATATTTGTATGGGGATAATCTACAGCCAAGCTTGATGTTTGGGCTGGATGTTAGGCAAATAAAAGGTGAGAAGGTATGTCAGACAAGGAAGACACCTTTCCTACTTTCCCTACCCCAATTGCTTCTGCAACTGTTGAAG
This sequence comes from Phaethon aethereus, assembly GCF_964289735.1. Taxonomy (NCBI): domain Eukaryota; kingdom Metazoa; phylum Chordata; class Aves; order Phaethontiformes; family Phaethontidae; genus Phaethon; species Phaethon aethereus. Next base: position 19,087,125 of record NC_138584.1, read on the forward strand.
GGCTGGTCTTGCTTTTAGATCTGTGCTCTCCTAACACATACTGAAGAAATGAGGTGGGGGGGAACAACATTTTATTTTTGCTTGCTTGTTGAGGTAAATTTTATGGATTAAAGAAGAATATAACTATAAATGCGATGCACCCAACAGAGAGAAAAGGGATCTGCTAGCTGCAGTTCACAAGACTGATGTACCATATCTCTTCTTCAGTCTTCTAGGAAAAAGGAAGACAGAGAAATTCAGTTTTATCATCTTTTTGAAATATCAGTCAGCTTGTTAGGAGGAAGGAGTGCAGAAATTCAAAAAGGCCTCTGCACTCTTTCTGAAGCACAGTCCCTGAACCAATGGTGTTATGCATTTTGCACTGCAAAAAGTTGTTCCCTTTAGCAGCCAAGTCTCTTCTAGGCTACAGGCTACAACCCTCTTAAAGACCTCTTAGATTGCTGTGGTATTGTTACTGCAGGTTAGCCTCGTTGGCCAGATATGCCTGGCTCAATGGACATGGAGTGAGTCGGGAAAAGAGCACTCAGTGTTATTTTCTTTTTATTTTTTTGTTAAAGGGAGAGCGAGGCAGTCCAGGACCAGTAGGTCCTCCTGGAGAGAAAGGTGTTATGGTAAGTCACAAATAATGTAGAAGCCATAGTTATGTTACTTACAAAGGCACTTTACTTTCAAAACAGTAATATATTCTCACTCTCCTGACTCTGCAGGCTTTATGGAGAAGAGTGGTACTTATGATGCATTGTTCCTGGGAAATTTCATTCAGCAGCTTTATCACCTCTGTGGAAGTGACATTGCAAAGTGACCTGCTGAATGAAACCGAGGAGCAACTGCATTTTTTAAAAATTGCTCTAAGCAGACTTATGTTAAAAAATATCAAACACAGTGTGTTGAAAGGAGGCATAAATAAAGGAGGGAAAGTAAATGAATGATCTCCTGTGTAGACTGGCTTAACACAGATTATTCTAATAGACTGATAACCAGCATCACCTCTAATTCTGTGGCACAGCAGTACCCAGACAGCCTCTCGGTGCCACTCTGGTGGGAGGACTGGCTTCCTGACAACACCACTTGTCCTAAATCAGGATGCAACATTTCATACAGCATTAGACAGTCTAGAGGCCGCTGTCATGTTAAGTAGGTTGTTGGCGCACGGAAGTAAAAAGCTATACACACATGTGCCCATTGCCACATAGATGTTGAAGTTCTTGAGGAGAAGCGGTTAGGGTTTGGTTGTATGTTTGCTAGCAAGCACTGTGATGGGTCCAGATGGACAGAGAACGCGTTTTGTCTTGGCCAGTCCTGCCCACACCAGGATGTGTCCGTTTTCTGTTCCCACTGTCACAGCCTTGATGTGAGGATTTTGAATTCATTTACAACTTAGCAGCTTTTGTTTCAGAAAATCCCTGTCACCTAGTGCCTGTCTGTGGGAAAAATTCTTAGGTTGCATTGATGATTATTGTGATCCATCCAAACAAATATCTGTTTCCTAAACAAAATTTTGGGAATAAATTTTTGAAGTTTAAACATTTTACTGACTTACCTCCAGTTTTTCAGTTAAGTAACTGGATTTATTATTTTTATTATAAAACCAATTTTGATTAAACTGTTCAGTCTTTTCTATATTTATTTCAACTCTAGGGCTACCCAGGATCTCCAGGAGGCCCTGGGCCTGTGGGGCCAGAAGGATTACCTGTAGGTATCGAGTGGTGCTTTGGTTTGACATAAAATGTACCATTTTCAAATTGTCTTTTTGTTCTGATGAAGCTAAGGATGGTTTCTAATTTGTACTGCAGTCTATAAAACTGTCATGAAAATTTGCCTGTCCAGACACGAAGTCTGTTCATCTGCTCTTTACCAGGATGATCCATGAGAGACAGGAAAACTAATTTATATCATTTACTCATCCATTTAAAAATCATTCTGTTGAGACAAGTAGGGGAATAGAATTTTTTAAGGATGGTTTAGAGTTGCACAACAATTTCATTTTTAATTCATTGATGCCTAATATAATTTAAATATATTCATTCTGTGTTTGTTTTCATTGTTAGTAAAAAATAAATTATATTCTAATTTGCTGTGTATAATTGTGCTATAATTTGGGTCTTCAGTACAGACGAAACCTGAATCTTTTATCACAAATTGTTAGGGGATTTTTAAGATAATGTTGCTGAAATACAAGTATCCTTTAGCAATTTTGGGATATTGGACAGAAGTAATTTATGCAACAGTCCCATCATGATTTCTTATTCAGAATAAAGTTATATAGTGTCTCTTATTTATATTTTTTTCTAAGTAAATTGTACTAACACAATTAATTGAATTTGAACCATGAGTGAAAGTAATTGATTTGTACTGGTTGCATTGACTGTTGCTCAATGTGCATGAGCCTTGTAATTTTCAGAAACCTGTGTATAGAAGGCAATGAATAATAAGTTTATTTGACATGTAGGGACCTTCAGGGACAAGAGGACCACCAGGGCCACAGGGACCTAAGGGAAGAAGAGTAAGTAACATTGCAGTTTCATGTTACTTAGAGCAGAGTGTAGTGTGTTGCCAGTAGGAATCTGATGTGTAACCCATGTACAGTTGCTTCCTTTGAACTCTGTCCTCTTAAGCCATTTGTACTGAAGTCAGGCAGATAATCCTTATATTTTGATATAGGAAATTATATGAATCTTCATTTCTCCTCACATTACAGTTAAATGGGGTTTTGCCATTGATTTCAGCTGAGAGCAGAACCAGAACCAAAATGATCACTGGCTTTATTTTCTGTATCCATAAATATGCAAATGTTGGCATTTATAAGTACCATTGGACTGTTTCAATGTTTTAAGGATTGTTTTCTTTATTTGCATGTCATTTATGTCTTTGGAAAGACAATCAAAATCACCCAAATGTAGTTCTGAGAGAGGAAGAAGCAAAGTCAGAAGACGGTGTATGCTAGAATCTCAAACCTCTGATTAGACTGTCATTTCTATTTCATGCATTTTTATCAGGGAAATGGGAACCATTTTTTCACTGTATACAAAACACTAATGCAAAGCCCACATAAGCAAAGACAGCGTCTGTCCCGATCAATTTGTATGGGCATTTGATCACAATACATAAAATCAGTATCAGTGAAAGTGTTGCAGTTTTCACCTGGGGATGGTTGGCTACATGGTTTTCATAAACACTTTCCTTCATAAACCCCACCAGTCATTTGCACTTCCTGTCTGGAGGTTTTTTGGTCATGTTTTTGTAGTCTGAGCTCAAGGTGCCTGCAGGAAGCGCTTCCAGTTCATAGTATAGATGGGTTTGGTTGCAGCATGAGCAAGTGTATTCTCACTGGGTTTATGGAGGTTGTCGAGAATAGCAGTGAAGATGCACCTTTCTAACATCAGCCTCACCTAGCAGTTTGACAGCATCTCCAGGCTTCCTATGAGACTGGTACAGCTCGTACCAGTGGCTGGACCTGTGTGTCTTCACAAGTGGTGTTAGCATTGGGCAGTGCTTACCAGTCATTCCTGACAAAGTCCCTGAATCCTTGTTAGTGAGATAATTTTGTTGGTTTCTTTCTGTCATAGGAAGCAGAAACTTTTGTTTCTACAGTAAAATACAATTATAGCCTTCCTTTATCCTCCTTTGTTATGGTGATACCTATGATTTCTAAGAGAATACATGGTAAAATTTGACAAGTTTTAAGATCTGGAGGTTTCGCTCCAGTTAAAGATAGATACCCGAGAAGCACGCTTTGCCTTTTAAATAAGATTTTAAATTCGAAAATATTGTGGTTAGCAAACTTTGTAATACAAAATTTATTAACTGTATGTTCTTCTATGTTACTTTTTCATGATTGCTAAACTGTTAAATAAGAGATTGGGTAAAGAGTTATATTTTCAGCATATTCAAAACAATATATCGGAATATATTATGTATTTGAATATTAATATATTATATTTGAAATTATATTTTGAATATTTGTTGTAGTTGAAATATGCCATATTTTGAAATATACAATATTTTGAATATTTTGTATATTTGAAATGTATAATGCTTAGCAACTTCACAGTACACTACAGGATTATTCAGAAGAGAAACTTCACATGTTTGAAATAAGTCTTCCTCGTTTAGTACAGTTTCCTCCTCCTTCAGAAGAAATCTGTTTTAATTTACCTCATTGTTTGTGGTGCACTTTGTAGGAATGATTTGTGAAATGTAGCATATGAAATGTATAATCTCTGTTAAAAGTCTGCAACAGTGGTTCTGAGTTGCTCTGTATTAGAGAGGTTTCCAGCTGGCAATGCCAAGTGAGTTGTTTTGTTTTGGTTTATTTAGTTTCAGACATAGAGTATAATTCATCCCAGACTTCAGTTTCCTTACATGGGTAAAGCAGATTTGAGCATATGTCTACATACTAAAACTTCTTGTGCTTGTCTGAAGTACCTATCAGTAGCAGATTTGTCTGAGTCTAGGTTTCAGGATTAAGGAAGTTATCTCAGCAGCTCATGGAAAAGGACACACCCACCATCATCAGAGAGAATCTGTATGGTCTTCATTTTTCCCTTACAATAGATGTGGCTTTTTTTTTAAGCCAATTTAAAAGGCTATATTAGTAAAAATTTCTTTCTGGGAAATTAATTTGCTAATTCAATGATAGACATTTTAATTTAATAATGAATTATCTGAAAAAAAAAAAAAACACAAAAATACCCCAAAACCATATCCACTAAGAAATATTCGGTATTATTTTGATAATTTTGCATGCAGAAATAGCAAATGCTTCCCACATCTCACAGGTCACCTGCTTGTTTTCTGGATATATCACACATATGTAATCTATTAGTGCCCAGAAAAATGAGTTTATTGAAGCCTGTTTGTCAGGCAAAACTGAAATGCAGATATATTTGCTTATGCAACATATCTAACAAAATTCAAAGAGAAGCCTTAATTAGCTGCAGAGGGCAAGAATCCACCCCCCACTGATAAGTGCAGTGAACTACCAAAAACTGGTGTAAGCAGCGTCCAACCCCAGGCACCAGGGAGAAGAGAAGTGGCAGAGAAGTAGTTCCCGAAGCGTTCAAGAGGTGCTTATACACACGCGTTCAGTGGAGAGAGGCTCCGGGGCCCACATTAATAACTAAGGCAGCCTTCTGACAGGAGCGTGAATCTTGGCTTTGATGTAGAGGAGCAGAGGGAAAAACAGCCTTTTTAGTTCACAGGCAGATTTGAAAATGTAAATCAAACCAGAAATGCAACGCAGTTGTGATGCTGAAAAGAAGTAGCAGCTTGGCACCACTTTTTGTTCAGTGGCCTGATTCAGTGAAACTAATGAGTGCCTTACTTCTCTCTGATATCAGTAGGAGCATCTCTGAAAGTGAAATACATGCTGAATTGAGACACACAGGCCCGTGGCATCAGATGAGGAGTACACATATGCACTCATTTTCACGTAAAATGCTGACGTTTGAGCTTCACCTAAAAAGGAAAATCCCTTGGGCCCTGTCGGTCCACCAGCATTTCAGTTTGGTGGCCTATAGGATGAAGTGAGTTAGAAGGCCAGTTCAAAAGTAATTAGTGTAAGTAGTTGTCTCTGAGACTGGTACGGAACTGCTGCAGGTTGTACCTTTTAATTCCTCTGGATGTAGCATTCCCCTCTAAACTCCTCCTCTGATCCTTCCGTCCTGGCAGGTCTGTCTGCCAGCATCACCAGAGCGGGAGTCAGAGTCAAGCTGCTGATATGAACGCGAGTTCTCCCATGCAGGCTCTCCTCCCTCCCAGCAACATCTGCTACTTGGTGATTGTTTTTATGGGGAGAAGACTTATTTTAATTTAGATTCTATTTTGAAGGTAGAAGATAGTTTTTATTTAAGGAGTGTCACATCTTCTGCCAACTGAGACAGGAATCTTTGAGGGAGTCTGTCTCTGTGATTTTGGCAGCACATCATGGACTACATTGCTTATAATTAAAGTTAACTCAAAATAAATCCCAAACATCCCAAGCTCTGTGGAAGTCCCAGATTGGAGCTGTAGTTTATGCCTTTGCCTCCATCCAGCATGACTGGGAATGCTTCGTGGAAGGGGGTCTCAGAGCAGACCCAGGTCTTCAGAGTCTGTGAACAAACTCCCACTGAAGCCCCTGAGAATTTTGTCTGCTCTCAAGATCAAAATGTCAGACCCGAAGTGAAATCTCGCATAAGGAAAATATCTGGGGCCCCCTGAAACCTGGGGTTTGTCATCACTGGATTCAGAAAGAGAAGTGTCAGAACTCCAAGCTCTGTGTGGCAGGCCTCAGAAAAATGCGTACCAGAGTCATACAGAAGTTAAATAGAAGCATATGGAAATTGCCCTTTGTTGTGTACCGAAACAAACGTATCCTGTCTTCACAGCTGGAATCTACAGGAAGTCTTAGGAGCGCTGACCCTCTACTTCTGCACTGTCACAGAGTGGAATTCCTTCATCTCGTAAATTCTGGACCTTTCAGCAACTGGTTCACATCCAAGATTACCCAGCAGCCTACTTCTGCCTGAGAGTATCCAGCTGCTCAGTCTCCAGTACACCCAGGAGTTCTGGCTAGCTTGAAGGCAGGCTGTCTAGGAATCCATGCAGTATCTCACTGTTAGGGGGTTTTGGGGGATATGCCACTGAGCATAGTGCTAGCACAGAGCTTCCTCAGCTCATGCTTGAGACTTGATGCACTTCAGTGGGAGGTTGGGTCCTTGTGTGACCTGCTTTTTTTTTTTTAGTGTTAATCTCATGAAAACACAGAGGGAGAACGCTGCTTTGTAGATGCTTCAATGGCAGAATGACACTCTGGGCGGTGGGAATATCTGTATCTAAGAGAAGGAATTTCTCTCCATGACCAGAAGGAAAAAATACAGTAGGCAGCCATGAAGCCGTTATTTCATGTTCTTTTGTTGTTCTTGTTTGCCGGAGAAGAAAACCACAATGTCAGAGGCTGGTGCTTCTTTTAGTTCATACCATAATGTTTGACTAATACAACTGTAGCTTTTAATTTAAGAGGAAGAGATCCTGTATCATTAGATTCATTTAATGAGTGAGACCTAAGCAAAATTCTCAATAGCCACTAAGATTCTTAGCAGTTGGTATTCTTCAGGCTGATGTTTGGTGTTTTAAAGCTTAAAAGCAATAATTTTTCTGCACTTGCTTTCCTGGAATGCAGCTCATGAAATTCAGTTTTGAAAACGCAGATAAATGACATAAGTGTCGTAAGTTTGGGGCCAGGCAACAGCAGCTTATGTCTGTAACAGCCAGTAGGATTATCTTTGCTTCATTTGTGTCTGTGCTGGCATGGAGAACCTCAATTACCTAAGGATATCAGCAATCAGTTTTAATGGGTAATATCTTTCATATTCCTCACAAGCAGGGAATATGGAACCTAGAAAAATGTGTGCACTTCAGGGTTATGTGAAACAAGTGGCCAGTGTGCTTTGTGATACATCAATAGCTGCATGTGTTTATCTGTCTTAAATTGTTCAAAGGAAGTGAGACTAAAATTGATGTAACTTTCTAATATTTTTCCATGTCAACCACCAAAAGAGAGAAGTAGCTGCATAGTGTGTCTATGTTATTTTCACGTATGTTAAGGAGGCAGAATGAGAAGAACAAAAAGAGTTAATTGGTGCTTTTTGCCTTCTTAGATGGACTTTTTCTCAGTTTATTATCCTAGAGTTTCCAATGTAATATGTTCCATCTTAGAAACAAAGTTGAATCCGTGCCAAAGAACAAAGTAGTAGCAATTGTTTGGCAGCCTTACTCCTCAGCTCTCCTGCAACCTAAATTAAATAACAGCAGGCAAATAATGTGTATTTCTCACTCTGTACTAGCTATAGTAGGAAATGATACAGATCCAATTAATCTGTGCCAATAATGAGTCACACCATACTATTTATAGGAATGTTATGGTGTGCTTTTGTTAGATTATTAAATTGCCTTTCCCTTGGATTCCTGCACTCTGTTCTGTGGCTGGCTAAAGCTAGGCTAAAGTCAGGCATGGCCCAGAGGCAGAAGCTGAGCATCACGTTGGTTTCTCTTACTTTGTTTTCAATTCAAAATTATGTAGTAGAAGATTGGCGTTTTGAATGGTAGGCCTTTTCACTTGATTATTAGTGATCAAATCAGTTGTCATTCACTTCCTAATGATTGGGCTGTTGATGCAAACTCTACTGAAGTGGATATCTGTGTGACTAGCAGAAAGGTTTTGGTATGTTATGCACATAACATGGATTGAGAATCCTGTGTAGTTTCCTGACAGGACCATTTCTTAAAATATGTGCTATGACCTTCTTTATGATTAAAAGAAAAGAATTTATGTTAATACTATTAATGATAGAAGATAAAATCTAGAAAGGAATTTCTATATTACACAAATCTGTACAATCAAAATGTGTCCTTTTTCCTTCTTGAATATTTGAGATTCTAACCCCTGATTAGCTCTGTGGAGGATGCACAGAGACAAATGACAGGTCATGTATCTAGAAAGTCTGAGAAACACTAAAATTGTCCTGCAGTTGCTCAGCTTAACACTCTCAATTTTCCCCTCCCTATGTTGCCCTAGGGGACTCCTCTGCAGCTCTTCTGTGAACTTCTTTCCCCTTCTACCCCCCTTGCTTAATGACCTCTCCTCACTCCATCTCAAGGTTTCCTGTTCTCCCTTCTGCTTCCATTCTTGGAGGCATTTCACCTGAACGGAATGTCAGATCATGGGAGTCTAAATCTGCTCAGTCTGCCTTGAATTTTTGTCACAACGCATTTTGTGTGCATTATAGATGGCAGTTACAGAAAAAGCGCAGAGCAGTAACCTGACATTAATTTGATCAAGATGTTTAGCTTTCTTTTTAATTATGCTATATAATGATTCAATAATTGGGCTTACACAGTTACGTAATCTTAATGTTAGGCCCAGTCTTGTGCTTACAAAGTCCTCCATCACCCTTAAAAATAGCATTAGTGTTTTGGTTCTGATATCTGAGTGTACTGAAGTCACCAGAATTTTTTTCCACAGACTTCAGTAGCGTTTGGTTTGAGACCTTTCTTATTGAGAGCCATGCAGCAACCTGGAGTGTCTTCTTCTGTAGCCTCTTTTCTCCTCTAGCTTAAAAAAATGCCTGTAAATATTCAGTCCTGGCTTAGACCAAAACAAAAAGGTGGCCAGGCTAACCCAAGGATTGCCTCACAAAAGCTGTGTCCCAAACTACGTAAGTATCAAAGGTATTCAGACAGCTTTCCCTGCCTGTTCATTTTATTTTTCCTGTGGCTTCTGTGTGTTCCCTCGTGCTGGCCAGAAGCAGCAGTGCTGAAATGCTGACAGATAAGCTTCTCGTGGGATACTTCTGGCTCTGCCAGGTGTTGTAATTATATATCAGCTCACAGGAAAGGCCTTTTCTTGAGAGATTTCTGTTTCAGGAAAAAAGCCTAAATGATTCTGGATACACACTGTTCCTGAATTACCAATCAGACATTTCTTTCACTGTAGCTCCAGAGAGAAGCACATCAGTGCTTACCATCTGTTCTGACAGAGGTTTTGATGTGCATCAGTAAATCCAAGTCAGAGAGAAGAGAATTCAGCTATGTTTTGTTTCAAAAAATTCAAGAGGGACGTGGAAGTCACAGACATTTTTAAGGGGAAGGTAATCTAAATAAAATCAGACATGCTTCCAACGAAGTCATTTTACAAGCCTCTGTTATTGCCTATAAGAACAGTATTACAGCTCTCTGGAAATCAGTCATGATTGCATGCCCTGCACTATAAACTGTGACCCAAGATGTAAGGTTCTCTGCAACTCAGAAATGCACTCTGAAAATACAGCTTGTTTTCCTCTAGGCACTGCCATAGCAGTGTACTAGTTCCCTCTGCCACCAGGAAAGCTGTGGTGTCTCATCCTCCCACTGCCTACTGCTGTAAAGAGCCTGGCTCTGTCTTGGTACTTACCTAGCTCTTGCTTTAAAGTGGTCTGGTTTTAGTTTGTTATTAACTGGTTTTAATTTTATTCTTCATACCCGAACAGTCATGGTGTTTAGAATTATGGAAATAACCTCCTAAATCAGCATGGATAAATTATTCTTTTCCATTTTGCTCATGATCTGTTTTAAGGATTTTTCATTTCCTTGTAAATTAATGGATTTAGATTTCTCATCTTAAATAATAATTTCTGAATGTTTTAACAATAAATATTTGCTATATTATAATACAATAATATAACAGGTGATCTTTTTTCATCTATTGGTTATAAAAAGTCACTTTACAAGAGATTTTAGTGTAACAATAGGGCAATTAACTATGCAAGATGATAAATTGCTTTTAGTCTTGCCTCAAACTGGTTTACTAATGGAAGAACTTTATCCACCTGTTTTAGAGTCTTACTATAGCAAGCTGAATTTTTGGACATACAATTTATAATATGCTCAAAAGAAAGCACTCCATATATATATATATATAACACTAGCGCTTACCTAAATTCTTCTAAATATGTCTGTTGCATCCATACAAAGTGGATAGGAAAGAGAGCAGAAAATAGCCTGCATGCTGGCTCCAACAGAAACCCTGAACATTTTCTTTACATATTTTCCAGAAAATCTTTCTTCTTAAATTCATATTTAAGCAAACCAGAAACTCATATTATTCTTTGAAGCTTTATTTCACACTTAACATACAATGAAAATTGTTTTTCTTGCTGACAAACCACATTTCCCTTCTCCTAAAGCTTATGTTGCATCTCCCTGATGATAACAAAAACTAATGCATAATTAATGTAACAAACCACGTGTTCAATATTCAGGGGCCAAGAGGTCTAGACGGTCCTCTAGGGGAACCAGGAACACAAGGCATCAAGGTGAGTGCCTGCATTGCTCGGTACTGTATAAAACATTTACATAGACCATAACAGATAAGCAAAGAAAACAAACAAACAAAAAACCAATACAGCATGTCAGAAACCATAAATTTCTGTGTAATCCAGGAGGAGATTTGCAAATTTCTGCCTTCTTCAGGTACTTTCTTATTATGGTATAAACCCATTTAAGCCTGAATCTGCACTTTCTGTGGAGTTACCCCGCATTTAAACTGTGTGCAGCTTATCTAGCCAATGCACATAGAATTCACACATTATTTGTTATTTATCACAGAATAGTTTTTGGGTTGGAAGAGACCTTTAAAGGTCTATATTTTATTTTATTATATAAAGTTTTTATTATAATCTATATTTTATTTTATTATATATATTATATATTATTTTTATATATTATTCTATAGGTGTGTATATATATATTTATATATATACACACCTTGTTCTTTTTAACATATCTATATTTATCAGGGAGAAAGAGGACATCCGGGAAAAAAAGGACTTCCTGGGCTCATTGTAAGTATTGGAGCCAATCTTTGTAGTAAGCCTTAACACAGTTACTGCTAATTTCTGAGCTGTGTTTTGAAATTATCTGAAGCCAGCATCATTTTTCAATATTTCTCTTTGACCAGGGTAAAGCTGGAAATCCAGGAGAAAGAGGAGACCAGGGTGCACTTGTGAGTATGAAATTCTCTAGTACTTCTACCAAAAAAAACCCCAAAAACCATAAAATCTCATACTTTTTCACACTTGGGATATGAAGGAATTTGTCTACTTTAGAGCAGATGGAAAACTTTGACAGTATGGTTTGCATTTATTCGTACAAAGAATCATGGTCAGAAGTGAGAGTAAGTATGAACATGGTCTAGTCTGCTACAAGACCAGTGTTTTCATGGATGATGGTCCACAGAATACAATATAATAGCAAACTGCAGCAGAAGAAATGGCAACTGTAGTTAGTAGAGGGGTCCTAGAAGTTGCTTTGGTTTTTTAGTTTTATTGCAGTTTTAAGGAAGAAGGTCATTGTGACATAGAGAAACAATTCTTTCATAGGTTTTGGAGTAGTTCTGTACTATCAATGTTGGGATAAATACAGATAAATGTATATCACATGTATAGGAGAAAATTTTTCCTTTTAGGGCTTCTTTCAATGGAAATCTGACATGTTCTATTTTAGGTTTTCTTTTACAATGAAAGTTACCAGTCTGTCCAAATTGTATTGGATTTTCAATAAAGAAGGAAGTAGAAAAGCAGAAACAAAGCAGTAATGGTGGTGATTTTGTGCAGAAATTGAGATTTAAAATGTCATTTGTCACTGTACTTCTCTTGCCTCTTCCACTTAGATTCAGGAGCTTGTTGCCTCTCACCTTTGACACTATGGGTTTTCGTTTCCTCTTTATTCACTAGGACTTTTAGATATATTTATATATACAGAAATGAATGAAGCAAAACCTTATTAGGATGAAATGATGGGAATTTGTACATTTATTTAAAAGTACAAGATACTGCTCTATTCCTCCTACAGCTACAGTTTCTAGAAAAGAGTATGAGACAGATATGCTGTAAGCCTGGTTGAACAGAAAGAAAAGTGGGCTGTGAACCTTATTGATCATCTCAATACAGCTTGTAGGGCAGGACACTCATAACGTTGTGTTTAGGTCCAGTCTTGCATGCACAAGCAGCACGTGAGTCTAAGGAGAGTGATAAGGAACAGGTAAATAGTGGCTCAGCTAAGATCCACACCTATGTAAAAGAAACTGAGGAAGGGTTTATTCCAGGCTCCCTCACCTGCCACGGGAGCTAGTGATGTGGCAATGCACATCAACCAGAAGAAAAGGCTACACATATTTCCTGGGTATTTCTGAGCAAGTTATAGAGTGAGCAGAAATGAGAGAAGAAGTGGCTTTTCACAGAATATGAAACAGCTTGTTTCCAATGATTTTTTTATTTTATTTTAATCTTCCAGGGTTTGCTTGGGCCTCCCGGAACCACAGGAGACCGGGGACCAATGGGAGAGCCAGTAAGTTGATCCTTATGCCTGCTTGAAAATTTTTCCACATATTATGAATTCCCTGGTAACTCAAGCTCCCTTTTACCGTGATTCAGTGTTGCCAGCTGGAATTGTGGGGTAGCTGTTCCAAAACTGCAGGGCTAAAGTCTGCCTCCCTTGCTTAGTGTAACTTGTTCATAAGGAGACCTGTTAATCACGTTGGAAGCGCTGTAAAGGGATGCACAACATAAGACAGCATGACAGAATCTGGACCACAGTATTATGTGGCTTTATGCTGCATTGAGGTAGACATCTACATTATGGATTATGTAAATGAATGTGCCACTACAGATATTAGTGGTATTTTTTTCAGGCAGATTTTAGGATAGTTATTCAGGAACTCAGGGACTACATCTATTTGGCAGGTTACATTTTCAGCAAAAGAGAGGCTGTTATAATAAACCTCAGATATTTCTCTGCTGTATGGATTCTTGTTTTGATGGTTATTATTTCAAAGCCACACTCGCTTTCATGTGGCTAATATTGTCACAGAAGATGATGCAGGATCTGCAGCAAATATATGAAAAGTGCTGCAAGGTGTAGCCATGACAAGAATACTATTGCATCACTATCTCGGGGGGTAAATCAGATTATATAAATAAAGTGAAAGAGTGTGTGCTGTCCTAGGGGAACCTGGGAGAAGGCTGCCATTTTGTAGTGCAGAAATCTAGGAGTTGTGAAAAAATGTGTGTTTTCATTGCATCTGAAAAGTTATTTTGCACATCAAATGACATATAGTTAATTTAAATCTTGAAAGTGAACTTTTGATATAAAGTGTATTGTTTCTACTAATTATTTATAATATTATTAAATATTATTTCTACTAATCTGTGCATGCTTACAGAAAGCCACTGCATAATTTTGGGGGCTAGAAAAATACCAACAGCCAACAATAGGTTTTATTTTGGTAAATTTTCTTTTGGATATAATTGCCTACTTAACTTCAGCTGCCAACTTCTAGGAGTGGTAAAATGTCTCAACAGAAAATGTGTTTTCTAATCGTTATTACTGGATTCCTGTCACTTTACGTCTTTTACTTATGTAATATTCATGTTCTGATATCAGAGAACCTTAAAATGCAAGGCTTATACATAAAATTCCTGCCATTTTCTGATCAAGTCTGAATTTTCATATATATAGAATGACTATCAGCCTTATCCAATCTAAATGGTCTGCTCTTGAGCAACCTGCATCTCTGTTGTGCTCATCATCATAGAATCTACATATGCAGTTGCAGAAGTTAGAAAAGCTTATCCTGTGGACAGGGTAACTTTTTGTTTCAAGTGCTGAAAGAGTAAAATGTCTTTGGAAAATGGTCTGTGGGGCTAGAAAGAAGTGATGAAAATGACACAAGATGTTACGAAATGAAACACATGGCTCTTCTTCTAACTGCCCATCCAAGCAGCTTGATTTCATCTTCTGTCAGCTGGTCACTATATGGAAGTCAGCTGCTGAAGCAGTTTCTCTGGCCCTGTCACTAGTTCTGCACAGAGCAGAAAAGACCTAATTATTGGTGGAGGAGCAGAGGAATTAGAACTATCTGTAGTAACAGGCTTGATCTAAATTACACTCTAACTTTACCTACTTGTCAGTAAAACCCTTCTTTGCAAATTACCTGTTGTTAATGGTTAAAAGGAATCCTTATATTGCAATGAAATTTTGGCTTCTGAAATTTCCTGAAAGTCTCAGAGGAAAGATACATTACCAATCCAGCAGACTTAGCTCCATGGTAATATTACAAAGAAATACTTTACTTGTCACAAAGCTGAAGTTTGATTCACACTTGCCTAGGGGTATGCCATGGAGTCACTGCACATGAAAACTGATGGACTTACTTTAGGACAAAGTGAATTCTCAATGGGAAATAAACTGCAGTTTCAGTTGTTTACATTTAAATGAAGCTATAGAGTAAAATATATGCATCTGCTGAAATCCTCTCAGTAATATGCAGTTTACATTGTTGCTACAAGGAGAGAATATACTCGCACGATCACTGCCAAGTCATCAGAAGGAGCAAAACCGTATGCATAGTCTGTAAGAGGAAGTGAAACGAGAAAGAGTAAATATTTGCTTAAAAGGCTTCTATCATAAATATGGGTAGCAGCATCTTTCTTTTACATGAGAATAACAGATTAACAAAATGTTTTGAATTTAGAATGTACTTAAACAGAGATGAGTCCCAAAGGGGTAAATGGATATGAACTTTCTGAAAGTTCAAAGACTGGATACATCCAGAGAGTTGATTTGTCTTGACATTCATAGTGGCTATGGAGTCAGCTGTAAGCTGTTACAGGCAGCCTCTACCCCCCAGCACACAAATCCCATTCTGTGAGCAGAGATGGACAATCTAACATGTCCAGAGAATTTGAGCATGCCACTTCAGGAAACGATCCCTACATGTTACTGCAATAAATCTGTTACTTACGGTAGAGCTTATAACGAAATGCTCGTAGTGTAGTTAGTAATATTACCAAAAAGGCTCCAGCCTTCAGTCCATTACACCTCAGCGATTGTCCTGTATAAACATTGCTAAATCCGTAGTGAAGCACACAGTAGTTGTTTTCAGTTAATGCCATACCAGACTGTAGGCTTTTCCACAAAGCAAACCAGACAGTCTAACAAACCTTAATTAAACAAAGTCTCAGTTAATCAAGTGGAGAGCTTAGTTTAGATAATAATTTACTTTTGGTCTAAAAGAAGACACATCTGTGCTATTGTTTGAAATCTGTTATTTCAGTGTGTCAAGACTGGCAATGAGGCCTTCGGTACAGTATGCCATCATGGTACTTACTTACACTGTTGGATTCAGGAGGAAAGACAATGAAATACACTTCTTTATGCCATTTATGACAAAGTCAAGACTATACAATGCAATTTAATGTTAATTGAATGACACATCCAAAATTTTCCTTAATGCCAGGGCCCAAGAGGACAACCAGGGGATGTTGGCCCTATTGGAGAAATGGGTTTTGAGGTGAGCTTTTAACCATTTATGTACTGATTGCAAACACTCAAGCAACTGAATAAGCCTGGACAATGTGTTTAGAAACTTTTTTTAATTACCTGCAGCTGCTGAGAGACTCTCTTACTTATTGCTGGTACCAAAATCAATGTCTAAAATAAGTATTTTTTTCCGTTGTGATCACTGTCTTTGGGCATACATTCATGACATCTGCACCTAGAAGGTGAATGTTTAGTTGAGTTGGGTTTTTTTTTCTGAAGCATCATTCTCCTTGCACTTAGACAGTGGAACAACATTAATCATATGTCCTTGCAAATAGTAGATTTGCAGGCAGTCTTCTTACTAAATTTTGCTTCTATTTTTTACTTTGTTTTTAATATCTCTTTGAAAGAAATATGACAGAATGTATTAGCCACATTTGCAACGAAGTAGCTGAGGGATGAGCTCACTTAGAACAGAAGGGATTTGGCTTATTCAAAGAAATGCACTTCCTCAGTCACCCAAAATTAAGTCTTCTGACTGACTATTAAAAAAGAATTTAAATGTAAACTTTACAGGAAGCAATCTGATACCATTAACTCTTTAAGGGCTGAAGACTCCAAAAAGGGCTTTGTTCTCCAAAGACTCTATCTACTTGGCTCCAAGCCTAAACAGTGATGAAGTTGTCAGTCAGATTTACAAAAGATAGGTGATTGCTCAGCCTGCTAGTAATTTATGGTGAAAGGTACAGGCTCAGTGGTACTGCTGAGTCTTCAATACATTCCTGATCCACAGTGTAGTTCCTGAACTCCTCCTGTACCCTCCTTTGTTTTCTTCTGTTGGGCTCTAGTAAGAACAAAGAACTGTTTTGTCTTTATTTGATTTTTCAGACGTGCATCTTTCCCAGTGTCTCATGTCATTTTTCTGCTTCAATTTTGGCTGTATTACTTGGTGGTTGCAAAATTATCATTGGTGACCACGTGTAACAGTAGCTCTTGTACCATGCAGGGACCTCCTGGCCCTGAAGGAGAACCTGGCCTGCAGGGAGAACCCGGCATAAAGGTAAAGGTTGAAATTATTCTCTCTTATGCTGTTTAAATTTTCAAATTTCCATAAAAGCAAATCAGAGCGATCTGTCTCATTAGCCAAGTAGGTAGTGATACAGAAAATGAGCCATTAAGAAATACTGTTATTGTAATGACGACAGCATTATCTATAACCCTGTCATTTTTGGGAACATTATCCCTTAAAATTCAATGATGTATTGTTCTTGTGATACTCCAGGGAGACATTGGACCTGCTGGGAAGGCTGGAGAACCAGGCGACCAAGGTTTAAGGGTAAGCTATGGATGCAAATCTCCTTCCGAAAAGGACAGTATGTTACGAATGTGTCAGAAATGCAGGTTGACAAACCTTGATATATCGGAAGAATTCAATAAAAAGCTATTTTCTGATACCTTTTTAAAAAATTGTAATATTGTAGCAAGTTAAACAGAGTATTGATTATAATGTTGAAATATTTCTAAGTGTCTCATGTCATGTGAGAGACATGAGTGGTTTGAGCGTGAAGGAAAATCCAAGGGTGTCCAGCCCACCTGTTAAGATGACAACACACAGTAATGCTGTGTACATATACCCAGTCTCTAGGTGAGATAATGGGAACCTTATAGTCTCAGCGGAGTAGGGTACCCCTCTGTACCACCATCTAAAGCAGCTGAGTTGCTTCTGGTGCTGTGGATGGCTCATTCAGCACTTGATTTCACCAAGCACTTGTGCCCTTGCTTATTCTTCTTGTGTGCCTTACCCCCCTCATCTGACCCAAACATTTGCCTACCTTTCAAGGCTGACAATAACTTTTAAAGTACTAGAAACAGATTTTATCCAGGACGCTTTTAAAAGAGCATAAACTATATCCTTTCAGACTTAAGACTTTGAGCTCTCTTGTTCTGTTAGCTCCTTGCTGTCATCTTTTCTGCCTGCCCAAAATCTCCAGTGAGGTGTAGTCTATGGTTCTGCCTGTCCTTGGAGAAGAGTAATTCCTGGTACTGGTCCACAGTGGGTGCTCTGGACTCAAACACACCACTATATCTGGTGGTATTGGTATAGGGCAGCTCATTTTTGCTTTTTTACTGTCCACATCAAAAGTTGCAAGTTGTCGGTGTCTTTACCTGAGAAAGGCAAATATTCTAAAATGCCATGGTGCCGATACTGTTGGTGAATGATGAGTTTTTCATGGCCCTAAACTGAGTCACTAAACATACCAATATAGTAATTATCCACATAAACATGGAAGTTTCAGGACAGAATAGGTATATTTTTGAGGTGAATGTGATTACATGTTGTATACTCTGAAACCAAAAAATCTCAGTGCCACTGTCCAAATCTCCAGTGTTATATGGACATACTATTGCCTGATTTTCCTAATGGTGATTGTCTTTTATATTTTCCTGTGTTTGAGATTCACAGGGCTGTGACTGTCACTGTAAATCAGTGAAAAATTAAAAGAAACTATAACAGCAACACGAAAGTCGTCCAACAGATAATAAGCATGTGTAAAACTAGTCTGAGTTTCCAAGGCAATACTTCTATGCCGTGAAATTTAGGCAATAACTTTGTTTTCAACTGTTTCTTTTTCTAAGGGTGAACCAGGACCTCCAGGAGAAGACGGTGTTCAAGGAAAAGATGGCCCAAAGGTACATTTGTTTTTTATAGCAGATGTAAAGCAGTCATATTAGCTTAAGGACCCAAATATTTTTTTTTTTCTTTTTCCTATTTCAACAGGTCAACAGAAACCAGTTGCGTGCACTTAGTTTTAACATAGGAGGCCCTGTATATTATAGGTTTTCCTGTGCCTTTTAGGCACATATCTACCCTGCAAGGGCTGCAAAGTTGAATGGTTTGACAGAGAACTGGAGTACAGCTTATTTCTGTGGTGGCTGTCATGCTGGAGAGAGTGAGCCCAAGGCTGACGCACTCCCTGCATTGGATCAGTGCTGTGCTAGGGACTGTGGAAGGTGTCAGGACAGGGGATGTCACAGACAACACCCTCAGGTAGTTGGCAATGGATGAGGCAAAATCTGGCTTATAGGAATGTATGAATGATATAGAAGGGGCTTGAGCCTGAACTGAATTTGACTGGTAGGTTCCCATCAGTTTTAGTCTGCTTTTTGTCAAACTTGAAGATTCAGAATTCACTTTTCTCAAGAATAAGTAACTCTGTAGCAGCAGATTGACTAAGCTGTTTTTTTGTGGGGTTTTTTTTTTGCTTTGTTTTAGGGAGACCCTGGAGACCAGGGACTTCTTGGTGAAGGTGGTGAAAAAGGAGAGATGGGATTACCAGGAATTGCTGGACCCGCTGGTGAACCTGGCATAATGGGCAGTCCTGTAAGTTTTTTCAAGTTTAAGTGGACTTCTTGTTCATTTGCTTTGTGTAATTATTTTCTTTTTAATTTTGCTTGCTTCTTTTACTTTTTATTCTCTGTTTTTCTATTGCAATTAGAGATGACCATCTTTAAATTAGCTTGCCTCCCTTTTCTAAGTGGTTCAGTTTTTCGGGATTGGTAAAGAGAGGAGACAAGTGTTTTTCCTATCTTAAATCTAGGACTTCTTAGCAGATAGTGATTCCCAACCACTTGTCACCCAGACACATACACCATAGAACCTGGAGCCTCTCACTTCAGATCTCTCCTCTCCAGACAACCTTCTGTCATTAGTATCTATCCTCACCTTCATTTGGAGACTGTGATCAATCTCAAGGTATTAGATCATTCTTTATATTTTAAAAACACACAATGAAATTGGCAAGATGCATATACTGCCATAGGTTGTGGTGTAAGGTCTTTCATTGTTTTGTATTGCTTTCCCTAGTCATGGCTTTGTTTACTGTCCCAGGGCTCCCTAGTTTTTAGTTTAGATGAAAAGTTCCTTGGGGCAAAGAACTGCCATTTTGAGCAGCTTTTAAATGATGAAGTGTAAGACCTTAGAAGACACAAGATTTGTCTCCAATTTAAGATTTTGTGCTAATGTTCTTACCACATACATGCTTACCTGCCACTCCTTTTAATAAACCTTAGCAACAAAAGGAAGGTCTAAAAATAACACTTCTAGAAAAAGTGATATCCTGAACATTGAGGTTTCTTTAGTTATAAAATTACTGCAGCACAGACACCAACAGCAAGGATTTCTTGACGTGTTGGTGTGGATTATAGCACCTTCTCTGGTAAGGAATACAAGGCAGGTCAAAAGTGACTTAAAACCAGTATCACATAATAGGTATCGGGTAATCCAAATTATTCCTGATGTTGATTCCTGATCACTTGTCATCAGAGGATGGCCTGCCTTTCCTGACAGTGGTCTTTCTACACTGCTGCCCAGGTGTTCTAAAGACAATGTTATAGATGTTGTCCATCCTTCACTGGAACTGACTTCCAGAAATGAGGATCTATCACGCTGGGCAGCGCTACTTCAGATGATAATTCTGTGCCATGGTGTGATGTCATGTCTTTGGTGGACCTTCTCTTTTTATCGTGTCAATCACCCTGTAATGAAGCATATACTGTAAAAAGTAAGGAGAGAGAAGAAAGAGAATTTCATTATAACCTTTTTTTCTTAGAAGACATTTATTCTTTAACTAACTTCATTTTGGTGCCTCTGTGAAAGGAATTCAATAAACATATCATGAGAACACCAGTTGCCATAGACAACTGAAACAGAGATTGCAGATGGAGAGAAATGGCAGCATTTTACAAGCATACTCAGGTCAAACAGTAAAGGAGCATTGGGATTTGTAGTCAACGCTGTTAGATCAGTTCACATATTTGTTTTGGCATCACTTCTAGCAGCTAAAATCCACCTATAAAATCTATTTTGCTGAAGTTTTATGCAATTTCTTAACGTGAACTAGTATTTTGGGGCACAGTTTCCAAAGCAAGTATGTAGCCTCAAGTCAGACATCAGATTCCCTTAACAAAAATCGTCATGTTCTCATTCAGTCCTCTGGCTGCCTTATCTATAGCTTTTATGTGATGATGGAGTCTGAGTAAACATTAGTTGGAGGGCCAGCTGTCAACGGCTGTGAGCACTGTCCCTTCTGTCCTCTAAGCATCAGTGTTACAATGGGCTTTCTTTAATCCTGAGTTCTTCACAGTGAACTACTCTCCTAGTGAAGGAGAAAAAATGCTTTTAGTTGTCGGCACACTTAGTGTGCTACAGAACAATTTTTGTTTCTGGTACAATGATATCACCCTGACTTTATTTTCTGTTTTGGGTTGGCAATTCTGGAGAAGATCAAAAGTTTCATACACTGAAATTGTCATAAAACAGCTTAGCCGTGGCATATGTACAGTGTATGTAATTATACTTGTATACAGTAAACAACATCAGCAGTGCTGCTGTGCTTCAGTTAAACAGGCAGGTCTGGCAATTCAGTGTTTGGGAGGATGTGGTTAACAGGGGATTTTTCACGTTTCTGTTCCACACATTCCAAAGGCGGCTACAGAGCTGCCTCCCTCCCCACTCATCCTCCCTGGCGTCTGGGAGCATTCACATCACAGTTTTGGTTTGACTTCCTTCTAGGGATGTGGACAGATCACGACATCTGTGTCTAAACATGGCAATCAGTTTCCTATAGTCAATTGACTCAGGGTTTTATTGGGAGTGAGAGTAATATTACATTTTCCTTAAACAAAAGCTTACAAAGCAACAAATGATCTTCACGAATCAGTTTAAACTATATTTACCCCGGTTTATGACCACAATGACTCAAAAACCCCAAATATATCTCCCTTTATCAAAAACTGAAGCTAAATTACCTCTTCTACCTCATAGAGCTTATGGGTAAATTGAAACCAGTGTGTGGTGGACACATCCAGACCTGTGGGAGGATCAGTTTTTTGAAGTGACCTAGAGGGCAGCAGGGCTGTAGCTCCATAGCACCCTTCATCTGCAGGCAGCACGCCCAATTACACAGTCACCAAGAGGCAGGCAGTGGTAGGCACCAGCACTTACTGAGTTAGGTCTCTGCTCTGCAGCACATTGTGTCATGGCCCTGCTCTTCGCACTTGACAGCTCCAAGGTTTTCTTAGTTTTCCTCTGGCTGTGTATTTTATTTCTCTCAATCCAGTGGTTGTCTTGAAGCAATTTTATTCCTAAAGCAATATTTTTCTGTGTGGACAAGATTTATGGGTTTTTTCCCCCCTATTTTCAGTGCATTTTCACTAGTTTGATAAGTGATCCCTGATGCTTGCCCACGTATTTCTGTTGTAACTCAGAACAGTCCTACTAGCTTGCTCACAGCCACAGTTAATGAGATTTTTCCTCCGACTTCTCTGCATTACAAAAGCCTGCTCAGTTATCCAATTTGGAGCACAGTTTAAACATGTTTCCAGGGCCTTTCTCAATCATTTCTTTTTTTCTCCCTAATAAATGTACAGGGTCCCGAAGGAACACCAGGAAATCCAGGCCAGAGGGGCCGTTTGGGAAAGAAGGTAGTATTTTTCATCTTCCCCAATTTCCTTCCTTTTATCTGAAACTTGAATTTGTATTACAAAATAATTCCATTGAACCAAGTCTACCTGTTTTATGTCTCACTTCAAGCCAATTTTTTTTTCTTCCTAGCCATAACAATTAGAACTGTCATTTTTCTGCAGTCAGTAACATTCAGGACCTTATAAAATTTAAATTTGTATCAGGGTGTGATTTTGCAACTCAGAAGAGTTTCTACTGCTATCAAAAACTGTTAAGCTTTGGCTAAACAAAAAAAAAAAAAAAGGTAGATAGGCTTTAGCGAGTTTTTTTCACTGCAAAGTTCTGGGTTCAGACATTCTAAGAACTACAGTAAATGACGTATGTAAATGCACTACTATTACATAATGCTGTTACACACTTTGGTTAAGCATAAACTGCATTTTGAAACTCTAGTATCAATCTCTTATTATTTTTAATACAATAACATCAACAGGGGGAAAAGGGGCAGCTTGGCCCTCCTGGAGAAATTGGACCTGCTGGTGACTCTGGCCAACCTGGAGAAATTGGTCCCAAAGGTGCAAGAGGAACTCGAGGTCCCTTGGTTCGTACAAAACATGCGTATTTAAGAGTTCACGTATTTCTGGTTTAGCAGGATCGTGTCTCTCAATGAGAAGCAGCAAGTCACAGCTGTAGCACATATAAATATTTTTTGTGGTAGCTGGGCCTGCAGGCAGTGTCTTTCCCAGCCTGTGCATCTTGATGCATGCCCTGGTATTTCAGCATCAGAATGAGACCTGTGCACGTTTCCAGACAGAAACCTGCGCCAGGGACCTGGAGGGAGTCATCTTATGCTCTGGTCAGGTTCCTGATCTGGATGGCAGGATGGCAGAATATGCCATGGAATATTCATGCCCCACAGTCTACATATAACCTCACTGCTATGGCTGCTTCTTAAACCTCTCCAGTTCCAAGAACAGAAATCATGGGATTTGCTATTACATAAAATAAGCCTTAGCCATGGCTGAAACAAAGCATTTCACATGAGTGGAATGGTAACTTGATACAAAGTTAACGAAATGTATTTCCGTTAATTTTATGAGCTCTTCTTATCACAAGATCCCCAGGCTTGCTCCACACAGTGTGATAGATGCACAGGTACATGCAGCCTCCACACTAGTGAGGCAACATGCCCATCTCACTGTTCTAGGGCCCAATCCTATGGCCACTGAATGCAGCACGGTGTTCCTGCACACACAAAGTGCAGAAGTTAAGTAACTATCTAATGTCCAATATCTTCAAGAGAAGGACTTGAACTCAACTTCCTAAGGTGAGGACCATCCTCAGCTTCTCTTGGCATACTCAGCATTTATAAACAGAGTTCCTCCACATCTCTGAAAGCTCAGATCCTTTTGATCTTAATTGTGCACAGAAATTATAAGGTTCTGACTGAAAATGTTGACCATTGTTTCCACAGATCTGGAGAAAGCCCAATATTCTTTACCAAATGAAGTTGGACCTAACAAGGAAGTTGTCTGTAGTTCTTAAATCTCAATATTTGAAGATTTTTCCAAGTGATAACTTTATAAAGTAAATGCTGTAACATTTTACAAGGGAACTCATTTTTCTATCACTGATTATTGCATTTAACAGGGACATCTAGGAGGAATGGGACCTGAAGGAGAGTCAGGAATTCCAGGTTATGGGGTGAGTTTTTTGCTGAATTCATGTACACATACATCCCTAAGGTAAGTCTGTGGTACTCCAAGTAATTTCAATTATTATGGGGATGTATATCTAGAATACACAAATATCTTTAGAACTGTCAGATACTGACATATATTTATATATCATCTGATTGCCTACTCAGAAATGTTAGCCTTAAGCAATGATGGCTGTTTTTTATCACAGATTTGAAACCCTTGTTTGTCCAATGCACTCTTTGTGAATAAAGTTCCTATAAAACTACTACAACTATTCATTATAAAGAGAGTTCAGCAAACACCACCACCTTTGCTTACTGTCTGGTAAGGCAGTTTCCCTTTCAGTAACAGAAATGCTCATTGAATGAGATTAGTTGAAGGACATAAAGATATTGTGACTTTCAGTGAAAAATAATGATCATCATCATCATAGATAGAACAAGTGCTGCTCTTACAGACCAGACTCCCATGTCTTTTTTTCTGAACAGAAACTTCCATCAGTGGCCCTAACCCTGAAGCAAGAACCAGCCCAGCTCCCCTCACCTGCATCAAGCTTTGCCAGAACCTTTGGCTTCCCACTGAGTACAGAGCTTTTCTGCCTGGGCTCATTAATTTTGTGCCACATTACTAATCAGCATTATTGCAAGCAGCAAACAAATAACAGTGTCAAGCACCTAAAAGAAAGTTTAGAATTAATTATTTCTTTAATTATTTGTTTGGAACTAATTTTTGTTTGCTTCTTTAGGGTCACCAAGGTCCCCCAGGGCCCCCAGGACCCCCAGGACTCAAAGGAGAAAAGGTCTGAAGATGGATTATACTGTCTTACAGTTTGAGTAATTATAAAGGGAGGAAATGTTACTGCACCCTCACTGTTTTCCACAGCACGCAGCAAATGCCACTGTTTGCAATATTTATTAGTATTGTGAGACAATAAGAAAAGAAATGCAAAACTGCGGAAATGGATCATTCAGAGGCAGAGTTCTGAATTATACAGTTGAAATGTTGCAGTTATTAAAACACAAGGTACCTATTGTAAGAAACACATTCTATTGTATCAGACAGCACCACTGCCCTTAGTGAGCACTGCTGACAGAAATAATCAGTGTGGAACCAGTTAAGTATTTACTTAGCTTTAAACCTGCAAGTATACCCACAGATTTTGCTGAAAGTCTAACTAAGATGGACAAAGGTCTATATTCAATATAAAATGTTAGGGGCAGGATCTTGCCTCAGTGCTGCTATTTTAGTCTCAAAGTCACTGTTTTTCTTAAGCCTCAAATCCTGCAAACGGATCTGTATGCTGACTGAAGTCTGTGTGGCCCCAAGCAGGTACAGGGATTCCCTTCATGAAGATTAGTTTGGAGTTGCACCTAACAGAGAAATACATTCTTATATTAGGGCCAGTTTTGCAGTGAATTCTGCTAATAGGCAATTAGTGATGTTATAAATAGGTTCTGATATAATTTTCAGAAACAATAACTGAAAACTAAATTGTTGGGAGCTAGGTGTCTAGCTTGCTTGATAACTTCTGAAAAAGCACTTTGCACTTTGGAAACCCTTGATCATATTTAAAATGTGAGCCTCTCTGCATTAAATATTGGTAAATATAATCTGGAATAGATAACTTTTTGTCTATTTGTTTGGGTGGCAGTTGTTTTATATTTAAAATTTAATAGAGTTCAGGCTGATTGTTGGAGTTTTCTGTACACTTGCTTGTCTATATTAAGTATATTTCTCAAAAAAGGGGAAGAAATTTTCTTTTTTCCTCTTGTCAAATATGCTGTTTATCCTTTTTTTCATTAAGTAAAGAAATTATTACATGGACATTGTTCAAATACTTTTTTTTTTTTATAGTTGCCTTTTAGAATAGAGCAAACACTTAGGTTTGTTTAATCCCAAATGTCTTTAGGACATGTTTTAGGTGCATGTTAAAATGGAGTTACCATTTCCACTGTATTAAAGCCATAAGCATTATATTCACTTCTAGCATCTATACAGCAGCATGCTTTTAGCATTTGAACATGTGTGCATTGTAGCTGAGGTTGAATTTCCAAGCTAATATTTTTAATATTTGCCTTTGTTTTAGGGTTACCCAGGTGAAGACAATACAGTTCTTGGACCACCTGGGCCCATAGGTGAACCAGTAGGTCTTTCTTTCTCAAAAAAATTCTATTAGTGCCTCTCAAGACAAGAAACAATGCAGGCTCTTTCTGAATCTTTGTATCACTGTCTCAGAAGTCAGTACCCCCTCATACAAAAATGTAGAATGATGGTCCTTTAACCAGTAATCCCTCTCTGAAAAATGCAGTCATGTGCTCTTTCCTGCTTAAGAGTGTGTACCCTGTGTTTAATTACAGTAATGCCATTAGTCTGTGTTTACACTAGCACTTTTTGAACAGAATTTCACCCTCTGTGTTTATCCCAAATTATACCTAATTCCTTTACTAACCAGAAATATGTTTTTACTTATTTCATTATCACTACAAAGCTAACTTAGCTAATTCAGAGAGCTGCCTTTCAGAAAGCTGCCTTTTGTAACCGTTTTTTACTAAATTTGTATGTGGCATATCTCTCTGCAGCAATTACGAACATGGAAAAAAAACGCCATCTCAAAATCTTATTACAAGCGTTTCGTGTTCAGACTTTGATCGTGCCAGAAGTAATACTTGTACAGCCTACTTCTCTTCAGATTAACTTTAATATTTATACCTCACCTCCTCAAAAGGCAGGACTATAAGACCGTGATGTAACTGAAGGCAGAGTCTGGACTAGGTTCTTAACTTGGTTATGGAAATGCATGAGAGAAGAGTCCAGCCAATTCTGCTGTAGCCACACTGGCTCTGTAATGCTGAGTGCTCAAACGTTGCAAGCAGAGCCTTTCCCTTCTACCTTGTGGATTCCCTCTAGGAAACCTGCCATGAGGCTGCTGAAACCTTGGAGAGTATACAAGCAGTTGCATAATAGTATCTATTGGTGGATATGCACTAGCAGTGGCTACTCTATTAATTTGTAAACTGTAAAAATACATTGCAATGAAGTGATTCCTGGCCAATTTTTTATTATGTGCCTTTACTTGAGACATAGATGGGAAAAAGGCAATCCCTTATTATTTCACCTAATGATTGGCTGGATGTCTTTTGGAAGGTCTTGGCCATTCTTACTTTCTATGGGCACGATTCCTTATCCCATCATTTTTCCTTTGACTGAGATTTGGTCCATTTGCTGCAATGAGAGTTAAAATTCTGAAGAAAAATCCCATTTCTTGTGGAACTGGAGCATGGGCCTTTCCTCTAAAGTAGAGCCAGTGAGGTGTCTGAATGCAGTGGGAAGAACAACATGACTCACAAAAATCATGCCATTCCCTCTGTTCCTGTGCAGTTCTTACATGTGTGAGGCATGCTGAGGGATCAAAATTGCCTTTTTATTAGGATGAGCTTCAAAATTGAAGCAGATTCTGAGTACATCAAGTCATTTCAGAAAAGAACCTCATTTTTCATGTGTTGTCTTACAGAGTTTATAAGAGAGTTTTCCTTGCATGTCTTGAAAACAAAGTCTCTTCATTTATTCATGATTTTTAATTCAGATATCGTATATGTATGGGTATAAACCTGGAGAAGTTCTACTGAGGTCAATATTCCTGTTTCATTTATGCACATGTAAGATCTATCTTTTAGTTTCTAGTCCTCAGTTACAAAGTATTTTAGTGTCTACTGTCTGTCTGCAATGCATTTTGTTTAGAAAAATATCGTGTTTATTCCTTTAGACAAACTAACTTTAATATTTGTAATCCTCAGTTCTATCTTGTTGGTTAGTCTGTTTTAAGAGAAATCCCGGCTTGCTTTTTGTACTTCACTGCAGCGTTATTTCAGTTCAGCTGCTATATTTTGCTCTTTGGTTTTCTCTCTAGGGTCCTAGTGGTGAACGTGGAGATAGAGGAGAACCTGGTGATGAGGGCTACAGGGTAATACCTCTTGTTTTTATTCTTTTCATTTGAACATGGCATGCTATGCATACATGTAGAGTCATGTAGCAGAAGTATCATCTTCTCTCACAAGTGTGCAGAGATGCACTTGCTGGTGCCTCACTGCACTGATGAGCTCTTAGAACACATTGGAGCATCTTTTGTATGAGGAGATGTTGAGAGAGCTGGGACTCGTGAGCTGGAGAAGAGAAGGCTTGAGTGATCTTAAAATGTATAAATACCTGATGGGAGGGAATGAAGATGAAAGAGCCAGCCTTGTCTCAGTAGCATCCAGTGACAGGACAAGAGGCAAAGGGCACAAACTGAAACACATGGAATTCCTTTTGAACACAAAAAAATGCTTTTTTACTGTCAGGATGACTGAGCACCAGAACAGGCTGCCCAGCGAGGTTGTGGAGTCTCCATCCATGGAAATACTCAAAACCTAACTGGATATGGTCCTGGACAACCTCTTCTACCTGGCCCTGCTTGAGAAGGGGGATTGCATTAGATGATCTCAAGAGGTCTCTTTCAACCTAAACAATTCTGTGATTCTGTAATACTGAATGAATTAACATGTTTCTCTGAAATTCAAGCACTATTTCTTTGTAAATCTAATCCCAATAATCATTCATGAATTGTATTCAGTCTTTGAGCAAATACAAATTGGATGGTAACTCATGCTAATCACTGATGCAATTGGTTTGCTGAAATAAGAAAGAGACAGTCCTTGACATGGAATATCCTGTTTAAGTTACACAGATAATACAGACATAGTAATAGATCAGTGAACTGAATATGATCTATGCTCACAGAAGTGCAGAAATGTTTAAACAATATGTAATTCCCACTTGCAGTTTGGAGTAGAGAATATAAAGAAGAAAAGCTCCCTAAAGTCTGATCTGAGGATTGCTGAGTATCCTTTATGTAGGTCACATCAATGAAGCTGGAGGCCCCCAGCACCTCCCAAGATGGTCTTTACAAGGAAATCTATAGCTTGCTGAGCGTGACATCCTGAGTTACTTGTATTGCAATGTGTTGTATTGTCTGCTTCCCAGGGTCATACAGGTCTTCCAGGGCTTAGAGGACCTATTGGACAACAGGGCCCTCCAGTAAGTGTTTCAAACAAGTGAAATTTCTCTATTGGGTGTTGAAAATGCATTGTCATCTGCATTCACATGATTTTTTTATTTATTTATTTAATATACATTCTTTCCAAAGGGAGAGCCAGGTGAATTGGGAGAGCAAGGACCAAAAGGAGAAAGAGGTTCAGAAGTAAGTAGAAAAAAGTAAAGCAGAACACTTTATTGGAACTTGTATGTTTTTACTGTTTACTGACTATTCTTGGAAAACTGTTATATAAGGTTAAAACTCAGTGTTTGGGTTTCCTTTTCATTATCTGCAGGGACAATAAAAATATAGAATGGAAAACTGCATAATTATCTGGGATAGCAAATATATGTTATTTGATAGACAAGCAGTTTTACTTTGGAGATGAGATGCTCTTTTGGAAAAATTTGAGTGATATTCAATTATACCCTTAAATGGAGTTCCTTGTGGCAAACTAGCTCTGGAAGGCACCAAGGATTTTACTGTTCTGATCTGTAAATGAAGTCTCCTGGTCCTGCAGTGTACTGAATTTTCAGAGACCTGGAAATAAGGAATTTGCTACAGAATAGTAGAGGAATAATGACAGAGCAAGTCATGAAGAAGATCAAAGACTAAATCTCTTCCTTTAGAAATAATAATTCATCTTGGTGGCATGTTGAAAATCGCCAAAAGTATTTTACATTCTCCCATGGGGTGACTTTCATTGGCTTTTGAGATTTCAAAATATTTAGGCTAAAAGATTTCTTATAATGCCAATTGCCATTGCAACTTAAACGATATATTTTGTCTGAGAAGTTCCATAGCACAACTCTGTTAGAGTTTCAAAATTTTCTACGTAAATACAAGGATCTGTAGTAGTTTAGGAATGGGGAGCAAGAGAAAGGAAACATGATGTGAAGACATTGTCAGCATGTGCTCTAACCATGAGCTCAGATATATTGCCTTTGACAAACTACTGATAGCACAGCATAAATTCAGTCATTCCTCTCTTTCCCTTGGAAAATGTTTTCTTTGTGTTGCAAATGCCCGTCAGATTAAAACTGCCATTTGCAAATGTGGAACCAATATCCAGCCTGGAGCAACCTATAAGAGCCTAAAAGTTTACACAAAAACATTAATAGTGAAAACATTCATCCAGTCTAACTCCAGTGGCATGACTGGTGCTGCTATAGCAAGCCTTACCAAGCAAATCTCATAAACTCCAATGCTGAAACATCTGGGTTTACTTTATGTGCATTCAGAAATTTTAATGAAAACAATATAAAGTTCTTTGAATATACACATTCCAGTTCTGATTGGTGGACTTTTTTTATGCCTTCCTTAATAAAAAGACATTAAATTAAGGAATAGAACAAAATTTTACTGATGTTATCATATTTACACTAATTATAAAACATTTACACTTACAATGACCTTAGCTTTTTCACTTTATTGAATGTTATGCAATATTGCAGCATGGTAGTATAGCATCACTTTTGCTTTAAGAACAGTTTTTAAAATAATCAATCCAGAAAATCTTGGAAGCTTTTTTCTATTTGAGCTACACTAAAAAGTGTTATTCTTGTCCCTGCTGTCCAACTGGCTTTATCTTTTAGAGGGAGGATAAAATTCATGCTATAGATCTTTATATTCTGTGAAGAATAGCCTATAAACAAAATTCTCTGAGATGCTTTTGACCCATTCTGAGCTTTTCTTCCTTGGTGCTTGGCTTCCTGTGTCACTAAACCACTTAAGAGAATGTTATCTGCTATCAGTATCTCTCAGTTTTCTAAGACTACAGATTCTTAGATCAGTCAAGACCAAAAAAACTTCTGGTTTTAAGTAAATTTTATCTTTTGTGTACATCTTAGATAAAAAGAATGTTCCCATGTGTGACACTATTGTTTTCTAGTATTCTCTTCCACATACACTCAGTGCAGCTACATTGCCTACTAATTTTCATGACTTCCCTTTTTAAAAGGTAGGAAGTGCTGTAAAAGCATACTTCCTTACAGAGGTGTGGCTGATAGAGGGGAAATTGCCAGATTCATAGTGAAAACTTTTTCATGTCTACTGTTGTTGAAAAAAGTTCTGAAAACTACACTGTACCAATTTGGGAAAGGGAAAAATATATACAATTCTACCAAAAATGTATTCAATTCTACTCAAAAAACTTTCTGCTGTCTCTTGAAATGGAAAAAATCTGGTCTAAAGCCAGGCAAGGTGAACACGCGTACTAAAGGGGAATGATTCCCAGCTCTTCTTAGGGAATTGAGCTTAAGACATTGGTCAGTTAACAAGTATTTGTAACTTTTAGGGACCCACAGGGAAGAAAGGAGCAACGGGTCAGGCGGGCAAACCTGGAATTCCTGTAAGTAACAGAATTCTACAGTCTATCTTCAGGTTATAAAACAAAGAAAGTAATAACTAATAAAACCAAAATTGAGTCATGCCAGTGGTACCAGAAAGTCTTACACTCACTCTAAAGAATCACCTTCTTATCCAGAAAGCGTAAAGGAACCCCTGTGAAAATAAGAACGATTTTTGAAAGTATGTTAAATTATACTGAATTATAATCAGTTACTCAGCACATGGAAGTGCCTTGCCACTTGTAAAGTTACTTAATTAGATCATTTTTGCATGTGACTTGTAGTCCATGTGCAAGTTATCACATTGCATTGCACAGAGCTGTACTAGTATTCAGTCCTGGCTCCCATCAGTCCTTTGAACAGCTGCAGCCTACAGAAGCCTGGATCCATATGTCCATGATGGATACAGCTGGCAGATCCCTTGAGGTTTACTTCTTTCTTTCGCTTGCCCTGAGATTAAATTTTTAATGCTCTTCCTTGAGTTACTGTAGAGATGCTAACTTGCATCCCTTTCCCTTCGAGGGAGAAGAAAGAGCAGGAAGCAATAGGTGTTCTTTACACATAACCAAGAACAAAATGCATCAAGGCTCTTTTGGTCCCCTAATAAATAATACCACACAAGCACATATTGTAAATAACTTTCACTACCTTATATCAAAACACTGTCAGTAGCCAGAGAAATGCAGCTGCTTCACAGCGCTTGTACCTGCTACTTCAGAAGAATAGCCTTCTGAAGGCAAGCAAACTGTGCGTCTTTTGTAAATACTTGGCTCTTCTCTCTGGAGGACTGCAGAGAGCATATTGTTCAGCAGGCAAAGGAAAAGAGGGAAAGGCAAGGCATACAGTGAGAAGACAGTAAAACTGGAACTTGAGGAACTCTCAAAGCACATCCCAAGTGCAAGATAGTTCAGCAAGCAGAAGTTAGAAATAAGATTAAGATGGCATGTTTCTTATGTTCCGTATGGCTGTTGTTAACTATACTTTTTCAAATAAGATGTGTTGTAGTTAGCATATTTTAAATTTCTAAGATATGCATTCACACCAAGATAATTGCAGAACTCAAAGCCCCTTAAGATAGTGTATGTCAGTCTAAAGGGAAATGACTGTAAAGGAAAAAAAAAATCATTGTTCCTTTGGCAGATGTGACAGGAGGCTTTTCTGTGCAAGTATAGCAACAGTTAGCACAAACTTGTCTAATTAGATTTTTGTGTGTATATTTGATATGTACAAATTTGAACAGCATAATTTTGCAAATGCATGATAGAGAGTATCTAGTAAAATGAAGGCTGAAAAGACATATGGTTGCATTTTTTACAGGGAAAAATAAATACTTTATTAGGTTTCCTTGCATCAGTTTAAGAATCAACACACTCGGCCATCTTCCAGGCCTGGCACGCAGAGGGGTCGGCCCCATGGTTTCAGCTGAGGTTGCTCAGAGCCCACAACACAGCAAGTCTAAGGTTAAGCCAATAGTGTTTTAAACCAAACATCCTAACCCAGAGCCCCCTCGGCGAGTATTCATCCGTGTCACTGGGTCTGTTATTATGTAGGGTTTGGGAAATACTGTGACTGAAATCTAGTTCTGTGGTGGTGAAGGGGGAGAGAGCTGACAGTGCTATATTTGGTTTGAATTTGTTTCAAGGGAAAACCAGGGCCAGCAGGGCAGAAAGGAGCAGTCGGGTACCCTGGACCAGAAGGCATTCCTGGCAACCCTGGCAAGCCTGGGCTGTCAGGGAAGCCTGGCCCTAAGGTAAGTTCCTTTCCACATTGCCCCTCTTTATGTCATTTTGCATTACAAATTTTCTAAGGTTAGGGTATTTAAACAGAAGGAACCATTCTCAGTTCCTCGAACATCTTGAAAATTACACCAATTCATTGTTGTTTTTCTCTTTTGCTCCTGGTACTCTGTAAGGTTAGCATAAGGGAAGCGTGCTGTGAGAATTCTTTCATTAGCATACATTAGTAGTAACTACAGCTAAGTGAAAATGCTTTTGGAATGAGAGAGGCTTCACAGTTGTGTTCCTGAAAATGAGCCATAGACCCCAGCAGAGGCTCTTTCCTCTCAGGCCCCGAGATAATCCCACATTTTCATTATTGGCTTTGAATCTCTAACCTATGTCTCTCTACCTGTCTCTCCGAAGCTTTGCCCAAAACCAGTGAAAAAGAATATTGCATATCTGAGGTAGCTGGGAACATTCTTGGAAACAGCTTTTTTGTCTGTCTGTGCTTTGCTGTGGGCCAAGGGTGGTGACCTGTTACTTCTGGGAATAGTGACACAGCTTTTCACTTATTCACTCCAGAGAGGAGGGAGCAAATTCCTTTAGTAGTTGTCATTGAAAGTCTGTTCGCTTTGATTTCAGGTATGGTATTTCTCAGTATTCTAGTTAGATGGACCAGTAATTGTTATAAGAGGATGCCAAGTTAGATTTGGTGTTAGGAATTAATCAAGGTGCCAAATGAGGCACCTCTATTACAAGTATAAATTTGCCTATCTGGTTGAACAAAGAGAAATTAAACAAGTTACCTGTAGGAGGAGGATGTACCCTATTCGTGCCTTCTCCATTTTCAGATAATGTCCTTCTCTTTCAAGTACTTAAAATTCTTCAGAGTTGGTTTTAGAAGTATCACCCTAAAGAATTCTTACATTTTTGCCTTTCAACTGAAAACATCATCTTTCATATTAAAAAAGATTCCATTACTCCATATTAACAATATAGAGTAGCATTACAATTTATAATAAAGAGAAGCTTTTAACTGATTTTTGCCACAATAAATAAAAAGAACAGAACTGCTCCTATATAAGTTTATCAGTCCATCAGGCTATAAGCCACAGTACCGTATTCAAAAGGTCTGAAAATCATATTTAATATAAAAATCCTGTTTCCTGTAACCCTTTTATTTCTATGAATGCTAAACAGAATATCATATGAAGTATATATATTTCTATTAAATGCTATCACAGAAACATTCATTTGGATGGTAGCAAATTTCCATTTTGTATTTTTTAACATGTCAAAATTGGCTTGACTCCATGTACTCAGTAACATGTTTTTTCATTAAAAATAGTTGCTTTTGTTGATTGTCTGATGTCCTCATACATTTTCATAACAAATGTTCTGATCATTCTTGATGTGGTAAAGTTATTGTATATGAATCCCTATGGAGTGCAAACATTCATACTAATATCAGTATGTCTGGTATTTATAAATAAGCATGTTGAATTTTGTATATTTCTCTGGGAAGGTAGTCTCATTTTGTTTCTTGATATGGAATTCCTATTTGAAAAAATGAATACTGTGAATCTCAACTATATTTTCAGCCCATCTGTAATGAATGAATCCAGCATCTTGTTTTCATCAGAAGGAGCTCCTTATTGTAAGCTCAGAATCCTCAGACATCACACAACGCTCATACAAGAACCATCTCAAGGAGTCATCTTCTATAATTAACAGAGATCAGTGCTCTCTTCCTGCATATTTCAAAATAGAGTTAGAAAATATTAAATAGGGATCAGCGCTAAACGCTATTAACCTGAACATGGAAATTTTCAGGTTTGGGAAAAATTTTAGGTCTCTCATAAATTATTCTGTACAATTCCCTGTGGGAGGTAAAAGCAGTCACTGTATGGCCATGAGTGCTTCCATATATACTTGAATGCACAATTAGTGTGGACAAAAGATTGCCTACTAAACAACCAGGCAAGTACTCCTATTTAGGAGGGTGCTAATAGAGAACATACCTTGCATAAACACAAAGAGGCAATTCATTCTCTTGAATGTTCTCAGAAATCTTTCAAGGTCTCGGTAGGTGATCCCACACAAATGACATCATGATATATTTAAGGTAGGACAGAACAAGGATTAAGATGAACACTGAACTGAACAACTGCAATGGGCTATGGCATGGTTAGCATTTGCTTTGCTGACAGTCAGTGACTTGTTAAACTGTAATAACTAGACTCCTCAGAAATCTCAATCCACTGCACAGTTAAAGCACATGTAGCTTTGTTGCTAAGTATGATGGGGCTTTGCTTTTGGAGTATTAGCAGAAATTCAGATGATACTGCTGATCATTGTCTGTCCATATATACAGAAAGCATAAGTGGCTTTGATTTTTATGCTACATGCCTGTTCTAACATACAATGAAAAAACATGTTTGGCTGTTCTGCTTGTAATCAGTTGTTTTCAATTTAAGGGTAATAAAGGAAACTCAGGCTTACCAGGTCTGGCAGGTTATCCTGGAGCTCGAGGTCCCAAGGGATTGCCAGGCATGCCAGGGCCCATGGGAGCACCCGGACTAAAGGTACATATGTGGAATCTTGTTGTTTAAGTACAGTGTTACTGATATTGTGTAGTCTTAATACTGCATCTAGTGATTGTAGAACCACCATGCTACTGTTACTCATATGAGTAATTGACATCAAAACTTACTTGAAGGATAAGACTGTGAGTTGTGTTGACCTCGTTTCTATAAACTGTAATTTGGAAACAGAGTTCCCATCCATCTAGATGCTATTCTCAAATCCAGAAGTCATTCAGAATGCTTTGTATTTATTCATCCAAAGCTTTAAGGCCAAATGATTCCTGACTTTTCTTTTTAAACTTCTGTAACTACTAGAACAGTCTGGATGATTTGAACATCTGAACATCTAAGCAATCTATTAGCAGAACAATACTGTAATTTCAAGCCTGAGTCCCAAGGTTGGAGCCTAACAAACATGTGTGGGATGTTCATTTATCATAGGACTTAAACCGTTCATGTTCAAAAAGAAAGAAATCTGTGAGTGCTTCATTTTCCAGGCAGTTCCAGGTACCTGACATCAGCATATCCTCAGCTGCTACTGATAATATTAGTTAGACTCATTTCATTCAGCAAAGAATGGAAACATTACAGATAATTTTCTCCGTTTAGAATATGATTTTTCATGTAAAATCATGATTTGCAATGCTCTTGAGATTTTATTGGTAAGCAGTTTTTAAAGCCTTAAGTTACTTGAAAACTGGGGGAGGGAAACGGTGTCTTTGTTATCTTTTCATGGAAATATTTTAGTATAAACTGTATTCACTATTTGCAGTGTTTATTGCTAGTGCTCCCAGTCTGGATTTTACTCCTTTGTCTAGACAATGAGCTGTAGGAGGTAGTTCCTGCTCAGAAATGCTTGCAATCTGAAAAAGACAGGGAATATGTGAGATGAGGGAAAGCAGTTACCACATTGTGCAAAATAAACGTTAAGAGGGGACATACTGAGTCAGGCCAAAAGTCTGTCTGTCTTTGAGCAGAAAGGTTAACACTTAGAAAAGAACATAAGCACAAAGCAAGCATAAAAGGGGTATATCTTAGACTAGATATGAGGAAAAATTTCTTTACTGAGAGAGTGGTCAAGCATTGGAACAGGCTGCCCAGGGACGTGGTGGAGTCACCATCACTGGAAGTGTTCAGAAAACATGTAGATGTGGCGCTTCGGGACATGGTTTAGTGGGCTTGGTGGTGTTAGATTGGTTTGGGTTGGGTTGATCGTTGAGTTGGTGGTTGGACTTTTGATGATCTTAAAGGTCTTTTCCAACCTTATTGATTCTGTGATATTCCCAGCCTTAATCACAGCTCAGTAACCTCCTGAGCTAGACAGACATGGGTTCTATGTATTTGATAGTCCTCAGAGGATTTCTTTTGCATGAACTTGACTAGTTTCCATTTGAATCGATGTAAACGTTTAGTATAACAGGAAGGAGTTCCACAACTATACTATGACTTGCTCAGAGGATTAGTTTTTAAATTTACTTCTAACCTTCCTCTTCTGTATTTCATTTTTTGCATTTTAGTTCTTGCATTGGGAGATACCATACTGGAAATGACCCAATATGTGTGTTTTTTGTACGTTTACAAGTCAAAGAAGGGTCAAGTCACATTTGCATTTTAGTGAAAGTATAATTATTGAAAGCATTCCTGATGGAAATAAAATTAATAGAGTGGGTTTATCCTAGAGAGAAAGCATGTTCCACACTTCTGCCAGGAAACCAATCTTTACATTTATAACTGTCATAATTGTAATAAAGGATATATTATGTTCCTATTGATAGGGTGAGAAAGGGCTTCTGGGTCCTCCAGGAAAGCGAGGCAAAAGAGGCCTTCCAGGATCACAAGGTGACCAAGGACGAGCAGGAGACGCTGGACTGAAAGGACAGACTGTATGTAATCACAACTGTTGATGCAAAACAAGTAGCCTAAGAGTTAACAATGTGAAATAATAAGGTTGCCTGCTCTTGTTACAGGGAGAAGATGGAGATCAAGGTTTGATGGGGTTTCAAGGATTTCCAGGTCCAAAAGTATGTGCTCATTCTTTTCTGTTAGATCTTAAGCCATTTACAGAGTGAGAACATTAGGAAAGCACAGAATTAATCAGCTTTAACAATAATTTGTTCAAAATCTATCTGAACCGTTGGAACATTGTAGGCAGAAATATGTACTCTATGTCCAAAGACGAATGTTCTAGGTCAGTGCGCTTGGTATTTTCACTGTTACTGTTCTTAGAAATTATCTTATTTCCACTGATTACAAGAGATTGAAACAAGTGGATAGCTAATGTTCATGTTTGACTAAACTGTTCCTTTGCATTTTCAGGGCCCTGCAGGGGACATTGGCTTAGTTGGAATTCTGGGCCCGAAAGGTCCAACAGGCCAAGTTGTAAGTGTTCCATTCCGTGAAAGAGATTGTCAGAATGGCTTGCAAGTGGCACATGTTTTTAATTTAGGGAATCATCTTTTTTCTTATTAAGAAGGCAAGAACCCTCTATCCAAACCTTTCTCTCTGAGACTATGGCTCCACTAGAAGCTCTTTGCAGCACAGATAGGCTCTCAATCTTGAAGGAAAAAATGAAACTCTGCTGACAAACTGTGGCTCTCCTAGTGTAATTTTATCTACACAAGCATCCTTATTGCTGCCATATCTTTGTTGGGGTTGAACATTCTCTTTCTTCTTACTGACAACAATGCTGGTTGTATAATTCTGTCCTACAGCAAAACAAAAAAGGGTTAAACTTTGCCTTCAGTAAGACAGAGTGGTGCGCAGGCATTATTGATTAATAGGTAGTCTTTTTTAATACGTATTTTCTTTTTATCTATTAGGTTACTAACTTGCATTAGTTCATTCTTCATGACACCTTCTTCATGACATTCTACTTTGCTACTCACCAAAAATGTGGAAGCATCTTTAGTATGTTGTAATATTGGGGAGTGTGCATCCAGCTTACAGCCTCAAGTGAAAAAGGGGTAAAGGTTGCAGCATGGAAGGCCTTATTACACAATGTTCTTCTCTTACTGCTGCCATTACCATCACAGAACTGAATTAATTCAGTTAACCAGATGCAGAGCAGCAGTTTTAGGGGCCTGTTCTAATAGCAGCTTTCTTCTTCTAAACATTCCTATACAAGATAAACACTGGAAATTAGCAGTTTGCTCTAAGTGAAATGGGACAGGAAAGTAACATTTTAGCAGTACTTACTGGCAGCCTTACAAGAGTACTTGTGGGCAGTAATACAGATCAAGATATAGTTGATTGTAGCTCAATAAATATGTGGTCTTTGGTGATCAAAGTACTTAAGTTTCCACTGGTTTTAGTGCATCAACTTTCACATAGAAGAATGTGTATAGGCTTTCCAAGCATAACTATTACTAATTATTACAATAATTACCTTGCTGATTTTGCAGCAATATGCACTCAGTATTCAGAAAGGGAATATCACCATGATTTTTTGGATATTTTCCAGGACTGTTTGCTGAGCAACTTTAAACCAGGACACGTCATGAGGAGTTTCTTCATTTTAAAAACATAGTGGACTAATACATTCTTTGCTTATTTACAGGGATATATTGGCCCTGTTGGTCAAGAAGGCATAACAGGCCCAACTGGCAGGCCTGTAAGTTTCCCTTCTCTTTTGCATAATTTGGTTATTTCACCTACCCTATTTTTTAATAATCTGTTTTGCAACTAGCAACCTTCTCATTTTTCCATTTACAAATAGCAGCTAGCAGCTAGGTAGTCTTCATATTATACCATGCTGGTGAACTAACATACCCAACTCCAGCATCTGTGATACAAACAAGGGAAAAAATGAAAAAAAACAATGACAAAAGAGTCATTGCAATGGCCTTCTGTCTAAGTACAGTATACAGAGAGCATGTCCACATGCCAGGGGTGGCAGGCGAGTCAAGGTATGAAACAGCACATAGTAACTACCACCTGGATATTCTTTCTCCTGAGACATATCTAGCAAGTATCCACACTTGGTTTCAATGGAGTTTATTTTTGATGTGTTGATTGGGCTAAACTGTCCAGAGTTCCCCTCTAGACATGCTGGGAGTGCCCGCAAGGCTTTGTTGGGGTGTTCCAGGTGCTGGTGAGGTCCCTGTTACAACTCAAACATCTTCTTGGCCTTTCTGACAACCTCCAATGTTCCCCAGGTTCCCTGTAGTGGGAGAGCTCTGCTCTCATCCCTGTTTCCATCCCTTGTTGCACTCCCTGTGCCAGAGATAGAGGAGTGTTCTGCAAGGGCACCCTCTGGCTCCTATCTGCAGACTACCCAGCCATGTAAGGTAGTTCTAGAAGCTCTTTTTGTACAACCCAAGTTCCTCTGTCTGATCAACAAGACTTGGAGTGAATGAGAATGTCTAAAAATTGAAATAATAATCATTAAAATAATAGTAATATACAATAAAAGTAATAAATACAATTTTTTACAAGGGAAAAAGGAGAAAGGAAATGTTCCTTCTATAATTAGACTGTTCTTTCCACCTGTTTGGAAAAAGACAGCACTTGAAGTCTTGCTGCACTCTTTTCAATCCCACTCAGGAGGATAATTCTACAGTTGCCTATATTTTATGAAGGTTTTTAATAGACTTCATATTGAATGTAATAGTTTGCCATTATCATTAAGAAAGCATTACAGCTGAAGATTACTTCTATGTGTTATGAAATGCTGCCATCAAGATGCAAAATTCTTCTAGAGAAGAATTGTAAGATTGTTACTGTCTTTGGAAAGACAGTTTAAGCTAGCTACAAATGCCACGGAGAGAGAAGAACAGTCTAATCTGACTGTGAGAGGAGAACTAATGGGGTAATAAAAGCAGATGTTTAACTGATGGATTTCTTCAGTGACGGAGAGTACCAGGTTTTGTTCTGAACTCTTAAGATGGTGAAGTGCTGATCTGTTGCTGTGGATCAAATTGTAGAGAGTACAGCTGATTGACAGTGAGAATGCTGGCAGTTAAAATTACTGAGAAAAAACGTATTTACAATCTGAAGGAAACCATCAGTTTTCTACATATAGGAATTACAAGATGTTTTCAAGTAATTAATTTTTCTAACAGTACAGAAAAATTAAAGCGCCAGAGTTGTAAATACTTCCACAGATGAGGCTGGACTTTTCGTGTGAGCAGTATAACTCTCGTGGTTATTAATTGGCTTATTTCAGGCCTAGGCAGCTAGA
Organism: Phaethon aethereus; assembly: GCF_964289735.1. Lineage (NCBI taxonomy): Eukaryota > Metazoa > Chordata > Aves > Phaethontiformes > Phaethontidae > Phaethon > Phaethon aethereus. The sequence continues at coordinate 19,128,026 of NC_138584.1, forward strand.
AAGCATACTGGATTAACAGCTTCTCTTTCTTACAGGGACCGAGAGGTGAAAAGGGCACAAGGGGTGAAATGGTAAGATGAAATAACTTTCATGCTTTCATTTTTTTTGGCTGTGTAAAACGTATTTCTCTGTTAGTCTGAATGTACTCTTGCATGCTCTGAATGCCAGACAGTCGTGTTGTGCTCCTGGAGAGTGCTGGCCAAGAAATCTGGTAGCATGAGTCAAAAGTCTGACCTTTTCCTGGTCAAGTTGACTTATGTAGATATGCACAGTGAGTGTGTGCCGTTGGGCAGTATGGCCCCTGATCATACAGCAGTCACATACTTCAAACCTGTCCCAGTTCAGATCTAAAAGAAAAATCCTTTGTTGTATTTGTTGTCAATGCTCCAGTACCTCACAGCACAGCATGCATAAACATACATATCTGTATCATCTTGTCTAGAGAGGGAGAAGTTCAGGAGAAGCCTAGAGCTGAGGATGGGTGTCCACCAGCTGTAGTAGCAGTAGGCAGCATTGATAGGTTATGAAGTTGCTCTCTCTCACTTTTCAGTAAGAATATTACGTTAGTTTTTGTACATTAATAAATTATGGATTTTATTTTTTAAAAAGTGCTAGAGCTAGTAAAGCCTCCAATTAGTACGTCTATGTGAAAAGCCAGTGTCAATTTATCATATTACTTTATATGACAGGTTTATAATTAGTTCCTTTTCCAGTAACTGGCCAGTGTGATCTTGTTCCTGTTGCTCTTACCCTGCCTTTCATCCCATCTCACTTAAAATTATTTAGTTTCTTATGTCTTCTTGTATTTTGATTTTAGCAACCACCTGTGTGCAATTCCAACCTAACTGCCTTATAAGAGTTTTTAAAAATAAATCAGAAATATTAAAAATTGCTTAAAGAATTAAGGCTTGGAAGTAAGCTTGCTTACATGTGTTGGGGAACTTTCCTCTTTGATTCTAATCTTCTTGAGGCCATTCCTATCTCAGAGTAAGAGGAAAACTAGGTTCTTACTTTGTGCTGCTATTAACCATCTTAACTGTCTTTTTCTCCTGTTTGTTCATAAGAATTGCTATGACAGTATAGAGATAAAAATGCTGACACTTAAAAAATAACAACCATCCAAAACGGTGAACAAGAAACAGCTGTTTCCATTATTAGTGCTGGTGTTTAAGAAGCTGTTTCCTAAACAAGTTATTGAATTCATCAAGATTAATTAATCTCCTAAGACTGTCTTCAGAAGAAGAATGTTTAATTTTAAATCATACCCAATGGCATTAGTTTATATTATGTAGCCAAGAAAAGGATTTATTTCCAACTATTTTCAGATACAAAGGAGAAAAAAATTATTTTCATCCAACTGCATATTCCCAGCTTGAATTTATACCTTTAAAATTGATATTGGCATTCTTCCTGGAATCACAAAAGTTTTAACTTTTTTGTATCAGCCCAAGTTTTAGTTACAGTTTTTAGTCTGTCAGGAATACAGTGTTCGTTCCTGGAAAGAAATATCATTTTATCCCCTGAAAAACAGGGAACATAAAAAGTCAGTGGTGAACCAAAGTTCAGGTCCTGCAAGCTATTTCTGGAGAAAAATTGATAGAGTCAGAAACAAGTTTGTTGAAAAATTTTAATCTAAATTATTTTTCAGTTCAAAATACTCATATCACTGTGATTGAAACATTTAGAAAAACATGGAATACATTTTGGAATATTGTTTCAGAATTCTGACATTTCGGAAAGTGTGTTTTCTTTTTCTTCCCCCCCCTGGGTTGATCATTCCTAGACCAACCTCCTGTTTAAAAAAGGGAGAGCTCTGAGATGAGACCGTGTTGTTCAGGGCTTTATTCAGCCAGGTCTTGAAAACTTCCAGGGATGGAGACTGGGTGATCACTTTGGGCAATGTGTTCCAGTGCATGACTATCCTCAAGGTGAAAAAAAAATATGCTATGGCATCATCTGTAGTTTACTATTACTATCTTTTATCTTAGATTTACAATCATTAATGGCAGCTATTACACTGTAATGTGTATCAGACTATTATATTGCAGGATGTTATTAGGCTTCACCCATTCTGAGAATATGGTGACATAACATCAAAATGAAAAAAGTGGTCAGAGAAAGCTTAACAGTCATTTTTGTTAAAAATACTTCCTGCTTCTTGGAAAATTTCAAAAGTCATGGAAAATATAGAAGTCCTTGGGATAGCTCATCTTTTCAAAGTTAAGGATATGTATCACTGCATGGAAAATCAAGGCCTTACGGTACTGGAAAAAGATCGGAGTTTTGGCCTTTGAACTTCTGTACTAGCAATCAAATTGGGTGATTAAAGAATTAAAGAGCACACTAAAACTAATTGTTTTATTCTCTGCTTTTGTTATTATGAACTGGAATTACACTTTTTTCAGTTAAATTCTAATGTGATCAAAGGGTAAATTAAGTAGATTTGTAAAGGTAATCCTGTACATTCCAGTAAAACATTTAGCAATTAACTTAATCCACAAAAAGTGTAATTTAACCTTATTTTGCTGCTCGACAACAGAAGGAAAGAAAGAACATTTATAACACTTCTACAGGATTTTCAACACACTCTGTGCAGTCTTGTTATATTTTAAAGGCTTGTAAAGTGAATTGATATAGCCCTGTGAAGTTTTAATGAATTTAAGAAATGTAATATCCCCAAAAGTAGTTTACTATAGTTAACAAATAGCATTTAAATATTTACCTTTTTTTCATACGGGTTTTATTGGCAAGGAGACAGTGAATCAAGACAAATCCCATTCCTCTTTTGCAAAATACCTTAAATTCATTGGAACAGTGCAGTTTTTGATTTTTTAAATATTTGGTTCTATCTCAGAAACCACTATAGATTTGAACTGTTCTCGTCCCAAGACTTTTTGAGTCTTAAAATTGTGACACATGCCAGAAACATAGAATATTAACTGAAGCATTCACTCATCTAAAAAGTCCACTGGAATGTCTAAATCTCAGCACCCAGAACAAGGACATCTATTCATCAGAGAGCAGTGGTTACTTAGGGACAAACTGTTGAAGACTTTGTGCCTTGCCTTGACTTGGTATTTGCATAATCAAGTCCTGACCCAAGATAAACAAGCATGTCCTTACACTGTCAAATTCATTTCTTAAGTTTCATTTTCACACTTTCTCTTTCATTTTATATTAAACGTACTTCACCAAGCATGATCATACAGTTCAGTAATATATTCACATGGAATTGAAGGTACCCTACAGCAGTCTAACAGCAACTCAGTTGCTGATCTGATTAATTAAATGTGGTCAGCCCTCTCAGCTGGCATACAACAGTGTAACTGTGAAACCCAGTGGATTTGCAACAGCTGACTGCTGCAAAATAGTGAATGTCATCTCTGCAAACTCATCTCTCATTGGTTTTGTAATAATGAATAGCAACAATAATATTCAATGCCTATTTAATAGTAATAGGATTTCAAAGCAAATTTCAAGCTGGGCAATAATCAAACTCAGAAGAGGAAAGGGAAACTGGGTACTTGCCACAGAACCCCCAGGGTTTTCTATACTACTGTATATGCTAAAATGACTTACTCTTTGATTTCCATTTTCAAACATCAATGATGAAATTCTTTACAAAATATCAGTAAATATTTACCTAAAGATGGCTTAGAGTATAAGTACAAGTGGATGAAACACAAATAAATAGGTCAGGATGTACCAGTTGAAAAGTTGACAATGTTTGCAGTCCCTTGAGCTTATGCCATTAAAGTCGTCTTAGTTAAACATCAGAAGACCATCTCGCTAAACACCCAGAAATCGCTTCAGTTTTGATTCTCTCCTATTCTCCAGAGAACATGTGTAAAACATGAGTCTCGGTCTCAAAAATTATTTGCAGTCCCTCAACATATCCTTGTTGGTATAGATCGGGTGCTAGGAGTTACATGACAGCCCCCACTTTTCACACCCCTCCGAATCCAGCACTTGAGCCCCTCTGGCGTGGCCAGGGCAGGGGATGGGCAGGCACACTTGTGCAGCTCTGGAGGTCATTGTAACCCCTGACACATGCATTCCCCAGTAGCTACCGTGTGCTCTGCCTTACGAATATGTCTAACAGTAGTGAGAAATGCAGCTGCTTTTCTCCTAAAAACTGATAAATTTGGAGCCTCGGTGACTTAAGTACTAAATCCTGTCTGCTTTGAGATCCTTTTTTTAAATATACATGAATGAATGTAAAATTGAATCTGGCCTTTCTTGAACCATTTCCAGCTGCCCTTGCTGGTGGCAGCCTGAAGCACAGCCCAAGTTCAGTATTTGTAGCATGCAGTGACACTCACATAGATTTTGCTGTGAAATCTCACAGCAGGAATACTACTTATTACTGTATTAAGTGATTTACAACTTAAGACCTCTTTGACTAGATCAGTTTCACAATATTTGTCAGCATGACCATGTCAGATAAGATTAATTCTCTCTTGGCAGAGGCTTAATACTAGCGTGACCATACTGGTGCGAGAGGGCTTTTGCTGGAACAGCTTACTGTGCTCAAATAATTGGTACAAGCAGCACTGGCTAAAGAGTGTTTTGCTTAAATTAACTCAGTTATGTTAAAAGGTTTTACTAATACATGGTGCAAGTCTGGCCTATGCCTTTCATTCCTTCTCTTTTGCTCATATTAAGGCACTGCCACCTATTCTTTTCCTTGTCATTGTTCTTGCTATGTTCTAGCAGCTCCTAGAGGCTTTGAGTATATAGAGATCGAAGAGGAGAATCTAACAGAAACACTGTATATTAATATACAGTATCACTGTATATTAATAAATCTTCATAATCATTCCATCTTAATGTGAATAGTGGCTCAAAGAAAGGATAATTCAGATGGAGTTACTGGTTTGGGGAGGGTCCATGTCCAACCCTAAGGCAAGCCTAAAACTTAGATTTAAGGCTACATGCACTGTAGGCACTACAAGATAGGGAAAAGCATCTGTTCCTTCTCCTCTCCTCCCCACTGTATCGTCCTACACACTAAAATGATGCCACTTATGATGAGGAAATAAGGGCATAACTTCTTGAACATAAAGGAAGTCTGCGATGCCACTGTTCTGGCTGAAAATTGACACTGCTAATAAATGTAGCTAACAAATGTCTAATAGATACTCACAGAGTAAAGCAGATCAGTTAGGTTTTTGCAGCTACCTATAACATTATTTACAATGCTTTCACGATCATTCATCCCTTGCAGTACTTGCATTGGCAACATGCATATAATGCTGGCACAATGTATGGCACGTTATATATTAATACTTTGTATGACTTGTAATGTTCCTTTAATATCAAAAGTAATTGGATAAACAAGTAACTTGACAATACAGCAATTCTAAGATGAATATTCACACATTAACAGAGTATGGTACTTTAACAATAGTAATTAATAATCTACAGCTTTACCAAAACTGGTATCACATCTTCTTCACTGTAAGCATTGTGACATACTGTGTTTTAAAAAATACATAAACGTAAAGGCAGAGACGTTCATCTGTAACTGTTGCATTTTATCTCCATTTCTTCAAGGGACCTCAGGGACCTCAGGGACAGCCAGGACCACCTGTAAGTGCATTAAAAAAAAATGCCTGTATTTTTCCATTGTCATTGCATTATATAAACCTGTGAAGCACCTAATACCTGGTTTCTCCCATTTTCCAGGGACCACCTGGACCACCAGGACTAAGAGTAAGTTCTGTAATGACCCTAACCTACAATACAGTCCTTTTTTGAAAGTGAAAACAGCAGGATCCTCTTCAAATGCATTGATTGTTCCATCACCGCACATGAAAAGCAAATACATTTTTCTACAACTTCCATCACTACCGTAATACATTTTTTGAACCTTCCGTCTTACACTATCAGTTCTATTCTGCCATGCTGTTGAGCCTTCAACAGGCAATACTCACGGACATGCTCATACCTTTGACATGGATTAACTCCATCAGACTCTAAATTAGAGTTTTCCTCCTGTTCTACATCTGAACACTCTGAAACATAGCAACAGAAGATTTTGTGCTATTTCTGGCCCAGGCGTTCTCCCTATATATATACACAGATTTAGTTTGTTAAGGGATTGTGCAGACTGAGGCATACTCAGTGTGGGGGCAGACTCAATATCTGAAGTGTCCTAAAGCTGTAACGATATCTGTAATCTGAGAACAAATTGCAAGAACTAGATGTTTGTGTGGGTGACTTAAGTCCTTAAAAATAAATAAACCTGTTGTCTGGGTCTGGTATAGAGGTCACACAGAGTGCAGAGAGTGAAGATAGGCAAGAAACAGGCTTCCTCCTTCAGAGGCCAGTTTGTCAGTCTTGGTATTTGTTCATCATGAAGACTACTTTGATCTGTCAGCTGCTGATGGCTGATTGAGATATTCTTTGTGTGCTTCTCTGTAAAGGAATAACAACTTTTCACACTTACCTAGATTGGTTTTGTTAAGTATCTAAATTAAATGGCTGCAAGGAATAAGTTGGGGTGTTAGTCTGCAACAAATATCATAGTATCTTTTTCCCAGGTTCCAGGAGTATGATAATTAAATTGGGTATGGGGGTGCTAATAAAAATCAAATATGCTTTTTCTGTATGTATGCTTGCATTCTTTGGAAATGGAAGGGAGGATCCTATTTTAAAATTAAGTGTTTACAATGAATTATTTTCTAAAATGACAAAATTAATGGAACTATCATGTATGTTGCTACAGTGCTCAAAGAATTTACCAACTACATTTTAAAATATTCCTGTTCATCACCTTATATTCTGAAATATCTCTTTTTCAGAAACAAGTGGACATCAATGCTGCTGTTCAAGCTTTGATTGAATCAAATGCTGCACTGCAGATGGAGGTAGTATATTTCAATGTATTTACATTGTGATACAGGGTATGTAATTATAATTCTATTTTTGAGGACAGAACAGGGCTTCTTTATAAAGACTTAATTTAAAATGAATCATGGATAGCAAGTCATTACTGTAGAATATAATTAAACATGCTAATATTTATAGGATGCAATTGAAATTAAGAACAGCAGCATTTCTACCTTTTTGTCATGATTGACACTAATGGAAACTTACTGACTATCACACATAGCGGACTGTATCTGTTCAGCCACAGATAATGATGGTGGCATTTAGGCCTTGATCCAAAGAATACTGACATATGTGCAAGTGTGTGGTCCCATTGATTGCAAGAAAATTCCTTAAATGGGTGAAGTCAAATACATTTGCATATATTTTCTAGGTTAAGTCTAAGAGTAGATTTCACTGTTCAAAATCTGAAACTGCTAAGTATTCTTTAAAAATGCACTAATTTTTTCCTTTTTCTTTTTTTTCCCTGCATCCACATTTTTATGTCAATATGCCATAATGATGTATTTGCATGATCTTAACCTGCCTGTAACTTCACTGCTCTGATAATTTTAATAAAATGTACTAATTTATTTGTTGGAATATGTTATTCTTACCCTGTTTTATATGGCTGATTGCATGCATTATAAATACTTTGCTGCTGTCTGGCTATTCAATGGCCATTTGACTTCTACTGCATATACTGTTGTTGTGATACTTCTTTGCGGTAACACATTTGCTAATGGCCCCTGGCAGAAATACCAGAATACTGAAGTAACTTTACTAGATCACAGTACAGAGATATTCAAAACGCTGCACTACCTTAGCAATTTACTGCACAGCATCAAGAACCCCCTTGGCACACGGGATAACCCAGCACGCATCTGCAGGGATTTGCTTAACTGTGAACGTAAAGTGGCAGATGGTAAGTGTCCACTTTCATTAAAGCTTGAACACAGATAGGCTTTGAAATGTGTTGCTTCCAAATGTTACTTTCTACATCAAAATTCTAATGTGTAAATCTTGTATTTGTATTCTGTTGCGGTATGGCCTGTCACAGCTATCTTTATTTAAGATACAATTTCTGAATTTAAAAGATGAAAGTACGTCGCTCTTTAGTATTATATAGATATTAGAGACAGATTATATAATTAAGTAAACAAAAGTGTCCAGAAAATTTGAAACTGAATCCAATTTTGGAAGTTTGTGATTAAAACTTTCACAAGTATTTATAGCTAATCTGCAGTGAATTTTGTGTGGATCAGATTCTAGATTCCTAGTGAGAAAATTGTATGCAATACACTACCACTGTCAGATATACCAACAGTTGTTGTATCCCAGGAGATCCTGAATCAATATTTCAAATCAAAATAAATTATTTAAGCCTGTAATGTCAACACTGTGACATAATTCAGTTTCTGAGTGTCTAATAACATAATAAATACCTGTAAATATCCCTATTATCAAGTATTGCATGAACAAGCCAAGGAGAGAACGGGAAATAAAGTTAGAGATTACAGGGAAATCACTGTTCTATTGCATATATAAGGAGAGATCTATTTTTTAAGACTCCAGTAAAGATGAGCCTAACCCATATTAGAACTGTGCTCTCCTAAATAAATCATAGCCCTTTAGGGCCATGGAGGTCACTGACACAGACCTCCACTTCAGAGGATTACACATATGGATATAAATTGTAGAGCACAGGCTTACCCATATTGAAGCATAAATTAAGGTAAACTCAATCCTGATATCATTTGCATGTGTCTTATTTCTATGATACTCCTTATCACCATCATTAGGATATGTCATGTACCAGTGTCTGATGGGAGAAAGATAGCAGGGAAAGAAGAGATCTTCAAGATGCTGTGAGAGCAAGAGAATTTAGATTGATATTTTACATTCCTGAATATATATATGTTTATACATTCCTGTATAAAGCCAAGCCCAAAGAAAAAGAGTTAAGCTTTAATACAGAAAGAGCAGACTGGAAATACTGTTTGTTCTCACTATTTAGCTGTAGAAAGAGAAAACATTTTTGAAACTATGGACAGTATTCAATAATAATTGTGTATGTAATCAGAATTGAATGGTGAATGGTTATCATAATTTTGCTCAGTATTTGTTATTAATAGAATTATAATACTGAAAAGACTTTCATGTTCCTTTTCTTTCATTTCCTAGTGAAACTATGGTGATAATATATCTAATACTTGCCAAAAAGTATGAATATTTTAGCAAATTTTTTAGTAACAATTATATTTTGGCTTTATTTTTCATCTGGGATTGTATACAAATAGGAAAATACTGGATTGACCCAAATATTGGATGTCCTTCTGATGCCATTGAAGTTTTCTGCAACTTCACTGCAGGTGGTCAGACATGTTTAACACCGCTATCTGTGACAAAGGTATCTATTGCTTCCTGAGAGACTGTATCTGCGCTGAAACTCTGAACAAATGAATGCTTATTTACTTAACTCGTGAAAAGATGTTAGATTTCAGGGGTCTTCTAATGTGCATCGTTGTGGAAGCACATGGTATATATTCTGTTACAGAAGTTACAGATTTTTCTGGAGACAGTATATGTTAGTGTAACTCTCACTTTGTTCATTCACTCACCTTCCATGCTGATAGAACTATTTTGTTTTGCCTTATACTTTTCTATACAAGGCATAAAAATAAGCCTGAAATGCATCTAAGCTACGTTAGTAACTCATCACTCAGGGCAGCTAAGTGTAGAGATGCTGAGGTCATTGCAGTGGGAAGGAAGAAAATTATGACTGCTTTTCAACACTTAGCTACTTTTAAATGCCATTCAGCAGAGACTGGTTTCCTTTATGTCATTAGTCCATGCTCCTCTTTACATGTAGTCCTTAAACCCTTGGGAATAGAAATTTTCTATTTGTGGAGTTTTGCATATACACTCTAGTCATTGAAAAGCATCAGAAATACCATAAAGTTCCCATATGCATTACTGCATTTGGAGGATCCCTGAATATAATCTAGTATTGGAGAAATTCTTATTGAGTAATGAGTAACTATATTTTTTGTCTAAAATCAAAGTACACTTACAAATGTTTGGATTTTTAATGGGATGTAGGTATTGCCAGAATCTGTGGTGTAACAATACTAAACAGCAGAATGATGTAGCTGCAATTAAAACGCTGCTGCTGATAATATCTTTCTTTGAATCACAAAATCATTTGTTTCAGTTTCTTTATTTAAAAAGTGTTTTCTGCCCAGCTGTATTTCAACAATCATGTAAGCATTAACAAATGTTTATATTTAGGCTTTGAAAATTTCCTATGAAATCTTCTGTTTATAGTAATCACTATAGTAGAGCCTCACAGCTCTTCTGAAAAATACAAATCATGTTCTTTGGCGTTGATCCCAATGTATAAACATGCATACATGCTCCCATGCGAGAATACCACATGTGTATGTGGGTGTCACTTTGCGTTGCTGTGGTCATTCAGCATAGTCCAGCTGTAAGTCTAACGATGCATTTCTCTTGGAACTTAGCTGGAGTTCGGCGTTGGAAAAGTGCAGATGAACTTCCTTCATTTACTGAGCTCAGAAGCAACCCATAGCATCACAGTTCATTGTCTGAACACACCAATGTGGGGACTAAATAAAGCAGGTGGCCAGAAAACATCTGTTAGCTTCAAAGGATGGAATGGTCAAATATTTAAAGCAAATACGCTACTTGAACCGAAGGTGCTTGTGGATGAATGCATGGTAAATAATTTTTAGCACTAGCATTATTAAAACCATAATGGAGTTACTGTTTAGACATTATTAACTTTCTGCAGATAAATAACTTAGATTCACATCCCTTGAAACTTAGTTCTTACATTGTTCTGCGTATGTCTCTGTATGCCAACTTTTTGATATTGAATTCAACATCTACCCAAACGTAAAAGCGATTGCAGTAATATAAGGTATCTATACTTGCTCTTTGTATTGAGTGTCATGTATTTCAAGACAAACAGGCTGGAAATTACTTTTTTTAGACAACTAAAGATCTTTAAATTAATTGACTATGAGTCAATTGTTTGGTTATTTAATAAAATAATGATGGTTGGAAATGGACTCCATGGCTAACTAAAATATTAAATCATATTTGTATTTAAGAAAAACTGTAAAAGCTTATTAATTTTCTAATGCTTATTAGATCGCTCCACTTGCCAAGATGTGAGCCATTTGGCAAATGTCTTGGTGGAACACTATGAAACAGCAGCCAAGCATCTTACACTTTCAGTATTTTATAGCTCTATTTTCATTTGCAATAACAGAAGACTTGAAACTGGTTCCGTATCGATACAGGAGTGTCAAGTGAGACTTTAATCTCAAGACAAAAAGTGGTTTTATTGAAGCACTTTGAAGCTGTTATGCTTCCAACCTTTATTAGCACACGCTAACGAGCTGCTCTAGCCTGTGTCATGCAGCTAAGGTATGGCCATTGAAGCGCCTCCTCCCCACCTCCCAGTCTGTTTGGGACTGTTTTTATCCCTGAGAAAAATTAAGGCATACAGTGACGGCTATTAAGAAGTGGCATTTTTCTGTGATATTCTATGAGCTCTGTCACTCTTTCTGTGGGAAACTATGTATTGTACAGATCTGTTGCAGAACCTCACACATTTCCCTCTGCAGGGATTCTACTTTTTGGTGGTATCCACTGTACTTGATGATCTCTAAGAATGGAGTGATTGCAAACATCAAGACATTCCCAGCCTCAGGCAATGTTATAATGTTATTTTATAATTTTTATGATGTATCAATCTTTTACTGAGATTTTTAAAGGATTAGAATAATCAATACAAAGTTAATGGCAACAAATGCAGATCTCATTCCCCATGATTATTCTTCAAGGGCCTAAAAAGTCATTCAAGTGCCTGTAGCGTTCATAACCTGAGACCTACTGTTTGGATTTGGAGGTGAATTTAGCAAGAGATCTAAGAGTCTATATGAGCTCAGGCTGCTTGCAAAGTGACAGGCACTCTGCTCTGAGCAGTGTTGCGCTGCTTGCATCTGCTCCAGCTGGATTCCAGGCTGGGCTTTTTTGCAGTTAGAGTTTTGCCAGGAGTGCCCGTGGTATTGCATGGTATTTGTTAAATTACACAGTTTCCTTAGGAACTGCTGGGAGAAGAAATGTTTCTATACACTTGTGCTTTCACAGTCTAAGCACAAGTTGCATTTGTGTTTTGAAGCTCATCTTTGATATGAATCTACTACTTTCCTTTGTGTGTTGCAGATTGAAGATGGCAGCTGGCATAAGACAGAGTTCTTTTTTCACACTCAGGACACTAATCAGCTTCCAGTTGTTCAAGTTAACGCACTTCCTCATCTCAAACAAGGACAGCAGCACTTCATAGAAGGTGGTTCAGTGTGCTTCCTTTAAGGTTTCTGTCCTGGTTTTTTGCGCATCAACATGGAATTGCTGCATAGATTGAATGCAAAAGTAATGATCCATTATAGGCAAAATTACTAGGAAACTGAAGAATTGTTTTGAACAGTATTGGTTAAAGAACCTCAGGAAGAAAAAGACTTCCACCTAAGGAGAAATGGCATTGAAAAAGAAAAGAAAGAAAAGACTACATCAATTTTCACGAAGTATTAAAAAAAAAAAAAAAATGGTGCTTTCTTGCATGATTTCCTGGAACTGAGTATCTGAACATGGAATTTTTCAGGACCTCTGGTGTTCTTAGCAATCTCTTTAGCAGCACTGCAAAAAAAAACACCCCAAGGAAAGCTGGATATATACAATACTAAGGAGCAATACTGGCTAATGCTCCTAAATGTGCAATAGCTTCTATATGAGAAGTGAATTATGCCACAGTACAATACGTCTTCTTTTCTTAAACATTGTTTTATTATAGTCCTTTGTGGACACATACATCTTAACAGATGGCACACTACCTCTTTTGTGTTTCCTGTCCATGTTGCCTTTGTGCTCTTCATAACACAAGGTGCTTGTGGCCTTAGCAGAGATTATTTGAGTCCCTTTTTATCTTTCAGACTGTATGTGCTGGTTACATCAGGATATGTTTCTGTTGTAAAGGTACTTATTTTAAATCGTTGGTCATATACTTCACTCCAATGAAAACATTATTTATGTGGAATTCTTGTTTTAAATATTTTTGTGTACTGTTGTGGAAATGGTACGAGACAGCACATTGTATATGATGCATATAGTCAGAACAGTTAGCTTTACAGCCATTGTAAAAATTGTTAGAAGGGCTACCCAGAGTAGTTCTGAGTTTTAGATTCTGTATTTCAGTTAGCATTTCTAATGCCAAAGGCATCTTAAGATGTTATATTGTATATATATTTTGTAACTTGTGAAAAAAATCTACCACAGCATGTCTTTTGAATGGCTGCTGTTAAATTATAATCAACATTTCATCAGCCTAGAAATTCAATTTTTTCCAATGTTATTAGATAGGTTTTTTTTTTAATTCAGCCTAAAATGTTCAACCGTCTTTTCTTTATTAAAAAAAGAACAATTTTACCATTAGGAAAAGCACTCTTTATAACAGTATGTCTCTATTAGCAATCCAAAGTCTGCTGAGTAGTACATGGCAAGGTGACACCAAGCTATACTGGGGAGCAGGGGAGTGTTCAAATAACTTATCGAGCTGTCTTGACCCACAGGAAACCATGCCTACCAAAGTATAATAAAATAAGCTTCCAAGTTACCTGTTTGTCTTTTACTATTCTGTTTCATATTGTATAGTTCATTCTTAGTAACAATTAAAATTGTCTAGAAGGGTACTCATTAGGCAGCAATGCTGCTTTTACCACAGCGAAATGCACAGGCTTCGTGCCATGGAATACTGCAGGAGTGACAGTGTTTGCTTTTACTGTGTCATGTACATGTACATCCCATTTTACATTTTATATCAAAGCCCCAGTTTTGTTCCCTTTGAGAAAATCTGGTAAAACTGAAAACAAAGCAAGATTACAGAGTGATGATAAAGGTTAGAGAAAATGTCTCACTTTCTGCATTTTCAAGATCATTATACTCTGACAGCATTCCTTAACATGGGCTCTTAGTTTGGCTGTGGAGCTGATGTTGTGACAAATGGAATTTTTTTTTTTTTGTAAGAATGTAATCTTTTGGAAAATGTTCATGTATATTTCTTAGTCTCATTGCCCTATTTTTGGACATTCTTTATAGCCTATATTTATGGTTTGTATAAGCATGTCTCAGAAATTACCTACTTTAAAACCAAATACCTTAAAGTATTAAAAGGCTGCTCAGATGTAGACGTGTGCATTTCTGCGACTGAGGCAGAAATGCATTTCCCACGCAGACGGCGCAGTGAACTTGTGCAGCAGGACGCTGACGGGTGGTAATGTGCCGCATCGCTTGCCTGGGAGGTTGCCAGAAACACATGCCTGAAAGCAAAACCGTTTGGCAGTACACTTGTACACGGTATGTTTGACAGGATGCTGGTACACAGTGCAGCGCGTGCTCTGGAAAGCCTCTGTACTCAGACATCTTCCCAGAGCTCCTGAAAGCATTGGCAGGAGATCTCGTACAATTTTGTCCCACACTGTTAATGTGTACCTGTACTCTGCAGTTAATTTTTCATGGTTCCTGAGGTGGTCACCTCCTTTGTTACCCTTCATTTTACAGCAAGCCCTGATCTAGATTTGGAGCCTTTGTCAGAATCCTTTTTTCTCTCCTCCTTTTACTGATGTTTTACATGGTTAAAATGCCGTAACAAAGCGGGGCTTTGAAACAGCCTGAAGCAGGAGGGATAAAGCCTAAAGGCCCCAGGAAGCTCCAGGGAGCGGGTCAGCTGCCGCCTCAGGCGTGGGGGTAGCGAGGCCCTCCAGCTCCGGCAGCGCCGGCCCGCGGCGCCGCAGGCTGAGGCCGCCGCCAGCCCAGGGCCGCCAGGGGGCGCCGCCGCCCAGGAAGCGCCGCGGCCGGGCCCCGTCGGGCACCGCGCGGGGAGGCGGTGCCGCGCAGCCATGGCGGAGCAGGGCGGCCCCGAGAGCGCCGGGCGGTCGTCGGGGGGGCGGAAGATGTCCCTGCAGAGGTAGGGGCAAGGGCGGGGTGCGGGAGCGCCCTCAGGTCTCCTGCAGAGGCTTGTGGCCGCCGAGCTTCGGGAGCGCCTCCCTCGGGCTCCGCGAAAATTCGGGACGCCGAAGGGAAAGGCTGCGCCGGCCTCTCCTCAGGCAGCGCCGCCGCGGGCCTGCCCCGGGGGCTCCACGGGGCCCGCTGCGGGGCGGGCCGGGCCTCACTCCCCGCGGCACGCAGGCGCCTGAGGTGCGCGGCACCGCAGCCTCCTGCCCCGCAGCCACCGCGCCTTCGCCGCTCTCCCCCGTGAGGCGGGGCAGGGGCGGCCGCCCGTGCGGTGGGCCTTACCGTCGGCACGGGCCCGTTCCGCCTTCGCCCCAGCGAAGTTCCCGGGCGCAGCGTCTGCTTGGCGCGTTCATCGGTGGGGGTTTGGGCGCGGGTGGCGCGTGGCAGAGCTTTCCCTCTGGCTCTGATGTGCGTTGGGCACCGTGGAGATGTTAAAAAAAAAAAAAAAAAAAGAAAAAAGGAATCCCTGTTAAGGGTAATTCCTGTTTCTGTTTTGCAGTGCATGAGACCTTTTTTTCTGTTCTTATAACACTCCGTGCCGCCGGCACACAGAGCCCCCTTCTCGTCAGGAGATGGTACCGCTGAGCGCGTCCTTCACACCTCCCCTGTCAGCTAGCAGCGAGCCTGGTGGGGAGAGGAGGAGCAGTATTTTGAGGCTTACGTTGTTCCTCCAGTAGTTGGAAGTGATGGCTTTGTGCCATTCTTGAAAACTTTACTGATGTGGAGGGAGCGTTATTTCCCTTCCCCACTTGTTGCATTAAATTAAAAGTGACAATTGTTTCAGTTAATAGATCAAGAACTTTTTTCTAGGACTAGAAGAAACATCTGTTGTAATAGTCTAGTAAAAAAGCAGAAGATTATATTTGTAGAGTATATTCATAAAGCTTACACATTGTGCCTGAGAGGTTCCCTGTCTTTGGGATTTGCACTGCCAATAGCCTGAAGAAGTTTTGCTGACAATATTGTCATGGTTTTTCTGTTTCATTGAAAAAATGGGATGCAGTGTTCAGGTCTTAGTGTGAATCCTAGCCATTTATTTTCTGTCTGCCTAAAACTGAGCACCTTGTAAGCCAGCATGGTATGATGCACATTACAGGTGATGTAAATGGAGAAAAGCACCGCTACAAGCAGGCCACAAAGCATAAGTTGATACAGCCTTGCTGTGTTTCCAACTTTGCAGTTAGCATGGGGTTTTTCTTCTTTCTGTCAAGCATCTGCGCTGTGTTTTCATACAGGTAAGACGCTTGTATGTATTTGGAGATACTCCCCATAGCTTGCGTTACTTTGTCTGCCATCATATCTAATCCAGGGTATTTGTATTTTCTCTTTCTTCTTTCAAGGTTCAGATAACTGCCATCAGTTGGCATTTTCAGGAATAGTGCCTGGTTGTTGAGCAGGTGCCTTCCCAGAGCAGTCAGGCACAAAAATGCTGCTTTATTAAGAGGTACTTTTTACTTTTTTCAGATGTGAAACATGTAGTGAAGAGGAAGCTAAGTACAGATGTCCGCGATGCATGAAGTATTCGTGCAGGTATCTGTTATGTGAATTAAACTGTTTTGGTTTTTTTCCCCACTCATGCTGAATGCGGCATGTTAATTTTTTTTTTTCTTCATTTCAGTCTGTTGTGTGTAAAGAAGCATAAGCTTGCACTGAGCTGTAATGGAGTCAGGGATAAAACAGCGTTTGTCTCTGTAAATGAATTTACTGACTTGAACCTTTTGAGTGGTAAGAATATTTCTGGTACTCCTTAAAATTCATTGTTTTTTTACTAGGTTAACACTACATCTTTCTTTATTCTTTTTTTACCTTCAGATTATCGTTTCCTGGAAGATGTAGGAAGGACAGCTGATGCTGCTGCTCGACATCCTACTGTGCATAGTCCAACAACAAAAAAGCTTGTAAGTTTTAAATTAGCAACTTGGTCTGTTGGAGATAGGGTTGACTATCTTTGAATTTCCGCTGAGGCAGGCCCAATCCAGATTTCAGAGCTGATACCTCTCTTACAAAGGTATGAATGACCCTGAATTTGAGAGACGGAAATCCAGAGAAGTCTCTAGGTTTATGTAATAATAGTATTGATGGCTACGTCCAACTGCTTAGAAGAATAGGTTGGTAACAGTGTACGTTCTTAAAATTTATGCATGACCAGTCTTGCTGTTTGATGATAGATGTGTGTTAAGAAAACCTGAATGTTTCCTTCCACCTCCACAACTTTTTTGCATTCTTAATTACAAAATTCCCAGGTAAACAATGGATTTATTAATCGCCTAAAAATTCTTGCCATGCTTCCCCATATACCAAATGAAGGCAACTAGAGTGCTGCAAAGAATGAATCTAAGCAACAATGAAGTAAAGGCCAGCCTCCTAAGGGTGAGAGGGGATTTTTGTCGAAATGTCTCCAATTCCAGCAAAGCATTAATGAGATCACAGAAATGTGTGACATTTCCTGAAAGTCTTGTAAAAATAAACTGCGAAGACCAAGATCAAGAAGGGGGGAAAAAAGAAAAAGAACACAACAACAGCAAAACAAAATCTACTCCGAAGTACTTTGACTCATTGTTAGTCATAGAAGGGCATCAGGGCCATGTTGTTTTCCAGTCTTGTGAAGATATCTCTTTAAATATAGCACTAAACTCAGTTGGAGAGATCTCATGTTGATGAGAAAGTAAAGAGAGAAGACTCCAGCTTTCCCTCAGGCTGAAGTCATACTCTGTGACTGTGTCTTTGTCACGGTGATGTCTTGAAAACGTGCGCTGAAGATGATGAGATGCAACATAGGTAGCCGTTTTTAAGTGTTTTTACAGGATTATATCCTTAGTGCTACCTTCAAATCTTGAGTTTGTCGAAGTGGCTCAGATGGTGCTTGTGCATCCCTTCTGCTAGCAGGGTTGTAGCCCAAAAATCAGCTCCATGGGTGGTATTGCACCCACAGTGCCTGGCTGTGGCTTTCACAGTATGTTAAAGAACTTTACTGTGAAGAGGTCATTGGCATGTTGTTTCTTAACCTTGGAAAAACTTCACCTGAAAATGTTTCAGATAATAAAGTAAGCCTAGAAACTAACTTTTTCATTCGTTATGTTTTTTTTAAAAGTCAGAGAAAGTGCTTCATTAAGTGTGGCCTTTTCTACAATTTTCCCATAATTTCTGTCGGCATTACTCTTTCATCATTTAACTTTCAGGTTTTAAGTATATTATTCAGCTTTTTTTAAAAAAAGTTTTTATTTTTTGCCAGTTATATTGCTTGAGAAACAAAGCTCGAAGGTGTAATATTGACCTGAGAACGCTGCCCGTTGGATTTACAAAAAGAAGAGAAAATTCAACCACCTTCAATTACATGTGAGTCTTCAGTTGATTACACTCGGCAGTATTTTGTTTTCACTGAATGCATGGTGATGAGACTCTGAATTCATAAGATATGCTTGCTTTTAAAATCTGTTAGATGCACGATTTCTTTACAAAAGCTATTTAGATTTAATATTTCATGCTGCAGGTTTTCATTTTTTCGTCTCTTCAAGCTCAGTCTAACAGCTTATGGAACTCATGCTTTATTTTTGAAAAATAACCAACGTCGAGTAACAGGAGGAAGAATCAGTGCTGTTGTGTTCTTCCGTCTCTCAGTTAACCTGGAGTTTTGTTGCTGGAAAAAGAAAACACTTCTTTAAAGGTTTATGGTAGAGGATTGGTTGGATGTAGGATGTGCAGAAGTCTCCCTCTCTGCAAAGGCCGACTTCAGAGGAGCTGCCAATACAGTGCTCTCTGTTGCGTGCTGTCTGGGGAGTTGCCGTGCTGGAGGACATGGGCGCTTGGTACGGCACAGCTTAGAGAGACCAGCGCAGACAGAGGTGAATTTGGGAAGTCAGGCTGAGAAGCCTTTAAATGTTCTTCCCCTTCTCTGCTCTGCAGGTTTTCTCTGATAGGCAGTTTGTATTTTAAAGTATTTTAACAGTAAGAATAAAGTAGAAATTACGCAGTGTTTCACTGTGGCAGGAGGCGGTCTGGGTGACCCCGCGGGACCAAACCCGTGGCAATACCGGGAGCCGCCCGCGCTCCCGCCGCCGCAGCTCCCGCCGCCCCTGCCTGGCCGCCAGGCGGCTCCCTCTGACAGAGTAACAGCCGGCCTCAAAGGCACGCGGGCGCCTGCCTGCGTCATCCCCCCGCGCCGCGCGGGGCTCGTGGGTTTGCACGAACCTCGGTTTTCCGCAGAACGTAAGGCACGAGCTAGCTGTAGGAGTGTAACCTGTTAAAGGTACAGGCTTTACCTGCTCTGCCAGAGAAGACCCAGGGTGGATCGGTGGAAAGAAGGGCAATCTGGGGCGCTTCCTCGTCTACCCCAAATGCATACATCGGTGAGGCGCTGCCCTCGGAACAGACCAGGGGATCGGCCCAGACCTTGCAGGTGTTAGTGATGTGAGCACAGGCTGTCTGCCTCTGCACTGACTTTCTTTTCCTTGGCCACATGCTCTCTTTTACAGAGGAGGCCACAAACATGCTCAGAGGGCTGGAACACCTCTGCTGTGAGGACAGGCTGAGAGCTGGGGTTGTTCGGCCTGGAGAAGAGAAGGCTCTGGGGAGACCTTATTGCAGCCTTCCAGTACTTAAGGGGGGCTGATAAGAAAGATGGGGACAGACTTTTTAGCAGGGCCTGTTGTGATAGGACAAGGGGTAATGGTGTTAAACTAAAAGAGGGTGGATTTTGACTAGATATAGGGGAAAAAAATTTTCACAATGAGGGTGGTGAAACACCAGCACAGGTTGCCCAGAGAGTTGGTAGATGCCCCATCCCTGGAAACATTCAAGGCCAGGCTGGACTGGGCTCTGAGCAACCTGATCTAGTTGGAGATGTCCCTGCTCAGAGGGAGGTTGGGCTGGATGACTTTTAAAGGTCTCTTCCAACCCAAACTATTCTAGGGTTCAACGATATCTTGTGCTAGTCTCGTGCTATTGAAGTATCTCAGGCTTAGAGCAGAGTTTAACTTTCCTGGGGCATTTCCTTAATGTTGTGGATAAAACAACGTAAACACCCTTAGGAATACAAGGTAAGGAGTAGTCTTTAAGAGCCGAGGCAAGTGCAGAAAGCTCAGGGATGCTGGGATCAGTAGCTGAGAGAAGAACAGAGGTACAGAAGAGGCATAGATACAGGGTAGTTTGACACTACTGGGAAGATCCTGGGCATGGTACAATGCTGTGCTGACAGAAATTTGCCTTCATGTACCATGTTTTTCAGTTCTTTTTCTCTAGAAAGCCTTTTTGGGCACATACCGAAGTGTAGCTTGTGTTGGGAACAAATTAAGCTTTGAGCAGATTACAGTTTCACCCATGTCATGCGCTTTTCGTTGTTTAACAGAAGCAGATTTAAAAACAAAAGAGGATGAGGCAAGGACTTCCTGGCAAATAGGCATGGAAGTATGTCACAGGCTATCTGGGAGAATGCTTTACTGTTTTGTGTCAATCATGAAGTCATGGGGTATTTTTTTGTTGTTGTTTTTCGAATGCTAGCCTTTCTGCGACTTCCAGATTCCATCAGAAAGAACATGATAACATTCTCTGTTCTTAAGTGGATAGGAAGTACCCATCTCTTTCCTCTAAGTACTGCCCAGGGGTGTGGAATATACTTAGTGAGTACTACACAAAGGACATGTTTCCACTCTTTTGCTGCTACTGTTATTCACTTGGCAATGGGCTGTTTGAATTCAGTGATGCAAATGAAAAATTAACCTTTGTTTTTGTTTTTAATTGGCATGTTTTGCTTGCTCTACTTACATGTGTTCCTATGGAATCAAACCAGCATCGGCCATTTAACACCTATTTCGTGTGACTTCATGACACCCATGATGTTTTATGGAATATTACATTCAAATGGGGTAAAGCCGTGCAAGTAGTTGCTTTATATGAGCTTGACACCTGACAGTGGTCAGGGTCTGGTGTGTCTAATCTTCTGTAGATCTGAACTTCTTCTCATGCTGTTTGTCAGTCGAGATTTTTAGGGAGGTTGCTCCAGAGGGTGGAGATTGGAAGCTGCTTTACATGTGTCTCTGGAAAGCCGAGAACAATCTTCCCTGATGTCCTCTTCACGCAAGCCAAGCTGTTATGCTGTACAAGGCAGGAATCAGAGTAATCCAAAACGAGGAAGTACAAGATGTATTCTTGTGTCATTCCCTGCCCCTGCCAGCTCTGGAGGACAGATCAGTGGTTGGTTGGATATGTTAACCAAGACTCTGCATTTCCTGGTTTCCATTAGTTTGTTTGCTAAATTTGCTGTTGTGAAAGCATATGTGCCAATGCTGGGCAACACATGGATTAGACTAACTTGTAATATTGAATATCTATAATATTGTAATATTGAATATCTTATAATATTGAATATCTAATGGAGGGTCATTAGAAAGTAGTATCTGAGTCCGGTTTATGAACTCATGGGACATCTGCCTTAGAGATGGTTTAGGACACCTTATTTGCAAATTATTTTTAATGTGCTGCTTCACCCTGCCTTTCCCGTGGTGCCTTTGTTTTCCAGCAGAAGTGATAGTTCCCCTTCTGGACAGGTGCCGCCTGGAGTTGGGGCAGCCTGCTGGGATAGGGAGCTTTTGGGAAAGGAGTGGAGAATGGGACGAGGGCTGGGACAGCAACTGGGGAGCTACAGCCAGCAGGGCAAATGGGAAGAGCAGAGGGAGCTTGCAGCTCCATGGTTCCTGGTTCCTTGGTGGGTATGATGACAACTTGAGAAGCTGAAATGGGGCAGTGCAGCTCCCTCAGCCCTGCACTCTCTGCTGCCCTGCTCTGACCCTCCCTGCTGCTTACACTGTCAAAGCCGTCTCCACCCAGCTTCCTCCCCACTCCGTTCACAGCACCTCCCAGACAAAATCCTTCTTACCTCTCCTCCCCGCCAAGAGGGGCCAGAGGGCTACAAGTCTCCTCACTGGCAGAAGGCATGGCTGCAGTTTTGGAGTATTTGATCAGATGGCATATGTGGAAGAAGGAATCTTTTTCATTATTTCTCTTCTTTGATTTAATTTTGAGAACAAAATACAGTGTGGAACTTTGGGATTAGCACCAATTAAGAGATGATTAGTGTTACAGAAGCTACTCTGAGGTACACCTGAAAACCTAAAATGTCAACTGTAATCCTTAGCTAAGTAGAGATAATTAAAATTAATTCTTTGAAGTGTGGCTGATCTTGAGAATTTACCAAGAAGTTACCTGAGCTGAGTTTTGGGCTAATAATACACTGTTGAAGCTCTTAAACTTGAATTAGTTGTTACTTAGTACATACTTTTGTTTGCTTTCTAGGATCCATCAAAGTAAGTTCCTAGGCAAAGGAATGCTACACTGGAGTGATCAGAGAGCAGGATTTACTTACAGTAAATCAGTAGCTTTTCAGAACATTCCCCTGTGAAGATGAGTACTGAGTTGTGTAGCTGAGGTGGTTTTTTTTTTCCTTTTTTTAGCAACTGAAATGTTTTATTCTCATAGTGACTCTGATTGTAATTTTGTTTATTTGCAGAAGTTAGAGGGCAATAGTTTTATTCTTTAACGATTATGACAGTTTGGGTTACTCGGCCGTGACAGTGTCCCTTTTGGTTTACACAGGACTCTCGCTTCAAGCCCGGCATGTATGATTATTGCAACACATACACTTAGTAACATCTCCTGCTGGTGGGAGGCCCCTTGGTAGAAGACCATATGTGTTACAAAGGGAGTGCACTTCAGTGTCTTCATTGATTGTCTTGCTGTTTACTGTAACTAGGAAACATTTGAACTTTCAGTAGAAATATTTCAGTTTTACTGCTTATACATCAAATCTGGGAATTAGCTTGATGAAGTTTCAAGAAAACTGAGACATCCTCTTTCGTGCGTTATTGTCAAAAGTACCACAAAGTCAATTTGGGGCTAGGAATACGGGGCGGGGGCTGAAATTATCAGACTTCTGCATGTTCTCATGTTTTTTATTTATTTTAACCCACAAGAGAATCTAGTCACTTACTTGGCCTGAATCTTCATTGTTTAAGAAAGTTGAGAAAGGCATTATTATCCAAAGGCATAGATACTGAATGCCCAGTATTTCAGTTAAACTTCAGTGCATTAGGTAAGAGTACTGGGTATTGTCAAATTAAACAATAACTGGTCTTTCATTAAACTGTATGTCCTTCTAATCTCTTTTATCAATTAAAAATAACATAGACCGGAAATACTACAGTGTTTGCAGTTTGATGTAAGATGTCCTGTACACTATTTTTTAAATATTTTAAGAATGTTAGTTGCTACACAGAAAAAAAAAAAAAATCAGTGAATTGCTGTCTTTGACAGGATAGCAGTGAAGTACTTCTGCAGGACCAGAACTGGTATCTTAAGATGCGATTAATTTGGATTTTTTTTGTCTATATATATACACTTTATTCTATGTGTACGCACACATTTAAAAAGGCTTTATATACATAAAACCACCTACTGCAATCTAAGCAAAATTGACTGTTCAGGGGAAACCTAGGTAAGAAAGTTAAGCTGTATGAGATATTTCATAAGTGTTTTAAGAAATACGTAACCATTGGACCCTTCTAAAAGTCTACCAAGGCACTTAACTGGTATGTTCAAGTCCCAGAATCCTTTGTAGATCTGTCCTTTAATTCCCAGCAGCTGTACTGACCCATAGTACTTGGAGAATCTTCCTAGGTACTGTGTTAACTATAAAAGATGTTGAGAGTTTTTGCAGTTGTCCTGAGAGCTTAGCTGAAGGTAACAGCCACTTTGTGTATACTGCTACTGTCTTTGTAACATCAGAAATAGAAATCTCAGTTGTTACTGTGAAAAATATAAAAATCATTTCTATGTAGTTCTGTGAAAACTACAGTTGATTATAGAAAATAATTTTTCTAACATTTTAGGAGAAATGAAAGGAGGCAGTTACTTTGCTTTAGAAGAACAGCAATTGCAAAACAGCCTGTGCACTTATGAATGTAATTTGCAGCTACATCTCACGCAGGGGAAGAGGTGCTTGGCTCCTCTTTTTTCCTTCTGATCAGTTTCCATGCTTCTGAAGTAGCCAAAATGTGAAGCCAGGCAGTGCAGGGATGGGCTATGATGCTGCTTTTACTGACATCAAGGATGTGCTTGTGCCTCATCCAGATCTCTGCCATTTGGTAGTTTTATAGTCAGTGCCTTGGTATTCAAGAAAACTGTGAAGTAGCGTTCCATGGCAGACAAGCGGCATGGAACACTTCATGCAGCGAGCTGTTACTCAACTACAGATGACTTACTCAATTAAGCATTTTCATTTAGAAAATGAATGTAATACGTGTCAGTTGTGTTTGAAGGAAATACTACCCCAGTGAGCCATAATGGAAAATGAAGTCAGTGAGATCTGGAGCCAGGATATCTATTTTTAATCAGAACTTGTTGTGAAGCAGCTTTGATAGCATCTACAGTTGACATCAAGTTCTCTAACTGGGTAGAGATCAGTGATGGTGAGGGATGCTTCAATTCAATCATAGGCATCCGGCAGGTTGTTTTTTAATACTTCATGGTACAGCGAAGACTATAAGGCTATTCCAATTCTAAGCTTTTTTTTTCCTTGCCTCCTTCTACCCAGTTCTTATTTTATCTTACCTTTGTCTGCTTGCCATTTACTTTCAGGCAAGAGTATTTTGAAGAGACATGAAGTAATTAACTGCAGTTTCAGTATTGCCATGGTAGAAGAAAAAAATCAACATTTCTGTTTTTCCAAAGTGAAACTTTTTGACAAGGAATGATCTCTTTAACTTCAGTGTTCAGGCTCCCCGATTCGTAGCTCTTTCTGCGCTCTATTACATAGGCTAGATGTGCCTGGAAGGGGGGGAGGGCGAAAGTCTGAAAAGATCCCTCTTAAGCTGATTATACAGCTGCAGTGATGAGCTGAGTCTGCCTCAGTGAGCCCACAGGAAACTGGTCTTGCATGTGAAATCAGAATGTGCTGTGTGACAACTGTTTCTACAGTCACATAAAAGAGTATTCCTAACAACAGATAGTAAATGGCTGGAAGTACTCTGGAACATTTCTTTTTCAAGTGCCTGTGTTAGACAGCCCTCTACACCACATAGGTGTTTGTGTAAGCTGTGTCATCGTTTCTCTGTTTACACTTGGGAGAGGAAGATCTGCAGTACTCCCATTGCTTTGGCTGTCATGGTTTAAAAATTTGACAGAAAGAAAGTGTGTATCACGATTTGGTCATTAGAGAAGTTGGTCAGTTAGAGTAGATAAACATGGCCTGTTTGAAAAAATTGTGGAAGATGAGTTAAATTTAAAAATGCTGGAAAACCTCTTAGTTGATAACATGTAACAAAAACCTCATTTGAACAGTCTTTATAAGTATTTTAATAAGTGTGCCCACCCTTAGTGTTTCCTGCATGTTGACCCTATTTCTGTGTCTAAAGATCACCAATTTCTACTAAAAAGTCTACCTGTGAAAGTGCTTTGAATTAATATCATGCCATGTTAAATGCCAGATGTTAACATATGTCTGAGAGAGAAATCCCAAGCTTGTTAATCACAAGTCAGTTGAACTGGTTCCATAACTCTGTTGATACTCCGGTTTGCTCTGTATGTACAGTAGCATTGATGCTTCTTTCAGCTGTCGAGATGAAGAATTGCAAAACATTGTTTCACTCATCTTGCAAAAAAACTCCAAAATTACGTTCACTGATTCTGAGTTATTTCAAAACCTTTTTTTGATCATTTAAGGCAGTATCATACTAACATGCAAAATAGCATAAAATTCATGAGGCAAGATACTATGTCACCTTCTGGTTATATATGCTATGTAATTAATAATGTTTTCTGTGTTATCCTCCAGCTCTAGTCTGACCTCATCAGACCTGAGGTGCTCTAACTTCACCTTCTCATTTAAGGAAGGCTGTCTCGTTCTTAGCTTTAAAAAACATGAGCAGATCGAGGGAAAGAATCACGAGGCATACTGCACAACTCCGCTGAGTCACGTGTTGCTTTGGGGACCTTGGCCTTCATTAGCTCTTTTTATTCTAATTATTAGCTCCTTGGAGCTAGGGTTCTTACCTGCTTTTTATGGCAAACACTAACACTTCTGATTTTACTTATACTACAGAAAGTACAGTTCAGCTGTAAAGCTCAGTTTTCTCCTAGGAATAACTAGGTAAAGGAACGATTAATTATTTAATAAGAGCACTTTTTATAAAGTGCTTGCATTTAAAAATTGGTATGATAGTTAATTGAACTTAGCAGCTAAATTTACTGTTTTGCTACTGGATGCACATGCACTTGTCTCTGCAGCCAGCTAGAACCTGCTGGATAATGTTTCATATGCCTGATAAACAAATTAAACAACATGTTGGAACAACACTGTGTTTACTTCAAATTGTAGTACCAGAATCTTTGCGTAACTGATGGTGATTATCCTGGATATAATGATTCATAGGTCTTAAGTAGTGGTTTTAAAAAAAAGGGGGGGGGGGCAGGGAGTACCATTAGACATACCTGTGCTTCACATACATGTCTGGTCTCTGATTTCTGAATGGTAGTAGTTCCCTCCTTCCTCTTCCAAATCTTTACTGTTTTTCTTGAGTGTAAAATTTTTGAACCAGAGCAAAGGGCCATGCATCTACCTTTTAGACTGCGCTTTTTCTTAGGAGATTTCTTTTAGAAAAATACTGTTACACTTCCCATACCAAATGGGATAATTTCAAGCAATGAGAGGAAAAATGCTTTAAGTCAATATTGACTTCAGCAGCATTTCTGCAGATAAGTAAAAAGGCAAAAAGAATTTTCCTAACTGAGTGAAGTATCCTCTAGGTAATACTACCTTTCTTAAGATGATACTGCACTGGGACCATGCTTCAGTAGCTTCTATTCTCGGGTATTAATTATGCTAGCCAGAAAGGGAAGATGAGTCTTAAAACTAACAAACTGGAGAAAGAAATATGACATCAATTTTGGTCTCTACCAAAAGCTTCCTGATCTCTCTGCAAAACGATCGTTCTTTCTAACTCCATGACACATTTTCTGAGGCCATTGCTGCTGTGAAAAGTAGAGTCCCCTATTTTATGTAGAACCTGGCCTCAGCTGGGACCTCTGGCTATTATTGTCGCGCAGGTTTGACAATCTGTCCTGGGTGACATGCGACAGAGCAGTTTTCTTTTCTGAAATTAAAGGGTGGCTATACATATAGAAAGTCATCTGGAAGATTCTCTCTTTTAAAATGTGAAATATTGTTGATCAGTTACTTGGTGATATCTTACCTGTATTTGTAAGGAACAGATTTTCATCCCATGAGGACTTGAAATTCAGCAGTATCTGGGAGCATTGAATCTTTCAAAGTGCCTCTCGGCTTCTCTGCATGCCCCTTTTACTCTTTGAAATGCCATTCAAAGTCTTGACTATGTATTTTCCTCTGCAACCATGTCATAAGCTACCGAGCTTTATCATAGGAAAAACAAGTAGTAGTTACTAGCTGACATTAAGAATATGCATTTCTTTTTCTTTTCAGGGAGAAAAAGTTCTACTGGCATTTGAAGCTCATATTTCCTCACTGTCATGCTGAATATACTTTAAAAGGGTACGGAGCTTAAAAACCAGATTTTTATAAAGTATCAATTAGTCTGCCGAAATTGAACTGCAAAACATTTTGATACGTTATCTATTTCTATTATACAAGGTAAACTCAAATATTATTTTTAGTCTTAATTATAAGGACGTTTAAATTGAAAAGAAAAAACCTTAAAGTTTTGTAGTCCCTTCCTCTTTGAAAGCTAGTGGGCAAAATGTTTAATTGCTAGTCCTTTTCTCTATGTAGACAGAGCAGCTTGTATATTCGTGATAGCGATATCCCATACACCTAACATATTCTGTTCTCATGGAGCAGATGCTCAGCAAGATTTGCCATTCTTCCTTGCCTGCACACTGGAGTTGACCTTCATATAGGATGAAATGGTTGCATTGTTTGCTTTGTAGGAAATCCCACAAGCACATTTTGCAAAGGTCAAAAAATAAGCTTTTGTTGACAAATCTTTCTCCTTTTTTCCTAGCCTGAAGGAGGATGAAAAGTATGCCCTTGTCTACTTCTAGGGCTGTAGGAACAGCATGTTTCTGCTGCAGGGTTAGAAACTAGAGATTTGCATCTGTTTACTCTTTCTAGATGCCAGTGAAGTCCCAGTGTTGAAATTGAGATAAAGCTGTCAATTATCTATGCTGTATTGATACACATTTATGATCCTCCCATAAACTACTCAGTTGTGCCACTGTAGCATGCAAATATATAGCTTCCTCCAAATGACTCAGATAATAGATTTTTGTGTACATGATGAACCGTGTCTTACATATTTGATCTTTATCTTTGGTGAAAGGGTGCCTGATGATAAAACTCTCGCTGATATCCTTAAGCCGTACATTGATCCAGTGGAGTCAGATCCTGTAGTCTGTCAAAGGTGTGTATTGAATAACTTTTCTGCCTAGTTCATCTAATGCACTAATAAAAGAAGGAAATGGTTCTGAATAAATGGCTTAAACTAGCTTTTAGCATGCAGAGCTGAGTTCCCAGTCAGCAGTACATCTTTAATTCCTGTGATGAAAACCACCATAACATTCACCAACCAACTAACCTTGGAGTATAGCCACCAAATTTAAACCAGGAAAAGATTAAGAAATTGACTTGTGGCATAAATAGCAAATAAAGCAATTGTAATTCTAAAATATGTAACCATCATTAACCTCAGTGAGGCTGACAGTGAACCTTTTCTTTGGAATAATTAGAAAAACATACGAGTAATTATAGCCCTCATTTATAGGAAATACTTGGTATGTAGCAAGTTATTGTCTTTATGAAGAAATATATACTTTTGGATGTTGACATGCAAAAGATACCCATCTCTTATGGGTGACAAGAAGAAAAGTCATTGTACATCATTGTTTCTTCATCTCTGTTGCATATTCTTTTTTTTTTTTTTAGGTTAAAAATCTATACAGTGTCTCCTCAGTCAGATGTACAAATTTTAATGAAAATAGAAAATAGGAAACAAAACTCTGTCAGGTAAGGTGGTTCTTCCATTTGTCTGCTTATTAATTAAAACTATCAAAAAGAAATAATACATTTCTTAGTCTTTAATATTACAAATAGAGATTACATAATCTCATGGATTAAACTTCAGTGAGTAATTACCAGCAATCTTAAAAATTATTCAGCAAAAATGTTTTTTCTTTGTCTTTTAATATGTCAGCACTGAAATTTCTGTGCAGTTACTGAGTAGTAAATTCAGGTGACTCTTACTTGGTCAATTTAAGAGGCTAGGGCACTCACAGCTACCTTGGTGGAACAGTGAGTGTGCCTCTACCTGAGCTGCATCAGCAGCAGTCCATGCAAATGTAGGAATGTCTTCAGTGAAGATAGGTTTGTGTTAAAATGCTAAATTACTCTATTGACCAGCAGAAATGTAGACACCCATTCCCTTCTGCAAGTTCGTCTGTTGATGTGTTAACCTCCCAAGGGAAGTGAGGAGAGCTTTGTTTTTAGATCACTGCAGCAAAAAATTACGTGCTTATCAGCATCCAGTCACTGCATTTGAAACAACACATTTTTCTCAAAGTTACTAGCTCATCACTCTTCATGTTACCATATTTCTGGGTGTGGGCTTTTAAATCTCCAGAATTCAGACTTGTGCAGAATTGTTTTCTTTGTTTCCAGAACAGACAATAATCCTGAACTTCAAAATTAAACTTTAAATAAATAATTTTTGTTGGTATAAATACCATTTTGAACACTCCACCCTGTTGTTATTGTTACTGAAAAGGATATGTACCAACTTAATATCTTAGCTTATTGTGGTTGACTGAGTGATTCCTAGTTAGGGTTCTTAAAGTACATTCTTTTCTTCAACTGTAACAAATGTAAATAATATGCTTCCCTGAAGCGTGGTATATTATTTCTAAGGGAGGGAAAAAAGTATATTAACAAATTTTAGTTGTAACTGAGCTTCCTGTTTGTGCTGTATTTTTTTCCCAGTAAGTACTATTCAAAAATGTGTAACATACTTAGAAATTCAAGCCCCAGAACTCTTCATGACTTTGGTTTTGGGGTTTTTTCCCTGTTTGCAATGGTTATGTGAAATACGACTCTAACATTTGACAACTCCCGTCAGAGTTGTCAGCTAGAAACCTGTCGGTTTTAAGTGAAATGGCTGGACTGATTTACATTTAATTCAAGAATAGCCAAATTCTGTGTGTTTAGGGGGAAAATTTAGAAATGCTGGTATTGTGAGCTACCCTGGAAAGTTCATTGCAGAAGCACCTGGGCAAATGATGTTTTTGCAGTTCTCTGTCTTTCTATGATATTTCCCAGTGCTCTGTGAAGGGCTCTTCAGCACAGGAACTTTAGCCATACAGCTTGTATGTGCTGTTGCACGCGCGTAAAGAAGCCCTTCTAGAGCTCAGCTCCAGGAAATGAGATCAGAAACAATTTCCCATTTTTAAAATATTTTTAACAGACTCTTCTGCTCCTCTGTTAATGGTGGTATTCAGGACAGGTTCGCAGAGCATGAAGCTTTTTAGAAGAATCTCAGGAGTTGTGCTGTTGTGCTTAAATATCCTTAAGTTTGAGCTTCATCCGTATTCCCAGAATCAGCTATGTTGGTTGATATTAAAGTCACAGTAATTAGTATTTATCCCACTTAGTGAATGTATAGTTGAAAAAGAACTGTAGAAAGTTAAAATAGAAAAGTTTTTTGACTTGAAGAATGTAACTCCTCACTTGGAAATTATGTGATTCTTTTCATATACGTTGATGGAACAGGCCCAGCTGTGGCAGTGCAGATGGGTCAAGGAAGCAGCATATTGTAAGAAAATTCCACTTCTGAAAGGAAAGAACAAAGTTTGTTTGAAGTGATGGGACTGCGATGTCAGCAGAAAGGCATCTTCTGTCGACCTAAGCTGTGTCTGCCAGCAGGCGCTCTCAGCGTGGTTATGCCAGCATAGTTGTTGTGACAAAGGCTCTGTGAGGGAATTTAAAATTTTACTGCAGTTGCATTACAGTTACATAAGAGAGAATTTAGTTTTATTTCTTCTCCTTTTGGGTCTTCCCCAGTTAAATTAATTTGAGATTGATGCCTCTCATTCTATAAATCAATACCTGGAATTGCAGTGGCAGTACTTGCGATTGAAACGGGACTGACTTGCTGCTTAGTGATGTTCAGCATGGAACAAAAGCTGAGCGCAGACAGAGCTCTCTCATGTTTCTTTATCCACGTTTCTTTAACAGTGGGGAGCTGTGAACTGCTGGTTTGTGCAGCCTTGAGTGCCACTGTCAGCTCAGAGTAATTTCCCATCCTGTACCACCTCATTCTACATGATTTTAGGCTGTATGTTCCCATGTGGCAAAATCCTCTTCCGTCACTCTCTGGGCAGACTGAAGGAGTAGGGTTGATGTAGTCTACTAATACATGTAAGTCTATGTGAATGTCGTGTTACCCAAAACTTCCCTTTTGCCCGCTGGAAAAATTTGTTCTCCGCAAACACTAGATAATAGAAAGGCTGTAAATATACATTGTTGAATTGGATGTTGTTTTTAGGCTTAGCAGAACCTTTTGAAAAAAATACTTTTCATAGTTACAATTACATACTATTGAGGAAGTGCAGTGGTGTTTCAGAGAACATCTAAGCAGGATTATTACGGGTTATAAAATGTTAGTCTTCTAGTTTTAAGATAAGTATGTTACAGAAGGATTTTAGTGTTTCCTGCAATTGTTTATGAAACAGGAGTTTGTGGTTTAGTTTTGGCTGTTTTCTGTGTTTCACAGCAAATGGCCCTTTTATTTTTAAGGTCCTTTGCAGAATGCTTTAAATTTTTTGGTTTTTCTTTTTTTCTTTCTCCAGAAATATAAAATAGCCATGTAGTACAGATTTCTGCTTCCCCACAGGAGTTCTGCAGAACTTCAGAAGGCAACTGGCTAAATCTGCTGGTGTGCAGATATCACAGATAGCTGCCACACAACGTGGTGCTTGCTTTCTTCCTTCTAGGTGCTTTTTATTATCAGTGGTGACAGTTCTTAGAGAACTTTGTGATAAGCTCTTACTTCTGTCTTCTCTAAAACTGGCTTGTGAGAATTGCTTTCAGTATGAGTTGGTAGCACTCCACAATTACTTGGAGTAACCTAAAGCATAATCTCGCCTCATGTCCTCTCCTCCCTACCTGTCTCCTAACACTCTATAACACTGTTACACCACTTGATAGTCCTCTCATTAACTGCACTTACTTTATAAGGAATCTTATGAAGGAGTGTTTGTGTGTTACACAACTCTCTTCTTCCTTTAAAACCTTGGTTTGGAAAAAATCTGCATTTCAGTGGGTTATAATGGTTTTCAGTTTGGTGGCGCTTGCCTCTATCACCTGTTATGCAATATTTAGTTGGTGGTTGGTGTCCATTCTCTCCTTGGTTGTAACAATTCCAAGAAAGGTTTAACTGCTGCCTCTTGGATGATTTTTACAGTCCACATTCTTTCATAAAGTAGTCTTTTCTTTCTTCAGGATAAATTAGTGTCCTGACTGTCTTCAGTCCTTTATTTGGGATGCCTTGAAAGTGACTTAATATGGTAAGAGTATTGCTTTTTCCACTAAGGAAACAAAAGATGCAACTGCCAAATTATACAATCTGGTTTCGGAAATACACCTTTTTATTTTCCTTGTTAGGTTTTGTGTAACAAAAAAAACCAACCAACGCAACCACCCACTCCACCGCCACCACCCCCCCCAAAAAAAAAAGAATTCCTAAATCAAACAGACCTTTGATATTTGTTACAAGTTAGTTAATGCTCAGAGTTAAGCTTTTTGTAACTACAGATATTTAATGAAAAAGTGGTTTACTCATCCCTATTGTATGAAATGATCCCATCTGTAGAAGAGAAATAACTGCAACAGACTTGGTTTACAGTAGATATTTTAAGCTAAGAGACAACCAATTAAAGTAAGTCTTAATGAGGTTAAACCACACAAACGGAGTATCTCTTTTACTGGGTTCAGTAATATCTTTCATGAATCTAGTTTAGATAGTTGCCTGTCTTTAATCACATGCATTTAGTTCAATGGAATTAAAAAATAATGCCTTCTTAAACACCAATGTTAGGTCTTTTATATAGTAATTTTCTTTTTTGCCTGTTAATATATTCAGAATGGCATGTGAACATTGTTTCAGAATAAGTTGTTGTAGAAGTCCTTTGGGATTTGAAGATACCAATAGGCACTGACAGAATATTTAGGCGCTGGGAAAATGTAGTCTGGTTGGCCTTAAAAGCTTTGCAAAGCCCACTGCTTTCAGTGGACCACATCCTTCAAGGACCTGGAGTACAGAGCAGTACAGACAGTACCGTGTAGCTTTCCTGTTGTAAAACTGCCACACCATACAGGGATGCATATAGAATCAGTTGTAGCGTTGGTTTTTATATCAGTAGTACTGGTGCATCTCATGCTTCAATTACTCAGAAAGCCAAAAATATCAAAAGCATTTTTGTACCAGCTCCAACATCAAGGGGCTTCTTACTACTGTCTGTGGTGACATTGGCTGGTGCACATGAGAATACTGGCATGTTTGCCACTTAATTCTTGTGGACCACAGGGAAGAAAATCTGCTAAACAAGTATCAGAGGTTCTTGTCTACTAAATGCCATCACTTTATGGTGGTGAACACTTATTTTGCTTTAACTGATCCAATGCAGTTGCTTCCCAGAAGGCTGGATGATGTTAGTAATTTTGGAGCACTTCCCTGTCTCTCAAGATCAGCTGGCAGAAATGTGAGTTATTTCCTTGGATGACTGAGTTCTGTGCTCAAAGAGAATTTTCTTTTGTAGTCTATTGTTTTTAAATAACGACGGGTTAGATCACATTAGAAGGTCACAGTAGTCACAGTAATAGATTTAGGAAGATCAAGTACGTTTTTTTTGCTTTAGTGTGGGCAAATATGCCAACAGACTTTTAGAAAATAGTCTTGGAATTCAAAGAATAATACAAACGTAATGGAACCAAATCTTTTTAAACGTAGAGTTTATATTGGATTATTTATTTTCCTGTCCTTAACAATGTCTATTAGGTATCAGTTTTGTCAGTGATTTTAAGAGTATCAGAAACTGTTATATTTAAATAGGTTGCAGATAGGCTCAAATATTGATAGTGCTAATTTTTTCCATAATTTTTCATACCATCTTCCTAGGGCGCTTCATTCTGCATTATCATTTGTGAATAACTTCATGTAAAACCAACAGAGCTTGTAGTAGTTGCTTTCTGCTTTTTGTACATAACTCAATTGCTTAAAAAAACCCCTCTGCTATTAGTGTGGTGCATGGATCAGTTCTTTTTACCAACATATTACGACCTCATTTCACAAATACTAGCACTAATACTTCACTTCATCTAGGAAAACAAGTATGGTGGAATTGACACATTTCAAGCATTATTTCCTCCTCTGCATTTTCTGCAAATGTTGAAAAGCGTGGAGTGGTTTATTTAAGATTCTCTAGCCTTACTTAGGAAGCAATTTCTCTTCACATTTGTGTAGTACATGGTATACATAAGACAGGAATTAAGGATACAAATCCCTGGCTGAATTGCTGGCCTTGGCGTGAGTTGGAACAGACCCCAAGCTGGCTTTAACCTATGCCAGCAGAAGATTGACAGTAGAATTCATTACTCCTCTCTAGCTCGCAGCAGCTGGCACAAAAGCAGCTCTGCCAGCTTGACAAAAGCAGGGAGCTAGCTTACAATGGTCATTCTTCACTGCACAACTGTAGTCAGGCTCTGGCGACTTTGTACAGTTCAAGGGGAAATAGAATTGGTCTGCAGTCTGTTTCTTAAACACAGTGCTCCTGTGTATTAATACTTGCTGCTGTTTTTTCCCAGAGTGTTGGGTTTTGTTTTGTGGGGTTTTTTTTAATTAAAACTTCAGCTTTTCTTACTGAATACTTTTTTACATTTTCTTGTAGGTCATTTCAGGCTTTCTGGTTTTGTTACTGCAGCCATTTCATGTCATTTTTCACTTGCGCCTTCTTTAGCTGAACATCAGTCTCTGTGCTGACAAAAGTGATGCAGAGCAACAGATTCCAGGATACGCAACTTTTACTGTAGAAAAATAGTCACTTTTCCTTCCTATCTACGTATGTTTTTCATTGAAATCCTGTATTACACAACATAGACAGAAAGCAGAAAACTACTCATTGCTGAGCATAAGTAGTATGTATGGTCTGAATGTGTAGAATGCATAGCTAAATATTTATGATGTGTGAGTACAATTACTTGACCTTTTGAGATGATTCTAAAAAACACAGAATTGGTCCATCTTACTATCTTGAGCAATCATTCATTTTTTTTCTTGAAAGGGATTGTTTATGAACCAGTAGGCGCCTGTTTTTTAAAGTAACAATCCAGCGTTTTGTAACCCATGCTGAATTCTTTTGCATGAACTGTTTTATAATTAATGGTATTGCATTAGGCTTTCTGGAGTGTCCCAGCTAGAGAGTCACTGACTGAGACATCTATTGCACAAAGATCTGTTTGAAATTATAGCCTCCACTCCAACTTTCTGCAGTCTGTGTTGGAGCAAGTTAGATCCGGACCACGTATGGAGGAGGAATATGTGTGTAAGTAAAAATGTGGATGATG
The DNA here is from genome assembly GCF_964289735.1 of Phaethon aethereus. Classification (NCBI taxonomy): domain Eukaryota; kingdom Metazoa; phylum Chordata; class Aves; order Phaethontiformes; family Phaethontidae; genus Phaethon; species Phaethon aethereus. Next base: position 19,163,628 of record NC_138584.1, read on the forward strand.
AGATAACAGTAGAAGTGTTAGTGTTGGCTTCAGCCTGTGGCTTGTCCTGTCTAGTCATCTAGTGGTATTCTGTAAGCTCCACAGGTAGACCTGAAAACCTTCAGACCCTTCATGCTTGCAGAGCCGGCAGGCAGACCCCAAATTCTAAAACATAAAGAAAACTGTACACAGTGGCTGCTTTTCTGCATCATAACTGGGCTTGAAGCATGGAGCAGCATATCCAGCACACGCACGGGCAGATTTGCTCTCCTCTTTCTGAGGAAGTGTGCATCTAGAAAAAGCTGTTTCAAGAACAACTGTTGCAGTTTGCTCCAGCCCACCATCCTAGAGAGCAGAGAGGAACTTGCCTGTATGTATATACTATGTAACGTACGCGCGATATGGACAATGCCTTCATGGAAGTCTGTGTAATGTGTAGCATGCGCATATAAGGCAGACTGGAAGGCAAGAAGATGGGCCATGAAGTTGTAAGAAAAGACTGCAGTTGGAAAAACCCTGTTAAATAATCTGTTGCCTCTTGGCTGGGGAAAGGACCTGGTAAAAATGGGCTGTAGAGCTGAAATGAAATAATGTTCAAACCATTTGTCCTATTCCAGTCTAGCGTAAGAAGTGTTGTGAGATGTATCGAGGGGTTTAATTGAACTTGTGTGTGTCTGGGTTGCTGTTAAAATATTTTTCTGAAGGAAAAAGAGGATTTGCTGCTAGTTTCTTGGAAGAAAAAGACACAGTGAGATGCTGACTTAAAGTTGTAAGAGTTTCTCAATTTTGGGGACCAGGCAGCATGGGGATGCTTGGAGTAAGAGGCTTCTAGTTCTAGAAGAGAAGATACAGACTTGTTCGCCTTTGAGGGCAGTTGAAGTGATGGGCTGAACTAGGAAGCTGCAGCACTCTGAAACATGGCAGCGTAGCCATCAGCGTTTTCACAAAAGCGGAGCAGAGGAGAACCTCTTCAAGTTCCAGTCGGGAAGGAGAAAACTTGTTATTTCCTGCTGCTGCTGCCAAAGGGGAATCCCTCTGTTTTCTGCTGTTCCTGACGGAAGTGAGCTCGGGCTGATCGTTTCGACCTTGCCAAGGAGGAAATTGACCTTCCTGCTTGTTTGCCAAAAAAATAGTTTGTTTTCTTTATTTGGTAGCTTTTCCTTTTCATTGTAAAGCGCTAGTAACCCCTAAATGGAAGGTTTATGGCACTGTGGTTCCCATGCAAATAAGTAAAAATATGTGGATATATTTCCATTGTTTAGTACAGAGTGTTAGAGGTATTCAGGCTATCTCCGTATGAGCTAAATTTGGAAGTTAGAATTTGCTATCTAGGGATCCAAAATTACAGAAGTATCAATTCTTCCTGAAGTGGGGGTCCATTAGATTAACCCAAGTGTAATAACAAAAGTATTGCAAATTTATAAGGACTGATTTCTCATCAGTTTTATATTTCTGTTTATTTTATCAGTGCACCGCTTACTTACGTTAATATAAGTTGTTAAATGAGATTTGACCTATTATAAGTTTTCTGAACTTGATGTATTAAGACTTTTTCATTGCATCCTTTGATATTCCTTGGTACACCCCCCACCTCTAAAGTTATTTACAGTACTGTTTCATGAGGCTGTGTAACAGAAGTACTATAATTAAAGTAGACTTAAGACATTCGGTTTTTTCTCTGTGATCATGCCAGTACTTTATTGACAGTACAAGTTACGTATTTTTGACTTCCCTGCATTTGTGGGGAACCACCCACAGCTTTCACTTGTACTAAAGATGCTACTAATACCTTTTCAGTTTTTGAAACTTCAGGCATTCATCTTCAGTAGTCAACCCACTCTTCTTTTTAGTAACTTTTCCCTTGTGAAATTTCATATTCCCTTTAGGCCTTCTGGCTATCATTAACTATTAAGCTGTTTTGTTTCTTTATCTCAGTCATATAGTAGCCTTACGTGACTGTGGTATACCCTTTTTTGGTATGTCTGCTGTATATACCACTTACAGATTTGTAAGCCTTGAGCTTTTGAGCAGTTTGTAAAGCTGCCTGGCTTCACAAAGTAAGTAAAATTCCTGTATGTGTAAAGGACTATTGCCGTGATGCACTTGAATTACAGCATCTTTACTTGCTGCTGGATTTTGTTACTTCTTTTCATTATGTTTATGAGATGGGGAAAGTACTTGCTCTCTTGAAATTCAGTATCGCTTTACTTCTGTATTCTTTGAAGCAAATTCTAATGAATCCAAGAAACTGACATTTGCTAGCTTCACATTTTCCTTCTGTTTTGTCGTACTTTCTCCCATAACTAAAAGATGCAGAATGGTTTGTACCTCAGTTAATCTGTACATCATTATTGTGCATCCTGAATCCTTTTACCACATCACTCTTGATGCTCACTCCACTAAATTGTTGCAGCAGATGCCTTATCTGCTTTATGGGTTTTGCCGTCAACTGATATATTTTTCCATGGTTGTCATTAACCAACTTTTACTGTGTTTTTCTCTTTGTGCAGTTGCCTTGAGGTTTAAACAAGGACAGCCTTTGTGCTTCTACAGTGACGTACTTGTAGTCTTATTTTGCTTATCTCTTCTTTCCATTAACTGTTTTGTGCATTTTGTAGGGTACAAGTGAACAAACTATTAAATCTTTCTGGGCACCTACTATTTTACCAAATAATATAGTATCTGTTGTACAGACAGGCTGTAACAATCCACGATCTCCTTTCTTTTATGGGCCTGTCTTAATACGGTCTTTGTTTGAGGATGATCTGTGGCCCAAATATGGCAAGGAAAAGGAACAGCTTCATGGTTTCCTTGTTGTTTCGAAGTGCCTTTATGTGTTCTGTGTATGTAGGTATAGCTAGGAGATGGTGGTAATGTCTGAGATGCTTTGCTGGTATGATGGCAACTTTTCTTCCTGTGCTTTTTTAGTTGGTTCCTAGCAGGACTTGTGGGCCAAATGGTTGATAAGAGAAGGTTTCTTGTCCCAGTTTTCCTTTTTTCAGAAGAAGGACATCAGTGATGAAAGTGTTGCTTCAGATGGGGATCTGACTTGAAAACACATTGGCCAGGCATCTGGTCTGTATTGGTACAGGTCAAGGTATGCAGGTATTGACAGTATGGAGGATAGATTAGTGAACATTTGTTGAGGCAAATTATGGAAGAATAAACCATAGACCAAGAGTGGAAGGAGGAGCTAGCAGGTTTTAAAATAGTAGTGTAAACCGTAGTATAATTTTTTTCATACTAAAACACTAACATGAACTTGGTTCCCGTCCCCCTTCCTTAAAAGGGTGTTCAAGCAGAGTGGTCTTTCATATTGTTCAGCTGTTGATAAGGATTAGTTAGAAGGGAAGTGTTATGGCAAGTCACTTCCTTTTTTTGTTTCCAAGGTCTCTGCTTTTCTGCTTACTAAATTTTCTAATTCTTTTTCACACATACGGACTAACAAAATTCACCATGTTCCAGATAGAATGTCAGAATTCTAGTGACAAAGTTAAATACAGAAATTGCACATTATTTCAATACATTTTGTTTACTTTCTGACATATAACTTTTCTTCATACCTAATGCAAGAGTGCTTTTCACTACTTCCATGTTCACCAAATCATAACCACACAAAAAAGTTATTCACCACTTAGGAATGAAAGTCCATCTGTTAGTTATTATCTTTGCTGTGCTGCAGCACTTAGAATGAGTGCTTGGGAGAGACTTTAAATGCTGCACCCAGTCTTTGCTCTCTCCTAGGCAAATGCAGATACCTAGGAAATGCTACCCTCTCTTGTTTGGCGGTGGGGGGGAATCTTTGTTGTTCCTGTAAGTTAGCATGAGTTTGATTTGTGGATTTTTAGGACTAGGCCCAAAATAGATGGCATGATTTACTGGATCTGAATTATGCCAAGTAAATACCTCAATATTTCCACTCAGTTCTAGGAAGAAAAATCATCTTTCTTTAAAATACACGCAGGGGTCTTAATTGATCTCTCTCACAGGAAAATTATGAACCTTATTATACAAATATGCATTTTAGTAATATTTACAATTATTTAGATGGTTAAAACTTTTGTTCTCTTTTCAGTGTCTAGAAGACTAAACTAAAGACATAATATGGTTACAATTTATCTTTGATTCCAGATTGCAGCTTTTTCTTTATTATTATTAAAATCAAAGTTCCTGTAGATGACATTCAGGAAAACCTGATCAGCAGGGAATTTCCTGCTGTCTGAATTCATGGAGACAAGTTACGCCACTGCGATGATAGCCACAGGCTCCATTTGAGGGGAGCTTGTTGTGATGCAGTGACCTAATACAGCATTCCTGCCTGCGGGAGACAGATTAGGAGACTGAATTGTTGAATTCCTGGAAGGTGGTGGAATAACTATAGATAGTGAAACTATCCTTTGCAGAAACTCATAGATGCTCTCAGAAGTGCAGAGCCACATTAATTTCAGCATTTTGTGAAAGGTAACAAAGCCATTCGTAGAGCGAATCTGACAGATTGTATGGGAACTGATGTGGGATTGCTGAATCTTGTTAAATTTTCTCAATTGTCACAATTTTTTTAGGCTTTTAAACTGCCTGCTGGCAGGCAAATTTTATTTAATTTTTGTCCTTTAAAAAGCAGTTATTGTTATTTAATTCCAGCTAAAATCAAAAGCTGTTCTCTGCCAAGATTGTCTCATTGTGGTCCTCATAAACAGAGTTGTCTTGTTAAGAAGAAATCCAGGCCTATTTCTTGCTTTGTGACATGGGCATAAAGCCTTGCTTGGGGCAAGAAAATAATCAGGAACGTGTATTATGAGATGGTGGGTGTTGGACAAGGAGGCTGATGGAGTAGTATGGAAAGGAGTGAGAAAATATGTGGGAAGTAAATACCAGGGAGGAAAAGAGATTGAGAGAGAAGGGTGCAAAGAGAAGTCCCACTGAATACAGGGATCAGGAAGCTGTAGCACAGACAATTTGTATGAACTGGGTAGTGGGAGAAAAGAGAAAGCAGGGGGAGGGTTTGAAAGAAATATGTGAAGATGGGGTGTTAAGGCAACGGTTCTGTCAGGATGATCAGTTCGTTTGGAGTCAGCCTTAAGTTCATCCTGTCATGAAGGGCTGAAGGAACTTGTTTAGGGTGACAGCCTCAGTTAAGATGGCTCCCGCGACTGGCCCTGGAGCGTGGAAGAGTCCAAGTGAAAGGACAGACTTACGTGGGTTGTCATTTTACTGGGTTGTCACTTGAAATGCACAGCGAAGGAAGGGCCTGAAGAAGGTTGCAGCTCGTTACGGCTTCTTACTGAGCAGGCTACGCAGCTCCAGTGATACAGGACAAGTAGGTAAAAGTGGTGATAAAAGAGTATCTGGTAACATCTGATTACCAGGTTCTCCCTGCTCCATCTCTCCTACTTGTGGTGAGACTGCTTCCCTGCAAATACATGGGAGGACCTGCATTCCAGTGCTACCTACATCCTCAGCTCATCCTGGTGAATAATCAGGACAGGAAGTTACAAGACCCGTAAAAATGCGATTTCATTTCATTTTTCTGCACACGGGTCTAGCCTTTTCGTCAGTAAAAATTTAAATTGTCTGTGTGTAGAGGCTTCTGGAAAAGCCTTACAGGGCAGTTGTCTTTTGCCCGTAGGCCTGTGTTGTTCACCCTCTGATGTATGACTTTATTGTAGTTCTGGGATAAAACTGGGAAGGTTTTTGTCATGACAAAGTCTTTGAGAGAGAACCTGAAAAATCAGTCTTGCTCAGGAGCCATCCTGTATTAGACTCTGGCATTTAGTGACAAGTATTAGTTTTCTTTTGACATTTTTTAACTGTGTACAGTCAAGGAAGAAGTTGGCAGGTGGATTAGCAGAAAATGTCAACTTGCACTTGTGTATGAAGTAGGGAATGTGGTAGACAGGTCTTTTGGATAGCATAGGCAATAACAGCAAAATTTTAAAAAGAGAAGCATTAAGCTCCTTTGTTATATTCTCCCTGAAGTTTACAGCCCACATTATGCACTAAAAATTTAGATGTTTTCTCTGTCACTGTCAACCAATAAAATTTACTTTAAAAACAAAAAAGATAAAGCTCTGACTCAGTGATCTAACACTTCAGTAATTTACTATCATAAAATAGTTTTGAGTACAAATGTTTTATCTTATGCCAAGCTGGACGCTGAAGATGTTTTGTCTAAAACATGAGATAATGGAAAGTGTATTGTGGCATGTGAATTACTTTAGCCTCTTGGTGGTAAATGTTTGCTTAACCAGAAAAGAATGTGTTGAGGTCCTTGCCAAAGGAAAGGTATTGCCATACTTTGCATTTAGAGTACCGTAAATAAAGCAGTAAATACGTTTCTGTTCATGTGTGTTAATCCACAAGTTATGAATGCATTCATTCAATAAGAAATGTAATATACTGTTATCCCTTTTAAAGAGTTTCAATAAGAAGAGGTCATAATTACTTTGGGTTGAGAGAAACATGAAACCAAATATTTTCATGATGATTGAAGTTGAATATAAGAGAGAAATCGTTTTTGCTCACGTACGTTTTCCTTAAATCCCAAGAACTCAAATCCCGGTTTACCTTCAGTATTCTTCTTGTGTGCTGACTCCTGTGATGTACTGTTCTTAATAACACATAACTGTAAATCATAAAGTATATAATTTCCTTCACCCATCCAGTGTTGTTTTTGGCAAAAGAAAGCCCAACTGCATAATACGTAGATGATCAGAGAAGGTAGAGCAGCTATGGGAAATACTCCACTTACTGCCCGCAGTATATTTTGGTTTTGAACTTCATTTGCCTTTAGCTGATACAATAGCTTAGTAGTAATTTAATAATGCTGATTGCAGAAAGAATTGCATAACTCAGATTGCAGTGTAATGATATCAGAGCATCTGTTGGATGCCGCAGTTATAGCAAGTGAAAGCAAACAGGGTTTCACTTACAGAGGGCTTTGAAATATTCCATGTCCAGGTTTCCAGTTAGAGAGTTGGGAGACAATATTGCAGTTCTAGGAGAGAGTTGTGGAGAAGATGCTCAGTTTATGTTTTATTACTGTGGCATCGTTTGCTACGTACCTGGCTTCACTCTTCAGGGTGAAGAGGAGCCCTTTTCTGGGAAAGGACCGCGCATCTGAGTCCTGCACCTCTTGTAGCACACACCTAGGTGGGCATTTCTACAGGGAGTTTCTGCAGATGGTGGTGTAAGCACAGATTTGCTTAGGTATAAACTGGGGCAATAATTTCTAAAAGAAGGTACAATATCCCTGTGGTCTGTGTATGAGAGCCCTTATTTCTACAAAAACAAAGCTCTAAGTGCTTCCAGTATACCTTTGCTTTAGTAGTTGTTCGGATATGCTTTTTATTTCATCTTCCCAGTACTTCACTGACAATTCATAAGCAAAAACATGATTAATAAGGTACACTACTAACCACATAAATGAAACCTGTAGTGTTAAAGCCCGTAAGTAGAACATTAAGTGTTATTTTTAATTTAGAATCCAGTTTTGGTAAAGATATTCATTAAGAACTCATAAAATATTTCAGCCCTTAGAGAAATTTGACTTTGACTCTCCTCATGTTCTTACACTTATATGTTAGGAGCGTTTAAAAAAAATTATGTAGCTGGATAATAAGACTGGATATGTAATTTGAATAATAAGATAGCTCCTCTGAACATGATACCATCTGAAAATCCTGTGAATTGCCAGAAAGCTTCCTCCCTTTGCCCCCTTAAACCTTCCTGAAAAAGTGTATGTTATGTCCTTGGTAGTTTTAAAATCCAAATTAAACTTCCCTGTTATTTTTAAGGTACAATGAACTGGATGCCAGTAGAAGCCTCCTAGACAATTTGAAAGGCAAAATAATAATTGAGTATCCAACGTTATTTGTGGTCTTGAAAACACTGAAGAATGACATGGTGATTCTTGGACAAGGTAAGCATATATTTATTTCCTGTTATGCTATACTTAGATATTTTAGTTAAAGAAACAATAATTAAGGATACACCTATTAATAATGCCAGGAATGTGCAGTATGTCTTGTATTTCCCTCTGAATCTAAAAGATTGCTATAAAAAAGCTGTTATGAGTGCTCTATCTTAAAACTGCTGGCTGATGGCTTACATCCATAAGCTGTGTTGTATGTGTTTTTCCTACCTTTGTTTACTGGTCCTTGATTCTTTTTTTGGTATATTTTTAGCCACTAAGGTAAAACAACTCTTCAGACTTTTGCTAAATTTTGTATGTAGCAGCGTTTGACAGAGTTGGTTATTTCTTTCCCCTGTCTGGGGAAGATGAGTTTTAAGTAAGCCTGCTAATCATACAAAGGAATCATTCTCCATTATTTCCTACCATAACTCCTAACATTGGACAAATAATTCTGAATTACAGGATAGTTATTAGAAATCGGAATGGTAAAATATCTTTTAGGGTGGGTTAAATGCACAATGTTATCTTTCAAAAAGTACTTAGTTGAAGGAAAACTTTCATCTTGAAGTTAACTTAGAGGAGAGTCCAGGTCTAGCAGGAATTTGTATTTTAGGTTTGAAGTTAATTTCCATCTTTCCCAGTATAAAGGCTTCGTGTCCCAGCTTCGCTTTCAGCAGCTGCTGATACAGGAATCAGTTCCCTTGTCTCTTAGTCCCCCAGCTAGTCACCTTAGTTACTGAATTCTGTACTTTTTGGCGATGACCCAGTCCGTAATTTTTGCAGATTTCTGAGGAAGAGCTTTGAAATATGTTTGCAATGGCTATTTCCCTGCGGCAACTCAATCACAGCTCTACATGTATAAAATTTGAATGAATAAATATGAGACTGAGAATATTGTACCAGTGGTATCAAACTTCTGTGGATCTTGGATGTTCTGGCTAGATGACACTAAGTGATCCATTGGAGCAGTCTGCTCTCAAAGAAATGGCATGCAGACGTTTCTTGCACTGTGTACTGCAAGAGCTTCTGAGACACCACACCAAGAGATGAGGTAGGAGTCACGTCTGAGCAAGTAGGTCCACTGATACTCACCCTAGGAGTGCACATACATATACTGGAGTACAAGGAAACTAGGTACCTTCAGCTTATTCATTATTTCATATTCTTATTATTGCTTTTCAGTAGTCAGCCCTACCCCTATTATTTAGATGTCAGAAGGGAATTAAAATTGATTGACTTGTAAACTTAAATCTGAATATGGTGGTTGTCATTGTCTCCTGAGTTAGTGGGAAGGCTGTCCTTTTAAGGCTAAGTGTTGCTTGAACAACTATACTTTGAGGTTGTGCTGCCGCAGCAACTAGCTGATTCTGTGAAAGGCAGAGTAGAAGGGCAAAGGGAAGAGAGCACCAGTAATAGCTGGGGAAGTGCTGATAGCTCTGTCACAGGGCAGTGCAAGTGTGTGTCTTCAAGGCAGTGACCTTCCTCTGCTGCAGGGATTATTCAGTTAGCAGTCATCCCTGAAGTTGGTATTCAGGGAACACTGGCAGCTATTTCAGGTTTTGTGAACCATGAATTTTCTTTTTTTTTTTTAAACTGTTTCTATAAATTCCATAAAAATTAAGTGCATAGCTCCCTGTTGAAGTGTCTTGGATATAACATAGCAAAAGATTATAGCTAATGGCAAACACAATGTGCTTTTCACAACTTTTATCATAATTTAATTTTGTACATCATCTTAAGTCCAAGTAACACTAACATCTAAGTAACACAACTTCAGCCTTGAGTTTGGATTGGACCCTGTGTTCTTGGAGCTTTTTCTGCTAAGAGTGGAAGCCTACCACAGTGACACCAGATTTTTTCAGGAAAACCGTGTTCAGAACATGGATATAAAAATAGGAGGGCTTTTTTGTTGCTGTTATTCCACTTGAAGACAAAATATCACTTCTGTTGAAGTGTGGCACAATTGTTGTACTCTTCTTTTGTGTGTCATCTTTAAAGAATAAAGGAGAAAAAACAGTATTTAGCTTGCTTCACCAGCTATATTCACAGATAATTGCTAAGAGGGGAAATCCTGGGTTCGCCTCCAGACTCTCCAAGGAAAGGTCTGTTGTAATCAGAGAGGCGCTTTAGGCCACTCCCATCTCCCAGGGAGGTGACCTTTCTGCTGCAGCATCTTGTGTGTTACTTGCAGTCCAGTTTCTTTGACACGTATGGCTTTTTGTATCAGTTGCACACTCCTAAGTCGTCCATCTTGCTCTTGCTTATCCTGTCTCTGCCAACAGTGCCTTGCCTTTCTGCCTGCCTTCTCCATGTGCGCCCAGAGGAACACTTGCTTGGGAGCGCCTGTCCGGCTGACCTCCCTTTGGCATTCCAGGCAAACAGCTGCCACGTTAAGGAGTGGATGTCTGGCAGGGTGTCTGCCGGAGCGCAGGGGCTTCGACTACCGTAGCCCTCCAGGGTCTGTTTTCAAAGGACCCAGGCTAGAGCAAGAAATAATGTCTTCTGGAAATTTAACTGCTAAAATGATGTTTCTTTACTGAGCAATCTCAGATCTACCCCCTTCACGACGAAGAACAGAGGCAAGTTTTCATAGCCACAGCAATAGGCACGTGCTGGGGAAAGATGACCATTCCTCCCTGCGATTCCAGTTACTACCCCCAAAGACTGGGGGAGAGTTAGAGCTGGACACCTTCAAAGAGAGACTGCTAGAATTTAATGAGGACAAAGCCTATTTCTCCTATCCTTGTTCTCAGAAATGACTGAAGTATTTTGGCTGAAACTTTCCCAAAAAATCAGGAAAATAAGGATTGAGGAGGGAAACTGGCACTGAAAAATTTAAACCCAGAGTTTAAATTTTACATTGTAAGTAAACTGCAGACAGTTTTATGGTGGGAAGGACTGGGCAATCTTAAATTATAGGCAATGCTATCAACACCATAAAAAGACATTCTTTTTGAGTGAAGACAATCTATAATTCCTGTTAAATAAAACTTATTGTAACAGACTAAAGCTAAAGTCTGTCTGTCAAGCTTCACTGTGAGTCAGAAGATTGCCACATTCTTTTATGTGATGTTTTGATGCTTGACTTGCTTATAGCAAAAACTACAGGTGCTCTGATTTCAGCATACAAGGTCAGTCATGGCTGAAGATAGTAGGGGATTATAGAAGCTTTCACAGGACTTAGGGGCAAAAACAACCCTTACTTTGTGCATTACTCAGTACATAGCTGGCATATAAATGTTAATTGATTATACACTAGATTTAATGTAGACAAAATGTGACCTCCAGTGTTTCTGGGTGAAATGCTTCTATTTTCTCGAACAAATTCCATTGATACTGTACAGGTGCATGCTGTGTCCTATGTATTATCCGTGTTTTCCAGCTGTAGAGCTTATCTTGACAAGACAGTAGCTATACTGCATCAGCTCCCATTCAGTAACGTTTCCTTAGTGAAGCATCTAACACTAAATGCTCAAAAACTTCTTTAAATTCATCGTCGGATCAAATACTGAAAATAACAATGAGAGCAGAGTGTGAATCATGGGCCTGCTTTGCTGTCGTTTATTTTTGTGCTGCTTGAGTGCCAACGAGCAGTGGCATTTGGTGACCTCACCACAAGGTGACTGGGGTCAGTGCTTGTTAAAGAAGGAGTCTCAGGGTGTGAGGCTGAAGACCAGTTTGGGAAATGAGTGCTTCACAATGTGATCTCAGCAGACCACAACAGCCTTGTCCTAAAGCACAAGTTATTGTGCTGCTTTAACCTTATCAGTCTTAGTTCAGAGATTCACACAACTTAACACCATCTTTGGGATGCTGGAATATGTGGAAGGAGTACATAGGTGCATCATCTTAATTTTCCATTTCCTTTTAGAATTTTTCAGTAGTTCCCCATCTTAACTGAAATGCTAATAAAAGGGTAAATGATTCATTACAGTTGTGATATATATGTAGCAACCCAGAAAACAACATTGAAAACAACTAAGCCAAGAGAACAATTTGCAATTATCAGTGGATAAAGAGGAAGAGTTTTGTCTGGGATACTCTGCTTACCTACTTGACTGAAAGACAAAGAGTTTAAAAGAAATTCTCAACATTGTCTTACTTTCTCCTCCAACAACAAGGTCCTAACCAGGGCTTTATCCCATGTTATGAGACTGGTTATGTCTTATGAAATACCTGTCCTCAAGGAAAGTGTGATTAAAAGGAAAAAGAAGATACAAAACTGCGGCTGTTAGATGAGCAAACAATTTTGCTGAAACTAATTGTTTGTTTATTATTTTGTTTGTCCCCTACACCCTCAGATGCCAGTGAACATGCAGAGAACTCGGACAGTGAAAGTTCATCCCATTCATCCATGGAAGAAGGGGAAATTCGGGACAGTTGATGACGGTTCTTTGAGTGAAGAGGGTGGAATGAGCCTGTATTGTTTTTTGTTGGTTTTTTTTAAATTAAATCTTTTTATACAGCTGAGTTCTCAGAGGTTTGGTTTGGCTTCCTTCACCAAGGCAGCACTTCCAAACTGCCTGACTATTTTTGGATTTAGGAATGCGTATTTAGGGATGTAAATAAAGAGATGGGGAATTGCTGGTTCCAGAAAAAACTTATCTTATTTAATTGCACCTTTTTGTCCATATTGTTTCCTTCTACCCTAACAGCACAGTGATTGATTTCTGAATTTAAACAGTATGATGTCTGATCACATCTTTGTATTTATATGTGGATTTGAGTCTACTGCTTAAACTTACTGAAAAAAACCACTGGTGTTTCATTAGATTGATTTTCTTTTAGGGTGTTTCTTTGACATGCCAAGCTGCTGCAAATGACCTTACTTTACTTTTGACTTTAGTCTTCTGTGGTGATGCTTTGGGTGCCTCGTGCAATACTTTTTCCTGTGTGGTTGCATCTTGTTTAATGTGTTAAGGACAGGTCAAGCCATGTTTTCAGGGTGGCATGTTGCTGTATGTTTCATCTTCTACCCTGATCTTCTAAATTAGCATGGGTTTTCAAATCAATAGAAATGGATACATAGAGCATCACTAGTGCTAATATGTTGGACTTCTAAACAATGCTTATGTTATGCATCTGGTATTACTAGTTTACCTACTGAAGCCAGATATTGTAAATATTTACTGGAATATCAACTAAATTTACCTACTTAAAAACAAATAAGCTAAGTCAGCATTTGTAAAGTCCTAAGGACATGATCACTTTGTAAACAGCTCTGTGCGGTTGTTGCTGCTGTCTTCGTTACCCTGGTCTATTTGTCTCCTGCTTAAAACTAGCACCTTTGTGACAAAAGTTGGTAGCATGGGATGCACACTAAACTGCCGTGAAGGTGGTTTTTCAGCCATAAGTGTTCTTCCTGACAGTGCTGACATTGTGGGTAGGAAGACAACAGAAAGCAGTGAAGGAACTTGTTGAGGTAACAAGAGGCTGTGACAGCAATATGGGAGAGGGCTCAGGCTTCCGGACTCTCGGTCTAGGCTTCAGGACATCAGGTTGTTGGTTCCTTACCAGTCATGCTGCATGGAGAGGAATTCTGAGATATTCAAACTTTTAGAATTTATTTTTTAACACCTTTGCAAACAAATTGTCATTAAAAAATTGTTCACCATGTCATCTAGCTACTGAAGTTTGGAAAAAGCGTCAGACCTTTGTAGTCACATACTACTTTTTCTCACAGCGGTACCACATGTCCCTTCCCTTGTCTGTTTTGCAATCCCTGGTAAAACAGGGAAGTTTTTCTTCTTGCCTGGCAGTAGCCACCTGTGCTCTGTTTTCTTTTTTAGTCATTGTTGGTCTTCTGCCCACCTCTTGTTTCAATGTTTGGTTTCTTTAACCCTTTTTGAAGGACTAGGATTCCTAGCTGTAGGTGCTGCTTTCATATTTTTTCAGTTCAGTGAAAGTGAATAAGCTTTTCCTAATCAGTGATTACTGCACGCTGACTTGGTAGCCACAAATTACTTTAAACCAGTCTTGAACCCATTCATAACACCACCAATAAAAGAGCAGAACAGCAAAACTGCCACAGTTCATTTACCAGAAAATGTTTCATCTGGAGTAAAAGCGTGGCATTTCTGTTAAGATTCATAGCACACAGTGGAAATTAGAGTGCTGCAAATATTAGTGTTGATCTGCATGTGTGTGTGATTAGTCTTTGGCTGAGGAACGCAGATTTGTAATTTGCATTACTTTCCTACAGTCTTGGAGGTTTTAATTAATTGTATGAAGGGGTTTGCCTGCGGTTTTTTTTCTTACATAAATCTAGTTTAAGCTTCCTTGTGAGTCAAACACAACCGTAATTTGTTTTTAAATTAATATGCTGTTAAATCTATCCTTAACTTTTAAATCTTTTCCTATCTAAAAGAAAGTTTTAAAAAAATTACTAAGGAGCATTCCTGGGGTAGTTATAAGAACTGAAATTTCCCAAACAGAGCTGGGGATCGTCTTCTAGAGTTCGATGAAATTGAGAGTAAAAGGCCCTGCTAGCATTTGCCATTCATTCCCAGGTTACTGTTTACGTATTTTTATTTGGTTTTGGTAACAGTTACACTAGTCTGAACAGTGGTGATTCATCAAATGCAAGCCAAGATGAAATTCAAACATTTTTATTCAGTTTTGCAAACTTATTCTATATTTGTTAATAAAAATGAATCAAAACGATGGTCTTTGGCTAAAAACAGTGCCTTACTGATGGCAAGTGACCAGTGCAGGTCCTGCAACAGTGGTAGTTCTTCATAATAATAAGGTTACTGATTTGATCAAAGTGTATGCACTCTTTGGCTAGGCAGGTGGTTTTTAACACTTTTGTAGGCAGTTAGGGGAAGTTTTTAATTCCTTTCTGGGAGACTTAACCCAGAACAAGCATCTTGTAATAAACTGAAGACAGAAGATACATCTTTTAAAGCTGTATTTGTAAATTTCTGGTCAAGCACTTGAAATTTAAGACATGGAGCCCAGGCTGCCTGGAAGACTTCAGTTCTGTCTGTTTTGAAAACATACTATTGTAATCATATTACACAAGGATCCCTACAGGACTCTGCCTTGATTCAGCGCAGATGAAGTCTGTGAATGGAAACTCTGTGATGTTGTTTTAATCTTCATCATTCAACACCAGCTTGCATTGAGTGCTTGATTTTATGCCTACTACGCTTACTCATTTATTTTCCTCCGTAAACTACTTGTCACAGAAGGAACAAGCTATTTGTGTGCAGCATTGTTACGGCGTTTCTTTTAATGTTCAGACTTTTCAGGTTTCAAACCCTGAACCCTCACAGCATACTTGAGCTGAAGGGCCATCAGCTTACAAAGCAAAGAGTAAAGGCTCTTGTCCTGAATGAACATGCTGCTTAAAAAAAATTAAAAGCTTAATGAAGTCATCCCTTTCACAAGCCATAAAGGACAAAAATAGAGCATAGCTAAGCGCATAGCACTAGCTGAGAGGTAGGATTGAGTCACCCGTATGGGAGAACTTGGTTCTTTTCCTTTTTTGTATAACTTCCTGGGACTATGAGGCGTAAGTTATTGAGTTCTCACGGGTAAACAATGTTACACCCCCTGTCAGTGTAACAGCTAAGTTTTGAATGAACACATCCGAATTCTAAGTTTTACTGTCTTTATCTCCACATTAGGAATTGTTGAGGAGGAAAAGAGGGTTACACCGCAAAATGTGTGGTTGGTGTTAGGTCTTGAAGGCAAGGACCAATTTTTGTTACTCCAGTTGAACAGTGTGTTTTTACTTTGCATTGGGAATAAAACTTTACCATGCAGAACATGCACTCTAGTCTAAAAAATGTACATAAATTTCTAAGTTCACTGTAGTGCTGCTAGGAAGTGCAACCTATGCATTGTGTATAAGCATGGCTGTGATTCAGACCTTGCCCTGCCAGATACAGCTGTTCTCTATTGACATCTGTAGGAACTGAGAATGTATAACACCTTGCAAGAGCAGGCTTTTCAGAGAGTAAATATACAGCTGTGATGATGTAACTTCAGGCCATATTTGGTCACAAACATTTCATTTTGCTTTCTGAAGTCCCACGCTCTTTTCCTGAAAACATTTATTCTTCCTCGCTTCAAAGGAAAAAATATCTTGAATTTGTGTTTATGTTGTTGCTATGACATTCAGTTAAACTGTATGCAGATGTAGGTTCTGTTAATAAGAGAAAAAAAAATGAGCTGTGTACTTCAGTGAACAAAGATTACCCTGTGTTTGTCTAAAAATGTTGCTATGGCAGTGCATATGGTTTTATTTGGTGGAAATTTGTGGTGAAATGGAAGGAAGTCACATGTATGCAAGACAAACAAGAAATGGCAGCAAAATCAACTTGAAATAAATACTGAAACTGAAAGGGAAGTTGCTAGATGACATGTAAAACTAGCGGGGAAAAAAGGATAGTTGTTTTGCTGCCTGTCCGATTTGATACCAGAAATGTGTTCCCACTGTGTCCTGCCGGGTCTCAGTGACCCGTCGCACATGACTTAGCTCTAATGATGCTTTTATTGCAAGAGCTGCTTTCCCTTGTTGGCTCTGTGCATTGTAATATTTTTTTTTGTTTTGGAAGCAAAGTTCCACTGGCTTGGCCTGATTTCACCACTGCTAACTTTTCCTGCTGAAAAGCATTTCCAGGCTATCTTACTGTAGTAGGCTTTTTGGCAGGAAAAATCAATAGAGTGATAAAATATGGGAAGCCACTAGAGACTTGCTTACCTTTGGGGCAAGGGGAAGTCTTTGTGGACTTAGTGTCTCCTACTAGTGATAGAAACTGGATTTTTTTTTTTTTTTAACTGGCACAGTAGTCCTTGTATTTATCTAATCCTTTTGCATGAGGCTTCTTTTTGCATCAGTTGCATCAATACAGCTATTTGCAGGGTTGCATGTCAAATCAAAGTGGGTTAAAAATAATCTGCCAAAGATGCAGGGATAGAAGTGAGCGGGGAGAGGGAATCTTGATTTAGAGAATAAATGAACGCACTGGGAGCTGGCTGGTTTCTGCATGATCCCAGCTGGTGGAGAAAGCAAAAGTGTTTTTAAAATCACATTGCCACTTTTTTCCTATCATCCCAGTTCTGCCTCAAGAAGGAGGAGGAAGTGACTGTGAAAGCTGCCTATTGCCTTTCTACTCCTTGCTTCCAGGTTTTCAACTGAATCAAATTGTAGCCACAGAACTTGTCCATTTTGTCAATAGTGCCAACAGGGAGTAGAGATATGTCCAAGTGAGGTAAAAATCAAGTTGGTGGGTAAGGTATCGGCATTCAGGAAAAAGAGCAGCCAGGGGTGGCGTTAAAAGCTTGCCTGAGAAGTCCCCATCACTTCCACATCTAAACTCTCAGTGGTATTTCTTTGTTGACCTTTTTTCCCAACCTCTGCTTTCAGCTGTGCTTGGACTTCCATGTTAGTTTTAATGGGGTTGTTCCACTGCAATCTTTTACTGTACACAGGCGAGTATCTGCTTCTGTAGAGTAAAATATATTTTCCTGGTGTAAGTTCTCATTAATAGACTCCCTGGTTTTACAGCCGTGATGTCTTGATGTCTGATTTTGTCAAATTCATGAGCTAATAAGGATCTAACTTGCTTGGTTTGAGATGCTCAAGGAAATGAGAGGCTTCGGAGAAACTGGTGTCATTGACTCAGACGATCTACTGGGCTCCTTTTGATCTGGTGTTCAACCAGTGTTCTCAAAATATTGCTGGACTACACTGCTGACTGTTCAATTGGTATCTGTAATGGGGTCCCTTCATTCTTGCTGAAACTGCGTTCAGTATGAGGTTAAGTTGTTAGCGTGTCCTAGCTAGATTCCCATCTGGGCAAATCTGTGCACCCTACCTTTTAAATTTCTTCTGTCTAGTAAACAAAAACCTTACAAAGTCTTGTGTAATCTTTTCCTCCTGGATGGTTGCTACATTCCATCCCGTAAGTGTACTTCAAGACAGATGAAGTTGCTTATGTGAATGATGCCTTGAGGTCTTGCAGGATCTTCTCCAATATAAATTGTGTATGTAGAAGTCATAGCTCTGTAGTTTTTCTGGGGGAGGAAAAAATCATAGCATACTGGATACCACCTATTCAGTTTCTTGGTGTTTGGCCTTTATAGGGTATAGGCACAGATACTTACTTTATCATTTTGTTGGTTGAAGTGTTCTTTTATATTTTCTAGACACCAAGTCTCACTGCACTTCAATGCTGTTCAGTTGTTCATGAGCTGAAATGCATTTATAGGCATCTCCAAAGCTAGTTGTATGTTACTGCTTTCACCGTGGCACCTCCATGTTTCTATGTGCTATTTTACACATGGCTATGTAGCGTGGAGAAAAAAATTGTGAAGATGAAGCCAGGGACATGTCTACATGAAAAAACAGACTTGAGGCAGAGCAGCTAGTAAAACTACACAGCCTTCCCCTGCTGTGTGCCGAGCACTCTGGGCACTGCATGGAAATAGTTCCACTGATTAAACAGGAGGAAACTAAAATGTGCACATGCATTGAAGTGCTGCTCTTCAGGGTAAGCTCAGAAGGGCCAGCATCTGGCAAGAGCAAGCCTCTGGTGTGATACATTAACTTATTCTGTGTAGGTAGGTTTGACTTCCAACCCTGAGTGACTGCCCAATGCAAACCTTCTTGTTTCAGTCCTCAAGACCTGTGCAGCTGTAGCTCAGAAGGTCTCCTGAATACCCAAATCTGTGGCAGAGCTCCCTAGCTGGACCATGGGGGGATTCACACAGCTTCAGTGGACTGTGAGCACGGGAAACGCTCCCACAGCAATCCCACCGATCTGCAGTGTCTCTGCCTGTTCCCACGCAGCCCACATGCTGCCTGGGCTTCCCACCAGTAGTGGGGAGATGGGCCCAATTCCTAGAAGGTGTCCACCGGAAGGTCAGGCAGCCCAGTGGGGACTGCTTTGCTGGGGGCTCCGCAGTAATTTATATGTGGAGTAGAGGTTCTCATGGCTCAGCTCAGCGAGGGTTAATTAATAGCCTGGCTGTCCTGCTGTCAGTAAGATGTTGGCTTTTCCTCCACCTGCTGCTCATTCAGGAGAGCGAGCTAGCAGCACGCCACCGGAGAGGGTTTAATGTAATCATGGAAGTCTTATTTTCTGCATACTCCTGCTTTTATTTTGTTTCCTGTGATGCAGCATTTAAGGAAGCAGAAACTTTGTCTTCACTGTGTTGCCGTCATTAGTAGGGAAGATTTTCTCTGTAACCCTGATACGGTGGTTACCGCATCAAACCCTTGTAAACAAGTGCATTGCATACAAGACCACACATTCCTTCGGTCCTAAAACTGTACTTTGACAAATGCTCCTTTTGGCAGCAGCACCAGATTCAGCACGCCGCCCCGTGCCACCGCGCTCCATCCCTGGGTGACCCCAGCACTTGCACCAGCAGCGCTGGTTGGAGGGCTTGCGGGACAGATCGGAGCGGCTTAAACATGCAGGGCCCAAGGACCGGGGGCAGACGTGAGCGGGGAGAGGTGGGGTGGCTGAAGCAGGGGCTGCTGCCAAGGGGACGGTGCCGCAGCCTGGTGTCTGCCTGGCTTAGAGGAGCTCCGCACGGTGCCTGTGGCTTTATTTTCAGGGTTTGAGCTGCTTGATGGCCTCGTGCTGAACACTTACTGCTTCTTGTAGTGTACGTTATTTATTATGTTCCTAACTAACTCCTCATCTTGTAGTATTCATCTTGAAGAATATTCATACTTTAGTTTTTGAACGAGAAGTAAAGTTACAGTTGTGCTCATTAACCTTACCTGTAAGCTCTGCTGATTACACTTAAAGGAACATGTGGTTTTATCTGTTACATTTTCATGCCTAGTATTTAAGGGTTTTTTCTGCTGGAACAACAGAGGGTATAAAGATTTCAAAGCAAGTGCAAAGACGATACACAAAAAATGACACCGATTTCTTTTACGGTATTGGGAATTGTGGGATTTAGTAGTTTTGCCATGTAATTGTGAAATGCAACAAGTGAAGAGAGGACTATAGGGATGATGATCAGTTGGTGTGAGATCGCAGCTCTGGAAGACTTGCAGTTCATTTCAGTGGGGTTCATCCCCTCTCTTTATAGGAGGATGATTTCATTTAGTATATTTTACTCTTATGCTTGCGTGATCTTCTCTTGCAGCCCTAATTTTCCCAACGGTACGTTTTTCTAGTGAGCAGATTACAGAACCACTGCTGCACTGGATGAAACACGGAAAGCCCAAAGTGCAAGTTGTAAAATCCAGGGCCTCGCTAGAGCCACACCTGAGGCAGGGGTTGGAAGGGCCACTTTTGTTTGTATATGGTATGCATGTTACAGACGTAAAGTCTACACGTATAGTATAGTTACACGTGTATGTAATGTTTCGGGGAACTGTTACTTACGCTGGTTTGAAGATGGGTGTCATTCGAGTGCAAGTGACAGTGGGGATGGCGAGGAATGCACGGGCAGCTTTTGTGTGCCTGTGAGCAGTGTGTTCCTCACACCGTGCAGTAACCCAGCGTGGAAGCCTGCAGAGGCAGTGACACGTTGAGCGTGAGATGTAAGCAGAAGCCAAACAAAAGTGCTTCACCGCATTTTACACTTCTATTGTCAACAAATACTGTACAGACAAGTTTAGGTACAGCTGAGACTGGTGGCCAGGTGGTGAATTCCAAAACAGCTCAAGCTTTGAATGCCTTCGGGGAGAGAACTTGACTGAGCAGAAGAGAGACGCTGTAATTTCTCAGGCAAAGCATTAGCTGCCAGAGATGAGCTTCTGAGATATTTAGCTATTCATTTTATTGAAATATTTATGTCTAATCTAGTAAAAAGTTGACTCAACCACTTCTGCATCTAACTACATGACACTATGACATCCCTTCACAATTCTAAAACTTCAAAATCAGTCTCTATTTTTCATGGGAAGTGACTTTCTTACTAAAGGCTATGGGAGGATATTTTGCTAGAGAACTACCCAGTGACAAAGAGTAGAATGAAAAAAAAAACAAACCCTGTTGCAGGTTTCCTTTCAGTCTTATCTGTAGCGCAGCTTTATGCTAACCAGCATAGCACAGATGTTTGATGCTTTCTCAGATCCTCCTCTGGTTCATTTTTTTAAATGTCATTTTCTTACCATGTGCCAGCTAGCTGTTGTATGACTTCCTCAGTTAGCCAAGTGTTATCTGTGTCCCACAGTATAAAGTGTAATTAATTACATATTTAAAAAGTGGGAAGGGGAGGTGAGGAAGAGAAGAGCGGCGGGTTTGCCTTTTACTCTATTGGAGAAGTACTTGAAATTCCTCACATTCTTCTCTTGTTAACAGTATGTTTACTTTTCATCACTGGGTTATTAGGATTAACAAAAGTCATTGCTTCAAGCTCATTTAATTTGAATTTAGTGAAAGCAAACTACCTCCTGCAGACTGTAGGAAACATTCTTCTGCCACAGAAATGTATTAATTTGCAAAAAGCAGCCACCAAAAAAAGTGAGACCTGACGACCACTTCTACCCCATGTTCAACATCACCATGCCATGCAGTGCATTCTAATGAAGTGCCTTATGTTGCAAATTCCAGGACAGTTTGAATAATCTGACAGTCTAATTAACATTTCAGTCTCTCTATCAAACATTTGCTTTCAATGCCAAGCAGCTTTTTCTGTATATACTTTCTAGAGTGTGGGGTTGCAGACTGCATACACCACTTCAAAACATCATTTACCCAAAGAATTAGACTCAGCTTTCTAGTTCATTGCTGCATCTGTAGCAGAGCTTGTTTTAATTTTCAGAGAACCTAAGCTTTCCAAAGTTTTCACAAAAAGCACTTGCATTTGCTGCCTTGAAGTCTGTTGCCTATCAGAATGCTCTACTAAGAAGAGTTAGGTAAATATTTCTTTATTAAATGATTAATTCCATAAATAAATTCTTTTAATTCATTGAATATAAAATTAAAATCATTTACAACTTATTCCAGTATTACAGGGGGCGGAAGGGGTAAAAAAAAAAAACACAAACAATAAAACAAAAAACAACAACAACAAAAAAAAACCTCAAAGAAAAACAAGAGAGCTACAGTTTGATAAATAAAATACTCAGCTTTAAAACAACTGATTTCTGTTTGCCATTAAACTACAGTTGGTACATAATAGCTGCCACTGTGAACACCCCACAAGTGCCCACCTCAGGAAGGAATGTAACTTCCAACTTGGTTGGGAAAGGGTGGGAGAAGATGGAGGGAGGGGGATAAGCATAGTGTTAAATTGAACAGGATAGAAAAAAAGTTTTCATAACCAGAACAAAACATTTATCTGATCACTTACAAACAGAAAACAGTATATTATTAGATAAGGTGCTCCAAAAAGAAGCAGTAAAGTTGCTCCAGTACTATGAAGCTTTAAGTAGGCTTAAATCTCTGTTGCATTTAGTGTCCAGTTGCACAGTGCACTCTTGTAACATCTCAATGTTGCCCTCAAATGGGCAAGGCACCATTTCCATCAAAGGTCCTTTCTCCACGGCTGGTTACTTCAAAATTCTGTTTAGTATCCCACCCCCAACACAACTTAGTCCCTAAATTTGTGAATGTCATTGACCAGTCTGTAGTAGGGATAAGCTTCATTCGCATGCGGACAGTTGTAATTGCATCGGCAGGACTGGATCATCATGACGCTCTTGGTGAAGGTTTCCCCATCATCGCAGCGGAACCTGATCTTGACAGTCCTGGTCTGCTGGGGCGTGCAGCACCTGCCATCCACGCAGGAGCCACAGTACTTGGGGCGGTACTTCTTCACGCTGGAACATCCGGCATAAGTAAACTTCACTGGGGATGGGGACTTCTTAGTCTTGGTACATTTTTTTCCCTTCTGTAAAGGAGAGGCAGTAATATTATTAGGAGGAGATTCTTCTCTAGCCTTTACCCTCTACCCGAAGCAGTTTGGAAAGAAGAGGAGCACCAGAAGAGTATGTATTTACCTTTAGGGAGGCATAGCTAGGCTGGCCACATGGCCTCACTTCACATATCCTGGTCTCTTTGATAAGCTTGCAGTCGGCATTGTCGTTGGTAACTCTTGTGGAGATGCCAGTTCCACACGTCTTCGAGCACTGGGACCAGGAGGTTGTTTGCACAATGCATTTAGGATTCTCAAAAGCTCGGCTTTGTGGCTCGGATCCAAAAACTGGAAAAGAAAAGGAGAGCTTAGCCTAAACATATCCTCTCACTGGGTTTCCTTCTTTCCATTGAGGTCTAAGGAATCGCATAGCCATCCTCCCGCCTCCTCCCCGCAACTGTCACACAGATTAGCCCACACTCACCAGGTAGCATTTTCAGGCCTCCTTTCACAATGGCGATTAGCTCATTGTTCCTGGTTAGTTCGCCTTCGGAATCATCCAGACCGAGCTCTTTGCTGAAGAAGCCTTGCAGCTCATCCAGCGCATCCTTGCTTTCATCGCAGACCCACTCTTCGCAGCACTGCCCCGGGACTTTGACCAGCCTGGGGCTGGGACAACCCAGGTTGGGAAGCGAGAGCTCCTGCGGGCAGAGCGGGATGCAGCCCACAGCTCCATCTATGCACGTACACTGGTGTTTGCAGTTCGGCTGGAAGCTTTCGCCGTTCTGGTAGATCTTGGAGTTATATTCACACGGTCTCCCCTCGGACTGTGCTGTGGAGATCGAGAGAGAGGGAAAGGAGGGAGTCAGCGGTGGGAATCGCTCAGCTTAAGCACAGGTATTTGCTGGTCTGTTAAATTCAATTTACGGCGGAGCTCCCTGCAATCCCCCGGAGACGCGGGGCCAGAACAATAAGTTAGTCAGGAATCACTTTTCCTTATGCGCGTTTAGCGCAGCCCAGACATACTGAATCGCATTCCAGACTGCTGAAGTCATGTGCCTTTCTGCCAAGCTACCAACAACAAAGCATAACCATACATGGACGCGAAATTACTAAACTTCGGCGCTACGGGGGCCGGGGTTTTCTCCCGCGGGAGCCGCTTACCTCTGCAGATGCCCCTCGGCGCGGCGGGGCTGGCGCCGAAGTTGCACTCCAGCCCCTTGGTGTGGTCGCAGGGCTGCGCCCGGCTGCAGTCCTCGTTCAGCTGCTTGGCGCAGACCTTGCAGCAGCCGCAGCCGTCCGGCACCAGCCCCACGCCCGGGGCACACTGCGGCACGGCCGCCGGGCACTGGCAGACGGCGGGGCAGAGCGAGCCCAGAGCCTGCGGAGCGGAGCAGAGCGGTGGCCGGTGAGTGCCGGGAGCGGAGCTGCCCGCCGCCTCCCTCCCTCCCTGCGGGCAGAGCCGCGGCACTTACCAGGCGGGCCAGGCAGAGGAGAGCGGCCGCCAGAGCGGGGCGGGTGCCCGCGGGGCCCATGTCTGGCGCCGGTGGTGCGGGAGCGCGGGACGGTGGAAGCGGCGAGCGCGGAGCGGGGCCGACGCGGTCTGAGGCAGCGGCGGGCGCGACCGCCTTATATGGGGCGCGGGGCCGCCGCGTGCGCCGCGGCGCTGACGTCGCGCGTTCCGGGCCGCGGCCGCGTCCAGCGCTCGCGGCATCCCAGGAATGCGGCTGGCGCGCGGCGCGGCCGCCCCGCCCCGCCCCGTCTCCCGGCACCGCGGCCGCTGGCGGCGGCCCTGCCGCGGGGGGTCCCCGCCCCCCCGCCGCGCCCGGCGCGGCCCCTCCGCTCGCCTCCGCGGGAGCGGAGGCGGGGGCGGTGCCGGGCTCCTCCCGTAGCGCGCGCCCCGCGGCCGCGGACGCTCTTCCCTGTCATGCGGAGGTTTGGTGGTTTGGTTTTTTTTTTCCTCCCCCGTTATCCTTACAGATGCGCCTAAGCACGGGGACGTTAGAACGAGGAGGTGTTGCGCTCGGGCTGTGCCGGTGGGTGCGCCGCAGGAGCTGCCCGGGGCAATGGCGGTGGGTAACACGTCTGCCCAGCCCCGGCTGCTGAGCGACCGGCGCGGCACCGCTTCACTGTGGAGGGCCGCGTCCTCTCCACTGCGCTCCCCGCAGGGTCACCCAGCGGCACCCGAGATCTTGTCGTTGCCACCGCGCTCTGCGGGCGGAACGAGGCGTGCTGCGCCGCCCCAGCGCCCGCGGGCCGGGCCGTGCCCTGCGCGCTCCGTGGTGCCCGGCGCGGGGAATCCCGGGCGGCGCGCAGCGCCCCGCCGACCCCCTCCTCGCTGCTTCGGCGTCCCTCGCTCACGCTGGGCGCCCTCGGGCAGTATTTCCCTGTTGAAGCTTAGGATTTGGGGCTGGGGAGGGGAGTCGAAGCTTCTGTTGTGGCGTTTTGTCTTTTCGTGGCCGTAAGCATTTCCAGATGGGGATTTAGACACCAGACGTAACAATATTTCCATATTTGGTATAGCAGTAGCCTGCATTTTTCACATTTTTCTGCTCTGTTATCCAACCACAAAGCATTCTTGACAGCTTCAGATGTTGTTAAATATAGCCTTCACTTCTGTTCCCAGGGCAGGAAATTCTTTGGAATTCCTGTTTTTCACGCAATCTGTCTATCATGATTTAGGAGAATTGCGCTGGAGGAGCCAACTGGCGTTATACTGCAGTTTGCTCCTTTATTGAAAAAAGCCCAGCAGTTGAGTCTGCAAGTGCAGGCTACTGCTATACCAAATATGGAAATATTGTTACGTCTGGTGTCTAAATCCCCATCTGGAAACTGCTTACGGCCAAAAGACAAAAGCCCAACAGGCTTCGACTCCCTCCCCAGCGCGTTACAAAATCCTAAGCTTCAACAGGGAAATACTGCCCGAGGGCGCCCAGCGTGAGCGAGGACAGCCGGGGCGGGGTGTGGGGCGAGGAGGACAGCGCGGGGGGCGCGGAGAGGAGGGGATGCAGTGGCCGCTCCGCGTAGCGCTCCGGTACGGCAAGTGTCCGTGCGCGCCGCTCGTACAGGACGGGCCGCTGTGGGGGGAGGCGGCGGCAGCCCCGCTGCCCGGCGGAGCGGAGCCCGGCCGTCTCGCCGCCTGCCCGGTGCCGCCAGCCGGGGGGTGGCAGGAAGGACCGTGTGCGGGACCGCGCGCGGCTCCGGGTAAGTGCGGCTCGCGCCGCCGCTCCCTCTGCGCGGGGCCGGGGCACGCGCGCGCCTTCCCGCGCCGTGGGGTGTGCGCCCTCGCCGTGGGGTGTGCGCCCGCGCCGTGGGGTGTGCGCCCGCGCCGTGTTTTGTTTCGTGCCTGAACAGCCGCAGGAGCGGCGGGGCCGCCTCGCCGGACCCCGCCGCGGCCGCGGAGGAGCGTGTCGTTGCTGGCCTGGCAGCGCGGCCCTGGCGGGGGCGCGGCGGGGCCGCCGGGCCGGCACAAGAGGGGCCCTGTCTGCGCGCCCGCCGGGCGGCGGCAGCGGCCGGGAGCCCGAGGGCGGACCGGCCAAAACCCGGCACCGGCTTCTCGCGCTTGGCCGGCGTGCATCTTCCTCAGGGCGGCTGCAGCCCCGCGGCCGGAGCGGGTGGTGGAGAGAGCCCATCTTTGCTGAGCCTCCCGCAGAAACCGCCGCGGCTCCGCGCAGCGGCACGAGGGGAGCGGCACCAGCACCCCGGGCCGGGCGCTGTGGGACGGGGCGGCCTCTCCCCGCGGGGCGACGCCGTGACCCCGGGGACGGAGGCGGGGGCAGGGCAGGCAGGGCAGCGCCACGGGTGTCCCCGTCGGAGGGACACCGGTGCCGCTCCCGGCCCGGGCTGCGGAGCCCGCCCCCCTCCTCCTCCTGCCGGTATGTCCCCGCCGTGGTGGTCCTGCCGGGCAGACGGGCCCGTGTCCCCAGCACTGCCCCCCCCCCCGGCGGTGGCCAGGCTCAGAGGCCGGGCCTGATGGAGGGTTCCCGTTGTGGGTTTCCCACAATTTAGTCTCCTTGTGTTTTTCTTTTCATTCAAGTAAATTAGATCCATATTTTCCTTTGTGGTGGTGCTGTGGTTCAGGAAAGGTGATGGGATGAAAGCTCTGGGCCTTCTTTTTCCAGAACTTGCTCTACAGAAGGCGGCAGTGGTTTTCTTCATCACTCGTATGCCTCAAAATTTGACCAGAAAGGACAATAGCTGAAAGTGAAATTCAGTCTTCAGTTACACACAGCTATCTCCTGAGACTGCCAATATATACCATTTAGTGCCATTTTTGATGACAGGAGTTATTTTATGTGTCCATTAAGAATTGGACAGAGACCACCGGCAAACTTAGATGGTTGCCAGTAGTGGTAGTAACAACTTTCCATCCCTACTGATTTGGCTGAGCCCCAGCTGGTGACGAGGAGGAGCAAGGCTCGGTCCTGTTTCCAGGCTCCAAGCTATCCAGTACGCCAGGCTTCCCTTGCCTTTGTAGACGGATGTTTTTCTTCCGTGGTACTCTAGTTCTAAAACTCTTAACAGTGGTTTTTAGATGGAGCATCTGGTATTGGTGCTTTTTTTCCAAGGAAGACTCTTTGCACAGCAGCATTGTGATCAGGAGGAATAATTCAACACACCAATGAAAATCTTGAAATTTTCAAAAATTTTGAAAAAGCAGAAGGAGCTGGCACACCAATGCATGGTTAAGTTAGCCAGTTTTGCTTCTCAGGGATTTATGCACACAGTTGTTTATTTAATTACATCTAATTTAAGGATACGCACCAGGCGTTTTCCTTTGATCTATGACTTTCATAACATTCAGCAAATGCTGCAGGAAAAGTCAATGAATAGCTCCTTTTCTCACTTGGTTTCGTGTCTTACCACACATTCACACAGCTTTGATGGGAAACTGTAACTGAACCTACATCTGCTGGAAAAAAGGTCGCCTCAAGAGCTTTGAAGCACCTTTTCACAAAACTGTCCTGAATTTCACATAGTTGACAACACTTGAGATGGGTTGAGTATCTTTGGTGTTCAGGTTAGACTGTGACCCTTTCGCAGGCTTTCCCTGCACACATTTCCCTGTCACAAGCTGCGACCCAGTGTGTACTGTCCAGGCTGTGCCTACATCTCCTGGATGTACGTCAGGAAACAGGAAGGAGTTTGGAATATCTTCCTTTCTAGATTTTGTTCAGTGTAACGTACTGTTCCAGACCTTTGTTGTCCTAAGTGAACTGGGAAATGCTCCCTGCTTCAGGTCATGAAGAGTATTTTACCGGCTCCTCGCTTTTTGTGCCGTAGGCAATCGCTGTTTGTCAGGTAGAGTCTGCTGTGAGCTTGGCTAATGCAAAGCAGGAATTTGAAACAGTTGGCTTACGCAGCAGGTATTACAGATTTACTGAGTATATCCTGTCATTTTCGCAGGCCTGTGTTTCTCCAGGGAAAGGACTTCCCAGTGAAACAAATCAAGGAAAAAATAACTGAATGGTTGATCTTTCCTCTGCCCGGTGTCAGTTTTTCGTGGCCGCGCGTAGGGAGCGCAGAGCAGCGTGAAGTGCGGTGTGGGACAGAGGCTGCTCTGCATGCTGGTGCTCCCACTGACAGTAAGTATCCAGCACCAAACTGGAGCACGCCAGAGGTTTACAGCCACGTTAATTCTGGGGAAAGATGTTACTAAACCCAGCGTCCAGCCCTTTTTTGTATCGTGTTTAATTACCTCTTTCTTGTTCTCTTTTTCCTCTGCCCATCCTTTGCCGTGCATTTCTTCCATCTTTCCTCCTCTTTCTTCTCCTTTTCCCTGTTCCCGTCTTTTTCCCCGTGGACTTCCCTCTTCTGCTGTTTACCTACCTCGGGCTGGGCCTCTCCCGCAGCCCCTGCCAGGCCGCCGGTTCCTGCCGCACTAAATCAGTCCTCCCAGAGTCAATGGCTCCTCTCAGTCACTCACAGGAGGTGCAAATCCAGTGGGGCAAATTAAGCGTAGCGACGCACAGGCAGAGCAGCCGAGTAGCCAGAAGGCTTTAGCGGATAAAATTCAAGTGAGCTCAGATTTTTTTTTCTTGCTTTGATTTGCTTAGAGTTTATGCTGAATTCTTTTGAGTATGGCATTTCCTACTTGTTTTCTTCCCCCTTCCCTACTGCCCTCCCTTCAGCTATGCTGCTGCCTGCCAGTTTTTCTCTAGTCTGTGCCTTGCCTGTGGTTTCTAATGTTTGGGGGGGGGCGGGGGTTGCTTTGCAGTATTTGTGCACTGAAAGGCACTTTGCTTTGTAGGTGCTCTGCGTTGTCCTCTGGCTGCTGTCAAGGTGTCGCAGAGGTTCTTGTTCTGTGGAAGTGGGACTTGTGAACCTCCTAACCCTGCAGGGAAACAGAGAAGGAAAATTGGAAGTAGTATTCAGTTGTGCTCATTGCTGCTTCAGTGTGTGAACTGCACTGCTATACAGATACACCTTACACAGGTATAAGGGACGTAGCAGCGTAGCGGAGGCAAGAAGCATCCCTGCTGGTGGTCAGCGTGTTCCCATTGAACCGCTGAGCAGTGGTACATGCTGCACAGCTTGCTCACCCCAGGCTGGATGCAGAAATGCAAAGCAGTTACATCCAGCTCCTGCCCAGTTCCTCCTGCCCAGTCAGAGACTCAGAATACCTTTGTCACTGTCATTCAAGGATCTGGCATTAACTTTATTTCAGTACAAGCCACTACTGTTTCTTCAGTGACACAGGTGGATTACTTAATTCACCCACTCTCATGCACACATACTTCAACACTAGGCTACATTCAGAAGATGCAGTTTGCATCAGGCACATCCCTATCGCTGAAGCTTGCAGTGAAAAGACTATTTTAGGCTTTGGCTCTCCATGCCACACAAAAAACCAACCCAAGAGGTCCTAGCTAGCATCTGACTGCACATGGATTTCTTAGTCATATCTATTGTTTTCATCCCATGCAGTGATGTAGCTTGCAAATAGTAGCAATATAGCCTGAAATCTCTTTATATATTCTAGAAAGAAAAATTTCACAGCTGTGCCTCCTTAGTTTCATGAAGGAGGCTGAGGGACCAGGAGCATACACAGGTTCTTTGGCAGTGTCAGTTGTGATGAAGGTCTAGGACAGGGCTCCCGCCCCAGAGGGTTAATCATCCCAAATGACCTCAGTAGAAACAACTTCTTAACTTTCAACTTTGGACCTCAGAGTGCAGCACTTCCCAGTGGAGCAATGCATGCGAACTGACAGCTGTTAAGATGAAATGAGCAAGCTCAAAAGAAAATTGCTCATGATCGCAAGGAGTTAGTGGAGCTAGCTGAACCTGACTGCAATCAATCAGGTCGTGCCCAAGAAATCCTTGATCAAAGCACACTTCCAGGCTGTGGTCCATAATGGTTATCAGCTGCTGTCTGCCTCAGTCTGCAGCTTAACTGCACCTTGGAGACAACTGCCTCCTGCTTTTACCTGTGTTGTGGGGCTGCTTACCCCAGGATATGCTCTCGTCGGTATGTACAGGCTTGCTTGCTTGTTTTCTTTTTCTACATTTGAAATACATGGCAAGCTCTTTTTTCCCCCAAAGGTGTTTTGTTTCATTGTAGTTAATAATCACAGCTACATTTCCTTAAGGTTAGTCTGTGTTAAAGCTAGGGGAACCCTCTGCCTCCCTTCTGATGCTTCCCCTCCCTTCCTGCTGTTCATGACCTGACGGAACAGTTTCTTGTGGCTGATATATGGACTTTCAAAGGACGTGCCTAGCCTTTAGTTTTAAGAACACATTTCTGTAGCTATTTTCTTGGGGGAAAAAAGAGTATTGATTGATATATTTTTTTTCTTTGCATGCAAATAGAAGGGGAGGCCTAATCTAGCAGGATGCTGAATGTGTTCTGCCACACAGTGAATTCTGTCACTTACTGTGCTTTCCAGGCTAGCTGCCTGAAATGTCACAGGATTAATTTCAGAATCCCCTGAGGTGCTTGTTGGCTTTGTCCAGAATCATTACTCATTCTCTGCTGTGTACACAAGCTTATTAAAACACAGTGAGACCTTAGTTGTGTTTGCTGCATTACTGTTTATTTCCATTCTGTTCCATCTGGGCTCTTACCCTTTGCCTACCAATATGTTACGTGAGCACCTTGCAGTGGCAGCTAACTGTGTTCTTCCGTTGGGCAGGCTTATTTCAGGGCACACGCGAACTAGCCGATGCGAGGAAGGCAGCCGCAACCTCCTCCAGGGCTACCCTGCCGCTGGAGGTCAGTTATTTGTGCCGTTCTCTGGGTTGTGCTCCCTGCTTCTAGTCTGTGATAGTGTAGTGAAAAAATCAATAGCAGACAAATAAGTAGACACGATGTCATCCTTGCAGATAGGGAGGACTTGCAGGCAGCCAATAGATCATGTATGTGCTTTAAGAATGTTTGTGGAGACGGAGCTACGATCCAAGAATGTGCAAATAGCTGCCCATCCCAGTCTTACGTGCCTGTGATTAGGGAGAAGTGCTAAACCATCTCTGGACTTGATTAGCATCCAGATCTGAAAGTCGCGTCTTGCGCTGTGGAGCTGGTTGGGTTGATTTTTGTAGGGGAGTGAAGAAGAAACTACGTGAATGGAATCTCTTCCTCACCTTATCTCTGCTGGGGGCTAAAATAAAACTGGAGGGAGCTGGCTGGCGAGAGTTGGTGGGCTGCTCTGGGAGAGGGTTGTCGCTTGGGCTCCGGACAGCAGCCGGGAGCGAGGAGGCCAGCAGCTTGCGCGGCCCCACGGGGAGAAGGACATCTCTTTGAGTCAGCCAGGCAGCCTGTCTGCTGCCCGCTGTTTTCCCAGGGACCGATGTCCTCGGGAAGGAAAAGGTTAGCAGGGGCTATCAGCAGACTACTTGGTGCGGAGACTTTTTTACGACTGCATTAACATATCTTTTCCTGTTGTTGTACAGAAATTATGACTCCTAGTGTCAGTGTTGAGATGAGAGCACGAGCTCTTTTGTGTGGAGCGAGCATTAAAAGCTAGCTGTTATGTTAATCATAAAAGAAAATTAGTGCTGGCTGGCAGCTCTTTACTTTCAGAGAAGTTTGCTTTTGTGTTGTTATTCTTTTAACTCCCTGCACTCGTCTGCATCCTTTTGTGCACGGCCAGCTACATATCTGTCACTGTCCTCTCTTCCTGCCTGACCTGGGCTCTGCCTCTGAAACTCCCCATGAGCTCGACTTTCAGACTTACAGAATAATTCGGGATCAGAGCAGAAAAAATGGGAAATAGGATGGGTCTTTCAGGTGAGCAGCGCATGATAACACGATAACGTTTGTAACCAGTTGTGGGAGGAGAGCCTTGGGTTTCAAGGAGTGGGCTTTTTCAGGATGTACCCAGACAGCGTGTAACAGTGCCATGTCAAAATAAAAATCCTTGATTAAAAGTGCGCCTTACTTGTGCTGCTAAAAACACTTCTAGATTATACAGGCTGAAACCAGTAAATATTTAATGTACAGGTTTACTTTTCCTGGTTTTATAGAGAGCTTAGTGGGCCTGACAGAGCAGCTAGACAGATGTGTTTATAGCGAGCTCCCCGGGCGGGTACAATGCTCCAGTGTTTGGCTTGTGAGCACCGCAGGGGCATGCTTAAAAAAATAAAAATGTTCCATTTACACTGGGGGAAAAAATCCTGAGAATGTTTCTATTAATATTAGCTGGTGTAAAACCCCAAATTCTACGTTTCAGGCCTTACATATTTCAAAAATAGAGGACTAGGTGGTGGTTGGTGAGGATGTGGGGTAAGAAACGTTTCCTCGCTTACGTAGCCGGTGAAAGGGACAGTCGAGGTGGCGGATCTTCTTGCAGGAGAAGAGGGTTGTTACTGAAACGCCCCGATGAAGGTCGGGTGTGAAATGAAGGGTTCAGGAGCGAGCAGAGCGGGGCAGCAGACCCCGTACGTGGGACGCGCGGGTAGGTGGGGGCACAGGCCAGTGCCTGTGGTTTTCCACGGACTAGGAGCTGGGGCGCAGGACCGCAGCTGAGAGCGGGAGCGTTATCAGCGGGTGCGTTCCTGAAAGGTGAGAGGGACCAGGTGCTGTGGGGAAAGCAAAACGCGCAGAGCCCTCCCCACGCGATGGGATGCGCACGCCGCCCACGCCTGCGACATGCTGACAACACCGACGGGGAATCCACTGCCACATTCAGGGAGATTTTTTACACCTTAGCTTTGATCCTGGTCTTACCTGAGCACTAGCGTCTGATCTCGGTTACACTGACGTTAAAGCTGATTTATCTGGTCAAAATTAATGGCCTTAATTAATTAGCACACATTAATTAACTGAAACAACTGACATCTGAGTTTCTGGAGAGCTCCCAAGGAACGGGTGGCTGCATCTGCCTCTCTCTGATTTCCTTGGAAGTTATCCTCAGCTGAAAAATGAGTTTATTTTGAAAATCTGCTTAAACAGCTGGCAGCTTTTTAAGTCTTGAAGAAAAAAGATTAACTTTTTAAAAGGGATTCTTGGGCTAACTTCTCAGGAAAGCTTTCTGTTGAAGAAAAGTAGAATTAGGAAGTAGAAGTCTTTATTAGGGCTGGCTAAGCACTCTGATTAAATATAGCCATATACACACACACACAAAATTTAGTAGTCATCTCGGTGTGTGACTAGAGCTAGGAGTCCTGGTGAGGTTGTTTTGCTTTCCCATCAGTTTCACCTGCAGAAGACATCTTTCCCCAGGTGACCTGCCATCCTGGTGACAGACGGGGACAGGGCCGTCCCATGGGTACCTGCTCAGTGCAGGACAGCACCGTCCTAGTAAAAGCAGCTCAGCACCTCTCCTGTGGGGCCTTCCAGCCCAGGGGCGCTGGGCTGCCTTTGCCCTCGAGCCCTGCCTGCAGCTTCCTTGCCTGCAAGCTCCTTTTCTGACAAGTACTGCTTTGGCCTTGTTCCTCCTGCTGTCAGAGGAGCTACCCAGTTTTCACCCAGAGGAGGACAGCTGAGGGCCCCTAAGGCACGGTGAAGGACTGTTTTAGTTGAATTCTGCTTACCTGTGGGAAGGGAGATGTTTGCCTGGCAGCTTGGCCATGCCCTGCTGCTGGAATTGCCCAGACATGGACCACCCCGTCGCACCTGAGAGCGTCGCGACACAAGGGTTCCGAGAGAAGGAGGATCGAGGGGCCGTTGCCCATCCAGAAGGAGAAGTGGCAGAATAATGCAACTCTGTCTTTGCAAGCTGAATTACAGGCCGCGTGGCGCGCTCGCACCCCTTTACTGTGCGTTACTTGTGAGCAAACCCAGCCATCTGAGCCCCGAACTGAGATGCATTGATTCCAGCAGCGGCGCTGGCCTGAGGCACCCTGCTCAGCCGCGGCTGCTCCCCGGCCCCCCGTTCCTCTGCATTTATGACCTCCTTTTTGCTGGTAGAGTGGCACTCGGGTCTGCAGTAAAACAAAGACTCCAGCCCGGGTCTCCGAGGGGTAGCAAACCAGCACATTAACCCACTGTGCGACCTGGCAAGGACTTGTGGCTCTCTCGGGATTTTGTGGCAGGATACCCTTGCTGGAGTGTCGTGCGTTCAGGAGGCTACACAGTTGAGGCACAGTCAGCCTGCGAAGGGCAGCTGGCATGATGACAGTAGACTTAAAAAATGAATGAATTGTCAGCTTCAGCCTGGATGTCACCATCATTTTAATGCTAATGGACTTTTTCCTCAGCCAGCCTCCGGTCTGAATGGGGAGCACAGAAACATCCCGATATTCATGGGATTTTAACTAGATTAGTTACAAACCTGTAAAGCAAAGAAAGAGACAGTTCATCCACTATTGGGGAGGGGAGTGTTAAAAATGCCACCTCAGATAAAATATTATGGGAGTTGAGTAACTGTAAATAAGAACCTTGCCTATGAAATAGCTTCTTATGTGAGCTTGGGATGAGGGCCAAGAGAACGTCTAGGGCTTGGGGAAATTTATTAGCCCAGATCAACAGGATTTCTGGGACTCGGGAGATGGGGTGGCAAAGAATTCGCCTGTTGGAGTCCGTACTTCCTCCATTCATGCCTGCAGCAGGAGTTTCACTTACAAAACTTTCAAGAAGGTTCATTTGCATTTTTGGAATTTTCTTGGTTCTCATTAGCAGCTGCAGTTCTGTCCTGGGACTTGGGAGAGCTGGATTCAAGCTCTGGGTTTCCACAGCCTGCCAGTGTGGTCTTGGACAAGTCATTCATCTCCCTGTGCTTCAATGCCCCTCTGTAGAGAGGAGATAAACATTATTTCCTGACTCAACGGGGATGTCGGGAGGGTGTGCTAAAGGCTAGGGAGGCATTCAGATACCTGAAGTGTGAGTGAGAGTGCTGTGGGTGCTTACGAATGACAAGAACACGTACGGAGCAGCTACAGCGCGCGAGTTGACCCCTCGCAGGGGGAGGAATGGCATTTGGGGGGGGGAAGCGATGACTCTTCCCTTTGATCCCAGTCATTTTAGTCTCTGCCGTGATTCTCCCTACTCGAAGACCTTTATTTTATACCCTTGCCGCTGCAGGCTGGCTGTCCTGGTGGGGTCATTGGTGTCCTGATCATATTAGGGTCATCTTGGCTATGCATTCCCTTAAAAAAAGGGGCATGTGCACATGAATAGCACACAACTTGGGAACCCGCCGCCTTTTGTCTGCCCCGCTCTTCATCTCTCTCGTTCTCATTCGCGCCCTTCTGCTGCTCCTTATGCTTTTCCTTTGCTGTATTGAGCTTTCTGTCCAGGTTCTCCTAGCACGTGTCTCCGTCTCGATATTTCTGCCTCCACCTCCATCCTCACCCCCACATTTTGTCCATGTTTTATTTTTCTCATCTTGTTTTTGGAACCCCTCTTAGTCTCTCCTATGTATTTGCCTTTTCCTCCCTCTAGTTCCACGAGGTTTTCAGTAAACAGCATCCCTCTGCTATTCTGACGCGTTGCCCACTGACAGTGAAAAGATTTCGTCATGAACGCGATGCAAAGATCTCCCAGTTTAGAGTGCGGGGTAGGTTAGGATGACCGTGCTCCGCCCGTCAAGTGACGAGCCACCGGGTCCGATTCCTCAGCCGGTGTTTATTTGCCAATTTATCTCGCATTCAGTTGTTCTTCGTTCCCACACCAGCGTAAGTGCCTGTGTGCGTTGCGGGGATGCTGTATCGTGCCCTGCATCATCCGGCTCCCGTGTGATGGCTGAGAGTACCTCAGGGGCTGTTGGTAATGTACTTAGCCGAAGTGTGGGAAAACTCTCAGACTTGAACTTCGCTTTGTATTTTCATGCCATATGAAACTCGTTGAATGTTTGTCCTTCCCTTCACGTGGCTGCTGCCTGCTCTTGTATTGCATTGACATCTGTGAAATCTATTTGGTGCCCGTTTTAATATGCTGCTTGCAGTATAAATACAAAAGCAGACAGTGCTTCTGAGAAAAATAAATGTAATTGCGGTGGTGGTTGTTGTTATAAATAGTGCAAAGGATTTAGAAGCTATTTAGCCTTTTGGGCAGGAATCACAAGTGTACTGTGTAACACAATCTTAAGCTCTCGTATTTAGCTATAGGAGTCTTCCCAGTTGTGATTGGCCCAGTTCACTCATTACCGTTTGGCTTCAGTGCAGGATGGGGATGCTCTGCTCTTCATGGGAATGAGGCTTAGCCTCCAGAAATGTGGTGTCCTAGCTCCTATGCCCAACCTGTACATGTGTATAGCGCTGTTATTCGCGGAAATCAGGCACTTGCATGTGCAACTGGCCCGTTTGCATAACGAAATGTGGTATTTCCACACACAAATTTTTGAGGTTGGTTCCTAAAATCAGTGCTGCATTTTTCCTCTGCTGGAGTGAAATGCAAATATTTATTTATTGACGGAGCTGGAGCTGATCGTTTTCCCTGTCCAGCTCTGAGCTGTCTGTTCTGTCAGATGAAAACAAGTAGTATTCTCATTTCTTTTTAAAATGCATTTGTTCATAACTAGGTTAAAAACAATTAGTGCCCGCTCTCTGCCAGCCCCAGTAGAGTGCTATATATATATTTGTGTGTGTGTGTATGTATATCAAAAGGGGCTGAACGCCCAGAAATTCTCTTGGCAGCCCTGCTGTCTGCTTAGAAAAGGAAGTGAGCTACAAAATTTGAACATTCAGTTCTGAGACTTGAAAGCTTTCTGGATTTTATTACTGACTCAACAGGGTTTTCATTATGCATGTGGCCAAGAGGAGAGGTTTACGCAAGAGGAACATATTGTAGTTGAATATGTTTGTAATTTTACACATTGTTAAATAATTGAGATAACTAGATGTCTCCTAAATGGACAAAATAAATTGAGTGTTAGCGGCAGTGTCACTGTGGTACAGAGAAGTCAATACAAAGGAGTGGCCACCCGCCATCCAAAAGCTGATCTCCAGTGCAGAGGAATCCTGATCCAGGTGATGAGTGGCATTTTGCTGTTGATGTGAATGGGAGCCATCTTTCCCTCGGCATATCTGGAAGCCTCTTGCTGCCTGTCAGTCTCTTCTCTTTTACTCCAGATGATAGCATCCTCAGCTCTTTTTTTTTTTTTTTCCTCCCCCCCTCCTTTTTTTTTTTTTGCTTTTCAGTAACTCGGTGCTATTTAAACAGCAGTTTGAGGCTACATTTCTTCTGCTCTTGTTTCATGTTAGTTTTAGGAAGGAAAATATTTTGAGAAACAGGTTATCATGCAAAGAGAGAAGGTGTGGGATGCATGGACTAGGCTGTAAATACAGACTGGGGCTGTGTCCTGCTGGCCTCCTGCAGCAGGGGATGTGCTGTCGGATCACGCTCCGCAGCCGGTCAGCTCTGCCGCAAACCGGCGTGACAGCAAAGTGAATTCCTGTCCGCAGACAGTGTGCTCCCAGCTAATTTTGCACTTGTTCATGTGATGGGTATTTATTCTTCATTGTCTTAAAAAGGTGTTTATTTTTAAACCTCTGTGGTCTCTGGTGCCGTACAGCCTTCGTGCATGTGTTCTCATGAAACTACTGCCGGGGGGAAATGCTATCTGTATGTGCCTTTGCGTTTTACACGTGGGAAGCCAAGGCACAGGGAAAAGATAATATCACTGGATAATTCAGGCTGGAATTCAGAACCCTGACTGAACCTCTCTCGGTTCCAATCATGCCCAGTGTCTCTCCACTGTGGGCAGCCTGGCTCTGCCTTCTGGATGACCACCCCGGAGGTGCTGGGGGCTGCTCTTGGGCCCCCTGGAGCCTCCCCTTCTCCAGGGCGACCAAGCCCCCTTCTCTCAGCCCAGCTGGCTGAAGGCCATCCTCATTGCTGGCTCGTGTGTCTTCATCGCTCTTCACCCCTATTGCAGCCGGCGAGCGCGGGAGGGAGAATCATCGTTTCTGTCAATGGGCACTGTGATGTGCTCGAAGCTGCGCCAGGGTCCTGCCGCTGCCTGCGACAGTAAACTCCGTGGTCGCTAGAACGTTCTTGCCTTCATTTTTGGTCTTTTACAAAAATTACATACCTTTAGGGCATGTGATACCTCCAATATTGTAAGTCAAGCTGGGTAGCCTCTCATTTTCGTCTTTGATTTGTCGCATTTGTTCTGTCGTGTATCTTCATGGAGAAACATCTACTCTTACGGCTCTTGCGAACGATAGGCGTGAAGTGGCGTTTATCACGGCAACAGCCGATCTGCAGCACTGCACCACACGCAGATCACTGGAGTTCAGAGGTGTTTCCTTGCCGGTGCTAAATAATTAGCCTCACTGAGGGTAAACACATCTGCAAAATAGATCCACTTTTAATGTGGGAAGTGCAGCGTGTGCCTGCCCAGCTGTGTGTACCAAACAGAGGAGTTTACCGTCTTTTTGCCGCGTACGCCTGCGTTGCTGTGCTGGGTGGCCTGTGGCAGGGCCGTGCAGCAGTCGGGATGCTCACCGATCCTCACGCCCGCGGCAGCAGGCGGGAGAGCAGGGACTGCGCTGCTGGGGACACGGCGGCGGGCCCGGGAAGGTGACGGCGCTGGTGCCCAAGAAGGTAACTGCGAGCCCCTGTCACGGCTCCCTCCCTCCCTCGCTGGCCTCAGCACTTGAAGGTGTGTGGTACATGCCCGGTGCCTCCTGGCCTGGAGAGAGTTTTCCGTTGTGGCTGCTAGACTCAAGACTGTGGGCTGCTCCTGCTTTGTAGTATAATGTTTTTGTAATGTTGTTATGTGGTCTTTCTTACTAAATGCATTATTTTTTTTAGTCACTTTTGCCTGCTAGTTCACCCTCTATTTTTGAGTCCATTGGATCAACTTCAGCCAACCATGAAGAGAAGGTACTTGTTTCCGAGGGATTAAGCCGGAGGCAGAGCCCAGGAAGGCGAGCAGCCAGGGCGGGAGGGCTGCCCGGCTGATGCCCTGGGAGAGCCGGCGGCCTGAGCGCAGCTCTGGCTAGAGGCTGGAAGAAGAACCTGTGGTGGGGAGGCAGAGGGAGAGGCCGTGAACGCCCTGACCGCAGAAAGTGCCTCCTTGGCGCTCGTATGGTCTTCAGACACTGGAAAGTCCAACCGCAAGACACAAATCCATAGGAAATGAGGTCTCATTAGTTCCACTGCCCACAGCTTGATCGTGGCTCCACCAGCACTTCCAAGCGTTCGGTTTGGTTGAAGGGCTACTGGAAACTCGGCAGATGTCCTCCCTGAGTCACCCTGTCTTTCCACCTCCCCAAGGTCGAGGTGCTTTGCAGGCCAGGGCGCTGCTAGGAGGTGATGTCCGGCTGTCCATCGTCGTACAGGCATCCAACCTGTGTCCGGTGTGCCGGCGCGTTGAAATCCATCTGGATCTTCTTTGTGTTTTTTCCAGAGATTTTACTAACCAGAAAAATGTGGCATTATAAGAAGGCTGTACCAGCTTGTTACTCATATCCTCTCCCTGGTGAGAAAGAGCCGGAGAGCATGTTTTAAACGTAGCCCATGGTCAGATGGTGTGGCGAGGGCTGGAAGCCTGGGATTGTCTGGCAGAAAAATAATTTCCCCTTTTAAAACCACTGAACAGCCCTTGCTCCTCCACGCTCCAACTGGGTAGCTCGGCCGTGCAGCCCGGGCATGGAGATGCGGCCGGATCCGCTCCCGATGCCTCCCAGTGAGGCTCCCGATGCCTCCCGAGGGGAGCGACGGGAGGGGGAAGCGCAGCGCCAGGGAGAGGCTGCGCGGCACCACGCGGTTTGCGAGGAGAAAAGCCAGCCCCTCCAGAGCGGCACTGGGGGCGAACCACCTGGACGCTTGGGCAGCCGCCATTCAGCGGGTGTTGCGGGGCCGAAAGCGCTGCCAAGCCTTTCCCTTCTGCCGGTGTAACGCTGCACCTCCGCCCCCGTCCCTCCCAGAAGTGCCGCAGCCCTCCGGCACGGGGTTCTCCAGACGCGCCACGCGTCTCTGAAATGGCTCTCAAACGTTCCTAGCGAGAAACTGTGCTACTCCTTCTGCCCGTGGCCCTGCAGGGCCGGCGGCGGCCTGGGTGAGCGTGGCAAGGCTGCGGGTGCAGCCCTGGCTCCGCCGGCCGCC
This sequence comes from Phaethon aethereus, assembly GCF_964289735.1. NCBI lineage: Eukaryota > Metazoa > Chordata > Aves > Phaethontiformes > Phaethontidae > Phaethon > Phaethon aethereus. The sequence goes on from NC_138584.1 coordinate 19,203,728, forward strand.
ATAAACGCGGCGTCCCCCAAACGGCAGGTTATTGCCGGGGAGGCACCGCCGATGCCCTTCCCGGCGCTGCCCGAGCCGCCGTCCCCGGCCGCCCCCCTCGCCGCTGGCAGCTGGGGCGGGCAGCCGGCAGCGCGGCGGCCCACGGCTGCCCAGAAACGTCACGTCTGGAAAGGGCGTTTGAGCCGCTGCTGGGGCGAACCCGTGCGCAGCCCCGGGCTGAGCCCGCTCACCCCTGCTTGCAGGAGGGCTGCCGGGGACGGGAGGGTTTGGGGGGCTGGTCAGCAAAGATGGCTGGAGGGAATCCCCAGAGCTCGGAGGAATTCAAGTGAAATGCCAAGGCCATCCTTCGATTCTCCCGCCCGCATCCTTTCCTCCTGCCTCTGTAAATAGGCTCCTTCTAAAATGGGAGGGGAAGGCACCGCTTCGATATCAAATCTAGGCCATTAAAAACAAAATGATGGAGAGATTTACCTCTTCTGAGCCCACCTGTCAGCGTTTGCAGCTTCACTATCATATTTTCCAGCTTCTTCCCAGTGTTTTTCTGTCCTCTGTTGCTGTACGCAGAGGAAACTTGCCTGTGCAGAGGAAAAAGTGAACCAGGCTTGCTCAGATGTTCTAATAAACAGCCTGAAAAAACTTTACACATTGATCCCGTGCCGTTTTAGTCATCAGAGGTCTTATTTACAACTGTAGCTTGCTTAAAAAAAAGAACAAAAAGACCCAAAACAAACACACTGTAGACTTTCTGTAAGTACAGATCACCTGGCTGCCTGAAGAAAGAATCTCCCAAGAAAATTGTAAGTTGAAAAGAATATTTAAAAAAAAAAAAAAGAATATTGTCTTTAGGAGAAGATGGTACTATTTAAAAATGCTAGAGGAGTGTAACAGCCCTAGCACCCTCTGCATGTCTCCTGGCCTCCTTCCGTGATGCTCATAAATATTTGAACCCTTTGGTGCATTAACCCTTTGCAGCAACGCTGTTAGCCTAGAAGGGCTGCAGGCATCTGAAACCCCCCCGGATGATAGCCAGATAGTTCACAGGTACGGACTTTAGGGGTTGATGTGGGGGTTTTTGGGGTTTTTTTTTTTTTTACAAATGAGGCTGAGCGGAGGGGGCCGAGGGGGTGCGTGGAAGGCAGCGGTGTGGTGGTGCCGGCAGGGCGTTGTGTGGCTGCCTGGCCTTGGCAGGACCCCGCGGGGCTCTGCTGCCGCCCTCACAAACCCCACAAAGGCAAAAATTAAAACAGCTTCACCGGGGAGGACTGAGGAGGTGGGTTGCCATAAGCCACGACGTGGGCGCAGCAGGGAGTGTTAAGCAGCCCCGGAGTGACTCGGAGCAGTGCTAAGACTGCTCTAAACTATTCAATCTATTAACAAATCGCAGGAGTTGCCATCCTGGAGTGCGCTGGGGTCCAGCCAAAACCTTCATGCGTCCAGTGAGTTGCTGGCAGGTTCCCTGCTCAGTGATGGCACAGGAACGCGTGCAGTAGAGCGTCGCCCCGGCGTGGGCGAGGGACGCCGGTCATCTGCCTCAGCCGCGTCGGCTTGCCCCAAAACCCCCCGGTGGGGAGGGTGGTACAGGTATTTTTTGGAACAGTTTCGTTCCAGCTGGAGGAAACAAAAAAGGTCAGAAGCCAAATGGAAATGTAGCATCTCTCAAAAGAAAAAAAAAAAAAAAGAAGGTAAGAAGGTGAGGTGATTACATGTTTGTAATCGGCTGTCACACTGAAAAGATCCGGCATGAGGCTCCGAGTTCATCTGGAGTGCAGAGCAGCAGAATTACATGCAAATGTTTTACTTCATTAGGAAAATCAGCATCTAATCTGGTAAAGTCTATTTCCACAGAAGTCCTGCTTTTTAAAATGTATTTGTTTGTTTGCCATCATACTCATTGTGTTAGTTAAAGGAAAGTATTTAAGTCAAAGAAAATATGACGCAGATGATTCCGGGTGCCATTTGATAAACAATGGGCTGCAAGTTGTCAAAAAAAAAAAAAAAAAAAAAAGAAAAAGAGACAAGTCTGGCACATGCTGAATCCATTCCTTTCTGTGCAGGAAGAAAAATAACAATTTATTTCCCATACAGCCGAACTCTTTCACAATCTGCATTGCTCAAAGCTTGAGTAATGGCCAGCAGCAGCCAGGGCGTTCGTCTGTCGGGACGCTCTTTGCAAGCGAAGGTAAGTCAAGTGGCACGCTGCCAAGCTCTCGATGACCCTGTGCCTGATACAGCAGGTTAGAAGCAATATTGGCTGCATCTTGATACAGGGTTAATTAGTTCTCCCTGCTAAATAGCAGTGGGCAGCATCTGAAACACACTGAATGGTTTTCCATCTGGGCCGGGTCTACGCACGGCCCTGGTTTGGCCGAAGGTTGCTTACGTGCCTCAGATGCCTAAAATGAGTTGTTTTACAGCATTACCAATTACTGACTCAAGATGGTGATACAAACGGTGCAAGTTTGGATCTCATCTTTCTGGCTCGTGTTGGCTGACAAGGTAATCCTAAAATAGCAATTATCTAATGGGGAAGATCCCACAGATCTAGACAAGTGGACTGTAAGGATAGCCACCCTCACCGGTAAGGGTCCCAAAGGAACGTTTGAACCATGCCGTGGCTGAGGTACCTGTTATCAGAAAAAGGAGCAAAAGGCTGGCAAGAATTCCGCTTTAGTCTGCCTGGCATCAGTAAATACCTGCAGGTCAGCAGAAGATGTATTTATAGTTGTAACCACATGAAGCGAGAAAGCCTACGCTTGCCCTGTATTTTTCCATGAAAGAGGTGAAGTAATTCAGGGTTTGTGAATAGATCACTGTTCCTGGACCTTCTTTTTTGACCCTGATTCCCTTTATAAAACAGTCTTCTGTTCCTCCTGTGGATACGTTTTTTTGCCGGGAAAGTTATTTTTGGAATGATGGTTTATAATTGATGTTAAAGCATGCAATAAGGCTTTTATATATATTCTGTATGCTCACACTTGTTTTATGTAATTAATTGCCACCAAAATTCAGGCCACTTGCTTTCAATTTTCTTTCTATGTTTACATCTGCTTTTGTTTCCTTCCCATTATTAAGTCTTCCAAACACATTGTTGGACATCGAGGATTTGATTCAAAGTCCAGAGCTGCAATAATATCTATTCTGTTTGTGCATAAGCATTGATGTCTTATTAAGTTAATTGTCACATTATGTCATCTACTTAGGCTTTTTTTCTGAGGGGGAAGGCTAGTGAGCTATTTTAACATATTTATACACACTCAGAAAGACGAGGTAATGAAGGAATGTATATTTAACTCTGCTTCCCCCTGAACCCAAGAGGGGAGGGGTAGAGTGGAGAAAGAGAATTCTTTCTACTCAGTTTGTGGAAACCTAAATCTGGCTTTCCTACAAATACAGACCAGAAATCCCAGTCTTAAAATACTTACGTACCAAAACAGCTGAAATTTTACCAGATAGTGACTTCATAGCATGAGGCCACATCCTTATGGCCAGCAGGTCGAGGGAGGTGATCTTGCCCCTCTCCTCTGCTCTGGCGAGACCCCACCTGGAGTCCTGCGTCCAGCTCTGGAGCCCTTAGCACAGGAAGGACGTGGACCTGTTGGAGAGGGTCCAGAGGAGGCCACAAAAATGATCAGAGGGCCGGAACACCTCTCCTATGGGGACAGGCTGAGAGCTGGGGTTGTTCAGCCTGGAGAAGAGAAGGCTCCGGGGAGACCTTACTGCAGCCTTCCAGTACTTAAGGGGGGCTGATAAGAAAGATGGGGACAGAGTTTGTAGCAGGGCCTGTTGTGATAGGACAAGGGGTCATGGTTTTAAACTAAAAGAGGGTGGATTTTGACTAGATATAGGGGAAAAAAATTTCACAATGAGGGTGGTGAAACACCAGCACAGGTTGCCCAGAGAGGTGGTAGATGCCCCATCCCTGGAAACATTCAAGGCCAGGCTGGACTGGGCTCTGAGCAACCTGATCTAGTTGAAGGTGTCCCTGCTGGTTGCAGGGAGGTTGGACTGCATGACCTTTAAAGGTCCCTTCCAACCCAAAGATTCTATGATTACTACGTAAGAGTGCTCTGGCTGTCTCCATTTTGAGATACTTTCAAAACACAGGAATGAAAATACATTTTGGCATAAGGATGGTGACCGGAAACTTCTGCTGGGAGGGTGCTGTTGAATAGAGGTGTGTTTTCTTTGCATCATTTCTCTACTTCTTGAAAAAAAATAAACAAACATAGCTAATTTTGCTGAGGGAACACATACAAGGTCTTCTCGCAAAGGTGGTTCTTTTTTACTGTAAACCATGCTCACTGGGATGCTTGCCAGTATTATTATGCTTCTAAAATCTTGTTTAGGCATACAATTGGGTTGGCCTTGTCTTTCAGAAGCATTGAGCATGTAGGTTTTCCAAATTCCGTATGGGCATCAGAAACCTAAAAAAATCTTTTAAATTCTCCACTTCTGCTTAAATGCCTTAAGGCCTGAGCCTGGAAATAAAATACAGGGAAGGCTCCACCTTGCTCCTAGTTAGAGGAATTCCTCTTTTGAACAAAATCACGTTCAGTAACTCACATTTGAAAAAGCCCAGGAATCTTAACGGTGTCGGTGACTCATCCTGGGGGTGAATAGTGCTGGGGCCCATATTGGTTTTCTTTAAGGGATATTTTTACCCGTGTTTTGTTTCCCAATTCAAGAGCTTTTTTGCAAATGAGATAATCTGTTACTTTCAAAACTACAACTAGGTACTTTTTAGGCTGTTGATTTGATGCCATTTTTGGTACCCATTATGTCTTTCCTGTAACTCATTCCCAGATCTGAACAGATATTCTCCAACATGTGGTAAAGTAATTTTGTCTCTGAAGTGTATATAGATCGTTGCAGACTGCATCCCAGAGCAGGTGTCCGTGGATGGGGATGACCATTTTCCGTCTGTTTGTTTTATTCCCTGGCTTATTTGTCACTATTAAATGATTACTGCAGTGACAGAACTCCCCAAGTATGCATTACTGAATTTCTATTTCAGCCGGGAAGCAAGATGATAGCCCTTTGGCATGCACACAGCCAAGAGAAGACAAATATGAACAAAGCGGGGCTTTCAGTTCCCATATCTTTGCAAGACTGTTTTTTTTTTTTTTGAAGTAACCTTGTAAGGCTTAGTAATGAGCCCCTGCCAACGCAGGCTCCGCTGCAAAGCCGTGGAGGTCAGAAGCGAAGCCAGGCGGGAAGCGGGGCGGCCGGGAGAGCTCCGTGGGTGACGGCGTGCCCAGGGACGGGGCGGGGGGGCGGACGCGGGCTGTGTGCGGGCGCAGGAGCTGCCTCCTGGGCCGCCGAGTCCTCTCCGGCCAGCGTGCCACGCTGCGAGGAGCAGCGAGCTCCGTGCCCGCGCTGGGGAAGGGCAGGGGTTGTGAACCACCTTCCAGGTCCGGGTGCGGGCAGTGGGCACAAGCTCAGAAGACGACTAAAGTTCAGCTCAGCGTGTTTATTAAGCTGGACTGATCAGGCAGAGTTGTATTAGCAAGCACAATTTCTTTCTTGGTTATTGGTACCGAGTCAGTTAATAGCATAAGCGTAACTTATAAAGTCTATTTTTATTCCGTTGCTGAGTTCCATTTAACTATAAATATTCCCCAATCTTAAATAAACCCCTGAAACTGAAGTGCTGCTATAAAAACATGGCAGTATTAGGGGCCCATCCTGGTCCCTTGTCCCTGAAAGCATCTGGTGCTCCCAGAGAGTAGGTAAGAAAGAAGCAAGTTGCCAAGACGTCTGTCATTTAAAGAGCAAGCTTTCAGTCAGTGGTTTGACACATGACAGAGATGACGAGGCTACAGGTTACAACAAGCCTGGGCAGGCCACCGGCCCGGCTGGCAAAGCGCTCCCGGAGCCGTGGGTCAGCGCAGCGTTAGGGCTGGGAGATCAAGGAGGATGGGGGCTGGGGCCGGGCTGCTCTTATTTTTAGGGTCCTGACTCAGCGCAGCCTGGAACGGTGAGGGCTGAGAGGTTTCCCATGAGCGGCTGCAGGCTCCCGGTGGAAGAGCGGGCTGCCCCCCCGGGGGCGGGGGCTGCCCCCCCGGGGGCCGGGGCTGCTCCCCGCGGGCCGGGGCTGCTCCCCGCGGGCAGGGGCTGCTGCCTGTTTTGAGCCGGGAGCAAAGCAGCTCAGAGGAACATGAACTCTCCTGCATCCCAGTGCACCTCTGGTGCCCGGGGTGATGGTGCTGGTGTTGCGGAGTGGTGGGAACTGTTGGCCCCTGACACCCACCTACAACTCCGTGGTGTATTTCTGCTTCCAGGGGTGAATTTTTAATAAATCTTAGATTTTTAGAAATGGCAGCATAAAGGTTGATCTCTGTGCAGCAACCTTGTTTGTGACCCTCTTCCGTGCTCCCACGAGTGTGAAAGCGGACGGGGGATCGCCCAAGGCGTGTGTGTGGGGCGGCTGGAGGGCTCCAGACCTGGGGGCCAGCATCAGGAGCAGCCATCTCACGCTGGTGGCCGGCACGCAGCTCCGCCAGGAGAGCGGGGAAATGAAGGAGCCGTGTGCCCTGGCACACCACACGTTAGAAATGAACGGCACTGAGGGAAAATTCACTGGGAAAGGTGTTTGCACAAAACACCTAGAAGCCTTTCAGGCATTTTTTGAGGTAGGGACAGGAAGGTACCGGGGAAAAAACTGGGTTGGAAATATATTTCCAACTATTTTTAAAGTAAACAAATTCCTTTTGAAGTTGTGGGCTTGTTGCATAAATTGTGCATTTGACAGAGTAAGTGGTGGGATGTTATGGTAATTGCTAATGTCCCTTGAATATTTGGTTAACCACTATATATAATCCCACATGCAGTAGCCTTTCCAGGGAGAATTTAGATCTACCCTTTGGGCAGGATTAACTGTTACTCTCTTGTTTCAGCAACTTTTCAATTATTTGATTCCAGCACAAGGAGTTTTCCATTTTGGGAGGACAAAAAAAGAAGGTGTCCTTTTGACATCTGACTTGTAAAAACAAGTTCCATCCTGTACCTGTGTGTGCTGAGCTGTGAGGTGACTGCCTGGGCACCAGGCAGGAGGGATGGGAAAGCTGTCCCTGGCTGTGTTGCAGAAATGGATCTGACTTCCTTCCTCGCTAGACCCAGAGGCACAGAAAAGGCATTGGTGCGATGCGGAACTCCGCGTTTCAGGTCAGATTCTTGCAGAGATATTAACGCTTGAGAAGGTACCCATCCCTAACCCTCTTCTCCTGCTGGCATCCAAAACGTACCCACCCTGTCCCTGCAGTTTTTCTTTCACCTGTTATTTTATCCTCGCCTTCCTTCTCAGTTCTTCCTTGGAAAGTCTCCCTTGGTTCACGCCCTGGAGCCTGCACACACAGGGCTGTGTAGGCTCGAGGCAGAAAGGTGATCCCCTCTTCCTAAGCTCAGTTTTTCTCTGTGGGGAATGACATATCCTTGGGCTATCACCCTTGCTTTGCAAGTTTAAAAATACTGCTTGAAGATACAAGCATACGCACTTAGGTCATTGCCTAAATCAGAGTTTTTCTTGGTGTATTGAAACACAAAGTCAGACCTATGCTTTCAGAGGAGTTTCTAGTCTGGATCAGATTGCCTACACCGGGTCTCTAAATGGTATGGGTACCTCTCTGCTTAGCTTTACAGCATGCTTTTATAAACGTCATTGGTATCCAGTTGTTGTTATCCATTTTCAGCTCATTTGTTGCCTGGTTGGGATGCTCGTCTCATTCTTCGTTACTGAGGCAGTACATGTGTCTCGGTACTCTAGCCAGAGCTCCCCGATGGTGTGGCTTGGGTGGATGCTGAGCACTCTTCCCGCACGGCCCCGCTCACCTTCCTTCCGCTGGTACCTCTTCCTTCATTTTCCGTCTTCACGACAGTTCGTCTCATAAATGCAGTCGGGTGTCACCCACACAGCTCCTCGCTACTGCCGCGATACCAGGGGGGGAAACGGCCTCTGTAACTGCTGTCCTTGTCACCTCGTTATCCAAGACGTTAACTGCGAATAAAACAACACCTTACAGCCACTTACCAACAGAAATCCTTATAAGCAAGTTAAAGTAAGATCTTAGCTCACCGGAGTACAATTTGAAGCTTAGGAAAATGTCAGCCGTAAGCCTTTGCACTCTTCTGTATAAAATAAGTCTAGGTCTAGTTTCCAAAAATGACTTTAAATACAAATTAAATACATATTTCCCTAGGGATAGGCCTTTTTATAACCTGCAGGGGTTACGAGAGCAAACTTTTAACAAGCTCTTAAATGTAGAAGCCATGACAATAGCTCTCGTGCCTTTTTGGATGTAGAAACAGGGTAGCAGTATGGTGTGAGGCATTTCAGTATTTAGATATCTGCAACGGAAACCCAGTAGCACAAATGCTCTAAAATGCGTGTAATTTCTTGTTTCATTTTCCATCTTCACACGCTCACTTGAAGGCTTCCAGCCTTGGCTTTTTAAGTTGGTCCAAGAGTCAGTCGGCTGAAACCATACACACTGCTAATCACGCGGCAGAGCTAACGGGACCTGGGAGTGGTGTCGTTCCTCATCAGCGTGAGTAAATGTTTATCAAACACTAGAAACAAATATTGCCAACTCCATTCATGTTCACACCACTTGGAAATAGGAACGGCCTTCCCTTTGGTAAATTGGCAGCGCTCAGGAATTTGCCAGGTGCTGTAAGGGAAGTTCTCTTACTGCAGAGGGCACGAGCTTCCTGGCCAGAGAGCTTAATAATCCAGATTCGAGCAAGACCAAGAGCTGAGTGTTTCTGACAGAAGCGGGGATGGAGAGCGGGGCCAGAGCCACAGACAGGGCTGGGGTCTGGGCGCCGGCTGCGCGTGGGGGTTGTGGTGGCCGCCATCTGAGCAGGGCAGCTGGGGGAAGTGTTCTGTTCCTCCTCAGCCTTCCCACCAGTGCAGGAACCTGTCCCGTCCCCCCGCCAGCTCCTTCGGCAGCACCGGCTGCAAGTGCCCGGGAGAAGGGTAAGTTCTCGCCATGTGACGTAACTTCTTGAGAAGCTGATGCAAATAGCCGGGTATTACTTTGTTGGCATTGTGAGCGGGCTGGCGAGGGTGGGTTTGAGGAGGGATTGAAAGGGCAAGATGTGGTAAGCTGAGCGGAATTAGCAAAACATTTCCTTACGGAGAGGTGCTACGGAAGAAAGAGAAGAAAACATCGGTCTGGGTGAGCCTGAAAGGAGCACCAGGGGTGTGCATGTAAGAGATGGCATTAGGGTCTGATGAGGCCAGGGCTGGATTTTCAAAGGAGGAGCAAGGCGTAGATTTGCAGATGGTAAAAACATTTATACTGAGGTCAGAGGGACCTAGGGCAGCTCCCGCTGGCTTTGGGCTGGCTCTGGGAAGCCCAAACCTGACGAAGGAGCATGAGGAGCTATGGTTTTGAGAGATCCTAGGGTTGGGCAACTTCAAAAGCAACATTATAAGCCGGTGGGGTGGGGTGGCCGAGTGCCAAGGTGGCAGAAGGACCACCATGCTGCAGTCATGACCAGGTGAGCCTGGACTTCCCAGTAGGTTTGTGGAGGAAGACACATCGGACCCTGGACGCATTTTGGGAGCCCAGAAGGGGTAAGGGAACAGAGGAGTCAGAAGTTACCCGACTCCGAGTGCGTGAGCGGAAGGAGCGGCGGGGAGACCGCTGACACGAGTAGGGCGGGAGGAGGGGGGCTAGGAGGAATGCGAGGACTCGGTCCGTACCGCCCTCGCTCCGGCCGTCTCGCTGGGAAACCCTCCAGGGCACAGACATCTCTGCGACAGCTGGCACCGAGCTGCGTCCTTGCCGGCACCGGCGGAGGAGCGATGAGGCCAGTCGGGCTGTGGGCAGCCGGTCGCCCCAGGGGCGGCCGCTGCTGCGGCCAGAGCGCGGTGCGGGGGGCTGGGGGCAGCTGCTGCCTGCGGCCGCCCGCGCGAGCTTCCTGGGCTTTGGTTTCTGTCTTCAGCCTATAGCCTGTCATCAGCTCCAAACCCAGTCATACTTTGGGTTTTTTTTAATATATTATAGCTGTCATGTGGAAGCAACCCCACGCCACTCTTTCTACATATTTCTAATTTATTTTCATAAAAATAACAAGTTCACAGCGAGTGCTGTGGCTCAGGCGCATGTGTAAGGGATTGGTCTCATCTAAAGATGTGCACGAAATCCAGCTGTGAAGGGGCTACAGCATTTTAAACAGACATCTGCTCTGTTTGGTAGGAGACAGTCCCATGCACGCCCAAACACCATGCTCGCAGCTCTTTGTCAGAGGGCATGCTGGAGGCTCAAAAGTTGTGATTACTCAGCAGAAAATAGCGCAACAGTTTCTAAGCAGCTCTTGATTCTGGGTAAGCTCATTTACATTTAGATACTCTTAAGCCCCTGAAAGAGTGTGAATTTTTCATTACGTTTGGAAAACAGCCTGTGCTGCTTTTCTATGTCTCAAACGTTACTCTCATTTACAAGTGGCCCGTGCCGTCGCAGTGGAAGGCTTCTCATTCATGAGCTGATCCTTTGCTGCTTTCCTAAGCTGGCCTGCTGTTTCAGAAGTCTATGTATTCTCATATTCAGCTGTGTCAGGCATTTCTGTAACTCCTTCACCAAGCTGTGGTATGTGAAAAACACCACAGGTTTTTATAGACCTTTCCAAGACCTTCTTATCTCCATCGCTTTTTCCTGTTTTGGTACTGCCTGTTGGAGACTGCGGAATAGCAGTTTATGGGTGGAGTGTTTGTCATGGCGGGTCCTTTGTGATACGTTACTTAAAACTGATGTTTGGGTTTGCCAGGATGATTTCTGTGTTAACAGGTTTTTATTATGAAAAGCATGGCTGACCTTTAAGGTGCAAAGGCCATATTTATGAATGACTCAGCCTGCTCTCAAGGCAGCTGAAGATTACAGTAGGCAAACAAAAGCCGAAGCATGCTTCTCCCGTGTCATTTTTTGAGAAAGCAGTGTTTGCCTCTGGCATTCACCGAGGGAGCTTTCCCTTTGTGTGCAAGAGGAAAATGGGACAGGCTACAATAAAAGGCATTGTTGGGCCCAGCACGCAAAGAATGATGATCCAAGAACCCAAATAATAGAAAAGTGTCAGAAGGGAATTTAGTTCACAAACATGTCAGGATAGCTTCAGGCTTACTCAAGTTTTGATTCAAGCTTCTCATTCTTCTTAAATTCTTTCCAGGCCAAAATGGATTAAATAGTTGCTAATCTTCAATCGCCCAGCGTTTCCCTGGGATCACTGTTGGAGGATGGCCTCGCCGTGCCGCCGTTTCAGCCTCCGGTTCCTTAATGACGGTAAACCCCAGGGAATCACAGCGTATGGACTCTTGTGCTATGATTAGGATCTGCCTCTTCAAATTCCATCGTTAAGGTCTATGCAGGAGGAGCCTCCTTGCTCTGTGTCCTGGAGAGTGTCTGTCACGATAGTCAGAAAGTATGATCGAGTATTGCACCCGACACGTACGTAACGGGTGATAAGCTATCGTTTTTATGGAGCTGGTTTCCAGACCAGAATATTGCCCGACAGCTGTGCTTACAAATTATTGCAAATAGGAGAAGAAAACTGGCCTTGCTGTGACATACCTAGACAGATACTGCCAGCCCTGGACTTTACAAAAAGGAAAAAAGAAAAAAAAATTAAAATTGTGTCTTTTTCTTCTCTTGCTAGTCCTATTGGGATGTTGTCCAATTGAACTGACAACAAAACAATAATAATAACAAGAAGAACAACATTCCCACATAGATATTATTAATTTTTTTTCCCTAAAACTCTTTTTTTTTTTTTTTTTTTTTTTTTTAAATCAAGTCTCTTAAAAAGTTCTGAACATGTCTTTTTCCTCTCTTCCTCCTCATCCCTACTGAAAAGCCCTAGGAGCTAATGCCAGGGAAGAATTTGTGGTAGCAGCTAAATGTAAAGCCTATGTAATTTACGTCCTGTGGCCCTATCAAACATAATTACAAACCATGTTCACAGCACTGCAAATTACACAGCACTTCCCCAGTGTGGGAGATGGCATGTTGCCTGTTGTGATAGATGATCCCACACCTAGAACTGACTGGCAGCTTTTATGAAATAGCGAGGCATCCCTTTTGTGCCTGGCTGATGAAGGACAGATGGTCGTCGTCTTCTTCAAGGAGAATTCCCACCAGGCTTTATTTGCAATAGTTTATGTGCATATGAACTATTTGTATTAAAAGAGAATTAATATGGCATTTATTGGCAAACTATAGTGCATCGAGATGAAGTGAAATTCTTAACTATTTGTTGCATCAACAATAGTACCGGCTGTTCAATATTCTTTCTTTCTCTGATAATGGAGATCATTTTCATTAGCTCTAAGGCACCCTTGCGCTTCTCTGGCAGTGTAAATTCATTTATACCTGCCTCTAAGGCCTCTCTGCCCTTCCAGAGCAGTGCAACAGAGGCTGAGGATAAATGAGAATCAAAGTGCTATTAAAGGTACCCCAAAAAAAGCGTAACATAAGTTAATACTCCTTAATGTTCATAATACTCTTTTTAACCTTTCTCCTCCGTAGAAGTTCACATGTAAATTGGAAGGTTACGGATGGCTCAAGGGGAATGATGGATTCCCTCTCACCCTTTCTTTTCTCCCTTGATGTATCCCATAGCTTATTTGCTTTTTGGTGAATATAGTTGAACCCTATTCAGCTAATCTTGTGGCTTAATTAAGATAATCTAATCACTTTTTGCAAACATAAGATGATTTATGCAGCACAATGTCTTGAGCATTGTGGTCTCGAGCTGCTGGGCTAAGTGGGACGCTGTTTTGACTTTGTCTTTTAGAGCCTTTTAGAGCCCTTGCTCTTGGCTCCATGGGTAGTTAATTCATAGTGATAATCATGATGATAAAATAAGAGGCATAAGCTTTTAGTGGCTTTTCTCTTCAGTCTGCTTTGCACACCTTCACTAATTGCATTAGATTCAGCCTTGAATTATTGAAAGCTTCTGAAAAAACATATTTTGGACAAGGACAAGTTCCTGGAAACTGTTTGCACTGCTCAGGCTCAGCTGTCCATTAGTTACTTTTATTTCTACAGCATCAAAAATTTGCCAGGAAAATTAAAGAGATTATAAAGTTCTATGAGAAATTTTTGCTATATTGTTCCTTGCAAGAAGAGTAAAATCTGCTCTTTCCTCAGAATGCAGACCCGCCTCAGTTCACAAAGGAAGAGTAGAAGAGGGAAGGCACTGCCTGGAAGGGTCTTGTGAAAATCCTCGTGCTGCACAGGGGCTGGTGGCTGTTGCGGAGCGTCCGTCAGGCTCGGAGAGGATCGCTTACTGGTGGAGCCAGGTGCAAGCAAGGATTTGGGGTTTTTTTTTGTAAAAAAAATAAATATCAGTGCTAGCAACAGCAGCAGGCTTGATTGTAATGAGCTTAATGAATGCGGCACAAGGGATGTTTCAGGTAGAAGGAGAAATGTGGGATTTCTTGTGTGTCTAATTAGGACTCATGGCAGCTGGGTAAGCTTTAATTGCCATCCAAAGCTGCCGATCTTGCCAAAGAATGAAGAGAGTGAAGAGAGCTATTGATTTCCATCTGGGCAAACAATTTACTTCTTAGTGCTCATCAGCCTGATGTGTATCTTCATTCCCTGTCACTGCTGTGTGCAAGCTAAAGCTGCTTTCATCGGCAGATTTCAGGTGGGGGTTCAGCTGAATACATGGCTAGAATTGCAAGGCGTTAATGGTAAAAACTGCCTTCCTTACCACACTGTCAGCACACGATGTGCTGTTAGTCTTGGAAAATCTCCACATCTCGAGGTCCTTATATAAGGCGTCTGTTTGCTGTAGTGTCCAGTTGCCTCGCAGAAATAAAATGGGCACAGAAGGAGCCGCCTTCGCTCTCTGCTCAACAGGAGCAAGGCAATGTTTCTTTTATATGATGCATGTTTGTTTATAAATGTGGTGTTACTGAGCAGAGGACTAGATCAAAGAAACGGATTTTGCATTTCACTTTTAAGACACAGATGTCCATCGTCAATATGATCTCCTTTTGGGGGCGGCTTCCAAATTTCATGGGCTAAATGCCACATTTTTGCCATGTTGTTTACAGTTTCCTTGTTCCAGGGGCACATAGCTGGTCCAGGTCACCATCTTGAAACAGAGGCACCACAAGAAAACTCATATGCAGAGATAAAGTGTAGCAATTTAAGTAGGAGAAAAAAAAAAAAAAGGTGGTATTTTTGGGGGAAAAGATTGACAAGAGAGAAAGAAGAGGTAGAATTACACTTGCAAAGCTATCCAAAACCAGACTTGCTGCAATTTACAGTATGCAAATAGAATCATTAGGCACAAACAGATTTTTATACAGCTAATCAATCTAATATTATGCATGTAATGGCGATTGGTGTGCCCCATAGGGTAGACGTGCGTATGGTTTTCTGAAATTAAAAAAATAAACGTTAGAATAATGAATTCCCTTCTGTTGAGGGATGGATAATTAGTCAAATGGTAATATTCAGCAGATGCAACTTATTCATGTAGGAAATTCCATCATATAGTGCCCCAGGGGCATTGGACACTATATAGTAAAAATAATCATGGTCAATATTAAAAATTGTTAGACGTACCCAATTCTAGCAAAATTATTCATACACCAAATGAGAAGAAACATAAACGCATGCAAGGTTGGTTTTCTTTTAGCTCGTGTTTTTATCTGGACTGACTTTACTGGAATGACTCTGCACTGACAGCAATGATAGGGCGGAATCGGCCTCCAGATCTCTAAATATTGAGTAAGTGCGGTAAAGTTAAGTGGTGGCTTATAAATTAAAATGAAAGCAGTACTTGTCTAATGTCTAAAAAGTAATCATCCAAAAGTAATATTGTCTAATATGTTTTATATTTTAAAAGTGGCTTTTTCTGACTTGCCAGGAGAGAAATGCCTAAAATGGATTAATATGGTCATTGAGCAGTCATATCTCAATTTTTTTTTTTTTGTTTGTCTCTGTTTGAGAAAGATTTAACTTGATGCAGTAGGGGAAAAAAAAAAAAGTCCAAATTCAAACAGGCCCTCTTGGAAACAGGGATTTACTTCCTGTTGGCTTTAGTAAGTCAAAGTATTAAAATAGCCTGCAGTGGAAAGCAAACCTTAAATGTGGACAAGATAGTAGAGATAAAAAAGGCAAGTTTCAGATTCATACTTGCCAAATTTAAAATAGGAAAATGATGCATTTTCGGTTGGTTGGTTAGATCTTGAATTCCATCTTGTGCTATTAGAGTATTTTTAAGTTATGATGTCACTGCTGTGTTACTTTTGTGTGTGTGTATATATATCTCCCTTTCTAATCAGGAGATGACAATATATGCAGCAAAAGTCGCCTGGCACCTCAGACAGCTGTTAAAATACAACAGTTATTGATATATCCCCGTTGTTATTCAGTGTTGGATTATAGTCTCATTTTCTACGCAGAGCAGTTCTACTGCTTGTAACAAAATACTTCCCACATGACAGTGTCTTGTCATCTTCACTGTTTCTGGAGAGATTTTGAGAAATGACTCATGGTGTGGTGTGCCCTACTTAGGATACTTCAAATGTTGCTTTTTCCAAGGTGCTTCCCCAAGCCTTTGACTTTAAGGTCTTTAAAGAAGAGTACCCGTAAGCAGAAGTGCCTGAAGCCATCAGTTATCTTTTCAAATATCTTTCTCTTGTGAAAAATAAATCAGAGAATGCTTTTCCTTCTGCTATTAAAAAAGTTGTTTTAAATTACTTGTAACTGAAAGGAATAAAAGAGGATATAGTTCCATTCCTGCCACTAATGTATCTGTTAAAGTGAACAGATAATTATACTTTAGATCTATCTATCCTGTAAAACTACAACCATAATCATTAAATAATTATATATTATCTAGATGCACAATAAAATTTCTTCCATCCCCACTTACTGCACTCATTACCATATGGTATTTCTTCTCCGATCCTGAATGGAATAGGAATATGAGCATTTTGAGGCACTAGTCTATATGTATTTATAGCAGTAAGGAGTAGAACTGCCAAAATGCATGAAATAAACTTTTCTGTTTCCGCTTTCAGAGAAATCAATATGAGAGCTCTCTGCTTGCGGTGCTGATCTTGTCTTTGCAGTTATATTGTGAAAGGCATAACTGGTCCTCTTCACTTGATCTCACAAACACATTTCAAACAGAACTAAATTTACAAATTTATTGTCAGCAAAGCTATTGGCAAGCATATTCACTCTGTGAACTGACTCCTCCTAGCAGTTTATTAAGACAACATTCATTCCTTTCAAATAACGTGGCCGGCAGTGTTTGTATCTCTACCTAAAATTAAAGTGGTTGGATTTCCACAAAATGTTAAATTGCTATCAAATGTAGAAGGATAGAGATTTTTGAAATATCAACAGATCAGGCAGAAGTGTGAGCATCAGTGCAGAATACCTGCAGCACACAGCAAATAGTAATTTACAGGTCATCACAAGTCCTCGGGATTTCGGGGGAAAGAAAATTGTAACCATGAGTTTCAAGACAACGGAAGAAAAGGTGAATTACATCTTTTACTGGTGTAACTAGGCACAGTTCCCTGGAGCTGAATACAGATGTGTGATTACCATAGAACTAAATGGGAGGAGCTGATTTTTGGTAGAAATCCTGCTAATCAAGCGAAAGGATAGGAGGGTTTGTATTATATGTAGATTGCTGTTGTTTTTAAGAGCAGTAATTCAGTTTTATCTACCTTTTTGCTCCTCATGTTTGGAATATGCTGAGGTGTGAATCTTCATTTTGAGTTGTGCCAGTCTGTCGGAGAATTCAGGCGGACCCTGTGAAACCTGAGCGCTGGGCTAACGGCGACTTCATGAAGGTCAGCAAGGAGAACTGCAGAGATTTGTAAATGGTGAATCTGTACAAAATAGGAACCAACCGACCAGGAGCCCTGCTGAAAAGGATGTGAGGGTTACCGTGGGCTCCAGTTCACAGCCTGCAACTATGCAAACAGCGTTCTGGGCTGCAGTGGATGGGTCACGGGCAGCAAACTGGGAGAAGTTACTATCCCCCTACTTGATACTGGTGAGACCATATCTGGAATACTGTGTCCAGTCTAGGGCTCCCCGGTCAAGAGGCAGATTGAGAAACTGGAGACTGCCCTGCAGAGGACTACCAAGGTAATTAGAGGTCTGAAGTATGTGGCATGGAAGGAGAACTTTAGGGAGCTAGGCTTGCTTAGTTTGCAAAAGAGAAGGCTAAGAAAGAACTAATAGCAACAGAGGCAGTTACAGACATAGTGGAGATAAATTCTTCTCAGTAGATGCAGAGGATAAATCAGGCAGAGATGTTTGAACTGGACATTAGGAAAAGCTTTTGCACTGCAGGGGCACGTGAGTCTAACACCAAACACACAGAGATAGGCTCTGATCTTCTTACTGACATTTGGAAAACAGACCTTGAAGTCCCATAGATGCTTAAGCTCAGCATTCCCTCGGAATCAAACATTAGGTGATATCAAGATATATCAAGATATATCTCCTGCTGGTTTGTCTGCTGCAGCCTGTGCCCTCTGTGCTGCCTCTGGTACACGTCATGTGTGGTGGCACTACTTGTCAGGGAAATTGGGGGGAGTAGGAGTTCTGTCCCTTTCTGAACTGCACTTTAGCTGCTCCATTTCTCCATCTTTTTCAGCTGGATGAGTTAGAGGCATCCAGAAACCTCTTGGCTAGGTGATGAGGAACAGCACAAGTTCAAACGGAACAAACTGATCACCCGCTGCCTCCACAAGCCTTCCAACCAGTGTCACTCCCTCCATCCTACCTGCTTCCTATGGAAGCACTACCTGTTGTTCCCCTGTGAATGGGCAAACAGCTATTGAACATTCCCCTTTGAAGAAGAAAAGAGCATTTCACGTTTATTCTGTGATGAATTACAGCAAGAGTTATTGCTACCAGCCTGGATATATTAATACTGAAGCTAATCTGTGTATCTTTTCATGTTTTATAGCTTCTTAACTCTGACACTTAGGACAGCATATTAATAAACACAGTAAAAAAAACATTGGAAATCTTTAACTTTCTTAGCTTGATTTGTGATGTATTAATCTGTCTGTCTGTCTCTAGCACTAATCTTAGTGCCAAGGAAGCTGACAGAAGAACCGCTTCCCCTTTGCAGGCACTCAAGGGAAACAACAAAGTTGTTGACTTACGTGCATACATATATAGATGTACGTATATATCTCTCTCTTCATATTCTGTTTCTTGTGGATACAAAAGCTAATTCTACTTTAACAAGTTTCATGTAAATACACAGTTTCATAGTTGCATTTGCAAGTTATTGACCAAGCCAACACCAAAAATGCACCAAGCATGTACAAATCAAGGCAAAAGATGCTTAAGTGGTAAGAAAGGTTGGGAATTCATTCTCAGACAGCTGGCTCCTGGACGGAATGGGAAATGCAAACCAAGAAAAGCTACAGCCAAATGTCATCGCATCTTACTGCTGAGCTTGCAAGGGCTTTTCAGGCAATGAGAGGGAAGGACAGCCTGCCACACCTGCGGGGTGCTGCCAACTGGTCAGCTGGCTCCATAGAAAAGGGAAATGGAGACTTAGGATAAACATTAAAAAGCAACTCAAGTTACATTGCAAAGGGCTTGGGTCCTTTAGAAAATATTAACCTGCATCAATCGGCATTTTTAGGCTTTTGTTTGTTTAGGGAATAAAGGTATAGTTTTGGTGGAAGATTGTAGGAGAGAAAAAACAGCATGTACTTTATTCCTCTTGTATCAATGCAGCTGTGTTTAGCAGCCCTCACTTACCAATGATTTTGTTCCACCCTTTCCTCAGGCAGCCTTTTTGTGCTGCCCACAGGGGCACCTGCAGCACCTCACAGCAGCTGGTTTTGGATTCCTGAGACCCACTGAACAATAGCTGCGTAAGTACAAATGGCATGAGCCAGCCCCTGCTGGAGCTGGTGCTTTCTTGCCAAGCTGATAAAATAGCACAGTTTATTTAAAATGCTGTTGGATAGCAGGGAGAAGTTTTATTGTCTAATTTTCTCAGGGCAGCGACAACAAGAACAATTTACAAAGCACTTATCCTAACCCTTCTCGCCTGCCCCCTTTTTCTCTCCTGGCTGGCATCACATTTCTGGCACATTTCTGGGAAGAATGTCCATCAGGGAAACAAATGGTATCTTTCTATTCTTTTCCACAAGACAGATATCAACCATTGTAATTCAGCATAAATTCCCACAGAGTACTAATCTCACCTTTTAGTCCTGGTCGTCTGAACCTGTGGTACCCAACTCATGCTTTTTTGAAATTCAACCAGTGGCTTTAGCCCTGCAGAGAAAGAAGGGCAGAAGTGGACGTAAGGCCTGGTGAATGTGAGGAGATAGGGGAACAGAAGGGAAATAGTCATAGTTCTGCAGCTCTCTCCCCAAGGACCTGTTTGCTCAGACAAGTGAGTCCAAAAGTTGATCCTGGTTGTACTAGTGCAACCTATTGTAAGAAAACACGTGGGAAGACTATAAATGTGAGGAATGCCCTGCGCCTCTGCGTGTTGTCCAGGCTCCTTGGTGCCACGTGTCATGGCAACAATGCTGCCAAAGCTGACTTTTAAAGAACTGCCCTTTGACAGCTTTGTCTCCCAACAGCTGCGTAGCTGTCAGCGCAGGGAAATTCCTCCTTCTCCGGAGGATGCAAAATGCCAGCTGAGAAAAAGCCCAGTTCGTTATCCCATAGCAGACAAAACACAATATTGTGTTTCCCCTGAACCAGCTATATATAGAATTAATCTGACCTTAGTAAGACTGTGAGAGAGCTTGGGTTCAAATCGGGCAAGGGAAAATGCTGCTCCCAAAAAGGACTTCTCTATAGGCTGGCACACCGTTGATTTCCACTATCCAGAAGAGGCTGGTCTCCTCTTCCAGGAGTGACCTGTTACATACAGAAGAGATGGCGAGCTAAACCTGTTCAGCATTTGGAAAATGCAAAAATACTCAGGAGCTTGTCCATGCAGTGGATGAACTTAAGTGACTTGTTGCCTAACGTCTTTAGCTCCTCTGAATGAGTAGCACAGACACTTAGTTATTTACTGCTTCACTAAATCACCGTGTTTTTTTGTATTACAGTACTAGGGCAGAAATTGAAAGCTTCTGTCAACTGTCTGAGTGAAAACCCCTTTGAGTCATGTTTCCTGTATCTAAAGCATGATTAAAGTAACATTTTTCTATTCTATGGCTGGAAGACCTGATCCTGTACCTTTACGAAGAGAGTGACCCATTGATCGTAACAGGAGCTTTTCCTGCAGAGCAGTGTTTGCTTCTATTAATAATGGCATTTGGCTGTGCAGTAGTTGCACAGTTTTCTCTTGAGATTAAGAAATCATTGAAATTTGTATTCCTTTTAAAAAATGAAACTCGGTGTCTCTCCGTCTTTCTGGTGCAGACTCCTATCACCATAGCGGGACGTGCTGGTGACTGAATGGCTCAGTTGCTGTCTTGTCCTGGCTTTTCACTGTTTTAAGTTTCAGGTATCATTTAATTAATACCGTGAGAGTTGTCCATTGCCCTTTAGAGCCAGCGGTGCTGTTCCAGCATCTGCGAGCGATGGGAAGAGTGTTCAAACTTTGCAGCTACCTAGCACGCCCGAGCAATCGGCCCGTGTGGTATGCCTTTTTATTCGGTGGTGATCCGAAGTCTCCTTTATCGTGGTCACACAAACTGTTCGGCAGCAGTGACCAGCTGTGACCTTCAGTCACCTAGCGGTGCACAGAAAGGTTGCACATTTGCTACTGGGGATGTTAGACTCATCTTTGCATAGCTGTTTTCACTAAAACAGTCATTTTCAGTGTAAAAATGATAATAGAATCATAGGACTGGAAAGGACCTCTCCTCATCCTTCCCCCGCTCTGGCTTTCTGCTCCTGGCAGATATTTCTTTAACTTCATCTTAAAAACACCTGGTATAGAGGCTGCACATTCTTGCTGGGCAATCTTTTTCTCTGCTTCTTACTGTTAGAAAATTTTCTGTACATTTCCTTGCACTAATTTAAATCCATTGCTTGCCTTCTATCTTGTGGAAATTATTCCCTTCATCTTTGTGGCAGCTTTTTACATAGCTGCAGACTGTTCTCAAGTCACAGCTGTAAAAAACCCTATCAATATGCTGCTGGTGATCTTGTCAAATGCATGAAATTTCACTCTGTGTATCGATGGCTTTTCTGTCATAACTTTTAAACCCTATCTCCTTTTCCAGTATCTATTCCTTCCTCCTGAAAGTGAATGCGCTCTTCACATATGCTTCCTCAAGTACGTTTTGCAAAGCAATTTTCTTCTCCCTGTTACTGACAGCAGATGAGTCTGTGTAGTGTCAGTCACAAAACACCTGCATCCTTTTCTGTATTTTTTGTATAAAGTGTTTTCTCCTTTCTAAATACAGCTTTCTGTGATACTGCTTAAGTGGTCTGCGGTCCATCTTCTGTTGCAAGCATGGTTTTCATTTTTGTGCATGAATTCTGTAGTGTGACACAGCTTTTTTCTTTGCTCGGGGACAGCTTTGCTCTTTTACACTAGTCGCTCCAGCAGGACAAAATTGCAGGGAAATGCTGTCTACCAAGGTAGACAATAAATGCTATGTCAATGACTGTAGCTGACCCATTTTGTATTACTGCACATGATGAATTTGAACATCACTCCCACAAGACTATGTGAACACATTCTATTATGTAATGTTAATTTGTGAGTAAACTGATATTTTGTTAATCTTATTATAAATATGCACAATTTTGCTCTGGCTGCATCTGTTCCGAGATTGTTAATGATGCCTTTCTGTTCAACATAAATAACAGAACAATCAGAATCAGCAAACAGATCTCCATCTGTATTTAAACTGCACCGTTTTATACACTTCTGGAACTACAGATTACTTTTTTTTTACTGCAGTCGTTACTTCCGTAATTTTAACTAGATAACGTTTCATATTTCCAAAACACTTTCTATTCTTAGCATACCACTGCCTCATACCACTACATCTCATAAAGAGATCCTCCTTTCTCCAGCCTTGTCTCCCATCATGCGGGAGGTTATTGAGAAGCTGTCAGAAGTGATACCTGGCCAGCTCCCAGGGCGCAGTCATGGCCACCTGAGGTCAGCCTGGGCCGGTGACAACGCCTCGGGGCAAACGTCACTGTCCTAGCGTATCGTGTGTACACGGTCACTGCATGGCATCACCTCCTATCTCATATTCCTGTAATCTCAGTGAGATCTAAAAATTGTCATCACGTATAAATTTGTAAGGTATGTATGGATGTCAAAAAAATATGTATTGACTAGAACTTTCCAGTCTGTTGGCTGCAAGAACAACTATTTTCAATACCCTTTCAGATAGGAACCCTGGCAATTTTTTAAATTACAGAAGGATAGTAGCACTTTTTTGTCTGGCTAAAATTCACACTAACAAAAAGCAAACCAAAGCACGCCAATGGCCATATCAATCTGTAATAAGTAAAAATAAGCTTTAACAACTGTGGAAGGATCACACATTATACCAAAGATGGTGTAATACCATTTGTAGTGGTTTCTCAACAATTTGAAATGTCCCACATGATAGCAGCTCAGTTACCTGTCCATTTGGTTAAGGAGAATAATATTTGCACATTATTCAGTCAATCACAGTTATTTAAATAACTGTGCCTGTGCACGTTAAGGCAGCTTTCACAGGATATTTGGAGAACATATGGAAAATGCAGATGAAAATCTAGTCAGCTGCCATTTTGGAAACACACTTTGATACACTTGAACACTTTCCTTCATGCTATTCATTAACCATATTGCCAAACACTGAACACGTGCCGATGTCTCTGACAGCGCGGCCGAGGCAGCTGCCCGGGTTTTGTTGGAGCACCGAAGGGGGAACATGGAGCTGTGTGCTGGTGGGGTCCCCTCCGTGACCAGCGGGACACTTGAGAGACCCTTGCCAGTAAAAGAAGAACTGGAAGGAAAACTGATATTCCTCCTCTCTTCCTGTCTGCTCTGGAGAGGAGAGACCTCGGAAGTACCTGGAGGGCGGCAGCAGGAGCAGCGCAGCCCGGCGCTGGTGCTGCGGACATCTCCCATGGTACGAGGTCTGGCCCAAAGCCTCATTCGCCTCCTGCCTGGAAGCCAGAGGTGTGCGCTAGGAAAGGCTGGCCCTCGTCTGGGGTAACCTCAGCTGCGGATCAAACCTGGGGAAAACGAAACACAGGGAAGTAAAAGTTTCTTCTAGGGGAAAGAGTGGAAAATGGTCATCATTTCAGTCCCTGAGGTGGAGCAAAAAACGCTGGTGTCCCTTCTGCCCTGCAGAGATGGAAACTTGGACAGCGTAAAGGAGTGGAAGAAGGTGGACAAGCTCTCCTGGTGAGTGGTCCTGTGGAAAGCCACAACAAGGGATTAGGAAGTGTCTGGGCTTATTTCCCTTCGGATTTGTATTTGGAACTGCCTGCCTTTGCGGGAGATGCTGCCTTCAGCCGCATGGATAAATCGCCTGGCCTCTGGCTCCGCTGCCGGGAAGCGGCAGGCGGCCACAGAGGGCACGCAGCCCAGTTCGTCCTCGAGCAGAGCGGTGAGCAGCCTTCCCCCTGCCCATGCTGAGCTTGAATGAGCGTAGAAACGCAGGGAGACACAGGTGTTCGCATTCTGTCAGCGTAGCTGTCTGTGCATAACTACTACGTGAAACTACTATGTGAAACCATGCTTCCCCCCAGGCCGCCGCGTTGTGGTACCGCAGCCCCACGGCAGGCGGGCAGCCCCAAGGTCCTGCCAGGGGCAAGGCCTGGGCCAAGCGCCGGGGCCGCCCCACGGACGGTCGAGGCCCCACCGCCTCTTCCCACGCGGCCCGCGCTGCCGCTTGAAGGGATCGCCCCGGCCCCCTCAGGGCTCAGCGGGTGGTGCCGCCGCTCCCGCCCGCCGCACAGGTAAGCGGCGCCCTGCGGGGGGCGGCCAATGGCGCGGCCCGTCCGCCGCCGCCAGCCAATGGGAGCGCGCTTGGCGGCGGCCCCATGGAAATGTGCCTGGTGGGGAGCCAATGGGGCGCGGCCGGGCCGCGGGCGGTGCTTTATCAGCTGCCAGGGCCGGCGGCGGCGGTGGCCGCCCGTCTGTCCCTCCCGCCTTCCTCCGCGTCCCGCCGTTCGCGCCGCGCAGCATGGCCGGGCTGGGCGGCGGCCCTGCCGCCTTCGGGCGCTGCACGCACGCCGTGGTGCGGGCGCTGCCCGAGTCGTTGTGCCGGCAGGCGCTGCGCAGCGCGGCGGGCCCCGAGGTAGACTTCGCCCGCGCGGAGCGGGAGCATCAGCTGTACGTGGGCGTGCTGCGGAGCAAGCTGGGGCTGCAGGTGCTGGAGCTGCCGGCCGACGAGAGCCTCCCCGACTGCGTCTTCGTGGAGGACGCGGCCGTGGTCTGCGAGGAGACGGCGCTCCTCACCCGCCCGGGCGCGCCCAGTCGCCGGAAGGAGGTACGGTACGGTAGGGGCCGGGGCGAGCGGTGCCCGCGCCGTGCAGGTGGCCTCGGGGCGGCTGCACCGCCGGGCGTGTCCCCGAGCCCGCCCCGGAGTCCTGGCGGGAGTGGTGTGGGGGCGGCGGCGGCAGGGACCGCTCACGGAGCAGCAGCCCTCGGCGGTGGGACCGGCGCGGCGGGCCCCGGGCAACGGCTCTTGCCCGGCCTCCTGCGACCGCTCCGGCTGGCAGCGCCCGGTGCCGCGGAGCCGGGCTGCGCTGGCGGTTAGCGGCGAGCGGCGTGCTGCTCCTGAGAACTAGTGGACGGTGTAAACCGTGACTCATCCTCTCTGGGGCGTGCGGGGCCCCGCTCCGTGCGAGCTTGCCCAGCTCGGTGCAGCGGGATGGATCCCCGGTCGGTCGTGCAGGCTTGTGTCCGCGCTGCAGCCCTGCTCGATCCAAACCCCGTTTTCATAACACGCTCGCTGGAGCTCTGTTCCAGGCAGCGCGTTACTGATACCTCTAGTACCTGCTGGCCTGTGCACAAGAGCTGGTGTTTGTTGTACTCGGTGTTAGCCCGAATGCCCTTGAACCTGTTGTCGCCTTCCCTGTGCAGCCACTGCAGGCCCAGTGGGGTAGAGGTGTGCGGGCGTGCAGGGGACACAGGCCGACTGGTTGGAGAGGTGTGAAGGATGTGCAGCTGCGGGAGCCGTGCTTTGGGTGTTCTTAGGACTCTAACACACTCAGCCCATTCATAAACTCTTTCATCAGGCAGTGCGTGCGTTGAAGTGCCATCCAGTTATCTCCTTCCCAACGGGTTGTGAGTAGCAAATTAAACAAACCTTACTCTGCTTGAAACTGCAAAACTACTACATTGGCAACCTGCCTTCCTGTGAGCATGTCTTAACCCTCTTCGCACCCCTTCCATCTCCCACCCTCTCTGTGGTACTGTAGCTCATCTGGTGATCCGCAAGCACATACTGCTGTGCCTGTGGGACAGAGCTGGGCTACTAGCTGTAGTCCACCGGTAGCTGCTCTTGACCACTGATTGCAATGGATAAGTATCTCCACTTGCTATTTTTGATATTGTGACCTTCTTTTAGCAATAACAAAGTTTACTTGAATTTTGCGCAACTGTATAACAGTCTGAGATACTGCGCAGTTCTTGTACATGCGCTTCCTTGAGTGTACCCATGTGTATTTACTTTTTGAAGCACATCGGAATGCTCTTAAAGGTGACAGCATCACTAAAGTGTGTTTACCACATGCTGCTCTCAGAAGCAGCTGTTTCTCAGCCAGATTCCAAGTGAGTTTTCACTGATCTGTCCCATGACTCACTGGTATGTAGTTATTTGACTCTCATTGCCATTTGCATAATTTCTCACAAAGGGGAAATGGTGCAAATTCACAAGCTGTGTATGTGTGGGGAATCAGCTCTGGCTCAATATGTGATTTTTTTCCATTTTGAGGTCTCAAATTGTGCCCGTGCACAGTGAATTACAAGTTAGGGCAGCAGAGCTGAAAGTGGGAGTGGCTGTTACTATTTGCTGTACCATTTGAGGTGCCATAAGGAAATAAAAAAGCATGAAATGACGAAGCAAAGGGTGCGGGATACTTTTTACTCTCTACAAAGCAGGCTACTTTCTGTTCTTCCCTTCAGCATCACTAGTTGTTCTGGCTCAGGAAAGGTAGTGGACAAAGAGACACAACCCAAGGTTGCAGGAGTAATGGAGGAGAGCTACTGATTTGTGAGGAAGAGAAGGGTTTTGCTGGACCCTTGAGCAAAATAGCGTTGGGTGTGAGTACTTGACAGCATTAGCCCTCTCCTGGGGTTAAAACCAGCAAATTAAACACCAAATTAATTGTATCTTGCCTGTTACAAGTATCAGTCAGGTAAAGCAAAGCTTTCTTCTTTTAACAAAACACTACAAGATGTGACATTTACTTTTATAATACTAAAGATGTTAAATTGTTTTAAACCATAATTAGATGTTATTTCCCAGCATCCACAAATATGAAAAAGAATTGTGCTGCAGGGTATGCATATGGTAACAATTTATCATTGAATTACACAGTTTATTGTCAGTTTGAGAATAATACTAAATAAATCTAATGATCTATTCTGTTTATATTCTGGGATTTTTTTTTTTTTGCTTGGCCCATGCCTGCTGGCCCTGAGACCAGGTTTCTTACTGATCTGTACTCCCTAGTTCAGAAGTGATTGGAAGTAAAGCCTGAACATGGTAAAT
This sequence comes from Phaethon aethereus, assembly GCF_964289735.1. NCBI lineage: Eukaryota > Metazoa > Chordata > Aves > Phaethontiformes > Phaethontidae > Phaethon > Phaethon aethereus. The sequence continues at coordinate 19,230,393 of NC_138584.1, forward strand.
TTTTACTAGAAACAGCAGAACAGATTTACTGCTTTCCATGGGTGGCTTGTCCAGGCAGAGTCATGACTCAAGAGGAGAGAAAAAGCTTTGAAGCATAATTTGAACCTTATTAGTTCTCTTGAATGATGGAGCAATCCCTCCCCTGAGTTTTCTGTGAAGTAAAAAAGAAAAAAATACTGAACAAACATCCTCTTAAAGTTACAACAATGCATGACACTGCAGTGTAGTGCTTGTCTGAACATGTAACTTAATTATTTACAATTCTTCCTCCTGGGAACATCATTACAGCAGTGCTTTGCAGAGAGGGGGAGAAGATGCTCGTTTCTGCGGGATGGTGCCTGGCTGCTCCTGGTCCCTCTCCCCTCTGAGGCACCCCCCGGGGCGGCGTCCCCTCCCTGGCATGGTGACTGTGAGTCAGTTGTGTTTAGTTAGGGAGTCTGCTTTGTTTGAGTAGTTAGTGACCAGGATATCATCTTGAAAACAGTAAGACTATATCAAGGCTTTAGAAAGCAGAAATGTGTACGACTGCTTCGCCCAGAGCTTTGTGTGCTGTGATGGAGGGCTTGGCATGTGCCTTGGACATCTTGGCAAACATCTATGACAACCTCACTTTCATGAAGAGCCCCCCAAGAAGCAGCAGTGTTTCTTGTAGCTTCCTGAGAGGGTCTTCCCTGTTGTAGCCAGAGCTGCTCTGCTCTCGCTGCTGCCAGCCGGGGTTCTGGAGGTACCAGCTGCAGGTGCTCAGGCAGGCCAGGCACTGAGGCCTGTGGCCACTCTGAGCTGGAGGAGCCCAGCGCTGCTTCCTGACCCTTCTGTTCATCCTGATGGGTGGCTGTTGGCAGCCTCCCAAGGTCTTTCCTGAGGTTTATATTCACTCTGAATTCCTGGTTGAGAACTCCTGGAGGCTGGTGAAGTTTGTGAGGTCTGCCCTGTTAAATGTCTTTATCGGTGACCTGGGGCATCTGTATTGAGCTGTGAATGGCCCTGAACAGGGACGAGGGGGGCAAGGGTGAGAGGCAATACCCATGAGGTGTGGGCTGCTGTTCAGAGGGACCTCGCCAGGCTGAAGGAAGGGGCTGATCCATGGGGACCTTATGGAGTTGAACAGGGACAAATGCAAAGTCCTGCCCCAGGGAAGGAAGGATCCCTAGGTGGGACTGAGTTGGTGGGGGACAGTTCTGCAGAAATACCTGAGGGGATCTGCTAGGCATCACAGTGGCCATAAGCCAGCAGTGGGTCCCTGCAGCAAAGGCAGCCAACAGGATCCTGGGCTGTATTAACAACAGTAGACCCAGTAGATGGAGGGGAGTAATTGCCCTCTCTACTTGGCACTCACAGACCCCATCAAGAGCACAGAGCCAGGCTGTTCAGTCATGTGCCAGGAGGGCCCACAGACGCAGATTGAAGCATGAGGTTTTAATGGGGTATAAGGAGAAGGCTTTTCAGTGAGGCCAGCCAGGTAGTGGAACAAGGGCCTGGAGAAGCTGTGCAGTTGTCATCCCTGGAGGTTTTCAAGCCCCAGCTGGATAAAGCCCTGAGCAACCTGATCTGTTCCCACTCAAGGCAAGGCCAGCCATGAGAGGTTGGCCTAGAAACCTCCTGAGGTCCCTTCCTATTGAATTACTCTGAGCATGAAACCTGTTGTATATTAGGATATATGGAGTCAGGCATGTCAGTTGAATTGCCATGAAATCTCCACTGTTGAGACAGCTGACAGTCATTAAATCTGGATGCCTCCTGGTCTGATGGATCCACTGCTAGAAAACAAGGAGGATGAAGCCCTGTGAAACCAGTTTCTTCATGCTGCCTTTGAAAGACTACTCTCACCTCAGCAGGCTTGGTCAGCCTGGTATGAAAGTGGACCAAGGCTGTTGTAGTGCATTGTGACTCATACAGTCAACTGGGTGACAGAGGGAAAGAGGGAGGATATAGTCTATGCACCAGTTTCTCAAAGTGCAATCTCTTATTCTTCTTATGTAACGTAAGCACAAACGCATGAATGTTTTAGCAGTACAGTTGGTGTATGCTTGGCTTAACCTAGTTAATGTAAAGCCCAACTCCTGAGCGCGTACTCCTGACTTGAGCTTCCTGGCAAGACAGGACTCAGCCAGGCTTGTCTTGCTGATCTCTTAACTGTTTAATGGGCTTCTGTACAGAGCAGACTGGAGCAGTGGAGGAAGGAAGGAATGAGGGAGACAGGGTTGTAGGGTACCGTTTCTGCAAAGAATTAATAGATGGAGAGTTTGTGTTCAGGAAACCTGCCAAGAGGCATGTAGGAGGTCAGGCTCTGAAGCCTGATCAGACCAGTGAAAACCCAGGTGCATCCCAAAGACAACAGCCTGGCTGAATATGCAGCTGGAGCAGTGCTTTCAGGTGTCTTGTGCTCCCTGATAAACTGTCTGACAGATGTGTGAACTGAGCAGCACTGCCTCCATCTCCTCTGTTTCATGCTACTGAAAACCCATAATGCAATATTTAAGAACTGATGCAGCGTGTTCTTTCACTGACTAGACTTCTTATTAAGAAGGCTTGTCATCAATTACTGTAACACTATGCAGCAGGCAAATTTCTGCAGTAGTTTGTAATAGCGTTGATTGAGCTTTCAGGCTTTATAGATACTATTGCTTACCCCTTCAGCACCATTGCATTCTTTACGGGTTGTCTGTCTGGAGCAAAACAAAATAAAATCTGGGGTTATGTTTGTTCTTGCTCCAAGTTATTGTAGGGAGAAAAAAAGACTTGAATTAAATTTGGTCATGTTCAGTCAGTACTGGGAAAAAGCCCAGTATTTTTTTAGTAAAGTATAAAAATTAGTCATGCATTTAATGATTTGTTTGCAAGAGTCATGCTTATTTCAAGGCATTATATTTGTGTTATCAACTTCTGAACTTATTTTAAAATTCATAGTTTCTGGGGAGGCTTGCATTTGGCAGAAAGGTAAAGACTTTTGAAGTAAGCCAGAGGTAGATCACTAATGTGGATAAGCTGGGTGTCTTGTGTAGCTGAGTGCAGTCATCAGTGTGCTTGATGTTCAAGTTGATTAACTCCAATGGAAATGTTGTGATCGTTGACCAGACCACCAGTTCCAGCACCTTTTGTTCCAGCAGTATGTTCTCAGTTGTTTATTCCTCTGGTATAAACTCTTCTTGTCACCTTCTGAACACAACAGTGTTAGTTGCTGGGAAGAGCCCTCATCAGCACGTTGCTCTTACTGCTGAAGTTGTCTTAATGTGCTTGGGATAGCACAAAACAGCATTTCTGCCATTTCTGTGCATACACAAACAGATGGAAACCTGAAAGCTCAGCAAAATGCACCCACAGTGACCTGGCGTCTTCCCAGCTGCCACATAGGAAAGGGAGAATAGCTGATGCTGGGAAAGCTTCAGGAGCTGCCGCATAAAAGATCGCTGTGATTCCCTCCTTGGTTGTCAAGAGGAAACTTCCACCCAAGAGTGTTATTGTTCCCTGCTCCCCCAAGACCCACTGGGCACAACTTGTGGGGCTGCATTCCTGTGGTGTAGGAGGATACAGTCCTTCAGCAGTGAGGACAGGGGTTGAGCAGCAAAGGAGTATGTTTGTCAGATCCCATGCTCTCAACAAGCATTGGGGAGAACTCCTAGCTGCCTTTTGAGCATCTCTGGGTACCTCTTCCCTAATCTGCTTGCTCGATGGCAGGGCTTTGCCCACAGCAGTACTTCTGCAGAGCTTCCAGCTGCGCTGGGCCAGGTGACCTGCTCCTCAGTGCCGAGCACCCTGAGCTGCCACTCCTTCCCACCCTGCCCAGCTTCTGCTGTCACATGTGAACTAGAGCTTGCACCCTGTGCTGGGCTGGAGTCCTGCAGCTTACCACTTGCAGGAACAATTCTCAGGCCGGTTGGTGGAGGCTTCTGAGAAAATAGAGGGCAAAAAGAGTTACGTAGTAAGTTATGTATTATGTATTGCACAGACTGAGGTAGTACTACATAGCTGCTACTGAATTCTAGACACTTCCTCCGTGCCCTCTGTAGACCTAGACAGGTCTGTAGTGTAACAATGTCTATTGCAAAGTAATGGAAACACTAGGCTCAGGAAAAACAGATTCAAGGCTCTGCTAGCTCCTGAGGTTAATTAGGCTATGGGTTTTTTATTTTATAGCACATGCTAGTGCAAAAAAACCCTGTATTTGCTGACTAATCACTTAACCCAGTATCTCTCTGCACAACTGGCAAAGATTGGCCTCATTTCCATGGAGGATTAGCACTTGTGGATCACTAGAGAGGAAAGTGATTAAACATTTTATTACCACTTTAAATAATTCATAATTCTTTAAACTGTGATAACAAACTGTGGGGGTCTTGTACGTTTGCACTGACCCCTTTGCATGTTCTTATTGTGCTTTACCCTTGATGTTACAGACTACCTTTGTTCTGCATAGAAAACTTACGATAGAAAGCACAGGGGTTACTGCTGTGTCATTTCTTAGTGCTTAAAACAGTGGGTGAGTAAACATGGGCAAAAGCTTTATGTGAAGATTGACAAAAAAATTAGGAATGGCACTAGGTACCTTTCCAACCTCTTGTCAGATAGGTTTTTTTCTTGAATACCTTTCCCATTCTATACTGAGCCATATACATGTTCCTTTAGCTTGTCCTTTTCAGCATCTTCTCAGTCTAACCTCAAAATTAGAGTGCAAGTGTGCAAGATACTGTCAGTGAGTTATTTTCAGTTATACTGAAAACATGCTGAGAAGTACCAGTCAGACTTCAGGTAAGATGTATACCTGAGCCTTAATGTGGGTTTTGGTTGTCTTTTGCAGAGCATATAGTTGGCAGAACCAAATGTAATGATCTCCCATAAACAGTGTGTCAGTTGCTTTCTCCAGGAGCAAACATGTGATGCTCATCATGGGGCACAGAAGGCAATGAAGTAACTCTGGTCAGAATCTGCATCTGTGTTTTCTTTAATGTATTTCATTAGTGTTCATTTTCAGTGTTTTGGTATTAGCATGTAAATTAACTGAAAAGCACCCAGTAGAGGAGAAAAGCTTCTTAAACAGTATTTAAGTTTCTCTTAAAGAGTATTGAAGCTTAAAAAACAATCTTTCGGACAGTATCAGGTAGACCTTTATCAGAAGTCTATGTAATGGTAGTATCAGTAGACAAGAGAAGGGATGTTTTAGCCTCCTAAAGCAGACTATTTCAAAAGCAGTTTGATTTGTTTCTGTGGCTCTGCCCCTTCTATCTGCTTTGCAGTTTGAGTGCTGTCCCATGGTTCGGGTAGGTGGTTCTTTGGTCTTAAAGTTTATTGCTGATGTAGCTCTAACCCTGTGTTAATAGGGCTGTCACTTTGGGTGAACTGTATTTTTTAATTTTCAGTTTTGCTTCTGTGATCACAGATTTAATGAAAATGTTAGGAAGTAGCTTCTAGTCAGATCAATATAAGTGGACTATGTTCATTGTAATTGGTTTCTATCTATAGAACTGTAAAACAATCTTTAAGGACAGTCTAGGAGCAACTTGGGTTTAATGCTTTTCTAGCAGAGGCAATATTTAGACTTTGTTATTAAACTGCAATGTCAAGTTTCTCGGGACTATCAAAGTTGTTCACCAGAAGATTAAAAAAAAAATGGCAGAACCCAAATTAAATGCCTGTTTTTAATATCCTGTGGACACTGATTATTATTGTGGAAGCCTGATTTCAGCTTTTGTACTTTGTTAATCACTGTTCCTTTAGCTGTGATAAATAGCCCTTGGTGAGCTTACAGTTCAGTGCAAATGCTAAGTGGTTAAAGGTTCCAAATAACTGTAAGAGCTTCCTCAAAAAAAGTGAAGAGAGCCTTTTCTGCTGCTCTGACTTATACATCTGGCTTGGAGCTACCCTGCCCGGACTTTCAGATTGAACCTCAATCTTTCTTTGGTAACTCCCTCACTTAAAAGCATTATAAAAACTAGTTTACCACAGTCACTGCTGGAATTTTGGTTTTGAGACTTAAAGCTGGGGATGTTACAAAACCCCTGTAGGTTGTCTGATAGGTTTCTTTAATCCTAATGCTCCCTGCAAGCCTGCAGCACCGTACGTGCTCTGCAAAGGAGAGAGTTGGTATGCAGGACGCAGTGCTGTCTTGCGCATCGTGGGATCTTGACAGCAGCTCCAGAGTGTGGCAGAGCATGTGATGCAGAAGAGCTCCTGCATGCTGTGCGTCTGCCTGTTGGCTTCTGAGATGCTCCAGTATGGGGAGCAAAGTCCCCAGCTGAGGTTTGCCATGCTGCACCAATGGCACAAGCAGCAGTTGCTCCCAGCACTGTGCCAGGACACACATGCACAGAAGCAGCATATATCTTCATTTTCCCTCTGCTGCCTCCCATGTGCTTCCACTTGCAAACCCACCTCCAGTCCCATGTCTCTCCACCTGGTCCCCTCTCTAGCCCTCATGTCTCCCAGTTGGCCTCTCATAGCCCCTCTGTACTGGTCCCCCAAGGCAGGGTCCTGATGTGCCCTGCCACCGCGCTCCCATGCGGAGCACGGGCTGCAGCGCTGTGGGAAGAACAGGAGCTGGGATGGCATCTCTGCTGGCAGGGCACACCTCTGACAGCACCTCTGCAGGGCTCTGCCGTGGTCGAGGGTAAGTGCAGCTGTTTGCTGGTAATAGCGTGTGGAGGTGCCTGTCTCACTTCATTAAAGCTCTCTAAACTTGACTGATTTCCCTTTCCACTAAACGCTTCAGTAATGAACGCATTATAGGTTTGTATGGCAATCTAGCGTTTCCTTTGAGCAGTGTGGTGCAAGGTCTTTTAGCTGATATGGAGCTTTTGTTATAAAGCGCTGTCTTGAGAAAAGATGTACAGGTCCTGTAGTTCACTTCCTAGGAAGAGACATGTCTCATGTTTTTACACAATGTTATTTGTCTAGCTAACACTCTAACCCAGTGGAACAGATATTCCTTAATCTTTTATTCCTATTATCTTTTAAATTTTTGTGTTTCTTTGCAGGCCCTTCTGGCAGTTGGCTTTATAAGGACAGTACTTTCTACATTCTGATGCCAAGTTCACTGTGCTCACTTGTTGCCCCAATGCTGCATCTTGCCAAGCTTCCTCCAGTTCTAGAGTCTTGATTATTTTTATACAAAACTCCTAATGCTGCATATAAAACCAGTGTGATTTCCTTGATGCTCCTTGAGTCTCAGCTCTGGCAGTGGACAGAGTGGTTCATAGTAAAACATACTTCTGACATAGAAACATAAATGTGGCAGAGGCAAGAACCTCTGGTTTGTTACTATTTCTCCCAAAACTGCATTTGATCAATAAGGCCAGTTGTGTCCTTAAACTCACTGCCTCCAATTATCACTCTTGGCAAGATGACCAGGGCATGCAACTCTTCAACAAGCATTAGTCTAAACACTGACTTTTTTATTAAAATAAATACATGCAGACTTTAATTTCTACCAATACTACTGGTTATTCTCCCTTGCTGGTTTCTCCAGAGTGACTCTGGAACAGCTACTCAGCCTCTGCTGCAGACACAGCATGAATCCAGCACAGGTGAGGTGGGACGTGACCAAGCTTTAACTTGCAATACTCCGCTCATACCGGGTATTTTGTGAACTTAGCAGCTCAGATTATCCTGCACAAACAGTGTCTATGCTTCTGTGTTGTTCACGTTGCAGAGGATTTCTTGTCTCTGTCAAAAGTCTCCTGGTAAATAGTACTGGATCAAAAACGTAGACCTGATTATTAAGTGTCTGACCTGAAACACAAGTCACCTATACAAAGCGGAGTCTTCATTGCCCATAAGTTACCCATTACCTAGAGGCATCTTCGTAGAATGCTTCTGCCGTCATTGCTTGTGGCAGACTCGCAGAGGTTGGTGGCTGCAGAGAATGTGTTCCTACCTAGAAAGAAATTACTGTCAGTAATTGCTGATCATTAATTGCTTTTAAAATACCCCGTTTTTTACAAGTGCATATCTCTAATCAAGTTGTAAAAGAGCTTCACCTTTGGTATCAGGTTTGGGCAGTCACAACTATAGGGTGAAGGTAAATGAAGTGCCCACAGTATCAGGTGACTATCTTTTCTTGCTGCCTCTTTTGTAGCAGTATTGGGATTTTTTTCTTTGAAGAAAAATTAAATGTTTTATGGCTGAGATGTACCTGAATCAGGTCTTGCCTTAATCCAAGGCCACGGATCACACACAAGTTACTTGATCACACTGCAATGTGCTATTTTTCTGTCATTTTTGAAGCAATAGCAAAACCAAACAAGTATTTAAAAAATAGCTGGTTCAGGACTTGCAGAACTCATTTTCCTTTCTGTAGAGATTCAGTATTTGGCACTATCTTTAAAAAAAAAAATGTGATAATTTGTTTCCGGAAGGTTTATGTGTGTTAATAGTACAGGAATTGGCTGTCCATGTCTGTCTCTGGGTGCCAACCAAAGTTCTCTGGCAAGATGAAATTGTCTCAGCTCAGTCCCAGCTGGCCACTGAAACAAGACTGCCACATAATTGGACAGTACTGACAGTGTTGTGATTGATTCTGTATTTCTCTCTTCTTTTTCTGAGGCTTAATGTAAGAGCTGTCAGGGAATCTGAATCCCATACCTCATAGAAAGGGTGATCTTACATGACGAGAATCCAGCTTGTGCATACGTCTCTGCACTTCAGTATGGTTGATGTCCTTTGAGTCACAGACCAGCAGCCATGCAGATGGTTGTCTCCATCCAAACCCAAGCTAGAAAGGCAAGTGTTTTAGAGCTGGAGCTAGTTTTTGGCCTGCTCTCCAAAAATGGCAAGCGATGTCTTTTAGAATACTTTGACTGTTTACTACTAAACTCCAGACCATGCCTCTAAAGGTGAGAGACATTTTCCAGTCCTACAGGAGTCGATTTTGCAAACAGTGCAAGTGTTTTGGAGAGTTCCACTTACCCAGATAGCTGAGTGTGCCTGTCATCACTGTGCTTAAAACAGTAAAAGTGATGGATCTCAAGTATCTCACATTCTTCCAACACTGTGCAGAGGAGGGGTGGTGTGGCTATTGCTAGTCACTAGGTATTCACTGAAGTTTAATGCACTGGTTCATGGCTTGGTATCTGTAGCCACATGTATTTGGAAACTTCCAAATGTGGTACTTTCCTGGAGTCAAGGGTGTTAAAGGAGGTGGGCTGGCACAGGGTTGTGATAGACCCTTTTCCACATTCCTCCTGGCTGCAGCAGCTCAAAATGTGTACAAAGAGCAACTGGTTTTAGTGTAGTTTCTAGGAGAAATCAGGCAGAACTACTCTGCTGTTGGCCTTACTGATCTTTGTCCAGTAAGTCTTGATCCCTTTGGCTGATCTGAGCTGATTTTAAGGAAGAAAACTGAAAGGCAGAACCCCACCAATGCAGGGTAAGTAGTCAGGGCAGAAGTTAGGGTAGGAAAGGCATGCTGTCACAGCCAGTATGAAGGAAAGGGTGGGGATGGGGGGGTGTGACCTGGCAGTTGATGTAGGGCAGAGCCCCTTGTCAGCACTTTATGCATTGTGCTGGATGCCATGTCTTCACTGATGCAGGCAAGTCCAACTGAAACCCCAATCCGTATGAAATGGGGCTTCAGTAGTGCCATACAGCAATCTCTTATATTTCTGTCCTTTAAAGCAGATGTTTCTGTTAATCCTCCTCTTGTTCTGGGGTGTGACCTTATTGTCACACAGTAAAACAACCAGCTTGCCTTGGCCACAGGGCTCTGGGGTAGGACAGTCCCTTCAAGATGAGCACTTCTAAAACTCTCTTAAATGCTGTATACCTCCAGTATTGCTGAAAGGCCATTTTTTTACTGGGCTTAAATTGATTATTCATCTGGACCTGAAATGCTGTGTGAGGTTCTGGTTACCCATTCTGGAAATGCAGTGTAAGCAGAAAAGGTAGGAGTGGATGAAAAAACCTTGCTGTAGTGTAGGACTGCTTCTGTATGGAGTGATGCTAATTAGATACATGCCTTTATCTCAAAGTTATTTTGGACAGGGAGGGGAGAAATAGGAGAGCTCTACAATATCTCAAATGATATGGAGAAAATGAACCGGGAATGATAGTATGAAACTTGATGACATCCAGAGAAATACCCAGGCAGCAAATCCAAGCAGAAGGAAGTACCTTGTCATGCAACGCACAACTGAACTGTCTATTCATTGCTAGGATGTTGCTGGGGCCAAAAGTACAGATAGGTGTTAGCTAATGAAAAAGAGATCCATCAATAGCTGTTTAACACTTTGATCTAGATGCAATATCTGGCTTTGGAAATATATGCTGCCTCTTACAATAAGCTGGGGGAAAATATACCAGAGACAGCAGTACTTTGTACTTGTCCTCCTTCTGTTATTCTTTCCTTAAGCTGCCAGTACCAACCACTGTTGGAGTCAGGCTACTTGGATATACAGGTCTCTGTGACCCACTTAAGCTGTTCATGTATTATGAATAAGCTGTAATACTGATACCTGTTTAACAGACTCATAATGAGCTGCTTGCTGTGATCCTGAAGGTCATGAGTTGTCCAAGGACTGCTGTTTGGGAGGCAGCTGCCCTGCTTTAACCCTGCAGAGACCTTGCTGGTGTTTTCGTCCCACTGGACAAAGGGAACCTGTGTTCGGGCTTAATCAGGGTGTCAGATGGCATAAGATGGGCCATCACTAGCACCAGGAATGGGTGCTTTGAGGTCAGATGTTGATTTATTTTCTTCCCTGTCTCAGTATATCCGTCCTAGAACAGAGTAGAAAATGGAATGATTCCACCATTAAGACAGAGATATTTTATGTCAACAGTATAAAAGGATTTTTTCCCCTCCCTTAGCAAGTCAGATTAACCCTAAGAAACAGGGCACACTTTGTAAAGCAGAGATTTCTCATTGGAAAATGTTGTTTCTAGCCTTTCCACATCAGCTGTGAAAACATATTGCCATCCAAGCTTTGCAAAATGATTCTTAGAAAGGCCTAGCAATGAATACTTGGCATACAGAGGTTTCATATATTGAGGTTTAAGGTTCTGGAAGAGAGTGTCCTAGAAGAGCCTTTGCAGAAAGGTACCATGGGGAGGGTGGTCTCCCATGGCCCCTGGTGTCTATGTTGTTGTGGGGCTGTTGATGGCAGCTGATAACCTCCCAGTTTGTGCTGTGGGGATGATGGACAGGCTTTTCCTGAGTGGCCTGATATAGAGCGAGCCTGAAAATACCAGCATCGGTGATAGAGAATAGTTGTTCATTTCCAGAGTGCAAGGAGCCTTTTGGAAAAGGTGCCACTCTGCCCTTATACCCCTGCTTCACAGCTAACCAAATCATTAAAAATCTACAAAGCAGAACTGGTCTTTTTATGCCTGCAAAGAGCAGATGCAGGAGCCATTTCTAGGTGTGTTTGAGTGGCAGGCTGCCAGGAGTGGCATCCATCTTACCTGAGAAAATGCCATGAGCAGCCTGAAAGCCATTTCTGAGGGGAGCATCAAGCCGGACGTGCATCGTGCAGGTCTGACCGGAGAGCTTCCACAACAACCAGGAATGGTGTGGCCGGGGTTGGACGGGAAGTGCTCTTCTGTGGCTATGTTTCCAAAAGGCCACCCGGCTGTCAGCACTTGGCGTGGACCTGTGGCATCGGTGATGCCCTGCTCAAACAGAGGCGGTGAGGTTCTGGGGCCTGTAGGTGTTACAGCCTGCTGAGCAGGGAAGAAGGGCTCTTGTGCTGCGTTTCTGTTTGCTTTGGTGCTGGCCGCTTGGCTGCAGTAAGACTCCCAATGGGTTGGTCTGACCCAACAGCTGGAGCCGTGGGTCCCCTGCAGCCTGCGCTGCTGTGGCACCATGTCCTGGCCGTGCTGGATGACTGGAGAGTAGCAAAAGTAAATGCCAGGAAAGGTGAAACTAATACAGAGAAGGGCAACTGCTCTCCAGGCTCTGACAAAGGCAGCTGGGTCTGTGGTACTGGTGGGAAAATACTCCTGTGACTGTCTCCTCCACTAGCTGCGGGTGTGTCGTGTCCCTCCCAGGGCTTGCTGTTGCATGTCCTGGCTTTGATATTTCCCAAGCGTGGCTTTGTTTCTCGTTTCTCCATCCTTAGGGGAACCTTGGCACAGATGTCAGCAGCCACCAGAAACCGCCAAAAGCTTTTGTGCAGTTGAAATGTGCTCTGTCTGCACTTCATCTTAAGGACTAAAGGCACTGCTTGTAATTCTGCACCAGGCTTCTCTGATTTTAACCTAGTTTCCACTTTGCTTAGTTTCCTTATCCTCTTTACAGGGCTGCTGTGCACAACCAGAAGCCTAATGGTAGCTCCTAAAGGTCTGCCAGCCCTCCAATGCGCAGCAGTATTCCCAAAACTTTGAGAAGTGGGTTTGTATTTCTCTGATGGAATGTAAACAAAGGGCTGCTAGTAAAACCGTGTGTAAGGTCTCATTCACATTTATAGAAGTCCTGAAACCTTATCTAAAAAGTGCCCTATTTTGCATTCCTGAAAGCAGATTCACTACATAACTGCGTCTGCCATGAAGTGCTATGCTGGTAACAGACTGGGCTTCTCATGAGTGGCATGAAAAGTGCTGAAAACCCGTTTTAATCTTATTAGCCTTATAAAATACACATTGACAGTCATGTTAAATATTTAAACACATAGAATGGACTTCAGGCTTTGTACTAGCAGGAGGCATCCAGCATGGGAAGTGGCCTAGAGGTGTCTGTCAGAAGTGCAAGCGTTGTCTACCTGCTCTGAAGCTGGTGGGACTCAGAGCAGGGAGGAGTGTGGGGGAGCTGGATGTAGATCTAGCTGATGGTTTCAGTCCAGGAAGGAGTGAAAGGATAGACAGGCAGTTGCTATGCATATGGTATGTTAGGATTTGAGGAGAGGGACTTTTTCTTTTAACTTTAAGGCTTGTGTCTGTGATGCAAGTGTATAAGTAGCTGGGGCTCAATCCTGTAAGGTGACAGTACTTAATGCAGAGCCTGTAATCAGTCGTCTTAGTTTAAAGCACTTACAACTCTTTCCTGCCCTGTGTCTGCTTGCTTACCATCTCCCTGAGCTGATCTCATGATCATGTTTTTCAATAGTGGAAAGTCTGATGTAATGTAATAATGTAACATTTGTCAAGATGATACGGCTTTAGCTTTAAAGTTTTTCTTAGCCTTAAATATTGACTAGGAGATTTTTAGACTGTAGTGTGGTGCTGACAAAAGTGTGTGGTTAATAGCACAATAGAACTTGCATGCATAGTAATATTAAGTACAGTGAGTGGCAATATTAAATATATCCAGCAACAAGTTTTAAGAACAAGCTAAATCTATGTGGAGCATGGATCTTTTAAAGAATGCTTAATCTTTGTGCCTTGCTTTCTGCATGCCCCTCCAGGGATGGGAAAGCTGTCTCTGATGCATAAAGCGTCTGACATGCCTCCCGTATGTGTTGACTGCTCTAGTAATGGGATTTTCTGTAGGTTTTCCCCTTTATATCTAGTAGAAAATAGATGTGCTCATTTAACTTTTTTGGGAAGCTACTCCAGAGGAGCTGAGCATGAGGAGGTGGCTGCCATTGACCCCAGCTTTCCTTGTCACGCGTACCCTGTCTGGTGCAAGGCATTGCTCCCAGCCCTGCACAGACACCGGCGTAGGTGATAACTCCTGTAGATGAGATCAGCAGCAGAATCTCTTTAAAGTATTTTAACATGCCTGAAGAACTGCTCACACCATGGTATGTGTTCTCTGACCCCTGGCCAAAGCCCTGAAATGGGAGGTACAGGCAAAGTGCCTCTGAAAGGCACGATTTCCTACTGAGCCTACATGTGATTTGGGAGCCCAGCCCAGCTATATAGGCACTCATACTGAGAAGCTTGGGCTTCTGTTTCTCAACTCATCCTTAAAACTTGAGTTGCTGGTATGCTAGGAGTGGGGTTTTTGTTTTTCACAAAAGATGTTCTTGCCTGCCACTTCCCCTGCTTTTGCTGCTGTAAGAGAGCTAAGCGTGAGGCAGAGGAGCATGCCATCACATGCAGGAGGTAGGAAAGGTGTGTTAGAAAGTATGTTAAGCTATGATTGCTGCTTGTATCAGCACAGGCTGTAGGAAGCTGCATTTTCTGTGAACAACTAGTATATCTGAGGGTCACCTCTGAAAGGAGCCAAGAACCTTCACAGTGTCCAGCGTGGTCCTTACTTCATGCCAGCGGCATGGACACGCGTTCAGGTGCTTGTGAGACCTGGCGTGAGGAGAGGGGATTTGTCTGAGTGCATCTGTATGTGGCCTAAATGCTGGATTTCCAGCAAGGCTTTTTCCTAAGCTGATCTGTCAGTGGGAATTGTCTTGTGCCAGCAGCGATGTCTAGAAAAAGGCTCCCTGAAGTACAGGTGTGAGCTGTAGCAGCCTATAAGTATCTCACACCAAGAAATGGCCTTGTCCAGCTGTAGTGCAGTCTTGCAGGGTAATTCAATTGAAGAGACTAGAAAACATGGAAACTCTGGCTTCCTCAGTCCATCATGAGTTGCACTTTTAGGAACATGCGTGGAAGATCTGTAAGTCTTGCCTGAGTCTCCTACGCAGAGTTTTCACCAGCTAGGTCATCTTGATAGAAGTGCTTGCTGGAAGTACCCCAGGACTCATGGAAAACCTAATTCAGTGTACTTGGAGGATCAGTTGTTTGTTCTTTCCATAACACTTGCTTCTCTGGAGTAAACTGTTCCAGCGCCCTACTGGGGTGGTATCTTACTGAGCTGTTTTCTGGGAAGCACATTTTTTGGTGATACCTTCAGCCCTGTAGTTTCCAAATTCAGTTAATCTCAGTGGAAGCAGTCTCTTAGCATAGAAGCCAACCAGACACCCATGACAGCAGAGGGAAGAGCGGAGTTATTTTAGAGTTCTAAAAATTAAAAAGTGTGTTTGTCACTTGCATTCCTGGGTCTTGGCCTGAACAAGGAGTGGAGGTGCCAAAATACCGCGAGAGCGTCTGTTGCTGCAGTATGTCTGGCCGAACCAGAAGCAGGAAATTCTTGTGAGAGCCTGTCTCATGAGATTGCCAGCCAGCTCTGAGCCTTGCCGGTTAGTGTGAGCTGGTGAGGTGGGAATGTGGTTGAAAGAAAAATATTTGAAGGTGGGTAAAGTCTGTCATTAGGAGTGATAGCAGTGCATGTGTGTGAGGCGTGGTGGTGGTTTTCTGTTTTGAATGTAAAAGCAAGAAATGAATCCATGAAGCAAACTTGCATCACCTTCCTTCTTCCAGTGGAGGAGGAAATAGGGAAAACTCCCCGTACGGGTTGAGCGCTCCTCTGGTCTGCCTCTGTGCACTGCCTTTGGGTCTCCCTCTGGTTTGAAGGGGGGCCAAATCCATCCCCCTGGTTCATAACATCCTTTTTAAAACTCGTAGGTCAGGAATTTTTTCTTACCCTAGGCTAGACTCTGCTCTAAAACTTTCCATGTTGTCGTGTGCAGAGCTGCCTTGGCAGGAGCAGGGATGCAGGCGCTGCAGTGAGAGCCCTGGTGCTTTAACCCCCCCGTCCAGTAGACTTATTCCACCTTGGCTCCAGTTCAAGACTATTTAAAAGGCCATAACCAGTCCATGCTGCTGTTTTCAGCATTATTGCTCCTGGTGGAGCTGTAACAGTGGCAAACTTTAAAGGAAAAGGACATAATGGAAACTGATTAGAAAAGCGGAGAAAGTCTCAGGGTACAATAAAGCATTGCCTAAAGAAAGGGGAGGGCGTAAGGTGAGGCCTTAAAAGGCATGTATTCAATCACAGCAGGGCAGGAAATAGCTTTAGGAGAATTTTTTCTTTGGTCCATTCATAACCTGGTTTGTACCTCATTAACTTTCTGTTAGTGCTTTTTTTCCTTCTGAAATCCAGGGTAACTCATTCCCGCTGAAGTCAATGTGAAGAGTCATTCAGCACCAAGCGCATGAATCCTCTTGTGCAGATTAAACAAGAGAAGCTCCCGATGTTGCTCTCATCCTACAGAGATGAGAAGCACGTTGAGGATATGCTGATGATACGCTGATGATGCATGCTTTATTTACTCCATTTTTGTGGAGCTACAGTAAGCTTCCCAGAGGTGCCTTTTCCAGGGCACCTTGCACTGTTTTTCTGTAATACCTTGCATGTGCAAATGATGATCCACGTGCAGTTGCATTCTCGCTACTGGTTGCATTAAGCTTGTTAGATGGTTAGAAGCTCCTGCTTTATGAAGGTATTGCCATAAAGGCTGTATAGCTTAAGACGTGCCTGATTGTTTAAGATCTTGGAGACTCTTCTCTTTCTGCCATTCCCTGCTTACCTAACAAATGCTGGTTTTCCAAACCATTGTTCTGCAGTGCTAAAATGGGATTCCAGGTATTTTAAACTGTGCTTCATTATATCCTTTAGGAAAGACAGCTGGGGTTTTGTCTTGCTGATGAAGCCCAATTTGAACGACTTTCCTCATCAAGCCATTTAATTAAAGATTCATTATATTCTGTATAGTGTAACAGTGAAAATGCAGTGAAAGTGTCCCCTGGGCAGCCAGCTGCTGGAAGGGAGGGGTTGGCTATGGTGGACAGGGTAAGAAGTTGTGGGGTTAAAATGCAGGGAGCAAGATACAGGTTGGATACTGGGGGAAAATGGGAGAGAGAACTAAGTGGTAGAATAGCGTGTGTCTGGGGGCTTTCCAGCCCTGCAGAGAGGGTAGATGTGCATCTGTGGGATGCGCTCATCCTGCCTACGGGTGGGAGGGTAGATCTCTCACTGTCCTCTGCTGCCCTCTAAGAAGGTTTATTGTAGACAGTACAAAAGATAGGGACCGGACTCCTGCAGCCTTTTCCAAAGCCTGTGTGGTTTGCGGTTATGTGGGTCTCACTAGGAAATGAGGAAACCCCAGGAGAAGGGAAATCCATAAAATGATGCACTTCTAAAGACACACTTAACACCTTTTGTGCCAGGGTCCATGGTGGCAATTGGCCCTGCACTGGAGAAACACTTCTCACGATTTCACCAAATGGTGCAGCGGTGCCGCTGGAGCATCTGCACATGCTGTTAAGTTGTAGATCCAACTTCAGCTTCAAGGCAGGGATGAAGAGTTGTGTATTGGGTTTGGGGGGGTTTAGGATTGATTTTGCTTGAAATGAGAGAAGATTTGATAGGTCTTACTACTATTTGAAATTTGTGTTTGAAAAGAAGAATAACTTACATGGGGAGGGGCATTTTGGTGTATCATGAGCCTGGAGAAAATTCTAGGGCTACACTTAAAGCTTGTTTGTACTCTTTCTGAAGTGCCTGTTGGTCTTGTTTGCTCTGATCAAGAGGGAAAATTTTAAATGAACAAATAAACCATCAGAAAGCCTAGCATTACTGATCAGACCTGCTGTCCTGTGAGGAGCCTACTGAAAACAGCGCATTTCTTCTGGTCGTAGTTCTCGTCTCTTCAGGTTTGGGTTTTGCCTAATCGGGTAGAGTTTTCCATATTCAGAGCAACGAAACCATGGGTACAGGTTCTTCTCTAGCGTGAGTTTCGTGGCTCGCTCGGCTCCTTAGCATGTGAAGGCATTTTGGTTCTCTGCCTGCTGTGGCCAGGCTCCCCCTTGCCAGCTCTGCTCAAGCAGAGCTGTGCCACCAGGGAGCTGTGCCCTGGCACTGCCACGCTGTGTGCCAGGACCCCGGGTGGTGGCAAAGCACTCCCAAAGGGGCTCCCAGGAGCACCCATAGCTTGCCTTGGCAGAGCTGGCTGGGCAGGGCTGCACCATTTTCTGTCTCTCCACAGCAGATGACCCCCCTGAGCTGCAGAGGTGTGGGAAGGAGTCATCAATTTCTATAAGAGCACTTGAAAGCTGTTGTTTCATGTGACAAGTGTTTGTTGATGTGACTCTAGATTTCAGCTGCACGTGGGCATGGAGATGCAATTATGTCTTGGTTCTGTAATCTGAGCCTTTCACAGGTGGCTCTATCAGAGCTCCTCTCTTCTCACCATTTCTACACTTTTGGAAGGTGTACCTGCACATGAGATTTATTAGGTTGATTTGTCTGTTTTTGCAGTTAATCCAGAGGTGTTCCAAGGCACTGTAGTCTGCATGGCTTCCTGCACAGCAGGGTTTTGCATGGCATCATCCCCCATCATCTGCTGAGCCAGATTGCTTCCAAACACGTTCACAAACCTGAATACTACAGGGCCCATTTCTGCTGTCCTGTTACACTAGCGAAATTCCTTAGAAATAATCATGTGGAGGGATGATACAAGTGCTGAGCTCCTGTGCTCTGCTAGTTCTGAGACCGCTTTGCAGGAGAGCTTGATGCACGAGGATTAAAGTGTATAAATCCTCCGTGCAATACCTGTAGATAGAAATGTATCCTGGGTTTGTGTTTGCTTCCTGTTGGATCCAAAGTCTAGAGCAGCCCTGTTGTATGTGGTTTCTCTGGCTGAGCTGAGGGTGTGCACAGGTTCTTCAGGGGCCTTAAGATCTTTTGGAAACAGGTGAGTGACTGTGCAGGGACCTCCATGTTATTTCTAATGCTGCAGTTGTTGGTATGTGGGGTCTGATTTGCTGTAGCACAAGCCCCAGTAGCTCTGATAGAGGGCAGAGCATGAGCTTGTCCAAACACAGCAAGTCTGATTTTTCAAGGAAAAACATGTAGCATTTCATGGCCAACACTGAAAATACTGTGTTAGAAAGCTTAACCCCCATACACTTTAACTGATACTTTCTTCATTTTATTTTTAACCAGATGCATGGAAACTGCTGGTGTTCCAGGCACAAGTGCTGCTCCCTGGCAGAATGGGCAGATGGAACATTAGGTATCAGACTTTTCATGGCATGACCTGAACTTACAGAATTCAGAGACAAAGGAAACACAAATATTGTTTTTCTGTTGGAGGCTCTGCCATGG
The DNA here is from genome assembly GCF_964289735.1 of Phaethon aethereus. NCBI lineage: Eukaryota > Metazoa > Chordata > Aves > Phaethontiformes > Phaethontidae > Phaethon > Phaethon aethereus. The sequence continues at coordinate 19,249,204 of NC_138584.1, forward strand.
TACAATGAGCCAGGTACTGTCATTTGGAGCATCTCTGCTAGCATGGGGTTACATCAGTTCTGCTCTGTCCTGGGAAGTTTCTTACAGACTTGTCTGTATGTGGTGGGTGATTACTATTCCAGGAAATATTGAAAATCATGGGAGATCTCCCTTAGCTTGCAGAAGTTCACTAAGCATTCCCATCCCCAGTTGAAAGGATCTTGTGTATGTGTAGATGTGCGTATATATACATAGGGTATGTAATTATATGTATATGATTACTTGTTAATTGTGAATGATACTGCAGTGGTTTATTACTGCAGGGAACTGCTCTTATGTGGTAATGTCTGCTGAGAGCTGAGAAATATTTTTGGTTTTGATCTTAGGCAGGTCTTAAACCTGGGACCCAGAGATAGGAAGAAGAGTATCCTAAATGATGACCCTAGCTAACTCTCTGAAGTAGCATGGTGTTTTTGCTGCCTACCTTTCTCTCTCATTCTTCTCCCTGATTCTATTTCAGGACATCTTGTGGAAAAAGGAAAAGTTGTTTCCTTTAGAACTGGATGTTTTACTTCTTCCCATAGCTTCCCCCCCAGCTCTCAAGTTAAATGGGAAAACAGAGTATGCAGTATTCTGAAGATTAAGATGCAGTAAGAGACTAAGGAAATTCATGGGACAGGAATAAAAATAAACAAAACCCAGAAAATTAAAAAAAAAAATGTTCAGGTATATGAATAGCTCTTTATCTTTCCACCTTCCTGCATGACTTCCAATAAAATGTTTTAGCATCTTGATGCAAATGTTCCAGTTTCACTGAGCTGGGGACAAGGAAGTGCTGTACAGTAACAGTTACGGGGGGGAAAATGTTCTGTGCTGTGTTGGTCTTGGACTTCCTCAGAGTATTTTTGTTCCAGATGTTAAACTGTTATTTTTTCAGAAGCCTTGTTAAGTTGCCAGAATATTAGATTTTTTTTTTAAAAAGGATTTTCCGAACCCCAGCTGATTATCACAACATGCAAGAATCCAAACTTGGGCTTGGCTTTGCTGTGCTGCAGCAGCTGCAGAAAATCTGTGTGAAGGCGCAGGTTTGCAGCGCCATCATCGAATGCCCTTATAGGGTAAAACAGGGAGTGAGGGAATTCTGCTCTGCTGCCTCGTACTATGTAGGGATTCGCGTCAGCCGTTGAGTAACATCGAGTTCCCCGAAGCAGAAATACCACCACACGTGCTCTGCGGACGAGGCGGTAGCAGAGCTCCCAAAAGAGCTGCAGCAGAGCAACTCAGGGATGGAAAAAATGACATCCTATCTGCCTCCATCCAGGCAAAGGACAGCCTGCTCAGCACAGAGGCAAAGTCAGTCCCCGGTGTATTTTGTTTCTAGATATAACGGAGGTTTTTTTAGCTGGCGGTATGTGATGATGCTGGTGGTACATGGCATCGATCACACGCTGCTGGTTGATTGAAGTCAAATGCCAGATCCCCCCCCTCCTGCCTGTGGCTCCCTCCCTGACCAAGGTGCCTGTGCCCCAGCTCCCTGTGGCCCTGCTGCTCACATTCTTTTCAGGCCTTTGATCTAATCCTTAGGAAATAGATAGAAAAATCTCCTAGGCTCTGGTTTCTGTTGAGAGTGTTGTCAGTAGGAGGCTTCTCTTTACAGAAGTTATAAATGTATAAGCACCTTCTACTCTGTACCTGCTCCTCTCTTTACCTGCCTAATTTTTGTCTTTATGCATTTCCAGAAACTCTCAGCTGTGGTGGTGTTGCACTTAATGCCTCTTCCTGACACTTGCCCTACCTTGCCTGCTGCCTTTGTTTTGCTTTGAGGGGTCATCAGTTCATACAGGCGGAAGCCTGTGACTGTCCTACGGTTAAAGACAGCATGGAGCTCAATGTGTTCAAACTCCTTTCCCTGACCACAACCCTCTTTTCAGAGGCAAAGTGTGCTAACCGGCTCGAGCGGCCCGCTCCTGCTCTTCCATGCCAAAGCAAGCTACTTACTCAGCCAAGTGTATCTGCTTTACCTGGAAAATGACTGCTTGAGGCTGCCGGAGCGCGGCTCCTGCCTGCAGCAGGAGAGATCCCCAGGCTGCTGGTGGCTGGGACAGTGCGGGGCTGCCAGGGCGTGTTGCCGAAATGGTAAACGGATTTAGCACGCTGCAGCTTTTCATCGTCTTGAGTCTGTGCCTGGTCTGTGAGGACCGTGGCGTTCTTTCCCAGGAGCGATGCCGGGTCAGAGCACTTTTGTGGTGCCTGGATGGAGCTAAGGGTGGGTCTCACACCATGTGCCACCAAGTCATCCCCTGCTCTGAGAGAGAGCTGGAGGACAAGACCTACTGAAAAGATGACAAAGAAAGGTGGCCAAGATGTCTGCATTTTTAAATGGTTTCATTCAGCTGGGTACCAAGTAAGTGGTGGCTTGAGGCAGTTTAAAGTAGAAAGGACAACAGTGCCAGCTCTCTTCTGTGAATGTTGATGTCTCAGAGAAGGGATGGTGAAAAACAGTCCAAAATGTAAGGTATGAGCAGATGCAATGGATAAATCACCATAAAATAGTGAAAAGCTTTTCAGACCCCTGGAGCTGAAGTTTGTGCCAGGGATCCAAAGGGACTCTTCATTGTAATGACGTCAAGGTGAGGCTGGGATGCTGGGGAAGGGCTGTCCATGTTTCCTGGGTCTGGATCCTGTTACTCATGAGGAGTTTCACTCTGGTGTCCAGTGTGCCACAGGAAACTCTTCAGTCATGATTCATGGTTGTAGCTGAAAGGGAAGGGTCTGCGACTTATCTGCTGTCACTCAGTGCCGTTGCTGCGTGGGACTAATCCCAGCAGTGCTTTTCCAGTTTTGTTTATTTTTTTCAGTAGTATTTTGTAAAGTATTTGCTCGAGTCTGGTTTTGTGTATGAAGATATCCACATGGAGAGCATAGAGGAAACCTTTCCAAAGCAAAATATGAAGCCTAGAGTGAAACCGGCCAATGAAGGCAGAAATTTGGCTGTAGAAATACAAACAGGCTTGTCTGTGGCAGCCTGGTCCTCAACTAGGCTTTGGAGGGTGATAAAGTGAGTATAGCAATGCGTCAGTATGGATACTTGCACTCTCTCGTGCTGCTTCCTGCTGTTCCCCTGTGACTCTCAGATTGCACAGAGATCTCTAAATTACTTTAAATGCCAGTGGGCCCTGCAGCAGTAGGTGTGAGATTAAGGCCCTTTTTTTTAATCTATGTGACTCTGGATAGACTACCCCCATTAGCGTCCGCTAGGCTCTTCCTTTTCCCATTTCAGAGCACCAGAAGTGGAAGAAGTCATCCCTTATTTACACCAACTGATGGATTTTAGCAGTTTCCCTTGAAAGGTACCATTATCCTAATTGAGATAACCGCTGAAGAATCTTGGTTATCATAAAATCAAGATGTTGCAGTTCAATTTTATTTCCAGACTTGGGCGAGCTGCTGGAATGCATGCAGTTTAACTTTCCTCTATGATATAATAGTTTAAAAGAGATCAGGGTACATTTTACCATAGTGTCTAGCAATGTGAGTTTATTCAGACTTTTGGCAGGCAGTTCTGCACACTCTTGCTAAAACTGTGAATCATCCATTGTTGGCTGATTGCACTCTAGTTGCTAAGAGATCTGTCAAGTGCATACTGAGGCTTAATTCTACATTTGCTCTAAGAAGGGCTAAATGTATTAAATTGGAACATGTCACATCCTTCCTAAACAAGTAATTAAGGCGCTGCTGTGAGCCTCTCTGATGGAGAGAAGAGGAGGAGCCGGGAACAGCTGGAAGATTTAACTTGGGTCAAGGTTGGCCTCCTCTGTCTGGGAACACTAGACTTATTGCATGTTGGATTTTCACAACCTGATGCATAGTGGAAATAGAAAGGGGAGTGAGACATTAAAAAAATAGAGTTTGCAGGAGGACTTGTTTTTCAGTGTCCTTATGTAAACCTCTTAAAATGATCTAATGCCATTTCACAAAGTGTAATTTTTAGTAATGGAAAGACAATACGTCAGTGTTTCCCAAGCTGCCTTGCCCCCCGCCCCCTCCCAAGTGAACTCTCACACTGCTCCTCCCCAGTTATCCCATCGCTTGGACGTGCTGCAATACGTATTGCAGATGCTGTGTGCTTTTATTCAAGATCATACTGTTTAATGTTCCTGTTTGCTAAGTACACCAGCAGAAGTGGCGAGTAAGTGGTACTGTAAGATATCTTTAACCACCTTGTCTGTCCTAAATAGCCACAAGCTTTTCCAGGGAGGCCTTTTACTACCCACAAAGAGAAAATTGATCCATTTGTCAGTAGTAAACTGAGTACGTCACCTCTTTCTGTGACTGTATTCCTGCCTGCGTGGGGATCTGTGGCAGCAATTAAACAAAGTGAAAAAAACCCAAACTCTTCTTTAGTCAAGATTTTCAGACACATCTGTTCCTAGAGTTACATCATTTGCACAGGCATTAGGCACTATCTGAAAAGTGCCATAGTTTCTCATGAGGCTTTGTATTTTCTTCCCTTTCACTGAACATGGAGGAAAACTTGTCAAGTTGTGGTTTGTCCAGCAGTGTTTTCTGGTGCTCGGACTAGCAGTAGGCTGCTGGGTTCAACCTTTTGCCCATCATCTTCTCCCAGACCCATGCTGTCTGCATTGGGGGTGCGCTGCTCACTGTGCTACAGGTGCCTTCCGCTTGGGCTGCAAAGAAGGGAAAAAGTTTAACATGATCCTTGCTAAGTTATCTAAATGATAAATTTTCTTCTTTTTAAATACATTATCTCTGCATCAACCATGGCTCCTGGTTTGGATTTGGCTTCTATGCACTGCATTTTGTCAGAGCTTGTTACTAAATTTCTATTCCTTGGGTAGGTCTTTGCAGACATCATTGAAGACCTTTATAATCCTTTATTTGATTATGGAAACAGCTTTAACTCTGTGAATGCTGCTTTGATTGAGGTTTTGGAAATGGCGCCTTCCACCTGGCGGTTCCTCTGAGCCCTTTGACTGTTAGACATGTCCGTGTGGTGGATGTGGTACTGGAGAGCAGCTGTGGCAGTGGCACACACCAGGGTGGTGGATCTCTCTGCCCCTACCCGGAGTTCCCCTGCTTGTCTGTCTGAAGGTCTCTGGTTGCAGGGTTGCGGTTAGAGCCCACATGCAGATGCTGCTGCTTCATAGTGGCTTGGCTTACAAACCTAAACAGATAGCCCATCCTCTGGCTGTCCTGTCCTGGTGTTCCATGCAGCCTTCCTGGTGGCCATATGGCAGTGTGGTTGGTCACTTGTACTCCTTGTGTTGTCCTCCCTGCCTGTGACCTGGTTTAACACTCCGGTTGCTGACCAGTGATAAGTGTGTGCCCTCAGGCTATTTGTGTGAATCTTGAGTGACTTTCTATGGGTGGGTGTCTGTTTGAAACACCTATTCAGCAGTGATTTCCATTCTCATCAGGTTGAGACATGTGTGAAAACATTTTTATTTGCATACCACCAGCAGCATCCACTTGTATACATCTTGACCTGGTGCATCAATGCTATCACTGCTGTTGACTGAAGTTGTCCTGTCATCCAAACCTGTATCAAGCTAGACAAGATGGACTTTCTGTAAACACATGCTGATTGGTGTTATTTATCCTTCAATTCCTTATTGCTCCCCTGTCAGTCATTTTGCCAATTTTTCTGGCATCCCATTAGGCTGTGAAGTATTACGAACACTACAGAACTCCTCCTTAGGTGGAAATCATCCTGACCTGCTGTTTTAAAAGTACTACTTAAAAGCTGCTGTTTAATGCCCTCCTGTGTTACAGTTGGGATGAAGATTACTCTCCATAATACAATTTGAGTACTTAACTGTCTCTTTCCCCATGTGGAGCAGAAATATTTATTCAGTATTTTTACCTTTTTGGTGTGAATATTGAAAACTTCATCCCTTCCACGTAGCAATGAATCAGCACCACTGTTGCCATTCCTGTTGTTCCTAAGATAGGGAAGCAAAGGAGGAAAAAAAAAGGCCTTGTGAATCTTGATTCTGCTATCCAGAGATTTTCCCTAGGTCCTTTTGTGTTTATAAGTTCTCTTAATTTCTGGTATATTGTCATAAAACTCACTTGTTATAATTGTTTTGGCTTTTATAACTTATTCAGTCTCCCTTCTCTACACCAATTAACTTGTCCATTATCTTTGATCCTTAATCTAGTACAGTGTTCTTTGTCATACGTGAGAGCAGGCTTTCTGGACGTTTAATGACTTTTTCTTAAAACTGCTGCTGGACATCACTTATTTTTAGCATGCAAGTTATCTGCTTAATGATTTGGCTCAACTATTTCAAGTTTGTGAAAATAAAGCTTTTGAGAATTATTCATTCTATGTGTTCATTATGTAACTGCTTTCACTTAAGGACATCCATTTTGTCTATGAAAAGTTCTGTCACTTGTTTCATGCATTTTAGCTTCTCCACATGATCTGTAACTGAAAGAGCATGGAGTATTATCTGTATTTTGAACAAATTATCGTGCCTTTATAAATTAACATCTGCTAACTGTGCATTAGGTTTTTCAGGAGCATCATCTTTCTGGTCATTGTAACGAGTGGTTTCTGAAGGAGAAGCTGTATTTCTTCCTCTAGAGCAAAGTGAGTATTGAAAAGACTTGGTGTATTCCAGTGCATTGGAGTTTTGCTTCCTACCTCCACCCTCTTTTCAACCTGTTGCTCTGCTGAAGTGAAAGATAAATGTGGAACAGGCCAAACAAAATACATTCCTTCTGCTCTGACCTTGCAGGCTGTATTCATTTCTGCAGCTTCTCTTCATTGTTGTGTAACTACAGTTACAACTTTCTTTCATCAGCCAGAACAGGTAGGAAAACTGACTTGCTACCTTCGCCCTTGAGCACTTACCACTTGTAGGACATCAAAAACATTCAGCAGTAGATAGACAAGTTTTAAAAACAACGTTAATGTTTACAAAGAACATAGCAGTCGTCATTTACCCCCGTTTCCACTTTATTGCTTGACCCACAGATCTGTAAGCATGTGTAATGTGGCGTTAACACCAGCCAGCAGAAGACCCTTCCTACTGCAGAAGCTAAAAAACTTGCTTTGCAATACATGCTTGTCTCTGGTCTTCCTAAGCATAACCCAGTGATCATGAGGAGTGAATTGAGTAGCTCTTGAGCTGCCTTCCTTATAGGGGTACATAACTAGCAAGTTTTAGGACACCTTAATTTTCTCCAGGATGCTTGCAGGAGATGCACTAAGGAACTGCAGGTGCTCCTGGCAGTTCCCCCCATGCTTGCCACATGTTGCAGGCATCATTTTCCTCCTCCCAGGCTGGACGACATGCCATGTCCACAGCTGAGCTCTTTGGTAGGGCTGGGTCTTCCCTGGCCAGGATTGTCCTCCTTGGGGAGGCTTGGCCACCCTGTGCAGCAGTGATGTCCTCCCCAGTGGGGCAGGAGCCCCCAGCAGCTGAAACCAAAAACAGCTGCCAAGGAAATAAACAGTTCAGCTCTTCAATGGCACGAGTGCATTAAGCTGTTTTCATGTAACTTTTCTATGACTGACCCTGCTCCAGCCCCAAGCTCACCTTTTGTTTGCAGCTAGTGCTACAGGTACCCGTGGGCTCTGACATCGCCTTTGTCTGGGAGCACTGCAGTTACAAGCTGTCAGGTTACTTCTATACCTCTGATGGTGTTGATAGCATCTGGTGAGGTAATGGCTTCCATTTAGTTACAATTTTATAAGTTTCAGTATTTCCCTTTATTTCTGTATGGCAGTGAAGTTACGTAGTAGTGTGTGGAGAAAGGAAAAGCCATTAGGCTGACTACATAGTAATGCTGGAGGCTGCTGTATCGTTGACTCTTGGCTGTTATTCCAGCAGACATGCTCCCTATTCCCACGTGAGTCCGGGAACAGGCTGCTGGTGCCTTGCGTCCATCAGTTGTGCTGCTGCTGTTGGCTCTGTGCGGCAGTGGGTTTGGGCCAGGCTCCTGTGAGGCAGGTATCGCTCTGAACAGGGGACCTGTTGGGAGGATTGTGGCATCACTGCATCCCCCAAAGCGGTGCCTGGTGTGTGCAGAGCTGGCGGTGGGTGGGAGGGCAGAGCTGGGGTACTCCAGTATGGAACCCCTTGGGAGCATCGCTGCTGCTCTGCAAAGGGTGCTGCCTTGGTTGTGGTGAAACATGGGAATGTCCTGCTGCATGCAACAGGAGTAATTAGGAAATGTAGGTCATCAAATTCAATTAGCCCAGTGCAGTGCAGCTGGGAAGAGTTCTTACTGGGTTTGCTCTTCCCCCAGAGTAGCTCTTTATTAAATAATACCTTAAGTGAAAACGTAATTTCTAAGGTGCATTTAAAAGCCTGCAGAGAGATTTTTCCTTCCCAAAGTAACTGTTTGCAAGATAAAGTAGTAAGATACTGAAGAAGCTGCGGCTCCAGCAAAGTGCCTGATGAGTGGGATAGGTGAGTGAGCGAAGGGGAGGAGGCTCCGACTGCAAAAGCACATCTGGCTCCAGGAGCACGATGGGCTGTGCTCCTCGGGTGCTTTAGAAAGACATCTAAGTGTCTTTCTACTAGAATAGCTTTAATTAAGCAGAATCTTTGAGCAGTTACTTTTTACTTAGCTGTGACTTTGGTTTTCTTCATTTTTTTCCCCCTGTTGCTGTGCATTACCTGTTTCTCTTTGTTTAAATCCGCTCGTATTTCATGCATGTACAAGTGGAAGATGTTCGTACAGTAGCAAAGTGCAGTAGTAACTGAGTTGCAGACATGTCAAGGCAATTTCTGTTTAGAAAAAAGTAGTATTCTAATCTAGTTTTTTGTTTTAAACTTGATCAGTACTCATCCATTGTTGAGTATTAAAAGATGAGTGTTGCGGTGCTGCATCTTTACGAAATGTTTTATATTCTCTATCCTTGTGCCTATATTGCAGAAATCGGGGCAGGGCTTGTGTAAATGTCAACGCACTGAAACTCATGTAGACTTCAAAGTAGTTACATGCAGGGAGTCCTTAAAGGAGTTGCTTTGGCTTGTACTTCATTAATGTCTGTTGCATAGATTAGAGTTCATACGTGCGCCCTTTTTGTCTGGGTGATACATCAGTGCATGAAAGGCAGGTGGCTGTTTCCTTTTTCCAAACATTTAGATGTCTGTCATAAACAAGAAATTCAGTCTTTCAGGGCTGTTGGTGATGTATCACCTATATGTGAAGTTGGTGCTCGATGACAGGGCAGATGGGTGCCTTTCACAGCAGTTCTGATGGTGAGGTTTGGGGTGGCCTTTTTTGGAAGGCTCCCATGCTCCCTCCCCAGGGCCAAGGGCATGGTTCTGTGTCTGGTGGGTCGTTGTCCCCTCTTGGGCAGTAGGACTCAATGCTGTCACGTAGGACGTGTTAATTGCCATAAACTTCCTATTCTATAACTCCCTGATCTTGTAATTTTACTAAGCAACAGTGTCCCAAGTCCCCTGAGACATTAATGAGGGAAGGAGGGGAGGCTGAGTGTGAGCAGGCTGGTTTAAAAGTAGGAGTTGTGTTTTGTTGGTATCATGTAACATACATTACAGTGAAGGCAGTCTGCCTGTGGTGGTTGATGTTTTTAAATGAAATATTGCCGGTGAGTTTTATGGGTTAAAAATGCAAAAGGTGAGAAGAGATCTTGTACTACAGTCCTGCTGTGACTGGAGGCACAGGAGGGTAAGGGAGGTCCTGGCAAAGCAGCTCGGGAGGCAGCATCGTCCCTCTCTGCCCTCGCAGGGTGCACAGCAAGCGACTGGTGAGGACAGAAGCTCTTCTCTGCCCAGCGCTGCAGGCAGCTGCCTGAACACATGGTGAGGCTGCAAGGAAAGGCAGGGCACTGCATATCCAAAAGCTTCTAACTCTTAAGAATGTGTGGTTGTAGAGAAACTGCACCAACTGCTGTATCTTTCATGTGCTCTTCATGTTTTAGTGCTTGCTGCTTTATTCTCGTTTCTTCCTTATGACTGTAAGCCTCAAATGGGAAGTCGATGCAGGAGCAGGACTTGCAAACTGGCTCTTCCTTTGTCAGTTTGAGTTGAAGGAACAGTAGCAAGAGATGGATAATTGCTTATGCTTACTGCATATTTTTCGTTAAAGCTTAAGAATTTATTAAAGTTTGTCGGTATAGTATTAGACTGCTAAAGGTTATTTTCAGGTTGAAATGTTCCACCCAGCACTGTGTCAGGCCAGTTTGCTTATTTATATTGAGATGTATTTTTGACTACTTAAAACTATTGGTTTGTCATCAAGGATTTAACCCCATTTCATGTATACCAACAAATTTCTGTAATCCTACTGGGATGACACTTTTCTTACCCAGCAGTGGAAACCTTACAGGAACTAACTGAGAGATGGAAAACGGTCAGAATTTACATTTTCTGCCATTATTGTTGTATGTGTTTAGACACTTCAGGGCACTCCTGCAGGATGTGTTAGCATAGCTAAAATAAGACAGACAAGTCAACTTCTCTGAAAGCATGAATGAAACCCATTATTAGAGGGGAAAAAAATGCTGGGTTAGTATAACCCCTGCCCCTGGGGCCCTTGTTATAAAATAACACAGGAGCAACCGGATGCTCCACAATGAAAGGCCAGTTATTGAGTGAATTCAATGTGAAGAAAAAATTCTCTTTGCTTGTGATGATGATCATAGCTCCTTGAGCTGGGCTGGCTCCAGTGGGGCTCTGGGCAGGCACCTGCAGGAGCAATTGCTTCTCTTCCCTGCCCATCCTCAGCACAGGGCAATGGCGACTTGGTGACAACCATTGGGCCTTGTCCATAGCTCCCCACCAGATGGACTGGATGGGGCCAAACCTTCCCAGTGATGATCCTCAGCCATTTGTGCACCTGAAATCGGCAGGTTGGTTCCCACATGCCTCAGGGGGATGATGGGAAGAGCTCAAAGCTGGGTGGTGATAATGGTTCCCTGTTGGGATGGAGCTGGGTGGGAGCTGCTTTTCAGCAGTATTGTGTTAGCTAATATAAAATCAAAGCTTCTAAATCCCCTTCTGAGAAGACTGACATGCTTTTCAGTGTTAGGGATTATAAAATTTGGAGTCCTCTTGGCACAATGACATGTGCACGCAGCAAGATCAGAAGGCAACAGCGGGCATGCCAGCAGCTTGACAATTAACTGAGAGGAATCTAAGCAAAATCCACTTTAATGCAACACAAACACTCTTGAGGGTTTTTTTCAGAAGTTTTTTTATATTTATTTTGGTTGATAAAACTACAATTTGGTAAAGGGAGGAGGAAATGAGTTGCTGAACAGCAAACTCAAATGAAAACTCAGACCAGACTAAGCTTGACTGAATGCTAGGGAAGCTGGGATGTGCTTGTACCACTTACTACTACATTCAAATTGTGAGCGCCCCATTTAAGAAGTTGCAAAACCTCAAATATCCTGGTTAAGATATAATTATTTTTCTCTTTAGCATAGATTTTCCCTTGAAAAGTTCACTACCATAAAACAAGCAGAGTATTATCCTTGCCAAAGATCTTTCAGCCCCTTTAGAATAGGGCATTTAGATTACTGGGGACAAAGTGGGTATCTTGAATGCTATGTGTCAAGGCACGAACAAACAGCACAGAAACAGTAGTACAGTACAGAGTGAAACCTGACAACGTGGTGGTAAAGGAAAGGAATGCTACTGTATGGTTCGATTGTGATCAACTTATCTTCAAGTGGGTTTATTAGCAATTTAATGGAATATTGGTTATTCAAGAGCCATAATAGCCTCGGTTGAAATGTCCCTTCTGCACAGTTTTCCCATACCCTGTGGAATGAGCAGAATGTGACAGTCGAGCTTTCAGCAGGCTTCATGAATTTTAAATACTTTTCAGCTGTGAAATGGGGCACATGGCATGTGGTCAAGGGTGGACAAGGAGCTGGCAGCCGCTGGGGGTATTATGGGATATTGAGTGTCTGGGAGATAATGAATGCTTCGCTTATCCAGGTGCATTCTTGGCCTGCTGTGCATGTCCAGGCAGAATGGAATATATTTCTCTGTCCGACACTTAACAATTGATCATTTTATAATTGTAAGCAGAAAGTATTTAGAATGTTACTTTCTCAGCATGCCTGTGTACGACTTAGATTTCATGTCATTGTCTTTATTCGACAAAAATCTTCACTGTTTTTCTGCAACAATGCATTCATGCTGCTTAAACTTTTCTACTAACCTGATTTTATGCTTAGTGGATCTTAGTGAGCCTTTTCTTCTAGCGACTTCAAACCTCAGTCTTTATAAGCATCCTTTTTTTTTTTCTGTGAATTTTTTATATCTGACTGAAATTATTTCCACTTTCTTGTAGGCCCCCTTCAGGTACTGGAAGTACTTTCAGGTACTGCTGTAAGGTCTCCCTGGAGCTTTTTCTTTTCCAGGCTGAACAACCCCAACTCTCTCAGCCTGTCCTCACAGGAGAGGGGTTCCACCCCTCTGATCATTGTTGTGGCCTCCTCTGGACCTGCTTCAACAGGCCCATGTCCTTCCTGTGCTGAGGGCTCCAGAGCTGGATGCAGGACTCCAGGTGGGGTCTCACCAGAGTGGAGTAGAGGGGCAGAATCACCTCCCTCAACCTGCTGGCCATGCTGCTTTTGATGCAGCCCAGGATACGGTTGGCCTTTTGGGCTGTGAGTGCACATTGCTGGCTCATGCCCAGCCTTTCGTCCAGCAGTACCCCCAAGTCCTCTTTGGCAGGGCTGCTCTTGATCCCTTCATCCTCCAGCCTGTATTGATACCAGGGGCTGCCCTGACCTGGGTGCAGGACCCTGCACTTGGCCTTGTTGAAGCTCATGAGGTTCACATGGGCCCATTCCTTGACCTTGTCCAGGTTCCTCTGGATGACATTCTGTCCCTCAGGCATGTCAACTGCCACTCCTCAGCTTGGTGTCATCTGCAAATTTGCTGAGGGTGCACTCAATCCCACTGTCTGTCATTTGATGAAGATATTAAACAGTACTGGTCCCAGTAAGGATCCCTGAGGGACACCACTTGTCACAAGTCTCCATCTGGACATTGGGCTGTTGACCACTACTTTCTGGATGTGGCCACCCAACCAGTTCTGTATCCACCCAACAGTCCACTCATCAAATCCATATCTCTCCAATTTATAGAGAAGGATGTTGTCAAAGGCCTTACAGAAGTCCAGATAGATGACATTAGTAGCTCTTCCATTGTTCACTGATGTGGTCATTCCATCATAGGAGGCCACTAAGTTGGTCAAGCAGGACTTGCCCTTGGTGAAGCCATACTGGCTGTCTTTAATCACTGCTCAGCCCTTCATGTGCCTTAGCATAGCTTCTAGGAGGATCTGCTCCATGATCTTCCCAGGCACAGAGGTGAGGCTGACAGGTCAGTACTTCCCAGGGTCCTCCTTGCTACCCTTTTTGAAAATGGGTGCAATGTTACGCTTTTTCCAGTCACCAGGGACTTCACCTGACTTCCATGATTTTTCAGATATCATGGAGACTGGCTTGGCAATTACATCAGCCAATTCCCTCAGGAATTGTGTATCTGACCTACTTAAAGCAAATAACAACCAGTAGCAGGTTTTTCTTCTCAAAAACCTCAGAACTATTACAGTGCAGTGCTGCTTTATTTTATTTGGAGCCTCTGCAAGTCCAGAAGGGCAATGCTTATTGTCAAGAGGAGACAGACCTTTCTCATCTCCAGAGTGGATTCAAGACAGGCAAGAACATGGACAGTGACCAACACTGGTATCTGGTTTTGCAAAACTGAAGTCTACCCTTTCCTAGCCCTGGTTTTGTCCATCTCTATAGCCTTTACTCAGAGCTTTGCTGAAAAATGCATTATATATTTGCTGTGGCACTTTGTGAACTCAAAGCTTAATGGCTCCAGAAATAGTAATCTCAGAGATATTGTAGTCTAACTTCTGCATATATCAAGTCTGACACTTGCTTTGCACAGCCATAAATGACAGTTTAAAACACAATGGAGACTGAAACCCAATAATTGTGATTTTACTGAGAAATCAGTAGTGGATGTAAAATTTCAAGAGACAGTGTGATAGTGTGTGTCTTGGGCTGAGCACCCCTTTTTTTTTTTAGGGTTGTGGTTGGTCTCCGGAGAACCGAGCTCTTAGCACTTAGAGCTGAGCTCTGCTGTTTTAGAAACCTCATTTAATCTCTGGCTCATTGGACGGTCTGCTGCTCTTTGAATCTCTCTCTCCGTCCTTTCATTTGAAACAGGTCTGCAGACATATTCCCCCTTTCACCGCGAGCTCAGCGGCAAAGGTGGATGGGTAATTGCGGTCATTAGGGGATGCCTGATGTGGTACCATCCACAGCTTCTGCCGAGCCCCAGCTGTGCCCCTGCCCATGGGGTATTGGGGAGCCTCGGTGGCTCCTTGCCCGTGGCCCTGCTGCCCAGCCCTGGTGCCCTGGGGGAAGAGCTGCCCTGCTCTTGACAGGGGTGAGCCCGTGGCTTGCAAAATCGTTTCCCTATTTCCACTGTCTCTTGAAAAGGTAATTTCCTTCTTACTGTCAATAATGTAAATTCCGTAACATGGTTAGTGTGCAGAAGGCCAGTAAATAATTTAGGAAGCAGCCTCTGTTTAGAGTGCATCAAATACTAATATAGAGAAGGAAAAATCCCTGCACATCAGTTACAGTAATTGGAAGGCACCAGTCCAGAGGGTAATGAGCTCCACTTTTAAAGCACGAGGAAATTAGATTCTTATAAATGTCAAACGCAGTTATTGTCCTCTTTCCTTGAAACAGAGCTGAGCTGGCTGGAGCCCATTGTCTCTCAATCAGCTTTTGCTATGGATTAGACACATCCCATCTCACACCAGGAATGTGCTTATTAGAAAAAATATCACTACACAAAGCGTACAAGCTTTAACACTCAACAAATGTACTAATGGGTACATGTACAATAAAACCCAATATCGTGTTACAAACCTTAAGCTGACCTGAGATAATATGATACAGAAATCTTAAAGGATACAGATGAGTGTTTTCTTTGTGTGCTACATTCTGACTACCTGGGATTTTAGTTTTCAAATAAAGGAGGTAAAGTGAGGGAAGGTAACTTTTCCTCTTGGCTACTTATGAAAAAAGCAACCAGTAAGTTGTCTTCATAGTGAATATGCTTGTAATCAGGCCATGTACAAGCACTTTGTGTACTTTACTAGTGTCTCCTGGGTAACTGTGGCTTCACAGAGGACTTTCTCCATCCACATTTTTTCAGTTCTCTCTTGGGAGAAAAAAAACCCAGGTGGCTATTTGTTCATACATCAAAGCTAGCTCTGTGAATTACTTTCATTATAAAATCTCACCAGTATGTGTTAAGACTCCACAATTCAGAAAAATGGGTATCAGTTGTTTGGGGAGAATAAAATGTGAGAATAAAGGACTTCATAAAATTAAACTCCTTTGCTGCATACCTATTTTTAACTTCTGGCTTGAGGAGGACAGTCACTTGTCCTTCTGTAGCTAGAGGGTTGTATCTTGTTTTCTCTCTGGGGTAGGAGCTCTGTCGCTAAGTGGCACAATCCTTCCCGATATCGGAAGGCTGAAGGATGGAGCCAAGCTCTTGATTCCCTTTTGCAATGTTGAGATACAGACTCAAGCTACTTGTGTGGACTTTACCACATTAATCCAAGCTGAGTGATGCAGTACGCTGTTTCCAAGATGGTCGTGTGTCAAACGTACTGTGGACATGCTATGTTGGGGATCTTACCCAGAACTGCTGCAGGATGGCTTTAAAGATGATGTGGTCGGGATAATCAGAGGGTAATCTGTGCCATCTTCTGTGCAGAAAACGGCTGTATGCGAAAGCAGGTGGGCTATTCATTTTTGGGTTTCTTTTTCTGGAATCCTGTATTTACAAGTTCTTTTTTCCAGTTGCCTTTTTAACAATGTCAAGTCTTCCCTCTGATGTTCTCCATCTCTGTGCTCCTTTTTTTCATTTCTGCTTCTACTGAATGAAGCTCCTGGTGCTGCCCGTAGAAAACAAACCGTAACTTGAGACTTCTATTTTACACAAGCAATGGATATTAAAAGATATTCCTAGCATATGTCACCAGACATGTGAACAGCACTTTCCAATTAAAACTCTAGGAATTTCTACTGGTTGCTTAAAAACCCTGCACAACATTGAACCATAGACTTGAATCCATTAACACCCATCATGGAAAAAAGATCTAGCTATTTATATGCCATTTATTTATTTAAATTTGGTTTCGGAAGCTAAAATGAGCTCAACTGTCGGGGAAAAACATCTTGAGTACCTTAGAAATATCTTCAAAGCCTGGAACAATCACAAAGCAAATTAAACAAGCTTTCTGTGATTTTGGACAACTTTTTAGTTCTGATAACTTTCCTTAATGTCTGCACTACAGCTGCATCAACCCCTGTAAATTAAATAAAGAAACAATTCAAGGCATCTCTGATGTAGCCTGGTGGTTAAATGGTATTCAGCAGCTGGTGATGAAAACATACATATGACTCAAATCACAAATCCAAAGTCAGCATTTACCTTCCACTATTCTCATTAGCTAGGCACTTCACTTAATTGGTACTCTAGCACAAGTGTTATTAATGGGCCATTCTGGCCCAGGGCTGTGAAGTGCTGCCTCCCTCCCTGCTGCCTCTCCCCGCGGAGCTCTGTGGGCCTTTGCCAGCTGCATTGGAGTCGCTTTTCAGGACGTGCAAGCATTTTGCATGGCTGTAATGCTCAGGTAAAAAGTAGGTTTCCCACCCGCGCCTCTGTGATGGTGTGTGTTTGCCCTGGTCACAGGCACATCTTCTTGCAGGCGGATCCACCTTCTGGCTTTCGTACCCCCTCTACCTTCCTCACATAGCCAAGATGCATCCTGCTTTCCTTTTCAGTGAGCTGTCTCCTCCTGACCATTATGCTTATTAAACCGCTAACAGCCGCAAATTTTCTAGCCAGTGTGCTTAGCTTGGATGCAATGTTCGTTGCACAGTCCCTGGCCCCGTTAGGTCTGCGGGCAGCCTGGCAGCACACCTTCCTATCTTCTCTGTAGGCTGCTCAGGTTTTACGTGTTACCCCTCTGAGATGGTCTTCAGTGGTCCAGAGAAGGTTGTGGTTTTGGTTTTGGCTCTCCCTGCAGAAAGCAGGTGGGGTGGTCCTCTGCCGCTGTAACATCCACAGCTCTGCTGATGCTCCAGACTGGTGGAGATGCAGCGTCAGGGAGCAGGACAGGAGCAGAGTGGGTGCTCGGCAGGGGCAGCCGCTGGCTTTGCTGCTTCTGCACCCGATCAGCAGCATGTCTCCTGAAAGGGTTTTCTCCTCTTTGTGTTTTGGAAGCTGCTGGAGGGAGTGGATTAACTGGAGATAGGATTAGCCGACCTGTTGTTGTCACCTGTGTTTTCCTGTAGTTTGGCCTTCTGCCTTAAATATAGCCATCAGATGGGGTTATTTATGTATTCCAGCTGCCTGTGGCTGGTGTGCTTGTGCGTCAGGGCATCCTTATGCCCACCATGAGTTTGCTTGTCAGCTTCACGCTGGCACAAAGCTGTGAGTCTGTGTGCTCTTGCATCGGGAACCTTCTTATGTAATGCTGCAACTGTATTACTCTGTATTAAGCAATTGTTTTTTTCTTTGGAATCTGATGGCTCTTGAGTACGTAGCACCTGCATAGTAAAAACCACTGCGCTTCTCGGGTAAAAGAAATTCTGCTATCAGCACACAGATGTTATGAAATGTTGCTGTGTTTGTACAACAGTCAGTTTTCCAGTATTAACTCAGCTGTTTCCCATTTATTTTTAAAATACCACATGGGTCCAATCCTCCATATAACCTAATTTTAAAGATCACTGGAGGTAGAGCAACGAGACTAAGGAAGATGAAGCCTTACTACTAAGCCCGGAGGCTCTTGAGTGCCAAGTTTTCGCCTGAAGTTGTTTTGGCATCAAGTGAAAGACAGGAGCAAAAAGAAGTGTTCATAATTGTAAAGGGCGTGCTGCAGGCTTGCTCCAGTCTGTGTGCCAAAGCCTCAGATGGGATTTTGCGTGGGAAGGACGAGTCTCTCGGTCTCGGGGAGCTTCCGAGTACAGTACTGCGTTGCAGTGTAATGCGTTAGCGTTCTCCAGGTGGCACAAAGACCTGCCTTCATCCTCTTCAACTTAACTGAGGCACCTACTTCAGCAGTGTGCTTGTCCAAGTTTTTTTTCTGTAAAGTGATAGAGAGAAGGGGGCACCTCCAGAGAGCAGACTGATCTTGGTAAGATCAGTGTATCCATTACAGACCTACACCAGCTGTCCTGGCAGCCCATGGAGACCTGCTCTTGCCTTTTAGGCCTGGACTTTGGGGTTAATGAGATGATTCACAAAGGCCACATAGCCAAGCAATGGAAACTGAGCAGAAAAAGTGGGCTTAAGTGGATCATGTGTGCCCCCTCCCTTATTGCCTGAAGCCAGCACTGCTGTTAGGAGGGTATGACAGCCAAAGCACGTGCTGCTATTGCTCTGAGGCTGCTGCAGTGAGGGTGAAGGACTAACTACCATCACATCTCCTTTCTCTTTCGTGACAGGTATAGTTTGGCAGAGCCCAAGAGTTTGGCTGCTGGAATTGTTTCTGTTGGAACGTGGTGCTGGAAGACAAGTACCATGTCACCTGCTTTAGCTTCCTGTGTTTCTTCTAGAACTGCTTAATTTATCACATTAAATAGATAAATGACCTGTGGGACATGGAAAAATCGGAGCTGTCTAACAGGTCTTTACGGCGTCTTCCACATTTGTTAAAGCTTGCTGGGCAACCTCCATGGTGAGGAGGTTTCACCGAAGATGCTGCTGCGTGGGATCAGGTTCACAGGTTTCTGTGGATGAGCTCATATTTATATTGACATTCTGCAAGCTGTAGTCATAAGCTTTTGGTGAGCAGTTGGTTGTGTGTAGGTCCTTCTTTTGGCTGACAAGGCACCAAGATAATGGCGTGTGAACATTAGTCCCTCTTATGGATGGCTGATGATGTGAGCCTCTATGGAAATGGGCATCCTCAGCAGCTCTCACTGGGAAAGAGGAAACCTACTGAAGCTGCATTCCCTGCTCCTGCTATGAGCTCCTTTCAGCAGGAAATGGGCTCAGCCGCCCCTGGCTCCCTGCCATGCCTGCAGCTCTCCGTGGTGGAGCAGCCAGCCGTACAACTTAAAGACATGAGAGGTCTTGTAATTCTGTAGCAAGGTGGTTCAAAAATGCAAGGAGAGCTAGCACTCAGTAAAGTTGCGAAACATTTACTGATTTGTTCCCCCCACCCCGACTGAAGAGGGGCCTGGGGTAGAGCTGCTGCCCCCATGCCTGGTAGAGCCACATCTTGTGTTTGAGCAGCTGGAAGGATCACTCTCGCTGACCCTTTTTCCTGCTCAAATCCAAGGGACAGGATTTGCAAGAGAGAATATTACTGTGCAGAGGGTCTGGACTTAACAAATGTTTTGGACCCCTCATCTGGGTCTCCTCTGGGTGCTGCATGGTTCCTGTGCAAAGGCAAGAGCCCGATCACTGCCAATAGACACCCCATCTCCTCCAGACCACAAAGGCCTCTGGAGAGAGTTGGGGAGCTGCGATGGGCAGGGACACAAAGGACCCTGCTGTCATCCATCTTGTGTGTTAAAGGACTTTAATTCTTGTTAATGATACCTATTTCTGGTAGTTTTAAGTTTTTCAATGATAAAACATATTCTAAACAATTTTCTTTTAAACAGGTTGAAGCCATGAAGAAAGTACTAGAAAGTCTTAACCTCAATATAGTAGAGATGGTAGATGAAAATGCAACCTTGGATGGTGGAGATGTCTTATTTACAGGTATAGTGGTAGTGAATTTCGTGTTTACATATTCTGACTGCCTTGAAGACAGTATGTTATCTGTCATCTACATAATAAAATATTATTCGTGTGGTTTGTTAAATCAGTTGTTTACTAAACGTCACAAAGGTAGCAAAGAGATGAATTTTCAATGCAACCCCTAATGTCCTGCCTAATGCCTGAATAAATGAGGTAGCAGTACACACAGTACAAAGAGCAGCACTGTGCATACAAATTTTATTTTAGCTTGTAAAGTGCCAATAAGAAAAACGCTTTCAGTAGTCAGCTGTCTGCAGTTGTTTCATATTTCTTACTACAAGCAACTACGTTCACCACACTCATTTTCAGGACTTGTAAAAGCTTGATGCAGACAATTGTCACTAGTTCAATGAATCAAATGCAAAAAAATCCATTTTTAGTTTATGGAGAAAGTGGTGGGGTTGCCTGCCAGATGTCATGTGCTAGACAACTTACATGCACGGTTGACTTCAAAGATGAAGATACCGACTGTGTTTTTTATGTCATTAAACCCATTAGGCATTTTCTCACATCGGCTGCACACATGCTTGCTCCCTGCCTGTGCTGAATGAGCCTGTTCATTTTGATCAGCATCATGGTAGTCTGGCTACTTGCCTTAGTTCACCAAAGGGGAAGAAGGGTCTCAAAAGAGGCAGACTGGGAAGGGAGGCCTTTCTAATGCAGTGCAGATCCAGCACCGATTTCCTCTGGAGCTGGAGGATGCCAGTGGCTGCAGAGCTGCCTTCCAGACCAGAGGAAATCTCAGAGGGAGGGGGAAATGGTCAATCAGTGCTGTACTAATCCAGCCCAGCTGTTCTTTCCTGACTCAATGACCATTGCAGAGCTTTAGAAGAGGAAGCTATTTATGCTTCTGGTGAAATGTGTCTTCTGGAAAAAGATAATTGCTTTAAATTATCAGCTCACAATTGTAGGTTGCATTTTTCTAAGCTGAATTTTCAGTTCTGCTATTCAACTTGAGAAAAGATAGAAAGTGACATCCATGGAAGATTGCTTCAGAATGTCTCTAAAGCTGGCCTGTTTTTGAAATGTGTATGTTTTGATGCAGGAGCTGATGTGATTTTTTTGTATGGCTTAAAAAAACCCAAAAGGTGTAATTGTTTTGCCCTTCATTTTTTCATTCCAGGCAGAGAATTTTTTGTGGGTCTTTCCAGGCGGACAAATCAACGTGGTGCAGAAATACTGGCTGATACATTTAAGGTTTGTAGATTCATTCATGCCACAGGAAATATAAGGTATTATCCACTGAACCAATTTAAAAATTCTACTAGCCAAGCCGTTTGTCATACTCAAGTGCTTTATTTAGGACTTCAAAAAAAAAAAAAGTACAAGTTACTGAAAAGGTTTGAGAGTGAAGTGACAGATGCTCAAGTTGGATCTGAAATGTGAGAGAGCTGCATAAAAGTAACTTGGATAGTGGGAGGCTGTTGTTATTTGAGAGCGTATCAACACTCACGTTCTTAATGTTCTCATGTATCAGCAATGTGTTCTTATTGCTGGTCCCTGGAGAGGTTTTATGTACATACTGTTTAATTGTGCATTTTCATGTATTTCTTTACAGTTGCAACAATAGTAATGTTTGAAATGTGCACTGGAGTAAAATTCAGAACATGAGACAAGACAAGCTGGTCCAGAGGGATGTATCATACTTAAGCAGTTGACACTGTGCCCTGGGATATGTTGCTATTGTTAATTTGCAGAGAGTAAAATTAATTATGGAATGTGTCAATATAATTATGGAACTAGGACAATTTAAAAATATTTATAGCAACCATTCGTTGCTCCCATACAGGATTATGCTGTCTCCACAGTCCCTGTTCATGATTCCTTGCATCTGAAGAGCTTTTGCAGCATGGCTGGACCAAACTTGATTGCTATTGGATCAAGTGAAGCTGCACAGAAGGCCCTCAAGGTAAAGCACATAAGAAAATTTTCTAAACAACAAACTTTTTTTTTTGTTTTTAATCTCTACTGAAGGATGCTGGCATTTTAAAATAGATACAGATCAATGAAAGAGGAAGTACTTCTTCAGTACTTCTCAGTCTCCTGTGTGTGCAAACCATAAAGAATGTTTATATTAGGCAAGAGAACAGTTAATTTAGCTTTAGCTATCTTCAGGAAATAAATGGATTTTACGTGTTAAAATGGATTATGGAGGTTATTACTTAAAGCTTTGCTGACTAAGGAGGTGGTAATTTGGTGATAGGAGGGAGGAAGGAGATATCAGAGCAGGAGGAGATGTTTACTTTAGATGTTGCCATGAGGAAATGTGGCTTTTAAAATTGCTAGAAGTGAAGTAAAAGTTTTGGTATGAAGGAGGTGGGAGAGCGGTCTGTTCCCTGTTGCGAAGATGACCTCTGTACACATTTTGCAGTGTAGACTTTCTGGATAAGATCAGTAAGTAACTCCAGCCACAGGGACCAGAGTCCAGGACTCCTCATCCTTTTTTCCTCCATCACCTCGCTGCAAAATGAAGTTCCTTGCTGGTGCCACTTTTTCCTCTCTGATTCCATGAGGGTCTCATAACAGTGTGGCTTCAGCAGAAAGGAGGGAGAGTAGTCTTATCCCAGCCTTGCTTATAATTTGAGTCTCCGAACATTTTCCTTCAAAGTGGAAGGTGTGGGTTTGAACGCCCAGGCTAACAGGCCTTGTGGATCTGTGTCTCTTTGCTGGCAGACTGGCGAACCAGTAATCTGTTGTGCAGTAGGTCAATGCTGTACTACCACCCTCGTCCGCAATGGGAAACGTTTATTGTGCCTGTGGTTTGCATTGGGCTCAGTGGCTTTCTTGCCTGATGGGTGTGTTCAGAGCAAATCTACCAAATTAAGCTTTTTCAGAGACCTCTGAGCCTATGGATCTCATTATGCACATAGGCAAGGAGACAGCTCACCCAAGAGATCAAGCATCTCTGCCCCTGCATGGTAGCACAGCTGCAGGCACTGATGCTTTGCAGCAGAAACTGTGGGTGGGGCACCAAAACAGCAAAGTGCAACTGAGACCTTACCTGAAGTGAAGCTTGAGGGAGTTTGTCTGCCTTGATAAATTAGGACTTACCATCCTGCATGGTTTGCTTTGAGACACAGGTAAGCCAGAGCGTGTCTGAAAGCTTTATAGCTAAGTCTCTTACACTTTTTTTTATCAGGACTTGCCTTCAAAGGTTAAACCAAAATCTACTTTTCAGCGATGGCAGCAAGTCCCAAATTTTCAGCTTATGATTATACTGATTCTTTTGCCAATAAATAAGAACCTTAGTGCAAACCTTTGCTCTTTGTCTATGCAGAGGCCTCCTTGATGCAACATCATCACTAATGCATGGAGGAAGCCAGCTGTGTCTGCCTTATAGTAAATGAGGAGGGCTGGAGATAGCTGTGCTTAACCTAGTGAGAAAGCTCTCTGAAATCTGCTCCATTTAAATGCAACTTATGCAACCTGACTTGTATCTCTTGCCTTGGTTCTAAAGCATGAATTGTTTTAAAGAACAGTACTGCTCTCAGTGCCCAAGTCTACCAGTCTGAATCTGTGCCAGGCAGAACATTTACAACAGAATAGTATTAAACTCTGAAATCAACATCCCTGGCCCCCAAAGAGCTTAGGAACCCATCCTGCACATCTCGTACACGTCCTTGGCTTCAGTAAGCTAGTGATATGTATTACTTTAAAACATCCTTAAGTATTTGCAAGATGGAGGCTTGAGAGACTTCTTGTCCTTACTGCCATGCTGTGATATTTCATTGCACGTTTGCTTTTGAGATCTTATGGGCATAATCCTAGGACTTTTTATTTCCCAGCAGCATAATTTTTACTATCAGAGCTTGGCAGAGATTCTTTTTTATCTTGTGCGAGCTCAAGATGTAAAATATCTCAGTCCTCAGCTAAGATAAAACCACCATTTCAAATCTCAATCTCCCCTGCTGGACATGGGTTGAATTATGGAGGCCAGGAAAGTGCAGTCTTGGCTGGCTTAGACTTGCAGCCTGGCAGGAATTAAGGGAATAGGATAGAAGTCTGATTGCTCTGTGTGAGCTTAGAGGAGCTTTTAAACATGAGGACGGTCCCTTGGCTTCCCCCATAGTTTGGAGTGGCCTTCAGTTTGCTCATTCATTTGAACAAGCTGTCGAAGTTACTCTCTTATTAGAAATCACTATGTGAAGCTCTGGGGGCACATTCCTGGCTTATCACCCATGTCTTCTCCTCGAGAAACTTATGACAAATGGTTTTGGTTGTAAAGGTCTGATGTTCCTGATGCTGTGAGATTGATGTAGTCTGGGGTGGAAAGTGCCCTGCATCTTTCCCTGTGAAATATGCACTATCCCAAATATTAAGGCTCAAACTTGAAATGCGTTGTGAGCAGTAGCCTGATGAAGTTTGCAGATATCCAGACAGCCCTACACTTGTATAGAGTGTTTATAAACATGAGCAAAATTCAAGTGCAATACCGGTTGCTCAGAGCTGCAATTTGAACTTGAGCCAGGACTAATCTGAGAACTCATCAGTTTGATTAAAGCCTTTTGCACAGCTCGGCTAATCGTGTTGCAGCGCATCAATTTAGCTATTGTAACAAAAAATATTTTTTGGATAAGCTGACTAAATGTTGCTGGTAACTAGCTGTCCAGTAAATACCAACATTAATGAAGGTACAGTAAAAAGCAGATACATTTTTAAAAGAAAATTATAATTAACAAGATAATCTAGCAGTCTTTGGTTGTTGGTGGATATCCTTTAAAAATAAATCAACTATGTCAGTTTTCAGTGTGTTTCTCTGCATCGGAGATTTAGCAGCACGCTTACATGTGTGACAGTCGTGTTTGCTCGCACCCTGCCAGCCGAGGCCTGGAGGAACGGTTCTGTGCCATAGCATGTGCCATGGCCTGTGCCCTTCTTGCGCTCCCAGCGAGCTGACGGGTTACATCAGGCAACCACGTCACAGTCAGAGCTACGTATGAAGTTACCCAGAGTGTGTTTCTTGCTCATTGTATGGGATGCTACCCCACTCTTATCCTGGGGAACCTCTAGCTGTTCCTCCAGCAGTCTAAATCTCTTCAGAGAAGTTATTGGAAAACAAGTAGGTAAAGTGTCTGTCTTGGAAATGGCAGAGTTGGCAGCGCTGCTTATACCTAGCTTTCTCTAACGTTTGAAATCTTGCTTTTTGACCTCAGTGAGTTCTTTGTATTTGTTCACTTGCCTCCAAACTAAAAAAACCTCCGTTGGTAATGAGCTTCTTGCAGTCTTGGAGAAATGCAGTTGCAATAGAATCTTGTGAGGCACTGATACTCTGAATTAAAAGCTGCTCCCTGGATTTCACCAGACTGAGCTACAGCAGCGCTGTCAGCTGCTGCTCTTGTTCCCCATCACAATCTGTGTGACAGTTTGGTCCCCCGAGCTTCAGCTGAGTCATTTGCCTGGCACAGCCCAGCATGCCACTCCTTTGTTGTGATAGCTTGTTATTTTAAACCTCTCTTTTGTTGTTGCCATTTTTCATGTCTGCTCTGGAAATGCAGTCGTACAAGCAAGGTGATTAAGCTGTCATTAACCATCTCTGGTTGTTGAGTTGTTCATTCTGTAGTGTGTCTTGTTAGGCAACAAGTGAACTGCTATGTCATGCTATGCCAACATTTTATATTTAAAATAGGGTCTGTCTTCCCACTAGCAATCTTGTTTGAAAGAGAAAAAATTCTTCATTGTTCTTACCGGTGCAGTTCATGTATCCTTACAATACTTTAAAAGTAGAAAAAGAAATTGCATCTGGTGCTCACATATGGCAGAGTGCAATTGATCATGAGTATAGTGCTGTGTGTGTAATGTAAAGCGCTGCAAGTGAGCTAGGAAATGAGTGCACAGTTTAGGGTTATAGAGCACTTGCTAGAAGCAGATAATACATTAGAAGTGACATTTTAACCATGAAATCCTCTTCAGACTCTGGCAGGTGAAGAATATTTGGGCTGCAACTGAGAAGTGGCACTCGAGGAAACTGGGTGAAAGAGAGAGACAAATTAACTGCAGAAACTACTGGGGCCTGTAGTGGCTATTACATCTGAAACTTCAGCTTCCCTTTGCTGTTTTCTGCATGCATTTATTTCCTTCTTGTAGCTAAACCTGTTCATAATTCTGTACACATAACTCCATAGTTGAACATTGGCCATGGCTCTTGAGCCAGTAAGGCCTGGGATTATTTTTCTGTTCCCTCAGTGAAGCCAGGACTTCCTCAAAACATGTCACTTTTGGGCTCTGATGCTGCACTGTTGGAGTCGCTGACCTTCACCGTGAGTGTGAATGAAGACAAATTCAGGCTGTGATGGTGCCGGCCCTGTCATAGGGAGGTGACAGCGCTGTGCTGTGGGCGAGTGCT
Source organism: Phaethon aethereus (assembly GCF_964289735.1). Lineage (NCBI taxonomy): Eukaryota > Metazoa > Chordata > Aves > Phaethontiformes > Phaethontidae > Phaethon > Phaethon aethereus. Next base: position 19,275,355 of record NC_138584.1, read on the forward strand.
CTGCACTGCTTTTTCTACAAGAAGGGACACAGCCCTGGGGTCCTGCTGGGACAGCAGATGAGCAGGAACTGTCCCGGGATGTAACGCAGTTCAGGTTCCAGCAGCATAAAGCAAACGCTAGGCAAGATGACAATGGGAATCATGACGCAGCATCTGTTACACACTCCTTTCTGTACTCTCTTGCTCTATACTAAATCCTGAAAAGCCACCTTTGTGTCTGTTGGCTGTTTGTGTTGGTTGCTACAGAGCAGAAATCTCCTCTGCTTTCTATGATGAATGAAGGCTTGGACATCGACAGATGAATGAGGGACACAGGCTTGGTTTAAGCAGCTTTGTCTACAGTCAAGCTATTCTCTGTCACCCTTTGGGTAACTCAGTATCAGTCACAAAGGATCTGAGGGTTACAAGTGTTGTTCCCAGCTTTGGCAATCTCAACTATTTCCATGCAAGCAGTACATGTATCTGTAGCAAGTGCCTGCTAATGAAGGTGTTCTTTCACCCGTTGGGAAATGAGGGTTGTCCTTTGGGTAGGCTCTGATGTCGGGCACTCTCCAAAGGAGTAACCCCAGGGTCTCACCACAGGACTGGTAGAGAAAGCCTCCGGCTGACCCCCCTGCTCCAGAGTAATGCCGGGTGCCTGGTGGTTGCTGATGGATCTCGGAAGGGAGCGGAGGACTTGGAAGGTGGGAAACCCATCATGGTGCCTAGGAGTGAGGGCTGCAATGCGGATAGCACTCATCCCACCATATAGAATCACAGGATTATAGAATAGTTTGAGCTGGAAGGGACCTTTAAAGGTCATGTAGTCCAGCCCCCCTGTAATGAGCAGGGACCTCTTCAATTAGGATGGGGCTCTGAGCAGCCTAATCAACCTGACCTTGAATATTTCCAGGGATGGGGCATCTACCATCTCTCTGGGCAACCTGTGCCAGTGTTTCACCATCCTTGTGAAAACTTTTTTCCCCTATATCTAGTCTAAATCTACTCTCTTTTAGTTTAAAACTGTTACTCCTTGTCCTATCGCAACAGACCTTGCTATAAAGTCCGTCCCCATCTTTCTTATAAGCCTCCTCTAAGTACTAGAAGGCTGCTGTAAGGTCCCCCCGGAGCCTCCTCTTCTCCAGGCTGAACAACCCCAGCTTTCAGTCTTTCTTATGGCCTGAGCTTCATCCCTGTGGCTACTGTATCTGGAATATTGCCTCCAAGATCTGGGATGATGGAGGACTTCCTGGTTTCACGTGAAACATCTGGGATTTCACCTGGTGGTTTCAGAGGAATGGATGCCAATTACAGAGGCAGTGTGGCCGTGGCAGATGTCAGGGCTGAGTGGCATTGCCACAAGGAGTGCAAGGCAGAGCAGGTAGTGTGGCTGAGCTTGTAAGCCCTCACGTCCCACGGACAGACCTGCCCTAGCAGAACCTGGAGCGATGGTGACATCTGCACTTCTGAGCTCATCCTTGGTATCCTGGGCTCCGACCTCATTAATAGGTGGGATTTAATTATGGTCAGGAGTGTATCGGAATATGTGTAGTAGTGTAATACCAGGGCTTCAGCAAATACCTTTCTTTTTTTACCCCACTTCCGATAAAAGGTTGGACATGATTGCTCTGCCTTGTTCTTGACTCTCCCATTCGATGTCTTCTGTTGGGAGTGGAGCTGCTCATTCATCCCTTCAATTATTCCCTGAAGCATGCTATTGCAAATGCAGCCCCATACACTGTTTTGACAGAGGTCAAGGGAGGCTTAATGAAACCACATCTTAAGGATAAAGTAGAAAGGACTCTCTTCCGGGCAGCTAGGCCCTTGGTCTGTATCCAAAGCCATGATTAGAGCAGTGCTTTTAAAGACTTGGGTGCAAGGAGTTGTCTAGCATTGGCAGTTGCCCCCATTCCTGTGATTAAAGGTCTTTTGTTCTTAGATTCTGTCTTGTATAACTGAAGTCCCTGCTGTGTGCCAGGTTTAAAAAGACGAGTACTGTTTCCCTGTGTAAGAGAACCTCTTGCCTGCATAAAAGCTAAGGGTTTCCCAGCTCTGCCACAGAAGCATCTCCAGAACAGGCACCTAAGGGAAAACTTCATCTATCTGATGTTCTTAGAAAGCAGCCCGTACCCCTGGGCAGCAGGAAACAGCTCATCTAAATCCGCTCTTCCTATTGTCTGTATAGTGTCTGTCTTTTCTAGTAATGCACAAGTTTATCTCTTCTTCCTTAAAAATTCATCATTTGTGCCTCTGCTTATTCCCTGCATGAAGTCATAATCCTCTATTTACGATATCACAGTGGGTTGCTGTGGAAATGATTACTAATATTAATAACCCAAAGAGGATGACATCAGGTAGGGAATTAGTAGAAAGTGCAGATGAATGCTGACTTTTCTGTAATGCAGCAACAAAGAAAGGTTAGTGAAATGCAGAGAACAATTGACAACTTGCCCCTAAAAATAAAAATTAAAAAATGAGACTTTGCTCTCAACCTTATAGATGGGAAAATTAGTCCATTTATAAAATTCTGTGCTTCCCTTTAGCTCATGTTTGCTTCCTCTGGGTCAGATCCTATGAGATATTGCGTACTTTCAGCTCCTGATTTTCCATTACTTTATGAATTATGGATGTACAGCATCTCAGAGAACAGAGGTCTTAGCCGAGTACCAGATGACCTGCTACTTTAAAAAGGCAATTAGTTTTGGGTTTTTTTTTTAATTAAAGTTAGATGTGCTAATAAACATACCGTGCTTAACTGAGTGTCAGTGCTGTTCAGTTTTCATATATGGAGAAGAATCTAGTCTTTTGGAAGATACAGATTTAAAAGTATGTGTTTATAGAATCGAGACTGCTATATTAGTCAATTTATATCCATTTTTTTGAAAAGAACGACGGAAGTATCCCTTTCAATACATATTTGCCATCACCAGTAAGGCTGTCAGCCGCAGGAGCTGGGTCAGAGGCTGACCGAGAAGATATCGTTTACTTGCGTAAATGGAGACTCATGTTTCTGTTCCTTTACTTCTATTTGTCTATTCTCTCCCTGGGTTCCTGTTCCAAAACACAGGATGTTTGCCCTCTCGCCTTCTTCAAGAACAAACGTAAGCCTCTTCCTTTTCCCCTCCTCAGGTCGTGGTTTCCCTTTGCAGCAGTCCTTGGGCAGAGCTGGCAGGCAGGTGACAATGTGGCTGTGACACAAGGTGGTTCAGAGGGGCAGAGCAGCACAGGCGTGCGTGTGAACGGCAGAAGGTACCCATCACGTCTGCAGTGACGCAAAACGTGTCCTGTGCCAGGAAAAGCCGAGGAGTGGAGTGGGAGAGGTTGCTTATAGAACTCTGCCTTCTGGAAAACATGACTGAGAGGGTGCAGCAGGGAGGAAAAGCCCAAAGCCCAGCTGCTGAGAGCATGGGTGGTAGGTAGAAATTAAAGTAATGCTCTGGCTGGGCTGTGTGTGGACTAAGAAATTTTGCGTTTTGACCATGGCGGACTGGGGCATTGCTGGTGTGTTTGCATCCATAGGGTCTTGTCTATCCTATCCTATATCTCTAGCAGACTTTTCAATACCTGACAAGAAACCTTAGATCATTCTACTGTGATTTATGCTGCTCAAAGTGGCTGCCTTGTCCACTTCCTGCTGAGTCTACCCTGCTGTTGTCTCTCCTGCCTGTCGGGGGTGACACTCCTGATATATCTCAACATTTAAGCAAGATCAATGGCTTTTCCAGCTCTGCTCTTCTGTCCCTTCTGGTCAGTCTGGCCGACGGCTTATGGTCACTCTTGGCACTGCTGCATTTCAGGGAAACTCTGAGAAGCTGAGTAGTGTGGTTTGTATGGCAGGCTGAGTCCTGGCACCCAGGTGTGTAGCACTGTGGCATATCTCTCCAGCCCCACTCTGTCCTGGATCTTCCTGTGTTGAATGCTAACGCTGTTACTTTCTCTCTTTGGTGCTGACTGTTTCTCCAATACGAAGAAGTGAGGAAGGAACTTAATAGACAGAGACAGGGCCATAAAACAATGAATGACATTCGGTGTAGATTAGTGTAAAGTGATGTGCAGCAGTGACAGGGAGAATGGCAATGTGAACATCACATACGAAGTAATGTGCTCTGACTGATCATTACCACAGAAATAAGATCCTGGGATTGTTGAAATTGCCAGCTCAGCAGAAAACCAAATGGAGAGCATCATTATGCCACTGATTAAAGCTGTGGTGCATCTGCATGTCGGCTGTTGCGTGTACTTTTTGCATGCATGATCCCGTCATTCCAAAAAGGATAGAGCAGAACTGGAAAGATTGAGAAAAGTGCAATAAGGATGGACAGATACCTGGAACAGCTTGCCCAAGGAGATGAACTGAGCAAGCTATGACTATAACCTGAAAAAGAGATGTCTAAGATGGGATGATAGATGCCTGTAAAATCAGGAATGATGTGGAAAAGGTGACACATCAAGGGATGTTTTCCCAAGGAAAAGGGATCAATTGTTCATTGTCTCTTCCAGTGCAAGAACCAGGGGAGCTCTAAAGGCAAGGGGCACGAAAGGGAAAGAAATGCTTCCTCCTATAGTATGTGTCTTAACTCTGAAGCTACCTTGCTACAGGTTCAGAAGCCAACTGGATTGACTCCTGGGGCAGTGCTGTAGGTGGTATCACTCTGTGTGACAATTGATGAGTTGAGTTCCTGGGAACCCCACACCAAATCTTGGTAGCCTCCAGTCCCTGTCTTAAGATCCAGAAGTGGGATATTGTCATCTCTGACATGGGGCTGGGGCCCAACATCGTGTAGCACTAAAAAAGCTCTTCTAAGTTCTGCAAGCATTAAAAAATGGCAGGTTTGGTAATCAGCAGTATTTTCCAGGTTGCAAGTAATAATTTACCTTTCTCAGTCCTCCCTTCAGATGGCAATGTACTGGCCAGATGCCTGTCCTCATCTTTTGCCTTAAATGTGTAAGGGCATAAGGCTGCCATTGTTCTCAGAGAAGTGGTCCTTCCTCCAAGCAGAAGAGAAGCACTTTGTCCTCCAAACTCCCAGCCAACCTGGGAAGATCTGACTGCATATTCCTGAGTTATTCTTCTCATCAGTGTTAATGGCCCTGCACCACAAAAGACTTACTTTTCATCATTGCAGGCAAAGTCTTGATGTAGTTTAATCTTCTTCTCCCAACTTTCAATCTCTTGGATTAAAATCTTCCAATTTGCTCTGTACTCCAGGGCAAATGTTAATCGTCATTGTAAAACAGGCCAAACTTTAATGAGCTTGGAAAGAAAAAAAGAGATGGGATGGAAAAAGTATCTTAAATAGTTTTAAGTAAATAGTTTTCTTTTAATAATAGTGAGACTTGAAGGATTTAGGACAGGGTAGCTGAAATCTGGTGAGGTGAAGGGTTACATGCATTGGACTTGGGCTTAGGTTTGGTTTTTCTTCTAGTTGGGGGCTAGATGAGAAGGGGCTAATCAAAACAAAAATCAGACCCTGAAAATCTGTGTTTCTGCTTCTCTGCCAACATGACACAGGCATTTTTAAGTGCAGTGTTCATTGCCTTGTTAGCAAGAGAAACATTCAGTGCATGTTTGGTTTTGCTTGTGGGGTGTTGGAGATAAAAAGGTGCATTGCAGGTGTGGTGGGTCTGGTCGCTGTCTGTCCCGTTGCAATCTGGATGTGAGTTGGTCCCAGATGCCAGCAGGGCTCAGACAGGGGCCTTCCTTATGGAGGGGGAAGATCTGTAACTGAGCTTGGCCTGGTTTAGAAGCACATGTGGTCATCTTAACTCTGTCAGTGATAATAGACCCTAAACACGTGCACATTTTTCCTTCATGCATAATGCGGCTTCATATTTAGGATTATTTAGCTTATCCATTACCTCAGTTGTCTGAGGACACACTGTAAAAAACTATAGAAAAGGCATTTTAGGCTATGTGAATGACTTCAATATAAGGAAAGCATGACTAAGGGCTGAGAGAATGTGCAATGAAAATTACCCTCTTCAGGCTGAAGAAAATTCCCAGAAAAACTAGGCATGTGGGAAATGCCTGGCTCTTAACATAGCTGGTCATACAATGTTTGTGGGCAGCAAGCCAGCTCTCCACAAGCTCATTGTACAAGTGCTATAGTCTTTGTAAACTTGTCATTTCCAAAAAAGCCCCATATTTTTGGGGTGTGTCTGATAGAAAACACAATCAAAGATAAAGCAAGATAAAACCTTGCTTTTATCGCTTTCTCTGCCATAGAGTCCTATCTGGCCAGGCACATGTGCTCAATGACTTTACATAACAGAAATATGGAAAATGCCATGGGTCTTTAAAATTACCTGATTGCATCATATTGGTGCATTTGTGCTGCATCCAGAGCTTCCCTATGGGGCAGGTTTTGGGGGGTGTTACTGCCTGGGCACTCTTTCAAGAAAGTGGTTTTTGAAATTTTACTTCGACTTGCAGGCATAGGTGTAACAGCGATGAAAGCTTGCAAATACGATTTCCTTCTTGTCTTAAGAGCCGAGGGAGGGAGTAATCTTGTCAAACCTCCAGTTACTAGTAAGCAGTTTCTTGTGGTGGTGATTGAGCTAGCTGAGATCCCGTCACAGCTGTGTGCTCAAACTCCTGTGCTGCTTCATCTCACTTCCCTGCTCATTTTTTCTCGTTTGTTTCTGAATTAATTCAGCCACCACTTCTGTGCTTTTTCACCTGGAAAACAATCCTCCTAACGTGCCCTTGCCATCACCTCCCAGGCTTCCCGAAGCTGGTTCGTGCCTCGTGCCGGCACAGCTAGAGCCCTGCCGCTTGTTCTTCACTTCTGCTCGCTGCTGCTGCTGTTCTCACGTCAGCATTTTGCATCTGCGAATGAATGGGAGATGTGTCCGTACCCTTCTGCTTAAGAATTCATTCGTAATTTCGTATGGAAGTGTTTCACAGTGATTCACAACGTATTTCTGATGAATGAGCTGTTCCTCCAGAAAACCTACAATGTCGGGATTCAGTTTCCAACAAGGACTGAAGGAGGCACAACTGGGAGCTGAGCAAAATCCAGGCGTGGTGGCTTTTCGTCTACTGATACGTGTATTTCAGTGCAGATTTAATAAATGTTTCCTTAATCCAGACTTAAAAAGATTATGTAGGGAAGAAAAGAGAAGCTGCAGGTAGAGGATGAGTCTGCTGTCTCTGATTGCCGGGGAGAAGAGTTTCACTGGGTGCAAGCATGTCACCTGCTGCTAGGTGTCCGCAAGATAAAGGAAAGCGTCATAAAATACATCTTGGCAACATAACAAACAAAATTATAAATAGGAAAGTCAACCAGGGTAAGCACAGTAATAAAAATACATCTGGTGAAGTAAAGGTGCAAGAATTTTTCCCCAGAAAAACACATTAACCTTTTATGGAGGTAGATGTGATCTTGGGAACTCCTCTGAGTTTCATAACTTCAGAAGAAACAAGAAATGACAGTCTGATAACACTTCCTCAAGAATGCATGGCATTCTTCGTTGTGAGTCTCGTGTTCTCCACAGGATGTGGATGAGTCAGGATACAACATGAAAAATGTATCCAGACCTATAAGGGAATTACTGTAGGTGTGTGCAAGCATGAAGTTGCTTTGTTGCTTCCCGATACATTGTAGATCCTCCTTATAATTCAGTTCTATATAGTGTTTCTATGAATGAGAAGTAGTACAAATGAATGACCTTGTAAATAATTCAATTATAAACTTAACTGTGCCTCAAATCAAAGTCTGCTCTCTGCTATGCAATGCAGATCTGTGGGGTTTCCCTGAGAAGGGAATTTAGTCAAAAAAATTTGTTAACAGAATATCAGTTTATTAAGATAATATTAGTGTGAGTATTTTTAAGCTGGAAAAAAAAGCCTTTTCTTCCTGTTTGCATTGTTGCAATCCATGTGAGAACGGGGAACTAGAAAAGAAACTGAAACTCTTGCATTTTCTTAGGCTTTCAGTAGGACCAAAGTCTTTGACTGACCTTTGTTCCCTTCGACATTATTCTCAGTCTCTATCGGGGTGAAGCCGATGTAAAGCTGGAACGGTACAATGGGGCGTCAGGCGTGGTGTCTCCAGGCTTTTCCCATCTTTATTAAAAAGTTGAGTCTGATCCAAAACATGGGATCTCAGGCTTCTTGTGTGCTGGGAGTCTCTGTCTCTGAAATTCCAGCCAGTATCCAAATTTGTTTATGAGCCCTATATTTATAAATGAAACCTCTGAAACCCACCAGCTCTACTGTTCTGAGCAGGTTATTGTGTTATCCCCTGGGGAACGAGGATTAGCGCAGACATGCCTTCTCGATCCCCGGCACAGGTGCTTAGTGAAAGAGTAACTGCTTGGAAAGCAGAAAGGAGGTCCTTGAAAAGAATTAGGATTGGGCTGATATCCAAACTGGGAATGGTTCCTGTCCTGTTGGTGTTAATTCATGGTCATTTATAAATATTGAATGATGGCTGCTTTCTTTGAAGGTGCTGAACACCTACAGTTTCCATCAATGCAAACGGGAGTTTTGCATACTCAATGCACATTTCTTAAGCATTGTCCATGAGGTCTGGTCCTTACCAAGTGCACTGGTTAATCCTGCCGCTTGCAGGAACTATTTTACAGAGGTTTTCAGTTAGGGTTGGTAGATTCTTCTTTGAAGGGCAGAGATTTGCTGCATAGCAAAATGGCTCTTGGCTGACTTGGCAATTGTAATTAGCTACTTTTTGAAGCCTCTGTTCTCCCATTTGTTTGGGGCTGCTAATGTGTTTGGTCTAAATAGCTGTGCTTTGTGTCTCCTGGCAGACCATGCAACAGATGAGCGACCACCGCTATGACAAGCTGACGGTGCCTGATGATGCTGCAGCGAACTGCATCTACTTAAACATTCCCAGCAAAGGCCATGTCTTGCTGCACCGAGCCCCTGAGGAGTACCCGGAGAGCGCGAAGGTGAGAGCCGTGCTGAGGGTGGCTGGGAGACCCCCAGTGTCCCAGCCTTGCTGGGAAGTCGGTGGGAATTGAAATTGGGTGCTTTCCAGAATGACCTGTTGTATCCTGTCATGGAATTATCAGATGGTGAAAGGTGGGAGGCCTGGGCTCCATTCTCATCTCCACTACTGTTTTAATTACTTTGTCTCTTCTGCCCCTGGTGCTGTGTCTGCATAATTGGAAACAGCAACAGTTCCCCTCACTGCAGTATTGATGTGCATGAATCCCATAGCCAGAAGGCCATGTATACTGTAAATGTTTTTGTTGCTGAGCACGTGCTGAAATCCACACCTGTTTCTTCTGTAAATACTTAGAGAAAAAGGAAAACAGGTGTAAAATGTAATGATTTCTGTTCCATTTTCTTTCCTAAACAGGTTTTTGAAAAACTGAAGGACCACATGCTGATCCCAATAGCCAACACAGAACTGGAGAAAGTAGACGGGGCACTCACCTGTTGCTCTGTGCTTATTAACAAAACTTCAGAATTATGAGTTTACAGAGTCCCTCCCTTGTAACTGGCAATAATGTTACACAAAAGGTAGACAAATCTGTATCCACACTTTTATTGTTTTTATTGACAATCTACTGTACCACTGTGCTACTAACCCTTGTTTACAAATTTTTTGCTTTGTGTATTTTTATGTCCTTGCAAATGGTATTTAAGGTGGATGTATGGTTTGTTGGGGGCACATAACTCTGAAGTATGTTAGTCCCATGGGCTAGCAGAAGACAATTATAATGGCTAACCTCTAGCTTTAGTGATTTAACATATCTTTGTGAAAATTTTATGAAAGCCAACTAATTCTCAACATTTCAAGTACCTCTGTCTTTACACTGTTCTCTTCTCCTGTCTTTTTTCTCTTGCTTCCTTGCTCTGCATCTTTTTTCCTTCCTCAGTCCTCTTTACTTTCAGTGATGCAAGGTATTGGGGGGACTTTACTCTTTACTTGGTATCTTGTGTGGTAGAGAAGCTTTCCGTACACTAGCTGGAAGAGTGGGCAGTGGACCGTGCTCAAAGTCTCAGATGTATCACGTTGCTGCTGCTGGGCAGAGTTGTGGCTGAAATTGGTTTCAGGTGCCAGGTAGCGACTTCAGAAAAAGCTTCCTCCGACAGGAGCGTTCAGGGGTGATGTCTGCCTCAGAAGCTCAAATGACAGAAAAAGAGATAGCAGGGCACACACAAAAGGTACATCTTGCAAGTTCAGGTCCCAGTTTGCTGCTTAATGCTGTGACTTTCAATTTGGTGAGAATGGAAGAGGAGTTTTTAAAAAGACCAGATCCCAGGGAGCACCCAGACCACAAAAATGAAAGACTGAGATGCTTTTGGAAAAGTTAAACCTACATAAGTAATCTAAAATATGGGGTTTTCTAATTTTCTTTGTTTACTACTTTATTTCTATCTCTCCTTTCTGTTTTCTCCTCTTTTGGAGTCCACTTTCTAGCAAAATTCAAAAGCAAAGGGTGATAGAAGGAGTTAAAGGACAGCTATTCCTGGATTATGCTCATGAATAAGGGAAGCTATTTTTTCCTGAAAGATTGGCATTTGTACTTTATCTGTCCTTGGGCAGTTTTCCTTGGAACAATAGCCATCTTATTTTTTTTGATTGCATGAATATGTACTGTGGTATTCAGTTAAAACAAATATAATTTTTGTAGCAAATTCCACAACATGTTTACCCACTGAGTCATACTTTTTTTTACCACAGTAAAGTGAAGCATACCCCATTGTATTCACATGCTTCTTGTTAAACCACTTGTAAACTAAGGATGGAGAAATTCCCAAACAGAGACAGTAGTGGGAACTCTCTAGAGACTCATGAATAGTCTGAACATGTTATCAGCTTCCTAGGCATCTCCTCCCCCTTTCCTGAACCATCTTGCTAAGGTACAGTAGGAAGTGAGTAGAGGGGGCCAAGGCAATGTGGTCTGCAGGAAAGCAACAGTATTAACCGAGCGCACACCTGGATATCCTGTGGAAACCTGCATGCTTTTTTGTGCAGTCATAAGGGAGGAAACATGAGTATTCATATCTGTAGGGACTCCTCAGCGTATCTCTCACTTCAGCTCAGCGGCTAATGAGGAGGAAACCTCCTGGCAGCTACCAGAATACATCTGGTGCTTTGTGAGCACACTGTATGTTGTGATGACACAAGGTACCATGAGGGGGAGAGCAATGACGAGCGAATACAATATATGTGGAAAGAGAGCATGTCCCAAAGGAAGTCTCTAGCCAGCCAAAGCAAGTGCTGTTTTTGTGGCTGAGTGCTGTCCCAAAGGGTTCTCCTAATGTTTCCCCTTAGTCTCCTCCATTCCCATGTGTCGCAGCCCAAAAGGAGTCATTTAGGACGACCTCCTTCCCCGTGAGACCAATGACCAAGTTCGTGATCCCCCTGGACTGAATTAAGGTGAAACGACACCAGTCAACCAATTTAACAATTTATGTAACCTCATGCCTTGCATTTTGTATTATTAAATTACTCAATGGCAACTACTCTAAGTAAGTAATTCAACTAAACAAACAAGTCCCCTACAGTACATCTTTTACACTTTGACAAAGAGAGGAGAGAGAGAAAGACAGCAAAGAAGATACCACCACCTGTGGATCCAGCGGTGTCCCATTGGTCCTCTTGATGCTCCTTGGTGGTGGGGGTCCCCCTTTTTGCTTCTGATGGTGTCCTTTTTATACAGTCTGAGTCCCACAATCTCTGTCTGCATGCATATGCAACAGGCTGGTTCAATCAGGGAATGGCACCTCTTCAGGCCTTGGTGTCTCTTCCCAGGCATTGCGCAGGCTGATTCAATCAGGCAATGGCACCTTGTGGTGTTGCCTCCCGGTATTCAACCAGGCAAAGGCACCTTATCTCAGTCTTTTCTGGGGTCCACCCCATATTGAGGCATGTTCAAGCTTTTGTACCAAGAAAAAGGTGTGAGTTCCTCGGAACTGTGAAATGTTTAAGACAGAAACTGCATATTGGTCTGCCACACCATGTGCCATCATTTAAGCTGACCCAGGTGATCAGACTCTAAGGATGTAAACATTGCAGTGGGGAATCTCTCTTCCTACCTTCCCTTAGTGCTTTTTAAATATCTGATAAAACATCTTGCATTTTAAAATAACCTGACATTAAACAAAGATTTTGTGCCAAAAGTAACCTGTAGTATTTAACTGTGACCTTCAAGAGGCAAGCTATACTCTTAAAAACCTATGCAGCTGTGAGAGCTGTCAGACAAAGCCAGAACAAAATCCCCCTGATCTGTCTGTGCACCTCCTGGGGCCTGGCCCCCATCCATGTCCTTCAGTTCCTCTTCCCTCTTGCTAAGGAGCCAGAGCATCCAGCTACACTGGGGACAGTCTTAGGCTGTGGGATTTCTATTCAATTTATTTCTTAAATGTCCTGTTGGGGTTTTTTTTCCCCCACCATCTCTCACCTTTCTCCTGTCTCTCCTCAGACTCTCATTTCTAGTTTATGACATGATGAACAATTTTCTTTTTTAACCCCGAGTGATTTTGCCTTCTGTTCTGTCAGTTCTCCTACTTCAGTCATCTTTTTTCCACGCTCCTCCCTCTTTGCTGTTCACTCCAAAGTATCCCAACCCATGGTGGACTATTGTAAACTCAGTCCTTCCTTGAGTAGGTGCCAGGACAGAGGAGAAACTGAGGCGTCCACTTTGTCATTGAGTGACTTCTTTTGAGCTGCGAAGATGACTGTCAACAGGAGCTATAGCTTCAGGGAGTGTCAAGGGTGGCTCCTCTTCTTTAGGTTTACTCCAGAAGAGAGAAACATTGGTGGTGGACACTGTTGATATCTTGCGTCCCTGAAAGCAATAGAATAGGTGACAATGAATTTCCCTAGCTGCCCAAGGGAGGGAGAGGGGAAGTTGGGATCTGGGAGCTGAGAAACATCTCCATTGACTGAGAGGTTGGTCTTTCACCTATTGCCATTTACATTTCCTTGCCTTTGGGGCTGCATTTTGATATACAGAAAGAGCAAGGGAGTGGCTGAGGGATGTGAATTCCCTCAGTTGATGATTTCAAATTTGTATTCAAACTGTCTTAACTCCAGGCACAGAATTTAGGTGCTCTAAGTCACACCTGCTTTCTCTGTTGGTCTCAGTAGGTGTCATAGCCTCCTAACACACATGCTCTAAATTACATCTTAGCCTGATGCCAAAACTTACTGAAGCTGCTTAGTGGGATTGCCCTCACCTCTCTGCTTTTAGCGTTATTCTTTATTTTGGCATTATAAAGCAAAAACATTAAAAGCACTTTAATTTGTGCATTTTTCAGTAAGGTACTAAGAACTAAAATCATGCCAAATGCATTTTGTTCTTGCTGTTTGCTGTTTTTTCTGTTGCCCAAATGAAGAATTCAGTTGTGAGGACATTTCTGCTGTGATACATATGCATCTAATGGGCATCCTGCACATCTTGTCATCAGGACATTTCTCAGATGCCTGATAGAAATCATCATCCTTGATTAATATAAATAATAAAATAAAATCCCAAACCAAAAAAGGAGATGAGACACTGAACACTAATAGGCGCCCACATAAAACACTTGATAACAACTGTCAGGCTATATGACATAGAGGCCAGTGCAGAAGGTCTTGTGGCTAATAGCTCAGCAGTGGGGCTTGAATTACTCATCAAAGGTGTTTTTTTTCCCCTTTGAGCAATCACTTTAGCTCAGTTCAAATAAAGGAGCTACAATGTGCATTATAGACCTTTCACAGATGTTATCTTTACTGTGAGTTTAGGAAGAGCTGTGATATGTGGGTTTCTTTCTTCACCAGAATGTGAATACAGTGTCTCTCTCTGCAATGAAAATGTGAATGCATACTGTACCTTATAAGATAAACTTGAATTCTTCTATTTCTGCATTTTTGTCTTTTCCATGCTAATATACTCCTTTTCAGTCTTAAATAGATGCCACTGTATGAAGCTATGCTCTGGGTTTTTTGGGTGATTTCCATGTGATAGGTACAGAGCTCATAGGCCATGTCCAGTTTTAAAAACAAAAAGTCAGTGCACAGAATGCTGTTTGTTTGCAGCAGATTGGGGATGAAATATGGAAAAAAATGAGCTTTTGATTTCATTCAGCTTCTTATGCATTTTATCAATGAAGTCAGCCAAATTACTTTGATAGAAAACATCAACATTCACGTGGAACCATTTGGGAAAAATAATTTACTATTTAAGATTCTCTCTTTTTGCTTTTATCAATAAGGAAGCTGAAAAGGTAAGACTGCTTAAAGAATGGTATTTATTAAGTGATTGTAAACAAAGTATCATTGGACCTCACATGTATTTTCAGAAAAGTTTTAACTGGACGTATGATGTAACTTGTATAGAGTTGCATGTGAATCGTGTTAGTCACTGTTTTACATTGTATTGTTCTGCAATATGACTACTGAACACAGAAGTGTTACATTTCATTAAACTTAAAATCTTGTTGCAGTATATAGTTCCCCACTTTTTGTGCCAAAAACAATACATTCCATAATCTGTTCTAATAGAGGTTTGCACTTTGATTTTTTTTCTTTGACTCTTGCAGTTTCAATACTATATATCCCCATCACGAAGGAATAAAGTGTCAGTTGTATTGTGCACTGTGTAGTTTTTGCCTCTTGTTTTGAAACTGAAAGCATATGCATCTAATTTAATACTGTTTCATGCCATTTTTTTATTTGGAAGCTTGTTACATGCCTAGAAATAAAGCCAATTATAGACACTAGTGCTAAAACCTTTGAGCCTGTTAGAAGAAATCTTGATTCTTTAAAAACAAATCACTGTTTCAGATTTTGATTTAGATTTTAGACTCTACATTTAAGAATAATGTCTAGAGGGGGGATATTGCCTGTGTGTTCCAGATGCAACTGGTTATGACTAAATTTTATTCTTGTCCAAGATAACTAAACAGATGTTACTGTAGTATAGTATTTTCTCTGTAGTTCCAGTATTTACTGTAAGTTACAAAAGGTAAAACTAGAAAGGTTTAGTGGCATGACCATTACGGTTAAACTATTTATGTAGCTCTCGTGTCTTTTCTCCCCCAGGTTGTCGAGAGGTGACTACATTTCAGACATTGCTTTGTGGTAACATGACAGACAGTCGCATGTTTTATATCTAAATACTACTTGTTGTGTGCTACAAATAGTGCATGTGCGGCTAATCTCTGCTTGTACCCTCCTGCTCTAATATCGTTACGTTATGATACCGGGCTTAACGATCTCGGGGGACGATGCAGTTACTCCAGGCTTCATGGACCGGTGTGGAAGTGGTCGTGGGCCTTCAGTGCCACCTTGTGGCAACCCAAGTGTCAATTGTTCAAGGCCTCAGTATTGTTGCTTCACTTTCGTAAGAAACCCAACATAAATTAACAAGACTGTAGCAAAAGAATTACATCACTTTCAGACTGTACAGCTTTGCTAGTAATAGGACTTATAATAAACCATAATATCATACTTTTGCTGGGGAAACAGGGACAAGGAAAGATTTCATTAGGGCTGATCTAAATACAGCCTTTGTACTAATTCAACTACACTGGTTAAAAATGTGATTTTTATATTAATATATTTAAGTTGATGCTATATCTAATGTGGATACGTTTAGTTTGCTGCAATTACTATAGGAAACTGCTGCATTTATATGCATTTTTGTGTACCTACATGGAAGAGAGTTGGTACCAATTTACTTGAATTTGTTTTTAAATAGCAATAATTAAAAATAACAAAAGCTATACAAGCCATTCCCACTTGCCACATTAAGAAGTCCCTCATGGAATATCAAAGCATAATAGTAATTTAAAAAGGAGTGCCCTTTGCAAAATTTAGCTGTAGAATATTCCTTCAGCAAGTAGAGACTTCTGCACTTGGGTGTATGAATTCACTCTCCACTGTAAGTACATCTTGCTTAAAAAGCATCAATCACAGTCTCCTGCATCATAAACTCCAAACATCCTCACCCCAAAAATTCATGAGCTGTAGGTTGATGGCTATGGGTTTGTAGTTGAAAACTTGCTGTTGGTAGCTCCAGACATCCATTTGATTTGGGCAAGGCCCTTGATCTGGATCTGTAA
Source organism: Phaethon aethereus (assembly GCF_964289735.1). NCBI lineage: Eukaryota > Metazoa > Chordata > Aves > Phaethontiformes > Phaethontidae > Phaethon > Phaethon aethereus. The sequence goes on from NC_138584.1 coordinate 19,291,364, forward strand.
CTGAACCACACTCTTTCCCTTCTCTCTGCCTGGCAGCTTCCTGCCCCCTCCCTAGGGACGTGGGGATGCACAGCCCAGTTGCTCTTGCGGTGGAGAGCGGTCCAGCCAGCTCCAAAAAGGGGCTGTCCTGGGGGAGGACCCAGTCCCTTGAGTCAGGACCAAGAGGCAGTATGGGGTGGGAGTGCATGAAGCTCCTGGGTGGAGGCCCCTGCTCTGCAGTAAGGACAGGCTGCCTGGAGAGGGGTTGATCAACGAGGGCAGAGGGGGAAGAAAACCTGGAGCCAGTCGCAGCTCTGAAAAGCCGACCGACTTCACAGATTGTGACAGTGTTACAACATTTTCTAGGTCCAGTGTTGTGAAAGATTTGAACAGCACTGGTTTGTAAGCAGTTTCTGGAACTTCTTTGTCTCAGAAATTTATTCTTGATGGACATTACATGTGTACATACTCATAAAACCAGTGCAATGTCCAGAATCTTCCCAGCTCCTTTGAAAGGAATTATCTCTAACTCGCTCCTCATTGAGGCTCACTTCTTAATACTGATGTTAACCTCCTGAAATGAGTTTCATGCTGAGAGTAGTCTTCTTCCAGCTGCCTGAACCGTTAAATCCTGCTAGGATTTATCGGCATTAAGTCTGCTAAAATGTATTCTGTTCTTGCATTCTCTAACCACATGCTCTTTTCCTGATTGCTGAAGTTAATTCATTTCAGTTTGTCTTCTACACGGCTTAGGAATCCAGAAGCCTAACCCTCCAGGCATCGTGTGGCTTTGAACTGCACCTCTCACTGAGCAGGATTATTAATGAATACTCTAAATCCAGAATGCACGATAGCTATTTTTATCAGCAGTATTGTACAGAGCCAGCAAAATCTACAATATAGTTTACCTTGAAGAGCAGGAGCTGGAAAGCATTTGGTTTCCGGAACAAGGATGGGAGTCAGGAGCTGGGGAGATGCCTGGCTGTGTCTGGGATGTGCCACAACCAGCTCCCTGGAAGCACTGGAGAATCTGAAACCTTCCCATGTATTTGGGTGCCTAGCACTGATAAAGGAGTATCAATATGGGTGCTTGGACTTGAAAAAAATGTCTGGCCCTGCAGCCCTCTGAGCAGGAAAACAGGAGATAAATACTTGTTTACCTTGTATTTCAGATGTTTAATCCAGAGATAGACAGCTTTGAGAAATTCAGATGCACTATAGCGTTTGGGTCACGAGCAGAGGTGTGCTGCTAAATTACCAGCAATCGGGTCTGCAAGGCTGGATGGTGAGGGTGAGTCTGAAGGGGTTTTTGCTGGGCAGAAGTGTCCGCAGCAGCAGCAGCAGGGAGGAGAGCTGGTTGGGTGTTTTCTGGTAACCAGCTGTGATTTTAACACCCAGCTCTACAGAAATCAGCCCTGTCGCCAGGTAAGAACAGTGGTTAGTCCTTTGTTTTTTAAATCTTCTGGGCAGGACCTTTGCTATCCAGTGGGTTTAGTGAAAAGCTGGGAATGCTAGCACTGCAATAATGGATATTGTTGCAGTTAACATTTGAAGCACGATTGAGTTAACAAGGCATATCAAGCAAAGGACTTCACAAAATACCCTAAAGCTGGTAGCGTTGCCTTACTTGACAGCAAAACCCAGTACTGGTTGCTTCTCCTTCTCTACCCTTTCACGTTGAACTGCTGGAATTCAAGACTGCAGCAGTAGCCCGAGTTTTACCTTTGACAGCTGAAAAAACACCGATTGATTAAGTTTTGTCTTCTGTCCTTTGTCGTCAAGCGCCTGCTCCCGCGCAAGGCGGGCCGGGGCCGGCAGCAGCGGTGTCCCCGGCGGGGCAGCGGCACCTCTCCGGCCGAGCCCGGGAGCCCAGGGCCGGTCCCGCGGCTCGGCGTGCTCTCAGCCCTGCAGCAGCAGCGGGTTTTGACCACGGTCAGTCCCCGAAATCTGCTGTAAATCCCCATGTCCTGCCATCAGCCACTTCACTTAACGCCGTGAGGAGCGTGGCATCACCCAGGCATGCCACCGCCTCTCCGTACAGCGTGGCCCAACGCCAGCAGCCCCGGAGCTACGGGCCTGAGGCACTCGCCCCCCCTCATCGTCGCTCATCCAAACGCCGCTGTAACGCAGGGGGTGTCAAACGGGCCTCGGGGGGTGGCCGCGAGCTGCGGACGCAGACGGCTGCTCCAGTCTGGTGACAGTTCCGGAGAAGGGCGGGGCTTCACGCGCCAAGGGAGCCGCTCCCTGAGCCTCTGCGGGAGCCCCGCCGCCAGGCCCGGCGCTTCGCCGCTCCCTGCGCCGCCACGGGCTCGGCCCGCAGGAGGGAATTCCCTGCCCAGGACGGCCGCCCGGCCCGGCCGCCTCAGGCTCCCGGCAGAGCGAGACCGCCGCGATACCCGGGCGGCAGCACCAACGACCGCCCCGACGACGACGCCCCTCCGCGCACGCGCTACTGGGCGGGGCGACGCGCCGTCGGTGCCGCCGTGGGGGCGGAGTGACTTCCCGGGGGGTCCATTGGTATGCGGGGCGGGGCCCGTGCCGGAAGCGCTGCCCCGAGTGGTTTTGTCCGGCAGCGGCGGCGCCGGTGGAGGGCGACGGCTATGGAAAGCCTGGGCCCGGGCTCGGGCTCGGGGGTTGTGGGGCGGCTGCTAACGGAGGACGAGATGGCTGAGGTGAAGAAGGATGTAAGTGGTGGGCCGGGCTGAGAGGCCGGAGTGCCCGGGGCCGTGTTGTGGAGCGGTGGGGTGGGGCCAGAGGCCGGGCGTGGGAAGCGGAAGCCCTGTCAGAGGGGGCGGCCGAAGGGGGAGGCCGGCGCGGAGGCGGGAGGGCCGCCAGCGGCCGCCGGGCCGGGCCAGGCCGGGCCGGGCCCCTGCCGCGGCGCCCGGAATTCCCCGCCGCCTTCCCGGAGGGCGGCGCGGCGGGGGCGGGCAGGCCACGTGCAGCGCAGCGGGGGCGGTGGGCCTGGCCTTGGGTTCCGCGGCGCCGGGCTGGGCCCTGGGGCCTCCCGCCCGGAGCTCGCCGGGAGCGGCTCGGGTCTCCGGCGGCTTGCCGGTCTAAGGCTGATAATGACTTGCAAAACCTCGGCCCTGGGGCCGGGTGTTCGCCTGAAAGCGCTCCCCTGTTTTCTTCCAAGCGGTCGTCTCCTCTGCCCCTCTGTAAGGCCAGAGCGGCGGGGTTCGGCTCTCCCGGCGCCTCTCGGTACCGCGCCGGGGGGCGGGAGGCAGGAGGCAGACTAGAAGTGATGAGTAATTAGTGGGGTATCCAAGGTCCGTTGCGATTATATATGCTTCTCTTGGTGTCACGAAGATCCTCTCTAGTAGAGCACGAGTATTTGGATTAAATATTTATAAATTTTTGAGGCTTTTTGCGCTATGTTTTCCTGCTATTTTTTTCCCGTATTTATTCACTGATGTCTGAAACCGGAGGGAAGACTTAATCCCGGTTCAGTCGGGATTTACTTATTTCTTTGCTAAGACTGGGAAGCAAGCAATGTGCTAACCAACTTCAATGAGTGATTGGTTAATTTAAACTGTGATTTTTTAAAAAAAAAATATTCGATTACTTATTGACCATTTATGCTTCTGTTTGTAATTTATGTTTTCTTATGTTTGACTTATTTGGGTTTTGTGTTCTTTTAAGGTACAATAAAGAATGTTTGGACTCTTATGAGTTTGGTTTCTTATGAGCTCTATGTGTGTATCATTTTCTTTAGAGGCTTTGTCATAGTTTTGTGAGGCACGTTTTTCAAGTTATTACTTGCTTCTGTGGAACCATAGGGTAATACTGCAATAGTTAGCATCCGGTAGTTACACCAAAAAAACCTACTGTACGTAACATGATACATATGTTAATCAGCGTCAATGACTGAATTCAGGGCTGCTTCTCACAGAAACACATCTGTGTCACTTCAGCCCTTAAACTTATAGGGTCTCCCATAGTAATTGTAGGACTCGATGGAAACTTAATATGTAGAAAGAAATAACATTAGTTTTATCATCAAAATACAATCCAATAAATCTGACTTTAGAGCTGCTTCTCTGATTTGAAGTGTTGCAGCTTCATGATACAAAGTGCTGGTTCAGTGTAAACGCACTTAGCAGTTTCAAAGTCGTGCAAGTAACTCTAATAGGATCACTTCAAACAGGAGTGCTGCATTTCTAGAAGTCCTGTGTATATTATGTGATAGCATAGCTCGGAAAGCTACCTTGCAAGGATGACTTGGTCTGGTTAAACTTATCTTGAGGAGGAATTATAAAGGTTGGAGTCTTACATTCAAGAGCTGGGAAGAAGGCAGTGAGCTATAAAAAAATCATTGATGTAGAGCAAAGTATATTTAAAGCTTCTGTTCTAATGTGTTTACTCTTTCTGTCTGTCATAAGCTGTTAACCTAGGAGGACAATGCAGAGGGGAGTTCAGAACTGATACACTTCATACAGTGAAAGAATCATTACAGGAAGATGTTAGTCAAAACACAATGGTCTTTTCATTCAATAACAACTCACTCTATCCTAATGTTGAAATGTTGGCAGACTTTTGTGTTTCAGAGTTTGTTGATTGATCCTCCTGGTGGTAGGATGAGATTTCCATGAGAGCTGAAGAAACCTGTTATTGCTTGCTACATGGGTAACCATTCAGGCACAGGCTTGTTGCAGTTGGTGAGATGTATTCCAGAGCCACCTAAACTGATATAATCTGTACTGTTGCACTTTTCTGCTCATATTGTAGTTCTTATGCCACAGTAGTGCCAATGTGACTGCACATTAAACTGGATTGGGTAATTAATCTGGCTGTGGGAGGAGGGAAAAAAAGCACCAAATCACTTTCTTGTCTGGATCCTCTCATCCACCAGTACAAGGGAAAGGGTAGGAACACGCAGCTGCCATGCAGGGGAGAGTGTTCCTTGCACTTGAATTGGCCACCATGGAGCTGCGCCTTTATGTTTCCAGTTTTACATTGTAGTCAATCTAGTGGTGATAGTCTACTGCTAAAAGCCTTCCTTTATCTTCTGTGCATGCTTATCTGATGTTTTCTTTAACAACTCTGTAACCACAGGCTGTTTATTGATAGCTTAGTATTTGTTGGATCCTAAAAAGCAACTAGAAGAACACATTTATCCTCTGCTGTACTTACTGGAGCAGTCCAGGAATGTTTTTTTTTTTTTAAGAGTTATTGGTGCTTTCCCTAGCACCGGTATGCCAGGCAGTATTTTGGTGTTTGAAATAATCTGTCTTAAAGTGCATCTTGATATCTAGCTTTCTTTCACCTTCTATTTACTGAGCTACTAAATGGCTATAAAGCAAATAGTAATTTTCAAATTTTAATTTTTAAATGCTGCTATTATGGAATCTAATCTCAACAAGCAGGAGGATATTTGAAAACTTGATTTATGAAAGATGTTTTGTTTGTTTCAGTCTTTTCACGTGTCTTATGTAAAGGTGTTTTTCCTGGCTCTCAAATCTTTTTTCTTTTTTTGAATCAAATGAGACTTTGGGGGGGTGTTAGTTTTTTCACATCAGTAATATTCAGCTAGTGGGTATCTGACTTCTTGTGTAATTCTGCACAGTGAAAAATGTTGGTGGGAGAAACTGCCAATTTTGTAGTATTATGTAAAATGAGAGCTTGTTATTCAAACACAGATGTCATTTGTGACTCTCATCCTTATAGAGTAGTAGATATTGAAACCAGAGAGTTGTGAACACATGCGTTAATTCTGTTTAACGAGCAGGCTTGTTAATGTACGGACTGAAATAAGAGGAATATTAATATATTAAATAATATAATTTAATATATTATATTAAATAATATAAAATTATTATATTTTGGCAACGTTTGTGTTTATATGTACCATCTGAACAAGGTGGAGGAAGATTGGTTTTTGTTTTGGTAACTGTAAAAATAGGACACTGTCATGTCCTATCATAGCAGAAATTAACTCTATCCCAGCTGAAACCAGGACAGTCACTTGATTTTCCAAAGAGGAAGTCAAAGTGGTGATGTGGCAGTCTTTAGTTCTGACATTGCTCCTATAAAATTACCTCCAAAATAAATTGGTAGTTAGGTTAGAACTGAAAATGGTTTAAAAAGATAGCGTGTTTCCCCAGGAAGAAGATCTCTGAGGGAATGTGACCCGATGCAAGGTGTTACAGTTCCTGAAGTTGTAAAGTGGCACTGCTGCTGAAGCGCTCGAGACAGATGTCTCTGCTTCATCATTCCCACTGTTAATTGACTATATGTTAGGGTCTTTAGAGGATGGATGGAGTCCCCTCCCATGGGCAGATTGTTCCACCTCTTTCTTTTTGCTGGTTATAGAAAGGACTTAAGCAACCAGTTCACACTTGTAAGCTGAAGTTATGCAGCAGAGGGTAGAGTCATTCTGCTTTGCCAGTCATCAGAGTTGCACTTTCAGTGGCCTGTGCAGCCTGTCAGAGGTGTGCAAGCTGCTTCAGGTGTTTAATATAAAATCTTAAACCAAAAGAATGCAGTTTGATGAAGACAAAAAGCAGCCAGTGAAGTTGTTGAGAGTAGGTACATCTGTGGATGAAAGTGCGTGTATTCTGGATGCCAGTAATCTGTTGAACTTGTAAATAGTGAAATTTATTTAACAAACCTTTTAAACAGTGAGTACATTCATGCTCTTGCTCTGAGACTGCTGTTACTCAATGTACAGAAAACATCAATAATTGCAATATTTTGGAGTTGTGCCTTGTGGATACAAATAGTATGGAGATGTGGCAATTGGGTAGTAAGTGAGAATGAGTGTGTCTGTAGACAAAGCAAGTAGGCACTGTTGTGTTTTGTTGGTATAATTTCCTTTTATTTTTACTTGGTGACTGTTCTGAAATGTGATAATGACAGACTTGATGTAATTAACATTTCCAGTAAGCATTCACCTTATTACTTAGCATGCAGTAGAACTCCTGAGTTTGTGTAAAGAAAACTAGTGAAAGGGATAAGTAAATTAGATGACTTAAAAAAAGAAAAAAAGATTTTTTTACAGAGAAAAATCTCTGCTAGGTAACACAGTGTCAGCTTTAATTGTTTCATTAACCTGTATCAAAATCATATAGGTTTCAAATACAGGCTTCTAAATAAATCGATACAGGCTTCTAAATAAATTGAAATGTTGGCTAATAGTAGTCTGTTTTGTTTTTCAGGCTTTAGAAAGGATGCGTCCTTATCTGTGTGATAAAATCATAGCTGAGAGACACTTTGATTATCTGCGTTCAAGGAAAATACTCACTAGAGAGGACACAGAAGAAATTTCTTCTCGATCTTCCAGTAGGAAAAAAACTGGGAAGTTATTGGACTACTTAGCAGAAAACCCAAAGGGGCTAGACGCTTTGATTGAATCTATCAGACGAGAAAGAACACAAAACTTCCTGTTACAAAAGATAACTGACGTAGTCTTGAAAGTCAAAAATGAAAAACTTGAAGCTCTCAAAGGTGAGAAGTTTATAATAATATTTTGTAAGACATAAGTTTTATTTTGAGGGTCTGCAAAATTAAACTCCAGCAATTCCTTAAATCATGTTTCTTAGTACAGATTATTTTCTTTTCTTCCTCTAGTGTTTGGGACAACATTCTTGGAAATCTTGCCAGTTTGTGCTTAAGATTCTAGTGCACGTATCCTGGTTTTGCCTTTTTACTGTCTGAACACATCATAAATAACAAATTGAAAAAAAACCCTATCATGTGTTGTTATGATGGATAATTCTGTCTTCACATTTTAGTTTTGCTTTCTATGATGTTCTAATTCAGAATTCAAAATAGGTGATTATCTTCTATCTTGCATTTCTCTTGAAGCTATTTACTCCAGGGGCAGGATGCTCTGGTTTTGTTAAACTTTGCACCTCAGCAGGAGATAAGCCAGCAAGTGCAACCTGAGGGGAGTTCTCCTGTATGCCTTCAATGCCAAAACTTAAAATTAGATACTGTAAATGTATGCATGTGTTGCATCATGCAGGTGGAGAGGTTTTTTCACCCACTAATCCTGAAGTGACTATATGTACTCATATTTTAAGGTGGATAAAGAAAGTATAAGCCTTCTAAACCAAAAACCTTACTTCCCCTTCCACACCCAACAAAAGAGAAAGAAGGAAGAAAGTACGTTTTTAACCCTAGAGATGAAAGGCCTGAAGTTTTCTCTGGCTTCAGGTAAAACAGCCTTCAAATGCAGTCTCCTTTGGAGCAGAACCATGCAGCTGAAGCTTGTAAATGTTTGAAGAACACAACGAGAAAAATCTGTCAAAAAATGGGACAGAGGGCTAAAGTGACTTCCTAAAATGAAGCTTAAGTTAGGGTGCACCTTTGTCAAATCGTAGCTGATACAGAGATATAGAGAAAATGATCACATCAGCCTAGATAAACTGCGTGTATTTTTTAATTTGTCCTGAGTATCGGGATGTCACAGGTGAGATGAAGAGGTTAGTCTGTTAAAAATACAGACAATTGATCTTTGACAATCTTTCCGATATTAAATCGGAGCACGGTTTTAAGAGTGTACCACATTGTAATTAAATCCAGTCTCTGGTGTTTTTTTTTGTCCTAGGTCTAAGCTGCAGCACCTGTATGACCTCACTGTATGGAGGAACGAATAATCTTTCTAGATCATATTCTGATGAATCTAATTTTTTTGATAAAACAAAAGATAAAGAATCTACCCAGATACATCATCCAGAAGAAGATTATAGCACTGCCGCATTTGTGTCTGCTGTCTCTCTTCATTCCATGAATTTACCAATTGCAGAAATGGGAAATGCAGAGAGTGCTGTTTTCTCAGCCACCCTTCCAGGGCCTGGAGACCCTGGTGCACCCCCTCTCCCCCCAGAGCTCCAGTCGGAGCACCAAGAACCATGTGCTAGTTCAAGTGACAATTGCTTTTTGCCTTTAAGATCACGTTCTCTTCAACCACAGTGAACGTAGTGGCTTTTGTCTGTTCATCCAAATGGTACTGAAATTTTGTGTGATGTCTTTATAAAGGTTAAAAAAATGTTTTCAAACTGTTAACTAGCAAAATCAGAGGAAACAATCTGTGCTGTGCTATTTACTGTTTTTTAAGGAGTCTTTTTTTTTTTTTTTTTTAAATTGAGTGACTGTGGAGCTGCTTGACTTTATGTTCTTTAGGGAGCCTTTTTCAAAAGATCATGGTATTACACCAGCAAAGGTTAGGTTTTTAAACCAGTATATGTAAGTTTGCACATTTAATTGCAGATATTTAACCTGCCATTATAGAACAAATGGGGTTTTTTTCTTCCTACAGAAACTAACAAATCTGTTTTTCTTAGTGTTCCTGTGACAGGTGAATTGGGAAAGATGGTTAGGAAAAATATTGAAGAATAATTTTCTGAACTAAAAGCTTAAGCTCACTTAGCTTAAACTCATTTACCAAACTAAATGTTTCCCTGTAGGATAAATTTTTCCCTCTATGTATGTGCGTGCAGCTCCATTTGAGAAAAAAAAAAAAAAAATCTGGCCAAATCTGTAGTTATGCGTATTTGTGAGAGGTCTCTTAATTGTCTGAACTTTGTTCTCTATCCTACCAGTAAATCAAAAGACACTTGGTATCGCAGTGATTTGAGTTAGCAAATGTACTTCCACAATCTTAGCATATTTTTCTTGTATATTAGTTAGAGATTTCTGATTTGAGATGCACTTTAAATATAAATTCTCATTAAGACTGGAAAAGGAATGTAAACTGCTCTAACAGCATCATGTGGGCTGTAAGAACATGTTATTGTATAATAAGGAGCAAAGCTTGTATGTTTTGTCCCAGTAGGTAAGTAGAGGAGGAGTCCTGTAGCAAGAAAGTATCCATACCTGAAGGACTCTTGGAAATGTTGCACTTCAAAGACACCTACTCTTCAAAGCAGATAGACAGGTTTACATTTCAAACGGTTTAGAGTCAAAAGCATTTTAAACTATTTCAACATGGGAAGGTTCTCATTTCTTGACACAATGTAATATGCTCTCATACTCTACTCTTGCATTGTAATCTACTTTTTATGAAGGTGGCCTATAATTACTTTAAAATTTCTAGGCAAGGACAAACTCTTACTTGGAAATGTGTACAGTTGTGTTCTGCAGTACTACACTTTAAAGTGATGGCATGTTTTCAGTATATCAAAGGGTAGGTTTGTATTTAGGGCTTTAAATTATTTTGGCTCTGGTACAGCACTATAGTTGTGTAATTCCATTCAAATTCAAACCCATGTAATACTCCTAAACTGTGTTCTCCTTTTGTGGAGACAGGCCATCTGCAGGACCTCAATATAGCCTCTAATTTTTTTTTTTTATGTTTACACTGGTTTTGGAAGTAGGTTAAAATAAACTGCGATGTTCAACTACACTCTGTACTTAGTATATGAATAGCTTACATTTGATAAAGATGTGAGCTTCTGTTTAGTGTTTATAAAAATCCTCGTTTTTCTCATATACGTCAAAGGTCATAGACTGTCAGGACGGTGAAAATGCTTTTCAGCAAAACAGCATGGTTCAGAAGGCACTTTGGAAGTTAAGTGCCTACATATACAAGCAAAATTTTGCTCTCTAACATGAAATTAAGGATAGGCTTAAATCCCTCTCTTCCATTAACTTGAATTGCAGTTGCAGATACTCAGGATGTCTAAAATTGATTTGTCTAAATGCCCACTGTAACCACTTGAAGAGCTGTGCTTAGGTTTGGGTCCCTTCTGGGATGGATGGATGAGAATGAGCAAGTTTGGCCTTAACTGGAAAAGAGTATCAGCTCGGGGTGAAGACTGCCTTGCAGATCTAAATCCGAACACGCGAGGTGCGCTGCCCATCACACAGCGTGCTGCGCGGCCTGCAGGGAGCCCACCTGTGCAGGGGTGGCTCCTGCAGTGGAGCCTGTTCGCCTGAGACGTTACGTGAATGTACTCTCTTACCGAATGTTTATAATGTGCATTTTTTTAAAATTTTGAAATATTGTTATCACAACTTTGGGAATAAATTCTTTTGTATAATTGCCTGTTTTCCTGTCAGCCCTTCACTAAAATGCATGGGTTGTAGGAGCAATTCATGCCAGTATCTGGATGTGTGGTTTTGGTTCTGTGTGTGTGGGAGGCTTTGGTGCTCATTGTCTTGTTAGAGAGGTTTGTCTTTGGTGGGAAGACTGACTTAACATGAAAGGTGCCTGTAGGACTGCATTCAAGAGCACTATATGGGGAAAACATACATGGGAAACTAAGGCATCGGCTGCTTACCTACACTTTCTGTGGCCCATGACTAGTGTTGCGAACCTGATTCTTGCTTTTTTTTTCCCAAATGACTCAATCACTCAACTTCTTAAACATGTGAGAAGTGCTGCTTCCAGCCGTGCATGTATTGACAACATTCTTAAATTAAGGTTTTGTTATTTTTTTTTAATAGCGGGGAGAAACAAAACCTTTGAGTGCGGAGCAATGTGACTCAAAAAAGGACTTACGAATGTTGTAGGGACCATGGAGGCTCACTTCAGCGGCTCTTTTCATTGTACGCTGTGTGTAGGGTTTCTTTCAAAATAATGATTGTAGTATTGATTATGAGAGATCAGCTGGACCCGGTTTTAGTATCTTTGCAGTTAAAGAATTGATCATGGTATAACCAAGGCCCTTTCCTTAGACCTTATCCTGCTTCCTTGGTAGTGTGACCTGAACAGCGCTAGTTAAGTACTTCAGGTGATGCGAAAACAGATATATGGGCCTTGTTGACAAGTGCAGTCTCGTACAAAATTTTTCCAATGGCTTTGAAAAATCTGTTTTGGTAAAGGTAGCCTATGGGGCTGCTTGAGCTGTTCCTGCACAGGCGCCGCTCAAAGCTTTATCTGCCCTGGGTTAGTGAACGCTCGAACATTAAGGAAAACGCGCTTTCTCTCCACTTAGGCCTGCAGGTGTAAAAAAGGAGAAATGGAGGTGTTCTCGGTTCCATGTCTGGTTTTCTGTGTTTGTCTGTGGTCGCTCAGAAGCAACAGTCCCCGAGTTGCTGGGGCTCAACCCTGCGTTCCCCAGGGCGGACGCAGAAACGTCAGCGCTTTCCACCGGCTCCTTCCGCCGTCTCCCCTTCGCCACGTACAAACTGGGACCCCACCACCACCACGGAAACGGTCGTGCGCTTCGCTGGGGCTCCCGTCGGTGCGGCGGCAGGCCGGAACCCTCGGCGCGGGCCCGGTTTCCGTGCGGGCGCTGTTGTGGCGGCACGCCCCGCCATGGCGGCGGAGGGAGAGGACCCGTTGGGCTATTTCGCGGCCTACGGCAGCTCCAGCTCCGACTCGGAGGCCGACGAGCCCCAGCCCGACGACCGCCAGGCGGGGGGCGGCGCGGCGGCGGGGGGCAGCACGGGGCGGCGGCCGCGGCTGCCGCCGCCCGACGAGCTCTTCCGTAGGGTGTCGCAGCCGCCCGCCTTCCTCTACAACCCGCTCAACAAGCAGATCGACTGGGAGAGCCGCGTCCTGCGGGCGCCCGAGGAGGTGCGGGGGCCGTGGGGCCGGTGGGGCGCGGGGGGCAGCCTCAGGCGGCCGCCGGGGCCGGGTTGGGCCGGGCCGCGCCGCCTTGCAGCCGTCCCGGGCGCCAAGGGCCGGTGTGACGCGTGCCCTGCTCTCTCCTGCAGCCCCCCAAGGAGTTCAAGGTGTGGAAGAGCAACGCCGTGCCCCCGCCGGAGACCTACAGCCCGCCCGAGAAGAAGCCCCCGCCGCCGCCTGCCATCGACATGGCCATAAAGTGGTCCAACATCTACGAGGACAACGGCGACGACGCGCCCCGGCAGGCCAGCAAAGCCAGGTTCCTGCCGGATGAGGAGCAGCAACACCTAGAATCGGGTGAGGTCCTGGCGTAGAGCAGCTGGGCGCTTCAAATCTGTGTACGTAGGGAGGCGAACTGGGCGGGTGCATTCTGTGAGTGATCTGTGACTGGAGACCTCCCTGCCCAAAACTCAGAGGAAGTTCTGCGGGCCTGTTCTACATCCACCACTGCTCAAGGGCAGAGCAGTAGTTGGCTGCAGGGGGGGTGAAGCTTCAGTGCGTGTGTTTTGTTTTTGCTAGAATTAATTGAGACTCTCCAGCAATCTCTCTGCTCCCCTTCCGTTGTCGCTAGTGGAAGCAGGGAATGATTAAAGAATCTGTAGAACTGTAGTTATATGAAATTAACAGGTTCAGTCATGGTACTGGTAAAACAGAAGGTTGTATAAGAGCTTTAAGCGCTGCTGTCTTGATGCTAGGTGTAGATGTAGGTGAGATTATTTTTATAATGTTTGCAAAAGTTGTGGGCTGAGAGGGGAATTAAATGAAATGCCCATGTGACAGATTGCTGAAGAAAATATTTACTGTTCTCTTGACTTTTAATCGTGGTACAAGCTGTAATGGTAATATAGGAAGTAAAGAAATATTTGACAGCAGGGAGCAATTATTTTCTTTTAAATTGCTGGAGGAAAAGAAAAGCCAGTAACAACCAAGAGAACAAAACCAGAAGAAGAAATTCTGGCTTTTCAGAACACATGATAATGTTTTGGTTCACTGGTAAAGTTGTCAGCAAACCTTTTCAAAGTGAAGGTTTTTTTGCTGTCTTGCTCCTTTTTTTGTTCTGGCTGTTCTTCCCCAGTGGCAGTTTTTCTGTCTCTCTCTTCCTCTATTTGTTCTATATGCTTTTGTTTTTACCCTACACATTTCTCTTAGTCAGCCTTCATCCAAAGACTAAGAGGATAAACTGTTAATCGACCTTGACATTACTTCCTGCTTCTAAAATGTAATTTCCTAGCTTTTCACTTACCTATTCAAATAATATTTTTTTAGAAAAGGTACTGTACAGTAGCATAACCAGGCCTCTTGGTTATCCTCAATGGTCTGTGGTAGAAATAACAAGTAATCGTTCCTATTCTGTCCACATATTGTTCACACTTCAAAAAGGATGATGTTGTCAGTTAATACTGCTGCCTTTTTTCCAGGCATCTCAGATGTGGTTAAGTCAGTTGTTCTGAGATGAGGATGGTGTTTAAGAGAAAGATACTGGCTTTGCTGATTTTGATTAACTCTGTCTTTTATTTAAAGATGGTGAAAAAGATGATGAACCAGCTTCTGCTAAGAAACGTAAACTAGACTCTGGGGAGCAGACAAAGAAGAAGAATCTATAAGCAGGGCATGCTGGATTTAGCCATATGAGAATTTCAATGAACTTGGATTCCCCTGCTGGAATGGGAAACAAATACCTGTTTACTGAATTTCTCTCTCCTATTGGGTAGGGAATTTTATTTCTGTAGTATGCTTGCCTTTTGGAAAGCACAAAATTAAATGGACAGTGTCATGATAGAAACTCGTCTGCTGAACAAAATTTAAACCTGTTTATTAAAGAGGGATCCATGGTGATGGATACTGGTGCTCATGCAGGTTACAGGGGTTCGTGGTATTTTGTTTATCAAGAAACCTTGTAACGTGAGTGTTTCTGGACTGACTTTTCCACTGTGTCAAGACCTTTTATAAAGGATTGTATACTAAAGATTCTTTAAGTGCTGTCACGTGATATGTTTGCATAATGTTGTTTTGAAAGGTATGTAAAGACTGCAAATAGGTCACTGGAATAAAACTGCATTTGAAAACATCCATGGTATAAATATTGCATTGCATGCTTGGTGAATAGGAGAGATGAGATGAATTATGTACTATATGCATTTCAGTGATGTATTTCTTTTGATACAATGGATTCCTCAGGGTTTTGTTTGTAATAAATACACAACTGCAGGCTGAAAAATCATGGACCTAATAATAACTAATTATCATATTTGATAATTAGTTTTGATGTTATGTGAGCCACATCAGCAAAACATGAGACCAATTGATGCAGGAAGAATTGAAGCATTTAATGTATTTCTCCTAAAATTGAAAATAGGATCTAGATATTTATGTGGAAAAAAATTATGACAAAGGTGTCATAGAGTCTTTACTGCCAAATTGTATTTATTTCAGTACAAACCATTGGTAATCTTCTCAAAATTCTAGTCGGTATACGTTGCATTTGTGATATGCTGCTGCATGGATTTTTGAGTATATGAAAAAGTACCAGCAAAACTGGGTTGCAGGGAGGGTTGTTTTAGGTTTATTTTCAAATAAAGGTTCTATGCCTTAAGAAGTCTGCAGCGAGATTAGGCCTAATAAATAGGAGTTTATGTAATTAAATTATTAATGTAAACATTCATAGTTTTTATTTTCTTTCTGTCTTGGACAGCAGGTTCTGTATGTGTATGCGCTAATGTTAATATTTTTTTTAAAAGTGATTTAAATGTATTAACTTCATATACTCACTAAAAATTAGCAACAAGTTATGCAATTCTAGCCTTGGCAGGGTGATGATGCTTTCTCTGGATTCTTCTCTACCTGCAGACTCCGCAACCGCTCCTTGCCAGTTTCACAGGCTGTTGGGCCAAATCCACGATATATTCCACCCCTGCTGTGCTGCCCATCTGAAAACGATTCAAAGAGTGGTACTTGTACACAGCTGAGGGTTCCCCGTGCCCCAGCTCCCCTGGCACAAACCCAGATATCTGACATTGTCGTAGCAAGCTCCAAGATGAGGGAGGGTGTCATAGGCAGAGCTCATGAAGTGCCAGATCTGTGTACCGTTCCTCAAAATACTCCATCTCGGGTTGTGACGGCCGGGCTAGAGCAGGGACTAGGCTAGCAGGGAGCAGAGCAGAGCTGGCTTGAGAAATGTGCCTCTGCTATCCTATATATACAGAATTTATTCCAGGGTTATGTGGGATGAATGTTACCATTTCTTGAAATCTGAAGGATTTGACATGAAGTACATGGTTCAGTGGACTGCCTGATTCTCAAGTCTTACTGTGTTTGCTACTGAAGCGCTCCTCGAAGAGTGTTACAGCTGAAGGTTAATGTCACCAGCTCTGGAAACAGGATGCATTCCCGTGACTGCTGTGACCAAGGAGGCGTTTGTCCTTGTATTGTTCGCTCTGCTATTCTACAGGTCAGCTCAGGAAGTTACCATGCTAATCACTCCCTTTGTTTTCAGATCATATTGGTATCCAGTTGTCTTGAAGTTAACACTCCCTGATACTCAGTTTCCAAGTTTCCAGCATGGCTAATCTGGGAGAAGAATGATTAATTGTATTATTTACAGGTTGAGGAAATCTTCAGTGTAAGCAGTGACCATGGCATCTTCCCTATTCAGGAGAAATGGCAAAAGCAGCTACTCTGCTTTTTCTTAAGACATCAGAAACAAGGCTGTGACAGCCCGTCTGAGGCTGAGTTATCTGGGTGGACTGGTTCTGCTGGTGGAAGTTTTTTTCGTAGAGGTGCTTCAGTGTATCATCTTCAGAAGATGATGAGAGAAGTGCTAGTGCTGCAGCTTCTGAAGCAACTGAGAAGATTTCTTGACATACAGGGCATACAAAAAAGCCCAGAGCAGAGAGGGAACTGACCCTTCAGAGTTCAGAGATAACAGCATGTGCATTTTATTGTAAGTAAATGAGATTGCATAAAAGAACTGTTATGTTTGTATCATCAGTGATTTGTAATGCAAACAACTACAGAACTCCTCATAGTGGAAAAAAACGCTACAGTCCTGAATGTGGTGAGAAAATGGCTGGAAAGGCACAAAATCTTTCCAGTGATCAGCTTTCATAGTATGGTACTTACTAAGCAGTGCTTGCTTCTGCAGGGAAGAAACCACAGGTACCTATAGCTGGTACAAGGAGGCTGTTCGGGAGCGGTTGGACTGAGCTAGACAGAATGTAGGTACTAGCCAGGAGAGGAAGAAAGGAAGAGAAAGCCTACTGATTTTGCTAAAGATCTGTAAGGTCTTACTCAGATACTATAAAAATCTTCTAAGGAAAATGGGCAATAGGCTAAGTTACAAATGCCCATCTGGAGCTGGGCTTCGAGATCGAGATTACTGGTAACGCATCCATGGCATTCATAGCTATGAAGCTGTAAAATGAACAGCCATCATTTAAGTTCCTCAGTAAATCGCTAGAGAGAGCATTACCAAGAAAGATGCGGTCACAATAAGCCTTGCAGTTACAGGAGGGCATCCAACAGTCCCCAAAAGGGGATTCAAGTCTTCTCTGTCCCCTTTTTGCATGATTAGAAGCAACACAGATTGTACAAACCAATAAAAATTGTTAATGATGCAATGCTTAAAGGAAGCAGGGCAGGTGAGTGGGAAGAAATAAGCAACAAGGTTTTCTCATTTGTTTTGAAACTAGAAGAGGGGAAGACTCTGAAGAAGTTGAAAGGACAAAGCTTGATGGAATAAGAAGCACACTTGTAGGTTTTCTTCAGGTTTGGGCAGCTAATAATGAAAAATCGGCTGCTCTGTGCATCAGGATCTGTGAAATGCATGAGTGAACAATTACTAAACTTAAACTGATAGCTCAGATGTTCAAAAAAATCTCTCAACTAGAGAACTAAACTAGAGAAGTTTATCCTGGATTGTCTTTTCTGGAGGAGACAGTGACAGCAAACACACATCCTGACTGACAAATGGGGAAGATGATTGGCTCTGAAAATTTGCCCTCTATTAACTCATCATTGTATTGCTTTTATGATTAATCAAGTGGGATGGTGATCATTATGTGTAACGGGAAAAAAGGCAGTAAAGAATGCATACAAATTTGATTTGAGAAAATTCTCTTAAAAATTCGTCAAGATTAGAAGAACTGTGGCTGGAAGGCAGTTAATTTGCAGTGAACACATTGCGTTGCCTCCAGATGCTGGCACAGTAGCAGCTACATTACTTGGATTTCCAAGAAAGGCAGGATGATCTGGAAAAGAATTATTCACATCAGTATAGAAGTACAGCTGTTGAGGATAATTGCTTTCATGTCAGAAATGCTAATGGAGAGGTTGTTGCAAGTCATCCCTCCCAATGCAACAGCTTGGGGCTACTAATGCTATTGAAGAACCGATTCATTTACAAATGGTTTGTGATATGCTTAAGGCTGCCAATCACTGAATCCAGGGAAATGCTGTGTGTTCCACAAAGAGTAATTTATCATGAACCTGGAATCAGCACAGAGGGAGGATGTTCTTATCAACGGAGAGAGACAGAAGCTGTGTGGCGCTGGCTGACTCTGGTGACAGGAAGCTCACTTGCCAGCTTGCCAATCTTGCAAAATCATGGCAGAGTTTGGATGAAAAGACGCAATGCTTTCAGTCACCAGCAGGATACAGTTTGGGTTTTCTTTTCGGGCTGGGAAGGCTCTTCTGCCTCTTTCTGCCTTAGCTTGGTCATTTTTTCTAAACCCCTTTGACTACTGGTTGCAGATGTTTGTGCTTTTGCTTTGGGTGTGGGTTTGAGGTGAGAACAATGCAGGAATGTCTTGAGAGCCTGGAAGCCGATCCCAGCTGACGTGGGCGTCCTTCAAGGATAAATGGCCGTACCAGTGGAAAGGGACCCCTGGCAATGGCTACAGCTGTGCAACATTTCCATTTTGAGAGAAGATGTTCAAGGACACCCACAATAACTCCTTAGACTGGAAAAATCTGAAAGGTTGCTTTCCAAATAGCTGGAAAAATCCCAGCACCATCGGGCCGGGGCACGAGCAGGGTCGTAGCGGTGCCCTGCGGAGGCGAGCTTGGTGTCAGGCTGGTTGCTCCAGCGGCGACGGGGTGGAAGCGGCTGCCCAGGCGTGCTCAGGAGGAGTCGCCAGCTCCTCTCTCTGTAATTCACAGGAGGGCAAGTGTTGCAGAGGAAAAAAACTTCTCGAAAAGAAGACTCGCATGGGACGTGTTTAGAAAACCCTTGAGCAAATGGAGGCACCTTGCCAAGAGATCCAATTCCATTACTGCTAAAGGCGTTTTCTGGATGCATTGACGAAGGTGAAGTTTAAAGAACGATGCAACAAGAGGCAGCGATTAGCTAGGCAGTCTGCAGCTGTCTCAATATCAAGACTGAAACAAAAGCAGGATTTATGTAGAGTAAAATGTTGGCAAGATACAGAAAATTGCGGAAAGAAACACAGTGTTTTCATTGCACAGGAGGCTTCCGGTGGGATATGGGAACCTTAGCGAACGGTTCTGTTTCTGAGACAAACATGCTGGTAGCAGTGGACTGCTTTCTAAAAGCTTGGAAGATTCATAATTAGGAACCAAGAAATAGTGGGAATAACACAGGGGCAGAGATTCCAGTGAGCTTGTTCTTCATGCGCAGAGTGTCGCAGACCGAAGGGAGCAATGTCGTCTGCAGAGGAGCCCACAGAATTTGTGTCGCTGGTAGAAATGCGCAAAGATCAGTTGGACCTGGAAGGCAGAGTCGCACCAGAGATTGGAATGGGTTTGTGCTGCTGGTTCCTTTGAACTATTTTCTTCAGGGCACTTCTGAAAAAAGCAGGAATTTTCAGGGAAGTCAGGACCTGCGGAGCTGGATTGACAGAAGAATGCAATGAATTCAATGAATGGAGATAAGCATTTTTGGTCCTTATCAAATAATTTTATCAGGGCTCTTCATTTAGAAGATGAAGTGCTCTTCATCTTTAGAATGCTTTCGTCTTGGTAGCTTCAAAAGATAAATCACATCTTTGCTTCGCTGTAGCTGTGAGCAGCAACACAAGGACTCTGTGTTTTGCTGCCTTCTAACAAGGTGAGCTTAATCTTTGGAGCAAACATTGATTTCCCATCCCTTTGCTTAACTTCTCCCACCATCTGTTTCTTGCTGTAAATAGACTGATATGAAACCAAGGATTAATAAAGGGTAACCCCAGGAAAGTGTAATGGGGAGTTAAACCACAGGACTTATCAGGAGAGGATTAACATGTTCTCCTCAAATCAACCAAACTGCCCCCCACCCCCAGCACCAGGTCCTCACAAAAGTAATTGGGGAGCCTTTCTGCTGGGAAGCAGAACATGGTCCAGTTCTGGTAAAACATGTAACTTCTCTGACACAGGGTTGTAAGGGATGCCTTGAGGAACCAGACCAGGTAATGTGAGAGACTAATTTTGCTTCTTTTGTAGGAAGGATCACAACTACTTAAGAAAGACCTAAAGAAGGGTTTTACAAAAAATGTTTCTCTGTTAGGCTTCTGGTCTAGAAAAAGTGTCACTTTCTGTTGTAATTAGAAGTTGCTTAAGAGAAATGCACAAATCCCTTCTTTAGGACTAATACATTTTTTTGGTGCGACTAAGAGCTTATATATTGTCTGGAATGTTTCAAAGAGTTGTATTATTTAATGTAGCTATAAGGTCAGCAGAGGCAAAGGCTTGTTTGAAAACATACTGTTTTAATAGTTAGAAATACTGATTTTTATACACGATCTAAGGTTTTGCTTACCATTACTGACTTGTTCTCACAGGAACCTTTGTGCATGCCTCTTGGATAGTTGTAAATAAACCGTATCTCTCTGACAGTTTAAATAAGCTGTGTCGCCATGATCTTTGACATAGTAATGAAATACTGCTTACATCTTACAAACTTATTTTTTTCAAAGTATCTATATAAAGCAACACATAGCCTTATATAAGACTTACACAGAGAGTTATATGCTATAGAATTACCACATTGTTATAACATTAATAGATTCATTGCATTATTTCCCCACAGAAGCATAACTGACACCTCAAGCTGGCAATATAAAAGTAAGTCGAGCCCATGTCATTAAGTGATTCCAGTGCTGATGAAACAGGGAGACTTACCTGGTACAGACTGTACGTATCTAAATTCAGGGCTCCTTGCATACTTGAGTGCCAGTGGCAAGTGAATTCTGGTCTGACCTTGTGAGGATCCCAGGCATGTACCGTCCCCCCGCTCCTGCTGGGGACCCCCTGTTCCCCTGCCTTTTCTCAGCCTTCTTGGGATGCTGTCAGGTCAGTCAAGTATCACGCAGCTGGCAGAAGGATGCACCGCTCCATCAGCAAAAGCATCCAACAGACCACTGGGCAAACGAAGCCCTGCAGTAATTTCTATATTCTCCGTTCGCTGGCTTGTCAGCCATGCTACTCCGGTAGAGGGTGCCTGTGTTAACTGCTGGCATGATGCCTGGTTGAATTTGCAGCTCTACTTTAAACTATAGACCTTGATTTTCTTCTAATTTTCTTTCTAATACTTCATTAAGTGTCTCTTGAAACAGTAAGCATCTGTTTTGGTTGCTTTCTTGATATCTTGCTCTAGATTTTCTTAGTACTACAAAGGCTTTTTAGACAGCTTTTGCACTGTAAATTTCACATAATTTTGAATGCGGTCTGGGGAGAGTTACCGTCATCTTTTCTCTTTCAAAAATAAGCCTTACATTGATGGATGACAATGAAAAAATGATTTGGCAAACACGATTTTAGTCACATGTGCTTGTCTGCAACAAAGCAGTGAAAAGCAGTATGAAAATAATGAATGGTTAAACGTCACGCTAAACTTCTATTTCAGACAAAGTAACTATTGAGTTTCAGAGTTTCTAACTTAGTAGAGAAAAGTCCAAGAACAAGGGTTTTACCATCTTGTGACTGAAAGAGTAACAGTTTAAATTTAAAACACTCAAAAAAACCCTTCTTTCTGCAAAATAAGAAAGTGAGGAAGAATTGGCTGTGAAAAGTTGGATTTATCTAATTTCCCATGGAGTCATAAACTTCTTTCACAGAGAGTTACACAAATAAGGCTGGACTGCACCTTCCCCAAGGCGACCCAGCCCACGGGCCACCCCAGGCCGGCCGGCCGGACCCGCGCCAGTCCTGGCAGACCTCTCAGCTTTAAAACTGCTCGAAGGGAAGAGAGCAATGCAACGAGCACCGCCAGCCCTTCTTCCAGTGTCGGCAACTTAGTGCATTAATGAATCAGTGGAAACCAGCAAAAACATGCAGTTGAACAAGGGAGTTTGTAACTAGCTTCTCCATTTGGGGGAAGGATATAACCCTCTTGAGCAGCTCTATGATTTGTAGCTTTGTGTTAATACAGAGCGAGGACTCCTGTGTAAGCACAGGTGTAAATGGCTCAGGATCATGCATTCAGCGTTATAAAATGTGATTTATCCCAGGTTTTGCCTTGGTTCTTTGGTTGTGGCATAGCCAAGGGAAAAAACATTTTATGTAATTTTTAAAAAAATTAACTAATTCTAAGCTAAATAACAGAATTATAGCAAAAGACATCATATCTGAGGGCAGTTTGTCTGGTCATAGAGCCTGCTCCAGAGCACTGCGTCCAAGTTTCCTCAGAGCAGGCTTCTGCTGAGGACTGTGTTGCTGCGGTACGGGGGTAACTCTGGACAGGATTTAACAGTCAGACCCTGCAGTTCACTCAGAAGGTCAATTAGCCCTTAAAACCATCTTGTTCCTCAAGACTCTTCAGAAGGAATGAAAAGAAACTGTTATACTTGAGAGAAGACGTGGGGGTCCTAGAGATGGAACTGACTCGCTGTATGTGTTTAGGCTTCTAATTAAAAGACATCATTTAATTTTTCACAGGATTTTGGCAACATACGAAGCTGAAAGTTAATGATCTTGTTGACTGTGGAAATACGTAGTGTGATTTGCTTAAAGGGCCAATGCTGCCAGGTGGAAACTTCCCTTGATGCCTGCGTTGTCTGCAGTGACACAGTAATGCCGGGGGCTACACCGTTGTCTTCATTGCTTGCTCTGAAATTCAGGGTTTAGTAAGTAACGTGAACGGGCTTAAATGAAGCGGTCATTTTATATTGGGAATATTTTGCAGACCCTGATTTTTGTTTTTCCTTCTCATTCTGCAGAAGCCCCACAGATTTTAATAGCATTCTGCAGAAATTAACCTGAAAAACTACCACATTTAGTAACAGCACTAATTCCTGGGAAACTCTACAAGATTTTCCACCAGAGCTGCGTTTATATCTCAGATTGTACATACACACTTGAGCATTAAGAACCAGAAATAAAAGAGGTTGGGAAATTGGCTCTGCTGGTACTTGGGAAATAATCCGTTTCAGAAGGTCAGTTCTATCTTGAACATTTGTTTGTTTTTCTCAATTACCTTGCATATGGCTTTTGTTTGTTAAAGAAGTAGCTCTTCTGTTTTTATAAGAATAAGCTGGTTTACTGACTCTCCCGGTTAGTGCTATAGGGTTGTTGGGAAGCTACATGAGATACAAGCACTTCAGTTCTATTTCTCATGTCATGTTAAAGGATGCTCTTTAATCTGTGGCTACTTTTACATTAGAAAGTCATTTGGCACAATTGGCGAGTGCCTGTACCGTGGACTGGTCAGTGCTGTGGACTAGCTCTGCTTTGCTCCCGTAGCCTCAGCGCCCAGCAGCGGTCCAAGCACGTTAAATGCACTCCTGGAGCGCATCTTTTGGTTTGAGTTTCATCTGAAAGGAATCCAGCTGGTGCACTCTGAAAACCAAAGCAGAGTCTGCCGGGCTGATAGGGAGAGTCACTTCAAAAGCAGCCTCCTGATCCAAACCGAAATACCTCTGCAGTCACGCCCTGCACGCGCAGAACCCCAGTGTCTCTGGGACGCGCCTTCGTGCCCAAAATACGCCTTGTTGGGAGAAACACAAATGTATTTGAGGTTTGTGCTCTTGGTAGCACGCCAATATCACCTTCTAAACTTAGCTTTTTCCTCACCTTAGAATTTTTTTTTTTTAATTATTTGATTCACTGGTTCTTATATGAAGTACAAGGTGGGTTGGAGAATGAGAGTGAGAGTAAACTGCAGCACTGACCATTGCTTGTCTGTTCCCAGACCGGTAACATTTCTCCTTAGAGGCGCTGCATTCATCCCTGCAAGAATCTGTATGTGTGCATGAAGCTCAGCCATGTACGAATCCCACTATAGGTGACGGAAAGTCTGTTGTATATGAAGCTAATCACACACGTGAATTTACACTGCCGGGGCCATAGCACCGAGCCTCTGGTTCTGGACAGGGGCTGAAGCCTTGTTGTGCACCTAGCAGTAGAGTAAGGAAAGCGACCTGCGGTTTCTTCACTCCTAGAAAGAATGGATCCCTTTCCCTTCCCTATGCTTTCTTCCCAGGAAAACTTAACTAGCATCTCAATTTAGCAAGCTTAAAAAAGCATTTTTTCATTTCGATACAGTTGCCTTCAAAGATGAATTTCTCCCGGAGGACATTTGGGCAAGGTGGAGAGAGATATTGATCATTTCCAGATGCTCTTCGCTGACAGGCAACGAAAAATTCTGCTTCAGGTTAACGTTTGTGAATGTGTTTTAAAAACATATATTTCGTATGCAAATCTGGCAGGGAGAGCGCAAGCCAGTACAACAGGCATCTTAAGAGACGCATAGAGATTGCATTGTCATAGCTGCATCAGTAAGACGGGGCTCGCCCCTGCTGCCTGGGCTAAGAGCCTCCTTCTCCGTATCTCCTGGGGACGAGCAGAGGCGGCGGGTATGTTTTCTGACAACCACAGAGGCCTTCGCAGTAGGCAACTGACTCAGCAGCGCTTGCTGAATCAGACATGCAAAAATAGCGTCATTCACCTTTTCTTTGATGCTTTGGGTACATTTCCTAATGGGATTCCCAAAGACTGCACACGAAGTGCTGGCACGACTTGGCACCGTGAATGACAAGTAGTTTGACTTTGGGCTTCTGGGGAGTACCCTGAATTAGAGAAGCAGGGAGGGCTGATGTCTTCCATGTCATCTGAGAAGAGAGCCAGCCAGCGAGAGCGATGGCGCGGTCGCATCCTGCTCGCCGCGCGCGCTGGCTCGCTTCCCCGCAGAGCACGAGCAGCACTCCGGCATCGGCAGCTGCCGTCACTACCGCTGTCGCCTCTGCACGAGGAATCAGCGCTGACTTTGATATTGGCTCTCTGGCCTGGCAGTAGTCTCTAATGACTGACTGGTGAAAGCCGAGCATCAACCAGTTCTGTAGGAGACCCTGATACCTGGGAGCAGCAGATTCTTCTTCAGCTGGTGCCGATCTCTAAGGCAACAGCAGCCGTGGCGCTGAGCACGGGAAGTAACGGGGCTCACGCCTGTCAGCGGCAAAGGAGACGCCTCCTTGGGAAGCGGTTCCTCCTGACGTGCAGCCACAACAACCGTTGTCCTCCTCAAATGTGGAACCAGAAATGCTACTGGAGACCAGGACGCTTTTGTGAGTCACAAGCTGGTTTTCGCCGGGTGGGCAGAGGAGCTGGGGCAGTCAGTGGCACCAGCCAAGCGTGTTGCCTGAATTTTGCGCACACTGAATCCTGGAGACACAGGTTTCTGTTGAAATGATCTGTAAACCTGTCTCCATTCAGAGGTTTCTGACTGTTAAAACCGTTTTAACTAACAGAGCATCAAAAAGACTGATAAACACACTTTAGCTTTCCAGAGAGGGCTCTGCGCCTGTGTGTGGCAAAGCCCTAAGGCCCTGGGAGCGTTATGGGCAAAGCCCTTCCAAGGCCAAAAGAGGCGTGCGGGGACGGCAGTGGATGTGAGGTCTGGGGATGGTAAAGTCCCGCTTCAGGAAATGAATCTTCTACGGAGCTGTGTCACGGCACTTGTCCCAAAACCCTGCAGTAAGCTCAGCTGTGGCAGGGTAAGTGTCAGTGTTTGTGTTCAGTTTTGGGCCCCTCACTACAAGAAGGATATTGAGGTGCTGGAGCGTGTCCAGAGAAGGGCAACGAAGCTGGTGAGGGGGCTGGAGCACAAGTCTTATGGGGAGCGGATGAGGGAACTGGGGTTGTTCAGTCTGGAGAAGAGGAGGCTGAGGGGAGACCTTATCGCTCTCTACAACTCCCTGAAAGGGGTTTGTGGTGAGGTGGGTGTTGGTGTCTTCTCCCAAGTAACTAGCAATAGGATGATAGGAAATGGCCTCAAGTTGCACCAGGGGAGGTTTAGACTAGATATTAGGAAAAATTTCTTTATGGAGAGAGTGGTCAAGCATTGGAGCTGGCTGCCCAGGGAGGTGGTGGAGTCACCATCACTGGAAGTGTTCAAAAAACATGTGGATGTGGCACTTCAGGATATGCTTTAGTGGGCTTGGTGGTGTTGGGTTGATGGTTGGACTTGATGACCTTAAAGGTCTTTTCCAACCTTAATGATCCTGTGATTCTGTGATTCGGTGAAGCAAGGGTAAGGAAGTCATGAGGGGAAGAGAGGAGGTAAAACCGGGGGCATCGTTCTCTGGGGTTCTTCAGGTAAGGCAGGTAAATACCTAAGGGTCTTCATTAAGCCCATTTGCTATTTAGAAAGGAAAAAAAATGCTGGCTTAGAGCATTAATTAACTTGTGTTTCAGAAGCAGGCAAAGTAGAAGGGGAAGGTGACTCTGAGTCAAATTTTTGGATTGTTTTCTGTGCGAGCGGGATGTTGGTAGGAGGAGGGGGCAGGATTGGGGAAGAAAAAGGAACATTACAGTTTTTGTCCCTAAAGAAGGAAAACGTGCTGTGCAAAAGGGGGCATTGAATGTTAACGGGTGTTAAAGGCCTGAGGCCTGACCCTGTAGTTAAGGAAGCATCAGCTTTACTGCGCCAGTAACGTTGCTGAAATGAACTGCCAGTTTTGGGGCTGTTTATATAAAAAGCAATGCCGGAGGCAGCCTTTGGTGTTTGCCTGGGGTTCTTTTTTCCCCAAATACTTAGTGGCGAAGACGTATGGCGGTCTGAAGAAACGCATTCTGTGTGTGTCCCCCCAGGGTCTCCCTCTCACAGCCTGCAGGCTTTGGCCCCCAGTGGTGGCCCAGAGAGGGTCCCGTGTCTCACAGGAGCGCACAACGCGCCGGCCCGGAGGGGCTGCAAACTTGTAACGGGGTCTTAGCGCACGATTTGGCCCGTGACGTGGGATGAACTATGTGCCTGATTAGAGCGTGCTATTTGGGGATGCGTTTTCCAAAGGGATGCTAAAATTGGCGGCTTTGCAATTCGACCTGATTGTTCTTTGTTGCTGGCTGTAAAGACAGAAGCCACTACGCGGTTAAAATCCGTTTTGTTGTGTTTGGTTGGTTGAGTTTTATTTTGAGAAGGAGTGGGATAATTTTAGTTCTTCAGAACTAAAAATTAGATCAAAATCCTGGCAACCGTTCAAGATAAATGAGCAGCCTTCCAATAAAGGGGTTTCTGTCGCCTTGGAAACACAGTTTGAAAAAGCCAGTTGGAGTAATTTTAGTTTCAGACTTCCCTCTGGCCTTGTCCCTCCCATGCAAATTCTGTTTTTACACTCAGTATATCCTGTTTAGCTGTGTTTCTTTTCTATATAAACAGCAGGGGAATTTGCCAGACAAAAGTGGAAAAACGCTTGAAAATGACCTCGCACATGATGTTCCAGAGCAGAAACGGGTGTTTGGCAACACACAAAGTTAAACCCATCCAAAAATAGATTTAAAAAAATCTGTCATTTCAGATCTTAGAGTTCAATGTTAAAAAAACCCATAAGTTTTACCTTAAATACTTGTTTCTTACATACTGCTGAGTCTTTTCATTCTGGAGAAGAATATGGCATTTAGGAAACAAATTTTAGCAATGAGAAGGAAGGTTGGGGGGGCTAAACAAGTAAAAAGCTACTTTGCAAAATGGATGTAATCTAGGAAATGCACGTGGTCTTTCAGAGTCCCCACCATTGTGATATCTGTCTGAAACTTGTATTAAAGTGCTGTGGGTCTTTGTTGTGGGCGTCACACAGATTATGCTGTGGCACGGCTGGAAACTCAAGTGGTTAGAGAAGAGATTAGGATAAAGTAGTGCTTCTATCCACTAAAGAATGTAAATATTTTGAATATTTTCAATAGCTCACACTTCTCAGTAACAGATCTCACCTGAAGAGTGCCCTTACTGTGGGGGCCCTCAAGAGAAGGCACAGAAGCCATTGTAACCTTTCCCGTCTCCTTGAAATCAGCGGCGATGCATTGACTTCCCACTCCCACTCACAAAATATTTCAAAGTGAAAAGTAAATTGATTTTCAATTATTTGAAAGATTAAATTGCATTTAAATGTATCTTTTCGGTATCGTCCGGGTAACGTCCCTGGAAACTCGGAGGAACCCATGCAGGACTGGCTGGTGGTCCCCGCGCCAGCGTCTGGCGTCACCTCTGCCCGTGGGGCTGCTGCCAGCTGTGCAGCCCGTCGGGCTGCGTAGGAAGAGATGCCGCCTCGGACCACGTGCCGTAGTCTGAGCAGCCACAGAAGGCTAGCAGGACATTACACTAATACATCACATGAGACATGACTAGACAGAATAGCTGACTGACTGTTGGGTTAAGTATTTGGAAATGCTGCCTAACCACACGACTAGTTAAACTGTTGGGGTAATAGTAGCACCATATAACTTGAGATATTTAAAACCAGATTGGTCTGAATATGAGCGAACGAGGACATGTGCGATTAAGGGAGCACAAATGAGACTATGAATCCATTTTTTCACCTCCATTTTCTTGGACTCCGTTGCGTCTCCCAGGGGAGACTGAATGTTAGGATGGACACTAATAATTAAAAGAAGCTCGAGCATGCCGCCTTGCCCTCAGCCGCTGCGCTTTTGTCCCTCCTCGTTACCCCAGGAGCGAGCGAGCGTCGGCAGCAAGCTGTCAGCAGACAGCGGGCAGCAAACCTGGCAAGTGTGCAAACGAGGGGCTTTCCCTCCTGAAGCCAGCAGGATAAAGTGCGAGTCCTCTCCTGGCTGCCTTGTTCTTTACCAGCCAAGAAAGCTCATCAGGTCAAAACATGGGCTCTATAGCCGCTGGCCGAAGCAGGAAAACTTTTTTCTCCGGTGAAACACAGTTTTATTCTGTTCTACTTGACAGGTGCACTCCAGGACATGCAAAGAAACTGCAGAGTTCATTTGCTTAGCCATACAAAAATGCTTTTCTAGTTTTCAGCCGCTGTACTGAAGCAGCGTTGTTCCGATTCTGCAAACAAGCTAAGCAGGAGCACGCTAACGCGTGCACAGACTTCGTTATCCCAGCTTCCTGATAGTAACTTTTCTGGTCGCTCCCTTGCACACACACACAACGGAGAGAAAGAAGAGAATATTTCCTATATGAAATTCCACAGATCTCTCAGCAGCCTGGGGTGATATGCTGGGTTTCTCTGGCTTTTTTTTCCCCTTTTTTTGGCTTTGTAACATACAGGATGAAATGACACATTTGTAACGTGCTATCATGCAATGATCACATATGCTTTACACGTGTAAAGCTGTTTGTGTGATAAAATTATTTAGCTTACATAAAGGAGAAAAATAGACTAGATCCTTTCAACATGTGAAAGTCACTGGCAGATTTTGCCTACAGAAAAAAAATCTGTTGCTTAAAATTTAAGATTATAAGAACACATCTTTAAGGCATCCTTGTGATTATCTTAAGCACTTCGAGCACAGCACACTATATACAGTTCTTAAAAAGCATCAGTCTTCCAATTTAAGGATGTTTCCACTTCTCTCTTTAAATATTGCCTTTCCTTTTACAGCATTTAGAAGTCCTCTATACTTTGCTCTGACTTGAAACTCAGAGTTTTGAGGGTGACGATTTAAAAAAATCGCTATTTCTAACGACAGAAGTGAAAGAAAGGAACTTTAAGAAAGTGGATTCATTAAACGTGTTCCCCCATTCTGGCGTTTTGTTGATTGTTAATAGGCAATCCAAAGCCATTGAATGTATTCTCCTTACAGCGTTTAAGTTTTGCAGGACTTCTAACAAATGAATTTTGCATGTGCAGCAGGTTTTAAGACCCCGTGCATAACGGGATTTATGGTGGCTGTACCTTGCAACCTCTCCCGGACTCTGTTGTGTGGGCTGGCAGACCCTCGGCTCTGCTAAGGGTCTGTCAGCCGGCGCCGCACTCCCGTACAGCGCTCACAGGCACTGCTGCAGGGGACGGCGCAGAAACCTTACGGCTCCAGCTAGTGAGGGGTGAGAGTCGCCAGTGTTACGTTTAACCTAAGTTTGGATTAATAGCCAAATACTGTGAGAGACTGAATGGTGGCAGAGGCTCTGTGAAGGCTTGAGGCTGAGGCGAAGGACGGACCCCCGGAGCGCAGGCGGACGTGGGTGAGAGCTCTGCTGCTCCTCTGCCCTCTCGGGCAGAAACGACTGGACCACAGATGTGGTCCTGGCCTGAAGAGAGAGGACAAAATATAGAAATGCTTATTTAGTGATTTCGGTTCCTTTGCAGAGAATCGCCTAATGTTTTGAGCATAAACTCAAATCTGTTTTTCTTTTGCTCGAACTTAATTACACTCTTTGTTGGTGCTTACTTTCACTTCAACCAAGGTGGAGTGTCACCAGTCTGATGGTTTTGTCTCCATGTTAGGAGAAGGTAATGGTGATGATGGTCATGATACCGTCTATTTTTACTGTATGGGTAATGCTTTGGCTTCTTCGCACCCAAAATACTTCGGTATTTTTAGCATATCTTCAGCGAGACTGGCGTCCTACCACAGCACTGGCATGCTGTAAGATTGCAGTCAGAGGTGGCCTGCTGACAGCCCTGAAGTTCAATGACATGTTTTGAAAAGCTCATAGGGATGTTATCATGCATTCTCTAAAAAGACAAATACCAACTTAAAAAAATAAGTGCAAGATACTAAAGAGCATGAATTACTGTCTGTCTTCTGTTTAAACAAAGCACAGAAGGCAGAGCCGTGAACACTCCTGCTGCCTAGCTTAGCTGATAGCTATGAACAGAAGTATTTCCATCACGCTGCTCATTTGAATCTAGGTTAACCATACATGGTTCTTAAAATCCTCTCCTGTTTAATTTTAATTACAGCTTAACAGGACAAGTAGGCCATGCCATCGGGAGCAATGGGCTCAGCACATCACAGCCAGCCAGGGTAGCAACCATCCTGATGCTACAAGTCACATCACCAGAGCCCAGGAGGCCATGCCAATCAGAGGGGAACTGATGGTGGCAGCGGCTTCCCAGAGGTCTGTTACCTCTTTGTGAGAAGGCACCAAGTTTGGTTGGCCACGGCCAAGCAACAGCAATGCAGGTGTGGTGCACTGGATATAAGACAGGTCTCAACAACGGTGCCTCTCAAAGCAGTTTTGGATTAAGGAGGTTTCTGGCAAGGATGCGCTCTAGAAGGGAGTCAGAGGTCTGAGCCAAACACTTGACTGCTCTTGGAGTCTCTAAAATTTGCTTTTAAAAAGTGCAACCCTAACTTCAAATGGTTGCAGAGACCAGGGAGCAGATGGTGGAGCCATTTGGGTAATGAACACCACCATCTTTGTCCAGCCTGTTGTCTAGCAGCCTCCTCATGTTTAGAATAGAAATGGTTTATTCTCCCACTGGTTCGTCTTCCTAAGGAGATAAACAGCTGTATTCCGGACCCTCTGGGCTGCCTTGGCTGGCCAGTTCCAAATAGGGTCTGGGGGTAGCAAAGCTATGGATGGCTGTAGTGGTGTCTGCATCTGAGAGAGGTCAGTCTTTTGGCAGGCTGGGGATAATGCACACTGCTACTAGCTGCCTGATAGAGTTTCATGGGACTCTTCTTTCAGGCCATTTTGATGTCAGGAGGGCAGACGCTTTCAGTAAAAAGAGCGCTTAGAGATTTTATTGGGGCATTCAAATGCTTCCAGTTCCCAGCTGTCATCAGCTCCGCTTTAGTCATATAGTTGTCACTTTATCCCCCTGTCTGTGACAGGTCTTGAGAGAAGAAAGATACCGATTTCC
This sequence comes from Phaethon aethereus, assembly GCF_964289735.1. NCBI lineage: Eukaryota > Metazoa > Chordata > Aves > Phaethontiformes > Phaethontidae > Phaethon > Phaethon aethereus. Next base: position 19,322,840 of record NC_138584.1, read on the forward strand.
TAAGCTTTAATGAAAAGGAGACTCACGTTTCCAGACACTTCTAGTTCTACTCATATGAATGAATCCCACTGAAGTAAAATAAAGTATATCTTTACACAGTTACATCCTAAATTAATATGTAACTTTCATTTCAGGTACAGGAACAGGTCTTAGATGCTGTGAGGGATGGAATTTTCCAAAGTCAGACCAGAGCAGTTCAAAACCAGTCCCCAAGTTTGCAGAGAAAGGAAAGCCTGTGTACTTGGGCAAGCACAGCTTCTTCATGGTATCTGCTGAGGCAGAGCTGACCTCTGGAACCGTCGGCAAGGCTGTGAAGGTTATTTGTCAGTCTTTTATTAGGAACTATTTATCTGCCTAATTTCGTCATTCAGCTATATCAGTACCCAAACATGGCCACCTATGCATCAGCTTCTTCACCACGGATATTCTTCTCATCAATGCATTTTTTTTTTTCAACTTAAGTTTGACTTTTTTGCTTGTGCAGTCATTTACAGTTCTCATGTCATCAACTCAGAAAAATTAAGTAATTGGCAAAATCTCGGTCTGTTAATGAACATTTTAACATTTTAAGAACATTTCTTTGTACCTTCAGAAGAATACTGCTTGATATTTGTTTAAAGTCACACTGTTTAACTGGTCCTAAATATTTGCCAGCCTCTTAGTAAGAAGCCTCTTCAAGTCGATGCAAGCTCTAGTTCCATCCTCTTGAAGTAACTTTTACTTTTTGTAGAGGGCCAAGTAAAAGGACTCACGTTCAGCACTGTGTGCTTTGCAACTCCTGAACAAAACAGCCTGAGCGGAAAACAAAAGCTCAGCTTTGACTCTTACTCCACTGGCTCAAGTTAGTTCCAGCCAGATCCTTAATGTTATTTTATCTGCAGGGTTTTTTTTTGCGTGATCAATGCCAACTCTGTTTGGCAAATACAGGATGCATAGGGATTTAAAAAAAAATGCAGCTGCCAACGAGAAAAAGTGCTTTGTAACCACATTTTGGAATGGAAACAATTTTCTAAGATACAGATCAAACTGTGTTTATAGACTCGACTATTGGCAGCTTTTCACCAAGCTATTTCCTGTGTGCCTATTGCATAGTGGAATAATCTAAATGCTTAAACTAACATTTAAAACCATACAGAACATGAAGAAAATACTGTGTGAAGCAGCACAGAAAGCACAATGATGTTGAATTTTCTTTTGTTTCCACAGCTAATACTCACGGGAGAAGGCAGTACTGCACACCAAACGTCAGCACTCCAGTTCTTCGCAGGATTTGGTCCTCACTCTGGTTAGTACCTTTTTTCTACTAATACTGTTTTAATTGCCTAAAGGAAATATCCAAGTAACAAAAATTTTAAAAAAAGCCACCTAAATAAGAGGAACTACTTAAAAGTTACATACGGTTACTTGAAGTGCAGTAAGCTGTTATTCACTAGGGAACGAATTCAGACAATCTAAGGCACAGGTAGACAGCAGGAATCTGATTTCCCATTAGAACAGGTGGGAAATCTGCAGGTGTGAAGATGATAGTCAAGGTAGGTGCAGATTTCTTTCCTTTGCTCAGTCTGAAATGGTTGCAACAACTTTTTTTCTTGGAGAAAAAGCCCAGAGTTCATCTGCTAGCTGTTTTGAATCTTTTCAGTGTTTTCTAATGGGGCAGATCCCCTCCTCCAGACTTCAAATGCATGCCCTTTGCTTCAGGCATACATTTGCTGGTGGCATAGCTAACCTCCTGATAGCATCAGTAAGGTCAGAGCAGTCGAGCTGTGGTGCCCATGCAGAATTTTACCAGGGGTTTTGTTGCTGGTGTTCTGCTCAGCTGGACTTCATTCCTTCTATCCAAGCTACGCCTCAGCTAGGGAGAACGGCGGCTCCGGTACAAGGAACAGTTTAGAGTTGGGAGAGTAATTTAGGCTGGATGGGACCCCTGGAGCTTCTCTGGCCAGCCCCAGCACAGAGCAGGAGCCATGTAGGTTTTGTTTTGATGGATTTCTTGCATGTTACTTTTCCCGAGATTCTGTTTCTGACCTAGCCTGTGGGCGCTGCGATGCCATTCTGAGGGGGCAGGATCTGACCCCCGCAGAGACAGAGGCCGGGAAGACCCTTCAGCTCCTCGCCTCCGCAGCAGTGAGCATCGGGACTGTCCTAGCCACCGCCGCCTTGTCTGTGATTTTTCCCAACCAAAGGCATTCTTGAATGGTTTTACATCTTGCTCTGAAATCTGTACATAGATATTTCCCAATATGTGTATTTAAAGGAGTGCAAATGGTTTCAAAAGAGGATGGCAAAATGGCATTTCAAGTTGTTGCAATGTGACATATGATAACTATTGTGAGATTTATTTTGGACCGAAAGAAATCATAACTAGTCTATAATTTATTTTTTTTTACATTGGAGAAATACAGGTGTTACTGGGTTACTACTGTTGGTGTCTCACATATAGAGATTCAATATTTTAATCTAATTCATAGGAATTAGATTAAGAAGATTCAAGAAGATTTCATTTCAAATGATCAAATTATTAAACCCCCCCTCAAAATTTGGTAAGAGAGGAAATCTGTGAATATGCATGATGTTCATGAGCTGCAGTTGTTTTCTCCAGAACCGAACGAGCACTTCCTTTGGCCCAGTATTTGGGGGCTTGCTATGTATTGAGGCAGTGCTGTGCTTGGCATGCGGAACGTGCGGAACGCCTGCCTGCTCCTGGCTGCCTTCCGTGGGGCGGCGACATCCAACAGGTGGGACGTGGCGATGGCTCCTCTGCTCTCACCCACCACGAGATAGGTGTATCGCAGGTGATTTGTAAGATAATGTCATATAAAAAGCTGTAAAGTATATTTCTGAAGCTGTTTATAATGAAATGAAATGCAGGAGACGTAGACCCATGTAGATATTAACCAATGGAAGCTGTCTCGGTATTTTTATCTTGGTAAGAAATCAATGACATACCTTTTCCCAAGATTGGTTTTGAAGGGCTGTGCACTTGCTAATGGAACTAATGCACGATGTAGCTGGGCAACAGGTACACCAAAACCACGTTTTTGCCCACTTCGGCAGCCTCACTATATTATTTGCTCTGTGCTAACACCGTTTGTTTTCTACCTATGTGGCATTTTGGCTGGAATCCTAGAGGCTACTAACCCCAAGGCCAACTTCATCCGCGCTTGGCTGGCGTCACTCTGCCGGGGAGCGTGCAAAGGCTTTCCAAGAGAGTGCGTCGCTGCTCCCCACGCGGCCGGGACCGCGCGGAAACTCTATAAACCTGCCGGGACGCGAGGGCTGCCACATGCACAGCCTGAGCACAGAGGGGAAAAATAAGTTTGCAGCCTACAGATGTGTTTCTTTGGGGGGGGGACCACAAACGAAACGAAAAACATCAAAGGAAAAGCAGTATTTAAAATAATGCTGTCACTCTCTTAGTCTTGGCTACACATGGCTGACGGAGCAGACGGTACACCGAGCCGCAGTGAGAAATGCCCCCAGTGCAGCTCGGGTGTTAGTGGGGAGCCTGTGCCCGAGCAGGCCGGCCCGGGGCCAGGGGCGGGCCGGCCACCCCCCTGCGACAGCCCCGGCGCCGGGGCCGCCTCCGGCGGGCACAGGCGGCGCCCCTCGCCCTGCACCGTGGGGACCGGCTTCCCCCAGGCGGGCCGGGGGCGCCGCCCCCTCCCCGCCTCACGGGACGGGCGGGCGCGGGCAGCGGGCCGCGCTCGGCGCCGTCCCTGTCGCCCCGTGGGGAGCGGCGGGCGCGGCCCCCCGAGGCGGGGCGGGGGCGGTGGCGCCCCCCGTGCGGCGGCGCGGCGGCGGGCATGCGCACTGCGGGGCGCCCTCTCACCCCGCTCAGCTATGCCAAGTATGTGCGCGGCGGAGCCGGGGCCGGGCGCGCGGAGCCAGGCCGCCATGGGGCAGCGCGGCCCAGGGCTGCTGCCGCCGCCGCCGCCGCGCAGGGGGGCCGCTGGCCTCCGCGGGCCGGGGGGCAGCGCCCACTGAAGGCGGCGAGCAGGAGGCAGCACCCAGGCATGGCTGACCCGCTCCGCCGGACGCTCTCCAAGCTGCGGGGCAGGAGGTCCCAGCGCGGGGCGGCGGCGGCGGGCGCCGGGCACCGCCACGGCGGGATCTGCGCCCCGCAGGGTACGTGTCTGCGGGCGGGGCGGGCCGGGGCTCGGCCGCGGGTTCTGCGGCCGCCCGCCCCTGGCCGCCCTTCCACCTGCCGGGCGGCGGGAGCGCCGGGAGGGCGAGGAGTCCGGCGGGCGCCGGGATGCGCCGTGCCCCGGAGAGCGGCGGGCGAGGGCCGTGACCCGGTGCCGCTCCCGCCGGGGCCGGTGGGGCTTTGCCGGGGGCTGTGCGGGATGGAAAGATCCATCCCTCTGTCGGAGCGGCTTTCCCGTGCTGGAGCAGCGGTTCCGCTTCGGGCGGTAGCGCTTCTGTTCCTCTTATAAGGGTGGGAGCGGGAGCTCCGCGGGTCAGTGCGATGGCGCTTTAGGGGCAAAACAAGAGCTTTTCGTGTTTCTGAAAGGTCTGTATTCTCTCTGCACGTTCATGAGGTTCTTTACTGCAGCTTGTACTTCACGTTTTAACGTACGCGAATAGGACGGGGCCGGCGGGCTGCTGAAGCCAAGAGCGGCTGTAGCCGCCGCAGCATCGCGGCTCTGCCGGCCGCAGCCCGCAGGCTGCTGCAGGGAAAGGGCTCGGCGCTGGTTTACTCCGCAGGGAGTGTTTTAAGCCCGTCGTCCACGTTTAACAGCTCACTTCGCTTTCATCGGTCAATGCCAGCGTATACAAATGGTAAGGAAACAGAAACAGAGCCCTAAAACCGATAGGGTTTTAGATGGAGCTGCAGCGAGGCGAAATAGGTTATCCACTCATGTTTGGAAAAGTTTCTGTCTTTCTCCCAGATTTTGTGAAACCTTCAAATTTGTTGTGAGCAGAGATCAGGCACTTCAGCAAATCTAAATTTAGGTCTTGAAGCAATCCTCAACGGCAGCATCCTTGCATCCGTAATTGCTCTTCTTGGGAATAAAAATTCCACATTAAAATAAGAGGTTCTTGAATTTAGACCACTACTTTGTGTGAATTCCTGCATGTTTTCTTATCATATGAGTGTGTGTCATTCTTTGGCTTTTGTTTGCTCCTTGTTTTGTTTGTTTTTTTTTTTTAAGGTGCACTTGAAAGCTCACAAGTCAATTTTTTTGTCTTGCTGTTGTTCTCTTTAAATACAGAATTACTATATTTTATAGTTTTACTAGGAAACATAGTGAAACAAAATGTGTTTAAATAGCTGCTATTACAGCCAGAAGAACTATGAATTGTTGTGATCCATACATGGAGAGGCTGGAAAAAGCTGTTCCTCTCTTTATTACAACCTGAAAAACAGTGCATAGTATCATGTTGAAATTTTTTATATGCCAACATAATAGGCAAAATATCAATTTTGTCTTTAGTTGAGCTGAAACATTGAGGCTCTGGTTCTGAGAATACATGTGTTGCTACTATAATACATTAACTTTAAATAGTGATTTATTTAGTTTGTCAGTAGAGTGGAAGATGAAGGGAGCACCTGACTTTTTTTTTTTTTTTTAATTCAACACTATATTGAATCCTTTTGAGAAGGAACCATTGTCTTGTTCTGTGTTTTTGGGGAGGCCTCATGTGTGGAGGTTTAATATATATTAGAATATATTAAATATATTAGAGTACTATTAGAGAGTAAGCAGCGTTCTTCTGAATGAGCTTTTGCTCTAGAACAAAAAATATGTGCCTGACCTGTATATCTCTGAAAGCTTTGTATTTACTTAAATCTGGCTCATTACTATAACAGCTAGCGACATTTAAAACTTGCTGTGTTACATTGAACCAGTGGCTGCACAGATACTTGCATGTGAAACAGTTTGCTACTAAAATAAACACAGGCATAAGGGCTTCCAGGATCAGGGCCAAGTTCGACTAAAGGGGAAGCAGTGCTTGCAAATACTGCTGTCAGTTGCAAAAACTGCACTGGGAAGATTTACACGCAGAAATTTATCATTTGGAGGAGATTCAGTGAACACTTACAAGCAGTGACCTCTGGCAGCATGTTGTCTAATTCAGAGGCGAAGAAGGGGTGGTTTTGAATACATGTGATAGGCAGCGTGTCTCTGCAAGCAGTAGGGTTATTGGAGTACGCTGGAGGTACTTGGTTATTAATGTTTCTGCGGTAAGCTTTTGCAGATGGTTTGCTATGGAGATACCCGGGTGGATGTTGAAAACAAAGTTGAGTTTGCTCTGTGCATTTGCTGCTGCTGGGACCAAAGGGCAGCCGGAGCCTGACTCCAGTTGTGTCACTGGGTGTATATTTAGGCACACTTCACTTCTTAGGAGCGCGCTGTTTTGGGAATCGTAGGCTGCCTTAACTGGCACAGAAGGGCCCACGTTTCTACAGTGAAGCAGGAAGTAGCAGATATTTTTGTTTGTGGAAGTACTGCTCTTGGCTGCTCCATCTATTTATGTCACCGGAGCAGGGACCACTCCTTGGGCTGTCTGGGCAGAAGTGGAGGGCTTTGAGGTAGTGGTCACTGGCAGGAGGATGCCCGCCCAAGAAGTCCCTGATCCAGACTGACTTCTTGGAAATGTAGGCGCAGCCTGCGTGGGACACGCTGCTGCGGTGCCCTGCAGCCTTCCGGGGCTACGGCACTGCTGCTGCGGGCTGCGTGGCTGTGCTCTGACAAGGGGCTCCAGTGCAGGTGGCTCTTTCGATGCATAGTTCAATGTTTGGCCGTTGCTTTAAAGAAACTGTGTCAAGTTTTGGGAGCAGTCAGTGGAATTTGATTAGGTGTTGCATGAGATTTTTGTTGTGTAATGAGGTATTTAAAAACTTTTCCACATTTCTTCTTCCTCCTTCCTTTCATCATCGTGTGTTTTGTTTTATTCCTCACAAATCAGCAGATGCTTCTGTCTTTATAATAAAGCTGGTAGGGACAGTCCTTTCTCGAGGTTTTTGTGCAAGAGATACCCTCTCCTTTATTTATATATAATCTAGAAGTGAATTATGTGGGATTTTTGTAGCCGTTTAAGCAGTACATTACACCAAAAGCAGGGACTATTTCTTCATTGGTGTAAGTAAACTGGAGAAATACAACGTAGCAACTTTTCAAACCAATTGTACTTGAACTTGGCAGAGAAAGGAGCCATTTCTATGTAAGTATGCGCGACCTTTCAGCAGAGCTATCTCACTGCCATTTATCTAAATTACATGGTGTTAAAAATACGGCCAAACAAGCCTGACTCTATTAATTATATGCACATTCTGCTTTTACAGACTGAAATCTAATTTTATGATCACATCAACATCTTTTTGCCTTTTCGGATGAGGTCTAATGCAAATGTATACGATAGCATGTGTGTACATCTGTCAAAAGCAAAACGATATTTTAAACACTTGTCTTTCCCTCTCTTTTTCCCTTTCTTTCTGGGAACAGATTTAATAGAAAATGTTTACATAGCCTCGAGAAGCAGGAAGGAGCCTGAGTACACCCAGGCCAGTGAGGTCCCCGAGCACAGGCCACAGGTGAACAGCATTACTGTTTCTAAGAAACGCAGCTGGCTGCAGCAGAGCACACACCGACCTCTTCCTCCTCCTCTGGAAGAAGAAAACACCTGTAAGGAAACGCATGGGGCTCTTGTCCTGGTACCCAAATCTCCCATCCTGCCTCCTGAACCCGCAGTGCTGCGGGCTCCTTCCATATCACCGCTGGGGCGGGAGTGCCCTGCGCGAAGCTGCGCTCCCGTCGGTACCCTGCCAAGCACCGCAAGCCCTGCTGTGCCGAGGAGCGCTGCTTTGGACTTTGGTGAGGATAACGACGCAGATGATGAAGGAGAAATATGGTACAACCCGATCCCTGAAGATGATGAGCCCAACTTGCCGAGGGTCCACCTTTTTGCTGTGAATAGCCCTGTTGCTGTGGGCTCCCTGATGGTTCGGTACAAACCCCCATCTGGGGGTGACATGGGGATGGCCATGGGTCCCCTGGAGGGTCCCCCACGCTTCATGGAGTCTGGGGGGGACAGTTGGACCGCTCAGCCCAGTGAAGTGAGTCAGGCCAATGCCACGCATCCTGGGGAGCCTGTGCAGCCGCACCGGCAGAGGTTTGCCTGCAAGGCTCCTGGTGTGCCAGCAGTAGACGACAATCCTGCCTTTAAGTGCCCTTCTACAGGTAAGAGGGTTCAGGAACATAAAAATGTGATGTCCTCTATTTTCTTTTAGAGGAATAATAAACCATTCTTATGTCGCTCATTTCTCTTTCTCTTCCTTTTATCTTTATCAAGCAAACTTCTGTTGGAAATGCATGTCAGGTTCATAAAAATTGACTCAAACTGTGAGACTGATACCTGCTAAAGGTAGAGCTGCACAGTGGTTTCTCAGTCAGTTTGTTCATGGCATGTCCAGATGTGGTTGTCCTCTCTGCTCTTCGGCCCCCACCTTGCTGAAGACAAAGGTTTTGCAAAGCAAGCTTGCTAAAGCGTGGTAACCTGAGAGCACACTGGGTTTCCTTTGTTAGCTAGTGTCTAACCCTGGCCTTGGATTCCAGCCTCGAAGCTATTTAATGTCTGCAGAAATGTCTTTAACTTGCTGTCTGGGGCTTTGTTTAATAAAGACTTTTTGGAAGACCATATAAATGCTATTCATCACCTCGCTTTCTGTAATTGCTGTCTTGTTGACTGTCTCAGACTAATCTAATAGATTGGAGAGGAGTGGTTTTCACTTTCAGAAGCCAGCCTCTTTGTTCCTTGTTATCTTTGGCTGAGTGTTTGATAGCCTCATTTCCATAATTCCATTAGTGTGTGAATTCAGCATCTTATTAAAGATTTTTTTCCCAGTTTATTAAAAAAAACCAAACAAAAATAAAACCACACCAAACAAAAGTAAGCAGAAAAAAACCCCAACCCTTTCCAAAAAGGTATTATTTTTAATTACTGATGTGTCTTGTATTATCTTGACCTTAACTCTAGTATCCTGTTGAGAGTTGGAAGCTTAGAACTAAAGGTCAGAAGGCAGGGAATTCGAGGTTCCCCTCTTTGGAGGAAGTTCGCACTTTCTTTGCATTGACACTTAAGGGCCTGTATTTCTGCCTGGCTTGGCAGCGAGGACCTGAGAGGCCAGCGTGGAAGCCCAGGTGTCCGGTGCCCTCCGGAGGAGTCCCCCGTCTGGGTTGCCCGTGTCCAGCCTTGCCATCCCAGCAGGCTTCTTGCCCCGCATCCGTGTGTGCTGGGAGCTGCTGTGCCCGCATTCCCAGTGCGGAGGTTGCTTCTGGGAACGGGCTTGTTTTCAAAGGCACCAAAGCAACCGCTGTAAACAGCGGAACAAACACTCAGTTTTCTCTTCTGGGAACTCACATTTTGTTCTTTTTGTGGAAATGCTGCAGATACGAGCGTACTTTTAGTTGCGAAGTGTGTTCAAGTTATCGGGCATTTATTTAGAAATAGCTCACTTTATAGCTGCATTAAATACTTAGACTAATTATATTTACTTGCAAGATAGCTAAGAACATGATACTTCATCTAGATTTTTTTTTTTTCATTGTTAGAGCTCTAGGTGCTTTGGAGAGGTCAGTAACCACGGTTATTTAGGAAGGCTGTGTGTCTTGCAAACTGTTGACCCCCATTCAGGTGGTTAATCTTTCAATATATAGGTCACTAGTTCTTTAAAAAAAAAAAAAAATCCCTTTATGTGAGAAGAAAAAAGTAAAAATTGTTTTCCTACTGAAGAAACATTTATTTCTGAAAGCAAAATTGCCCATTTGAAATGTCTCGTGAAACCAGGAATTTCCCCTGATTGCTTTGTTATGCATTGAATTCATTAAGCAGCTTTAAATGCAGCTCTTCTTTTGCATGTATTGAATAGTGATCATGTTGAATAGATTAATTGATGAAGTGGATCCCTACTGCTCAGTAATTGGCTTTATTATGGAGAAGTGGCTTAGTAGTTCTTTTTAATCCAGTTAAGTTTTCTACAGTTATTTTCAGTCAAGCTTAAAATGACAGCTCATCCATATAAAATTACTGCATGAAGGGCAATGTGGCCAATATCACTTTATTTGTGTTAGGACCTTGTCTGCATTACACTACTGCTGTGAAATAAGTGTCTATATTCTTAGAAAGGTGGGTACATCGAGCAGTAACTCCTGACAAATACGCCATTACTGCTTTGGGGAAAAGTCTGCTTAACTTTCTTATTGATATGATTTTATATATGTCAGTATTGGTTAGCATTAGAATCTAAAGTACTAGATTTTGAGAAGCATGGACAGAAAAAAATGGGGCATTAGAAAAGCCAACAAGATACATTGTTCATTTTGTCCTTTGCTGTTTTCTTCTTGGGATAATGCAATTAATTTTACCTTTAAAACTTTAAACCTTGCTGCCTTATTTGGATTTCCAGTTTTGTAGAGAGAAAATGGTCATGGATTTTTTTCTTTTTTGCTACTTTTTGAGGGAGAGTCTTTATTAGACAGAAGATTAAGAAAAAATAGAAATGATAGAATTCAGTTATTGGAGTCTTTCCGAACAGAGCAGCAAATATTTCCTGTAAATGTTATCAATAAAATGGATTATAGTTGTAGAGGTGCTAATTTGCCCCATAGTCTTAATTTACACCATTAGTTCCTGGTGTTAATCTGGTTACTTTCTACAGTAAATGCCATTTACGTTAATAGGATTTGTCAGGTAATTCCTTAGTGAATAATTCTAGCTGTGCTGGCTTTTAAAACGAAACTGATTAAAAATAAGGCGCTCCTACAGCAGAGCTTGAGAAAGTAATTAATGTATTTTGTTTATGACAAGTACACAAAAGGTAAGAGTAAGAAAATTTGGTAATGTCGAAACATAGAGCCAGCTTGTGCTCTTAGGTCTGTGGGAGAAGAATTTAAGTGGAAAGAACCCTGGAGGCAGTTTTTAATTTGATGTCTCCTTGCACAGGCAATATGGTTCTGACTGGAAAGTAGGAATATTTTTTGTCATATATAGAATTTTTCATATTCCTTTTTTTTTTTTTGCATATGTAAAATGTTAAGGTAAACTTGCTTTACAACTGTTCAGGATTGAACTCTAACTGTATGTTCTTATAGATGTATTACCTGCAAAAATGTTGAAGAAAAACACCCCTTTATAATGTAGGCTCCTGCAATAGATTTACGTCGTGGAACTCTGAATAGCGCCTTCTGAAGAATTTGTAATATTTTTGCTTTTGGGGAGGATTACTGTTGGGATTAGTGTCCACCTAATCAGTGGAATCATCTCTCATGCATCTGTGTCTCAGAGACATCCTGGTAGGACTTGTGCATTGTAGCTTGCCATGATCTGGACTGTGCTTTTGCTACTGAAAATGTACGTGTTAGCAGCCTGGATGGAACGTCCTGGTAGGAATCACCATAAAAAGGTTTCTTTTCAGCATTGTAGGAAGTGAAGGTTGATACCATTTTCCCACTTTGCCTCAATATATGCCAACGGGAGCTTGATTTAAATCGTAATTGAAACTACAGTGCTCTTTTCCCACTGAGACCATGACCAGCATCCTGGTTTTCAAATACATCTTCTGGGGCCAACACAGGCAAATATTTTGCATGCTTAGATGTTGCAAGTGAGCTTCCAGCAGTATACATGGAGTATACTGGGCAGCAGATCCTATTTATCAGCTTCCTTGCACTCATTGCAAATACTGCTTGCTTAACTTCATTTTTTTTCCAGATGGAAGATGCTTTGTGTTTAAACTGTTTTCCAAGTGCAAGGAGCTTTGGCTTCATAAAGCAGAAAAACATTCATGCGAAGTATTTGTGTAATGTCTGAGATATCAGAAGGGTTTGATATATGGTAGAAAGGTCCCTTTGCTTCCGCTTTCTCCTGTGGAGCTGAAGCCAGTTTGTCAGCAGGGTTTTGGGGAGCTTGTGCACATACTTTTGAAGGTCGAGAGCTTATTCGTGCATGTGTCTTTGATCCCTGGGGTGACAGTGCCGTAAAGACCTGCTGGTGAAAGAGGCAAAGGGATGTAGCAGCCGTGGAGTGGAAGCAGTTTAGAACAGTTGCTGCCTTTTTCAGTGACTCGTACTGAGTAACCGTTTATGTCCTCGGACTGGGGGAACGGGGGCAAAGCTCCTTTTCGTGCCGTGGAAGACACGGGGAGGGGAGGCAGTCTTCGTGAGAGCAGCCCCCTCGGGCGGCGCTTGGCAGCGGCCGCGGTGCTGCCGCTCGCACCTGCCGTGATGCCCGCGTCGGAATAGAGCCGGCTGTGGCTTACGCGTATCGCAGGATCACTGGCGTCCACAGCGTCTGCAGCGCACTCGCTCGTCTTGGTAGATACTGAACTCTTAAGCCTGGGCAGAGATCCGGGTGCTGTTGCACATGCCTGTTCCTCCTAACGAGGTGCCGCTGTCGAGGGGGCTGTGAGGGTCGCCGCCGGGATGAAGAGCCGGCAGTGGTCAGCGCTTCGCCTCTCCTCTCCCTCTCACCTCTTGGGAGTTACTCCCTAGTCACTTCCCATTTTAACTAACGGTCTATTTAAAGCAATAGTTTTTAACCTCTAGCTCCTGTAAAAGTGATCCTTGGGTTTGATGGGTTTGTCACAGCTTGTGACAAACAAGTCACATTACACAGTAATTGATGTTACTGCGCATAGTGTTTGAAGGTAACAAACTGCCATTACGCAGTTCTTAGAAATTTTTTAACCTTTTAATAATCTCTCCATTCCTTGACTCTGAAGCATTATGTGGGATGGAACTCAGAGGCTGCATTGGTCAAAATAGTATTTTTAATAGGGGTAAAAAAAGACTTTTTTTTACAGGTTAAAAGAGGAGATTCTTCAATTTATTTAGATAATTAAGATATTACATAAAAATTGGGATAGAATGGAATTATTTCTAAAATTTCTTTTTCTTTTAAGGATCTTTTTCCCAGTTGCTGATAATGGATAGAGGCGATGCTTTTGTTGTATCTTAATAGAAATTGCTCAAATTTGATACACCATGAATTGCATTTACAGTTGTACTATGAAGTTTTATATTGAAACAGGTCTGGAACTATCTGAGCATGAAAAGGCGGAATGGGCCTGCGCCTGAGTAATGTCACAGCCTCTGGCATCAGTAGAGCTGTGCCTTTTCTGTCAGTTGAGGATCCAGATCAGTACTACCGGTGGCATCTAGCACAGAAAAACAGTAGCCCTTTTTCACTCGCCCATCATTTGTGACAAGAACAATTTTGAGATATTTGGGCTTTTCTGTTTTGATTTGCCACTTTTTCATTTTTTTTTAATATATTTACCCCATAAGTCGTTGGGTTGATTTAAAAATAATAAAAGAATAATGAAAAATCTAGGCAGGAGGGAGACTTTGGTTTTGAAAGTTACACACCCTCAGTGTAAGCTGTATTTTTTTTTTTTCTTTTTGAAATTAAATGGCTTAGAGCTTCAACACTAATGCCATTATTTTAGAGAAGATGCTTTCAGTATTGGATGTAGCGTACTTACTAATTATGTCTGGAGAATGGTAGGAAAAATTAAATTACATATCAGCTTTACTTTGGTCAGATCTCTCAGCGTTTCCATTAGCTATGAGAGTGGCCAGTAAGCTCGCTGTAATAAGGAACCGATGGTTTTCTGACTTACTCATTCACTTCAACTCATCGTCCCAAAACTAAGTTACAGGTTTTCTGAGGAACTTTGGAATAGCTCAGAAACCCTACCTCAAAGCCATGAGGAATGTTCCCTGTAGAACAGGGTCATCGAATATGCCCGTGACCCAGGGTACGCTGCTGGCAGTTGGTGTGACAGTGGTATGCGTGTCCAAGCGCACGTAAACAGCGTGAAGCGAGGTCAGACAAGCATTTTTACCACGCGGAATCATCGCGTATGTCTGTGCTGTCAGTGCTTGAGGTAGTGCGAGTCCCCGCTTCCCGTGGGGCGGCGTTGCCCAGGGCCGCGCTCTGCCCGCGCCGCCCCCTCGGCCGAGGGGACAGCAGCGACTGCCCCGTGGACGCCTGGCCGGGTGGGGCGGGAGAGGGGAGTCTGGGTTCGTGAAGCTCTGTCGACTGTTCGTCTCCCTCCTGTCGTGTCTCTCCGGACACGAAAAGGCTTTATCCTTTCGCTGTACCACTGAGCAAAGTAAAAGGTGGCCTTACTAGCCAAGCGGAACAAATAGCTGGTGGAAGCAGTCACTTAGGATGTCAAGTCCCTTTGACATACGGTGCCTTGTCCTTCAAAAGCTTTTTTTTCTTCTGTCTTACTCATACTGCTAAAGCTTCCAGAAGGCGTATGTATGTCATAGAACAGAGCAGGTTGGAAGAGACCTCAGGAGATCATTTGGCCCACCCTTTGGTGGGAAAGGGAGAGATTACCTAGCAGCCTGTCTAGTAGCATCTTGAAAACCTCCAGTGACGGGGGCTCTACCGGGGAACGTTGTTCCAGTGACTGATCGCTCCCACTGTAAAAAATAAATTAGATATATAAAAATAAATAGATTTTATGTTTTCTTATATGTGTGTGTATATATATATATGAAGTCAGCTGCATGATATAAAACTGACCATCCCCTTGCTGCCTTAGTAGTCATTTACATGACAGGTGCCTCCTATGTTTCATCTCGTCCTGCCATCCTCCTGTACAGGTATTTTTAAAGCTTACGTGCCGAGGTGGGACGTGTGGTGGCAGAGCGAGTGGGGACGGGCGTGGTGCGAAGCCTGTTTTCAGCACAGCCATGTAACTTGGTTAAAGGAACGAGACGCAGCTTAGTTCCTCTGGCACCCTGGTGAGAAAGCTGTCTCGGGTGGGTAGGCTGGGAGGTGAAGTGTTACCGGACTGTGCTACAGCTCCTTTTGCAGCTTGTTCCGAGCTGTGTCCTGTACGCTCTTTAAAACTGTGTGCCAGCCTCAGCACATTGCTGGCTTTAGCCCAACAACATGTGGCTCGGTGCTGATGGGAACACCATCCTGCACAAGGCTCCCCGGTTAAGTTTCTTCCAACCACATATTTCATTTTAACTGTTTGGTGCTGAACGCAGCGGAAGTTGGACGCGTAAAAGAGTGTTAGATTGACTCTTCAGTTCTAATGAGCTGGGGGGAAGTTTAATTTGCTGGCCTGCTTTTCCAAGGCTGTGCCAGAGACTCTTGACAGAAAGGGAAGATTAATGTTAGCGGGCTGAAGTATGGCACTGATGGCTACAGAGCGCTCCAGGCCAGCCCACCAGTGGGACCGGGTTGTCATTTGCAGTACAAGGGAGGGCTTTGTCCACTTTTATCAAATGCCACATTTCTAACTAGCTGCTTGCCAGAAAGTCACAGCAGGAGTGCTAGAAATAGCCCTTCCCCTGCGAGGGAACTGCTTCCATGAGGTGCAGGGCTAAATGAATTTTCCTCTGTCGCTTTGGAAAACAGATTCTAAGTGTTATTCTTCACAACTGAAACTTTCTGTTACAAAGATAACTCTTTTAAGCAACTATCTGCAAAAGTTATTAAAGGCGAACTTCTCTTGGGACTAGAACTAGTCTTTGGTATTTTTTGGGGGAGTGGGAGGGGGAACCAAAACCACAACAAATCACTTTGGTCAAAGACCAGGTTGTCTGATTTAACTGCTTAAGCTAAGTGAAGCATAAAAAGTAAATTACAGTTAAATGGTGAAAATTAATTTAGACTTGTAAAAATCACTAGCTGTATGGTGATTTGGACTTGAAGTGCTTAGTTTAGAATTAAAGTAGTAAGCCTTTGGGAAACCTGTAAGAGACACCTCTGTAAAATGGGATTTGCTGAGTATTTCATGAAAACAGTGCTTCTTTCTTCCTTTTTATATGGCATAAATAGAGTCTCCCTTTCCCTGGCTAGCAAGGGGGGATGACAGATGGCTGTAGGTGTTTGAATCTCTGAGCTGGTCGGGCTGGCTGCACCGCACAGGGTTAGCGTGCTTCGGGGCTCCATGGTACCCCAGCCTGCACAGGCAAGGCTACACGAGTCCTGCTGGGAGACGCTAAAATTTGCAAAGTGATGAGTGAATGGGGTGGTTATTGCTAGCAGGAGCCACTATTGGTTTCTTAGGGGATAGAAAAATGACTCCAAGTGAAAATACTCGTGTAACTTTATTAATACCTATCATTCTGGACTCAGTTCCCCTCTTGCATGCTTCATTAACTCATGTAAATTCATTGCCCTTCCTGCATTCACTTCTGCCTCATGCTGGTGAGAGTGAGAAAACCTTGAGCTATAACTTGGTATTTGGATTTCCTCGAGTATTGGCACATGAGGTGAACCGCAGGTTCCTGACTGTGTGCCGTACTGGCTTATGTCTGATCACATTCCTTGATTAGTTGTCTTTTACTGCTAAATTGAAGGAGTCTTTTTTTTTTTTCTTTCTCCCTCTTTAGCATCAGTGCCTGCTGGTTTTGGGGGTTTTTTTTGATTCCTTGAAAGGTGGGTGGTTTCCCATAAGGATGTCACTTGGGAACTGTGTAACTTTTAAGCCCTGTCATGGGATGGTTGTGCCAGGAAAGATGGAATGTTGCTCGCAGGAATGAGACAGTGCAGGATGCAGCTGTTGGAAGGAATAAGTCCTTGTTGTGTTCGTCTTCCTCCATCCGGTGGTGGAATGGAGGAGCTGAGAGAAATGGAAGAAAAGGTGTGAGCTGCTGCCTGCGTCTACACAGGAGGGATTTACGGCCCTTTGGTGTAATAGAGGGACATGCACAAGAGTACAGCCATATTCTTCGCTAGAGGCAAGCGTGCTTCCTCTAGACCCAAGAGGAGTGCACAACGCTGATGTGTCGGCTATGTAGCCAACTGCTTTGTAGACGAGGGTCCATTTGCCATATTCCAGTGTTCTCCCAGTTAAGACTGGTTTCATTGCACCTGTGCCCTGGGAATGAAGCCATGTCTGCTTATATGGGGGATACAGCACAAACAGATCGAGCTGAATGCAGGGGGTGAGATAGATTGGTGGTTTATATGTAGTTTCTGTCCCTTTCATCTCCATAAAGCAGAACAAATCTGGCTTTTGACTATGAACTGCCAAATTTGGCTGAACAAGTCAGCAGAGCACAGCTCTCTGAATGCTCGTGAACATCTGACTGTTGAATGAATGATGGTTGTCTGAATGAATTGCATTTATCAAGTTATGACAAATCAACATGTTTTTCCCCTAGTTCAAGTTTTTTTTTTTCATTGCTGCGAACTGCAGTTACTGAGCGGTTTGAAAATTATTATTCTTTCTCTTTTCTTCTAAAGGTTCTGGAGTTGTACTTGCACACAAGGCTGATACACCCTCAACAGAAGTTTCTCCTCCAAGTCCCAGTCCTCTGAAAAAAAGTGGATCAATCAATTGGCCTTTCCCTGATAGAATTAAATCTCCCAGGACTGTGAGGAAGCTTTCCATGAAAATGAAAAAGCTGCCAGAGCTGAGCAGGAAACTGAGTGTCAAGGGAACTTCAAGCCATACCAGTTCGGATAATCCTCCTTCCCTGCTGAAAGGTAGCTGCCAGGATACAAGCCATGCAGTGTCTTTGCCATCTTCTGGAAACTCAACCACAGCTGCCAGCAGGAACGTGATAAGTCGTTACCATCTTGACAGCAGCGTGTCATCGCAACACACGTATAAAAAGAAAAGCTCGAGGAGCTCCAAATCCTTCAACAAAGGTGGTTACCTCAGTGATGGTGACTCTCCCGAACTTATAACAAAATCAGGTAAACATGGGCATGAAACCAAGTGTGGGAAAGGAAAGGAGAGCCTTCCAAGTAACAGTGGTAAAACTGAAATAGATATTGATGCTTTCAGACACTATAACTTTTCTGATCAACCCAAGTGCTCCCAGTACATCTCTGGACTCATGAGCATTCACTTTTATGGTGCTGAAGACCTAAAACCACCAAGAATAGACTCAAAAGATGTCTTTTGTGCAATACAGGTTGACTCAGTAAACAAAGCAAGAACAGCCCTGCTTACTTGTAGGACAACATTTCTAGATATGGACCACACGTTCAACATAGAAATTGAAAACGCTCAGCACTTAAAGCTGGTGGTGTTCAGCTGGGAACCCACCCCGCGGAAAAATCGTGTGTGTTGTCATGGAACCGTGGCTCTTCCCACTCTCTTCCGAGTGACAAAGACACATCAGCTGGCTGTCAAGCTGGAACCGAGGGGGCTTATTTACGTCAAGCTGTCGCTAATGGAGCAGTGGGAGAACTCTCTTGATGGTCTTGATGCAGATCGGGAGCCTGTGATGTTCGGGGTAGATGCTCGAAAAGTTGTAGAGAAGGAAAATGCAGGCTTGATGGTGCCACTTTTGATGCAGAAATGCATTCTGGAGATTGAAAAGAGAGGCTGTCAGGTACCGTGTGTATTTTAGTCTGTTTTGTTAATGTTTCTGTGTTGGGATAGCCGTTGTTGAAGAGTGTGAGCAGTGAGTGGGAAAGGGGACATTAAAAACACCTTTACATGTCACTTCTTTTTGCTTTGCTGCTCCTGTTTTGGTGAACACTAGTCATTGTAGTGTGGGAAGAATAACAGGACTGTGTGAAACCAATGCTTCCAGCTTGGCCTTTGTAGAGGAGATGTACACTTGCTCACAGGAGATGCTTACACTAGTGCTTTAGGATTAGGGGTGGTTAAATGAACCTGCAGCCTGCAGTCGTGCTCAGAAAGCAGAGCTGAGAACTTTAAAATGCCTGATTTCCTGAGACACAGATCACTCCCTAAGGACATACTGTATCTAAATGCAAAAATAAGTATAATGTTCTTTCCTGCCTGAAACTGAGGCATCATGTGCAGTGACACAAAGTGATGAGAACAGGTCTTTTGACGAAACTTCACTTACATGTGTGCAGTCTTAAGCCAACGTGCCAAAGACTTGTCCCTGCCATCACTTTGTGCACAGCATTAAGATAAGGAGGAGACCCTGAGGGGCTGAATTAGTTGGTTCCCCATGCCACTGCTACTTGCCTTTCTTCATGTTGTTTTCAAAACTAGGACAGGAGATGAATGCCCTAAGGCAGCAGTGCCCAGTGTCTTCTCTTCCTCCTGATACGGTTTATTGGTTGATGTAACCTAATGGACGAAAATATGTGTAAGAAACAAGGTATGGAAACGAATCCCTGCTTACAGATGCTAGACAAGAGACCTGTTAGGAAGGAAGATGCACAGTCCTAAGGACTGACGTCCCCCTTGATAATCCATTTGAAACTGGTGGGAGGACTCTTGCACAGCACGTGTGAGCCCTCAGTTTCTTTTACACCTGTTCTTGCTCAGGTGAAACTGAGAAGTAATCACACCTACCACTGTTACTACTTTAAATTGCTGACGGGGTGGATGCGGTTCCAGGTGTTATGAGATTAACTCTGCTATTTATAACCCAGGTCATAAAATATGGACAGAAATGGTGTTTTTATGTAATTACTTTGCAGGAAGCAGGGGGTTTGGACTAGGTGACCTTTAAAGGTCCCTTCCAACCCAAACTATTCTGTGATTCTATATGGATAACAACTGCGTGATTCTTACTGTGAATGTTTCTCCTGACGTTATGCAAATCAGTAGAAAAGAGAAGTTTTATTCTTTCCAATATATGTGTCCCATGGTTTCAGCATTTTATTTTGGGCTTATTAGCACCTAGTCATGCAAATGATATTGGGTAATCAAGGCAACACTGGTAATGAAGCGATTGGGATATGAATTGTCTGAATGTACCTAGTGCTTTTGAGCATGAAATCTAATTTGTGTATTTGCACAGGGAGAACCAAAAGTGCAAAATAATACTGTTAACTTCTTGTTTTAACCACGTGCTTGTCTGACATTTTTTACTTTCCTATAGACTGCAGACTACTGTCATAGTGTGTCATCTCCACCTGAATTTCAGACGTGGCATTAGAAAACTTAGGCAAATACTGGTTCATATTTATTCTTGGGAAAGAGGGGGTACAAATTCCACTGGGTAACTTTCCATTTATTTAAGCAGGAATTAATATATGGCCAGACAAATACTATTCTTTGCAAGCTGAGATTCGCATGGTCTAAGTCAGTACAGTCTAAGTTGAGGGGCTTTGGGGTTTTTTTTGTCTTTTGAGTTCATGGTAATTTTGGACTAGCTACTTATTGCTTGATATACCTGCCTATAAAGCTCATTAAAATAAAGAAAAATTAATATATTTAAGATTTAGTACCTTAGTATCATAGGATTGCTTTGCATAAATTGTGTTGATGAAAATTACAGGTAAATAATGATAAAATGCAAAATTTGAGTGCCTGAAAGCACGTGATTGAATTAGTAATTCAGTCCAAGAGTGTTGTGGGTTTCATTTCTATCGCTTTAAGCACGTTAAATAACCCTTGCTTTGCATGAAACTTTTAATATAATTTGAAACATTTGCAAGTCAGCATCTTATCTTTAAGATAAGATATTCGCTGTTACAGAAAACATTAGCGTTATTTGCTTACTGCTTAACAGTCACAGCTGTGTCCCTTGTGTAATGTTCGATAACATACCTTATCATTTGATGTTAACAGTTTGCGCTGTTTGAGTTTTCATGATGTTTATTTCCAAACAATTGCTTGAAGGTGTTTGTTGCGCTTCCTGGGTGAGACAAAGCATAATGTCAGTTGTTAGTCCCCTCTGCAGGAAAGCCACTGACGCGGGGCCGTTGTTTTTGCTCCTAGGTGGTGGGCCTGTATCGCCTGTGTGGCTCCGCAGCGGTTAAGAAGGAACTTCGAGAGGCGTTTGAGAGGGACAGCAAGGCCGTGACTCTCTGCGAAAGCCAGTACCCCGATATTAATGTCATCACAGGTAATACATTGCCTTACCTTTTTAACATACGGTTGTGCTCTGAACTACTCTTGTGTTGTCGTTTAACAAGCTGTTAGCTGCTGCTTTGTATTGCTGAAGGTGGGGTGCGAACGAGCGCAGCAGTAACCGCGGCGGCGGGTAACTACGGAGCAGCGGGGGTTTGCAGGGAGGAGGACGTGGAGGAGCTGCCCGCAGTGGCTGCCGCGCCAGGCACGGGGCAGCGGGCAGCCCGACGGCAGCCGGGGGCAGCGGGCAGCCCGACGGCAGCCGGGGGCAGCGGGCAGCCCGGGGGCAGCGGGCAGCCCGACGGCAGCCGGGGGCAGCGGGCAGCCCGACGGCAGCCGGGGGCAGCGAGCAGGTTAAGCTTCTGCTGTTGGCGCGTATTGGGGCGGATCTTGGAACACTGGGTTGTGATCCGAGGCGTGTGCTGTACAGCGTGGGATCCAAGGGCTGTCTTGCATCCACCCGTTGTCCTCCCTTGTGTTGGAGATGGCAGGATTTTTGAAAACAGTTTTCCTGTCGTCTTGTGCAGGCTAGGTAGAGCTGCAGGAAGGTGCCTTCATTTGATTATCTGCTGCTTTTAAAACGTAGTTAAATGGCAGCTTCCTCATGCTGACTGCAGTGGCCGTGTACTTGCTGTCAGGCTGCCAGCTCCTGGCGAAGGTGAGGAGGACTGGGACTGCAGGACCAGGAGGTCTTGGGAAGCCTGTCTGCATCTGCATCACCTCTTCACATAGGTGTTTACCTGGGAGTTGCACTGCACAACTGAATCAAGTTGTTGAGGCTTTTTTAATTTGCTTAAAAGTGGAACAGTTTTGTAACTATTGACACTTGTTACATAAACCAAAGTTGATCTAATTTCAGGCATCACTGAGTAAACCAATTGCTCCAGGAAATTAGGCAGGAGCATTAATTTCCTATATATCCAGGGATGGAAAATGCAACAACAGTAGTCAGGACATAAATTTTCTGTGCCGAAGCCCTCTCTGTGACATCCAGCCGTACAGGACAGCTCTACCCTGTTTGGGGTTTACTTCATTTCAGTGTATTGGGAATGAATTTTGTTCATTACACTTTATAATTATACAAAGTAGTATCAGAAGATATTACTTGGTGACATTTACTGGGTTAAATAAACCTTTTGGTTCAGAATGTCCAGCTAGTTGTTCACCTCACTTGCCTTGGCTGGTTTCACTGTTGGGTTCAATGTTGCTCACAAGTACTGGCATTCCCAGCAGCAGAAACTTGTGTTTATATTTCAGTCTGATGGGAGACACCCTTTATAGAGAGGAAGTGTACAGTGAGAGTAAATAGTATAAAAGATCTTTTAAACTGGGTAATTTTCTTGTCTTTACAAATGAGCGAGAGTTTCTTCTCACTCATTCTCTTCAAGAGAAGAGTTTCTTCTCTTTATAAAATTTAGTGAGAAAAAGTGGTGATAATTTCAAAGATCAGGTTGTTCCATGAAATTATTGAAGTCCTGTTTCTTCCTGATTTTTGTAAATCAACTCAGGAATGGAGGGGGGAAAAAATCCTCTGTTGCTTTCTTGCCAAACAGCCAAAACTGTCTGATACTGACTTTTTAAGCAGTAAAATGGTGAACTGCTGTTTGGTTTGTGTAAACTTTTGGCTAGTGGAAAACTTTCTGGTTTTTGGTTTGTTTGGGGTTTTTTTTGGTTTTTTTTTTAATTTTGGAAGGGTAAAAATGGCACTGCACTCCCATGCTACAAGTAATCATTACAATAAAACAGTATTTGCAGAAATGGTTCAGGAGTATTGTGGGAAAGGCTATAGGAACTTAATTCTCATCCATATACAAAAGAACTTGTAACATTTCACAAGCATTTTGATTTTCCCAAGTATCTTGTATACTCGGACCCAACCGGAACTGTCTGAAACTGAAGTCTGAACTGCAGGAGAGTTTGGTAGCAATGCGAAGCCCTGGACGGGCAGTGGCACAGTCTGATTGATCTTTCCATCATGAGTTTATGATGTGGTGGTTACATACGAAAGTGTACTTCAATTTTTCAAATATACATTGCTCAGCCTCATTGGTGATGGTGAACTTTTGGTGACTGTGCAGGTCCTGCAGACTCCTGGTCCTTTTTTGATTTGTACTACTGAATGATAATTTTTTTCATCCAGAATTTGTATTGTAAGAACAAAAAGACTGCAGCCTTACATCTTATGGAAGACAGCCTTAGCCTGTCTTACGGAAAGACTACTGGGTATGCTTTTGTATGTGTTATATTGCAAGAGTTGACTTACATGCCACTTCCCTTACAAGGAAAAAATAGTTTTAAGAAATTACCAAAAAAAAAAAAATAATCCTTTGCAGTAGTACCCCTGCAGCTGTGCTGTGTGATTGCCTGTAGTGCCTGCGTCAGTGCTGTGTTGCAAGGACTGAGGGCAGGGGTCCTGCCTGAGCTGGGGGGAGCGGGGAGGGAAGGGGTGTTTGCACCCATAACTGGCCCTGCAGCCCACTCTCTAATTAACTGTAAACAGCGTGGCCTGGGCTGAAAGGGGAAGCCGCAGTTTTTGCTGACAGACCTGAGGTACCCACTGGCCCTGGTACTAGGGATAAAAGAGCCCACAAAACCTCTCGCATACGCTTAGGGAGCTGCGTCGAGGGGGAATGTTTCCCCTGATGTGTTACTGCTGTGTTTGCAGTGCTGAGGCACATGATTCATATTTTTATAAGCCAAAACATGTGTTCCATAAAATATGAATCCTCAGCATAAATCTTGGCTGATTTGAAGAGATGTGCCGCCTTCTGTCCTTTTTGAAATTTGAGTAGTGCTGCTTTTCCAAAAGATTAAAAAGATTTTTTTTTTTTTTTGACAGCTCTCCAAAGACTAAAGAATGAACATTTAATGATTTAATCTTGACTGAAAAACGTTTTTGGGATTGGCACAGGCTTACATACAATTAAGTGTGCTCATGGCTCAAACTGAAGCATGCAGCCAGTTTTTGGAACTGACCAGTAGTCTTGTTGTTGCCTCATGTCTGTTCGCATCCACGTGAATTCATATCTCTGCATAAAGCATGCAATACTGTTAACAGTTCAGTGGGTCAGAAAAATGAGGAATTAATGAAGTGGATGGCAGTTTCTGCTCGCTGTCTAAATTTGTTGTGTGTGGTTGTCAGGGGGAATGTGCTAGCGGGCTGGCAGCAGCAGGGAGCATAGATTCATGGAAAAAAATAACAGCAGCCTCTTACAGGGCTAATTTAGCTGAGTGAATAGCAAAAGGATTTAGAAAGGTCAAGGAGCATTCATGGCTCCTAAACTATCCTGTTATTCAGGGCTAAACAGGAGAAAGTCCTTTGGCAGGTGGTAGTCCTATGACCATGGATGCATTTACAGGAATTCCTACTAAATGGGTTATTAATGGACAGTTGTAAGTGTTTAAACAGTATAAGCTGATTTGACTACAATATTCCATTTCCTGCTGTAAGCTGATTCTGATTTCAACCTCCCCCTCCAAAAAAAAAAAAGCACAGCTGAAACAAAGATCCTGATAAAAGTCAGCTTCTCTTGCTAGTGTTTTGCTTACGGAAGAAGGAAAACATCCCAAACTGTGTTGTACAGCACCAGCCTCTGCCACATCTGTCTCATAAATACTTCAACCAGCTAATCCACACAGGGAACATGGTCCTGTAAAATGAGGGGAAGAAGTAAAATTTGATGGGGAGGGGGGAATGTAAGTTTTTAAACCAAAACTAGCCACTTAAGTGGAGCACTAACAAAAGTGGCATATTCTCTTTAAAGCAAATAAAAAAAATCCAAACCAAAAATCCCTCCAAACAGAGGGAATGTGTTTTCAGGAAAATATGTGGATGGTTGTTTGCTTTTTTTTTTTTTGTTTATATTCCTGATGGGAAGTTCCCTTTTTAAGCACAGGGCAGGCAATTAGTGGCGGTCTGCAGAGACAGAAGTTTTGCCTGGCAGCCCCAGTCCCTACACTAAGACGGAGGCGGTCCGGCAGCTCTGGGAGGTGATGCTGCCCCAGCTAGCGCTGCCAGTGCAGCGTGGCTTGAATAGCTGCCTTACTGCTCGGTGCAGTACTTGTTTAAAAATATTTACACAGGTAGAAGCCAACTTCTACTTGCCTTCTGCATGTGAATGTGGTTATGATGGGGAAAATGTTAACTTTCATTCCCTGTATTTTTTTTTTTTTGAAAGGACCTCGTAACAAAACCCAGTGCTATACAGTTCAGTTTACAGTTAAGTTATAAAGATTGAGTTTATAAAAACTGTTGCTTTGCTAAATAGCACGATGTGATGGTGTTTGCTGTGATTTGGGATTTTAAAAGCTATGAGGAGTGCATACTAAAAAAATCTTCTACCTTTCCAACTAAGTTGTTTTGGAGGACAGGCTGCTTTGTTAATTACAGTACCCGCTTTCAACAAGTTGGGTTTTTTAATCCACTGTTTCTTCTTAAGGAATTATTTAAATTCAGTTGTTATGTAGCTAAAATGGGTAGATATTTGTGGCACAGAATGCATATTTTTTTTTTTTTTAAGGACAATAAAAGCTGCTGCAAGGC
Source organism: Phaethon aethereus (assembly GCF_964289735.1). NCBI lineage: Eukaryota > Metazoa > Chordata > Aves > Phaethontiformes > Phaethontidae > Phaethon > Phaethon aethereus. The sequence goes on from NC_138584.1 coordinate 19,348,153, forward strand.
AGACTTGCTCAGTTTTCTGTGTCGGTTGTAGTGGATACACTGCTCCTGGATAGCATCCTGCATGTGTCCTTTCCAGGGGGCTGCTGTTAGAAGTCTTAATGGTTTGGGTTTTTTAATTATTATTCTTACAATCACCGAAACCCCACTCAAACTGAAGTACTGGCCAGGCTTTAGGCTAGCTTACGAGAATGCAAATGCTTAATTCCTCCTTACTTGTTTGTGTCTGTGGAAGGAATAGGTGTTTAACGAGGCGCTTGCCTGGTTGTTGCATCCCCTAGAAACAGCCTCTCCTCCAGCATGTCCCCAGCTTCTGAAACAGTCCAGTATGTCTCTGCAACTGGGAGGGCTCCGTGCGTGGCTGTTCCAGCCAATGTCCCCTGTGGCTGTGAATTATGTTTGTCACAGCAGAAGCGAGGGGTGTGCTGGGGGGTACAGACTACCCAGAGGTGTGGGGGGGAGTTGGTGTTTCCCTCTTGAGGACACTGGTTTGTGCTTCAGTAGATGAGAAAACGCTCCGTGCTTCACCCAACATGCTACTGGCACTGGGATTTTTTGCTCATAATTTTATAGCTGAAAATAAACTGAACAGAAAAATTAATTGCTGGTTGTATATAAAGGACGGGGTGTTATCAGGCTGAAGACTTTGGTGTTTGTAGGAGCTCTTTTCCTTGGACAGGAGGTGGATGGCGAAGAGCCCTTTCCTTGCCTCTCCCTCGCCCCGATCGGGAGGGGGACCCGGTGGGGTGCTCCTGATCCAAAGAAATCCTTGTTCCGCTCCCTCTGCGACCGACGTGCCCGCTCCTGCGCACGCAGCAGCCCCTGCACGCAGCCCTCTTCTCTGGAGGCAGCCCACCTTTCTCCCCGGCTTTACTCCTCAGTTCGTGATGAGCTGCCTTGCATGGGCTTGGCGAAGCGGCTGGGGCTGTGGGGACGGGGCGCGGGTGCCCCCCGGCCCCGAGGGGACGTTGCAGAGGTACCTCCTGCCTCTTAGCCGACCCTGCGGGGATCCCTCGCGCAGCTGTGGTTCACTGTGCCCCTTTGCTGTCGTCCTCCCATCCTTTGCTCCCGAGTGCGAGGTTTGTCACTGGCGCGGAGGATTTTCTCACGGGATGGGTGAAGCTGATGTGCCTTAGTGCTCCCAAAAATCGCTGGAAAGTGAATCTGCAGCTTCTTCAAGGCAGCTGTTGTGTGTCTCTTGTGAAGGCGTCCTAAAGGACTATCTGCGAGAGCTACCCTCTCCCCTGATAACCAAGCAGCTCTACGAAGCGGTGTTGGATGCCATGATGAAAAATCCCTTGAAAATGACAGCAAGCGGTTGTGAGAATGACCCGAGTGACTCTGAGCACGCAGCAGCCCTGCTGGATTGCCTACCAGATGTTGAGAAGGTGAGTGGTGTTAGCAGGTTCAAGCAAATTGCATGCTCCAGAAAATAAAGGAACATTTTCACGCTGGATATAAAATGTGTCAAAATATGTACACCTGTTTGTTGACTTAACGGTCCACTTGGGTTTTTCGTGGTCTATGTCTTTGAAAATACTTCCACGCTGTGATTAACTGGGGAGTCTGCATTGCTGTATTTATTCTAGTTTGCATTTTATACTGTTTCTATAAAACTGAATGAAAAGCTGTGATGGCTACTTTGATATTGTTAGAGCAAAGATTATTCCTGTGTTGTGTCCCGCTCCATTTCTGTGGAGCGCTCTGATCTGTATGTCATAATTACATGGGCAAATGCATTCCTGGTCCTAAGCACGTGCAATAAAGCCTTTGCTTCCCATATTGTCCAGTGTAATAGTGCTGTGCGCTGTTACCTGCCAAATTCACCTCTAGAAAACCACAGTTAGCCTGTGGGAGAGCAGGTAGCCTGCACAGTACCTGGAAGTTACCTGGAAGCTTGTTCTGATGCTGAGGTCATAGTGAGGGTTTCTTTATTTTCTAATGTACGTGGATCATCTGTACTGCTTCTGCAGCTTTTCTCCCTTCCCTGATGTTCCCTTTCCACTGTGAGAAAACTCATCTGTGTAAAACTGAGATCAGGTAAAAATAAACTGAATTTTACCAGAAAGTCTGTCTTAACTAGTGTGCTCTGTGATAGTCTAATACAGCTTTTCTAATGCAGCATGTAGATGTTCCAGTGATGGGTGTTGGTAGAAAACCCCATAGCTATCAGCTTTGATCTTACCCCTCTGGATCAGCGACGTTAGGATGTCAACACCACCTTTGTCTAGTGTTTTGTTTCCTGAGCAGTATTTTGTTCTTTTAGGCTACCCTGAAGATGCTGTTGGATCACCTGAAACTGGTGGCTTCTTACCACGAAGTAAATAAGATGACGTGTCAGAATTTAGCTGTATGTTTTGGGCCTGTGTTACTGAGCCAGAGGCAGGAGACCACCAACCATAACAACAGAGTCTTCACGGACTCAGAAGAGCTTGCTAGTGCCCTGGACTTCAAAAAACACATAGAGGTTCTTCACTATTTACTCCAGCTGTGGCCAGGTACTGTTTCATGAATTGGATGAAGGGAAAATGTCAAACCATGGCTGTGTGGGTTTTATTGTGTGACAGTGTACGTTAAGTCACAGGATGACTGAGCAGCATCAGAATTCTTAAAACAGGAGGTACTACGGCATGCCCTATTAATCTGAAGAAATCATGACAATTTTATTTTCTACTCTTTGTATTTGGTCAGTTTGTTTAATGGGAAGTTTGTTGTTTAATTGCGTTCTTACCAGATGGCAGAGTTTTGAGTATAGTGTAAGAAGTGGTGAAGAATGCTTTATGTGAGTAAAAATATTAAGAGAAACCAAACCCACTGACAGTAAGGTTTCCGCATCTGAATTAAGGGATTTTGTGGGTGCTCTCTTTGTTTGTTTTCTGCTCTCCTGCTTTGACCATTCAGGATTATCTGTATATGGAATTCGTTAGCTGTTTGCTTTCTGAGATATCCAAAGGGTTACTTTATTTCTGCCCTTGTAATTTGGCAGAGTTGTGAACATCCTTACAGTAAGAGGTGTGCAACTTTTAGTTGTTTTTGCAGAACTTTGCACAAGGAGAAATGTTTTTAAAACAAAACACAACAAAACCCACAAACCAACCAAACAACAAAACTCAAACCAAAACACCCTAAGTACCTTTTAGCTCCCACTTCCAAACTTAAGAGGTCATGTGCACACAGTTTGGGGTCAATTCTCAATAAGAAGGGAAGTAAAATTCTAATTTTCCTAATAAACTACCAAAGTAGAAGCGAAGGTAACTATTTTTGCTGAGATCTGCCTTTCAAATTGGAAATGACTGCACAGCATTCACGTTTGCCCTAGTATTCAGAGAGGCGTAAGCGAGTGGAAATAGTTGGGATGACGTCTGGAGCCCTGGGCTTCAGCCCGTGGTGAATTCCTGTGCGTTGCTGCTGCTGACCTGCAGCCTTCTCTTGCGCGAGCACTGCCCTGAGTCAGGAGCCGACGAAGGTATTGCAGCTTTTCCGTTTAACAGAGAGAGTTTGCGTGTAGTATTGTGAAACAACTTAACATCGGATCTGACGGGTTTAGTTTCGTTTTCAGATATTCTTTGGCCAAGCAGTTAAAAGCTACCTAATCGTGCAGAAGATGGGTCCGTTGTGCTGTGCTGTGCTATCTTCCTTTTTCACAGTGGTCTGGCTAACGGTGTGGAGAACTTGATCTGTTTGGTAACCTGAATAGTTTAATGTCCACTCCTCAGACTTGAGCCTTGTAAACCCTTTAGTTCTTGAGGCTAAGAGAAGATTCAGCTCATCTAAACAGCTTCTTAATTGTTCTGTTTAGAACACAATAATTGCTTTTGGGAAACTGCTGAATTTCTGCTCCAGTTGAAACATAAAATGGAATTACAGTTAATCTACATGAATAATATGTCTGATTAGGTTTGTTTTTAAACTTGTTTTATTTTTACTTGAGGAGGAGGAAGTCTGCTTTTTACGGGAGACTTGGGGCCACCTGGGAAATGTGGAGGGTCATGAAGGGCCCGACTTGGCAATGCTGAATCACTGACGCTGTGGCTGCATCTGAGCAGCCAGGTGGACTCTGCTGCTCCGTGTTCAGGATAGGAAGTATTTCCTAACTCAGTTAAAGAGCGTTTGGGAAGAGGCTTCCCCTCCCCATCATCTCCCTCCATTGCAAACATTATAAAGAGAAATTGCCATTTCCAGCTAGGTGGTTCTTGAAGCTTTTTATTCTGGAGGGCACAGGAAGGGCTCCTAACATGCAAGCATGGGTTGGGAAAGACCTATATCTGGCAGATTCTATACAATAATTTAAAAAAAAGTGTTTGGATTTGTTGTCTGTTCCTAGACATGAGATATAAATGAATGTGTGCTAGCAGACAAAGTCCGGGATAGGCACATGAACATGTAGTCTTCGTCTTAGTAGTTCATATTCAAACTATGTAAGATGTATATCTTGCTGTTCATTGAAGGGGGTTTTATGATTACAAAAAAAGTATACTATTGTATTGTTATGCCAGTCATCTTAAACAGTCTTTGCTCTACTTAGCCAGTAACACTTGTTAAGTTTTTATCTAGAGGTTTATCTTGGTTTGGTTTTGGTTTTTGCTTTTTGTTTCATTTTGGGTTTGTTTTTTGTTTTATTTTTGCTTTGTTTTTAAACTATGAGATAAAGAATTGTTAGGGAAGGTTTAATCCTTTCTTGGGTAAAACTGTGAAATATCAGGACAAGTGAAGCAAATGCAGAAGAAAAGAATTCACTGTAAGCTCACTTGACAAGCACAGCATAATTGCCCGGTTTGTGAATAGCCCACTGAGGTCTTTCAAGAGCTCAAACATTTCTCGTGGTGTATCAGGTGCTGACGAGTATAAAGAATATTCTGGGTGAGACAGTGATTTTGGCCATCGTGGGCTACTTCTTCATTCCTCTTACAACAGTTTCCACCCGGGGAGTATCGCTAGGCTCTTTCCTCCTGCCAAAAAGCTTGTTGGTGAGAGCGGCTGTGAATTGGGGCGTGTTGCGGTAGCGGCCAGCGAGCCCCGGCACCTGCCTTTATCTCTCAGCAATGGGAACGATGAGTTTGGAAAAAAGTCAATGTAGACAATTAACGTACTGGAGGGGAAAAGCCCAACAGGTACAGTTTCATTTGTGTTGTCTAATTTCCACCCCCCGGTAGGTCTGATTTATATATAAATATAAATATATTCTCCTGCAGCAGAAATGGCTAGCCACTCGGCCCTGAGTTCTGGCCAAGCAGGTGAGTTGCTTGCCAGTGCTCTTGCAGAGTCAGGCGCAGGTCCCGAAAGGGTGTCGCTGGCCGGGCAGCTGGAAGAGCTGCCTGTGGACCATGTAAATGCCAGTGCTTTTTACTTTTTTTTTTTTTTTTCTGCATACTCTGCTGACCTGATAGTGGCCGTGCCCCGGCGTGGCCTCCAGTGACAGCTGACCCCGTGGCTATGGCAAGTACACGCTGACCACGCTCACGTCAGCACCGCCGGGAAGCGAAGCTGCTGGCTGTTGGCTCTGCTCGCTCCAGCCTCACAGAAACCTCCTCTGCCCACAAATGAGAGCAAGAGAGTTAGTTTGACGTATGTTGCAGCTTCATGATGGGCTTGAGGCAATTGAGGATGCTTCTGCTCCCTTGTCAGCTGCAGCTGGCCAGCTCCAAAGCTGCTGGCCACCAAAAATGAAAAGCAGCTTTTAGTCAGGTCAGTGAGCCAGCACATGCGAGATGGGAAATCTGGGTGGAAGAAGAAGGAGAGCAAGAGCTGTTTGGGCAGCAAATGCTGTGCAGGAGCTAATCATGAAACCCTGGGGATGGTTTATGGCATGGCTGCTGTGGGAAACAAAAGGAGGTAGATGTAGCTCTGCCCATAGGAGTGTGCATTGCTGTAAAGGGGGCAGGAATAGGGCGAGTAGTAGAGTTTTCCGTCAACCCGAAGAGAAAGCTGAATGCTATCCCTCAGCTTGCAAGAACTGTGTAGGACATTGTGCTCAAGAGGAGGTAAAACACGAATGCGGAGACGCGAGCAGGAGAACACCATACAGTGTAAACAGAACGGTTGGACCCAACGGAAGGATCGCAGTCTGGTCCCTTACATTTAATCTCCTGTAGATTGACACAGCTTGATAATCAGCGTGTTGTGCAATGCTTCAATTTCCGTATTTTTCCAACCGAAAACAAATAGTCCTTGTTCGGTTAGACCCTGTAATACTGGCAAGCTATTGTTAACCCATGGCCCCTCGTCTTAATGGAGCATAGTCAAAACAGAAGGGCTTTTGTTAGAGCAAGAGGAGGGGGAAAAAAGCAGTGATAGTTATTGCATGTTACTGTGCAGGTCGTAAGGTAAGACTAAAATCCCCTGGAGAGACCTGCAATGCGGACCCAGAAAGAGAAGCATTGGGCACATCTCAGGACTGAGCCTGTGTGCTTGCATGTGAGGAGTCTAACGAGGAGTGGGTGAGATTGTGAACTGTGTGGGTTTGTGTGCACCACGTTTTCAACGGTGAATGGGGATAGAAAGTCTTTGCTTCCAGTCAAGAGAGGTAATGGTCTGTTTAAAACAAAAATAAGTTTTGCAGCTCAGACATTTAATAGGCACAGGTTGGTAAAAATATTTGTGCTGTTTACCGTAGGAAGCCGGTAACAGTGGAGGAGGCTGTTAGTAACTTATGCTGTATAATCGTGAGCTCAGGTAACATGACCGTCAAACCTGTTTGAGTGTACGTCTGACATGGGGTTGTGCCTGCTGAGAAAAACAATGCATAATGCAAGTGAGCCGCTTTTAGTAGCGCAGAACGCTAGGGCAAGAGAGAAACACAAGAGTTCAACTCTTGGTGTGTCTTGAGCTTCTCTAGGTGTTTCTCCATGGTGGTATTTTTGTTGTGTTTTAACCTCTTTTGCTCTGCCTGCTTTCTGTTACTGTTTTAGCCCGGACGAAGCGTGTGAGCTGTTTGCTTTTCTTTGACCCAGAGCTGGATGGTGATTAACTCACGTGGCGAATTTAACCGGTGCTCTGGGAGTTTCTACTTTTAGATAGGCTTTTCTCCATTGCAGTTTGAATCTGGCATGAATCTTCAAAACTGAGCTTTTACAGTAGTTTTTCTAATTATTTTATATTAAACAGTGGCAGAAAACATAGTAGTGGAATGTGGCTGTAAGCTTGCATGTACTCATGCATGCTGTTAGCGTGTGACGTTGAGGGAGGACAGTGGGCATCTGTTGTGGACTTTTCTTGTTGCAGTACAAATTCAACCCTGACTTTAGTTTAACTTCCTCTCTGTTTTAGTACATCACTCACCTGCCAAAGAACCAGCACATCTGAATGCATTTCCCGAGCACCCATCCTCCCTGAATTACCTGAGACCCAAGAGGCAGAGACCTCAGATGCTGAATCTGAGTGGCACGGAGATGTCTGGCGTACTCAGACCAAGGCCAGCAGGTCTAGACAGCCCGTCGAGCAACCGCTACGCTGGAGACTGGAGTAGTTGTGGGGAGAACTACTTCTTAAACCCAAAAGACTGCCTGAGTGAAGCAGACTATGATGATGTCCCTTCGGAAGACACAGAGAGCGGGGATGACAGCAGCAAAGCCGAGGAGTCAGATGCCCTGGTAAGACACCCGCAGCCCATCCCCAGAGAGCACACGTTTCAGAGCTATTTGACAATGCAAGCAATAGACTCTGCGGTGGATCACAGAGCAAACCTCAAAGACCTGCAGGAAAGTATTGATACTCTGATAGGAAACCTGGAAAGGGAACTCAACAAAAACAAGCTAAATATGAGTTATTAAATCCTGCCCTGCATGATGCCTCCTCCTGGTGCCTCTGTGCCCCTCACCAGGCTTTCCCACAGCCACGTGAGGAACGATGGTGGCCTTGTACGCCTTGTGGCAAGGCCACGGCCCACCTTGCATTAACAAATTTTAAGCCATTCCGTTACATTTCTGCCTTTTTGTTAGAAGAAGGTGTCGGCCTGATTCTGGCGTTGGAGACAACCTCAGAGACCGTGACGCGATCCTGCATAGTGACATTTCTCCCTGAAAATACTATGCACTTAGGCAGTCTGGGCAATACCTGGCAGAAGATCGAGCAACACCTCTGCTGTTGGCAACAGCAGAATCCTCATTCCTGAAACCCTAGCTCCGGTACAGTGTTCCTCTTGGAAGAGGATGGATGCTGCTTGGCCTGAATTTTGCAGCATGGGCTTCAGATAGACTCTTTTTACTATATATGCAATGGCTGCTATGAAAAATGCTTTATATATATATAATATTTATATATAAAGTTTTAATTGTTCAAATATTAATGTATTCCTGTATTAACACTTTTCAATAATTATTTAAACAAGCAAAAATTGAATATTTTTCTAACCTTGTTTGTATATATCTATGTATAAATGTGCATGTGTCTGTAGCCACCTTTGGAAAGGAGAGGCCTCACAGAATTAGGAAACGTCTCTGATTCTGGGAAGATGTGTTCAGTGATGCCAGGATGAAGTTTACTCCTTGGGTAACACAGTGTTTGATTTTTATGTACAGAAACATGGCTGGAGAGAAGGCAGGGTGAATGATTAATATTAATGACCTTGTGTGTTGCAGGGGCATCGGTTCACAACTGTTGACTATTAACTCTCTCACACCCCCACCACCGTTTCTCTATTTTTTTTTTTTCTTTATTTGTCTGGGTTTTCCTCCATGTTTGTTTCCTTATATAAAAAAAGGTCTGGAAGATATTTGCTTTTCAAAAAATACTTCTGGTTTTGTCCTTGTAACCTATTACTTTATTCTTGACATTTCAATATTGTGGGGTTTTTTCCTTCTCTCCAGAATTTCATGTATTTTTGTTTAGGTACATTTGGCTGCTGGTAGTTAGATGTGTTTGAGCCCTCTCTGAAGGGCTGCGGCTCTGGAGATGCAAGACTCAAATGCTGTACAAAGGCAGTTACTTTTTCCTCTGAGTCGTCTTTTTAAACTAATCTCCCCAAAATGGGAGCTTGAGTTGTTACATGAGGTTGAATGGGTTGAGTGATGCTACTCCTGGGGAGTTTGGGTGGGACTGCAGTTCACTGTGACCTTACTAGATTCAGCTATCGCCATCCCCTCAGATCATCTTTTATCTTTAGTCATTTATGGTGAGCAATTAAACATTTTATGTTAAGGAAACGCATCCTTGGTTTAATTAAAAATAGTTAGCAAATCACATAGAGATGTTTTGATAGTGGCTCTAACCAAAAGGAGATACAGAGTCATTCCTTGTCCTTCACAGGTCACCCCCAGCAAGGAAGGGGGGGATTTGGACGGGTGGGGGCGAGAGGGTTGTGTGTTTTGAGGGGTCAAACACCGAGTCGCTGTCAGCTGGCAGGGTGGAACTTGATTCTCTTCATCTTTTCGGTACGATGTTGGCATCCCGCCCTGGCTTTCCATTCACCCTGTGAGTAAGTGCTTTTCTGCTAACCTGTACTTCCTTATATCGCTTAATTGAAGTGTTATTTATTTACAGTGGCAAGGAATTAAGAATTGCTATGGCAAGCTTCGCCCCTCTTTTCTAAGGAATTATTTTAGCATGGTTTCAAGTGGTTTATTCAATCTCATTAATTTATTTTTTATAAATCTTAAAAGATGCAAAACAATTATTGCAATATAATGATAATGTATGAAAATGTAAATTTAACCTGAAGCATTTATCAATAAATCGATGTATTTTTTTAAACTTTTATACCTACAGAATGTGCATACTTTTTAAACTATAAATTTTAAATTCTAAATAAAATTTGAATTAAGAACAAAAATTGACTAAGGCTAGTTAGTGATTATTTAAACCTGTCTAAGCTGGTGCCAGAAATTTGTACTGGCTGCACATGTGAGTTAAGCCTATAAAGACATCTAGCTTTTTTCAGAAGGTGTTTTGTTTTGTTGTCTTTCTTAGATTGACCCAGCATTTCAGTTACATAATTAAAAAAAAAACTAAACAAAAGCACTACTCAAATCCAAAAGGAATAATATTTCAAGAAAGTTGTCAAACCAGTGTTGTGGCAGCATGTCTTCATTTATTGCAGGATGCTGGTGCTTTTAAACACAGCCTGGCTTCTGCACTGGGTGTGTAGATGTATGCCGTGGTTTAACCCCAGCCGGCAGCTAAGCCCCACGCAGCCGCTCGCTCACTCCCCCACGGTGGCACAGGGCAGAGAATCGGAAGAGTAAAAGTGAGCAGTAGTTGAAAAGTGCTTGCATTTGAAGTTATTTGATACAGGGTGCGTTGTTCTCATTGTTTATAATAAGGTAGATGATGTAAATGAGCACGTTTTAAATAAATGTTGGCTTTTTTCCACAGGAAGGTTCTGTAACTCGGCGCAGCAGTGCGCTGCTCTGTCAGCTCTAGTATTTTAATCTTACAGCAGGGGAAATTAATGACCTGATAAACTGTATTAGTGTTGCTCTAGTTAATTAAAATACAGTGAAGTATTGCTATTATTAAAAAGAAACATGCGCTGTTACTCTAGTTAAACTTGTAGAACATGTTTTGTATCTTAGAAATGGTCTTTTAATGAGAGATTCCCCGGTGGTATTTGGTTATATGTTGTCCCTTATATATACTCTTACAGATACTATTATATTTCATTTACTTATTTATGTGATCTGGTCAAGTTGCATCCTTCTTAGGATTGTTACTGATCCTTAAAGAAGAGGATCAGAGTGGGAATTACCCTAATCTAGAAACACGAAATTGGGAGATTTAAAAACACATGCTTCTACCAAAATAGTAAATGAACACTTTTTTTTTTATGTACAAAAGAGCAGCCTCGGGCTGTGTGGGCTTTGCAGAGTAGAGCTGCTGTCGAGCCCTGTGGGCACAGCCAGGAACTCCGCTTACTGCACTGCCCTTTGTTGTTGCCTGCTTAGTGTAACTCGGTTTGACATCAGGAGCCGCTCCTGTTCTGCAGGGGCTCTTGCCACCGCCAGGAGGAGTTAAACGCAGAGGGCAGAGCCTGCAGTTGAGTTCAGAGAGGCGGTGTCCTTGGCGTGTATGGACTTCCTTCAGCTGTGACCGCGCTTCCCAGGTAAAGAAAGTGGATGCAGATGCTCTTACCGAAACAAAGTTCCATGACTTTCACCAAAACTGCATACACGAACACATTGTCATACCCAAGTATGGGCTTTTCTGGTATTCTGAGGCCAGCGATGGCCATGTGCTGGGCTGGGTAGCAACCAAGAATTGTAGTTTGTAGTCCCCAGGAAAAAGCAGAAATGCATCTGTAGGCCTGTGCAACTCTTTGCAGCTAAATGTTAAGGATACAATATACTTAAGGTGAGTTCAGGAATGGACTAGGCCCATCCATAGGGTTTTAATCCATTGCTGTTTGTTTAAACACAATTGTCCAAATGCTGCTTGGGCTGTGTGGCTGATGCAGCTGACACTGAACTGCTTCTCCCCCACCTTTTCAGCTTCCCAAACTGGCTTTATTACAGGAGTATGCAAGAGATGGGTAGGGATGGTGTGGGATGTGGAGTAGAGGGGGTGGCAGCAAGACCTGGGCTGGCTTAAGCCGCCGGGGACCTGTATTCTTGGAAATTTCAGATCCTGAGATCTGTCTTTCCCGAATGCATAACGTACGTGGGATGCTTATTAATGCACCAGGCAAGAAACGTAGCTGCAGCTATTCAGATGTGTTCTAAAAACAGAGGGAAATTGCCTTCCAACAGAAGTAGGTATCCAGGATTTTTACAGAATAAATCCATAAATCTGATAAGCCAGACACACATCTGGTATTTCTGCTGCCAGATCTTAACCCCTTCACCTTCCTCCCCATCCCAAGCTATAGGGTCTTCTTAACAGTAGAAATGTCTTTTGCAGTTAGTCTTTATCTTGAGTTATGGAGCTAGCAACAGTTGAAAGATGGTTATTTGGGGTGAAGGGATGACTGGTGTTACACTTTGTGTCACTATGATGCATTTGTTTTAAAATGTCATCCTATACAATGAGTTAACTGTTTACATTCTGTTTGACTTTGTCAGAGCCATGCAGGAACCCCTGTAATTTGCTAGGCAAAATTAACCTGTGGAACAGTCTGCCACGAGAGAACACCAAGCTGACACTACGGGTGTTTGAACACCCAGGGCTGCATTAGAGAGACTAAAAGACCACGATGAGGTGTATAATCTCAGGTTTCTGGTGTTATTTGGGAACAGATGAGGAGGAAAATGGCTCTCTGGAAAGCTACTCTCTTTCCACTGGGGGATTCCTGCAGCTCCCTGGAAAGCTACTCTCTTTCCACTGGGGGATTCCTGCAGCTCCCTGGACTACTTTGCTCTGGGGAGGGAGGGAGACTGATTGTCAGAGCCTTGATGTGCTGTCTCCTTGTCCTTGCTGTTAATGAAAACCCAGCTGAAATCCATCTGTCTTCTGGAATATTTTCTTAATCAAAACTCTCCAGGGTGCCTCTGTGGTGGGGAACAAGGCTTATGTTGAGGCTGCTGCCTCTTCTGGGTTGTAGTTACAGAGCTGCAGTGGAGGGGAGATGGTTGGGCTTTCCAGGTAAGTCATGACCGTGTGGTTGACTTTAATGTATATGTAGTTTGCAGCCCTGTTAATCAAAGATCTGTGGAAGGTGATCTAAGGTGTTGTTCTAACAAAGTCCAGGCCTGATAACAGAGCGCTGAGCTTTTTAATTAGTTGGTTGTAGGCTATTTACATATCCGTATGGAGGAGGTTGTTCGTTAAATATTGATTTAGCAGAGGAGCCGTGTTCTCTTCCTGTTGGAGCTCTGACTGCAAACACTGTGCTGCAGGTGGTATGGGCATGCTTGTTGAGTTTTCCTTGGTTTTACTTTAAAGGTAGTATAATATGAGGGGCAAGGAATACTACTATAGTATTTAAACTTCGAACTAACAACCAAAGACTATTTTTCAAACAAAGTTCTATCCAGTGGCACCAAATCTATCTTAAATCTGACCAAAGTTCAGTTAAAGTGGTAAAAGTACATGATGGGGAGATCCTAGCCCTGGAAAATTGAAGAGGCATGTTTTTAACACTCCCTAAAACCAACTTGCAGTGTTTATTTCATGACATAGGAGGCTCACACTGCTCCTGGTTTTTTATATTTGGCTACGCTTTGCTCTAATGAAGAAGAGCACTGGGGCTGGCTATCGCTTGTCAGCTGAAGACCCTCTCTGCAAATCTCCCATGTGTCAGTCGTCTTTTGTGCTTTAGTGTCTACTGTGACCATATGGACATTTGTTTGACAGGAGTCTGTGACCCTCAAACAGTTTGGTGAGTCAGGGAATGAGTGAACTCACCCATATAGAGTTTAATCTCTCCTCCTCTGATAGGTTTAATTTCTGCTTGACAGGCTCTGCTCAGTTACTTGGTGTCCGACCTGGCTGTTGAAAGGCAGCCAGCAGAACACTGCCTACGAAAGAGTCGGCTCTGTGGAGGGAGGTTGAATATTAATATTCATATTCATGAGCTGTTACACTGGTAAATATTAAAACTTCTGTATAACACCATTCAATCTCAGTAATTGTCTTTTGACAATAATGCACATACTTCAAAGCTACAGTGTGCTTGGTGAAAGCTGTTTGTTCTAAAACACTGATTTCTTTGAGGGAACAATAAATTTTAATGGCTTTGGTTTTCTGTTTGTAAGCATTTGCCAGGCGTAAGGAACAATCATTTTCTAATCTGATGATGGTGAGTAGAAGTGGTTCAGCCTGCAAAGTTTGAAGGGTTTATGAATAATGTGGTCAGATCTATGCTTTTTGTTCAGCAGCTCCTGAAATTTGTTTTGTAATTTATATGGTCTTCCCTTAGTGTACTGATATATGGATTTAGCAGAGGTGCAAGGGTCTGCCCTATCATTTAAGTGTAGTAAGTAATGAAAAGGAGACCTTATAGCACGGTGAGTATTTGTTGTGGCTGCATTTAAGGGAACAGAACCAGGTGCTGTTGTTGGGGAAGCATTGATGCTGACAGCATCAGCAGTTGCACATATGATGCCTTTTGAGCACTGTGGCAATATTCTTGGGATAGATCTTCCTGTAGCAGGGATGGCCACCTCTCTTCCCTGCTCTAATCCAGGTGACTGCACATGCTATTTGGGGAAACAATTGCTTGTGGAAGTTGTAGTGGGTAGAGTAAAGCTAGCTAATGGTGAAATCATCTTTAGGGTAAAAAATTCCTTTGTTCCTGTGCTTCATGAGCTGCAATGCTCATTGATTTATAAGAGCAATTCAGGGTCTGGTTTTGATCTTTAAATCCCTTAGGTGAGAGTGGAATCTTTGCATTAGGAATTGTTCCTTCCATCTCCTGTGTTACTGTGATTATTGTGGTCACCTGAGGTGCCTGTGTGCCTGCGTGCCTCCCCTTCTCCCTTCAGCGTCAGCTCGGGGACATGGGGCTGCACAAGTCTCAGGTGAGCGTTCTTCCCTCTGGAATGCTTTCTGTCACCACATCTCCAGAGTAGGAAATGTCCTGGACACCTCAAAAAAACCCCTACTGCTTGTCCCTAAGTTTTCAGGAGGAGGCAATACTCTGGGGATGAGGGAGAAGATGCTTGCTGGAGCTGAGTTGCAGAATTTGGAAGGCCTCTGTGAATGTAACTACTGGAGTAGAATGGCTTCCCTCTGGTGAGAGCAGGTGGATGCAGCTTGGAGGGGTGAATACTGGCACATTGGTTTGACTGGCTGAGTTGTGTTTAAGATTTTTACAGCTTACAGAGTCCTGACAGACACAGAACTTTGAAAACTATTAAACAGAATATTCATTATAACTGTATTAATGAAAGATACTGTGTGCCTGAAACAGTTGTTCTCTAATGACATTGTGAGTAAACAAATGGATAAAGTTAATGAAACAATAACCTCTAACTGCAAGATGTTTTATTGCTGAAGCTAAACGCATTCTGCTGAAATGAAAAGGTCCTGAAATAAAAAGCTTGCTGGTTCTAAAGGTCATAACGGGCTCTAAGCATCTGATGAGGAAAGTATTTCTTGTCTCTTTACTAGGCCTAGATCCATCAGTATCTGCTTCTCCAGGTCCAGAAACACAGTATAGTCTGCATTTTCTTGCAGCTCCATCTCTTGTTTTCTGTAGAGCAATCATACGCTGGAGGGAAAAAACATACCAGGAAATAATACACTGTTAAGCTTTGAAACCTGTACGTGACCCTGTTGCTTCCCAGTGGATAGTATCAGTGCTATCACAAATTAATAAAAACAAGCATCACCTAGGGCTACATTAACTGAATTGTCATTTCCTTGGTTGATTAGTTGGTATTATTAAACCATTTACCAAAGAATGGATAGGCAAAATCCTTATGTGAACAAAGAATGCAAGGCTGGAGTCTCTCCTGGCTTGAAGGAACAATATTTATAGGGAAGTTGCCAAAATGTAGCTTTCTGAAAGAGCAACTGATGTAAAAAGAAGAGCAAATAGTAAATTCATATTTGTTAAATGTCTATAGGCTCTAATGCTCTTGCAGGAGTTTCACTTGACCAAGAGCTGAACTCACATGAACTAGGACCATCTATTCCACTCCTAAGAATTGTAAATATGAAATAAGGATCTTAGCTCTTCTGATTATGTCCATCCTGATTTTTGAAAATACTATGGGAAATCCTGCCTAGCAAAACAGGTGCATTTTAAAGACCGAAAGAAACAAAGTAAGTTTTCTTAATTCCAAGTATAACATACTGTTTTCTCCCTCTGTGCCTCCAGCTGCATTTTATTTCCGTTTTGGCTTGAAACTCTTGATACTCTTGAAACTCGTGTTCACAGTACTTCAGATATTTGACTTCTCTTTCAAAATAATCAAGTACTTCGGTATGCTATTAACACAATGACAAACACGGGTCATTACAGTCCCAAAGACACAGAATTATTTCTGATGATCTGAACGTTATTATCAGTTTATCTATATTTGGAATATAGTTACCTCTATATATCCAAATTTGCAGCAAAACAATATAAAGATGTTGATTAAAACGAAACGATTTTAGATACAAATATATGGGGTTAAATAATTTTTATTAGACTGACTCTGAGTAGATCATCCTTCAGGAACCTGCACCGAAATAATTAAACCAGTTTTAGGTTAGTGATTTTACTGTATCAGTCCAAATCCTCACTGACCCAACTTCAGGCACAAAGAAACCATAAAATACCATACTTTAGTATTACACTATGCATTTATCTGGAATTCTGTGTTTTAGTTTTTGTCACTCTCTTCAACAACCTAGTATTTTTCAGTGAATACTTCAGCTAGAATGAACGTAATCTAAATACTAGTGATTGTCCCTGGGTTAATAATTCTGCACCCTAAATAGCATAGCTCCAAAACACATGTAATTCGGGCAGCAGTAATGTGTTTCTTCATGCTATAGCATTTAGTTAGCTCCTACCTTGCTTTGGAGAAGTTATTTTTACTAAAATGCTGACCTGGTGTTATATTGCTCTGCACACAGCAAACCTTTATGGGATGTTTATAAACTATTTAAGTGCATACATACACTTAAAACTGGGATAGGATGGGAAGAAGATTTTGTGATGTGAAAATAACAGACTAGGTAGCAGGAAAGACTGCTAGATTGGATGAGATAAAAACACTAGCTTGATCTTTGGCTGGGAGATGGGGGGAAAGAACAACTGAAAATGATGTGGAAATAAAGAGAAATTAAAACTCTTTCCATTGTTCTCATGGCACTTTGGTACAGATAGTCCTTAGTTCAAAAGAGAATGAATGAGTGGTAACGTTAGTAACAGTTTGCAAAATGTGCTTTAACTAAGCTAGAACCATATACTAAGATGCGTAAATTAAAGTACCATATTTACAAGAAAAAAATTCAATGCAAATGCAGACAAGAAGGTGTAAAGAACGAGAAACTCAATATATTTACATGACTATGCACTATATAGCATTGCTTTAAGGCACGAAACCAGGTGGCATTTTATGCATGTGGCAAAAAATGCTGAACTCTTTACTGCGTTTTCATGTAGCCTGGTTGGAGCAGTGGAATTCTGCCAGCTGTCACCCAGGTTTCCTTTAGGTGCCTCCTATCTGAGCTCTGTGCAAAGCCAGCTTTGCTACAGGTGATCTTTGGAGAATATGGCCATACTGATTGCAAATTAATTGCCATCCATTGGAAGGCAAGTTTTTCCAGGCAGGCCTGTTTCTTGTTGGAGTTTTAAGGATAAAGTGTCACAGAGATTAATAAAAATTCTTACCAACCTCGTTCCTCGAAGGGTGACTTAGTGTCTGACAGATTTCCAAAACATGCAGTACTCCAAGATCATCAGAAACAGCTAAAAAATGCTGCTCTGCTGAAAGATATTTGACAAAAAACATATAAACAATCTAAATTCCAAAAGTAACACATACCTCCACCCAAACACAAGCTACACAACATTTTTGTTGTGGTCTTTTTTGGTTTATTGTTCACTGCAGCAGAAAGGCAGCCTTATTGCTCTCATTTTCTTAACGAATTAAATTCCCTTTAAAGCTTATACTTTTTCAAACTTTTTTTTTAAATTAAATGGTTTTGGTTGCTTTATGCCATGGTAGTACATTTAGAACAAATGTATGCATTTTTTGTATATACAGTGCAGTGCTAAATTAGTGGAAGTATGTACTTATCTATTATATAAGATCGACTGTAAGAAGATTAGCGTGCCTTTGGAGTCACGGGCCATTTTGCAAACAGGGTGGCACAGTAAAGTGCAATCACCGTCAACATACATGAGGCAGTCCAGGGTCTGATGAACGTGATCATTGATTCGGAGATGTTCTGGAAATGAGATGGCTCATAAGTTTTCTTCAGTAAGTCCCAAATTTCTATATTTCCATCATCTCTGCCAATGAAGAAAACTCCTGGTCTTGTTAAGGACCAGTGTCCTGCAGTGTTTCTTCCTACAGAGCAGCTTGCCTGAAGGATCGGTCCATTCTTAATTTGTTTGAAAATAAAAGATAGACCCAACAATCAAACAGTACTATCCATTCATTGCTTCAAATCTCCTATCATTTAGGATCATTTAAATTGTTAATGTTCTTATTACAAAAATTATATCAATGGCAAAATTGGTATCACATTCTGCAGATAAAGAGAATTGTGGGGAATTAAAAATCCCTGATATCTCAATTCCAGTCTATTAAGGTAATCTGTCTATCTGCTGTTAAAATCTGTGGTCTTGAGATTTTGCCAGGTGCAGCTAACCTGGATTCCTATACAAAAGGAACTGTCTTCAGATAATGAAAAGACTGCACCCTAAATATGAGTTCTTCAGACCTGTTTAGCACACATTGTCTTTATTCCCTAGCGGCAGAAAGACTTTGTTGAGAAGCTACAGCTTTAATAAGGTTGGAATTGAAGACGGTCACTCAATTTTATTTTTTTTTTGTAAAAGGCAAGTTTACAAAGCTATTTCTAAAATAGTTTTCGCATGTGAGGAAAAAGGAAAAGCTCTCCTTATACCAAATTTATTTCTAAACTATGAAGCTTTGTGACTTACAAACATTTCTGAAAATACAGATTCTGAGGCTATTATAGTTCTGTCTTGTATATCTATCAATTATGTTACAGCTGTGTTAAAATAACTTACTGTAACCCCTTCTTTCCAAATGGCAAAATTTCGGCCTCCAACAGTTAGAACGATGTCTTTAAAAAATGGAGATCTCTGGAGAGTGTTGATAGTTTCAGTGCGGATGGTGTATTTCCGAGTGTGCTTCTGACCTAGTGGAATGAAAAAGACAGTCACTTGTAACTAGTGCTTTAGTGATCGTCTTCACAATGAGAGTTATGCAGGGATAAACAGGAGTGCAGGATCCAGAGGCTTTGGAGATACAAGCCTCATTTCTTTGGCTCACAAGATCTAGGAATTGGAATCGCTGCAAATCTAGTTACTGTGAAGGACAACTTCTGTGATTTGGAGAGGGCTTTTGCTGTTCTGTCATGATAGCTAAGCTGCACACGCGTTTCAGGCTGTACTGCTGAATCCCAGTGTTGTCAGTGAGACAGACAATTATAGCAGATAAACAAGAACCTTAAAAAATTATAGGTCCAATATTTTAAAGTTAGCAATGTAATGTATTAAGGCTCAAACAGATATTGAGAAACTTGTACTTACTAACTGGTTTTGCCGAGTCACTACCAATTTCCATTTGCCAGTCATAATAAACAATTTCTCCATTCTGTGATGACAGAAAAATCAAGTAAATGCATTTAATATTAAATATGTTCTGAGTAAATTAAAATGAAAGTTTGCAGCTAATGACTGAAAAAACACTAAAATTTTGAATCGCCATTTTTCAGTTATGTATTGGCAAAACAGCTTTGCTTACCATGATGTATATAGGCAGTTCTTCCTGCAGAATTTTGTGCTCTATTTTTACAGTTCATGCTTTGCTCCAGTATTTGGGGAAAAGGTGACCGGAAGCAAAAAGGTAGCTAGAAGCCAACTTTTCATTTCCACATGAACTCAAAACTGGGAAAGATTTTGGAATTTATCTAAAATCTAACGTAACTCACATAGGGTAGGTAGAGGGCTATGAATAGCTGGGACTTCCTGAAGTAGAAAGAAGTTGTGGGGGAAATTGTAGTATAAATACTTGCACCTGACATTTGGGGAAAGGCTAGAAAAGTATTGCTAATCTTACAGGGTCTGGAATAAGGAAATACTGTATGGTTCCTCATGGCAGGTAGATAAGTTAAACATATTTTGGAAATGTCTTCTAATTCTGCCCTTCGAGTAAGGGTTCATAGTCTACCAAATATTGGGATTTTATTATTTTAAGTATGTAGCTAAATGCATTAAAATGGCAATAAAATGTGGCATGTCCAGAAAGATCTTTTTAATTAACACCTGAAGAAAACAATCAAGTCCATACATTTGTGAAAACTCTATTAATTGTTCAGTCTTTCGGATAGCTTAGATTAACATTTTCATTAGTAATCTATTATTTTCACTTACTTCAGTTACAACAAAAAAGTCAGTGAAGATATTCTCTAGCACCTTCCGATTTTTGCTTGAAGGAGTACTCATCTCTGTATATGGGCTGTCTTTGACAAGTGCTTCTAGTGTGTTCAGAGACTGCACCTTCTCTGGGAAACAGCACGGATACATTTATTTATTATACACTGAAATTTATCACACCAAGCTAATCCCTTGTTTTATAAAGGTAGTTCATGGATAAGGGGAATTTCAAGAGGAGAGATGAAGAAAAGACTGCCAACTAAAGCAGCAGTTCTGCAGGTTAACCATTTCCTGGCGAAATCTCCCCGTTGCTGCAGCTGCTCTGAAGTCAGTGCTTCCCGTACCCAGATGACTACATGGGGTAGCACCATTCTGTTCATTAGCAGTTTTACACAGCATCAGCGCCTCTGTGGGAGCTGCCCTTACGCATCCCCCTTTAGCCGCTGCAACCAGGAGCTAACACTTCTGCTCAGGGAATGGCCCAACCTGCCTGCTGCAGCACGTGGTGTGACAGCGTGCGCCGGAGCAGCTACCCTGCAGCGGCTTGACTGCCAGAAAGGCGTTTTCTGGCATGGTTTGTGGTCACTCTCTTGGGGACCAGCTATCTGTGGGTCAGCTTGCCAGCGTTACAGAGGGAATGCATCCTAACCACAAAGCAGCATAATAAGAACTGCTCTACTATGGAATGTGAAATGCTAAGGCATCTCTACCCAAAGCACTACAGAAATACCTACAATATATACTGTTACTCAAGGATTATTTTTCAAAAATAGTACTCCGTAAGAGCTGAAATACTGTTTCGGGGAGAAAGAGACTGGGTGGGGGACTTGCATGGGCTATTAAGTGAAACCTGGCAGAGATACTGTGGTTACACAACTGCTCTTTTTGTATTCAATACATGTACATATCTTGGGAGTCAACACATGTATGTCGCTCTTTGAATACCAGTATATTGAAGAAACCTTTTTTCCCCAGATGCATTTAGCTATACAACATTTTGTATATATTTTCATTAGGTATATACTGAAATATAAGTTTATTAAAAACATTGTCCCCAATAAGGTGTAATAAAAATATTACCTGAGGTTTTGTAATGATAATGCAGTTCCCTTAAACAAATTCTGATGGGACCATACTCTGTGTTGGTATCATTTTCACACAGGTTTATCTGTTCAGAAAAAATGCATTTGCTAACTCATTTTGTCAGACCTTTGAGCTACAAGACTAAATGACTTTCTGCTGTAATAGAACAGGTCTTTGCAGTGTCTTTGCAATACGCCACGAACAGTATTTGCTGCTTCACATGCAAGCACGGAGAAAACGAAACCTGTGGTTTCTCTTGTGTCATCATTTCCCTGCAAGGATTTTGCCATGTTTCTAGCAAAAAACCCCAGCTCCAGTGGTCATACTTGTTCAGCTGTACCAGCTGCAGCTATTCTGAGCAGTACAGATCAGCAGGTCCAAAATTTTAGTTATGTTTTTTAACCTAACAGATCATTTTCAACCTCACTTTTTTCACAAACTGCTATGACAATTTTCATCAGACTGACTGACGGGGTGCCAGTAATTATGGTTCTGTTGATCATGACTGTGTTTCACAGTTTGGGACCCAGTGAGATAGACAGCACAGCGGGTGAAAAGGGTGACAGGAATGTACACTGTTAATACAACTACTTTTGTACCTACTGCAGTTTTTAAGAGACAGTCGTGCTATATCTTGTGAGTTGGCTTTTCAAAATGTGTTTTACTGAAGTTTCAGAGGAATGTTGAAGTCTTTCATAATCGTAAAGGAATTCACAAAGAAGTCACAATTTGCTGGAAAAATTAGACAGTTGGGAAGGAAAACAATACATTCCTATGGAGTGCTAGCCATATCTACAGTTTGGCTTTATCTTTCTGTTCTATATTTGTGTACAGTACCTTTATGAGAGGTTTCCAGCAGAGATCTAGATGCTTAAAAGTATCTGGAACATCAGGGGGCTTAGAAGAAGTTTCCTCCTCTTTTATGTTCTCAGGTGAAGGCTGTTCAGGATGTTTGGTGGCTGGAATATCCCAAAATAATATTGAACTGCAAAATGATGGTACAGTATTATTCCCTGGTTTTGTTTGAAAGCCAGATCCAGTTTTCCACACATTCTAACACTGGGGGTTTTTTAGCCGGTTATCTTCAAAATTTACATAGCAATAGAGACTCTGAAAAGCAGACGAATGCTAGATACTTAATTGCTTCTTTTGTAAAGGATGGCATATATTCCTTTACTCATCATTTCATCAATTGTTCGCTATACCAAAGCAGCCAGATAACATTCATACAGTTTGCTTATGGAAAGTTTACTGGGTGAAGTTACTGGCACTGCCTGGGTAAAATTCCTGGAGGTTCAGAGGACTGGACAGAACTCTGTGCAGGTAACGTAGTAATCCAAATCAAACCTCATTCTCAGTTCTTGTGTGTACCAATTTATTTGCTGACAAATGGTCCCACTCACTTGAATCTGTCATCTCATTGGAGTTTTCAGCCCTCTGATTGTTCCTGTTGCTCTACTCTGGATGTTCATTCACAGATCTGGTATAGATAATGATAATTTTCCTCATTGCTGACATCTCTTTCCCTTTTCTAACAGGAGTTGCTCAGGGACCTGTGCTTTTCATGGATGACATTACAGTGACTCCCCTGCTCTTATTTTAGGTGAATACTTTTAATTTGGAGCCCTGGTGTGTGAGTACTTTGAATTATTTCTTCCATGTGTGTTACTTGCATTACACTGCAAACTTATCAACAATTGTATTTGCAATCATTCTTCTAACTTAATTCTTTGAAGTCTTCCTGGTTTTGATTAGGAAAAATAAGTTTGTATCATTACCAAATTTTGCTGCCTCTGACCCTCCTTTTGACATAACTAGCAAATACATGATTGAGCCCAGCCATGCAGCCTTGAAGCCTTAAGCCTTTTGCCATCATGAAAGCTATACATTTATTTCCACTTTTTGCATTCTGCCCCCTTGCCAGTCTTTCACACAGGATAATATTAACTTATAAACCCTCACGCCTATTTAGTCCACAAAAGAGGAAATTCATACAGAATAATTTTGCCAGCTAGGCCTTCAAGTTTAAATATAGTTTACAGTATTTCTTTTGCCTCAAAATAATTAATAGCTTTTTGTGCAAGAGTCACATAATCAATGTAAGTGTGGTGGCATAGTTCTTCAGGCCAATGCATGTGTGACCAATGTGCTGCTTAAAGTACACACAGAATATAAACATATACACATGAGGTTTTTCAGTTAGTGAACCCTTAATGCCATTACTGTAAAGGGCTTAACTGGCCAAGAACTTGATGTGCTTGTCTTCTGCATACATAATTTCAGCTATTCAGGATAGGCTGATAGGAATCCAAGAGTCTGCTAATTAAATGTTCCATAAAGCTTTCCAAAGGAAACTGGAAGACATCTTGTAGAATATGTATGGTATATACCAATCAGGGGAGCAGGTTACAAGCTGCAAGCAAATTCCAGCTCTGTTTTCAGAAGTGTCACCCATTCTGTTGTCCTAAAAATAACAATAATAATAATTACAGAGGGAGAAGATGATGAGAGACAACAATTATACTTTACTAAGTAAGTACTTCAACATATAAAATGGGCTTCTAGAAATTAAGTCACTGTTTCTGCTTGGGTAAGGTTTGAGAATCAGGACTTACTAACCTGTAGCTATAAAGTCAAGACATTTTACAAATGTACTTCAAGTGAACTGATACCAGCTTTGCCTACTAGACACCTAAAATTCTAAATTAAGTCAGCAGGATACATACTTGCTGGTACCACTGCGAGTCAGGCCCTCCTTAGGTTGCCATGTTTGTAACTTCTTTATCCAGCTTAACCAAATAGTAAATCATTGAGAAATTTATCTCAAACGGTTAAGTGTAGTGGGAGTGATATATCTTTGCAAGTTTAAACCATGGGTCACCTCTCTTAAATTATTGCTCAGATAGACCCCACTGCGGAATCGTAGTGGTACCTTCAAATGTTAATTATTAATAGTTTAGTTTGTGTACGTGGCATTCTGTGGGTTTTATAGTACTTATCATTTGCCAAGTAGTCATTGTTTTATACCAAATTTGTTTTAATTTATTCAGAAAAATAAAAGAAAAAGGTTGGGGGGAAACAAGTGATTACAAGCTATGCACTGATCAAATATATTCTCCAGTACGTGCAAAATATTTATATTTTTGGCTAAAACTGTACTTATCAACCATGCAGACAAGTTCCAGCTATGCTTTTTTTTTTTAAGGACAAATCCTATTCTTATTTTCATTCGTGAGGTGCTTACCTGGAGTCAAAATGGTAGTCTCACAACTGTGCAAAACTGGATTAGGTTCTGGATATAACTTTGAATACTTTTTCATTGATATGTAATAATAAGCTGCTGGTTTTAGGAACTGTGCCATAAAAACTGCAGTGCTGTGCAAAAGCTGACACACATTCCATGCTTATATAACAAAAAGTGTGTCCCAGTACATGTTGCTCAATATTGACAAAGTGATTCCTTTGTTGGTGTTATTTATCAAGCACAGATTTCCCATATCTATTAGCTCAGATTAACATGAAAACAGCTTTCTGAGCCTAAACCTTGGCAAAATAACCACCCCACCCAAACAACAAAAACCACAACAGCATTCTGCTATCCAATCCTCTTCCTCATGTTTTACATCTGGTACCAATTAGTATCCATGGGTACTACTGTAGCATAATTTAATAACGAACAGTTGTATCAGCTTTCTTTTTATGATACATGTGCAGCCTTTTCCTTGCTTTTCTGGTAATGTTGCTAAGGACTGCAGTACTTGTGAAGTCTTAAAAATTTGTTTTCAAAAGTTACTGATATATTAATTTGCATAAGCCTTTTAAAGATGTCAGTTTTTTCCTTCTTGACCTGCTTTTGCACTATTATTTTGCATTTGATTACACTTGCATTTCAAATTAATTCAGGCAACAGTATTTGTAGTACTTTGATAGTAAATGAGCATCCAATACTCCTGTAATAGCATTGGACCCTTTAACTACATAGGTCCTACGTACTATGGAGCTTTAAAATGATCACAGAAAATCTAAGTTTTGAGTACACAAGTAGCACCTAGAAAAATTAAGGTAACTAAAATAACACTATTCTTGGGCACCTAGATGTTTAGGCAGTTGAAATTATTTCTCTGAATTCTTGGTGGTAGGCTGGATTGCTCATATTAGAAATTCAACATATTTTAGGTATGGAAGGTTTATTATAATTTTGAATTATAATTTTCAGTAAAGCTATAATTTTCAGTAAAGCTACAGCCTTTCAGTAGGCTGGATTGCTCATATTAGAAATTCAACATATTTTAGGTATGGAAGGTTTATTATAATTTTGAATTATAATTTTCAGTAAAGCTACAGATTTTTTTTTCCAGTATGAGCAGATTCATATAAGGTTGAGAACACAGCAGAGTTGTAAAGCAGAATGAGCAGGCCGAGTGGCACCAGATTATTTAACACTTAAAAACTGCATTGAGAAAAAATGAGGACTATTACAAATAATTGAATCTTTAATATTTTACCTTGAGTTTACACTAGGATTTCTGAGGTAGTAGATTAGGAAAACAATAAAAAGAAGAAAAATTAGTATTTAAACTCACCTCAAAATAATCCGGCAGCCAGTGCATATCTGTTATTGGTTTTTTATGGCTATACTCTATGGAAGAGACTGCACAGTATCTCACTAGAGGTGGCTCTGTGCTACACTGCTGGACTTGCGTAAGTGATGGCTAGAAATGTTTTAAAAAGAGATATCTTTAGTGTATTTCCAAAATACAATAGTAGACCTGTCAAAGAAAAAAGGTTACTTTACATACTGTTAATGCTTCTTCACACATTTCAGATCAGTTTATGAAACTTTCTAGGGGTCTAATACTTTCCTTTTGGAAAAAAATGGAAAGCCTTGAAACAGACCTTTGGATATGAAGCTCTAAAAAGAATTCCAACATGCCTCCACAGGCGCACACACACCCACTTGCAGTATTAGTTCCTCCTCTGCTCCTAGGTCTCTCTTCTGCTTATGCCCTTTATAGCCTCCTTCCACTGAAATCATCTTAACTTCCAAGCTACCTTTTTTCTGTCCATGCATTTCCAGAATAATTTGCAGCATTGTATTTGGCAACAAACGCTATATACATACTTGACATGCTTCATAAGGCAAGAGCTGAGTATATGTTGGTGCCAATTAAAGAGCAGTCTTATTAAAGCATAAGTCTGCACAAAATACAGTAAAGCTATTAAGCTGGACTAATCAGGTAGAAATGGTATTGTGGTAGTGGGTTTATTTCATAAATTCATCAGGTTTCTTATCCTTTCTGGTGTCTCATTGTAAATATCACCAACTCCTCTATTTTGAGTGACAATACCTTCACATATTTTCCCCCACTAACGTCTGTTCTAACTTAGCCTCTCTTCACCCCAGACACATAGTTGCACTGCAATATATTTAAGAACAGGAACATTCACCATATTAACAGCTGTCATCTTGATTCCATCAGCAACACTTTTTGTGTTTTGCAGCTTTTCTTCCTGTTGAGAAATATCCCACAGTACCACCTACAATGAGAAATAAGTACATTATTAATTATTTCATCCTTTATATTAATATGCATTTTTTCAAAGACAATTCATGCGGATTTGGGGGAAAGTAAGAAATTCACTCTCTGCACTTAGGAGTCTTTAAACTATTGCTTCTTCAGTCTGATGCGATCAGTTGAAAGGCTACACTTGTCTGAAGAACAACAAAAAAGAGTGTTTACAGCTTGACCTATTTATCAGTATTACAAAGTAGCATCAAATAGTAATGACTCAGCTATGGCATAACCAGGCATAACTTCAGTACAGGATCAGGGAATTTCTGAGACTCTCTGAGACCTGTCTTGTGATACTATGTGTGATTATGGATGTTGAGTACATCTCTTCACCCTTATTTTTATACTGTAAGAAAATAAAGAAATATCCAATTTTATTCTTAAACAGAGAATTAACACCTGTCCGTTGATGCAGCCACCAGCAATGATATTTGGATCATTTGGACTGAACTGAAAGCAGTAAATGTCTTGAGGACACTCCAACATTAACTAGAAAGAAGAAAAACAAAAAGTTGAGAAATACAGCCACACTGATTGTTCTCTTGTTACTCAAACACTTGGCATATTTAAAAGTCCCGATTAAATACCTGAGGGTGGACTGGGTCAAAAAAATTCCAAAAAAGTAATACTGACTGCTGTAGCAATGATTCATCAGAAAGGTTAACTTGCTCTTCATAAGAAAGCCGCTTTCTTGCTGACACTGCTATAATCCCTGATTGAGAGAGAAAACAAATTTTCTCAGAAGAGGCAACAAGTTTTGCCGTGCTGTTAATTATTCTAAGTGACTTACACCTTCTAAATACAGTGAAAAAAAAAAAACCCAAACCAAACTCTCCATGTATTTACATTTTTCTTTCTACAGATCGACTTCAAGGAAATTATTTTTGTTACTTAACATTAAGCTATTTAACAATGAGTTGTAGAACCTAATGATCAGGGTAAAATTCAACTTTTTTGCTAGTACTCCTTAATGGTGTAATACTGCACCTGAAATGATGTGACAAACATATGGTCCTGGCCACCCATCATGGAACCAGATATTTTGTAGCTGAATTAATTTCCTACAGAGGCTACAGTGTTGGCAATTAGTACGCTGTGCAGCTGGGACATTTATACAGAACTTAATTGTGCCTTTAAGCCTCGCTGCATAGAGCAGTAATCCATGTCAGGGAGCCGAAGGAGACATTTAGTATGCCTCGTGATGCTCCCTGGCACTCAGCAGAGGCACGTCCCATTGTGGCTGTAACATTCCTCACAAGTATTAGGCATGCTACAAGAACCAGCCATGGGGAGAACAGCAGTGGTATGCAGAGCCACCAGAAGGACCTGGCACAGTTGCAGCCTCGCTTAAATGAGCCTCATAAGGGAGAAATTTCCCTTTCCTATAATCTCCACTTATACATCAGTGTGAGGGACTTTGCATGGCCTGTCTGAAGTCTACAAAGAATTCTCTGTTTCATTTTTCACTTCGTCTCAAATCACCAATTCAGACATTCTAAATCAGTTTTGATTTTTTTTTTTAATTTAAAAACTGATAATTTTATGAAAGATGCATACTTTATAGCTGTCATATAACACATGTCATTCAAGTCTCAAATCAGTATTTTAACTACATTACCAAAAATGGTTGGATGCCAGCAAACGCAGCTAATAGTTCTGTCCTTGAGATAGAGCAGATCCGTAAATGATCGGTATGCTTTAAGATAAACATCTGGCTTGCCACCACAACTGCTTTCATCTTCTGCTAGGGCCTTCCAGTCATCAAAAAAGGCATTCATAATTTCATTTTGCTGCAATGCAATTTCCATTCTGTTTTGTGAAAAGAACAGTTAACATTTTCAAGTAATCCAGATGTGACTACTCAGTAGTAGAATCACAAATATTTTTGTAAAGAGACAGCTTTTGTTTTATGCAACATTATGACTGTAGTAGTAGTAGTAGTAAAAAAAAGAAAGCATTAATTCCTCAGTGATACATCACTGTAAGGAAAGCCTCTTCCATTTAAATATAAATAACTAATTGTACCACGAATTTAACACTAGTTCTGTATGGATCAAGTACAGTGCAATTGTCGAATTCTTGTGCAAAAAGTGTCAGTAAGTGGGACTTGTCCTATGACTGAGGGCTGTAGGACAGCACCTATCTTCTTCTGCATAGGCCTCTGCTTAGGTGAACAGTGTTTGATAGATCAGCTTTGCAGCTTATTTGAGAAGATGTATCACTACTAACTTTAACAGGTCTAATATCTATTTAAACCAACATTCATATTTATATGGCATAGACTTCATGTTAATTTTCATAGAAAAAAATATTAAGTTAATATTTTAATATTAAAATAATAAGCAAGAGAAAAAAACAAAACAAAAAAGCATATAGAAACAAAAATAAAAATCAGTATTTGACCAGACCAATGGTCCACTCAGACTTGTATTCTGTATTATTTCAGGTAGCCTTTAATGTGTATTGCTGCAGTAATTTTACCTTAAATGTACTGATGTAAGAAATTCTTTTAGCTTCTCAGATGACAGACTCTCTTCTTTCTCTTCATTTGACAGCTGCCTAGGAAAATACTGTGTGGCTGCATTTCTTGGATAGGTCCTAACCAATTGGAATAAATTTGAACGTAAGTATAGAAACAATTTCAAAGACAGAAACCCACGTAATATGTAAAATTAAAACCTAAGTATATTCAGTTTTTCTAGAAACAATTTGGAAAAGAGTGAAAGAAGAAAAAAAATCCAAACAGAGCATCCAATTCTGTTCTGAGTTAATTTACATAGCTTCAGTTGAGATCACAAATAGTGCATAGCTTAATAAAGAAGCTGATAAATATTTTCTCACACTTACCATTTTGTCTGAGTACTAGCTTCTCTTACTTTTGGAACCATTTGTATACCCACATCTTTTTCAAGCATTTTAATACTGAAAGTTTTGTCTTGATAGGACGTGCATTCGACGTAACTGTCTTTTATATGTGAAGCATTCTTGTCAGTAAATGTAACTGGTGCACCAAACTTCCTGCGTACTCGAGAAATCATATACTTAATCTGGAAAAGAGATATTTCTGTAGTTAGCAGATGAGAAAGTTTTTGGAAAGTTCTGCTGTAAAATGGCAGCATTCATGTAATTGTAGAATTACTTCTGTTGACGATTTCTGTGCTGAGTTTGTTTATATTTCTGCATTTTGAAATTCTGAAGTGCTCATATAAATAACCTACATATGTAATAGAAGACAGTTTTTAATTTCCAAAACAAGAAGTTTCCTTTAGGTAATGTTTTGGATTACTGCTAGTCAGGTAAGAGAACTACTGCACCTTTAATTAAAGGATTGATTTGCAGAAGGTCTTATGCAATACTGCATTGGACTTTCAAGACCTGACTTTTCAGCCCTTCCCTCTGAGTGCAATTCTCAACTGTGGGTGAAGTATTTCAGCTTCCCTTGCAGTGCCCACGCAGAGAAAAGTACCCTGAAGAGGATCCACAAAAAGTTGAGTGAGGAGTCATCTTAGAGTGAGAACTGGGAAGGAAGAAGGGATGTGGCTTGACTTCTACCCACAAAGAGAGGTAGGCACTTGATTTCAGGCAATAGAGAGGTATTGCTTTGTCTTGGACTCATAGCCAGGTACTTTTTCCCAGCACCTTCCACAGAACTGGAACGGAATGTAGGCTGAGAATACTTCTGAGTGGACCTTGCCAGCAAGGTAGAATGCAGAATACTTGGACTGTGAATGTGGGTTAAATTTAGTACCTGTGAATTAGCTTTAGAACAATCAGACATCTTTTTAAAGCAAGATGTCCCGTTGCTGACACTATCAAAACATATCAGTCTTCCCTGAACACGGATTTAGGTACTGAGAAAAAATCACTGATGGACAGTTAAATGCTTGGAGATGCCAAACACACCAGAAGTTAGGTGACACCTGTGAGTGGATCTACTTTTTGGATGTATAATTTTCTCAGTATAATCTGTAGGTGTAGTTAATCAAATCAATATGTCCTTCCGTAAAGTCTGCTTGTAATACCCGAGTCGGTAACATTTATTCCGAGCTAGAGAGCCCTTAAAACCATTGCATGCTGCTTAAATATCATCCACGTAATGAAACAGAATTTACATGGCTCCATGGAAACAGAACTAGGTCCTTAGAAATAATTACAATGACTCAATTTGTAATCTGGCCAAATAGTAAATTGAGCAAAAAGTGGCAGAGATGCTAGTGACCAGAGATGATCGGGACTTTTGAATTTACAGCTTAAGGAATCGATATGTCCAATGCAGTCTCACATGCCTTATTTGCAGGATTTAAAGAGAACAGGAAAAAAAAAAAGTTTCTGCAGCACTTTCAGTTTTTGTTGAAAGTTGAATTATTTCTCTATTTCTCTCTTTTTTTGTTGTCTTGAAAGGCCCCAAGCAAAACTAGGATTGCAACTTCCAATTTCCTGCCTTTTTTTTTAAAGGAACTTAAAATAATTTATTTTTAATATATATTTCATTGACTAACACCTGTTGATTCTGACCTTTGTAACAGTGTCTTTAACAGATTCTTCTTCAACTTCCTTTTCACTGCCAAGAGAAACCCAAGGTTTGTGGACAGGAGGCACATAAGGATGGACTTCCAGAGTTTCTTCTCTATTTTCTTCTTCTTTTTCTTCTTTTTCTTCTGCAGTTTCTGGAGGCTGTGACATCAAACAGTGAGAAATGGTACCTTTTCAAAAATTTGTTACTGAAATGTAAGTTTGAACTAGAAACCCAGTTTTCAGTCTTTATTCACATGTTCTTTACTTTTGTTTCAGTGCAGTAAGTCTGGCTATACTGTGCCCCTAGGTATGATTGGGTTAGGTCCCATTCATTAATTTGTGTATTATAATTTTCCAATAAACATTACGTATTTAATATTTAACTACTAAAGAGAGAGACTGTTATCTTGAAAGCAAATCACTGTTCTATAAAAAGAATTTATAGTAATTTTCTACATTAGGCCCTCCTGCCTGGAATTGCCATTTGCTTTTCTATTAATTGTTATTTCTCCTGATGCTGGGTGACAACCTCATGTTGAAAAATTAATCATCTATGCATAAACCTTCTCCTATGATGCAATAGACAAAGGGAAATCTTCTATATATCTAGACTTACTTAGAACTCAAGAACATTTTATGATTTGAAGAATACATACATACATATTGTGAAAAATAAGTATATTATAATCTTTAGAGAAAGGTTCTGGCATGCCAAGCACACCAGGTGCTTACAAATACAATACCATTCTTGAAGTATATGTTTGAGACAAGATTCTGAAATAGTCATATATAGAACAATGCTATAGTATACTTGAATTTTCTTACCTTCAGAAGGTTTTCCTTGGCTTCCTCAGAAGCAACAAGGTAAAAGTTCTGTCCGTACTGGAACTTTGCATCAAAAACTACCAAGAGTTCTTCCCCTGGATATTCCTATTTTAATTAAAACAATTAGTGGAAAACTGAAGGTAAATAACGAACAAAACAGACATGAGCCTGTGACTGGCAAAGCTGCCACTAGTGTAAATTCAACATTTTTGATCAATCTTGTTTTCTTAACAGAGAATTTCATGTGCTAATTGAAAAGAACAGATGGATTATATTTTGTAATAAAAGTAAGTCTGGGACAAAACTAATCTTTTCATGCAGAGAATTAAACAGAAAAGGAACTGTTTTAATGATTATCAATACATAGGACATGAATTAGGGGAAGCCAAAATATATGAAGCTCTGGCAGTTCACAGAATCAAAACTAGTAATATTTACATTACTTTTAGCATATTTTCAATCTAAAGTTAGTAAAAAATAAAAAATGCATGGTGAGTCATGAGGAACTTTGAGCTGACAGTGATCCATGGCCTTAAAGCCTTTGGATACTACAGCATCAGTGTATTTACACAGGGTCAAACAAGGACAGACCTTATCATTAAAATAATATACACTCTGAGAGCACGAAGTCGTAAAGTGAGAATGAAATAAGCTACATACTAGGACAACTTTTTTGACAGAGTGGAAATCAGAAATTGTAGCTCTTGTTTTCAGGTCCTGAACGATGTCCTCTTTTTTAATAAGTCTGAAACAATTCTCTTCTGTGACATCTTCATTAACTCGGCAATTAAAAATTTCTTGGGTCTTTGTAGTGAAAACTAAAGGAAAGATTTCTGGGTGGCCTAGAAAGAAAGCAAAATTGCTTGATAAACAAATTCAGAGTGTTGTTTAAACAGAAACATATACTTCAATAACTCTGGATCTTTACTGTTTCCTAGCAGAATGCATTTGAATCTCTCAGCTTAGTTTTTGGTATTTTGGAAGGCATGGAATACAAACTATATTACATTTTGTTACTCATGGAAGAGACTCCACCTTTCCTACTTAATGAATATATTATTCCTATTATGAGGGGCTTTTTCCACTTGATCAACAGGTGATTAAAAGCTTTAGTGGACAGTCATTAATGGACTGTTTTTAATATATTAAGGACAAAACTGCATATTCTAGTTCTTTCCTGTACAGCAGTGCCATGTTAAGCCAATGTTTAATCTAGATGAGGCTTCAATACCCTTCCAGATAAGGATGCTTTTCTGATTTTGGATCTTCCTCTCATCGAGTTCAGAGTGCATTTGGGTATATTTCTCACTAATCAAGTGAGACTAAAGCAAGGTCATTAAGATTCAAGCCAGATATTTATTTTCAGCTTTGTGAGAGAATTTATAGCTGTTGTCTTCTATACACATGACCTCTGTTAGGTTCATTCGTATTAATTGAGAACAAGCTATTTCTTATCCTAGCTCTGGCACAGTGATCTTCATTGGTTTTAGTGAGGCTGGGTGCAGTTAGGTGACCCGACAGCTGCGCTTTGCAAACACTCACTATGAAGATAATATACAGTGCTTCTTGTTAAGTGTGTGTCAGCTGTATGTATGTAACACTGGTCCTTTCCAAATTACACATTCTGCCTTCTGGCTTACGTAACAGCTATATGTGATTAAGGTCACTATAGGCCCAGCTAGTTGAATCCTGCTGCCTAAGAGACTCTTTTCTTCCATTGCAACACCACCATGCTAGCAGACTCATGCTCTATGTCTCAGCTGCCATTCTAAGAGCATTCTTTAGGAAGGCCACTATACTTTTGTCTGAGAAGGCTAATAGATGTTCACTTTGAACGTTTATCTTTTTGATAAACTGGAAGTGTAGAAGATTTAGGGACATGGGATTTTTATGTACTGAAATGGGCTGGCTTTTCTGCTAATAGCTGATACTTTCTATCATCTGCTTCATTCTCTTTTCTTAGTTTGAGTTATTTAAAATTTTATCTTGATTCCCAGCACCTGTAGTATTTTTCTCCTTGTGGTGCCTTACATTGAAGTTGATATGTCTAAAATGATGATGTTGACCAGCTTACTCAGCATGTTTTGAGAAGCCATCTCTAACCTAAGCCAACAAGGACTGACAAAATGATAAATCCTCCTTAATCTCTATCATTTGGGAAGCTAAATCTCTGCATAAGCCTAGCACATAATACATAATGTTTGATGAATCTGACACTTATCCTTTAAAATCTTTCAGTGCTGCTCCTCCTCTGCACTCACTCTGCTATAGTCATCCACTAAAATTAATGACATTTATGGTGTTTCTGGTACACTCTGCACTGTACCAAGTATGATTTACTTAATGTTCACTAGTTATTTTGTAGCATACACAATTCATTTGCAGCATCCACAGTCCATTAGATCACTTTCTTCACAAGTTGTAGTCAATATTGCATTAATTTTTCTTTTTGGTATCTCAGAGATTTCTAGGATTTCTGTGTGGATGCTTCCAAAGAATACAAAATCATAGGGATTTTGGTTGAGAAAGACCTCTGACAGCCATCTGGTCCAAGCTCACTGTTGGTAACACTAGACCAAGCCAGGACTCGGTTTATCTTCCGGAGTCCCTGTGCTTGCCTTTTTGACATCTACTCTCTGTAGCTAATGAGGCCAAGGCCTAGATTCTTCTTTTGCTTATCAATTTGGCTGTGAGACCAGGCTCAGAAAAAGTGTTTATTCCAGGGTGATTTGAAACATTTAATCCAAAGTTGACCTGCAGGACTCCCAAGTCACCTTAGCCAAGGGCATGAAGCCTCATTAGGAAGCAGACTCAAACCCTAGTACAAACTGCAACACTACAGATATATGTTACATTTTGATATGTTGGAGCAAAAAAAATTAGATCTCCTCTTGCAAATTAAATTTCATGGGATAGAAAGAGGATAGAAATCTAGAGTTGCACACCAGAACAATGCACTTTCTATGCTCTGCCGTACACAGCTGGCTCACAGGACAGGATGGACAAGAGAGCAAAGGAAGAAGAAATTTGTACATATTGCAGTCCTCAGAGTTGGTTATGTGGCTAGGGCAATTAAGAGATCTAGAATCTACAGATTTATAAATATAATTTGCTGATTCTTATGTGATTTTTTCCCCAGAAGACTGTTCTTCCCATGGCTCAAATAAATTGAAGTATATCCAAACAGTTAGAAATTTTTTTTGCTACATCAAAAATCATAACCAGGAGTAACTGTTGTTTATTCAAGAATCTTGTATGTTATTTTTTAAAATGCTGAATCGTGTATACAGCCTTGTCCACAAGTGCTAATGCTAAAAATATTTCAGAGAGATGTAGGTTTCAGCGTGAAATGAAACAATACAAGCACGCATTAAAGTTAAGCAAAAATACAACAGACATCACTACCAGAGGGAGTAGGACACATAGTCTCAGTGTGTTTTCTTCAATGCTTTATTGCTATAAGTCCAGGCTAAAAACAAAGTAATGATCAGAATTAAAATATGTACATCTTTTAGTCTAAAGGACTAAAATTCTGTATTACAGAATGCTGTATTATAACAGATTCTATAGTAATATAGATTCTATAGTATAACATAAGGAGCTGATACGGGAATTCTTACTCTTATGAACATTTTTATTGAACACTGCTTTCCAGTAAAAAGTACATAGTGCCTAATCAGAGGCTTCACATTGTTTTTCTAATAGTAAATTGTACTCACACCATTTGTAACAGTCTACAGCTCTTAGTGCTGTGAGAATTCACAAAGAGCAAGAAGCTCTGAGAGAAGCAAAGAACATTTGCAGGTCTTGTGTTAAGGAGATACCATGCATACAGTTTAAATCCTGCACAGACAGTAGCAACAGGTTTCTAGCAATAGTTCAGATATTATGGCTCTAACCATAATTGCCACTAGGTGGAGGTAAAACTCTCTCTTACTGACAAAACTAAGTATCTCCAGGAACACCGAAAATATGTTTTTTAAAGTAACACTTTCATCATCTGGGGGATCACTTATTGTCCACTTTCATTAATTGCAGCTTAGCCATTTTGGTGATGTTAATCAGAGTGCAATTTTCACTTCCACCCGTGTGCTTACAGGATTATGTAGGAAGGCAAGTGATTTATGATTTCTTTAAAAATTACCTAGTTTGTAGATTCCCAGTTTGCCATGTTGTTTTAGCTTTTGGCAATAAAAGCTGTACCGCTAAAAGCTAATTAAGAATATTTCCCTTTGGGCTGTTCTTGTAAACCGTAGGTAAATTTTACATTGACCTCATTTTAAGTTATATCTGAGGAACAATTGCACAAATCAGGCTAGAAGAAAAATCCAACCAGAAATGTGAAAAAACATTAAAAAATTATTTTGTGTTTAAGAAAAAAGAATATATTTCAATTCAAGTAACTCCATGTTTTAGATCTTAACTATGGCCACAATTAAAACTGCACTTTTCTTTCACATAAGCCAAAAGAAATGCTTGATATCTTGTGACTTTTAAATGGCAAATTTTTTTCACCTACAAAGCAAAAGATGTGAATCAATGTCTATTAATATCTATGATTAAAAAATGCAAGTGATATGCTAAAATAATCTTCTCACCAGGTTTAATAATGATTTGACAAAGATTAAGAAAAGATTAAAAAATTCAAGTTTTTCTTTCAATTGCTTAACTATTACTAAATGCAAACATTTTGCACCCTATAATTCTGTTGTGGTGCTTTTTATTTCCCCTGATCCCAGCTCCTCTCAACCCAAGACAAAAACCATCTACAAACCTGTACCTGTTTCAGCATTCCTTGCCACACTGCCTACTGCTCAGAGAGTGGTCCTGTAACCACTACTGTAATAGCTGCATTTCTTCATAGTTTCTAATTTTTCTCATTCATAAAAAAATCTTTGCTTTTCATTCCCTGGCATTAGTAACATTGAAGCTCCAAAATGCTTGAAATATTCCAAAACTATTACTTTAAAGCCAAGTCATCATAGCACTTACCTATACCAGCCATAGAAAGATCAACTTCATCTTTTTTACCTGAAATATAATGACATGTTGTTATCAGTAATTTTCCTTCCTAACAAAGTAACTATAAATATACAGTCCTTTTCTTTTTAGGGCAATATTTAGAATCTCCCTAAATATTTAAAGCTAAACTGTGAAGACGAAACAAAAAATAATCAAAGTTAACACAAGAAATGAGTGAAGCCTTTTAAAATAGGTCTGCATCTTAAGGAAGATGTCAGCATATTTTGAAAACTATGGAGTACAGAAACTAAAAAAAACCTAATTTTTATTCTGAGCAGGTGGTCTGCATAAGAGAGAAGCCATAAGAAACCTGTCATCATGTGGTGATGTGTTTCCATGGCTCAAAACTGCACTGACTGCTACCATATAGCACCTGCCTGGGGCAACCGCCGTGCGAAGTGTGCCATGTGAAGAGGAGATAAACGGCAGAACTGGCAGGCGTGCAGGCAGGCGCAGGCGTGAGTCCCCTCTGACCGTGGTGCAGTGGGCAGGCTTGCTCTGCGTGGTGGGGTGCTGCAAGAGTCGGGCTTTCTTCAGCTCCCAAGAGAGGGTCTATGAACCCCACAGCAAGGTAGGACAGGCAGAGATTAGCACTGATGTGCAGAATATTCTCTGCAGCACAACAGCTATTAATCAGTTGAGAGGGAAAAGGTGATTGAAAGGTAAAAGCAACTTCAGGAAGGTGGCTGTCATGTCAGAAAAAAAAACCCATAAAACAAAAAGGCCCCAAACAAGAGCACATTCCCACCTTTTCTGAGAAGGTGCATGAATCACTGGAAAAAATACTTGTATATAGGAAAGGCTTGTTAACCTTACGCTTCATTTGCTATACACTTTATAAACAAACAAGTGAGATGATAGTATCTCACCACATCTCAGAAAAATGCAATAAAATGCACTGCAAAATTAAATTGTGAGACTGTGGTGTATTTTTAAGCTCATTTATTGTACTTTTACAGTGTGACCCTGAGCACCTGAACTCCTGCTTCTGGCGGTACCTCTCTCTGTCTCATGCTCTCTCCCTGGGCTGTTAGCTTTTGTGAGTCTCTCCAGTTAATATATATTAAGCCTCCCAATTTCCCAGTCAATACACTGGGAAACTGTTATTATGACACCACAAACTATTAAATCTATATTAAATTTATAAACTATATTAAATCTAAACTACCAAGACGAAGTGCAAATATTGCAATGTAGCTTTGTTATGTTCCATACACTGCTTACAAAATCATAATCGGTAATTTAATCCATTGTTTACATAAAATAGCATATTCTGATTTATATCATATTTACTTAAATGCGTGGACTGAAAATAATTAAGGTAACTGTCATGTGAGACCAGATTACTGCTTGTTTCATTGCTGCTGTACCTTACATACCAAGCTGTGTTTGTCTTCCCTTTGAGGATTCCTTAGTTTTGTTTCCACCTTTCTGTTTCTTTGCAGAGGTTTTTGGCCTTTTCAAGGGAGTCTTGCTGGATATGAGATTTTCTGACATTTTTTCAAATTTCTCTAGAGAAAGATACATATCATCAATAAACTTTAAGCAGACAATGGATGTACCATGCATGAGTGAAAATTTGGCCCATGACTTTATGTAGTTTATGATTATAGTAGTGTCTTCATCTGTGACCAAAGGTATAGTCCAGAATTTTAAATTATAAATTGTATTTTGATATGATATGTAATAGACAGAAATACTACTTCTGTCCAGAGTGATTAAGTATGGAAACTGATTATCCAAAACAGTGAAAGGCTAAATTAGACTAGGGGTTTCCCTTACAGAAAGCTAAGGACCTGAGCTATGGTGTGAAAAGTGCAGGTGAAAAGTCTCCAGTTGTAAAGATTTGTCCCAATGTCCTTAGGCGGAAAACATTACTCAGCTGCATAAAGCATTTCTGTGCTTTTCTATTTCCATTCCATTTTTCAGTGCAGCTCTGTGGAGGACAAACTTGGAAAGAAGTTGTATACATAATTACGTGTAACAACCATGCAGCTGGAGACAATACTGTATAGAAGGCTATTCTTGTTTCATTTACTCTCCTCCTTCCCAATATCTAGAGTAAGGATGAGAACAGCAGCGTCGAAAAGGCTCAGTTCCATTGCAAAGAAGGAAATGCCATTCAGCCTGCCCACTGTACAGACCAGGCAGCACAGCACCACAACATACACTGCCGGCACCATCGTGTGGACGGTACACGTGTAGCAGCCGATAGAACAACTAAAGTGGGATGGTCCCAATTCTGTTATTAAAAGTACTGAAAATCGTTTGATGCTATTATTGAACAGCTAGAGGCATTCAGCCGGGATGAGGGCAATGGGACTCTCAGTTTGTCTATGTCCCCTCTCTTCCATGTTCCCACTTTTTTTTAAGACTGAGAACTGATCTGGAGAGGAACCATTTTTTTAATGTCTACAAAGCACCTATAGTATTTGGATGCTATTATAATTTTAACACTAATGAGAGAAAGGAGATGTATTTATAGGACAGAAAAAGATGGCACCTTCAAGAACCGTGTCATGACATAACAATTTCTGACTAAGTCTTACAGGAGCTACAGCTGGCCTGTACATGGGAACAGCCCATTTACTGTCAAGATGCTTAAGGTGAAAAGGTGAGTTTATAAAATAAACGTTCTATCTTGAGACTTTCCCAATGAAAGGCCTATAATAGTGTGAGTGTTAAATCAAACACACCGTGACTTGTGCATTTGCAATTTCAGTGGTCATCCTGGCTTTGGGACGGTCTTTCATTCCCAGACTCAGAAACAGGGTGGTTCTGTTTTGTAACACCGGTCTCAAATACTCCAGAAGCAAGCAATGTAATTTTAGCTTCCAGTCTTCATTTCAGTTTGGACATGGCCACTGATGGCAAGATATAGGTCATGGATTATAGCCTGGTGGTATGGCCTGAGTTTGGGATCTATGTTAACTTCCCATGAATTCAAGGTAAATTTTGCTATTGACTTTAATGGGAGCAGAGTCTGCAGTTATGCATTTTCCTTTTTCACTCCAATCAAAACAGAAAAATATATTCTACACATCCTCAGGCTCTCTATCATACTGGATCTTGCAGGTCACTGGTAACAAGCTGCATCCATGGGATGTTAAGGGCTTTTCTCTGTTGTTTGATCATTATTGCAAATACAGTCCCCTTGATTAAATCCATCTGAAGAACTGTAGCAACTTAATCTTCTGCTTTTTCCAAAAAGCAATGATAACACAAATGCAAAACACATTAATGTTTCAGAATTCTGAAACTTTTTCCTTGCAAGGGATGTTATTTTTGGAAGATGAAAAAAAAATTCCAAGTCTTGTATAATGAATGTGAGGAGAAAGTTAGGAGTATTTTTCTGCCCTCATTCTCACAGTGTTTTTGTCAAATACAAGACAACAAACACTGACAATATATTTATGTCTAACATTCAATATATTTTCCCAGTTATAATCTTTCAAAGGAGCCTCTACATGGAACAATATGCTTAGATTGTAGTTCTGAAATGCTTAGGGCTTCCTAACTTTGAGTGCATGCCAATTCAGATGGCTAAAAGAGGCTAATTTTCCCTTATTTTAAAAAAAAAAAAAAGCATGACGCTATTTCTTACCCATCTCCTTGTATATTTTACCTAAAAAAATTGTGACCCATCTTATAAATGGATTCTGTGGCTACTTTAATTTGAAACCAACCTTGATACCTCTGGATAAAAGAGACAGCCCTCCAGGATAGCAGGAGAGAGGCCAGCTGTTTCAGAAATTAGTTGAAGGACAATATGAACCATCTCATACATATTACAGTCACATTGTCTTACTTCACCATTTCCTAATTATATACTGAGATAAAGACAATTCGGAAATTTTGAGTTTGTTCTTCTGAGTAACCTAAACCCTAAGCCACATGAACAGAGGAAACACTGAGAGGGCTGAGATAAGTCACATGCCCATGTTTAGCACAGTAACTTGCAAGTAAAAACATCCCTCTGTCTTGGACTGACTTCAAGCATATTTTACGTATAAAAGGAGTTAAAACTTTTGAAAATTGTCTCCCAGTAATGCAG
The DNA here is from genome assembly GCF_964289735.1 of Phaethon aethereus. Classification (NCBI taxonomy): domain Eukaryota; kingdom Metazoa; phylum Chordata; class Aves; order Phaethontiformes; family Phaethontidae; genus Phaethon; species Phaethon aethereus. Next base: position 19,389,161 of record NC_138584.1, read on the forward strand.
TTCATCCTCCTTGACTGAAAAAATCAGGTGTGGAGGTACAGAGAGCACTATAGGGATAAGGGCAGTGCTGATGAAGGCAGAGTGGGTGACTGACTGCAGATACACGCATATGTTAATACAAAAAGTACTCCTGTTTAACAGTTGCAGGTGAATATAGCAATCAATAGCACTGTTCATGATTCCATCTGTGATGCACATAACCTCACCAACTAGAAAGCAGATAGAAAAGTACAAAGTAATTATCTCTTTTTACAATATCCCTAAGACCACATCGCATCTGCCCATTTGTCATCCTGTGGGCATATGATTGTCGGTGGTTAGGAAACACGTGAGGCCTCCGAAGAAAGCAAAGGCAGAACTTCTAAAAACTTCTCTGGAAGCATAATCAAGCCCATCATAGCCATTTGCAAAGTATGTAAGCAAAGTTTTGTTTTGTTTTGTTTTGTTTTTACACAGGATTACGCTACTAACTCCCAGGTGCTCCCCGCAGGAAACCAACATGCACTGAGAACTTTAAAATAGATACTGAAGAACAATCTTTTGCATCCCTCCTCTTCCAAAAAAGAAATAAAGAACAAAAATGCTAATGGTTCTTAATGTGTAAGATAAAAGCTAGTATTTTCAGAAGTTACCTCTTACTTCAGGGGGTTGGCTTTTTTCACTCCCTAAGTTTTTACACAAAGTACCAAATCCTATCAAGAAAACCATGAAAAAAGTTGGTGTCTGTATTAGAGGACTGTCTGAAAATATGACAAAAATCTGTAGTTAGTTCCTATCCTCTTAGAGATATTTATATATTGCTTATTTAGAAAGGACTCTAACGTGTATTTGTCCGGAAACATGCAAACATATTATGCATTTCCATTAATGCTTATATAAATTCATGATTCTATGATTGAGAAGACAGGTTGGAAACAACATTTAAATTAACATAATTTGAAAAAAATGAGTGCAAAACCTACGAAAAAGAATAGCTCTTGAAAATCAATTGTCATAAACATTGCATATATTTTTTTTTAAAGTAGGTAATTTATTATATTAAAATTTCATTAAATATGTTCAATTTAATCTTTCAGCAATTTTTCAGTGGAACACAGTGTTACATTATTTAATTGGTGAAGCCCAAGTAAATATTTGACAACTTTGTTTGACATTTTGTAGGCTAGTTTATTTATAGATGGCTGTAATATTTTGAACGTTAGGCTCAAGAGAAAAAGATCAAGAGTGTTCTCCTAGTCATTTAATGAGCCGAAACATTTACAGTTAGAAAACAAATCCGTGAAGTTGCTAGGTACTGCAAAAGGGGAAAGTTAATTAGCTATCAGTACTACAAAAGCTGCTGTCTGAATTGAGGACACAGGATGATTCATTTGTTGTCTAATTGAATGATTTAAGGTCAAGCCTGTGTGCATTACTAATTTAGGACTGTAATTTACTACAATTTGAAATGACAGAAGAATTGAGTGCACTTCTATTTAACAAAAGCACTACAAGGAAATTATGAAAAACATGCTACTTGCTTTTTTGTTGTTGTGTTACTATGAAGCTAAAAATCACACTTCTATCTGCAAACACTTATGAACTTGTTAAAAATACCATCCTGACAAGACCTAATCTCTCATATACAATGTTCTCTTTAATTAAATGTATTCTACTTTGCTCTACACAAAGAGCAAATAATACAAACACCTAAAGTTTGTATTATTGATAATGCTTGTGCATATTTGGACACACCTTCATTGTATAAGTTGTAGCAAGTAAAGCTGAAGTTTTGGCAACTGCCACATACATCATTTCAGCATATGAATAGTTCTATTTGAATGTCCCTCATTTCACACGTACAACTTCTCATGAAACTAGGCCTAAAAATAGAAACCAATAGAGAGGATGTTACAGGCTCTGGGATAAGTACAATATGTGTACAATTAGGTTAAGAATTGATAAGAAAGGTATGGAGAACAAAACGGAAAACTTCATTAAAACATTGGATAATGATGTGTTTTGATTCTCTCATTTCTTCCATTCAAAGAGGAATAGAACAGAATTGGAAGGTAAATGGTAAAAGGTAAAAAAGGTAAAAAGGTAAAAAAGAGGATAACATGGATGATTGAGGATATGGAACTTTTTTGTACTAGGAATAAACAAGGAATCTTTTCAGCCTGGGAAGGATGCGACTGAAGAGGATATGATAGAAGTCAATAAAATCATGAGAGGCATGGAGAAAGTGACCAGGGAACGATTTTCCCTGTCTTTTGTAATACAAGATCTAGCTGGCATCATGTGAGCTTACCAAGGGACAGACTGAAAACAAACAAAAAGAATACAGAAGTATTTAGTTGCAGAATAGGTGCACATACAGCCGGTGGACAGGGTAGCTGCCAAAAGCGCACAATTTCAAAGAGTAACAGGGCAAATTGACAGAGGAAAAATTGAAGGCTACTCAAAATAATTATAATACCTCTGGCTGTGGAAATGAAGCCATAAATCCAAGAAAAAAGGGTGTGAAGAGTGGAAGCATAGCTTTATTATAATCTTGCCGAGGCCTTACAGGCCCAGACAGAACTTGTAGTGTGAGCCAGTACAGCTGGGCTACCTTATTAAAATTTATTAACAATTTGGTTGGTACTTCGATAGTTGGTAAGTAATGATATTTACGTTGTCATAATATGATCCTGTCAGGAAGCAAACGGTAGCATATATGGCCTAGTTATGACTTTTGAACCCGTAATGTTACATTGTAAAGATTTACACCAGATAAGGCTTTATCCACCTTTTTTTTTTTTTCAACAAAAGTAAGAAAAATAATAATCTTATCTTTGAACCGTGAAAGTTAGGTTGCTGGAACAAAATCATGTGCTTCCCGACCGGCCGTCCCTACCTGCGCGGCCCCGCCGCTCCGGCCCCGCCGCGTCCCTGGCGCCGCGCAGGGCAACGGGGCGGCGAAGATTGACGCTTCCGACAGGCAATCAGAGCTCTGCTTTTCAAACCCGCCCCCACGAGGGGAAGCCACTATTGGGGGTTCCTCACAGGAAGGCGGCTGTTCGGATAAAAACTACACGTCCCAGCATGCTGTGCGTGGGAGGCTTGCTGCCGGCTGGGGAAAGTGGGGAGCAGAGCATGATGGGGTCTGTAGGCGGCCGCTAGTGGCAGCGGCCCCTGCAGATAAGCCACCCCACGGGCTCCCCAGTACCAGTATCTCCTCGCCCTTAGCTGCTACGCAGTGCTGAGGGCGTCTCCAGCTACGATGAAGGTTTAGGTGATTCGATGCGATTTGGTAGTATGAAGATTTTTGTTACACGTCTTTCATATTTTTGATGCATAAAAAGAATTTAGTTTGCTGCAATGTAAAACACAGGAGCGCCGGAGCATCATTCCCTCTGTGTTTGTGGAGCACCCAATGGTCCTTGGTGGCACTCCAAGGACCATCCATCCTCCTCACGGTAGGCAGGAGGGATCCTTGTCGTCTTCCATTTCGTTCTACAGCCAGGTAGTTCCCTCATTTCTTAAAAATGAATAAATTCTCTTAAAATGCCTGCTACTCTCCCTGGTTTTGCCTTGCCCTTATTTTACCTTCTCTTTTTATACCAGTGCTTGCACGGGTACTTGCAGCATACAGGCAGCTGGTGACTGGATGCAGGTATCACCAGGCACTACCTCACATCAGGCAGCAACACCAAAGCGATTATTTCCACAGCGCAGTGAAACCAGCCAAGACCCTGGCCAGGAGACCGTTTCTTTGAAGTCCAGTTAATAACTTTAATAGCTTAATTGCATGTAAGTGGAATGGCTTAAGCATGTCAGTCGTTCCATTTAGTTCACTGTACCATTGGCTGCCCTTCATAGCTACTATTCTGTGACCAGAAAGGGGTTTGTTTTTTTTAATTACAGATAGGACACAGCTAATTATAACGTGTCACCTTTTTCTTTCTCCTGATGCAGAAGCCTGATTTAAAAAATCATTACCATCCTACAGAAAGTATATGTAGCGAGGACAGCCGTCAGTCACGTGCGGCAGAAGGTGACAGACTCCCCCTGTGCCTGTGCCCAGCCCGGCACCGCCCGGCCCAGCCCGGCACAGCCCACTGCCCGGGGCCGGGGCGGGCTGGCGGCGGCCGGCGGAGGCCCCCAGCCCTGCCCCCTGCGGGAACTGGCAGCGGGCGGGCAGCGGGCGGGCAGCGGGCACCGCGCCAGCAGCCCCCGGCCCCGCTGCCTGCCTGGGCGGGAGGCCAGGGAGCAGCAGGACCCCCGCGGCGGTGCCGCGGCCGCGCTGGCAGGTATGCTGAGGGCTTTTTTTGAAACGAACGAAACGGCGCCGGGGGGGCGCGCCCTCGGCTTCCCGCATTTGGCTTTGGGATGCAGCGGTCAACCAGCGCCCAGCCGGGCCGCGCCAAGCTCGGGAGGGGCAGGGGGCTGCCCGGCTCCGCCAGGCCGGGGGTGCGGCCGGGCGGCGGCTGCGCTGCGCCCAGGGGACGGCCTGGGCCTGCGGCCAGCCCCGCTGTGCGGCCCGTACGCGGAGCCCGGGCTGCCTGTGCGCAGGTTAACGAGAAAACAGTTCCTGTGTGTTACGTGTTCTGGAGCATCTTCTCAAGCCGATGCCGTGAGGTCAAGAAGTTTTGGTTTTGTTTTTTTTTTAAATCAAGCACATACATTGACAGGAGTATTGCCGTATCAGAGCAGGACTTAACTTAGAACTGGTTGATCAGCCGTAAGAAAGGTGAGTGGAAACGGTGGCATACTGTAATCTCACAGCACGATGGAGACCTGATAAAACAGGAGCTGAATCTTTTTTTAAGCCTATTTATGGACCTATTTTAGCGTTAAACTGCTGATTCAAAACTTTTCTTGCCCTCTGACAGCTGGGGAAATTGAAGGTCTTGAATCGTATCTAAAACCAGACTTGTGTCCTGGTGTGTGCAATGGCTGCTTGAGGAGAGTGGATGTGATCGATGCATTTTAAAAAATTAATCTTGATGATGATTTTTTTAAGTTATAGAAGAAACTTTTCATATGCAAATTAAAAATAATTTGTCTAATATGGCACATCTTTAAACTTACTTACAACCTAGGCTGTCTCCTCTGTTCATAAGGTCAACAGTCTTTTACCTGAAGTAAATATTCCTGGCTACCTCCGAAGGACTTTATAAAGCATTTATAAAATGTTTGAGAATCAGTGAAATTAGTTACAGATTAACATCTAAACATATTGAATACTATAAAGACTAGCGTCTCAAACTGTGTTTATGAGGTTCTCTTCTAATCTTTCCCCTCATACTCATCTAAAATGTGAGCCTCTTCGGCTAATCACGATGCTTGAATACAATTACCTTTGGGTCTTTTTGTCTGGTTCATGATCACCATTGGTTTGCATTCAGTCTTTTATGGCTGAAGAAATAGAGATAATCTTGCTAAATGACAAGTTAATGCACTCAGGTAATTTATCTGAATTGCAAGTTGGCATGATGGGTCTCCATTTCCAAGAGCGAATGATGCTAATACTAATGTCTAAGAAAAATGCTGTCTTGAAAATTCCATTTCTTTCAAGGACTGGACAGCAGGCGGACAGCAGGGGAAAATGCTAACTACAGGAGTAGATAAGTTTTCCAGAAGAGTGAACGCTCATGAGAGGCTTTTGGTACTCCTCTGGACACTGAAGGAAATGAGTCAGAACGTCTTGCATATATGATGTTGTTGGCAAGCGAGGGAGGAAGACATTTTCAGCATATGACTCCATAATTCCAAAGGGATAGAAATTTTACTGTTAAATAAATGACCTGACAACCTAGCTGCAAATTTAACAGCTTGCGCAAACTTTTCTTTTGGTTCTGCAGAACATGTGTAATATTATGAGGAAGGTCTTAAATTCAGTGTAATATGCAAGTGCCTTTCACAGAAGATAAACATCTTTGGAGTCCAGGTCGTCAGTGCAGACTGACCTCATGCCACTGTATTCATGCTTGCATGTTTTCCAACTGACATGGACTTCTTTTCATTTCAGAAATGGAAAATCCTGAAGTGGCTGTGAGCAGCTGCAGCACTCACAGTGATGAAAATCTCTGCAGCTACACACGACACCCATCAGCATCACAGGAGGGGCTTTTGGAAGACCAGCTTAGAAGAAAGTTAAAATTCTTCTTCATGAACCCATGTGAGAAATTCTGGGCCCGGGGCAGGAAACCTTGGAAACTTGGGATTCAACTACTCAAAATAGCGATGGTTACTATTCAGGTGAGTAACTAGGGAAGCAGGAGCTAAGCAGGCAACAAATGCTATTGTTGGTGTGGTACAGAGACAGGGAGAAGATAGACTGCAAAACTATCATAGTTGCATATGTGTAGCTTAGATCTCAGATGGCATAATTATCTCCTAAAACAATTGACTGAAAGATAACTTTCCTAAGAGCAGAGATGAAAGGAACCATGTTTAAGGGCTCTACGTTACTTTTTACTTTACTTTTTTTTGTTTCTTCCCTTTCTGCCCCCACCCAAGGGTGGCATCCTTACGCATCTGTTTCCCCCAATACCTTCATCACTGACTGTTTTTGTTCAAGGGAAGGAAACACTGCTTGTGTTTCAATATCACAGTGATACGAACTGAAATTGGCAGCTTTTTCATGATTTTTGCTTATGCTTTTCATATGGTATACAGACTCTTGTATTGAAAAAAACAGAAATTTTGTCCCACTCTTCTTCTCACCCAGCCTTGCACCATAGATTTCCTACAATCATTTATCTGCTGTCTAAAACGCAACTGTTTGTCTCAAGGTTCTGTGGTTAAGGGGGAAGAAGGTCTTTCATAAAATCTTTCTAATGCCTCAGATGATGATCTTTCAGAGTTGCCCACATGTGATTTACATTTATGGTGGTGTCAGTGCTATGACAATACAAGTACAGAGAAGAATGTTTTCTACAGTTGCATGAATGATGGGACAAACTGTGGGAATAATAATTCTTTTGCTATACATCTGGCAGTATGTTTGTGTCCCTTGCTTACTGCTTTAATTTGAAATGTATCATCATCCTGTGATTGTCATCTGTCCCCTTTTGCAATTAAAAGTAAAATTTGATGGTAGAAGAACCTAAATAAGAAAGAAACTAATGCTGATTTAGCCTTTTCAGGGAAAATTTGCCAGCCGGTAATTCAATCTTAGCCCTGTTGATTTGCCGGTATATTCCTGTGTGCCTAGCACGCTGAGCTAGCCCTCAAAGCATTTTAGTATCTCTGTAACTGAGTTATCCTTATCAAAACCTACATATCCAGTTTGCATCGTGGCCATAAAACTAATCTGTAGACTACTCATTCAGACTTATCTCTGTTGAGTTTCTTTACAATACTCCCAACACTAGATTTGTAACAATAATCACTAAAGAGAATTGCGAGCTCCCACAAACAATACATCACATTCTTCTAGAAACCTTTTCCAGCCTGGATAGTAGCTAGCAGGGTTTTACGCTAACTTTTTATGAACAATTCCAATATTTTTTTTAACAGCTTCAGAAGTTATCCTGTTAGAAGCACAGTTTTGATCAGTTACTCACAAAGCACCTTTCTCCCAAATCTGAGGGAGGAACGCTTGTCTTTCTGAGTTGTCCTCAATTTGCCATCCCTGCACTGGGGTAAGGACTTCAAAGTGGGGTCTGGTTAAGTCCTGTCCTGTCTTTTTGGCTGAGGTACACTGATATTCCCCAAGGCAAGTCATATTGATGTCAGGCTGAACTAACAAAGCACGCGTAACAATATATGGGTAGCTTGAATTTGAGATGGTAACCTTTTCTTTGTAAAAATGTGAGTCCTTGGCCAAGATGCTGGTAAACATGTTAAAGGAACATTCTTGAAACTCGTTGTTTGCTAAAGTCAAACTTTCTTTTGACCAGCTGTGAAATGGAGTAGCCTGCATGTAAGTGCCATGTCTACCAGCGTGATGAAAGAATGGATGTTTGTAGGGCAGGATTCACATGTTCATCCAGAAGCCAACTTTGCCTTTGAGCAGAAAATATGAATGTCTTTTTCAGCTGGTGGTTTTTGGATTGAGCAATCAAATGGTGGTTGCCTTCAAAGAAGAGAACACTGTTGCATTCAAACATCTCTTCTTGAAAGGATACATGGACAGAATGGATGATACCTATGCTGTATACACACAAACAGATGTCTATGACCAGATATTCTTTGCAATAAACCAGGTAAGGATTGTTGCTGCAATGCATACAATACATATGCTCTTTACCTGGGTAGCTTTTCTTCTTCCACCTTCCCTGATGGTGTCTGAAATTGAACTTCTGTGCCAGTTGCTTCAGACTAGAATCTTAACTTGTTCAGGTTTTTTGTCGTTGCCAGAGCATTGTACTTGTGGTGACATCCTTAAAGCTAATCAATATACTAATTCTGCACTAAATGCAGGCCTTGGATTTGAGCCAGAGTGCTTTGCAAATTACGAATTAAGCTTTCTACTAAGGATTGTAAAGAGGACGGGGGAAAAAAAAAGCAAAAAGGTATTTAGATCCAAATCCTGCACTTACTGGTTTTGTCAAATACCTTAAAGCATTTGAGGACTCAGCTGTAGCATGGTGTAGGTTTCAGAGTTCTTTAGGTGACCTTTTAAATAAAAAAGACAGGTTATGGCACAGATCCAAACACTTCTGGGTGGTTTTTTTTCCAGACACTAACGGTTTTGGCACCATCTAAGTTAGTTTGTCTGTTTGTTCTGAACTGTAGTACTTACAGCTGCCCAACATTTCTGTTGGAAACCATGCTTATAAGAGGGGAGCAGAAGAGACAGCTCTGGCTGTGTGTCAGCAGTTCTACAAGCGAGGAACCATCTGTCCTGGAAATGACACCTTTGATATCGACCCAGAGATTGTGACTGGTAATGAACCTAATCGATTGTATCAGTTCTTTGGGAGGAGGGACCCTACATTATAATGAATTCTTGTAAACATCCAGTATTGCATAGTCCTATCAAATGATCTATACTGAACTTACTACCAGCCAAAACTGGCAAGAAAACTACTGTGTAACTAACCTCTAGCCCTCACCTCCAAGGTGGCAGTTCTTTATATCTGCTGCCACAAAACAAGTGATGAGCCATTAGGACTGATGACCATCTAATACAAGTAGTTTGGGCTAATTTCAGGAGCCTTCCCTATGAATTCATGGTGAATAACTTGGCTGGTTCAGGGAAGCCAGTATAGTTGTCAGCTAACTTCCCAAATGGCTGCTCACTTAAGCGTGCTATCTTGCCTGGTGTAGTCAGCAACTCTTTCCAGTCTCGGGAGTGGGAAAGGCAGATTACAGTTAAAGAGCGTGGTAACACGTGAGATACTGTTCTGAGTACTTATCCATTGCAGACTGCTTGTACATTGAGCCGATGATGCCGTTAGACAGCACAACAGTGGGAATGCACAATTTGAATCTCACTCTGGATTTCCACAGGTGAGGAGGAATGAGCACCTCCTGTAGTGGGGTATTCGTGCATTTTCCCTGTGAAAAGCTAATACAAAGCTCTATTGCAGACTAGTAACGGTGCAGCTCATGTTCAATCTGAAGGCAATCAACCTCCAGACTGTTCGTCACCACGAGCTCCCTGACTGTTACGATTTCACTCTGACGGTACGTGGGAGCCTGACACGTGCCTTCCTGTTCAAACCGAGAAATCATCCCTGCTGGTTTACCATGCACATGTTGCAGACTTTTTTTTTTACCATGCAGTGCAGATGTTTTCTGAGGAGTGTTGGGCACCACTGACTGGTCCCTAGTGGTGTCTGGATTACTCTGGCATGGCTTAGTGTACCCTGTAAGTAACCGCCAGTTATGACTGCGCAAGGTTAAGCTTTGAGTGCTTGTGATGTGGTCCTGAAGCACTTGCATAGCTTACAGCCTTTTGTGCTCTAATCCATCTTAAGTATAATGAAAGCATAAACCTCTTCTCTTTAGACAGGTGCTTCTGGGAAAGGTTGTTTTCAGATCACAGAGGAATGAAGCTGTAGTTTAAAAGAATTTCACCTCCTATCTAGTTGATCAAGCAATTTGTGGCAAATACATGGTTCACTAGATTTGTCTTTCACTTTGACAGCATTTATTTGAATAAACTGGAATTACCTTAAGCTTAAACAAGTTTTGTAACTTCTCGCCTAGGATAATTATTCTGAATCATTATGCAAGCTTAGCAATACAGTGTGCTATATATTTAAAGGTTTAACTTTAAAAAGATATGTACTTTTTTTGTTGTTGTTTAATACAGATAGTGTTTGATAATAAAGCACATAGTGGAAGAATTAAGATACGTCTAGACAATGACATAGCAATCAGGGAGTGTAAAGACTGGCATGTTTCTGGATCAAGTAAGTGACATAAACATGTTCAAATTTTCATGCTAAACTTTTGCCACACTAGCACAATGTTTTTTAAACTTTGTTAAAAGATGAGGCACTGTTGACATACATTCTCTAGTGGGTGTGCTCTAAATCCTTATTTTCTAAAGAATTGTTCAGCCTTTGATCTGAAATTCTGGGGACCATTACTTTCCTTGCACCATCGATACTGTCAAACCAAAATTCTTCCACACCTCACTGTGCTTCCTTCTAGCTTTAGCTACTGAACTTACACTGCTCATTGCTTAAGATAGCGCTGTGAACCATTCTCCTAGTACCAGGCAACAGAAGGACACATGATAGTCATGGAAAGTTGAAACTGATTCACTCTTATTTCAGAACTTAGCAGCAGGAAAGATAAGGAAGCACTGTTGCTAAGGCTTGCTAGAGTGGAATGGCTGGAAGCACTTCTTACTACTGCTTAAATGTTGTTTGGCGTGTATTTGGGTGTAACTGAGATGCACGGTATGGTTAAATACCTTAAATAGTTACTCAACAAGAGTAACTCACAACACCCTTTGTTGGCAGCTATTGTGTCTGGTCAAAACATTGTCTGAGATCTTTATTTGATTAGAGAAAATAATCTATTTGAAAGTCAGAAGCTTTCCGGGACTCTAAATTCCGCTTTTTTTTTGCTGAAGTAAGCTACAGGATGGATCGGGTTCATTTTTCTACTTTGCCGTTTTCCCCTTTGCTATGCCTACGTTAGGAAACGAAGGGCTGTAGTGAAAAAAGAGAAGGGTTTTTTTTTAAAGATCCAGATTTACAAAACACACCACCTATGCAAACGCATGTTCCACTAAAAACTCCTTTATCAACTAGCTTTGCTGGCTGCTGTGTTATAAATGCACACCAGATGGCATGCTACCTCTAACAGATTGCTAGTGCAGCACTACGAGAAGGTTTTGAGACCAGGCTTCTATAGTAATCCACATTTGATATCTGTGTCGATTGCTTCTGTAACATATCTCCTGGAGTACCGTGTATTATTTTCTGAAAGGCAAGGAAAAATACAAAGGTAAAGATTGTAATTGGACAATAATAAGTTGTTGCTGGTCTGGACTATATTGCAAAACCAATGTAAATGGGAACAGTACATGTATTAGTGACTGTGGTATAAGCAAGAAGTAGGTGGGATTTTTCTGAGTAGTGCAGTTTGTGAAGTCAATTAGAACTTCAGTATCCCATTTTGGAGAATTGCTGTACCTTCTTGCAAATTTAGCATTAATTTGTTTCAATTTTTTTCTCAGACAATTACTCTTTTAGCATTAAAAATCTAATTGTTGTACTGTCTAATCTAGTTTCAACTGTATGATAGGTGTAAAAAACAAAAAGAGGTCTAGTGGTAGATTTAGTGCAAAATTTGTCCTTAGTTGATCAAGAGTGTGAATTTTAGTGACATAAGAGAACTTATGTCTAGGTCAATGTTGGTCTTGGCTAGCTGAGCAGCAGTGCAAATTATCTGCATTGCTCTAGGACAGAAAACCTGATAGTCAAATACTGGTCTGGAAGAGAAAATACATACCGTAAAGTTCCTAGGATTTCTTTCTTTTTTTTTTTTTTTTTTTGACAAGTTCTCCAAAGGCCATTCCAATGCTTGTAAAATGGACAACTCTCACCTCTAATTCTGCAGGGCTGTAAGAGGCACTCACGCTCTGGTATATTTTTGATGTGGTATCAACCTTCCTAAATTAACTGAAGTGGTACCTGTAGTGCAGATGCACTTGTGCCTCTCATGACAATATGTCAGATAAACTTTTGTGGGAAAAATGCTAAGATTTTTCTTAACTCAGTTGTATAAACATAGTTAACATCAAAACTTGATTCTCACTTCAATACTTAAGACGGTCAACAAGATGAAATGCATCTGGTTATAAACATGTATATTTTTGTTCTTGCAGTACAGAAAAACACTCATTACATGATGATCTTCGATGCTTTTGTTATATTGACTTGTCTGGCCTCATTGATCCTTTGCACACGATCTGTGGTTAAAGGAATTCGTCTCCAAAGGGTGGGTATAACTCTTTCCTTGGGAAGTCTTCAAGTCTTGTGTAAGTCTGATTTATTTTTTTCTTTTTTCCTTTCTCCTAGGAATTTGTAAGCTTTTTCCTATATTATTATAAGAAAGAAGTATCTTTCAGTGATCAAATGGAATTTGTCAACGGATGGTACATCCTGATTATGGTTAGCGATGTCTTAACTATAGTTGGATCAACTCTAAAGATGGAGATACAAGCCAAGGTAAGCTTTTTACACTGTCAGGTGGAAGCAAAACTGGTTGTTTCTGTCCGAGCTAGGTTTAAAACTCTTGGAGGACTTTAGGCTGGCTATACTTGATTCTGAGTGGCATGAAATTTGAATACTCTATCTTCTCCTCTGGAATTATAACTGAGATATGTTGTTTCCAGTTGCGAGATTTAAAACCTCCAAATATCATTGGATATTATAGTTCTAATTATATTTGCTCCTTTGTGACTCCAAGGAATAAAATGATCTTTGGCTCTGAAAGTTTAAGACTGTTGACTTCCTCTCTTCCCCATTTAGGACTGCTTATATTTGCTTATTTGATAGATTTTTTAAAATTTAGCATTTAACTTTCTGTTCCCCATTTAACAAGTGTTTTAACTAGCACAGAGACTGTCTCCTTAAACATTACTTTTCTGCTTCTCCAGCTTCTGGTTTCTAGCATGTACGTAATAGTCAGCCACAGCCAGGTTCTAGGCCTTCAATTTCTAAAATAAACTTGATATAGAAAAAAAAAATCTTTCAAAAACATACTATGTGCAGCCAGCATCAGGGCACAAAAATCATTACAATATGCTATCCTGAAGTACTCTAATTTTCAAATAATGTTGTTGTTCATCAAATCTGTAGCAGCCTTTGAAGTGTGACATTGCAACACAACAGACTTTGGACAGTAGAGATGAAGGGATGGGTCTGAAATCCATCTGGTGACAGCTTGACTATCATAAATGCCCTGTACAAATTGCCCTATCTTACCTTAGGAACTATAAACTCAGTTCTTAGCAGTAGAAAGAAGCTATGAGGAAGTTGGCTAAGATAAGAGATAACTCCATCCTGCTTCGGGAGAAGCAAAGATGAGAACAAGATTGGAGTAAGATCTTGCATTTGGGATTCCGGTATCTTACATATATAAATACATCTATTTATATATGTTTTTTTCTAAGGGAGTATTTTACTAAAACTCTTCTCTACAGGTACATTTCACTTCATTTGGGTTTTTGCCAAACTGCAAATGAATTATGCTAATACAAAAGATCAGCCAACTCTTCGAGGAATAAAAACAGAAAATAGTGAAAACTTCTTATTCAAGTAAGCTGTCATGATCCATTTCAGAGTAGAGCTGCAGTTCAGCGAACAGGGTATATGCTAACTTGGATGAAAACAGGCCAGTATGTACAGGTGGAACAAACAGTGAAGTGCCAATAAAACATAAATGAAGTTCTGATTAGAATTAATTAGAAGCTAATTAGTCTTCTCCTTGACAACTTTCTACACCTCACAGTTCCCAGCTACCTAACGAGATCCTCCGTAGTATTTATCTGAGCTCTGCTGACATGTCACAGTATTTTTTAAAAACTGCTTTGCCAACGTACTGGAAGAACCTTCTTTCCTCTGCGCTTCTAAAGTCATGTCTGTGCTGTCCGTGGAGATGCAGTGGAGAGATTGCCAAGCCGCTCTGGGGAATCTGGCGATGCAGATTCCAGAAGCAGTTGCCACAGGTCTGGAAGCAGCATAAAAATGTCCACAGTGCCACTCTGCAGGTCTTAGTGAGCCAGGTACAGAGCGGGTGTCTCTGCACCTGCAGTGCAGCTGCACTCTTGGCCTTGCAAATGAAGCTTGTCTTGTCAGCATCTCTTTTACAAACAGCTGTATGTAAAGGCATGTGAAATGTCTTACACTTGAAAGTGCCCTTGCTCTTTGGTGGGACTTCTGCTCTCTAATGCATATTGCACCAGACTAATTTTTAATGGGAGAGATTGCCAGGGAAAGCAATGTTTCTTAACAGATCTTCGTAGTAATGAGAGTCACAATTTAGAACCTGTCAGTGGTTATAATACTTGATTTTTTTTCTTTCTTTTTTTTTTTTCTTCTTTTTTTTTAGAGTCTGACAAGTTATGATGTCTGTAGCATACTCCTAGGAACATCCACTATGCTTGTGTGGCTTGGAGTCATTCGCTACCTGGGTTTCTTTCAGAAGTATAATGTAAGGATCTCCTGGGATCTTCGTGCTGTTGGTATTTATTCTGTTTGTTGCTATAAGAGGACTGGAAGAAATGCCTGGCTGAATTCTAACTGCTTGCATTGCTTTGTGCAGCTTCTTATCCTAACACTGCGAGCAGCGTTACCCAATGTAATGAGGTTCTGCTGTTGTGCTGCTATGATCTACCTGGGCTATTGTTTCTGTGGATGGATTGTACTGGGACCATACCATGTGAAGGTAATACACTTAGCATAAAAAAAGACAACTCGAGTAACAGAATGGTTTCCAAACGAATGAGAGATTACAACTGTTGTCTTCTAAGTTTCCATGTCAAGGCGTCCCTTAATATAAAAATAGTGCATCTTCAACATGATGCTGCTCTGTTGGAGGAGTCTGACTTCCATGACTCAATCAGACTTTCCTCGAGTTATGAAAGCTCTGAGTCAGAAGTGGAAGCTCACCGTGACTCCCAGTCACATGCTGGTATTTTGAGAAATAATTTTCATCTTGCAGAACACCAGTGTCAGACTAAAGCTTTGGCGACTTTATCCTTATCCCTTTTGTGAAATTGCCTTATCTGAATTGAGTGTGTATGTGTACAAGAGGTGGCAAACTTTTCTCATTCCCCTAATGTTTTATTGTTTGCACCTTGTCATACCCTGGGAGTACCAAGAGATCTGAGGCAGCCAGTCATCATCTTCTTCACGTTCTGTACAGTCTTTGGATCCAAATAAAGCAGTGATGGATGTCCTTGTCTTCTTCCTCCCCTCCAGTTTCGCTCTCTGAACATGGTGTCCGAATGCCTTTTTTCATTGATCAATGGAGATGACATGTTTGCCACCTTTGCAAAGATGCAGCAGAAAAGTTATTTGGTTTGGTTATTCAGTAGGATCTACCTCTACTCCTTCATCAGTCTGTTCATCTATATGGTGCTGAGTCTCTTCATTGCACTCATTACAGATACGTATGAAACTGTCAAGGTAAGCATGGACTCTTACTCTTTGTTTGGATAAAAATGCAAGATTGGTGCTATCAAGACTGTCATCTCCCTCAATATTTTGACTTGCAGTGCAGGCCCATTTAAAGAAAAAATACAATGGCTACTTTTGAGGGTGTAGAGTGATGACGAGGGGCGTTTAATCCCTCCCTACTTCAGTTTTCTTACGAGCCTATCTGATTTCCAGTGCAATGGAAGCTAAATATCTATTAAAAAGCAGTAATTTCATATTTGGTTCTGTGAATCTTCTAATTTCAGACTTGAGCAATGTCTGAAGTGGTCTGGGGGGAAGTTGTGTAATTGTATGTTTTAGCCTTGTTAAAGGTTTAACTAAATATCAATTTTTAGCACTACCAGGAAGATGGCTTTCCGGAGACAGAACTTCAGAGATTTATATCGCAGTGCAAAGACTTACCAAACTCTGGCAGGTACAGGTTAGAGGAGGAGAGTTCTGCATCTCTCTTCTGTTGTTGTAATGGTATGTAACTATATTAAAATAATACATTAAGGTATATGCAAAAGCAACGCACCATAAAATGTCCCTGATATAATGTTTATGAAGAGTACTTAAATTTTTGGGGGGAGAGGGGGAAAAAAACCCACAGAAATCCCAAACTATTTCTAATGCTCTAGAATGGAGCACTTCAGCAAAATGTCTGCAGCCAACAAACTCCTTAGGAGACGTGAGGGAACTTTGAAATTAAGAATCTCTTAACATATAAAAAATAGTATAGAAAGTTAAATAATATATACAGTAACTTGGGAACCCATCTGTATAATGTGCAAGCATGAACATTTGCTGTACTCACTGCAATAGGCTGGACTTGCAGAACTCATTCACTGTTGTCTTATCCACTTTTTAATGATACCTTGTGCAGTAAGGTGTCCTAACTTAAATGGTAGCAGGACTGAAACTTAGGGATAAAATCAGCTTGCCAAGGTTTTAAGACAGCGTGCAGTTTAAGATACTATTGCAGCACATGCAAAAGCATTGCCTAACTTTCACTGTGGAGAGCTTAATGCTTCAGTTATGTGAAGTTTTGTTTCTTCAGGAACACTGACTGCAGGATACGTGGTTTATATTTAACCTGGCTGGCAGCAACTCTGTGTCTTGCTTGCTGAAGGGTCCCTTGGTGGGAGAGCCTTAAAATATGTGCAGCTTGATTAAAAACATCAAAGGCCTTTGCAGCTCCTTGGTATCGGGCTTTTCTGGTGTGCTATATTGCGATATGCCAGATAGAATATGTTTATGAGGGGGAGGAGGTGGGGACGTATTTTGGAACAGAGAGACAACAGAGCCTGCAGTGAGCCAGTCCAGAGCTGAGAGCCGCTGTTCTGACCGAGTGCCTTACAGCAGATAAAACCGTGGGATGAAGCAGAGCAGGGCATCTTGCTCCTGGGTAAAGGGCACGGACATGTTAATATTTCCTCTTCTGTACACACCTCTCAATTTAACCAGGCAAGAAACCCAACGTGAGGCGGGACAGGGTGGGCATATAATACTTTTCCCACCAACTGCGAGGCGGGGATCAGGACTCCAGAAGAGCATTTGAAAAGGAAAACTTGGTTATTCTCGAGCAACTTGTTCTTCAGGAGTATTGGACAGCGAGCAGCACCCTGGACTCAAATGGAGTTGTAGCAATATAAGTGCCTTGTTTCAGAGCCTTGTTTCCTAAACGGATTACCTGCTCTCTAATGATTTTATCCTGGTGCCAAATGTCTTGATCCACATGCATGCCTCATACCATGCATGTTAGTGTTACAAACTGTTTTTTAATGTGGAAATAGTGTGTTTGTTTCTCTAGAAGCTAGCCCATGGCTGACACTGCAGTTGCCTGTAAATACTGGACATTGCTCCATTAGCTCTGTACTGTGGCCTTCTGGTTTTACTTTGAAACACATTATCTGTAGAAATAAATAAGTATCTTGAGCAGGATGTTGTGCTATTAGTTCTGTGGCTTCCGCTCCTTGAATAGTTCTACGATCCCACAGGATACACAAGGCTTCTCTTAATTCTTTCACATGTTCAGAATGTTTTATGGTGGTTCACAGCAGTTTCTTACTGGTGTGTATCACTGATTAAATAGTTCAGATGCATTTTTAAGGCTCCTTGTAGAATCAAACTATTCTTTTGATGCATGCACCTGACAACTTTTTCTCCCTCTCCTCTACAGGTTGTAGTGAACATATTTAATGGATTGTGGGAGTATATCATGGAGGCTTTAAAGCAGCACACACAGCAAGAACTGGACAGTGGAGCTGGTGGAAAACCTTTTATCCAATGCCTGAATTTGCTTTTCTCAAAAAACAGTGTAAGCCTGTGGCAGAAGCCTATGATAAACTTAAGAGTCTTTCTAATTAGGCACTCACTGCTAGTTCAGGGGTTTTGTTTTGTTTTTTGTTTTGTTTTGTTTTTATTAGCTTTGTTCTATTTGTTTCCTCAGTTAAATTGTGCTAGAATGCAAAGGGCATTAAAGAGCTGTCTGTGTTCAGAGACTTGGATAGACTATACGAGTAGACTAGACTATGCAGTAACTTTCAACTATAAGTAGAAATAGTGCTGGACAGCCGCAACTTTGAACACCAACCTAGCCCTCAGTACTACAGGCATTACCTAGCTATGGATGACCCATGACTGAATGAACAAAAGCTCACTCTAGAGCCCTCAGCATTTTTTGTTTATCTGCACTCATAGTAAAAATAAACTAAAACTGTGAAATTTGGTGTAATTTGTTTCTGGAGACATTACAGTGAATTGATGCACAAGCAAGCTATTCAAATATGGCCAAGAGCATAAACTAAATATTTCTATAAACATAAGCACCACTTGACGTAAGTGGCAGTCTCTTCTCAGAGAGGCCAGAACTGAAGTTTGAGGGGTGAGCTGCGTGGAGAAATGTAGATGTTCTCCTATATCCAGCGCTGAGTAGGATCAGTTACAGTCTTCAGCTTCGCAGTGTGCTGACCTTATGTTTTTAAAGGAAAAGTCAGACAAAAGCACTTTCAAAGTATCTATTTTTTTAATTTGAAATCCTCCTCTGGTACACAAGTCTGTAAACCTGACGTCTAAACTAAGTTGAATACACAGAAGATATGTCTCTGAGAGGCACATCTCCCCACACTTTAGAAACTGGATGTTTCTTACCAACCTAATAACCTGGTACTGTCAGAGTTTTCGTGGCTTGTCTGAAACATTACATCTTGTAAAAGTTCAGTTTTGACAACTTAGTTTATATAATTTGTTGATTGTGATACAATTTAATGGCTGCCTTATTTTCTGTAGTCTATTCACTCTGGGAGCAGAATAGAAAACCAAAGGGAAGCGTATTTCAGATAACTTGCATTTGTGAGCAACATTCCTGTAGTTGTGTGTGACAACGTATAATGCTGTGCACAAAGGTGGAGGACACTAAACATGTTCTGTCTGAATGTTTACACATTGTAAATGTGCTGCAATAAACACTTCCAGCTGCAGTAAGTATTGGGTGTGTCAGTATTCATCCTGAGAGTAAATATGTTGCCAGGTTAACACAGAAGTTCTGGGTTTTGGGGTTTTTTTATAGCAATATGCAATTTCTGGCATGAAACAGTGTGTGGAATGCGTGAACTTGCATTTCCTGTAGTCAAGATAGTTCCTGTGGACCATGGTGAGGACCTCTTCCCAGCTGATCCTGTTTAACAGCATTTCAGAGTTTGCCATAGAAAAAAATAAGCAAGTATTAAATTTTACACTAAAAATGCTCCTGTACATTACATGAAGTTCAAATTCAGCAAAGGCAAACCAAATGCAAGGTATAGGCAGAACAGATTATTCACAGTATCTGAAAGTTTCCTGTATTGAAGTCCTTGTCTTCCAACAGTCACCCAAGATTGAAGACTTCTGAAGCTTTTTGAGGAGATTCAAGGCAATTTTGCTTTGAAAAACAAATACTAAGTAACTGTGTTTTCTGCTGACACATTAAACTCCTATGGATCTGTGACAACACACAATATACAGTGTGCACGTCACTTGTATAAAATAGTTTGTGCGAGGAGTTCTGACAAGGATGGTAAGCACTTTAAGATCACTGAAAAGCAGAAGGCTGACTTCTTAGCAAGGCTTTTTCATAAGAGAAAGCTAAGATTAGTAATTTGGTCAAAATGCAGGTGCATTTTGTAAACAACTATGGAATATGCTGTTTGCCAATACAGTTACAAGGCAAGTAGTCAGTAGATGTGATTTCAGTAGTCTGATTTCATTTAGAAACAGGGCAGAGCATATGCTTCATCACTGTTAACTTACGAAATTGGCAACAACTTTCAACAAAATCTGACAGAGCGCTAAAATACCAAATTCTTACAAAGTTTTATAGAAGCAGGGAGAAATCACGTTAACAGAAGCCTGCAGCATGAGCATAAGGCATGGAAAGCTACAATGGGTGACCCCAAAGCAGGAAATGATACCGTATATAGATTCTTTTGATTTTTAATAGGACAAATCTTCCACTGAAGTCTGGTTTCTGTTGCCCAAAGGCAGCAATTGTATATTTCTAGCCATGGGTGCAGGCTGTTACATGGGGGAAAGAAGAACAGTACCCTGAAAGGTTACTGGCTTACACCTGCTCAAAATGTCCAGTTCTGACTGGAAAAATAGATGCTGCTTGTATTACATATCTGATATCTATGCATATTTTGATTTTTTAAGAAAAACCAGGCGCTCAAATGTGTATTGTTCACCTTGGTAGTGCTGCTAGCAATCTAAGTGCTTGCTGTCCAGATTTCTGACCTGCTTGATCCTTGGTGTTTGGGATCTTCACCTGTATTTCGCTCAGCGGAGAAGCAGCCAGTCAATGCTGTGTTTTCTAGCCTACTGGCTGCCTTTGAGGTGAAGTGCAGCTCTGCCAGGAAGTCTGTGGCTGCTGCTGTTGCGTCTTATTTCGTGTCAATATACGATGTGTTGGCTATGGCCTCGCAGAGGCCAGAAGTGTGACAATGATCTTATTCTAAAAAAATCCCTGTGACTTCAACAGTGTCAGTGATCTCAGCATTTGCAATGCTAATAATGCACATAAAGCTGTATCCTGGAGACATCAGTATCTTTATGCTGATACAATCAAGCAGGCACAGATAGAACTGTAAAATGCAGGTGGCGAGAGCACAGAAGCAGATAAAGCATCAGATAAACTCATGCTTAAAAATGCCATCCTAAGGAAAGCAGGGCTTTTGGTGCTGCCCAAGAAGCTGTGGAGGGATAAAAGAGTTCCATTGTTCTGATTCTCAGCAGGCTCTGGAAAGAGTTGCCTGAAAAATACTGATAGTCAGTATTTCATTATGAAAATAAGTTGAAGGGTGCTAAACTTGGGTAACAGCTGTTTTCAGACCAAGGCTCATTTCAATGCCAATGTTTTGTATATGGTAGTGAGAGCTTCTTGTTTTCAGCTGAGCTCAGATCTCTTAACAGAATGAAGTTACACTAAGGGGAAGAGAGAGGTGGGGGCCACATTTGTTTCAACGTACCAGTTACCATGTTGGATCAAAGTGTATTCTCAAGGGAAGGTAAACAGTGTGCATGTGAAAGAGGAAGAAATCAAATCCAGATATGCTCACACCTTTCCAATAAAAAAAAATGTAAAGGCATACCTTATCTCTGGCAGACGGATGGGGGGAAACCAGGTGCTGCTGTGAAAGACCAAGCCTGTGATTGCATCTGTTGGGAGCACCTTCCTGCCCGAGGCAGTAGGTAATACCTGATGCTTCGGAGGAAGCCTTAAGAAAACTTTCATGCACGAGGTACCATAATGCTCTTGCAAGTCATTTTGAGTAACCGCACATAGATGTGTGTCTGGGCTTTTGTTCCTTCTGCCCTTTAACCAGTGTGGCTATGACCAAACACAGCACCTTCCAAGAGCATTTCGCTGCCCATCCCCACCGCCTGGGCAGGTAGGGAGCTCACAGTTGCAAGGACGCCTCTTGCAACTCTTCGTTCTGTTTCGACCACCCTGGTTTGGAGGAACCACATTAAACCACATCCTCAGAGGAACCCAGTACCTTTTCAGCTGCAACACGACCAGCTCTGCAGTCACTAACCTAGCCCGATAGTCGGCCCCGCGTGTTGCTTCCCTGCGGCAGCAGCCACCGAGCCCTACTTCACCGACGAGAGCCTGAGCACCGGCGACTGCCGCGCAAGGACGAGGCGGAGGAGACGCAGCTCCGTCTGCCACCGGGCGGCCGCAGGGCACGTGGGCGGCGGGGCGCCCTCCTCCGCCCGGCCCCCCATAAAGGAAGCGCGGCCGGCGGGCGGGACGGGGCTGCGCGGCTCAGGCCGCTTGGGTCTCGGTGCTGGTTCCGTCTGGCCGTCCCGCCGCCGCGGGGTGCCGGAGCCCCGCGCTGCCCTGCCCTGCCCTGCCCGCTCGGGCAGCGGCCGAGCCCCGCGGCCCCATGGAGATCTCCCTGAAGTACCTGCCCGGCGGACGGGCCACCGCCAGCGGGTGAGCCGGGACCGGGACCGGGCTGGGGCCAGGGCTGGTGCTGGGCCTGGGCGCGGCGCTGCCCGCCTGGGTCTCGCCGCCCGGCGCGGCGGGGCAGGCGGCCAGGAGAGGGGATAAAGGCGCTGCTTCGGGGCCCGGCGGCCGTGCGGGAGCGCGATAACGGCTGCGCCCGGCGGGGGCTCGGCGTGCGGCTGGCGGCGGGGAGCGCGCCCGCTGCCGCGCGCGGCAGCCCCGCAGGCGGGCGGAGGCGTCGCTCCAAGCCGGCGGTTGAGCGGGCCGCCCGCACCAGGTAGGGCCGTTCCGCTGCTCGGCAGCTGCCAGGCGCCCCTGCCGGCCGCGTTGCCGGCATGCGGCGGGCACCGGGAGCAGCCGCAGGGCGTCTGGTGCGCGCCCCTTGCGCCGGCTGCCTGCGGTAGTGCGGGCTGTCGCTGCGCCCCTGCAGCCGCTCGGCCATGGGTAGCGTTGGCAGCTCTGTAAAAGGAGGGATTTTTTCCTCAATTTCTTAGAGCTCGCTTTCCGGAGCAGCGCTAGGCGATGGTCTCCTTTGGGCGAGCTGTGAGCACCTTCGTGAAGGCGAAGCTGGGGTTGCCCGGTCTGACATGTAGAACTCAAGTCCGTGTTAGTTTGGTTTGGGTTTTTTTTTCTGTCGTGTCGTGTCCCGCCCCCCCCTAGTCAATCTCGTTAATACCTCTTCGAGATGTAGCGCTCAAGTAGGTAAATGTTCCTGATATGGAGCTCTGATGGGCACTGTAGTGTTGCTCCTGTAATTAATTACTCATCAAAAAAAAAAAGGTGAATTAGTGCTCTGTAGCTTTTTAGCCACTTGATTCAATGGTGCTTGTTTCTGCTAGGTGAAGAGCTACGTATTAGAAGCGTATTTCATAAGTAGGTAACTGCAAATTGTAGTAATTCCTGTTGAAACCTCCCTCTTAAATAGAACACTGAGCTTTAAAGTGCCTCATACAAACCATTATCCAAACAGGTTGTCCTACCAGATGCACCAATGCAATGCTGTCTGTAGTAGTGCAGTGTTTAGAATTGAGTTAGTAACAATTATTATTTGTGACATGCAACACTCAAGGACACTTAGATACGCATTTCAACACGCGTAGTAGAGTTAGTCTTCATTCACAAAACTTGCATGTATCGGTGCTTTACAACATGCTCTGGAAGCTTGCGGAGCAGTGTTAATTACACTGCTGCATCTGCGCTGCATTGCTACATTCCTCTGTCTTGAGCTAGGTGCTCTGTTTGCATTGCTTTTAGATTATTAGGTTAATAAACATTTGGGAGAACTGGATGGTTTGTTTTGCATGCGGTAAGTCACTGTTAATCGTTCAGAGGTTTTTAACTGTTTTAATGCTTCGGTTGAAGGTTCTGGTTCTACAGCTTTAATGCAGTTTATTTGGATGTTATTTTGAATCTATCCTAGAAACAAATGGATTAGACAACAATTGTTGTATTTCACCTGTTGCCAAATGAATTATTTCTTAAATACTACACCAGAGAATGCCTGTTCTTCATTGGAAGGCAAAGCCCAACTGTGGCATAGGCTTGAATCTCATCTCTTTCTCTTCAGCTGAGAAAGTGTGTTGCTCTCCTTTGCTGAACTTCCTGCTCACAATTTCTACAGCTAATTAATAAAGGAAGCTAAAGGCATCTGTGCAAGTAATACCTAGCTGGTGGAGTTAAGTGAGGGTTGTGTAAAAGTGAAAGTATTGTTACTAGTCAACATCAAGTTTTGTCTTTCAGGCCCTTAAAGCTATTCTAAAACTTTGGAAAAAAACACCACGTTTTCTGTGATACGCATTTGAGTATCAAAGGAAATGGTGTTTGTTACAAAGTTCACTGTTTGATTTTTAAGATCTGTCACTTCTGACATGCTTTTACTGTAAGCTTAGGGGAGGATTTTGCTGCGGTGTTGGAGTGGTTCTTATATCATACCTTCATGCTTTACAGCTTGACCAGATCCAGTTGAAGCCTACTCCGTTTCCTCTTTCTTTCCCACCTACTCCTATGACTCTTACTCTGGGTTAGGCGTTGTTCACTGTGTACCCACACAAATGCTTCTGCCCGTTCAAGAGAAGCTGGTACAGCGATGTCTTTGGGTGTCAGTGCAGGATCGAAGTATGTATGTATCCATTTTCCTAGACAGTGCTCACAGCTATAATTATCATATGTTTTTCTGTCAGATGCGTTTAAATTTTTCAAAATTTTTGTAGCTTTAATATTATTAAAACTAGTCCAGTATGTTTTTATGATAAATTTAAATAGGGATGTACTCCACAGTTTCTTTTTCTTAAAAACTTTCCTGTGTTTTTTCTATCTCAAAACCGAAATCAGCCTGCCTCCCATCACCTTCATGAATGATTGATTTAAGGCTGTGTAATAAAGATAACCTTTGAGCTTCTAATGTTAAAATAGATTTTTTTGGTTTTTTCGCTTCCCCTTATGAGGAAACACCACAGTGTTGACTTTACTGTGTTTTTTAACTCTCATTTCTGTTCTTGTGAGATAGCTGGTTCTAGCAAACCAAATGTGCTTTGCAGTCTACAGTTTGGGCTTAAATACCTGTATGCCTCAAACAGGTGAGGACAAAAGAAGTAAGAATGCATCTGAAAACTTGGAATCAATGCTTTCGGTTTTGGCCTTGAGAAAATGTTATCCTTTATAAAATTCAGAAAATGGGGAGTAATTTTCTGGATGGCAAGTGGGACTGCTAATCGGCTTACGTAGCCAGTTTCAGATACGATTGCTCTACCTTAACACTTGGAGGGAGGAAAAAAATTACAAGTTTGGTTCTGATCTTTGTGTGAAGTAGGGAAGTTCTGATAATTATGGTACTGGAAAACAGGGCTAAAAAGATTAGGAGAAGGGGAAAGTTTTCAATGTCCTGCTCAGCTGAGGGAGAAACTTGGAGTGATTAAAGACACCTACAACAACAGTCCTCTATGCTTGTTCCTCTGATTTTTACATGGCCAGATATTTAAACAAATAAATGCCTCTGAGTTTAGCCCTTAAAGCTGTGTGTTTGTAACAGAAGCATGCTGTAAAGCCTGCTCTGGTTGTTTAGCCTTTAAGACACCTTTTGGTGGTTGTAGAATGTGGGTTATTCAGAGAAATGTGTTAACAGTGGCCTCTCTTTATTTCAAATATTTAGCTTTAAGAAAGAGATAAATGTAGACTTGTTATTACTATTACAGATCCTCTTATTTAATGCCTATTTCTTGAGAAGCAGTTGTGTAAATGTTGTGTTTTGGTGATCTGATGTGATTGAATAATTTTTAATTATGTGATCACAGGGAAATATTTCTTGCATTTTGCTGTAAGACAAACAGAAAACTGCTACAGACCTTTTTATGTCATGTGGTGATCTGAGGTGAAACTGCAATATAAGGAAATTGTCTGCCAAAGCATTCTGTTGGTTTCTAATTAACATATTATTTATGGCAGAAATATGATGGCTCAGTCAGATTTAGATCTAAAGGAGACGGCTCTGAAAGAGGATTTGAAGTTTTACTTCATGAACCCATGCGAAAAATACAGAGCAAGACGTCAGATACCATGGAAACTGGCTTTGCAGATTTTGAAGATACTTATGGTTACTACACAGGTAATCCTTCCTCTGTTGGTACTCCGAGATGTGCAGGAGAAGCAGGTCTGTGGTTCTGGGCCTTTGCCATCCCTAGATGTTTGTTACTGACTTGAACTTCCCACTTCACCCAGAAAGAAAAAACACTATGAAAGGTGTGTCAAGGGGGAAGAATAACATAAACTAAATTACAAAAGCCTCCTGGAGATTTTGGGGCTGTATTCAACTAGGTATTCTGCTGTTTATAAGATAACACTTTAAAGCAAATCACTCTTCCCTCTAAATCCAACACTGTCTTCAGGCTTGCTGACACAGTACTGCTCTGTGTTTTGCTTCCTGTTACGTTCATAGATTATTGTGTCACCAGACTGTTTCAGAAGTGATATTTCTTGAAATCTAGTCAGTAACTTGAAATATATGTGGAAATGCCACGGTCTCTGATGATGGGCATGGCTGGGCTGCAGGAGTCGGAGGTGCCCCTTGCTTCTGTCATCAAACAGACTGCATTTCAAACAGGCGGGCACCGAGATGGAGGCAAAGAGGAGGGTATTTTTAAGCTGCACTGGTATCACAGTGTAGTTGGTTATTTTATAGTCCACTAGGAAATGGTGACTGGAGGTTGATGGAAGCAAAATGGGGCACATGTATAAGTAGAGATTCCTTTTCTACCGGACCTTTGAAATGCAGGACTCTGACATCTGACACTTTGCAAGAACAGCTAAATCTACAACTCCTAAAAACCTGCTGAGTTGCAGGATTCCAGGTTTGTGTTTGACTTGCCCGCTAGAATGAAGCGTAACCCTGGCTTATGTGTCCCAGCATTTTATCGACTGCTCTTGCTCTTCATCCCTCCCCGGAAGGACGCAGCAGGCCCCCCGGCCCCGCTTGGCAGAGGGTCCAGCCTGTGCTGCGGCCGGGCCGGAGTCCTGACGGGGCTCTGCCCGCAGGCGGGAGCGGGATGCGACGGTCGGCCTGTCTAGGCAAGACTAGCTAAAATGAGCTATTGACGCCAGTGCTGGCACAACTGCGACCGGCAGCGACGGCGCTGCTGAGAACAGGGAGCGTGTTAAGGGGGGTGTGCGTGGGAGGAGGGGGCAGGCAGTGCGAGCACAGGGTCAGCCAAGAGGAAAGGGTGCCCATCTTCCTTCACTGGCGGCTGCACCTCAGGTGAGGGTTACTGCTTTGTCTTCAAAGACACTGGCCTTTGTGTGTGAGTAATGAGACAAAATACAATTTCACATGGCTCTGAAAAGGTTCAGCGTTTTCAATCTACCCTAACCTACTGACTTAAATTCTTTGGGGAATCACTGAACGTGTGATTTTTCTGTCTGCTGTCCCAGTCTCCCGCTATCCTTTGTGAGCAGAAGGGGTGCTCTGCTGTTTTGCTTTCAAATGCCCCAGGATTTTCTGGGTGGCTGCTTCAGATTTTTCTTGTCAGCCCTGGGTCTTGCTCAGATGCCAGGCAGGTAGTTGGCAAGAAAAGGAAAATGGAGTTTTTGAAGGAAAGTATGTTGCTGCCCTGCAGGGAGGTCTCAAATGTGAGCTAATAGTAAATGGACGGGTTTGACAAGCATCCCCATGTTTTGGAGTGAGAGCAAGACCCTTGAAGGACAACCTAGGAGTAGGTTAAGCGGCCTCCTAGCTGCTGCTGCCTGGGCAGCCCGTTAGTCGAGACACTTGTGGCTGCTTCAGTGTGGTGCGGCAGCTGGGGTATCTCTGCCCAACTGAAAAGCAGAAGAGGCTTCTGTTCCAGCACGGGGTGTAAATTTTACTCCAACGCTGTGCTGAAATCCCCTAGGGGCTCCCTCAAGGAAACCCTGCTGAGTATGTTCTATTTCTCTGTATTGCAGGTGGAAGATCCCTGATTTTTTGTTTGAGTTACTAAGTAGAGCACTGCAGATTTATTTGCATTCAGTTAGTGATTCCCCCCCCCGCAGTCAACTGAAGATATAAATAGTTGATTTAAAACTTGGCTAAAAGCATGGAGACTCACTTCTTAATCTGAAGACTGTACATACCTGGTAGAACTGACATCCACTTTTTTTTGTCCTGGCTGTGACTGCTGTACAACCAAGCAGCCTTGCACTTAATAGTCCTGCTGCATGTATTCTTTTAGCCTGGCCCTCCTCTAAGCAATTACTTTCTAGGATAAAAGAGGATGTATTCCAGTGAAGGGTAGCAGGTATGCTTTCCAGTTTCCATTGTTTTGAATGAAGGAATCTGGGTGTTAGTGGAGTCTGCCTGTTTGCTTTGGGGCATTTCTCAATTCGCAGCTCTTTTGCTTGCAGTTTCTCACCATTGCTTCTTCCCTACTTGTGCCAGTTTCTGGTGGGGCTTGGAAACTCCGTGCAGTAATGAAACTGTTTCACAGTTGCTGTTAGTAAGCAGTTTAAACCTAAGATGAAGAGTTATCTACTTGGGACTTGGGATATCCTTCTGCTACTACACGTGTGAAGAAACTCTTGTTGCTTGATTTCCCCCCCCCTCCGGCTTCAAGGCTCCATCTATATGTTTTCCTTGGTGGTGGTGGGAATAGGAGCATCCATATGGTAGCACAACACACATCCTGAGTAGTAACTCTGCTGCCTGCTGCTGCTTATTTTAGCTTCCTTGACCAGCACCTGGGTCAGGCAGGAGATGCTTTTTGTTGCTTTGGGGTCCCACACAGGTTTGCTCTAATCCTATGCCATGCCAGAGGTAGGAAGAAGGTGCAGGAATTTGTTCCATAGCAAAGCAGGGCATTTCTGGGGTAGCAGGCTGTGTATTTAGGTTAGCTCTTCTGCTGTTTGCATCCCCAACGAAAGTTTTGGCAAATTCCAGTTAGAGTTGTTGGTCTGGGATGAGTGAAAAGTGGCAGCGATCTAGCTGTCTGTTTAGTTGCTGCACTGTAAGTTTTGGAATCAGTAGGAGTTCTGTTTCTTTTAACCTGCATGTGGTAACCTTGACTTTAGTCTAATGGCATTAGTTAACAGATTCCTTTCTCCTTTTGTAGCAGGGTTACAGCAACAAGAACCTTTCTGTTTTCTATTTATTATAATTCAAAGCTGTTTCCACAATGTTGATGCTTGACCAGTGTTCAAAATTCAAATTTTTTTTTTTTTCTTTTGTCAGCTTATTTTTTTTGGTTTGAGTAACCAGTTGGTGGTCTCATTCAAAGAGGAAAACACTATTGCTTTTAAACACCTATTCCTGAAAGGCTACTCTGGAGTTGATGAAGATGACTACAGCTGCAGTATATATACACAACAGGATGCTTATGATAGCATTTTTTATGTTATTAATCAGGTAAGTGGGGGGGGGGGGTTTATAGTGAACAGTGTTAAAGCCAAAGCTATAGCTATAAACTTATGCTAAGGTTCTGGTTTTCTGTCTCCATTCTTGGATTTCAGTTTTGATATTTCAGCGAATCAGCGTAGGTGGGGTGTCCTGAAGTTTGTGTGCAGATGTCTGCATTTTTGTTCCTTGGAGATGAATGAATCTAAACCAAAATTTTACTAGGTTACTGCATAGTACTGAAATCAGAATGAATCTAAACCAAAATTTTACTAGGTTACTGCATAGTACTGAAATCCAAAAAGTTTGAAAATTAGTCATCTTGCATGAACTGGAGCCTTTGTTTAGGTCTTAACTTTGAGAGCTATGGGCCTGAGTATACCTATGCATGGTATTCAAAAAATTTGTGCTTACAGCTATACTGAATTGCAGCTTTGTAGTGAGTGCCAGAGGCCTCAAAATGTGGAATATGGTACTTCCAAGAATGTAGGGGCACTTGCAGTGCTTAGGGATGGTATTTTAAACAAGAGTCCCTTTACAATTGTGGGAGGAAAGTGAATAAATCTAGGATGAAAATTCAGTAGACAATTTTGTATTTGATAATACATTCAGAAGTCATGAGGTGAAAGAGAGTGTGTATAAAATGAAATGTGTCTTGTGTTTGGGGATGCCAATAAGCCCAGAAACGATTCACAGTGGATGAAAGGAAAGTGGTTTTAAACTACCTTTCATTTTCCCTGTCCTTGGGACATCAGCTCTGACGCTTGGTTTAAAGCAGTTCTGCTGCCAAGTCAGTTATGCCCAGCAGGCATCTGGGAGTTGTGGCGGTGTGAAGGTTCTACCTCCTTCTTACACATGCACTCACAACGGGGCTTGCTGCTCCTCGGCCATCTCCTCTAAGCTACAGCAGAGCCATCAACAGATCAAACGTGCTGTCTCTGCTGTGCTGGACAAGGCCAAGACTCTCCCTCTTGGTATGTTAAATGAGTATTGAAGTAGTTTCCTCAGTCTTCCTTTGAACTCTCAATATTGCCATTATTTCTGCTATAAACTGTGCTGTTTTTTTCTTCCTTGCTTGCTTTGTCTCACTTTCCTTCTTTTGTAGGCACTAAGGCTGAGGTGAAGTCCAGATAGAAGACAATAGAGAAATAATAGCTTTATATCCTCAAGAATGAGCCAATGTGTGATACAGGCATCAGAAAAAGGTCTCTCCATAAAATGTCTATGTTGTATAAATGTAGACATGTCCTTTAAGGAGATTAAACTTATGTAGCCTGGGTTCTTTAGTGCTGTATGGAGTTCCTGATGCTTTTTTATCACGTAAGACTTCAAAAGATGTGCGTCCAGGTGAACATTATGACTGGTGTTGCCTTTTTGGTTTTTTGTTTGTTTTTTAAAGGATGCCTTGTATGAAGAGCCAAGCCACGTGACAGCTAAGCTAAAAGCAGGGCTTTTTTTATTTTGAGATGGGCAGCTAGAAGTCATAGGTTTTGAGTTTTAATTTGAAATGTATGGTTGTTGGGGGAGTTGCAGGGGTGGGGCAAGCAGAAGAATATGATATTACAGAAGATGATAATAGCACACAGCAAAACTGGAGTTGTAAAAACTGAATTTTAGGCTTTGTGTAATGTACCACTGGGGTATTTTCATAGTTTGGGAAAAAAAACCCCTAAAAAACCCAAAAAATCCAAACCACCAAGAAAAAAACCCCAAACATACTTTTCCACTTGGAAGAGTACACAGCTTTTCCTTGCTCCTCTCCTGGGTCCAATTTGGAAGCTTCTGTTAAGAAGAAGCCGTGTGGAGCTCTTACACTTGTACCCTGCCCTGCGGCAGAGTCTGTAGGACCAGGATGTTCTGCTGGCTACTTTCTCTGAGGCTGCTTAGAAATGTATAAATCGGAATTTTGCTTTTACTGTTTCATAGTGTTGTTTGAAAGTGGCCTGTGAGGAACCCAGAGCCACATGTTACACTGTCAGGAGGGCAGAGCCTGAAAGCACATGTGGACGGAGCAGTGGCTGTTAGATGCAGTCATCTGGCAATGTCCTCAGAGGGATGTCGAGTTGTGACTAACTACTCTTTCCACTCGCCTGACCTGCCTTAGTCAGACTTGGCTTCCTTAGCTTGCTCTGAGTTAAGATAACATCCTGACAGGCTACGGAGGCTGTGCTTTTCTCTGAAGCTGTCTAAACCTGTTGCAAGCTCAGCTGTGAGGACTCGAAGTGGCACTGCCAGGTAGAGCTCTGGATGGAAATGTGGTAGTTCCTGTTGCAGTTCCTCTTGGACATGGAGCGTGTGCTAGTTAATGACTGCTGGGATTTTGTACCCCACAAGATGGGCAAGTGGCCGTAATGCCCATAGCTAGGAGGAAGTAGGATGACACTGAATGATGCATAATAATGAAATCCGTGTTTAAGGCGAAGAGGGTCTAATCTGTATCAAAGCCAGCTGAACATTTTTTTTTTTTTAAGGAAGTCCTGTCTGGCCTCCCACGTTTATTTACTTCAGGCCTCCTGGGAAGCTAAATGCTTCCGTGAGAGCAGTCCAGTGCTGTACGCTGCCCCGAGCTCTTTCACTAGGTGAGGTAGTGGTAAAAACTAATGAATTACTGGGTATTTATTCCTTCTCCCTCAAAGGACCATGGGTCTATCTGGCTTCTCTTCGGTAGTGTTACCTGGTGCTAAGCTGAGCTGTCAGGCAGCTGCCTTCATGGCTAGTCATTGATCTCAGCTGTGGAGGAGCCAAGAACCACAGGGAGAGCTGTACCCCAGGGGTTTGCCTCGCCTGTGCAGGACTGGAAGCTGTGACTCTGGGGATCAGAGGATGTATCTTGCTTCCAGCAAGGACCGAGACTGTAAATCAGGAGAGGACTGGCCTTGAATGGAGTTCTTTGGTGGTGCTCAGGGCTGATCCATCTGTGGCAATGCTTGGCTTTGCATACCTTTTTTCACTTTCACTTCTAGTCTTTGTTTTCAAGTGAGTCTTACATGTGAAGAAGGTGACTTGTGCTGTATTTAAAGTAGGTGGAAAAAGGAAGTTCATTCCTCACAGGCTTGTTTTCAGTTGCTTCTGTGCTTGTGTGAAGCAGGTTAAATTACTTTTGGAGGCTCCCCAAGCTTTCTGAATGCTCCTTGGTTGCTGGTTATATAGCAAATACACGGCTTCCCTCTTCTACAGTTGCACAGGGAGCAGCTTTGATTTTGCTCATGGGGTGGATTGGATAAGAACTGTGACTTGGATTGTACGTAAGACAGTCAAGTTTCAAGTGGTGTGAAAACTAACACCTTCGTGAGAGAAACACATAAGATGTCCCTGGAGTGCGTGTGGTTAGTAGCAATATTGCATCAAAGTCACTGCCAAGTAAATTAAAATTAATTAAAAGCTGTCTGCTGGCTTGCTGTCTGCTGGCTTGCTGTCTGTGTGGTCGGCTGACCCTGGCTGCCTGGCGGCCAGGTGCCTGCCAAAGCTGCTCTGTCACTCCCCCACCTCAGCTGGACAGGGGAGAGAAAATACATTGAAAGTCTTGTGGGTCGAGAGAAGGGCAGGGAGAGATCATTCAGCAATTACTGTCATGGGAAAAACAGATGCGACTTGGGGAAATTAGTTCTATTTATTACCAATCAAATCAGAGTAGGATAATGAGAACTAAAACTAAATCTTAAAACACCTTCCCCCCACCCATCTCTTCTTCCCAGGCCCTATTTAGTCCTGATTTTCTCTACCTCCTCCCCTCCAGCGGTGCAGGGGGACGGGGAATGGGGGTTATGGTCAGTCCTTCACACCTTGTCTCTGCCGCTCCTTCCTCCTCAGGGAGAGGGCTCCTCACACTGCCCCTGTTCCAGCATGGGGTCTCTCCCATGGGAGATGGTCCTTTAGCAACTTCTCCAACGTGAGTCCTTCCCACAGACTGCAGTTCTTCACGAACTGCTCCAGCCTGGGTCCCCCACGGGTGCCATCCTTCAGGAACAGGCTGCTCCAGCCTGCGTCCCCCCACGGGGTCACAAGTCCTGCCAGCAAACCTGCTCCAGCCTGGGCTCCTCTCCCCACGGGGCCACAGGCCCTGCCAGGAGCCAGCTCCAGTGTGGGCTTCCCATGGGGTCACAGCCTCTGTCGGGCATCCCCCTGCTCTGGCGTGGGGCCCTCCCCGGGCTGCAGGTGGAGATCTGCTCCCCCGTGGAGCTCCATGGCTGCAGGGGCACAGCTGGCTCCCCATGGGCTTCCCCAGGGGCTGCCGGGGAACCTCTGCTCTGGCGCCTGGAGCCCTCCTGCTCTGAGCTGGGGGTCTGCAGAGATGTTGCTCTCACATATTCTCACTCCTCTCTACAGCTGCAGTTGCCCAGGGATATTTCCCCCTCTGTTCTCCCAGAGGTGCTGCCACCATTGCTGATGGGCTCGGCCTCGGCCAGTGGTGGGTCCGTCTCAGAGCCGGCTGCCACTGGCTCTGTCAGACACAGGGGAAGCTTCTAGCAGCTTCTCACAGAAGCCACCCCTGCAGCCGCCCACTACCAAAGCCTTGCCACGCAACCCCAATGCAGTCTGACACATGGGTCATCGTTTACAGACCCCCGTGGGTACGGGGGTCAGTGACTGTGTCACCAGGATGCCAGTCACTGCTAATTAGTGCCCAGCAGCCATCTTGGCTTCCCATGAGATACCCACTCCTCTCAATTTACAGACTTTCTGTGAAAGTAAAGATTTTTGTTGTGTTTTTTTAATGTAAAAAGCTATATTGATACACATAACTTTGAGACTGTGAGTTACTATCTGATGCAAAAAAGATCACTATCTCTGTAACTTCTGCTTTTGTTTTGTTTTTAAACTAGTACAAACAATTAAAGAACATATCCCTGGGGGCACTTGGTTATGAACATGAAGGATCAGGTTTAAAAATCTGTAAACAACAGTACGAGAAAGGCACGATGCTTCCTTCCAATGGTACTCTGAACATAGATGTTTCTACCGAAACAGGTATGGTACTGTTGTACTAAAAAATGTCTTGCCATGGAATATTTACATTCTAATGCTAAATCAGTAGCCTTAAAACCAATAGCTTTTTGCCTGGCAATCACAGGCAAAATCGTTACCATGCCCCTTGCCCATTTCTCTCTTGGTTGTTAGTACCTGCCTAGAAGTGACAGCTGTGTAGACTATAGGAAGCTCTTTTCAATTGCTGTCATTAGTGGGTTGTGGAGGTGTTTGTGGTTGGTTTTTTCTTGTTTTGTTTTGTTCCCCCCCCCCCCCCCCCCACCATGCAGACGGTTCAAATACAGAATTCTGGATGCTGGTCAGTCTGTACCTCCAGTGTGTGGCTGTCCTTACTGCCTCTCAGAGCTGAGTCCTGGCTGTTAGCTGCTCAAGAGTTAGTGCAAAAACCTGCTTCTGATCCCACTAGCTGGGCCTCTGTGTGGATAGGTTTGCTCAAAATTAACATTTTGCCTGATCAGTACTTGCTGTTTAACCAGATTATCTCAGTTTTATGCTACTTCCTATGTGAAGCTTTTCAGATTACAGCTTTTCCTCTTCTCTTTCCAGAATGTATCTTTTTAAAGCCACAGGAGCTAGCTAGTAGGAAGGCTGAACTGAAGCTTAACTCCTCTTTTTTCAATCTTGAATTTTACAGGTAAAGTGGTGGTGGGGACTTCTTTTATTTCAAATTGTCCTTTTGTAGGAATATGGTGGATTCTGATTTGTGCAGTTTGTGTATGTGTTTTTTTGTGTATTTAAATATATTTATGCACTTTTTAAAACATCCAGGCTTATACAGGTTGAAATCTCCTTCAAGCTGAAAGGCATTGCTCTACAGACAATCCATGCCCGTGAATTGCCTGACTGCTATGCATTTCAAAATACTGTAAGTGAATATGGGGTATGGCACTTTCAACACTGCATACATAACACAAGCCTAAACTAAGGGGTAGGCATCATCCTCATATCTAGACTGCAAGGGAGAAGCAGTTGAGCATGTCCTGGCCCTTACCCCTTCTTCCCAAAGGCTGCTGAACTGGTGTTGCCATGGGACAGTGTTGTTTTGTAACCTGTTCCAGCTGGTAACCTCAACCTGAGAAGTGGATAAGTAATTGTTATTCTTCTAAAGGTTAAACAAGTTTGTTGTCTTGGAATACTGCTTTTTACACAATACATGACATGTTGTCAAGTTATGTCTACACGACCATTTCTGGTGACAGCTTTCTTAAAGCTTACCTGGCCAGGTAAGGGTGCTGGCCAACAAATATTAATGCATAAGTTGAAGCACTTAAGAGGATTTGTTTTCTGGAATGAAATTTTGCTAGTCTTGTTTCTGATATATTTCTGTGTTTCCAGGTAACTTTCAATAATAGAGCCCACAGTGGAAAAATCAAAATCTATTTTGATAGCGACACTGATATTGAAGAATGCAAAGACTGGCACATATTTGGCTCTGGTAAGCATGGTGGATGTTTGTTTGCATGATAGCAGCGTTACGCATCTCCCACCACTTTCCCTGCTCTCTAACAGTCTGTCCAGCGAGATATTCCCCATCCTGTTCAGCCCCTTCCTACTCTTAAAACAAGACAAAAAAAACCCCACACCAAAACCCATTGCCTAATGCAACTCATTAACTTTTTGTAATTAAGATCTGGGGAAATAATTCCTTTCTGTGAGGGTATTGAGGTGAGATGACATGGGCATCTCTGTATACCAGTGTGTGTAGCAGTAAACTGTATCTGGAAGCAGGATGAATGTTTCTTCTCTAGATTTGAATTGCTCTGCTGCTCTAAGATTACGCAAATAAGTTAATGCACTAACAGTGGTAGTTATTCCAGTAGTAAATTCCCAACTCAAACCTTCTATAGCTTTCATTTTTTTTTTCCTCTAATTGAAGCATACTTATTTTTAAAAATACGGGTTTTATTTTTTTGCCACTGCTGCTAGATTTAATGAGTGTGTAAGCAAAGGGTGGCATCTGCCTTGTATTTCTAGTGTTAAGGCTTGCTCTGACAGCTAAGGAATGTGCACTAAAGGCTCCTTCAGAGGAATAGTAGCCGTGACTGAGCACTGTGCAACTGCTTCTCCCATGTGTTGACTTGTTGCAAAGGACTGTGGTGGAGTAATAGTTTTCAGGGTGCTGTATAGGATCTCAATGAACAAATATGTCAAGTGGCCTGCCTTTTGCCTGGGCAAAGACGTCTTTTCTCTGATAATACCATGTTTTACTGATACTAAGTGGTATCTTACAGTATGTTCTAAATAACCACAAAGTACTTTGGCTTGCATGTATGTTCAATAACTTCTTGCTGCTGTCTTTCAACTAGCTTTTCTTGAGTAGTTTATTTGGCATGTAATAATCAGCTGAGTGAGCACACAGAATTCTGTAATAAAGGTGAGCTGAAGTGCTATTCCAACAATTAAAAATGAGTGTTTGTCTATATTTCATATAGTTAAAATCCATGTTGTGAGAAAGGTAGGGACAATTAATATGAGTAAGCAAAGGAAAACACCTGATTTGGGTTCACATGATGGCTTCTAAAACTGTGGATAAAAAGAATACAGTAAAGTCAAACAAGTTTCTGATTGCAGGTCAGGGAATGAGAAATAAGGTGGGATTTTTTGTTTGATTTTTAATTTAATGGTGCTGATACAGGCCAAAGTCTGCATTTCTTTCACCCCATGTAGTTATAACACTGTTGGAACAAAGATGGACAGGTGAACTTAGTGGAAGAAGGGGACACCTGTATTAATCCATTTTTGTCTTTCTTTTTAAGAACTTGAACAAGCTTTTCATTCTTGTGGCCCGATTGCCATAGCTGTCTTGATGTAATTCTCTGGTCAGTTGTGCTCAAGACATGCTTGCAGGAAGAATATTTCTTATAACTCATCTATTTATGTGGTGAGAGTGTTTAAATGCAAAATATGTGACATTTTGTAACGACTTGTGCTCAAAGAGATGTGAAAAGTCTAACACTGCTCTTTTTTTTTTTTTTTCTTTTTGACTCTTTACAGTTCTCCAGAAAAACACTCAGTATATTCTAATCTTTGATGGATTTGTCATTTTAAGTTGCTTTGCTTCTCTCGTCCTCTGCACACGATCCATTGTCCTTGCCTTGAGACTACAAAAGGTAAGTGCAGTGCTCATAATCTCAATGCTTATTTTGTCTGTCTTGCTTGCTGCTAGTCTTGTGAAGTTATGTGTTTTGAAACATTGAGTAGTAAATCTGTGGCAGGATGTTGTCCTTTTACCATTATCTCTATCTCTAGAAAAGATGTGTAGATAGCTGTAATGAACAATTGCTGGCTGAATGGGTTTTACTTCTGTTTGTGTAGTGCTGTAATATGAAGTATTTCACTGTATCTTTCATGGGCAAAAGAGGAAGACTTTTTTTTTGTCCAGGACTTAATTTTGTCCAGGATTTTACGCAAAAAAGACTTCAGAGTCTTTGTGTTGCTAACAGACAACACATCCTGCACCTTCAAAACATGAATTCTTCCTTCCCTAGCTTCAGAGTAGAATTACCGTTGATGACTCGTTGTAAATCAATGCTAGCTTCTAACAGGAGAAAATGTAAAGCATAGCATATAGTCTAACTCTAGCTGGGGTTTTCTGGTCTTTCTGGGGCTGGAATCACCCTTTTTCAGTTCTTCTTTCCTTCTTCCACAATCCCTGATCACTGTCTGCTGTCACCTTCTTCCCAGCTTACCCTCCTTTGCAGACTGAGACTAGGCTTGTCCAGCTTCATCTCAAGCTGCTCGCAGATCTTCATGTAAGCAGACTCAGTTCTTCTGGTCCAAATACTGATGCAGAAACACAAGCTGGGCCCCAAGATGTGCCAGCTTATAACCATTGATTGAGACAAACTTTGCAAGCAAGTGGCTTATGAGAGTTGGAAAAAGAGTTCAGGATAGGTAGGATGTGAAAGTACAGATACTTGTTTATCTTGTTCAGTATATCCTTTTTTTAGCTTGTGAACAAGACAAGGGTGAAGAGGACACAATCCAGCAAAGGCGTTGTCAAACTGCTGTCAGGAATGGGGACATCGGGATTTATTCATGAGCAAAAAGAGCAAGTGAACACAGATAGGCAGTTGGGTGTGGGAAGTGATATTGTTGGCTCTGTTGGAAATGAGAGCTCTTCCTTTGTAGTTGTATTTGAGTTACTAAGTCTTTTTCACTCCTTTAGTTGGGTGGCCTTACTCTGTTGGAGGTGGATAGAAACCTTTTGTGAAGGGGGCTAAAAAGGGGATAACAAGCTATGGTTAGGCTAGTGGGGATTGGTTATGAAGTCGGCTTTCTCTGGAAAGTTGGTTTTCACTGGCCTAAACCAATATTAACTTTTTTCCTATTTATTTCTGTTGCTATTGAGAATGAGTTTTAAGCTATTATTCCAGCACATACTATAGGAAAAGGGGATATGTGAAACTTGATCATTGCTACACTACTGGGGTATCTGTATGTATTTTTCATCTAAGGTGACCCGTAACTAAACATCTAAATGCTTGTCAATAGAGATTTGTGAACTTCTTTTTGGAGAAATATAAGCGTCATGTCTGTCATGCTGACCGCCTGGAGTTCATAAATGGATGGTACGTCCTGGTAATTATCAGTGATGTGATGACAATCATTGGGTCGATCCTAAAAATGGAAATAAAAGCCAAGGTGAGAGTTTAATACTTCAGATAAAATACTAGTGTTGTTACAACCACATGTAATGTGTTTTAACTTGGGGTTTTAACAGTGAGCTGTCATAGTCACTAGTCATCTTGTTTACTTTTGCTAGTTCTTTCTTCTTCATTTCCTAGTGCTAGTTTGACTAATAACTGGTTTCAATCCCTTTTCCCCAAAGTCTTTCAGTAAGACCATTGTAAACCATTTAAATATCTTATTTCCACAGTGCTAAGACACCTAATCCCTGGTGTAGGACAGCATCTGTGGGTAGACAGTGCCTAAAAAAAACCCAAAACAACCCCCAAAGAAACAAACAAAAAAACCCCAAAACAACTTGGATTGTTATTTCTGTAAGTGGCAGTAGTATGTATTGTACAAGGAAACCAAGGGTCATCCCCATGGATAAAACAGGGGTCTTGGTGGCTTGTGGGACCTGGAAACATGGCTGTTACAGCTTGCTTTCCTGAACTACAGGCACAGACAGTGTCACCTGCTAGTCCTTGACCTCCCAGTCCAGGCTTGCTGAAATCAGTGTGTTTTGTCCGGCTGGCAGCTCTTCAGGGGGATTTTTGGTTTGTTTTTTTTGTTTGTTTTTTGTTTTCTTCAATAGAGCTGTATGTCAACAATTCACATGTTCACAAAACTTTGTATTCTGGGAAAAACAGGGTAGGTAGTGTGCTGCTCCTGCTTCATGTTTACTAAGGCTCAAAGGGCAGATGCCCAGAGTGGCCTTCAGCGGAAGCACTTGGGAGCCTCCAGCTTTGTGGTGAGGTGGGGGGATGACGGTAGGAAATCTTGAGCTAGATGGCTATCTTGTGCTTATTGCAACCAGTTCTAGCCTTCTAAAGTAAAATGCAGGTAGAATTGATTATAAACTTCACTGGTAGTAAAAATCATGTTCAGCCTCCAAACAGCTGGCAACCTGTTCAGAGATGTAAATGTGTGTAGTATGGAAAGGGCTCACTTTTCATTAAATGATGGCTCATGTTTTTCTAAAAGGC
This sequence comes from Phaethon aethereus, assembly GCF_964289735.1. NCBI lineage: Eukaryota > Metazoa > Chordata > Aves > Phaethontiformes > Phaethontidae > Phaethon > Phaethon aethereus. The sequence continues at coordinate 19,428,722 of NC_138584.1, forward strand.
AAACAAGCTCTCATTTGCTAAACAATAGCATACATTAAAATTTTTTAAACAAACTTTGGAAGTATTCAATCTAATTTTAAATTGTGTTGTAACCAAAGTAAGGGCTTTAGTTCTTCTAGACTTCATGCAAAACTTCAAGAATATCAGCGTAGATGTGCTTTCATTTGCAGCACTGTTGCATTTGAGTGATCTCGGTAAATAACTGCAGTTCACTTCAGTCTGATTTTTGTGATTTAGCAGCATCCTTTCAATATTGGACTGCCCTGCTTTGTTTGAACTGCTGGAACTTGAATAGCTGTCAAGCTGACATATCTACTGCTTTGTAACTTGACCACCTGCTCTGTTTGGATCCCTCAGAACCTCACAAGTTACGATGTCTGCAGCATTTTACTTGGAACATCAACTTTGTTTGTCTGGGTTGGAGTCATCAGATACCTGGGATATTTTCAAACCTACAATGTAAGGCGGGAATCAAATATTTAACAATTAAAGCATATATTTATATCTGTCACACTTACTTGGGTCTCTCTAACTTCTGGCTTTTTTTCCCCCTTCTCCTTTCCTCCACCCTGACTGACAGGTGCTCATTTTAACTATGCAGGCGTCATTGCCCAAAGTGCTAAGGTTTTGTTGTTGTGCTGGAATGATTTATCTTGGCTATACTTTCTGTGGTTGGATTGTCCTGGGACCTTATCATGAAAAGGTACGTCAGCAGTATTACTCCTTTTCTGGTCTGACAACCTATGAATATCTGTGTGTGTATAGCTCCTAGTTATAAAAACAGAAATGGGTCTTAAATTCATGTTTCTGTTTAAAAGCTGTAATCTGAAGTAATACATGGGAGTATTTCTCCTTCCACACATACCTCCTGCCACCTGTTCCTTTCAACAAAATAACTGTATTCTTGCTTTCACTGTGTGCTTGAACTCAATGTAATCTCGAACGCAAGGCTGTGTTTGTGATGAGTGAATGGTTTATCCAGGCAATGTCTGGATGGAGGCTAGAGGTGTGTTGGTCTATATCTCTTTCGCCCTCTTCTGGCAATCCCACTTCGGTTGGGTTGAAGATGCACTAACTAGTTCACCATTACCATTTCTGGGAATCTCCTTGGCTCTAACTCTGTTTTTCCAAATCTTTCCCATGCCATGTAACTTCAGCTCCTGAATCTTGACTCCTAAAGGGATGGATGAATGCTTGTCTTGTTTACTTTGCTTCCTGGGCAGGGAGAGGGTGTTGTGGGTGGTTTTTTGTTTTTAAGGTTGATACCAAAGTGTGTGCCTGGTATGTCTTCATATCTGAAATCTGGGTACAGGAGTAAGGATTTGTATATTCCAAAACACAAGCAAAACCAGCCATAGTGCTTGTTTGTTTTCTTTTGTGTTTTGTTTGGTTTGTTGTTTTTTTGTTTTTGTTTTTTTTTTCTTGGTGGATGCTCTGTGACAGTTTGGGGGGAAAAGAAGAGGCAGATTCCTGTTGTCATTAAATTATAGATATATGTTTGTTACTTGTTAATGGATGATTTCTCATTCTTGATCTCTGGTCACACACAGTATGTATGGTAACAGACACATGCTGCAGTGCTTGCTTCAGCTTCTTTTGCCCCCAGAGCTCGGATTTCTCTAACATAATGTAATTCTTTCCTTTGAGAAATGTAGGTATTCAGTCTGCACACGTTTTAAGCTGATGACAGTACATTTCTCTGTGGGATGCTGGGTGCTGTGGGATCCTCTGTCATACTTGAATCTCAGCTGTTTATAACAAGCAGGGCATAAATACTGTTGTGACTTCCCTGCAGCAAGTACATTAATTATTTGAGCAAAAGGAAGTGTAGTCAGTAATAAGCTTATCTATGAAAATGCTACCTCTTGCTAAACATCACAGATCAATGTGTGGGAAAGCAGCCGTAGCTGCGCGTGGGCTTGCTGTTTCTGCCGGTTCCCCAGCACCCCGCTGGAAGGCAGTGCGGCACTGCGCAGAGCTGGTGGAGCCGGGGCTGGCTTCTCGGGGCTCGCCACCCGCACCAGCCTCCCCGGTAAGAAATGGGAAGAGCCTTCCCTGCTATGCTCAAAACCATAGAAACAGGTATGTTGCTTTTCCTTCCTCTACTACAGCCAGAGAGTGGGAGTGGGAATCCTGCATTTTGTGTTATTTCAATCCAGGGGCTTATAGGTGAGGAGTCCTTGGCAGGTGTGTCTGTGACAGTGCATCGAAACTTGTGGGTTGCTCAAAAATTACTCGTGCCATGCCCCCCTTCTTCCCACGTAATGTACTGCTGGGTTTCATAATGGCTTATGGAATAAATAATTATAAAGCCATAGGTAAAACCAGACCTGCTGTTCCTGTGCAACAGTATGTTCTCCCTACAAGCATATGTCTCTTGACATCTGATTTTCAATATAGGACCGGAATTCAAGTGAGTGTAGTCATGTTACTTCATTGATAATAGCTACATTAAAACATTGTGCATTAATTCTTATTGTCCAACAAAGTATAGTTAACAAATCCAGTTATTTGGAGGGGCAGAGCGAGAGGGGGGGGAAGTATGATTACCTGGTGGCTGAATGGAATTTAGCCTCGGGGCACGTTCCAGCTTGGGGAAATGGAGTTAGAAATTTAAGAGAATGTCCTTGAAACGAAACCATGACTTTGTCCAGGGTGCACTTCAGAAGCTTTACAGTACAGCTGTAGCTTGTACGTACAACTCAGAGGGCTTTCTGAATGACAGAGAGATGGTGTTATCACAAGACAAATCTGATTTAGACCATTTGAGCTCTGAAGGCTATATGCTATCTCTAACTCCTTAATACAGTATTGATTAATGACCCATACTCCAGCAATGCTGCACAGCTGGGAAACCAGAGGATGTGGATTCTGTTCCCAGCGTACCACCACTGATTTACTGTATAGATTCTGTGAAATCACTTTATCTGTGCCTTGGCAAATGGAGTGATATTTTCCTGCAGGTCTAAAATGGCTTAAAATTCAGTAACTTGAACTTTCTGTGGTGATCAGTTACTGACTGTTTTGCCTGTTGAGCATCACAAGTTTATTTCTTGATAATAGATCTTCTTATTCCTGATGTCAATATATAATGCTTAGCCAAGATTATATTTCTACATGGTTCTTATACTGCTCTGTGTATGTTTTGGCCTGGATGTACAGGAAAGAAAGTGTGGTAGCATTTGACTGATTGGGTTGGCTTTTTTCTTCTGCTATGAGTAAAACTTTAAAAAAAAAAAAAAAAAACCCACCAAAACAAACAAACAAACAAAAAACCCCAAAAAACACCAAACAAACAAAAACAAACAAAGAAAACCCCCACAAAAACCAAAAACCCAAAACCACAAAACTTTTTTGTAATACTTTTCACTTTCCCTTTATTCTGGATGATTGATCTTCACATTGTATTAATAATTTGTACTTGTTATTTTCTAGTTTGAAGATCTGAACACAGTGGCTGAGTGTCTGTTTTCTTTGGTGAACGGTGATGACATGTTTGCAACATTTGCTCAAATCCAGCAGAAGAGCATGCTGGTGTGGATGTTCAGTCGGTTGTATCTGTACTCCTTCATTAGTCTGTTTATATATATGATCCTCAGCCTTTTTATTGCACTCATTACTGACTCCTATGACACTATAAAGGTAAAACATTTGTTTTCTGTTACACTTCTAGTCAGTTTTGTATTCATTCTTGTTAATCACTCAACACCATACTATCTAGCATTAGTTATGATAACTGGTGAGACTATTAAAATCTTTTAGCATAGTCTGTGGTGAAATTGGGAGGATAATTGGCTAGTCATCCAAATGACTAAGCAATAATCGGTTTGGAAAATCATCCTTAGTGTGTGTCCGTTTTGTATTTTCTGCTGCTTCACCTGGCTTCAAAAAGCTAACAGCTAATGGAAACAAGTAGAACGATGAGTGGAAAGAGTCAATTTTTAAGTATAGTTACAGAGAGCCAGGTAAGTCTGGTTTGGGGTGCACGTTTCTTCCTGTGGCACTAGAAGGTGAGGTCAGGAAGGGTTTGCTGGCATCTCGGAGAATATCTGCTTGGCAGGAGTGAGGCAAGGGCCAAGCAGATAACACTAAACTCATTTAGGTGTCCAGGCTTGCTTAATGCACTGCTTGGAAACGTGTGGTTAAAAGTAAATGTCTTCCAAAAGACCCACTAATTCTCGTTCCAGTTAAAATTATGCCATCCATTTCCAGTATAAACTGGCTGAAAGTGAAACGAAGTTTTTGGTAATGATCTTTTGTTCTTGTCCTCCAGTGCCATCTCCCCTCTGTGCTCCTGGTAGCTGCAGTAACCAGTGGGAAGGCAGTGCGGGTCATGCTCTTCAGCTCTCGTTCCTTTCTTGTCTTAGTGTCAGATAAACTGGCCAGCAGAGTAAGGCTAGTCTGACATGAACCACAACTTGCAGACCGAGCAAGAGCTCTGCTTTATAAGCATCTCGAAATACAACTTAACTGTCTGTGCTCGTGAGTTTATTGGATGGTCTGACCTGCAAAACAGTGTTTTACTGTTAGCTCTTCCCTCTGAGCACTTTATGTGGATCAATGGGGAGCCATTTCAGTGTGCTGAACTGGTGTTTTGCAGAGCATTTCTTCAGCATGGCAATGCTGAATATCCATGTTAGGGCCCTTCAAATGCAGCACTGGAGTTCCTAGGGAAAATGAGCCCAGGGTGCTCACAGTGAGCACAGCAGCTGATGTGAACAAGGGAGAACAATGCCAGCGTGACTTGAGATCACTTGCTTGGTCTTATGGACAGCAAACAAAATGGAAGAGAATCTGTGAACGATATGAATGTTATGTCACCTTGATTGCTTTGTTCCACCAACTACATATGTGGTGTTTCTAGGATGGGTTTGTTTTGTTTCTTTTTTTTGTCCTACAGCAATACTGAACAAATGAGCTAAGTAGTCTGGTTTTGGCTATCACACTGTAGAGGAAATTTTAGAACACATCATGCCAGTAACTTCTCATGTGTTGTAAATAAAACGCTCTCTCTTTCAGAAATACCAGCAAAGTGGATTTCCAGTAACGGATCTACATGAATTTCTAAAAGACCATGGCAGTGTTGGTTACAGAAAAGAACGGACTTCCATGCCATTCATGTGCTGCTGTAGGAGGTCAGTAAGATGTTTTTAATCAGTGTTTTTCTCAAAAGTACACCAATGAGCTGCTTACTGAAGTGCTGTTTCACAAATGCTGGAGCATCCAGAATTCAGCCCATGGAATATTTGGACACTGTTGCTTTGCTTGGTGTTAGATCTTTAGTCTGCTGATGGTGTAGGGCTGACAATTCTGAGCTTAAATGCATGTTTTACGTGTTTTGCTCGTATGAAAAACCACCATGCAGAAACTGGTGGAAGTTGATGGGAGGACTGCAGAGTATAACATGGAACTGCCAAGGAGTCAGGAGCAAACTAAGTCTCTGCTTCTTGGGGTTTTACAAGTCTTCTGTTTCTAAAAAGCTTTTCCACTAGGCTGGGAGTAGTAGCAGAAAGCAAGAGGCTGTGGTTCAGCCAGGGACCAGTACTTTAATCCCAAAGCTATGCTGTGTCTGTGAGGCAAACTGGTTCAATACCATCTGTCAGAATATTGAAAACACTTGTAAATGCCACCAAACTCAAGCCTTTGGAGGTCTTAGCAGTGGTCCTTTTTAAGCTCTAGTGCCCATGAGAGATGAACATCTTGCCTGATGCTAGCTGGTCTGGAAGTCGATTCTTTGAATTCTCTTTCTGAGGAAACTTAACACACCTCTGAATCCCTGATTGACTGAGGAGGGATCTTGTCACAGTCCCTAGGCAGTCCAGAAAAATTCATGCTTGTGCATGGAACGGTTGTGGGCACTGTGCAAGGAAACCAGGCTATGGGAGAAGGAATAGAGCGGAATGTGAACATTTACTGAATCCCAACTGGTGTAGCAAATCCTATTTTAGCAGTAGGATACTTGTCTACTTACATACTGAGGCTTTTGTGAAATGCAACTTTATACTTTTGATGTACTCTGGCAGAGTGAAAGCCCTTAGCCAAAAAGGAGCATGGGAGATGATAATGGACAGGTATCCCAGCAGTTGCTGTGGACACTTGAAAGCCAGCTAGTCAATACGAACTCCAGCCAGGTACAGCTTCGGGTTTCACATACAAGTCATTGTGCAGGATAAGAGACTTTTGTCTGCTTGAGCATAATAAATACTCTTTACTGTAATATGCTGCAGAGTACTGAGGGCACAAGCCTGGTAGCCGGAGTGAAAATCTAGAACTTTTGCTACTCCAGCAGTTTCTGCTTGATCATCCCAGTGCATGTGTTGGAGCTGTATGCTGAAATGGGAGAGCACGGAACAGAAGGATCAAAACTCAATTTGATTTTGTATGGGTAAATACTTCTTACTGCATTTCCTGCTGAATGAAAAATTGTGATATTTTTTTTTTCTTTTGCAGACAACAGAGTGATGACGACTTGATACTTATTAATTGATGATTACATGTTGAAATTCACCACTAATATATGCAAAGAAAGCATAGTTGCATGGAGAATAATTCTCCAAATTGCAGCAAAACCCACTGTCTGGATCTGCCTTGCTGTGGACAGACTAATCTTACCTGATTAAGGTGTTGGGGGGAGAAAAGCTGCTCATGTGACATCAGCTGGCTGACCAGGAGGAGAGCCCAGAAGCTGTGTCTGGAGGAGAACTGTGAAGTACTCCGTGTTCTTGCCCCAAGTTCTGTCACATTAAAGAAGGCTGATCCCTGAGCATTGTCTGTGGGAACTCTGTTTGCTAATAACCTCTAGGAGGAAGGAAGGTGGCCCTGAATCAGCTGTTGTTGCTAATAGGAAAAAGAATTGTATGAAAATATTTTTTTAAAAAACAATTCCTTGTAAAAAGTATTAAATAAAAGTTATTCAAGAAGGGAGGAGTTTTTCACTTAGTGATGCATTCAGCCTGTAATTTCCACTTGGCACAATTTATTTCCCTGAAATAAATTTATGGAAAAACTACAAAGCTGCACAGAAGTGCAAAATAATTGCTATTCTCCCTCTTGTATATAATTTTAACACAAACTATCTGTAGATCAGTCTTGTCTTTATCAGCTTTACTAAAAACAAAAGCAGTTTGTTATCCTTTTTTTGTCTGTGAGTCTTTTCTGTTAGACCCACAATATTTGATGTGTACTGTGTCCAAATTAAACTTACTACTTTAGCTATAGGTAAATACTTTTTTTTTTGAATGGTTGGAAACTTCCATGGCAAGCATCATATGAAGTATGATGAAAAGATGCTTTTTTTTTTTTTTTTCAGTATTGCACTGTTATGTTGCCATAACCTGGAGGACAAATTCGGGCAAAAACAATGCTATGGAGTTGACTTGCCGAATTACTTCTATTTCAAGTACATGTTAATTGGAAGAAAATATGTAACAACTGAGTCTGGCAGTTGGTTTGTTCAGGTGATTTTCTAGGTGTCTTTGGGATGGTCATTGGTGAAGTACTGTATTTTTCCCTTTGATCTTTATAAACATTTTCAACAAGAACAGAGCACTCTCTGTAGCTTTAAAGCATTTCCAGTATAGTACTGTTACCAGGTGCTTCTGAGAACTTTTGGTGTAACTGACTGCCCCTGGGGTGGGTGATCTATTGCATTAGATGCTCCACTTTGAATGGGTCTATCTGCTCCCTAAAAAAACTGTCTGTAGAAGGTGGTCTTCAGTCAGTGTGTGTTGGCTAGGACTTGGTCTTGATACGTGTTCTACTGCTAATGGTGGACTCCGGGTTCTGGCCTGATAGTGTTTCAAATGGCAAAGGCAGTTTGAAATACTGCCCTTGTATGAGTAAGGTGAGTGGCAGTTTTCCTTGGGTGTTTTTTTTCTCTCCTGAGAAACTGAAAAGTGGGGGAAAAACAGTGCTGGATTCACACCTTTTTTGGTAGGTTGAAAAATTTCTTTTTTTAACATGTCTGTCTTCATTCTCTGCCTCTCCACTGGGATGCTTAAAGAGAGATTAATAAATGCAGCTTCTCCAGCAGTGTTTCTGGCCATGAGGTAAGAGCAGTAGTAACTGAGGTCTGGAAAAATGTGCTGTTCAAATCTTTCCTGCCTAGTATTTGCGTTCCTGACAATGAATACTTTGTTGTGTTGGAAATTAATGCCATTTTGTCTTGTTTAGGCTGCAGCTAGATACCTACAAGAGATGGTTTTCATGTCGGTATTTCCATGCATCCAGGCTCTGCAAAGTTTAATGCTGCTTTTGCCAAAATGCCTTTGGGACAGAGAGTCTTCTCCCAATCCTGGTCTGAGCAGTGCCTTGCTGTGGCCTCAGCTGTCACTACAGCTTGTGGATAAAAAAATTAAATTGCTACCAATAACCAAGACTTTACACTTAGCAAAAATTTTCTGTTGTGGGTTTGTTTGGGTTTTTTGATCAAACATGCTAATTGTGTGATCTAGAACAGATGATTACTGCCTCCCACTCAGGACAGAAGTCAACTTTTCTCCTAGTGTTCATGTGTAGAACTTGTTGGGGTCAATGTTAGTCTTTTAGCATATGTTCAGGCCCTGGACAATCAAAGTGCTCTTCTGCAGACTGCAGAAGTGATCAGCATTAACTGATTGCTAGCTGAGTTTCTTGGCAGTGTGCAATCCTGACTTAATGATGTGTAAGATGCTGGTGCTTTCTGTATTTGCTGCTGTGTTACTGGTATCTTTCTGGAACGTTTCTTTCCAAATCAAACTGTTCCCTGGTAAACGGGACCAAAATCTGTCACGTCTGAAAACTAATTGTATTTTCCTTACTACCCTACCTTCTGCCAGTACTTATGGAAATCTTAGGTTAGAGACTTGAACCTAGAAAAAGCAGATAATTAATGGTATGTTAGTGGATAATCAGGCATATAATGTGTTCTGGTACGTGTTGCCCTGATGGGGCATACAGATACGTTGGGCAGTACCTGCTTCCAAGGCCTTTGCCTGGGTGTGAGTTCCCCATCTCTTGTGACTGTGCGATGTTGTTATTGATGATGGCTGCGAACTGCCAACACCTGACTGCAGCAGGGCAAGTCCTTGGGCTTGGTTTTTTTTTTTTAATCTCTTTAATTTTTTTGCAGTGTTGTCTGAGGATAGCACACAGTGGAAGTACTTTACTTTCTGTTTTACAAACTGTGACGGGCTCATCACCTTCTGAGGTCTAGTTCCTCTTTTCCCTATAGCAGGTGAGGTACGTCCCGTCCCCTTGGCACTGCGAGCCATGGTGCCAGAGCCCCTGAGCTCTGACTCAAACTGCTGCTTTCCAGTTTAGTAGAACATCTAAAGGACATTTAGGAGTGTGACCTGCCAAAGCCATTGCTCAGATAAATACTTGGTCATGAGAGAATACTCAGGGAATGAGGTAAAGTATTATCAAGCAAAGGAATGTAGAAAATACTTCTTACTGATTTTAAGATTTAATTTCTATAATGGAATCATAAAGCTTTCTTGTGCAGTATTGTGTTTTTTGTTTTAAAAATCGTATGAGCTGTTTGCTAGCTAGACTACCGCTTCGGCCCTACCATGTTAGAGCAGGTCACTAATGTATTGTAGAAACCAATTTGTGTCTTGACCATCTGTTTGCTGATAAGAGCCAGTTGCTGGAGCTTCTCATTGGCTCTCTATTCCAGGGAGGTTAAACTTAACCGGAAATCTGGCATATGTTGAATCTTAATTCTGTGCATTAATACAGATTTGAATACGGTTGCTGACTGATAGGTGGTCCCACTCCAGCTGCTAAGGGGGTGATGCGCAGTAATGGAAGCAGAACCAGAGCATAAGCTTTTGCAAAGTGTTCTGAAAATCAGCTGTTGCTTTTGGTTGTCTTCTTCCCTGGGAATAAGAAGCTTTTGCTAATTGCTTATAGGACTTAACGAAAGGAGGAGAGAAACGGATGGAAAGGCAGTGAGAAGGTTGCATTAGAAAGAAACAGGCAGGAAGGAGGAAAAGAAAGCTTTCTGAGCCATCTTCAAGGTGAGCATTGAAGTGAGGGGGACAGGACAGATAAGAGTTTGGGCTTTTATTTTGGGGCCTTCCATTGATGGATAAAATGGGAAAAAGCTGCTGGAGTGCAGGCTGTTTGGTATTTCATGTATAATGTTCACGTGCAAGGCTCCACCTGGTCTTCAACACTGTCTAGGTTTCATGCGGTAATTATTACCAGGATTTCTGAGAAGTGGAGCAGAGGCTTTCTGCTGAGATTTTTTTATTTTGTCAGTTCTCCAGCTCCAAGCAGACCTGTGAGTAGCTCAGATACATGCCTGGTCTCAGGAATGATTCAGGTAGGTATCAACAGGACAGACCCATCTGATCATGATCCTCAGATAAATTTAATCTTGTGCCACCTTCTACATTTGAGTTTGGCTTGTCCTTCATGGCAAAGCTGTGTGTGCTAGGTCCTGCCCTCAGGAGCTGACACGAGCTTTGAGGATTCTGTGTCGCTGTGTTGGGTGCAAGGTGGATCTTCTTTGCTGCTTATACCACGTTTAAAAGAACAACTGGAAGAAAGTGGTGTCTTGTCCTTGCTTTTGTTTCCCAAAATGTGGGTGATGATAGTGGACCTTTAGATGGGCTCGTCAGGCAGCAGGACCCTTAAGACTTCTGCCGCTCTGGGTTGCTGCTTGAGTGTCTCACTTGCGTGCCCCGTCTCTGCCCGCCCCTCGGAGGAGCGAAGCCCTCGCACCCGGGGGAAAACAAACGCGTCGGAAGCGCCTCTGGGCGCGCGACTGGTGCGGAGCGGCGGCCCGGGCGGCGCCGGGGGGTAGGGCGGGCGGGCGGACCCCCTCGGCGGGCCGGAGGCTGCGAGGCGTGGGGCGGCGCGGGGCAGAGCCCCCGGCGCCCACAGCGGGGCCGGGGCGGTGGGGCGGGCGCGTCCCGGAGCCGGCGGCTCGGCTGAGCGGCCAGGGACGGGAACGCCGCCGCCTCCACGAGCTTCGTGGGTTGCGGAGCGTTTCCCCGGCGGCCGGGCAGCCAAGACGCGCTGCGGTTCCGCCGAGCCGCCTTTCACTTGGGCGGGCGTCCCCATCCCCTTGCCGGCGTCGCGGCCCTACGGCCGGCCCGCCCGCCGCGGCTCCGCGCACGTAGATGTGTCACGCGTGTGTGTAAACGTAGGTACTTCCTACCCGCACGTGAGTTTCTAGCTAGTTGGGACTTCGCCTGCACAGCTCCGGATCTGCGCCTGTGTCGGGTCCTGCTGAGGCGCCGGCGGTAAGTACACGCCGCGTGGGGGCTTGGCACAGGGGCTTTTACGGAGCTTTTGGTAAGGTATCGTCTTAATCCATGCCATACGCTGAAAAAGTACAACGGTATTGTTTTGCATTCTGTCTTTTGATTAAGTTTTTTCCTTAAGGGGGGAAAAAAAAAAAAGGAACAAAACGGCACTTTGTGTTTCCAGAGGTCACGTAGGTAGGTTTGCTCTCCCTTCTGCAGTATGAGTCTAGAAAAAGACGTTTCTTGTTACAGATTGGTAAGACATACTGCTGTGGCTTTGTTCTTTAAGCTGTGCAGAATACGTCATTTCTTGCATGTTCTTGGGGTTTTCTGAGAGGTGTACAACTCAAATCCAGTTAGATGGTGAAAAATCTGATTTCACTACACAAACTTAGTGAAAATGAAGTGAAACTAAAAAAAAAAAACCAATAACATTTGCACAATCAGTAAAGAAGCAGCAGATCTTATCAGCAAGTAAAGCTGAAAGATGTATTTGGGTTTTTTTGCACAATGCCAGCCTGTAGTTTCAGACAAGTTGGTTTGACTGTATCCTTACCCTTCTGTGCTACTATGACCATTAACCATTTTGGAACATTCTCCAGCATAGTCTTTATGCTATCGGATAATGAAATAAAATCTCTGATGTATAAAGTTTGACACTGTAGACAATATATTCCTCTTGGCTATTAGTTTTAAAGATTCACATACCTGGATTCTACTTCTAAACCATAAGGTCCACTTCCATGTCTCTAGCAAATATTTTGTGGAGCGCACCGTTTCTACCAGTTCCACTGAAATGTTTGCTTGCAAACCAGCGCTCTGCATCTGTTAACAGATCAGATACAGTCAGGCAGCTTGTTTTAATCAGCAGTGGCGTGATTCAGGTCCTCAGCAGCGATGTGCTGAAAATAAGCAAGAAAAGTTCATTTGGTTGTGACTGTGCTGAAATAGTCTGTATTCACATTCTGTAGGTTTTGTGAAAGCAAGCTGATTTGTTGAACTGTAAAATGGAGATGATAGTGATTGATGAGCATACCTGGAAGTTCTGCGGAAATGGAAAACTTAGTTTAGAAGCAGAACAGGTATTTTCTTCTAGGCATGTTTCACAATGTACAGGCTGTTTGAATGGCTTTTAAATACTTAAAATGCTGTGTCTGTTTCCGCATTATAGGATGACCTGCCAGCTCCTTCCAGAACCACACTTAAAGGAGACTAAATGAAAGCTTTGCAGTGAAGTTTTTAGTTTGAACTCCAGATATAGATTTAGTAAACCATAATTTCTGAAAGTCTTAAATTACTGAAGTCTGAAGTCTAAACTTGTGGTAACTAGTGAGTTACTTAGTATCTGTCCCTTACAACTTTCTGCAGTGGATCAGAGCTTTAAAAAGCAATTCAGTGCAGCAAGAGCAGCTTTGTGCTAAAGGGATTTGAGGAGCTAGAGCCTGAGCTTTGTAAGACCTTGGTGTAGGTGCCCCTGTATCTCTGCTTCACAGTTCAGCCAGCTGTGCCAGGCTGCAGCAGCTCGCAGAGGAGCAGTGCCGTCGCATACATGCACAGGGTGACACTTCTGCACCCCGACAGTGACTTTTTTTAACCTTCTTATCAGTTTGTGTGCACAGAGCACTGTGGTCCGCGGCTGGCAGTACTACTTCCTATTTTGGCAACTTAAATATTTAGTCTTGAGGTTCTACATTTTTTGTAGGTTTAATACTTTTCTTAAGACCCTTTGTTTGTACTGTATAGCCTTGTATTTTATGCAGGATATACGATAAATAATAAAACCTTGGATGTTTCCACCACCCATATGTAAGAGTTGCCAAAGAATCATCTTGATTCTCTTCACCCTACTCCCTTCCCTTTTCTGACCAAATGGTGATGCCATTAAAATGGAGTATTACTGGAAATTACCAGAACTGTGGTGGAAGTATGAGCACTGCTGTACTTTCCATCAACTTAACATTATGTAGCTGAAACAGGCTTGGAGTGGAAATGGATGTGGCAGCCTCCTCTCCTTATTCTAAAAGGCATTGAAGACCAAGATAATGGGATAATGCTGCTTGTGCATACTTGATCTGAGTTCAGCCAATTATCTGGCATTGGGGATACTTAAGCTGCAAAGAAAAAATACAGCCAAACACAACCAGAAGTAGATTCCCTTGCTAATAAATAAGTTCTCTGGATTAAAAGCTTACTCCTTGAACCTTACAGACTTTTAGTAATAACTAAAGCTGAATTTAAAAAATGGCTTCTAAATGTATATTCTCGGTTCCTTAAAGCGGGCCATATAGCATTCTCTTCCAAGTACACGCAGTGCCCACAGAACTTCCTTAATAAACAAAATGTAAACCAGTTACTTCTGAGATAACTTGTTTCTGTAAAACCTCTTAAATGAACATCAGCTTCCATTGCATCCTCTAATAGTACCAGATAAAAAAGCTTTAGTTTAGGTTGAAATATTTGGCCATAATTTTGTATTATTTACGTGCTTCCTTTCAGTTTGTTTCTCTAAACTGATTTTTTTTAAATAATATCAATTAGCTATTGAAGACAATTAAAAGTGAACCAGAGTACTTACCTCGCAAAACTCCTTCTTACGGTTACATATTAACATTTTTGGCCTCTGCTGTGTTACACACCCTTTTTCTGCACTGGTATTTCTTTCTGAGCTGAGGTAACCTGAATGGGTTTCTTGGGTTACTGTGCAATCACTTGGCTGTGTTTTCCTCGGTGGCCACACGTGCACGCGGGGTGTGGAGGGGAACAAGGAACCGATTCCGCTCCCGAACCGGTGCGGCTCGTACGCACGGCTCGGCTGCCCGGCGCCCCTCCGCTGCCTGCGCCTTCCTCTTGGGAACGGGGCGGGAGCGCGCTTTTCCGTAACGCGAGAAATAAAAGCAGCACCAGTGGCTGATCCAGGCGAAGGGGCGGAGGGCGTTCGCGCCTGCCTGAGGCACCGGCTTGCAGGCAAGCAGGAGCGCTGCCGCGGGCGGCCCTCGCCCGGGGCTGCGCAGTCTGCAAGCCTCCGGATGCTCCTTTCGTGGTACGTTTAAAAAGCCTAAGCAGCGTGTGCAGGTCGGCAGCTGCTGCTGCTGCTGAATGTTTCTCAGCAGTAACAGTTTGAATGCAGAAAGAACATTTCAAGTGACTCGCCTGTTTGCTCTGCCGCCCGTGCCTGCGATCGGCGAGCGCGATAAACTCTGCTTTCGGAAGAGCGACTTCTGTGATAAGTTTCAGACTGTCTTGGAGAGATCTGTGTGTAATACCTCATCCTCGCTACCGGACGAGGGGAGCAGGGAGGTGAGGCGCTGGGCGCAGGCTGGCAGCCTGCCCTCTCCTCTGCGCGGTCCCGCCGGCGCGCCCGGCCTGTGCTCCCGCCTTCCGCTCCCGAGCGTGTCATTCTGGATGCTGATACCCCCCCCCCGTGCCCCGAACCTCTGCACAGAAATCCCTGTGCCAGCTCAGGAAAGCCAGCGGCAAAGCGGGCCGGGGTTCTGCCTCGGCAAACTCCCCTCGCCTCTCACCCCAGCTGGCTTTGTCCTGCTGTAGGACCTCCCTGCTGTAGGACTTTCCTGCTTTAGGTTCAGCCCTGGCCTATGGACTCGTCAGCCCGGCTGCAGATTCGGCTTCAGTCCTCCCGCAGTAGCTCACGCTGGTCGTGCCCTCCATGGGGCCTTTGCCCAGGAGCAGGGCAGAAGCCGTCGAAGTCTCCCGAACTGACTCCAACCCTCCAATAAGGCTGTGGTCAGTGTATTAAAACAGCTTGCTTTTAATGGCCAGGAGAGAGGCAGAAAACCGGTGGGGTGTGCCATGGATCACATTATGGCTTGCAGGTTAAATTTTGTAATGATCTTCTCATTAAACCACTGTTTGAGTTTTCCTTCGAAGCGTCCGCATTAATAATGAGTAACTCAGCTTGGATCTGATTTGCAGGTCGAGTTTAATTTTGAATCAAAGTGACTTAAAAGGTGATTTTAATCACAGTTTGAATCAGCAAAATCCTTGATTTAAAGAATTGATCTTAGATTTCATTATAAATATACAGGATTTTAGTAACTTTCTTGAGGCAAACTAGATTCTAATTGAGTAACAACTATTAAAGCATGTTAGCTTGCAAACAGCTGAAGCTTTTGTCCAAAACATTATCTAGGTGACATTTTATTTTATTAACTCTTTATTTAGGTAGCTAGTGTAATATATTCCTATATACTTAAGCAAATTCTTGACTTTCATTTTAAAAACTGTGAAGAACATATTCAGACTTGGTACAAGTTGCACTTACATAGAGGAATTTAAAACCAATTCAAATATACAAGCTGTCTTTAAGACAAACAGAACTTAAGATGTGCTGGATTGGGAAGAATTCTTAATGCATGCTTTTGCATTTGAAAGCAGTTTAACTGAACCAAATCATTTGAGACTTTTGGAACAGATGACTTCTCCCGCTCAAAGCTTATATTTACTGAGAGTGGTAGAGAAAAACACACTTCACAGTCCCTCAGTTTCTGATCTTTGTAGCCAGTATTGGTTGAACTGAAGTAATAAAATAGATTGAAATAAGGAAAAGAACCTTTTTGTCAAGGCCGTGTTTTTGGCACTTGCAAAGTTTTGATGTATTTGCCTGTGAGTGACTTGTGGCAAGCTAATAGCTCAACCCACTTGTAGAATACGCAATATGTGGTTAGTGCTGTCAAGGTTTTGGAGGGCTATATGGAAGGCTATAAAAGGTTGAGTGGTACAGAAGAGGTGAATGGGGATTGTTTGCTGTCCTTTCCCATAAAAAATGGGAAGTATCAAGCTTGTAAGAGCCACTCTCAAAGCAAAAGAAGGCAATTCTTCATGAAATGAGTAGCAGAACTGGGGAGCTCTCTGCTGCAGACTCTAGAAGTCTCTGTTGTCTTTCTAAGGCTGGGCTGACCAGTTTAGCTATTTCAGTTTCTTTTATTTTTAAAACTTCAAACAACATTTTGTCTGAATCTTCACATTTCTGTGTACTTAAATATTACGTATTTCAGAGTTGTTTATTAAAGGTGCGTTGTTTTTTGTTTTTTTAAGTTTGAACCTGCCCTGATTAAGATAAACATCTCTGATTTGGCTGCAGAAGAGAAGACCTGGAGAATAAAGTCCTGCAATGTGTTAAACTGTGATGTGCCAGGAAATATGGGATATCCTATCACACATCTCTTGTGCCTGGTGTGGACTGGGGCAGGACCACTGAGGATACAGCTGCATAGCTCTGTCACAGCTGCACAGCTCCCCTGAGGCCAGACTAGTTCTGCTGGGAGGACTTAAAACAAAATGAAGGAGTGACATCAAACCACTGTCTGGAAGGACCCTGGCGTGACAAGTGCTTTTTGTACATAGGCTGGTACAGACAGCCGAGAGCTACATCTCTGCTCTGAAGGACTGGGATGCAAACTAGCTCCAGTTCAGCTACCGCTTTGATGCAGCTTCCATTTGGACATCTCCAGAGTCTGCCCTGTGACCCTGAGACCTCAGCTGGATGCTTTTCTACTCCCTCCTGCCTTACCTCAACATCTCAAGACATCTTTTCAAAATCATTTGTCATTTGAGATCTGCTGTGTGACAGTGAGTGTTTGTACTGTGATTATTTTGATGCAGAGTTATGGATGTGTGATTTTTGGGGTGTACTACTTCAAATGAAGATGGGATCTCAATAAGCTAAAGCATTTAGAATAAGTTTGTAGTTGATATTTTGTATTTCTTCAAGCTTGTTCTTCAGATGAGACACAAAAAGTATCTGCAGATCTCTTTATTCTCCTGTCACTGCAAGTGAAAAATATTAATCTGTTGAGATAATTGCGCAGTAAGATTCGTGTTCAGAAAACCTTCCCTATAATTTTCACAGAGTTTTTCTTTTTTTTTTTTTTTTATTCCCCTGCCATTCTTGCCCAAAATGCTGCTTCTATTTGCAAGCATTTGGGCTGTTCTGTAAAAGCATCATGTCAAGCTCAGCAAGTCCCTTACTGCCTTGATGGGTAAGAGCGCAGCCGTCTCGGCTGGGCAGGGTTCCCAGCACTCGGCTGCTTGAGTAGCTGTTGCCTGCACCTCCTCGGGGACATCCGGTCACTTACAGACTTAATTTGACTTTTGAGTGCTTCCTGGGTGTGAAGGGGAAGGTACTGACTGCTCAACTCCACCATATTGCCCTGAACAGGGAGTGGTAGGCATTGAATTCCGGTTGACTCCTTATGATGGGTCTGAATTGCTGGGGCTCTTTTATTTTTAGATGAAGGGATGCTCTGTAATATTTCAGCACAAGGGGTGATTTACTTGTTTCCCTTTCCTTCCACTGCTTGTCCTTAAGTAATTGTTCTTAGTTCTAACTATATATTTGAATTTGATCATAGAATCGTAGAATAGTTTGGGTTGGAAGGGACCTTTAAAGGTCGTCTAGTCCAGCCCCCCTGCAGTGAGCAGGGACATCTTCATCTAGACCAGGTTGTTCACATCCCAATCCAGCTGGCCTTGAACACTTCCAGGGATGGGGCATCTACCACCTCTCTGGGAAGCCTGTGCCAGTGTTTCGCCATCCTCATTGTGAAAAATTTCTTCCTTATATCTAGTCTAAATCTACCCTCTTTTAGTTTAAAACCGTTATCCCTTGTCCTGTTGCAACATGCCCTGCTAAAAAGTCTGTCCCCATCTTTCTTATTCTGATGCTTTAAGTAATATGTTCTTTTATGAAAGAAGTGTCTGCCTAGGTTCTTGAGGGTAATAAAATGGACAATGTCAAGCGGCCTGCTTTCGTGTTGACCACTAGGTGTAAGGTGGGAACCAAGAAAAAAAGACCAAGGAGCTAGTTCAGAAAAATGAAATACTAAAAAAAAAAAAAGAAATCACTTTGCTGAAAATCTTAACTGTGGAATAGTGGAAGGTGATTTTAGAATTAGATAATACAAAGATTGCATGAGAGAAATAACACAAGTAGCATAATTTAAATTACGGAAGGTGGACCTTTTTATCTGAAAATTCAGAAGGAACATTTAATATGTATGTTGCTTGTTAGCCAGCCTGCTGGGGATTGCTTAATTTGCTTCCCAGTCCCTGGAGAGATGAGAGATAACTGTTAAGTAACCACAGGGTAATAATAGACTAAGCGAACGTACCAGATCTTTATCTGTGATCAGTTTTATCTGCCGAGGTGAAAAGCTTATGTTTTTTCATATCTTTTCGTATCTTTCTGCCTGTAACCACTTCTAGGTTGTTTTTCTTTTCAGCCCCACTCAGTCTATCGCTCTGGCGCTCGTGACAGCCTGAGGCTCACCAGGAGCTTCACAAAAGCCATTAGCGTCGCTGCCTCTCCTGCCGCTTTGTAGCCCCGTGCTTCCTCCTCTCGGTCCTTAGCCAGGCACAGGTTTGCCACTCTGTGTCGTATTGAACGTGATTAGGGTCTTGTGCCGTGGTTGGGTTCCCAGGTCTTGCTAAAGCTACGCCGTATCTATTAATGAAGTAATTGTTAAAACCCTTATTCAGATACTGGCAGCGAATGCGAGGGCTAGTGATGATGAGGCGCAAACTCTCCCTACGGGGCTGTGAGACCCGCATGGGCTCTGCTCACCACGAGTGATTGATGCCGGAGCTGCCTCTGTAAATTAGTTCGAGTTCAGTTTGGTTCGTAATAAAGGCAGTAAAATTGCCAAGGCAGCTGACATCGACCTCACCGGAGTAGCTGAAGTGTGATGTAATCTGGAACACTGCCTCCCCTTCCCATCACGGTTAAGAGCCCTGTGTCCAAAATACCGCTGAGTGGGCATAAGAAAAAAAGCCCAGCACTGCCGCTGGTGCTGGGGCCTGCTTTACCCGTGGTTGGGTAGGGAGCTGCGTTTTGGTTTTGAAGATAATTGGGCTGTGTGTGCTCGCAGGGCTCTGGGTTGACAGCCCAATAAAACGGTCCCTGGCTTCAGAGTAGTTGGACACCTAGAAAGTATCTTTATTCCTTTTCAGCACGCTTCCTTAAATCCTGTCGCAGTAAGTAACAGGCGTGTGCTCAGAATATATATGCCTGTAGCATCTTATATACGTACATTTTTACATTCATTAATATATAATTGAAAGCCCCAAAAATATTTTTCCAGTAATAGGCCTTTTATTGCTTAGTCAGTAAAATGGAAGAGTTATGATTTATGCTTCCCCCTCCTGACTGGATACATTGAGAAATGGAAATAATGATGGGGTTGTGGCTCAAACATGGGATTTCACAGCAAGAATGGCTTGGCTGTTGCTCACATTTTCTTTGTGACCTCCAGAAAGTCACTTTTAACCTCTTAACTTCCACTTTGTTGCCTGTACACTATGACTGCTAGTGCAAAGGGACTGTGCTGGGGTTTTGTAAGCAGGTAAGTCTTTTAAAAATTCCTGATTCATCCAAGCATCATGCACTGCAGTCCTCTAGTGGACAGAATATCTCCTTCTGCATTAACTCTGTACAACATGAATTTTTACTTAAGACCTCCAAATATATACACTCTCATGTCCCTGTCCCATCTCCTCCCTGCCCCCTCTGTAAAAAAAAAAAAAAAAAAAGGCAAGCTGTTAGGTATGGTAATTGAAGCAAGGACCAATAGCTGATTTTTAATCCTTCTTTCTTTTTTCCCTTCCACCCTTCCTAGGATGCAGGGGCTTTAATCCAGGATGAACGAATGCTACTATGATAAGCGCATGGACTTTTTCTATAACAAGACAAACACTGACACAGTAGATGAGTGGACAGGGCCAAAGCTTATTGTTGTTCTGTGCTTTGGGACATTTTTCTGCCTCTTCATTTTCATTTCAAATTCATTGGTCATAGCAGCTGTGGTCAAGAACAAGAGGTTTCATTTTCCCTTTTACTATCTCCTGGCCAACTTAGCTGCTGCAGACTTTTTTGCTGGAATTGCCTATGTCTTCTTGATGTTCAACACTGGCCCAGTGTCCAAGACGTTAACTGTTAACCGCTGGTTCTTGCGTCAGGGTCTTCTGGACACCAGCCTGACAGCTTCCCTGGTGAATCTCCTCGTCATAGCTGTTGAGCGGCACATGTCGATAATGCGGATGAAGATCCACAGTAATCTCACGAAGAAGAGAGTCACCTTTTTAATTATATCCATTTGGGCCATTGCTATTTTCATGGGTGCTGTTCCTACCCTGGGCTGGAACTGCCTCTGTGACATTACTGCCTGCTCATCCTTGGCGCCTATTTACAGCAGAAGTTACCTGGTGTTCTGGAGCGTCTTAAACCTAGTCGTCTTCTTCATTATGGTGGTGGTTTACATAAGAATCTACATGTACGTCCAGAGGAAAACGAATGTCTTGTCGTCACACACTAGTGGATCCATTAGCCGTAGGAGAACCCCTGTGAAGCTTATGAAGACTGTCATGACTCTCTTAGGTGAGAGACTACAAACCATGGTGTGCAAAGCTGGCAGTGCCAATGGATGGGTTTGTGCATTGGTTTGTTTTTGCCCCCCCCCCTTTTTTTAAACAAAACAAACCCCCCCAACCCCCTAAACCAAACCAAAGTAAAAAAACCCTTACCAAACTTTTAAGTGCTGGCGGCATTTAGACTTCTGTCTGCTTTAGACAGTGGAATAAGTGTTGCACCACGCAGAAACGCGCAGTAGAGAACTGGGCAACACGCAGAAGAAAAGTGTCTCTCTTTCATAGGCAGCTTGTTACAAACCACAAATTATCTACAGTTGTCTCTTTTTGGGGTGTGGGGGGTGGAAATACAAAATCGCTTTGGAGGAAGGCTCATGAAGATTCACAGCTAGTGAACATTGTCAAAATAGTGTTCTTTAATATCTGCATGAGGCCATGGATCCTGCGGCTGGATGTGGATAGTTTTCTTTGCACTTCTTCCTCTTGGCTGTTTCCTAAACATACTACCTTCTTTCCCTGGAAACGCACCTTCCCTGGGGAAAGGAAAGGATGCCTGGTGGGTCTGTGACTTTAGCAGAGATTCGCTTTGCCAGGGAAGAGTTCACCTTTGTTCTGTGAAGATTGCATAGTGCAAAATACTTTCAGATGATGATACAGTATGGCCTTGGATCTCTAGATCATAACATGAGATTTGACCTGGATTCTGCCCTTGAGACACTGTTGACATTTGGGCAGCTCAGATCACTTCATCAGCCAGTTGCGAGATAGCTGCTTATTAAATTAAAGATGCACAGAGTGGATGACTGTTCATTGGAATAAAATGCTAGCTGTAGCAGTCAATTTTCCCCAGGAAGACTTGAATCTGAGTGAAATGTTTTCTGGAAGCCAGGCATCATGCGAGTGTGGCATATGCGGCTTGCTGCAGGCGGAACTGGGGCAACACCAGGACACTTGTGAAGCTGGGCTCAGGTAGTGGGGGACTCTAAAACCGCAAATATGGTTTTACTGCTCTGACAACTCTTCTGATGTTGTATGAGCCAGCACAAGAAAGCTGGAGCTTTTAGGAAAGCTGGAGCTTTTAGGAAAGCTGGTGTCCATGTGTACCTGGGACACAGCTGTGTCGTCCTGCAGTGTGGTAGTACTAGAGAGCTCTGGGAGGAAAGTTTCACTTTTCATGGAGCTAGGAGCTGCCAGGGTAGGAAGTGCAGGCTGAGGACACTTTCTTCCCCTTGTGGTCTATGGATGCTGTTTGCACAGTCTGGTATCTGGTTCTCCTTTTTCTTTCTTTTTTTTTTTTTTTTTTTTTTTTTTTTTGTTTCTGAAATAATAGTGCTGTAGTACACAACACCTTTGTCTACCAAATGATGTTTTAAAATGCTTTAGAAGCTGAGATCTGTTAAACTTCACAGTGCCTGACCTTGGAAAAGAAAGTGGACTGATGGGTCAAGCAACCACAAGGTTCTTATACTTCTGTGTCTTCTGAAGTTGGCTTGTCCACTGCTAGAGCCTTTTCCTTCCAAATCCCTCCCCAGTTGTCCTTTTTTTTTCCCCCCCTTGACTCTATGGCACCTATAGAGAGACAATGTGCTGGTTGTTCCTGTCCCCCCCTTGACTTGCAGGGGCAAGATTCAATCTTTTGCCCTGCCTGAAGCTCTTGTGCAGTGAAACTTAAACTGCTCACCTGGAAGGAGAAAATCCCTGCAGAAAAACTCTGAATTGCTCTAAATATGATCCTGCCCTAATGCATAAGCGTCAGGTAGACTGTAGTTCGCTGCATTGGAAAGGGACAAAAAGAAAAGCGCTTTTAAAAAGCAGTTCTCTGAGCATTTCTATTGAAGGCAGAACTGCAGGCTGCGTTCTGGGAAGTCACGTAAAAGTAAAGCATCATGCATAGTCTTGTCTATTTTATATGTATATTTATATAGTTAATATTACTTCGGTTTTGTAAAAGCCAAAACTGGAGGTTGCGGAGTGGGTGTTGGAATAACGCTGCCAGCCGTCGGTGCCACCGGTGCGTGTTCACAGGTCGGAGCAGAGAGGTGGTCCACGCGCCGGGGAGGACAGCCACGGTGGCCGCTAGTCCCTCGCGGTCCTTTAGCCTGTGGCAGGTCTTCAGTGTTCACCACAGTTGTGCCGCTGCGTGGAAACAAACCCCCCTTTAAACTTCATTTTCAGTTGAGAGAGGGGCCTTAGGACTACAGATTGAATTAAAGATCAGCATTAACTTTCTCCTACTCGCAGAATAAGGCTTTTCAGCCACGAGATTAAACTGTAATTTGCGCAAAGCATTTAATGATACTGTATGCCGGGCCAGGCAAATCTAACTTAGAAAGCCTCAGTGCTACTTCAGAGATCATAATTTTGTGTATTTACTTTGTCAGTCAGAAACAAAACCAAAACAGAGCCTGCTTCCAAAGAAGTCGAATTAGTGCGTGTGTTGCTGGGTGCAAGACTTACCCCAAACTCCCGTGTCAGAGAAATTGTATCTTGGCATGTTCCTTCATATAAATTCTGCAAAGTTTGACTTTAAGAGGCTTTTTATAAATGTTTATTTCTAAGAATGAGAATTTACTTTTTAAAACAGTTTGAAATGTGCATTTCTGGCCAAATCGTTCAAGCACAGCGTGCAAAATGTATTTGAAACTGAATAGCATGTTTTCCCGGCTTTGCGATTACCAAAGGAGTCACCAAGTGACCAAAGCGATTTTTCTAAAATTCTACTTACATCCACTGATGCAACAACCTACAGCTATAGGCAGCACATGGATTTTGCCCAAGGCGGTTATTTTTCACGGCTTGTTCCAAAACATCTGAAAATGCTTTGGCGTACATGCCTGATACAGTCTTTAAAAGGGATTCTGAGACGCTCTGTTGCTGGATGAAGCATGTTGAGAACCAGAGTTCTTGTTAATGTGCTCTGTTGGTTTCATGGGAGGTTCAGGACAAAGTCCTGCTGCCCCGTGGCCGTGTGGAAGTAGGCTGCGTGGAGCTGGGTGCTGCGGGCATGCTGCTGCTCCTCTCTGCCTCCGCCTCCCTTCTTGGGGCTGGCTGCCCCTCCAGCAAAACATCGCTGTCCTCTCTTGGGTGTTCTTCTGTGGTCCTACGGTTAAGAGTTGGGGGAATCTGCGTTTCAGTGTGACTTCATGGATTCGAGGTGATCACAGCTGCAAGTGGCTTTTTGCACCACCCTTTGGGCTTGGATGGCCCTTTCCAGAGGCTGCGACTCAGGTTCCCGTCACCTGCCTTTTTCTACTGTAACCCCTAAAATGGTCCACCACAGGGTAGGAGCAAGGCTTTCCCTTTGGCACGCTAAACTGTAGGAAGTTATCTGGTTGAAACTGGAAGATGTGAAACCTAGCAAAAAGGGCTCAGATCCTCTTAGGCTGACCTTGTGGCATAGTCCCAGCTAAGCCTGTGACTGTAACTTTGAAGAAGGGTGGCTGCAGGTGTGTGGGGACGTGATTTTCAGGTGGTGTGTATGTGGGAGCTCACCTGAACCGGGCAGTGAGATTCCTACTGAAATAGCAGCTTTGGGACAGATTATTTTAAGTTTCGGTGAATTTATAGTTTAATTGGTAACTTGCTGTTTTAACTTGGGTGCGCATGTGGCAAAGGCAACTG
This sequence comes from Phaethon aethereus, assembly GCF_964289735.1. NCBI lineage: Eukaryota > Metazoa > Chordata > Aves > Phaethontiformes > Phaethontidae > Phaethon > Phaethon aethereus. The sequence goes on from NC_138584.1 coordinate 19,452,958, forward strand.
GAAGCTACTGCAGTCTTGTCTCTCCCCCCCCACCCCGAGCATTGGCATGCTCGGAGACAGCTTTGATGTGCAGAGTCTTACAACATGATGCTGCCAAAGCATCAGTAGTCCTTCCAGGTACCCAGGAATTCATTTTCAAGCAGAGGTGATGTAATCAACAAGAAAATCCATGTTTAAATCTCATGGAAAATGCTCAAACTAACCTTGAGGCATTGTGACACTTGATGTCCCATAATGCGGTGGGAAGACTCAGAGCTGTGCTTCTGATCCATGTTGCAGCCAGGCTGTATTTCACGTCACCTCTGTGAATTTTAGAGAGTCCCACGAATTAAATTCTTTTTGGAGTGTGGCACTCTGTCAGGAAGAAGAGCTCTTATGGGATAAAAACTCTGCAAACACAAAAATCGCAAAAGGGCCAAGAAAAAGGTATATATTTATGCTTAACCATGGTTCCCTCAAAGTTCTCTGGTAAAAATAGCGAAATCCAAGTGCGGCTTCGAGTCAGAGCCATGCCTCACTTTCATCTCTGCGGTGCTAAGAGCAGGGTGTGAATCGCTTGCGTTGTCTCCATAGACAGCAAAATGTATTTTTGAAGGAGTCAAAGCAGCGGCCCCATGAAAGCATTGGCCAGTAACTCCGACACTGCCATGGCATCGCCGCCGTCCTTGCCCTCAGTCATGGGGTGGGGGAAACGTGCAGAGAGATGCCTGCAGATGACTTTTATCTTCCCATACTTTTGCCACCGACACCTTTTAGGGTTTTGCCTGTATAGGTAGACAGGGATATATCCTAGGAGTTTACGGACTAATCCTGCCTGCAGTCTTGGGGTTTTGTTTGAAGGAGAGATTTCTGTGCCTTTTGTTTAAATGTGGCTTCGGGATCTGTTTCCTTTCCTGCTTCCATGAAAGCAGGGTTGGACCTTGCATGCTTTGTGGTAGAAGCGGTCAAAATGCTTTCAGTGCTTGTTCTAAGGAGGGATTATTACCATCTCAATTTCTGCATGGAGCTGGTATGTTAGTTGCCAGTGACCCTTGGTAGTTAGCAAAAGCTCTCTGCCCAAATACTTACCGAGACACTCAACTAGACGCAGTATTGTTGCCTGGGTGGTCTGGTTCTAGCACTTGTTCAAATGGGTGGGATTTGCCAGTGAACCCCAGGGTGATAAATCAGTACAGTGTTTTCTGCGTTGTAGACTGTAAGAGAGAGTTGGTGTCACGACTGCTGACTCAGCACACCAGAGCCAAACCAGCATGTAATATAGAGACTGACCAGGGAAAACAAGTGTTGCGGTAGCAGCTTGCAGCTTCCCATGCCAGTGGGCAATGGAGGAATGTTACTGATGTTAAGCAGTATCTCAAAACTAACACCATTAAATTAGTACTTAGCATCACAAAAGTCTTGGTACAGCAGAGTAGAAAATGCAGTTTCTGAAGGAGGTGGTCTCTCGCCTTTCTGTTCTGTACAATGTTGCCTGGAACATAGTAAATCAGTTGGTTGAGTTTTGCCTGGACTCCAGGAGCATGGTTTTGCAGCAAGATCCACGGTACCTCATCCCGGATACATTTTTCAGTGATTCTAATGCTTACTAAATCACATGAGTTCACTTGATATACCATTATAAGCCTGCCCATCAAGTGGGCACAGTGTCCATTAAAATCCATGATGGGGAGAAGTGTCCAGTGCTGCTGAAACCAGCCTTGGGCACAGCGCAGCCGGCGGGATGGCTGGGCTGCCGCCGGGTCCCGCCGTGAACCGGGCTGCCCTCCCTCTGCTTGCTCGCACAGCTCAGATGGGGGAAATCCACCAGCTTTAAAAAAGTGAGCTGGGCTTGCTTTCCCTACCAATATTGTTGAACAGATACCAACCACCCCAGGAGAGCTTTTTAGCATGTAGCTGCTATCATCCTTATTTGTTTGATTATTTTTTCTAAGCCCAAAAAAGGGGAAACTCTGCTGTTATAAATGATTGGAATTTCCTCAGTACGTTGTTCAAAGTGCAGAGTTGTAATTTACTATTTCTGTATGTCAGACAGCAATTGTGGCTTGTGCTAAGTTAGTATTACCACGCATATGGCTGCTGCTTCCTGGGGCTGGAGGCGAGGGATGACAGGCTGCGGAGCCGGCGGGAGGCAGGAGGGCAGGCGGGGCAGCTCGGGGCCCTCCCGAGCTCCCGGCCGCGGGCTGCGTGTGGTCGCGCTGCTCCCCGTCCCCACCAGGCCTGCCCACACCCCGCCCTCCTGCTGGGGACCTGCGGTAACGTGGAAAGATGCAAAGGCGATGTTGAGTTTCCTTGTAAGCTGGGGGGTTTATGCTTGCTTCATGTTGCCCTCGCTCTAAGATCTCTTCTTCCTTATTCCCCCTTTCTTTATTTTTTTGTTCTTGGGGGGCCGCTGGGAGAGGAGAGCGTTACCTACTTTGTCTCTTTCAGCTTTTATTATCACCTCGTGTCTCGCTTCTTCCTCGCAGGGGCTGTTGTCATTCCTGCCTCCCTGCTGAAACACGAGGAGAACTCTGCTGCTCCTGGGCTTGTCCTGCAGCTTCATTTTAGAGAAATGCTTCTCTTGCAGAGTTTTCTTGTTCCCCCATCACTACACTTCTTACTTCCTCACCCTTTTTGTCTTTTTTTTTTTTTTTCTTCTTATTCCACTCTTTGCTGCTTTTCTTTGCCCTGACTGCTACATCCTTTGGTTCACCTTCTCTAACTCATCTATTTGTCTCTTTCTCTCTTTTCATTTACAGCTGAATTTGTTTCCTGGATCCAAGTTGTTGGGTCTCAGGTACCCGTCACGCACAGCCCGGGAGGGAGCAGTGAGCTGCTGCTTCGGCCGGGGAGCCGGCAGTGCTTGTGTGTCGCAGTCAGCGGCGGCTAGTTGTGGGATTTCCAGCCAGGACGTGTTTAAATTATGTGACTCTTGTTTTACGAATTGGACAGTGTGCCCGTAGCTCTGCAGAGTCAACTGTAGTGTGACAGAGGACATGGCTCTTCCTTGGATCTTGCTGGGGCAGGGTTGGGAGTGGGCCACCTGGTATCTTCTCCTCCAGCACAGGAGAGAAAGATGAAGAGAGGAAGTCTGCATTCAGCGTGCCAGTTCTCTGCTCGTTAGTGCTCCGGAGCTTTTGTTTATTTATCAGCGTGGACAAGTCACTATTGTGATGACTTTTTCCCACTTGTGTTCGAGCTGATGCTGTCAGCAGCTGGATTCTTGCTCCCTGCGGCCTTCCGAGAGCTGTCCTGCCTTGTGCTCAGGGCTTGGCAGAGAAGCTGTAGTAGATATAATTTTGCTACTGTGATTAGAATTTTGTCCTCTCCTACTTTTATAATTTTTTGTGTAGCATTTTGATGAACCCAATAATCTTGTAAGATGCAAAAAAACCCCCAAACTCCTAGCAGTTTGAAGTCTTTTTTTTCTTTTTTTTTTCCTCTCCTTTATTTCTAGGTGCCTTTGTTGTCTGCTGGACCCCTGGCCTGGTTGTCTTACTGCTCGATGGTCTGAACTGCACCTACTGTGGGATTCAGAATGTTAAAAGGTGGTTTCTTCTCCTGGCCCTGTTGAACTCTGTCATGAATCCAATAATTTATTCGTACAAAGATGATGAGATGTGGGTTACCATGAAAAGGATGATTTGCTGCTCCTCTGAGGATAAGAGCCAGGACAGACGCTCATCGCGGATCCCCTCGACAGTTCTCTGCAGGAGCACGGATACCTCAGGGCACTACATTGAGGATGGCATTATTCAAGGGACAATTTGTGGAAAAGGAGATCTTGGTGGCAAGGGAAACTCCTGAGCTATTCAAGGGACTGACTTGGCTGGAAAAGCAGAGGGGGAAGGGAGAGGTTTTGTAAGAGAAGATTGACTGGCAAAGCTAGTAAACAATATGTCCACTTTGTTCCAGAGCCTAAACTCCAGTGTTAACAAAAGTTCTTATAAATAATTGCCTGATGGAAAAACACTTTGTAATGAAGAAAACTTTCTGTGCTGCCTTCTTTCTCCTTTTTTTTTTTTTCTTATAAGTACATGGAATTGTTTTTTCTTATGAATGGAATAAATACATCTCAGAGACTTCTTGTGCATGGAAGTAAAATGTAAGCAACGTGGTGAGACCCTCCTTAAGCTCCTACAGAGAGAACAAACCTGCCTTACTGTGCAGGCTTGGCATTCATCAAGTATTTATGCTTTGAACAGTTTCTGTGCATCTTGAGGAGTATTGTAGGCTGGGTTGGACAGAATTGTGACCTGCTTTTTTGGTTTACGAAGTTCATGAAATAGTTCATACCTTCTTTCTTTCTCCTCTTTGTCTTGCTTCCAAAATAGGTAGTTTGATGGTTTATTAAAGCTCTGCCAGAAACCTGGCTGTGAGGGGAAGCCCAGACCAGATACTGGTGTGCATGAGTATGTCCGACCACGGATTGTCAGGATCTGAGAGTACAAAAAGCACAAAAGCCATTATTACTTCCGTAGGGGAGGAATGCTGCAAGGAGATCCACTGCGCTCTCTGCTGCTGTTGTGTAGGCAGACGCTGAGGGCAGATTAACAGAAGAGCAGTGTGGCTGTGTTCATTACGCTCATTGCTTACTTCCCCAGGTAACATCAAACGGGTGTACTCACCCCTCTTTTACTGCTATGCCACTGAGAGAAGTAAAATCCAGAACTCTTGTTTTAAGAGGGCGAACTTCTAAGGGAAGTTTCAATATACATATATACAGGTTCAATCAAGCTATTTAAAATAGAAATTTATTTTACAGCAAAAAAGCCTGAAACCAATCTAAACCCCTACAAGAGGACAGTATGCATTGATTGTCTGACCTTGTCTGACCACGTTTAACCTGTGATTTGCAAGCAGATCTTACTGGAAGGTACTTGAGGAAGAGGCTGTGAAACAGCAAGCAATGAAGGGCTTTCAGGATTGTCACTAATCAAGTCTAGCGTTGATGGGGTATACGCTAATGGAGGACCCAGCAACTTAAGGCTCTAGGGTGAAGTTTTTTAAACTTAAACTTTTAAATTAAAAATGGGAATGTAGATTTCTCAGTACTTTAAAAACCTGGCTCCTGCTGTCTAGTTTCAACAGCAGTGGGCTCCCTGCTACCCACCTTAATTTCAAGAGGAGCTACCTGTGTTGTGTCACAGAGACAGTCTGATCCCTGGTATTAAAGCAGGTGACCATGACCAGAGGTCACTTTGGAAAGTTTTGGAAGCTTTGAGTACTTGGAATTGTCAGAGAACAACACCAGGAGCATTTTTGTATGAGGCTGAAAGACAAAGAGCAGCTTGTGGGTTGGGCAAATTTTTCCTTTGGTGCAATGTGCACGTAGATATCTGGGCTGTTGGTCAAAGCAGAACCAGCACTTGGCTCAAAGGCCAAGTTGCAGTTTTGTTGTAGCAGGCACTGGGGGATTTTGTAGCAAGCCTTAGCTTGTGAACACAGCAAGCCCTTGTTCAGAGAGCTCTCATATAATATAAGTTACCTTGTAGGACTATGGCCTAACATTTCAAGGTAAATGCTGTATTTGTGACTAATGCTGGAAAGGTTTACACATGTTTTTTGCCATTATAATGCAATGTTCTTGTGCAAATACTACTTTGTTAGTTTGGTGTTTTGAAAAGTATGTAAAGTGATGCTTTCTAGAGCCAGTGGCATTGCAAAGACATAGCACGCAAGCACTCCTGTCCCTACAGCTACCTGCAGTGCACAGTTTGTGTTAATTAGGCTGAAGCTCCATATACAAAGCTAACAGAAAATAAAACGCTACTTCAAAATAAAATACTTGTTTTGTTTCCTGTTTGGATGGTGACTGAACATTACCTGGCACTAATGTCAGCAGTAGATGGCTGCTGTTACTCTTACTTGTTTCCACAGTTCCATCCACGCTAAAACTGAATCAAACTGCAGATAAAAATGAAGATGGGGAAATGTTGTTTCATGTTACCGTGAGCCAGTGAGCGGGGAGGAATGTTTCAATAAAACTTTCATGTTTACTAGCAATACTAGGCAGTATAATACGTGGTTGAAGCAGGCCCTGAAGAGAACTTGGGTGAAGATCTGGAACATCTTCAGGAGTGGAGAAAGCACGAAGTCTTTCCTGCAAAGCTTGGGATTCAGGCTGCAGAATAACTACACGTGGATGATTTTTCCAGGTAAGCAGGAAAAGGTGACTCCTGTAAAGGTAAAGGACTGCACTGCCTGTAGAGCACCTCATACAGTGGACTCCTGGTCTGGGTTAAGATCTGAGAGGTATGATCAATCCTTCTGCTACAACTGAGTGGGAGGATTTGAGGTCTGTGCTCTCATTCTTTCTGTTGTCTTATTAAAAAAAAAAGGCAACAAACCAAGCAAACCAGCCCCTAAAAGCTTGCAAACTGGTGCTCTGTGAAAGGTATTATTTGCAGTGACATGCCCTCTGTTTCAGCATGGTGCTTCCCTCAGAGCTGCTACCTCATTGTCTACTACTATAAATTGCAGTGGGACATGACTGGAACAGGAAACTGATCTTGCATCAAACTTTCCTACACGCTGCTACACCAGAGACTGTGTAATGTTTCCTATATCTGACTGTCTAAACATCCAGCTACTCACGTAGCCAGGAATTTCTTTTTAACTCCATAAACATTTATCAGAGTGGTTTGTCTCAAGGAAAACATTAAAGCACTATTTGTACTTGAGTACCAAAAAAAAAAAGAAAAGAAAAAAAGCAAAGGGCAGTTGGTGAAGGCAAGTTCTATGGCCTTTCCCTGTTGCCTTTTTCACTAATATCGCAGAATAACAGATATTTGTTGACTTTGCATGTGCCTGCTCGTATTTATGTATTCCAGTGTACTGATGTGCGAGATGAAATTCATTCTTTGGGGAAGGCTTTAGCGTGAACACCCACAGAAACCCGAGGACATTAATTCTTAGGAGGCAGAGGAAAGCAAGAATAGAGTTACCATTAAGTTGGATGCTGTAAGGTTTTGCGTGTTTCTGGTGATGCTGGAGGCCTTTCTGTGTCTGAGCGAGCCTTGAGAGCTGCTGTATTGCAGTAAATAGCAAGCAGATACTTCCAGTACGACGTCTTCACAGCAATTAAGGTTTGAAAACCTTTGTGATAGTCTCCTCCTTTTCCCCTCTCCAACTGCTTATCTCTCAAACCAAAGTTGCTCTTCCAGTTGATCAGTAGGTCCAGGAAGAAACGCTCCACGGCTTTTCCCAGGGCGAAGATGTATGGTCTGTCCTCCGCGGTTAGCTCTCCCATAAAGCCTGTGTGGTCACGATCATTAGAGATGCTTTTCAGAGAATTATTATTAAAGGCCGGGAACAATGGGGTTTTATTTTACACGATAGAGCTTTTGAATCTTTCAGGGTAAGCAGCTAGACTGATCATTGTTTAATAACTGTGTGCGTGGGAGAGAAGTTTCTCTAATATCTGTGCTGTCAGTTTGACCTAGGTGGTGTGGGTGATGAGTCCCTCTGGGAGAGCAGCCAAATTGCTACAGCTCGAGTGGCTCTGCGGCATGGCTTCTCCGCTGCTCTGGGGCTGCTTTACCTAACTGCTTTTCCCTCGGTGTAGGTTTTTTTGGGTTTGTTTTTTTTTTTTTCAGTAATTACTGCAGACTGGTGAAATACGTTGGTATTTGTGCATATGTCAGTTTGTGCACGTATTTGTGAACTGCAATAATTCCTGCAGCTATGTGACACGATGGTGTCTTTCTCTGATCAGATCTATATTTTATATCACAGAATCACAGAATCATTAAGGTTGGAAAAGACTTTTAAGATCATCAAGTCCAACCATCAACCCAACATCACCAAGCCCACTAAACCATGTCCTGAAGTGCCATGTCTACATGTTTTTTGAATGCATCCAGTGATGGTGACTCCAACACCTCCCTGGGCAGCCTGTTCCAATGTTTGAATACTCTCTCAGTAAAGAAATGTTTCCTAATATCTAGTATAAGCAGGTTTTTTTAACTTAAAATTCTATTCCAAGTAGCAGTTAACTAGGAGGAATACTTCTGCTACGATTCCTTCACAGTTTTAGTGAACTCTGCATGAAGGTTTCTAAACTACTGGTTATTGGAAGCTGAAGGAGGCAGGGTCATTTTAAACTTTTTGTATTTCTTATGCTCTTTCCCCATAGTTCTGGCTATTGGCCACTATCCTAGAAGGTGCAGTGCAGGGTCAGCCTTTGGTCTGATATATGGAAATATATGGAAATGTTGAAAAGAAGAAGGCAGGGAAATTCTGTTATTTATCCTAGCCTATAATTCTAATGAATGTTTTAAATCACTTGAAGGAAGTGATCCCACTTTACCCCTTGCACCCATTCCCTCCTTATGCTGGTGCAGCCATTTGTGAGACCATATGGTGAACTGTAGTGGGTCTGAAAAATAACCCTGGGCCATATACATTGTTAGTAACTGGAGAAGATTTTTCCACTTGTCGTGAGCTAGCAGCTGCATTATTTCCTTGGTTTGTTACATAGAGTCACACAGATGATTTGTTTTCTAGAAATCTTTGTAAAATACAGTCCTCCTTGAATGCTACACTTTGTGGTGATCAGGCACGCTTCTATCAGGGGGAAAAGGGAAAAAGATCCGTTTGGAAACAAGGAACTAGGTCATGATAGTCTCCCCCCGCCGCCAAGGTCTCTTGGAAGATAAGGAATTTAGACAATTCTATGCTCTGAGCCATTCTTCAAAACATCCTGCTTACGTTTCAAGTAGTAACTGGTCCCTGGGCTTCTTTTATACATCTTTTTATAACATTGAGGGTGTTTTTTCACTGCAGCAGGCAGAAGCATCTGTTTTCTTCCAACCTACCTAGAAGTTCTATTTTGCAGCCCATAGGTATGCTATTTTAAATTGTCTTGTATTTCCATCTATGCCTCTTCTCCTGTGTGTGTTGAAATAAATTAATTTTCAAACTAACCTCCTGCTATGTTTACCACACACAACTGTGCTAGGAACAGCTTTTTTTTCTGAACTAACCTTTACTAATATCCCAGTTGTGCACTTAGGACTCCGACGTACAGCCCTATAAGACAATTAACATGCAAAATAAGAAAAGCACAAATCACTTAATAACCTGTTCTCACCAATAGCTGTATTTTAACTTAAATGGTTACATCATTGAAACTATAGATATGGTCTAACTTCTCTAAAAAAACCAAAACAAATGAACAAAAATTCCAATTTAAAACCCACAACAAAATAAACACCCCCCCAAAAAGCCCCAATTCTGCGTATCTGTAGGCCAGGAGTAAGTAAGCATGCTTATCTTCCCTGACCTTTAGTTTACCTAACTTGCTTTGATACATATGAAAATATGGAAGTCGTGTTTCTGAGCACAAGTAATTGCTTGGGGTTTCGGTAGGCAGTCTCCTGGGGATGGGCTTCTCATCTAGAGAGGTTCTTTAGCTTTCCTCCTAAAGCTGCTGTGGAAGGAGATGGGATACTGGCTTGGGAGCATCGTTGTTGATCTCACCCAGTATTGCATTCTGTATGTATAAGAGTTAAGAATATATATCTACTGTCTTGACCCTAAATGTTAAGATTCTCTTGCATATGCTAGACTCTCACAGTAGTGTAGGGTTAATTTTATCTCCAGCTTCCGTTTATATTTATGCAAGCAAATGCTTGGTGTGTTGGCTTTAATTAGGTGTCTATTAGGAATATTTTCAGTTACTAATGGATGTCAAAATGCACGGGAGTGAAAAGGCTTGACCTCTAGAGATGGAAATGTTATTAATGCGTAAATGATTCTATTCAAGTCCTGGTTAACGCATCAGTTGTTATGAATGTCAGTGTATTTGTTTGTGCAGCGCACCCTGTGATACTGGGCTGGGATTTTCCCACAGGTATAAATGAGTTAATTTAATTAGAAACATAAGATTTTGTGCCTATAGGGATAAAGGCTCCATAGACTGTGAACTCACCCACATGCCTAGCTTTAACTTTCTGCACAGTTGCATTGCTTTCAGTAGACCCTTCTCTGTGAAAGGCGTCGCGCGTGTGTCGGCATTTGTGAGATGAAAACATTCAGTGTCGCATTTTAGTTGCTGCAAGTTTCTGCTATGTGGGAAACTGTGGCTTCACCGAGAGGCGCAGCTGCAGCAGGCTGGCTCCCTTCACACACCAGTCCCTCGCAGACAGAGTTGTTGATTTTAAAGAGGAAACGTTTGGGCCCATAAGCACAAATTTACAATGTTGGGTTATGTCCCAAATTTGACCTATGTTGTTTTGTCCTATTTTCTCCTTTATAATCTCTTTGCACAGTCCATGTAATTTTTTGTGTGTTCTGCTTTGTTCTTCAAAGCATAGCTTAAACCACACTTTTCTCTAAGCAGATAAATTCCAGAAGTATTGGGCCCTAGAGCAAGCCTCCAATTTCACAGACCAGAGAGCCACAAAAAGAAATAAATATGGTTGAGCAGAGATTTTAGTCTTGGGTTTTTGCAAGGTCAGAACACCAACAATAACAAAAAATAGTTAAGTTTGCATGTATTAGTTAAAAACATTGCAGAATTATACTTTGGCAAAAGAAAAGTAGACCCTAAGCTTATGACTGATTTTTGCAATTCAAATGTGAGTTGGGAGCCCTAGACTGTTAACTGGTAAGTTTTCTGAACAGCAGAACTGAAGAAATCTGTTTTCTGATTGACTTCTTCTCTGAACTGGAGCGAAGCTGCTGTGTGCGTTCGACTCCTTCCCAGCAGAAGGGGATCCAGGCAGGAGGGTGATCTCCTGAACCCCTTCCCCCAGCCCACGCTTCTGCCTCCATGGGCACCAGGAGCTTTGCCGATTCACCGAAATGATACCAAGCCCGAGGATGGAGGAACTTCTGCTGAACATGGCATGAGCTCTGGCTGGAGACTTTCTGGCAAGTGCTTGTGTCCCTTTCCTCAGCGGTGGCTGAGGTTGCACCATGGTTCTTCCTTCTGTGGACTCTCTGCCACCCAGCTGCCTATTTTCCCAAAACCTGTTGGTGAGGGAATACTTTGATCTCTTCCTCTGAGCCAAGTTTTATTGAAAGTGACTGATGATTTCAGAAATTATGAGGGACTAGCCAGGTGAAAAGCAATACAGCTGCACATGCCTCATTCCATTCAGAAATCAGGATAAAAATGTTTTCTGGTTCGAGCTATGTTAAGTCATGGATGCAATTTTACGCTTGCCTGTGCACAGGTGAGGACTCCCTGTGGAAGGGTGAAGGCAATCCCCAAAGCCGCTTCACAGCAAACCCCAGCACCCTGATATCCCACCACTGCTGTACCTCTACTCATCTTCTCACCCAGTCAGTGCCAGGAAAATACCACAATCTGCCATCTTTATCCCATTTTATAGCCAGCAAAATTGCTAAGGAATTATTGAGCTGAAGTAGCTTTGACTCCACCTCTCTGTGGGAGTTTGAATATGGCTTGTGGTTCTCCAAAAGGTAGCGGGATGACGTGCAAAGAGCTGTAAGTCCATCTGTAAACACACAGTTACAAATGAAGGAAAATCAGTGCTCGCCCAGCTTGTGCACAGTCTGTTCACTTTGTGCTGGCTGCGTTTCAGAGGTTTTGCAAAGCGGCTTGAGGATTTGCTTCTGCCTGTGAATCCTGAGACCTTTGTGTCTGGTGGGAGCGGTTCGAATGAGCCAGAGATCACAGATTGATTGACATGAGGGAGCCTCAGGGGAGGCAGAGGGTCACCGGGGATTCCCAGTGCAGGGGGCTACTGCCCTCATTAACGAAACCTGACGCTGTTGCCTCGTCATTGGGCTGTTTAGCTGACACCTACGGTTGTAAGCGCTTTTTGTCTGAGTGGGAATGAGCCGTCCCAGCGGTGCTGTGAGTGTTCACAGCCTCGGCCGCCACGTTCAGGGGCAGCAGGACGAGGTACTGGCATTCAGCACCCAGACACGAGGGCAGGAAGCTTAAAGAGGTGACACCTCAATATCTCAAGGGATGTAAGCCCAAATGACTTGCTGAGGGTTGTCAGACAGGAGTCTCTGGTGGATGACAACTCACTTCTCTCTGTCCCCTCTTCTCCTGTCCTCTGTCCCTTCTTACTCTTTACAGCACAGCACGAGCTTCAGAGTTGAAGTGCGAAGAGCTTTCAGTGAGTAAAGCCAAACGCTGATTAGCAGAGGTGCCAGGGATGCGATAACACTTGGGTTTGGTATGAGCAGTTCGTCCTCCTCTGTGGCAGTCACACCGAATATTTTGACTTGCTACAATAATCTCCTGTGGGCTGAAAACCACTGATTTGATACAAATGGTAGCAACAGGCTCCATCAGGAGCTGCCCTGGAGGGTTGTTGATTCATTTAGTCCCACGGTGAAGACTGAGTGAGCTATTATTTCAAAAGGCAAGCTGGATCCAGCATGTATTTGTATCAACACGCCAAAGATGAGACAACCGGTGCCTCACTCGGCCCAGCAAAGTGGATTTTTGCTAATGCTTTATTTGGTGTCCGTGTTTGGCTGGGAGACAAGCCATGCTCTTGTGATGTGTTGTCTTTATGAAGAGTAAACTAAAAACATTCTCTGTGAGGGGGTGGCACTGCTGTGTTCTGCTCACTTGACTTCTGTGTACCTCTCTTCTGCATGAAGTGGGAGATGTTGCCGTGAGGATAAGGACCTTGGGCTTCCGGAGATGCCGCAGTGGCTGGGACTGCCTGCCCACCAAATGCAGCTGGGAGCTCTCTACAACTCCTGCCACGCTTTGGAAGCGATGAGGAGAGCCAGTGGGTGGCCTCGCTGGCGGCGTCCTGGTGGTCCCAGTCAGTCGGTGTGCCGCGGCCAGTTCCCACCCCATGGGGGGTTCCGCACCACCGCTCTCCCTGGAGAGCCCGCGGGCGCTAACGCATCTTTCCAATTATGGGGTTTAAATTTTTGTGCCTTTAGTTTTTAAGGAACATTTTTGACATTGTCAAAATCGAAGCAACTGGAGCTTTCTTTGATCCAGGAGCGAAGTTGACTCAGCTCTGCTTTGCCCAGTTTTATTTAAAGACCATGACTACCACTTCTGAAATGTTACTTGCGAATGCTATATTATTACATTATCTGCTTTCCCATCTGTTAAATGCCATGGTTCCAGCAGCAAAAATACCACTGTCTGACAGTAGCAGCTGTCAAACGTCTTATTTAGTCTTCTTCAAAAAGTAGTAAAACCTAGTAGATGCCACTAAAGATAAGCCAAGTTTTGTTACAATAAAACTTTCTTTAGATGTGATTTTAGGAATGTTACTGTTTATAGCACCTCTGGATTTTTACTGCTGTACAGGAGGGAGTTTGTACACATCTATCATTTTAAGTACAATTATTTGCTTATTCCTGGTTTAAACAATGTTATGTTGTTGTTGTTAACCCATATACAAGTATATAACCCTCTGTGTAAATCTGGCCTCAGCGTTCCACGTGGTTATTCCCCAGCCCTGGGAGACAGCACCTATGACCAGGCTCCTTCACACAAGGTGAAAAAGTGTCGCTTGGGCCAAACCCATCTCCCATCTTCCATGTAACCCCAATGACTTCATGACAAATCAAAAGTCAAATTGTGAGCATAGCTCGTGAAGCGGGAGATGCCCTGAACCAAGTCCTGAGTATCAGAAGTTAAAATTACAATTCTGAAGTGAATGGTGCACTTACACACGAGTGATAATTGGGACAACACATTAAATGAAGCATTGTTTATATGAATTGAGTAGTTCTGAAGACTTCCTGAAGTCAGGTATCCCGTTAATACGCATCGCCTGATGGACTGTATGTCCTCAGGGAGCCTCGCAGCCTCGGCCCGGCCCGAGGAAGCAACCACAGACGTTCTGCAATGCTGCGGCTCCGCGGTGCGGCTCACAGCCAAGCTGTGTGTCTGCAGGAGGCTCAGGCACCCCATCCCTGGTCCCGGCTGCTCTTACACCTCTGTCCCACGGGCTCAGCACCGGCTGCTCCATCAACGCGCCTGGGAATTCGCTGACAAGCGCGGTTCCCCCGAGCACAGCCCAGCAGGGACAGGGGCCATGCTGTGGTGGCCACCAGCTGCTCTCGGGGCTGGGTCTGCCCCACGCGCAGGCACAGAGGGGAGCGGTGCCCCACGGCACCTCCCGGTCCTGCGAGAGCCGGCGGCCACAGCGGCAGCGCCGGCGGCTCGCCTGGCCTTGCACGGGTGTCTCCCTGCTCCAGACTGGGGATGTACAAGTAGCGCGCTGGAGAAGTGGAAGTTTTAGGGCTAGAATCAGAGGCGGGAGCGGGGTTGTGCTGGGGCCTGGGCTCTTCCTGGTGGCAACAACTGCAGTCTGTGGTCAGGTAAGGCGTCTTGTCGGTGTGCTGGTGTTTTTTTTTCATTTTCCCCGACAGCGCTAGCACCCTTGCTGCTGCTACGGGGCGGCTGGCGGGAGCCACTCGGGGGTGGTACGGCACGTTCCCTGCACGGTACACGGCGCTCCCGGGGCCCCCCCTCGCCCGGGGCCCGCCGGGACGGCCCAGCGCCTCGGTGGCATCCTTGTTCGGTGCCCGCTGGCCGTGTGCCACCCCGAGGGCTCCCTCACCATCCCGGGGGCTTTCCCAAGCAGCGCTGATCCTACCTGGCTGTGCAAAGCCCCTCCGCAGGGGCCGGGCCGGGGGCTGACGGGGTGGCTTAGGGGGAGGGCAGGCAGAGGAGTGGGAAGATGGGGCTGTTGATAAGGCTCCAGCCACCAAACTGGTCTGAAACGGTGTGATTTGGCACGATGCGGGGAGCTGTAGCTAACAACACAAAAGATGAATAATCGCAGGTCGTGGCATTCATTCTCCCAATTTAAAAATGATTAAGCTTTTGGTGAGGGCAGGCAGCTGCAGGTTTGGGCTGCCTTCGTCCCCCGGGCAATGGTTAATGCGGCACTGACGTCTGGCAGGACAGCGCAGGCCAGCCGGCGAGCGGGCACCTCTCCTCTTCCAGCAGCACCCTTCGCCCCAGAGCGGGGCCGCCCGGGGCCCTGCCGCGCCCCGTCCTGCTGGGGGGTTTTGGAGAGGATCGGTGCGCAACACAAATGCCAAGGGTCCTCCTTCTCCTGCTGCTCATTCCTCCACCCAAATTAGCGGAGGGGATGTGAAGCTGCGATGTAGGGGTAAGTCACAGCCACCGCACAGGCCTGCCTCGAGGAGGTGGTAATGGCAGGGGCCGGCAGGGTGAACGTCAGCCGCCGGCTTGGAAGAGGCATGCCCAGGCCAGCGCTCTGCTGCGCTGCAGCCTTAAGGCACTTCCCTGGCTGTGGGGCACAGCTTTAGAGGGGTTTATGGGCTAATCCACCGGTCTAAATCGACTTCACTTTTGCATTTGAAAATGACAGATATGTTTAACTAAAGTGAAACAGCTAATGGCTGGGAGCAGGGAGCTTTTTATAGTGTTAGTGAAGGGGCAAGTAAAAATAAAAGGGCTGGCTTCCAATTAGAGCATTGTAAACTATATGGAAATATCTCTTATCAGGACCGTCTTATCTAAAATTACATTCTCCTTCAGTGCTTGTGAGGTACCATGTGTGCCTACAGGCGAACGTGTCCTTGGAAAAGAAACAGTAGCTGCTGCGAGTTACTGCAGAGGCTCAGACGGAATAGGAAATCCCGAGGATAGTGCTGTAAGTGGGGAAATGCTGGCTTGGGGACTGCTGCTGTATGTTTTGAGCTAAGACTGTGCATGAGTCTTGCTGTCAATCTGCAGGGACAATGCTTTGGAACGGTTAGCATGGCACCTCAAAGCCTGAATCCTGTAAGCAGGAGGCTGAAGCTAAAACAGGAGGGAATGAAACCACCAGTGTTTGCTAAGTGCTCCTTTCCTCTGACTGCTGAAGGTCTTTTAGTCCCTTCCCCATTGGAGTCTGAATGTCTACCGGCTCCTCTCAGAGTTGCAGCACTGCTGGCCTAGGAAAACTCATTCTTTTCTTTTGTCTTCCAATTTTTTTCCCATTTCACTGAGCAACCCTTTGTGAACCCTCTCACTGGCTGTGTGTCTGCTTTTAACGTGCCTTTGCTGCAAAGCTTGCAGAAGTTGTCTCCCTGGCTAATCCTTTACAGCAACAAGGGATGTTGCACAGATCTTCAGCACTGGCAATCCTGGGGAAGAGGTGAAGTCTGGGGTGCTGAGCACGGCACGGGATTGCTAAACATGGGGGAGAAAATGCGGCCTAACGGAGCAGGAGTTGCAAGTCAAGGGTGAAAGGAGCGCATTACGGTAGACCTGGGAAAGGCTGGTGTTTATCTGTTCCTTCCTTTGCATGTGGGAGGAGAAGTGAGGGATGCATCAAACAACAGCATCAGAGCAAGTCTACCCAGTGCACAGAGCCCTCAAAAGCTGCATAAACTACTCAGGCAGGTGAATTGCCCCCTGTGAAGAGCAACTCCAGATTGTCCTTTAGTGGGGAAGTCCAAGTAGTTCATGGAAGGGCTGTCCAGAGCCAAAGAACAGCTTCAAAATGGAGGGGTGGAGGGGAAGCCAATGCCACAAGGAGTTTATTAGAGACAAGGTACAGCATTCACCTTTGCTCTGCACACAGAGCCTCACAGAGCTGCTCCTTTAGGGTCACCCCACCACATGTGTCTGCACAGGAGGGGACAGCATCTGTACACAGGCTATCAAAGTGCATTTGACACTGCATAAAGTTCATAAGAAAGCTTATTTAAGGTCCTCTCTGATGCACAAAAGCCCTGAACTAGCTATGCGTGTCTCTTGAGGGTTCCTCCTGTTGTATGAGGTCGTGGCCACAGCTTCCAAGCAGTGCTGTTATTGCAGATCTCTTTGGCTTTCCCTGGAGAAAGGTGAGTGCAGTTGCCTTTCAGTTTGCAGGGAAAATGAGGCCAAAAAACCCGACAGATGGAATTTTGAGAAAGTTTTGGCCCCTCCAATGTTTATACTGAGTAGCATCTGTCCAACCTGTTAGCAGTCCATCTGCACTGGTAGCTTTCAGCACTCTTCTTAGCCACCGAATATCGCACTGCTTGGGAAACCCCTGCTCCTGAAGGCTATGGGTGCCTGCTAATCTGGAGTCCTGACTTGCACAGATATCTTTACATTTTACTGTGTATACAGAGGTCTTATCTTTGAGCCTTTGCTCTCAGTAATTTTGCTATATTTCCTAGAGGAAATAGCCACAAAATGTTTGTACTTTTAATAAAGAAAAGCAAGGACCACCTGAGCTTTCACCTGGGAGAAAAGTGTTCTGTGGCTTGCAGAGATCTGAGAGGAGCTAAATTTATTTTTTCGAAGAGGATGGTAAAGCACATTTCCAGGCCATTTTCTATCCTTTCTTTGCAAGAATTAAAATATTGCACACTGTGTTCTGATTCACATCTCTGTCAAGCAGGTTTGAAAAGCATTCAATACATCTTACTGTTAGGACTCTTTCTACTACGCAGGGCAGGTCATACCTAGCTATAGCAGCTTTTTATCGGATAAAAACATTCACTCAGTTTGGAGTTGGTTGGAAACAGCTTGAAATTCTACAAAGTTCTTGTTCTGTAAGACTTCATCTTTCACTTCTTGCCTGCATTATTCTCTTGAAGACTCCTGTATAATTTTTCTACATTATTTTTAGTGTCATTCTCTGTACCTTTTTCTTCTATTCATTTCCTTCTCTATCTTCTTTTCTTTCCCATGACATGCTTTTAATTTCTTATGTAGGATTTCTTTTTCTGTTTCTGATTTCTTTCCATCAGATTCTGCTTTTTCTGCCCCCATCATCATATCTTCATGCAGCCCTTTCCCTCCCCAACACAGATCTCTTCACCTGCATGTGGTCCAGATGAGGATAATGGAAAGATGAGGATAATGGAAAGATGAGGAAAACCTTGCATCTGGAAGAAGAACCAAGTGCAAAAATACAAAGAGCTATCACAAAAACAAACCAGTGAAAAATACTGTGTCACAAAACTGATATAAAACTCTGGTGTTGGGCTGTTGCAAGCAGAGAAAAGAAATGCAAGTTTGTTCTGAGATTTGTTAATGGGATGATTGCACCAACAGCATGGGGGGCAGGTATCTTGTTTCGCTTGAGGGTGGGAGGCCACATCTAGGACACTGATTTGACCTTTCTGGAGAAACTGGGAGGTGTCTGGAGGACAACACCACACCTGGCAGTTGTAGAAAATATGACCACTGAGGAAAGGCCGATGGAATCGAGCTGGGCACTAGACCTGTCTCATTAGGGAGGAAAACATCATTACTGAGCATTTTAAAAAGAAAGGAGGTGGGTGTGTATGTGGGAGCCTCCAGGTATGGTTGGGTGTATTGATTCAGACAGAATAATCTTCAGTTTCTTCCAGTGCCATGTTCTGGGGCTTTCCTGTGTTATTGCAGATACCTGGTTGGGGCTGTAAAACTTTCACCCTTCTTGCTCTGCAGGACAAGGTGGGAGGAAGGCAGGCTGGCAGCCACAGCACAAGCCCTCGCAACCCCTGTTCCCAAACTCCACTTCTGGTTCCGCTGCCAGTCCTGAGCAGGTAATAAGGTTACGATTCCTGTCCTTCTTGATAGGGTTAAACTCTCTTTCCTGAAGCAGGCTGAGGTCTCTGTGTGAGTGGAGCTAAAGATCTGCAAGTAATGTTACATTGCTGTTAAGAAGGCACGAGGGATAAACTATCTTGGCTCACATATAAATATTTGCAGTTACAAGCAGGAGCAAGAGTAACTAGAGAAAAATGTGAGAGACTCATGATTTTCTGTTGTCTTTTAAAGTTTGCTTTCCTGGGATGAAATACCTTTAAAACAACTCTACGGCAGCCACAGCACAACAAATCCCACATCCCCATCCACTCAGTTACTCCGACCACCACTTGAATCGCAGGTTGGTCACTGAGTCTTGACGGCTGCCAGTTTTTTAGCCAAAGCAGAAGTCTGCAGGAGCTGGGTCCTCCTTTCTTTGCCCAAATTTAAAAAATAAATAATAAAAAGGTATGGAAATGCATACCAGGCAGTTACAGCAGGGGAGATAGAGAAATAACCTGTTTCATTAGTAAAAGTTATCTCTGAGCATCCAATGAGAGCTAAACCACCTCTCAATTAAAAATCACCTCAGGACCATAAAGCAAGCTGTGTGCTATACACTCCCATTTTAGGCAGAAAAATTTTAGAAAACAACTAAAAAGAGATCCTAAAAATAGCAGACACCCGGTTAATAACCATGAGGCTTGGGTACATTAGGAAATAAGAGGTTTGCCTGTTTATTTGCAGTTTTTTGGCACGAAGAAATGACATAGTTCTGCAAATCCTGCAGAAAAAGCAAAGGCAGAGTTGTTAAGGGTTATCTCCTCAGAACCAGGACTGGGAGTGGTGAGCCCTGGCATGCCCTGCTCTTTCACCAGCACCTCACAGGTGGGGTGAGGTGGGATGGGATAAAGCTACAAGGAATGTCCTGGAAGGAGAAGGTGCTAGTGCAGGAAACCTCTCCTGCAGCCCAGGAGAGCATGGGCGCTGTGGCTCTGGTGGTGCAGAGCTGTTGCCTTGCTGCTCTCCGCAGCCCCGGGTGAGGGGAGTCTGGGTTTGCCCACCAAGGTGAACAAAAGTGCTCTTGGAGATTAAAATGGGCGGAGGGTGGATAGGACCTATGGACCACCACCACCTCTGGGGCAGAGCTGTTTCTGGCAATATAATCCCAAGCGCTTTGTTTGATTTAATTTTCAATTACTCTCTCTCTGTGGCTTTCCCTGCTTTCCCTCCAAGAGGCTTGGTTCGTTAGGTCCATTAGTGCAATTAGGGATTTGACACAGCAGGCCACTTGAAAAACATCAGTCCAAAGGGTGTTGCACTGGCAGCTTCTCTCTTACTCCATGGGAGAAGCTGTGCGCAAAATGCGAATGCCTGAGTGTGGCATTTCCTGGAGAAACTTCCTTCTGCCATTAAAAAAAATGTGTGTCCATGTGGTGCTGCAGTCTGATGGCACAACAGAGCCGGTGAAGCTCTGTGCTACAGCTGGGGTCTGTGGCAGGGCATCCTGGGGCCCAAACGCTGTCGTGTCTCCCAGCCACCTTGGGCTTAGCCTTCGCACCCTGGGGAGACTGTCCATGCCAGAGGAGCAAGTGTGGTCCCTTAACTGGAGGCAGAACATGAATAACTGGAGGAACAGAGGCACTGCTGATTGCACAAAGGCAGTCAGCATGGCCCCACATCCCCAAAATGTGCTTGCGGGTCAGCAGCATCTCACTCAGCTGTCCGCTGGAGATGGTGGATGTGTACCATGAGCCGAATCCTACCAGGGCTGCTCTTGGAGAGCAGGGTGGCTGGGAGTGACTTAGGAAGCAAGTTTCAGCCTCTCTTAAACATCAGTTTTCTTCTCTCTCACCTGGAGGGGAGCTGATCAGGGTGTGGGGCAGCTCTGGCATTGTTTGGGCCAAGCTGCAAGCCAGGATTGAGTTATTTCTTGCTGTGTGGATTTGGAAAAGACACATTCTCCACGTTGTCCTGCTAATAACCTTCTGCTGAATCAGAGGACAGTCAGTGCAATGAGAGGAAAATCACTTTTCAGGGAAAGATTGATGGCAGACACCAGAGCTGTTATGGGAATGTTGCCTGGCTTTGGACAACTACTTTTTGTTTGATAATGTGGGAGATAATCGTGATCCACTTTTAGATTTCAGTATGGAATAATACAAGACAGCATCTCTTGATGTCAGTGGGAAATGAGCCTATTTATGCTAGACAGAATTTGGGCATGGCAAACCAGAATATCCATATGCTGCACAGTATTACACCACCCTCCCCATGTACTTTTCTAGTTAGTTCCTTATAATTCGATATGCTCGAAGTAGGGGCAGGCTGTCCTGTGCTTCTGGCACTTGTGCAAGCAGAAAATCCTGTTAGGAGCATAAAGCTGCCTAACCCATCGATTGCGTGTTGCATGCTCAGCGCCATCAATCACTGCCGTGCCGCAGACGGGGCTCCGAGCAGCCTGAGCTGGTTGAAGGTGTCCCTGCTCATTGCAGGGAGGTTGGACTAGATGACCTTTAAAGGTCCCTTCCAACCCAAAGATTCTATGATTCTATGAAGGTGCGAATGTGCTAGAAGCGTTTCGGAAAAGAGCGGTGCCGTCAGGGCTCACGGCCACCTTTCGGAGGGAGGGGTTCACTGCAGCGGCGGAACCGCAGCCCCCGGGCGGCCGCCTTGCCCGCACCACGGACGAACGCCGTTGTGGGAGATGTGGGTGAAGGGGATGTACAGCTCCACCCCGGCCGCCACGTTTTACAGCCTGGCCTAGACCTTGAAGCGTTTCCGCTCGGGTTAACATCAGGACCGCGAGCTGCGGCAGCTGTTCGGCCGCCGGGGCAGGGACAGGACGTACCCCTGAGGCAGCCGCAGCTCCAAGGGCCCCAGCTACATCCAGCTGCTCTTCAGCCCGTAACCAGCGTGTGCAGAGTGCGTACCTTCAGAGCTATACTGGCTCTTTGCGTAGTTGAACACTTACGAATCTTCCAGAGATTTGAATATTTTTCTCATACAAACTTTCTTAAACTGAATCCTTAGACCATCTGACCCATCACATCCTCAGTCTATTCAAACTACTGTCAGTCACCCCATCCCAGTGTATAAACCTGGCCAAACAACCACACCTTGCACTGTGTGTGCACGGTGTTACGTGGGCTGTTGCTCCCTGCCAAAGGACAGGAGCAAGTCAGAGCTGAGAAGAAAGGGAGAAAGCACTTAATAAAAAAAAAAAAAATCAGGTGAATTTTCTGACTGCAAAGACTTAAATTAAAATGCAGGTATTGGAATTTCCTAGTCAATAAACATTCCTTAAAAAGATTTATTTTATGAAATCTTAAAAAAGAGAAATTGTACAACAAATAAAGCTCCACAGTCCATTAATAAGATATTTATGTCTCCGTTTGATTTAGCTGAAAGCACTGCAGTGGAGACTAGTTACTAAAAATGTGTGAATTGCTGCCGTTGGATTGCGCTCAGCCGTGCTCGGCACAGGAACCGAACACCACAGCCTTCCGACAACTTCGCGGACGGCTGCATCTCCTGTTGCCATGGAGACGGACCTGAGCTCACTGAAAGCTGGGTAATGGGCTCTAAAATCATCCCTCCTCATGCTGAAAAATGCTGGCGTGACATTAGGTAGTAGCAATAGCAATAACAACAACAACAACAACAATAATAATGAATGTCTCAGCTTGTGGTTTGTGAAACCAACATAGTCTTTGTTGGTTTTATTTTATAGCTGTGTTATGTTCATGTTCATATTTGAATTATCTGGTCAAATATAGCCCTCCCATTTGTATTGCACTTACAGACCACAGGGGTTAGATACTGCCCAGACCCAGCAACGGGGAGAACATCACTAAGAAAATGGATTTGTGGAGGAGGATTGTTTGCTTTAACTAACCAGGCATATGGACACAACCGACCATTTCTTTTATCATGGCTATCCTGTTGCACAGCCACTTTCCATTAGTCCAGAAGTGTTTGCTTGATCCATTGCCATAACAATATATGATAAATTTCAATATAATTATGTCCCACATTAGCGTCCTTTCATTTTGCTCTGTTCAGCAATCTCTAGCTTTGCCCTAGTTTCACAAGCTTCTTAGTTGTACTGAAAATGTTTGCCTCTAGCATCATAGTAACATCTAACTAATCAAACAATACTGGCAAGGAAAAATATGTTACACAGATAAACTTGACTGTGAGAATTCAAACTGTAAAAAAATTACAGCTTTTAGGGAAAAACTATGGCTGTAGTCACAGCCTATGCTTTTGTGGAAAACCTTCTACACTTACCAAGAGTCCTGCAAAACCAAAGTGCTCATATGCCAATCTTAACCTGGATTCAAGGTCAGGTTGATGGGGCTCTGAGCAACCTGATCTAATTGAAGACGTCCCTGCTCATTGCAGGGGGGTTGGACTAGATGGCCTTGAAAGGTCCCTTCCAACCCAAAGGTTCTATGATTCTATATTTTAATAGGTTGCTCTTGAATTCTTTACCTTTATCAGATTAGTAGAAGAGCAATTTTTTACTCTAATATCAACTCTTGAGAAACAGTATTGTACACCACAAACTATTGTGGTTTTTTATTACTGCAGCATATTAAGATATGATCTTGAAATGTTTTTGAATCTGAGCAGTGGGCATATCAATATATTATAGCAAAATGAGATGTATGTTTTTAATTCCTGGAAAATTCTGGCCCCCTTAGGGGTCCTGCAAACATCTTACATTGAAATAATGCTGAAATTAACAGTGTATAGATATTCTCCACCTTAATCTGTATGCTCACCGTATGCTTATTTTTATTTACTGATGAGCTGTTTTGTGGGTAGGTAAATGGCTTTTGAGGCTATTTGCTTTCAACACGTTCTTTGTCAATCCTCTGTCAAGTTAAAGAGAAAATTCTGTAACCATTTTAGTCCATTTCCCAAAACCTGACTTGCCTCCTTATGGTGCCTAACAGCATTACTCAGAATTATTTCCAAGCCTATGGAGATAGTTCCTGCTATATTTGTTTAAAAAGATGCCTAAACTTTGTCCATTATAGTTAGAAGGAGCTCTGTGGTAGAGATTGGGTTTGCACATTCAGAGAGGATGCTAGCGCTTCTGTAGTAAAAGTCATTAGGCATGCAGCCAAATTCACATCTCACAGTCTTCCTCCAGGCTATGCTTGTGAGACTCAGGGTTATTTTAATTATATCGTTTCTTTCAAGTAGATTTTATAGGAAAAGAATTGCGCTGTTTTCCTTCAGTGCCTGCTTTTTTCAATCACAGAGGCCAAGTAAAAGATCTCTGATGGTTAATGAATTTCTGCAGAACCTTCTCATACCCACTTTTGTATGGGGCTTGTATTTTAGAGTCAGGACTGCGATTTAGAGAGCTGAGTTGGTGCAGACTGCCACTTGCAGAACAGGGCTAAAGCTCTCCAAGCCACTGTCAAATCAGCACAGTCACTTTAGGTACTATTTACAGGCATCACCAAACTAACACACGGTCGGTCTTTTGATGCTCAGGAGACTTTTGGGGACTGGAGTGGACAGGGTAAGGGTGATCTCCAGAAGAGACAGTCATTGTAGAGCTCTAGGAAGAGTCTTGCACAAGACTTCTCTCTCTCTCAGGATGATCTGAAACCTGCATGCCCTTTTCCTCAGGTTAGCTCCCAGTTTCAGGTCAAATAAAGTCAATGGCAGAACTCAGACTGACTTCAAAGCAGCAAAGTTTTGGCATTTAGAGGAAAATCACTGTGAAGAATAATTATGCAATATAAACACTTCTGTTATAAATGCAGAATGTAAGTAACACTCTTTTATAGCATTTATTTAAATCCCGAGGCACTGGTGGAAAATAGGTCTCCAAATAACCTAAATAGTTTGGCACATTAAACTCTCAGCCTTTACAAATATTGGTAGTGTTTCAAAGAATGCATTTTTAAGTGAGCAGTAAAAAGCAATTAGGCATGTAATTGTTGTTTTAGAGATTTAATCCAATTCCCACTGCAGTCAGTGGGAGTCTTTACATTTAATTCAATGGGGACTGAGTTGGAACCTTTACACATTTGAAGAGAGGGAGGGAAAAAGGTGGTTGAGGGGCAAATCTGTACAAAATCAGAATTGGGAATTTCATAAGTCTACGTAAAATGATCAAAATATTTGAGATAGCAGACATCTTTCTTAGAAAGCATCTACCAAGCACAACAGAACAAGATTCCCCCTTCCCCTCCATACAATGTCCCTTCTGTCACCCAATAGCCATATAATTAAATTAAAGGGCAGTAAACTTTTCTGAACTTCTCAAAGAATTTCACTCAGTTTCTCTGTCAGATGTTATAACACATAATTTTAATTCATTGTATTTCTGTATTTGACAAGTAGCACATTTATTGTTATTAAGGCAATATATAAACCTGTAACAAGCTAAACCCTATAGAACTTATATTTAACTTATATTTAGGCCAGACATGAATGCTATCAAAACAGGCAGGTGGAAAGCTTTGATATACATTTTATGATGCTACTTTGATTGAAAGTAAAAACTATGTAGTTTTTAAGGTAGAAATTGGTAAGAGAAACTATTTATTTGGAGCAGTCACAAGTACTTGTGAGAATCATGGATGGTGTATCAATATATACCCTGCAGAGGTCTGAATTCAGGAATTTAAGTAGTTAGTTTTCCCCCTGGTTGATGTGCAAATATATGATGACTGTGAAGATACACAACTCAAAACCAAGTGCTCTGAATGAATCTTCAAACTTTTAACTGTCAGGAGTGTATCTGAGGGGAAAAAATATTATGCTTGTTGCAAGATTTTAGTGTAATTTTATTGTATTTTTTTCCTGAGTTATCACAGCATCTCATTTACAGAATTTTGTTTCCTGCAGAAATGAGACTGCAGCAGACACTTTTTTCATTACCAAGTCAGGGTTAGGTTCATTGCTTTAGTTGAAATATAAAAGGAATAACAGAAGATGGATGTAAATGAGCTACTCGGAGGTCTGGCGGAGTAAACACCCCCTTTCTTTTCGGTGCAGGAGGAGAGGCGATGGGCATTAAGGTGATCAGCTTGGTGTGACTGAAAGCTCTCCATCCCCAATTTAAAGGTGAGACTCTAAAACCAAATATAACAAATCATATCCTCCTCTTAAAAGTTAACTATCTGTCTAGGAAGAAATGGTATAAAGCTACACAATACAATGATATTTTCATAATATAAATGATGGCTAGTAAGGAGACATGATGCAACTCACTTCAGTGACATGGCAAAAATAAATTTCCAAGGATTTATAGCAACCAAAATATTCCTTCTGGTGATTTATAAAGCCTCACACAAATCTCCCTCTATACAACCAGAGGAAGCAAACAGAACATAGCTGCAATGCGGTATTACAGTTTGTTTGACCTCATTCATGACAGGAACAGGGCCTTTAGATCAAATGTGTTTGCACCAAGGCCAACTCTGTCCTCCCTATAATTACTTGGCAACTGCAATAGGGCCTCAGAGAATTAACTTTTTAATTATTGCACTTTAGAAAATGCATTTTACTCTTTCCACTGAGGTGCAAATACACCCCATTTTCAAGGGTGTATTTCCCACCACCCAAAAAAAAAAAGCAATCAAGGACAAAGTATGAGGGGCCAAGCAGACCACAGGATCCCAGAGAAACGGTGGGGAAGGAGTGCTTTGAATTTTACTGACCGACCACTGGATGCCACTATTGTTCCACTGAAATAAAGTGCAGCTTTACTTTCCGACTGGCTTACTACCCCTAAAATCGGGAGTTTAAATAGCACTGGTATGCGCAATTTTCTGCAGAAAATAAGCAGTCAGTTTTGAAATTATTAATGGCTTTTACTGGGTTTAGACATTTGACTTTCCTCCTTGCTCAGAGCCCCTTCTCAGCAGGAATCACCGCACCAGTCTCCCTTCAAAGGCCCTGGCAGGATACCCCCATCTTTTGACTAAAGAGAAGCAATTTCAAATACACATTCTGGCCATGCAGAATGTTTAGGCGTTATTCAGGAAAGGAGGAAGAGATGAATGACCTAACATTGGCACCCAACAAATCGGGGACCAGGCCTGGGGAGGCAGCTGGCAGACTGCTGGTGGCCCCTCTGCCCCACGGTACCAACTGGCGGAGGTTGCAGTGGAGCTCAGAGCTCTTGGTTGTACGCTTGGAGCTGCATGTCAGAGCGCCCTTCACACTAAGAGAAAATAACGTTTTAAAAAATGCAGCATTTTCTCTACATGAATGTTTCTGTGTTAACTTGCTTTTTAAAGTCTTTTACTGGTTTTAACATTTAAAAACCTGCATATGTATTTGAAACCAGACCAATTCTGTCTCTGTCTGCAGAATCACGGGACATGGGTTGCCGTATTTCTCACTATCCGCAGGACTGAGCATGCAGCTCCTCGGGATCTACAATCTCTCCTGCCCACAGGGAAGCCCTGCAGCTCCTGGGACATGGTGCAGTGCTGAGGTGTTCCCAGGATTGCACCATGGCTCTGCAGCCTTCCCCCTGAAAGGGAAGGGCTTTCCTTTCACCTCTGTGATAAGCCACAGGGTGTGGCGCTGCCCAAAAGCCTCCACACACTTGCACCCCACGACACCAGATCTGCGTAAGTATTATTTCACGCTGGTGCCTTCCATGATTAAATTCCCACTTGGAGCTGGCACTGAGCCCTACTCTAGTCATAGAAAGCATCAGCCAACAACGCTGCTCGTGAGGCCCTCTGCTCCCAGCTTTTCTTCAGGCATTCTCCCATGCAAGCTCTCTACACACCACCACCATTCATCCCTCGCTGTCTGTGCCATGCAGACATACTACGTTTTTTTTTCCTTTCCAGGAGACAACTTTCCTAATGGTGTTGTCAGGAAGAAATAGATGTTTCCCTCTTAGCATCTCCTGTTGATATTCCAGAGGCAGTCACCTCCAGCAAGAGGTGAAGACGACAATTGCAGGTAGTAATGTCTTAAACCCTCTGCTCTAAAACTTTGCACTAAATCAAATAATTATGTTACCTAACTGTAACACTAAAAAGAAGTCTTTCCCTTTCCGATAGATAGTATAAAAGGGAAATATAGGCACTTTTTGTCTTCTGAAATACACACACATTCCTCCTTCTATCGGCAATTTCACACACATGAAAAATACTGGATGTTTGAAATTAAAATCAAGATTGCTTTATCCTAGCTGAGGGATCCCTAACCTCCTTTTGTAATTGTGTTTCAGAATCCAGCAAGTGTACTTCAGTCACCAGGGAAAGGTGACTGTCATCTATGTGAATACGGAGACAAAAATGGCAGTATAATTTATGATTGAACCTAAACCAAATCTTCTCCATAGCTCGTATTTTTTCTTTTGCAATTTTCAGCAGTTGAAATGATTTCAATATGACAACATGCCTTTTCCACCATGCTTCCTGATACTATTTATTTGAAAAAAGACTTTTTTTTTTCCCCTGTGGATTCCTTTTATGCTCCACTCCAGCTGTTTAAAAAGATTTCTTTGCCTTCATTTCAAAAGGGCACTCTAACTTCTTGCAAATCCAAGTGTACGGTGTAGAATATTAGTTTTCATTTAAGAGGGACCTGATATAACAACAATCTAAGTGTCCTAGTAGCACGTCACAGCCTAAACAGTGACTGAAGAGGTGCATAGCACAGTTGTTACCATGTCTACAGCATGCAACATTAGATGTTTTTTCTACAGACATTCAAAGAAATAACCTAAGTTTACAGAGTGGGATGTTCAGGTGTTTGCGGGAATACAACCCGACAACAATTTTACAAAAATGACTTCGTTTAAGGACATTTGCAAAGATCCATTTGGTGGTCTCAATCTGTTTGTAAAGCAGCTCATTATTTCTTCAAACAACAGAAAATCTTTCTTAAGCTATTACCCTAGAGACCAGTAAGAACAAGTTATTCATCGTTTCTTCCCAGTTCTGGACAGAGAGCTATTATGCTAGCTGTATTTGTGATGTTTCAACTGTGTGGGTACGAGTGAATGAGAAGTTTCTTGGTGCAGGTTTCAGATTAAGAACTAAGGAAAAAACAACTCACATTAGCAAGATTTTCCCATTATCTTTAAACATATAGATTTTAAAATACTTTCTTCTTTTTTTGTTTTGGCTTTGCTTCTCTGTTGCAGGTGCAGTGTGCAGGAGGCATGCCAGCTATCTGCACAGACAGCATGTGTTGGCAGAGCTGAGAGATACTGCTCACTTCCATATTGTTGCCCTTAAAATTTATTGTAAACAGTAAGTATTTGATTTGATTTTTAAGATATTAACTTGAGAGTTTTATTTTTGCAAAATAGTTTCAGCTGGTGATCTGTCTTGACACTTACTTTTGTTTCTAACAGGTAATGCTACTTGCGTAGCTGAAGTTTAAGTTGTATATAGGCACTCATGCATCAGCACTTGCCAGACTGAGAGGTGATATAGAATCACATACACAATTGTTTCCTTATGCTTTTGCTGAGCACATCCTGAAATGAAAAAGAAAGGATTTCGATAGTAGTGTCTTTAAGCAGTAAATTCACCCTAGCTCAGACTATACTCCAGTGGTGTGACATGAAGCACCTCTCTTGGGGGAGGCATTGTTTGAAACTAGTTGCAGCTGAGGGTGCTTAAAAACCAGAGTATCAGCTGTGTTCACCATGGATAACTGTAGTTTAATTGCTCTGCAAGCTACTCACAGACCAGCTGAACAGAGGCAGGATTGAAATCATTACATTATGTTGCTTTTCTGATGCTTTAGTGTCACTTTGTGGGCCTCAGACTGAAAGGACTGTACTGTGGTAAAATGTGATTCTAGAAATCTTATTTTCCTAAATATTTCACTGTATGGTTGATAGTGGCATTGGGTGAAAGCTTTAATTCTTCTCTTCTGACACATGTATGATTCTTTTTACAGTTAATAAATGATGCTGCAGTGAGGTTTCTCAGGGAAGGAGAAGATTTGTACTTGCATACAGCATCACTCCTGGTGGCATCTAGGCCCATGCTGCTCCAAAGGAGTGCAAAATGAATGGTATACTCATGTGAGAGTGTCAAGGGCTTATTTCTACTGAAATTTAATTTTTAAAAGTATAGGAGTCCTAATGATCTAAAATTGGAGCTAAGAAAATAAATTACAGCCATTGGTTGTGGAATGGACTTCCCTGAAAACTCAATACTTTGGTGTCTCAGTTTCCACATGTTTAAAATTGTAACACCACTCCTGCTCCTTTTTATCTAATAACCCTTCAGAGTCTGGGGTTCTGTATGTTATTTTGGGGTACTGAACACTGACACAGACATGCTTATTTGCTGACAATGAAAAAGCCTTGTTTTTCATGACCGAGGAGAGGTCGATAAACCAGAGACTGTTTCTGCAGACATCATGCTAACAATCTTCATTCACGGCTTTCCCCTGCAATGCTAGTTTGCTGCTTTTCACAAGATGTGGAAGCTTCTCTTCATTTCCCTGATGCTACTTTTTCTTCTTCCTCCTTGCAAACATATTACAACAATTTCAAACACTTCTGAGTGCCTTATTGTTTGGTAATAACATTTGCCCAACTATCTGAGCAGCTATCTGAATAAAGGAAAGCAGTTAAATGCATGAGATTCAGTGACATTTAGCCCTGCCTATAGTGATATTTTATGAGCGTGAGATGTTGAACAAATGTTTGTGAAGCTTTTTCAGATGGAGATTGAAGCACAATATTGCACATATTCTGTGAAGATGGTGTATGTGTAGCACAGGGCAGGGTGGGAAGAACAACTGTTTCATGGCATGAGTTGCTATAGCTACTCAGATCAAAATTTTTCCTGAAGTATCTGCATCACTGAAACCCTTCAACATAGTTGAATTACGTAGTGTTGTCTATGCTGCTTCTTCCGTCTTGGAAGCAGTCCCTTGAACTAGAAATTTCAGAAGTGAACCTGAGTTGTTGCAGGCATTGTAGCCACCTGATGTTTTATCCTCTTCCCAAAGGACTTTGGAGTAAATCCAATAAAAGTTTACCTGGTGCCTGCCTCCCAGAATGGAAAGGAAAATTTGGGTGCCTGTGGTGCTTGTATCAAGCATGGAGACAGTTAAATGAGGTGAATATCTGCTCCCATCTTTAACCAGAAATATGGTTGCAGAGACAGAAATGTGAGTGTGTAACTCCATGAAAGGGTTGAGTGGATCTAACACCTCATTGACATTAAAATTGGGAAGTCCCATTCCTCTCTCCATTCTTTATTTTTCTTCTCTCCTCCCCTGGATTATCTTGCTGTTGCAGCACTAGCCCAACAAAAAAAAACCCCAAAAACCAACCAACCAAGCAACCAAAAAGAATTAGTTAGCTGAACTGACTCAGATGAAGGTGCAATGAAACCCAGGGCCTGTGCAAAAGCATAACAGTGCAGACAAGTTTGGGGAGAAGGATTGAAACAGTGATAGCCCATGGTTTAGTTGGCATCTTGTCACTCACCCTGAGGCACTCTTGGTCAAAAGTTTCGCCCGTAGTTTCTTTGCTGCGGAGTCAGCATCCCTCTTATGTGGCATCTTCTTGGATCCCTGGTGCTGTGTTTGCTTTCTGTGGCACTGGTTTGGCACAAAGACTTGGGTGGGGGATGCTCTGACCAGGCAGCAACACCATCTCATCCCAGGGATGGTTTGGTGAATGTTGGTGTGCTTGGCAACCCCTGGGGAAGGATAGGCATCTTCTTCTCTACTTTTTGTAATCTAGCAGGGATTAGCCTGAAATCTCACAGTCCAAGGGCAAGAGCAGAGGGAACATTCGGACAAAAGTTGAATGTCTTTTAGACACTGAGCCAAGTGACTGTCACATAGTGGGGCAGAGGAGAGAGGAGGGACTGGATCACACAGGTGGGCTTATGTATGTAAAGTCCACCTAAATCCTGCTGTAGATCTCTGCGTCTTTGGAGCCTCCAATGGGCCCTGCACAGGTAGAGGTATCTGTTAATCTCACTGCATGACTGGAGCTTCTAATGTGTGAGCGGGAACTGAGAACAACCCACAGACTGGCTTATGAGGTTATTTTTATGCATCTCCACAAAGAGATGTGAAAGTCCTGTGAGCTGGGCTTTGTTGAGACACAGTTCTGACATCAAGAGACAATAAAGGAGTCACAGGCTGCCACTGGCCTATTGCATAACAGGATCAGATGTTTTAATGAGCTTCTGGTAGTCCATGGTTCATCAGCCCTGATGATTTGTAATGAAGCAGGACACTGCTATAGAAACCACTCCAGCAAACAGCATTTTTGAATGTACTTAAGAAGATGAGTTTGAATTGAAATGCAAACAAACTGTGGCTCAGTCTACCTCTTTCTGAACTGTAGGAGCCTGTTTGCCCTCCTGTCCCTGTTACAGTTTAATCCAGCTTGTGTTTAAGTTTTTCGGAGGTATTTTGTATATCTGATTTCCCAAAGCATCCAGTTTCCTCTGGTTCTTTAATATTTTCCTGTTATCATCCTTAATCCCACTCTTTAGCAAAGGATTACAAAGAAGAAAGGATAAATACATCTTCAAAATGTCTCTATTAATTTATTCTATAAACAATATTTATAAAGGAAATGGGACTAAAACTAGTTTTAAGGATAATGGTCTATATCACAGAGAGGAATGGCTATGAAATAACAAAAGTTTTTTTCTAAAATGCCGAATTATAAAGCAAAATAAAGTGAGTCTCCAGATAATTCCATCAATTAGCTTCAAGCAAACCCAAGTAAGGAAGGAAAAAACTGTTTAAGGAATTGTACTCCTAAAATTTGGTTTACTGTCAAAGACCTGATATCCATTACAGGATATTTATGATATTACTCAAGAGACTACAAGAAATACTTGGTGTTATCCTCTACAGTATCCCTTAGCAACCAAAGCTCCAGTGACACCACCCTTTCCCTACACCAAAATCCTGCCTATATGCCACCTTGTTATGAACCACTTTAGAAGGGTTTTAATTCTCACTGTGGTTTATGAAGACTATGTTATACCAAATTGGTGCTTTATCAATAAAGAACTGTGTTGGGCTACAGTTTTTTGTAAGCTAAAATTTCCTCTGACTCCCTCACCCAAAAGCACCCCACAAAGACTCCTCCTTTCCTGGCCAGCCCTTTAAAAAAAACAAACCAAACCCAACCCATGATGCACAGCAAAGTGCTTGGGGAGTTCTCTTTTGAATAGCATCAACTTCAGGAACAGCTGCCAAGATCAAATGGACAAAGGGAATTCAGCACCACCCACCCCATGTATTATCTTGTAAAGCTTCAGGAGCTTAATCCTCCCCGTGAACAAAATCTGCTGTCCCACTTGCCGTTACCACGAACGTATTATATTCTGTGTAAGTCTGCTTCTGCCTAAGAGTGCACCTGCAGCAAAGCTACAGTATAAAGGTCCAAAGTCTCTGCAATTAACCTGAGTCATAAAACGAAACATTTCTTCTGCACTGTGAGGAATGATTTCCTATGACCTAAATAACTCTAAAAAGAACATATTGTTATTGAAAGTATTTATTACTGTTATTGCAAAGGTACTAGAAGCCAAAACGATAACCAGTATTTCTGCAGGCTGTGGGAGTGTGCTTCCTACACAGCAAGAACTGGTCAGTTTATTATCCCTATATAAGCCTTTTTCATCTGCCTGGAGAAGTAATTATGGTCTGCCCATAAACAAGAGAAATAGTCTTACTTCCAGTCTTAATGACAGGAGTATATTTTGTTCCTGGGAGTTAAATTTTGGTGAGAATTTTGAAAGGCCGATTTTGACCTTATTCAGCAATTTTCCATTCTCAAGCTGACCTTTAAAAACTAGAAATGCTGAATGAAAAAGAGTCTGGAAGAAGAGTAAGTCGCATGGAAGAGATGTAGGGAGGTTTATCACAGCTATGTTTGTGGCAGGAAAACCTACAAGACTCATTTTCTTCTGTGATTCCATCCCTTGTTGCATGCCACACAGGATTGCTCTGTCCACTTGGTGACCCTATCAGTGAAAATGCTAATGTACAGTCTGTATCCTGTGTTACCATCTTCTTACACTGAAAATACAGAAAAATAACCCAAATTTGCCACCTTAGGTGAATAACTGAATTTATGAAAGGGTATGCAACTATATAATCTATAAAAATAAATATTTTATATCCCAATTGCTGCTATTTCTCTGCTATGGTAGCTTTCCAGTCCTAACAGCCATCCTGTCTACTGCATTTTATGCCTCTCTTCTGCCAGTACTTGTTTTGTTATTTGTTGATCTGGACTATAACATCCTACCTTTTGGCAAATTGACAAAAATAATCCTCAGTCTCTTCACTCTGCTTGTGTTCAGATGTTTTGTGATTATTTGCACTGAGTCCTCCAACAGAATACTCTCATCAACGCTAAATGTAAAGAGAATATTGGACCAAGAAAGGTAAGTTTACAGAGAACGGAGGGGAATATTCTTTAAAGACTCATTTAGAAGTTAAATTAGTCACTAGAACTTAAAATATTTACTGTATTGAAAATGTTATTTTACTCAGCAGAACCTATTCTGGTTACCTCATCTTTAAATACAAAACCGGAATAAGGCTGATAATGTTGAGAATTATTGTTTATTGGAAAGACTATGTTTCTTATGGAAAGAAATTAGGATGAAAATTTCAAATTATGAAAGGCAACATAAAAACTGACCTCCTGTCCTGTACCAAAACATACCAATAAAGAGATGTGATATCTCAACAAATGTACAGCAACATGCAGGACTGAGAAGTAAATATTGCAGGTATACCTAAGCATGATTGCAGAATTTGGTGTACTTGGGTATGAAGGTGGTAGGTATCAAGAAAAATCAATGAAGATGTCACTGAGTCAGTAAAGGCTGCAGTCTTGCAAACCCCAACAATGAAAGTGATCAAATCCTATGTAGCATGATTACTCAATTAATTTTACTGAGTTCTATTGGGTAATTTTATTAAAAGCCTCACATATTCAGTGAGGTAACGCTAGACAATTTAACTGATGTTCCCTGGGCAATAAAGGCATGTGCCAGACGGGGGGTCTTGGGGCTCCTCCACCACCACTCCTGGGCACAGAGGGGACTGCCAGATACGTGAGGTCTCCCCGGGGGAAGCATTTTTGTGATGTCTGGGCAAAACTTGGCGAGTGCCAGGAATTCCTGGCGTAAGCTAATTGCTCAAATCAGCAATACCTTTGTTTCAGACCGCACCAAACGACTCCTGAGATATACTATGAAGCTGTCTTCTTTAAAGCGTATTCTACAGAAATGTGATTTTAGAGTAGCTGAATAACAACATGATACAGAGAAGGTCCTCATGCTTTTGTGTCCAGCCGCTGAAATTGCCTGTGCATGGGAGGAGGAAAGCAGCAACATGTAGTCAAAGGTAAAGGCTAATATTTAACGACAAGTTTTTCTTCAAAACTAGCGACCACTCTGTCCTCTGCGAAAGGTGACGACATTCTGGGCCGGACGTTAGGTAACGAGACATAACCCCGTTTACCCGCGGCGCTCCCTGCGGCGCAGGCCTCATGGGGTTCTTCTCCGAGCCTAACTTAGAGCCCCCCGTCTTCTCGTCCCCTCACGGGCAGCAGTCTGCGCCGCTGCCTGCCCCTCCCTCAGGACCGGCCAACAGGTCCCAAACGCGCAGCTAGCGTGCCCGGGCCGCGTTCTGCCTCACAGCGCGACCGCGCTGTAGCGGCACCTGCTCCGCCGTCTCGCCGCCCGGCCGGTGCAGGCCCGTGTTGAAGGTCTCCTAGCAACTGCTCGGCCAATGGGAGCGGCGCTGGGGCGGGGGTGTGCGGGCGGCGAGGGGAGTTAAGCCGGCGGGGCCCGGCGAAGGGCTGGAGTCGTTTTTCTCCTCCTCTGTCGCGCCGGCAGGAGCCGTAGCAGGTGGCGATACGCGCGCGGGGCTCCTCCTCCTTTCTCCTCGCCGGCGGCCCAGGAGGAGGGTTCCGCGGGGGCTGTGCCCCGCCTGCAAGGCGCGGCGGGTAACGGGCGCTCTGCGGCCGTTGGAGAGGCACGGCGCGGGGTGGCCGGGGCCGGTGAGGGAGCCGGGGCGCGCCGCAGCGCTGAGGTACCGGGGCCGCGCAGGGCTCTGCCCGCCCGCCACGCCTGTGGGAGCCTAGCGTGGGGCGGCCGAGGGGAACGGCGTTTCCGCGGTCTGGGGTCGCCCTGGGGCGCTCCGTCGCCCGCGCCGGGGGAAGGCTACGTACCGGGGGGGGCCTCCCTCGGCCGCGGCAGTGTTGCGGACCTTGACATGTGCTCCTCCTTGTCAGGCCGCGGCTGATCCGCGGGGACGAGGGAGAGCTGGGTTAGCGGCTTGGCTTCGCCGGCTGTCCGCCCCCCCCCCCCCCCCCCCCCCGCTGGAAGGCCCAGCGTTTTGCTGATCTCTGTGAAGAGACAAGCGGCGGATGCTCGAAGAGGTGAGAGTTGTAAAGCTTTCCGCTGTGTCAGAGAATTTGTGACTCCTCGGGTTTAGCTGATAGTTTCAAGTGATGCTAGAGTAGAGGCTCTGTAAAGGATTTTGGCTTTTATTTTGTCTGAAAATATTTTTTGCTTTACTTGCAACAAAGTCCTCTTCAATTTGAAGATCAAATCATAATGCAATATCAGACTGTAGGGTTACTGCATCCCCTGTTTATGTAGAGCACTCTGCTTTCTGTGCTGTTAATGAAATAGTTACACGGGGCTCCATATGCTACAAAGGTATGACAGGAATTTCAGGGCAATGACTTAAAATAGGAGGCATTCAAAGTAAAATGTGAATGTATTGGGTGAATTTTAATAGTGAACTTAGGAGACCTAGAGAAATTATTTGATACCATCAATGGAGATTTTGGGTTATAAGTATTCAGGGGGGAAGATGTTCTTTCTGGGTGTTTTTGGGGGTGGGGAGGAAGCTGTGGTACTAGTATCAATTATCAGTGGGACTGGAGAGGGCATAGGGGAGGGTAGTATCAGGCTCATGGAGGTCAATATCTTGTCTCTGAAAGTGGCTGGCAGCAGGTGCTAAGGAAAAGATTGTAAGTATATGTTAGTTGTACAGTGATGCTTTTATCTGTATCCTTGCAGTATACTGCAGTCTGGAGCTGAAGGATTTCTGAGCAGAGGTTGTTATCTCTTCTTAAATTGAATAGCTTCTGATGGATGTTTTTCAATGAATTGGAGCCAGTTTATATATTTAGCATTCACAGCACCTCATGGTGATGTGAGTCCACAATTTAACTGTTTTATATGGAAAAAATACTCTTATTTCCAGCTCTTGTGCTGAATGTTTCATTTCATTCTGCATAACTGTTGTGTTAAAAGAAGTAATGAATAATTGTTTTCTGTATATTTGTCCCATTTCTCTAGCTGTTTCCTCTTCTAGCTGAAAAGTCATAGCTTATTAGTTTCTTGTATGCAAGCATTGGTTGACCTCGTACCATTTTCAGGTCTGTTCTGCCTTTTATACAGGGAAGGTTGTACCTGCATGTAATATTTAAGCTGGGGAAGCTTAGTGTTCATACAGAGATGTTGTGGTGATCTCTCTTCTGTCCTCTGCTTCAATGTTCTGTAACTGCCTGTGAGCTGTTTATTTCCAGAGGACTGATCATAGTGACCCTGGGATGATTTCCTGCATAATACTACCTAACTAGAGGCTGTTAGTTTTAAGTACGTAGCAGAGTTGCCTTTTTCATTGTGTTAGTTTTTGTTTATGAACCTGGAATTTCAGCTGATGATTTTTATCATCCATTTGCATACTATGAGGACAACCTCCTGCATTTCTTGTCATTCAATCTGCATGTTTATTTTTCTGAATAACTCTGTACAGTATGTGAGCTTTCTCACTTACCTGCTTATCACCTTTTAAAATTTACTGAACAACAGCAATGCCTGCGCAAACCCCTTTGGGACTCTAATTCTTGTCTCTTTGGGACTTTCATACGATACCCTCTCATACCCTCTCCTCACCCTTTAGCTTATTCCTACACTTTGCCCTTCCCCATCTATAAATGGTCATTAATAAATCCCCTGACATCTTGGTTTAAGAGCTTTTGGTAGGAAACATTGTGGGAATCCAGTTGTGCTGTCTTGCCCAGGTGTGTTGGCTCATTTCTTCTTCCAGAGCATTGTGGCAGACTTGTTAGTGTTCCTTCCACAGAAAGTATGCTGACACTTCACAAATCCTATTTGTTTGCAATTACCAAGTCTGGTCTGTGACACTTCTGTTTTGCTCAATAGAAACCTAGAACTTACAGGAGAACCATTCCTTGAATTTCCTGTCAATCTTCAGAGAAATTAGTTACAGTTACCATCTTCTCATTCCATGCCTGATTTAACTTACAGGTTGTATGCTACTAAAACTTGCGAGTCTCACCATTTCTGAGATCTGGAATGCTAGTTCTGGCTCTGCCCAGTAAATATTACCAACTTTAGGAACTAGTAAGGTTGTGATTTGTTTTGTTGTGTGGTGTTTTTATTTTGTTTGGTTTTCCTTTCTTCTTAAAAGTCCTCTGATTGCAGAGACAGCCTAGCTATAAAGTTTGGCTGAAGTTGATCTTGGGAAGAGGAGGAGGAACTGCAGAAGACAGTTCCTGAGATTTTCCTCTTGGGTATCTGTGACATGGGGAGATCTGGGAGCAGAATGTTCTGCTACAGTTACATGTAGAGTAAGTAGTTTGTGAATGCCAACAGGATTTTGAAGAGTAACAAAAACAGTGCTATTGATTAGCAATAGGAGAATGCTAGTGTGAAGATCCATAGTGTTAGTTCAAAATAGGGTAGGAATTTGGGAGCCAGATGAAGCATTACCATGTGTTTCAATTTTTTTCAGTGATTGCATTAACAAAATTTCAGTCGTCTGTGTATGTAAAAGATAGAAGTAGAATCTTGAGGTAGTAGATCAGTAGATCAGGTAGTAGACCTTGTAACCTGAGTGTTTGAGGCAAAGACCATGACAGAACAGTCATCAAATACTGAATTTTGTCAGATGTGAGGATATATTCTTGTGTGGTTATGTATGTTGAGAAGATCAAATAAATACTTATTTTCTTAAAACTCTTGATTTTTTTTTTTACTTATTTGTTTTATAAGTAAAACAGAATGGAGAAATGTAGTTGGGATTTTCTGAGTATGATATGCTCAGAATGAAGCGGAGACTTAGTATTAGCAGGCCGGGTGGTTTGACTTGCCTTTTCACATTACTTTTGACAATACTGAGAAGTTTAGCTGGAAATTTGATGTTACTTGAAGTTCCCACAGGATGTGGATAAGTGGAGGGACTCTGCCATGACCATTTTGCAGTTAATAAAATAATTATTGCCACAGTTGTGTAAATGTGG
Organism: Phaethon aethereus; assembly: GCF_964289735.1. Classification (NCBI taxonomy): domain Eukaryota; kingdom Metazoa; phylum Chordata; class Aves; order Phaethontiformes; family Phaethontidae; genus Phaethon; species Phaethon aethereus. The sequence goes on from NC_138584.1 coordinate 19,491,684, forward strand.
GAGGAAAGATCTGGGGTCTGCTTTGATTGCAAGGCCCATCATTAAAATTACAATATTAAATAAAGGTCACTAAAACTGTAATAAATTTTTTTTTTAGCGGAAGGAGTTCTTTTGACTCTACAGTTAGCACTAAAACATGCACATTATATCCAGTGATAATTGTAAACTGTTACTAAAACAGCTGTAGAGAGAGAGTAAGTGTCAAAACTCTAGGGAGGAAATGCATGGACTTCCATGGTGATTTAGTGAATTACAACAAATATATGCCTTATGACATTATCAGGGATATATTTGTAAACCTACAATGTCATAACTGGAGCATACCCTAAATTTCCATGGACTGATGTGTCTTTGTGTCTATCTGGATAAAAACCATCTGTGTGGCATCTGTGGATTACTAGACAAATGTAAAAGCTTTAAGCAGATTCACAGCTCCTTTTGGGATATAGTATCAGTAAAAGGAATCATATTGCCCTTTAAGTAAATGCTAACTATGCCCCCCACCCTTTACAAGTTGAAACATATACATGTCACAACTTTTAGTAGTATTTGAAATATACAGAAAAGGAATGTTTGTTTGACAATTTTGATACTTTTAAAGCTTTTTTCCAAGACATTGTGATATTGAGGGCAGGTAGAAACCATCTCTCCAAAAATTGCCTTTCCCTATCATCTCTACCTTGGGGGGGTGTGTGTGTGTGTTGTGTAAAATGTTTTCTGGGTTACCAGATACTGCATTTCCCATTTGTGTCACACCCTGTGTAGGTTAGAGATGACCAGATGGTGTAATATGATCACAGCACAGTACTGTGACAAGCGATTCTCTTCTGTATGAATGAGTTTTACAAACCCCATTACAGCTACTCATTTTCAAGTTTAAGCATGATACCAAGAAATTCTAAGTATGCTGCATTGTGTAAAGTTTATAATCCTACTTCTTACTGCTCATGATCTTTGAGTTGTGATAAGGTCTGAACTCAGTCTTATTTAACCAGATTTCTATCTTGAATCTTGGCACATTCATTGTCAATCCCTCCCCTGTGCCTCAAAACACACAACAGTAATTTTAAGAAAGCTCCTTTCAGCTCTCTGGGTTTATGAAATGTACTATTTTTGAAGTTTAATCTGAACTTGTTCTTGAAAAGAAAGTTGTATTTGTTTAGTGAATCATGTAGGAGTTAGTGGAACTATTGCAGGTTTTTTGTCAAATTCCCCAAGTGTCTTTCTAATAATCAGGTTCTGGTATGTTATTACCATGACAGCTTTTTTTAAAGTTCTTTAGTGTTTTTTTCTGTACTTCACTTGTTCTGACAAGCCATTGAATGCCTTGGATTGAGTACTGCTTCTTTGGTATTAATCAAACTCTCTGTGATTTTAGTGTAAGAATTTTGGGGAGATGTGTTTGGTGTTTAGATTTCTATTTGCAGTGAGATGGCTCTGCCATTATGTTCATGCGTTTGAAATTGTGTTCCAGAGGCTCATTGTTTGACATTCTGTCTAGGTTTTGTCCGCTTCAGGAATTTCTTGCTTGGGATGGGAAGTAGCACTGCCAATTGGCAGAATTACAACTAGCAAGCACCAGGTTGTTACAGGTTTTTGGGCAATCATTGAACCTTTTGGTGAAGTAAACTCCAACAAATCCCTGTGTACAGAGAGTGGACACAGAAGGAAAATCTTTAAGTAGTTACAGCAGTTTTGGCTGTTCAGTAGTTCTTTTCTTTCCCACCTGCAGCCAGTCAGATTTTTGACATTAGTATGAGATGTTGGAAAACAGGAAAACTTGATTTGTGCTTCCTACTGCATGTTTTCCTAACCAGGATTTGAGGAGGAGAAAAAACCAACAACCAACCACAAAACCTTCTTACAACTTTTGGTTAAAGCCTTTCTGTGTTAACTAGGATAACCTAGGGAGATCCTTAAAGTACTTTTCAATCTCATTTATTTTACTATTCTTCCATAACTACACAAAATACTGGTTCAGAGTTACACATTTTCCTCCTCTATGTGAATATGTTCCCTGGTGTGTTACGGTGGTTGGAGAGCGTTGTAGCGTACTAAAGGTGAAGAGTCCCTTCTGAATACAGTGTATTGGAATTAATTTTTCATCTACACTGTCTTCATCAGGAATGCTCATCTTTAGCTCTTGCATATTTCTATGAGGCTATTTTGAGCCATGTTGCTCCAGAGGAACTGCCTAGACTGAGAAGGAAATGTGTTTGATGGATCTTTATGACTAGATATCTTTAGAAGTCATGCCTAAGGTCTTGAACTGGCAGTAGAAGCCATGTGGAACTGAAGAGATGATCTTAGCATGGGACTAAAGACTTGTAGCATGACACAGGATTGTGTCATTCTGCACATCTGAGTTTAATTCTAAATGCAGTATGTAAAGATGACTCAAATATAAAATGCTGACCACTCTCTCAAATGATTACTGCTTCAAAGCTACTGCACTTGTTTGACACATAACAATTTAAGGTACTTTGGGGTAGTAGTTAACAGTTGAAGGAAATTTTTGAGTTTGGTGCTTTCCAAACCTTGAAATTAATGATGGTGGCTTTTAATCTGATGTATTAAACAGTGTGCAGTGTACTACAGGTGGCCTTTTCAAGACAATAGAGCCATCAGGGTTGACTAATGTAAGAAGAATATAGTTGCTTTATCTGGACGTTATTGTACTGCCTATGTGTTCTTGCTTTCTCTGACTTTACTAGACATCCTTCTGAGCCTGAGTTTGTGCTCATTTTCTTGTGTCCTCTTGTTGGCATACCTAGAAACAGTGTGTCACTAGAGAGTAGTCTTGATAAAGCATCTGCACTGCATGAATCTGCATGTGGCTTGCAGGGCTAAAATTTAGAGAATCAGTGCATTCCCACACCTGGACTAGTCTTTTTTCTGCTTCCAGTCAAACATTGTTTGAAGTGATAGATGCTGTGTCAGAACAGTATTGTCAGTGTAGAGAGATGTGTGGGTTGGTAATACTGTACATTGAGGGAATTTGGGTAATAAGATCTCATAATGGGTATGCAACGTTTTAAAGAATGAAAGCCAGTTTGTTTGAAAGTAATGGCATATCTGAAATGTGAGTAGTGTTTTTGTGGACTTTCTAACAGTCCTTAATGGAATTTGTGTGACTTGAGTTTTTTAACAATCTTTTGATACCTTATTAGAATGCAGGATAGCAGTGCTAGTAATGAGAATATACTTGTAGCTTAATTTGCCTCCTTCTTCCCTTACATTTGCAGGTTCCTTTATCTGATGGATCCAACAGAAGCGAAACTAACATGTAAGAAGTGTGTCCTTTTAATCCTTAGTTTGACTTTGAATTCCATTTTTAAAAGCACAGTTGTTTTGGATGAGTGGAAAAAAAGAAAAGATTACCGTGCAGATTTCTGCTATGAAGTCAGTTCTTGTCTTTAAAATCTCAACCTTCACTTTGTTCATTTCTGGACATCTTGATATGGACAAAGAGAAAGCAGAAAAACCCATTTCTTGAACAAGGACAGCCACTAGATTGTTGCATTGACTGTGTTTTCTTGCTGCCTTATGTGTACTTTCTTTTATGTAATTTAGTAGTCCCTGCAAGCTCTCAACTCATCTGAGGAATAACTGTTTACCTTTTTTTTTTTTTTTTTCCCCCTCCAAGTAAATTTATGAACCTGGAGAAATACTCATCCAGATGGATATTTTATTTTCTAGTGCTGAGCATTGTGTAACATGACTGTGTACCAGTATGGTCTCTTAAAAACTTGGTGTTAATTTGGGCACTGTGTTCTGTGCTTTGAAATGTTGATAAGGATTATTACTGTCTCTGTACTCTCAAGAGACCTTATGGATAATAGAGCACAATTCCCACCCCCCACCCCAAACTATAGCTTTTTCCACAGTGATAAAAATACAAGGTTTTGGTGTTAGAAATCTGGAAGTTGCTTATCCAGAGTGCGTTTATTGGAACATTGGGGGTGGGGTGGGGGTGTGGTGTGGTTAGAGGAAAACATCCCTGTGCTTTACAAGTCTACGGAGTCCATCTAAAACTGACTTGAAATTTTGTTCCAAAGTGTTAATTGAAAAAAATTTCCTGTCAGGTGGAAAGCTTGTTTCCCCAAAGCATCATTGTTTGTGTAACAGCTGATGGGTTGCTCTGTCCAAGTCTTAAGCATCCAAGCTGGATTTTAAGTTTCCAGCAGTGTGGTAACTAATGCTATTATGTGCCTTCTTTTTGGGTGGTGGACGTAGGTTGAGGGGACAATTGGTTTGTTCGTTCTTATGAGTATGTGACTTTCCTTCGGTTTCCAGAGGGCCAGTGCTGTACTGAGTGGCTGTGCCAGTGGGGTAAGGCTTCTACTATTTGTTTTCTTCAAGTTTAGAGACTCTGCAAAGAAGCAAGCAACTTGCCAGGTAACTAAATGTGTAGATTAAGTTAAATTTAAATGGCTAAACATTTATTAGAAATTTCTTTGCCCTCTTTGCGCCAACATATCTTCCGTAGAGCCTTTGTTATCCTTCTCTTTAATCCCACTCAGGCAGATTTATGTTAAAAACTTCACATGTGTTTATCTTCCTAAAATTGCATTCTGGTTATATGACAGGAAAATATTGAATATTTGGCTTGCTGTGTTTTCTCTGCTGTATATCAAAAGAAACAACTGAGTTATCTACAGTGTGTCTTTATTACTTTAATGTGTGCATGGCATTTTAGCTTTAGTTAATGGTTTACAAGACTTAGTTAAGGCTAACTAACTATAGATAGATGCATCATTTTTACAGCGTATTTGCTGTGTTTACTGTGTTCCAAGTGCTGTGTAAAGAAGTAGAAGAATTTCTTGTGGCTCAAGTCCAATAGTCACTCTCCTATGCCTACTTTAATCTTCTAGCTGTATTAGCTGCTATTGTTAATCTAAAATGCTCTTGCTATTTTAGGAGATGCCTACGTAATGCACGTTGCCAGCAATTGTACTAAATACTTCACTGCTGAACCAGTTGCTCAGGTACCTTGCCTGTCTTTGTTGCTATGGGAGATTGGAAGACTATTACTGTGCCAGTGCTGTCATCAGGTAAACTGGTAATATTTTGATTTTATTGGATTTTCTAACTTTACCAGTGATGATGTAGCTGCTGAAGAGAAAGAGATTGGAGTTCTGTGCATGACATACTTGACTAGTTAAGCAGAATGTTAAATAATGCGTAGTACATACATACAGTGCTTTGTTTTGAAATGAGTCTTTACAGAAATGCTGCTGTAAAATACTGTCCTTTCACGTATATGTATATAAAAAGGTTCTAAGACTTTTCAGTCACACTTTTTTTTAATTGCAACTTTCAGGATATCTTGCATTTTCAGAGGGTTATTTACTTGTTCTAAATTCTGTTGCCTCATAAATTGATTACAAATTTATTAAAGGTGTAAATATTTTTTTGCCTGCTTCTTCCTAGTGGAAGAGTAAATTACAGCATACGGTTAATACAAATAAGGTTATCATGCATTCTATAAAAATTTTGACTAAATATGGAGCTTTTGCACCTGTTGGGGAAAAAAAATAAAAATTGTGTTGAGGCAAGCCAACTGGGAAGAAAGGCTGGGCAGTCTTTCTTTTGGCAGAGGAGTAAAATTTGAAAGATAATACCTTAAGATGTTATTGAGTCTTTAAATCTTCAGTGGAATTTTACATGCTTTTTTCCATTGTGAATTGTTTAATATGTCATTCTAGATAAAATTCTAAGCTTTAGACTTGTAAATTTATGTAAATAATAATTTGAATAGCTGGGGATTTGATTTTTTTTTTCTGTATGTGATGTGTCCCAAACTACTAGCCCTGACTGGTTTCTTAATGCTTTTAACTTTTAGATAGCAAAAATATTTTTCAATATACCTCAGAAAGAAAGATATCTTCCCCAAGCATGAGCTCACAAGTGCTACGCTTGCCACTGCCTTCATCCAAAAGCATGCACGGCTTTTTCAGTGCCTTCTGCACAGAAGAGAATATTGAAGAGAGTATATCCTATCTCAATAGGGTAAGCCAGATCTTGTTTATTGGACGCTGTGTAAAGGTGACATTAAATTAGTTGTGCTAGTAAAGATTCACTGGATTAAGAAGGCTTCTTTCTCAATGCTCAGAAGCCAAAGTTGATGGGGAATAAGACTTTATTTTTTTTCCCCCTTCATGTAGGATTTCCCCTGCTATTGTTTCTCTTTTTGGAGAATTGTGAAAGATTGATGCAGTTATTTATTCCCCTCCCCTTGTCTTTTACTAGGAATTGACAACATTGGGCTTTCCTTCTATTTATGCGGAGTCCAAAGGAAAAGAATTAAATTTAATATCCATCATAAATTGCATGAATGAATTGCTTGTACTGCAGCACAAGAACCTTCGAGCTCAGGAAGAAGTAGAAATGCAGCATCTGAAACTGGGTAGCGATATGGATCACTTACAGAACTGCTATGCTAAATTAAAGGTAGAAAACAAGATAATTCGACCAATATTATGAAGTACTTGTTTTAAAGATACTGTACATTCTTAACAGTTAGTGCTTTTTTTTTGGTTGTTTTTCTCCCCAGTACTAATCTGCAACTGTGTTTTTATATGCATTTTTGGGTTGTTTTTACAGTTTTTTTCCAGTTGAAAATTCCTTAAACTTAACAAAATATGAGTTAATGGGAGAACTGAAAGCTTATTGAGAATTGTGGTATCTTTAATCAAGGAAGAGAGAAGACTGTTCAGATTGGAAGTGCTAATGCCTGCTGTGGGCAAACATGTTAAACATTTCAGTTTGTATCATTCATTATCACTTAAAAGGATATGCCCAGCTCTAAGAGATACATTCCCAATATAATTGTAACCAGTAAAAGTGTAGATAGCATTTCTAGTGTATATCACAGGGTTGTTCTCAGTCTTTCTCCATATCTGTAGCTTTTTCCATGTATTTTACTTGTTGTTGGATTCCTTGGACAGCTGACTACATGGTGTCTTTGTAAGAGTTGCTCAGAAGCTGTTGTCAAAACTGAAGTTACTAAGCTTTGTTCTATCACAGGATAAATACATGCACAAGGCCAGTTATTGTGGAGTAGCTGATATATTGGAAGATCACAGCCTATGCTACTTCATGGGTACTTGTATGCACTGTCACATTAATGTTGTCTTTCTCTTGATTCTGTCAGGAAAACAATATTTCAATGCTGATTTGGGGCCTTCTTAGGCTTGCTTTTCACTAGGGCTGGACAACACTGTCTCCTTGACAAGTACTACTGTAGATTCGCAAAATCTTAGTAGTCCTGCTGAGATTGGTCATCTGTGTAGACGCATTTTGATGTGACATTAAAAATAATGTGTAGCTCGTTTTTATACAAATGCTATATAATGTTAAGTTCCAGAACACTGCAGTTACTTTCCCTAGACAAATGGCTTCAAGGTGAGAGGGGGAAAAACTTGTATTATTTCAATCCCAGGGCACTTAATTTAGCTGTCAGCTTATAAGGTTTCTCATACAAGTTCTTTCAGATACCATGCAGGAATCCTCTTGAATTCCACTATTGTCTTACCAATATTCCAGTGTGGTTTGCTTAGAAGTTCTTGTTGCTTAAATATCTCTACACCTTTGTAGCTCACTATATATATGAAGAAAAAGAACTTGTATGTAGTGTTCGGCTCGTCATTTAAGTTGGCAATTTCAGGTTTGTTTGAGTCTCATTTGTGGAAAAATTTCTAAAAGTTAGTTTTGCATAATCTGTTATAATGAGATCATCTGTCGAGTCTTACTCTGTATATGTGCAATGCCACATTTGCTTTGCTATGGTCACAGTCTGCATGTCTGTGTTAATTGTTCCCTTGATTATTTAACAGAAGCATTCCAGTAATGCTGTAGCCTCAAATTCATACAGGTTGCTTAGTATCCGCCTCACTATCACAGTATAGATATGCTTACAGAATCCTGACTTAATGAAAAAGTAATAACTGTATAAGATAATATCTGTTAAATACCAAGCTAAAATTTTTGTTTCTTGTGAGCGAGAGTGTTTCTTGTACTGGAGAATCATACTTCTTGCTCCAGAAAATAGAACTAACTTGTCATTGAGAATGTATGATCATCCCCAACACATCAGAGATCAAATATATAGGCTAACCTACTGAAGTTAGTTTGGTAGTTTGTTTGTTTTGTTTTTTTTAAATCCTTTGCTATTAATTCTTATTGATACTGAACCATCAACACTTTTTCTAGGAACAGTTGGAATTATCTAAAAGGGAAATAGTTGGACTTCAGGAAAGAGACAGACAACTGCAAAGCAAGAACAGAAATTTGCACCAGTTACTTAAAAATGAAAAGGATGAAGTGAGTTGTCTTGTACTTTAACACAAGTCATTACATAAATATTCAATAATATGATTGTTTGCAAGGAGTCTCCTAGTTGTTCACTTCGAATGCTTTTTTGTTGGTAAATGTTGTCTTTCATGAAAGTGAAATTGGTATGTTACCTATGGATAAATAGGTTCTATAAGGGATAGGTCCAAGTTATAACAATAGTAGAGAGTACTGCAGAAATGCACACGTGCAGTTTTCTGAGGCTTTCTATATTTTTGAGCATAGCTTTATCTTAGAATGTTTAAAAATATCAAATAGTAGGAGGGGGCAACAGGATTCAGTCACATCCTCAAATGTATGTGTATAGGACCTTTTGTTTGTTCTGGTTTTGTTTTGTTTTTTTATATTGTAGAGGAGAGCAGAAGACAAAAAAGGGAGGTGGGGGGAAACCCATCCCAAAAGCAGTCTCATTAAACTTGAGAGTCTTGGAAGAACCAAGATCAGAAAACACTTTGAAATCCAAGACACTGCTTAGTTTGGGATTTGTTTCCAGTGTGCTCCTTCTCCCCCACTGTACTTCATATGGCTCCTAAGTTTCTGTGAGTGTTCTCTGTGTTCATAAATGTATTCATGCAGTCAGGAATCCCCGTACTATCTGTATATAGTGAACATCCTAAAGTTCCAGCTTAAAATATTGAATGTGGTATATGTTTGTATGGTTAAAATTGATTAAAAAAAACCCCAAACACCGCCACCCAGGTATTGATAGTACAGACCAAGAATATGCTTTATGATATATTTTAATGTTCTTTTTGACCGAATGGAATAGTCTGTCTTCCAGCATCCTGCTGCCCGAAAGAAGAGTTTATTTTTTAGTGTAAACCTAACAAGCATACTTTAGAATTAAACTAGATCCTGCATATTAATTACTGAAACCAAAAATATGTCTTTGTTCAGTTCAGTAAAGGTGTTAAAGAAGGCTAGGTGAATTGCCAGAACATGAGTTCAGTTGTACTTCAGAGGAGCTATAGTATTATAATATATTGCTTATGGTGTTGGTTTCTGCAGCAAAAAAACTAAATTCCCCAAGATAAGTCTGAGATCAGAATCCATGGGTTGGGAGAGTTGTCCTGATGCCTTTTGTTACTTCCTTTCACCAGAAATACAGTTTAATAGAAGTGTCATTTTGTTTCATGTATTGGTTTTCTGAAGAAATTTATGTGTTTATGCTTTAGTTAAAGAAATACAGTTTTTGTGGGGTTGCTTTTAGGTACAGAAGTTACAGAACATAATTTCAAGTAGAGCTACACAGTACAATCACGATATGAAGAGGAAAGAGAGAGAGTATAACAAATTAAAGGAACGTTTACATCAATTAGTCATGAACAAAAAGGACAAAAAGATAGGTAAGAAGTTTCATGAGGTTTGATGAATTTTACTACAGCAAAATAGCATATTCTGTGTGTTAAAAATGTTTAAATTTGGTTCTGGGTATCTTCAAAGTCAATGTGGCCCTCCGCTTCAAGATTTTTATTTGCATGTTAAAATCTTGCATAAAAGATGTAATATTTCATGTCAGCCAACTGTGTTAGGCTAATAAACATTTATATTGTGTTCCATAAGATTGTTTACTGAGCACAAACCAAGGTGGAGATCTTTACAAAATGAGTTTTTTATTAGGGAGTATTACTTGGAATTAATTCCTAAGCTAGAGCTATGTTTCTTCTACTTTCTTGCTACTGCTACTATCACAGTGTTTGTGACACTATCCAAAGTCTTGTATTATGCCCACCAGTTAAAATCGGGAAGGAACTTTGCATGAGCTTTTTTCCCCTTGAGATACTACGGTCTACTTGTGTTAACAAGAAGTGATAAGGAAATGTTAGAGAGGAACTAACATAAGATAGACATAGCATCTAGTGCTATGTGAAATGAGGAGAAAAGAAATCTACTCTTATCATATGAATACTTGCATGTTGTGCTGCCCAAAAATTGTGTTCAAGATATTAATCAGTGCTGTTCAGCAGAAGTACAGTTTTTTTGCGGTGTGCTGCTGAAAATAGGTATCAGTGTTATGTAACGGATAAAAATATCTGCACCTTTTGGTTCATATATCTGGCCTTGGAGTATTTATGTAATTTTTCTCCAGCAGAAGGGAAGTCCTGCTCTTCTCTTACCCTTCCTGCCACCCCCAAAACACTCTGCTGTTTGCCAGCTGTAGTCCATGTTGTGTTTTAGTAAGCTGGTTTAGTTCACTAAACCAGAAGAAAACTATTCATGTTGTTGCCAAGTTGGTTTTCTGCTGATTTACTTTTTCTTAAAGTGCTTGTTGGTAAGCCAAACCAGGTTAGGACACTGTAGCAGGAACACCCATTTTGGCTACAGAAAGTCTTTAGGTATCAGCTCAGTAATCTCTAGAGGCCTCATCCCGAGATCAGCAGAATGAACTTGTGGCACTTCTTGACTCTTCCAGCTGTCTAATACTAGTTCAAATGTCAGGTCAAAATAACATTTTAAATCTAGTTACTGTTAGCTTGATAGCTATCTAGAATGGAACTTGGACCACTAATCTGTAGTCACGTGTTGTTCTGGCGTTTTTGTTGTAGTGTGGCTTTTGTTTGTGGGTTTTTTCCCCCCCCTCTTCAAATGTGAACAGAGAAGTTTCTTTGTTTTTAGGAACACCTTGTAAAACATCAGGAAGTTGTTTGACCTAAACTGGAGATAAAACTGGCATTGTTGCCAGAAGAGAGGTTAGAGTTGATACACTATTGATATATAGCTGAAATAGGGATGAAGATGCCATTTAGAAATACATAAAAAAGATAAGACAGAATGAGAATACATCCCTCCGTCAGTGTCCAAACACAAAAATTATCTTCTTTCCATGATTATTTTATTGTTACTTTAAGCAGGGCAGTGTGGTTTCATATGGGTCTGAAGATTGAGGGAGATATTTGGGTAATGTGGTCTCTTGACAGCAACTACATGTAAATGCAATGTCATATGAATACTTAAACATTTGCATGTTGTTTCACGCTTTTTGAAATATCCTTTTCATTTGTAGCTATGGAAGTTCTAAATTATGTTGGTAGAGCTGATGGGAAGAGAGGTGCATGGAGGACTGATAAGACAGAAGCCAGGTAGTTGTCTTAGAACAACATTAATTGAAGTGTATATTATAGCCGTGATGTTATTACTGTAAGACTTCTTCTTCCAGAAATGAAGAAGAAATGTACAAAGTTCTGCTAAGTGATTATGAACAACGCCAAAAACAGCTTTTAGTGGAAAACGCTGAGCTGAAGAAAGTTCTTCAGCAAATGAAAAGAGAGATTATTTCACTTCTCCCACCACAGAAACAGAAACCTAAAGAAAGGTCTGAAGATGGGCCAGTAAGTATTCTTCAGTTAAAATTAAATGTGTGGTAGTTTGGAATAGTGCTGGAGTAATTTGATCATAAAGAAAAAAAAAGTAAGCTTCTTGTGTAACTTGCAGTAGATTTCACATCCTGTGCTATGCTTGAAATCCATCCATGTTTAAATGTTCTACTGTCTGTGAACAACACCCAGTGTATTCTCCCCAGTTAGTCAATGGGAAGCTTGAAAGTACACTTTGAATTTTAAATGCAGTAGGTACCTGTATGTAATTCTATATAACAATGCATTTTGGGTTTTGTCTGCCTTCCATCCTAAGATGTTGATGCTAGCTTTCAAGGTGCTTATGCAAAGAAACTAGGCCTCCCATAGAATCCATGGGGGTGGAGGAAATGTAATTAGGGTGTGTTCCTATAAGAGAAGCTGTTAGTTCTTTTACAGAGCTGCTGGTATGTTCAAGCAAAATGTTTGTGGGTTTTTTGTTTGTTTCCAGGTTGTAAGTATTTCTTTTTTTACAGAGGATACTTTATTTTTATGTAACAGCAGACTGCGCATTCATTGCTTCTCAGAGCTCGTTTATTCCTTTTGCTGATTCCTTGCTAGAAGTTGCAGTTCTGTTTTGAAAGTGAAGTAGGGAATAATCTGGAAGGTTAACAGAGCTTTCTCTTGGAAACCAGAGAAAGAGTATCCCTGGGCATAAGAAATAGTTGAAATACTGAAGACATGCAAAAAGGCTAGATTCTAGGAATCATTCAAGATTGATGGTGTACTAGTAATAGGATATTAAGAGAACATGGATACTCGATGGAACGAAGTAGTTCTTATTATAGTAAATAGTATATGCTGGTACGTCAATGTGTAGATGGAGCCTTCCAGAGCGTGCTGTTTCTGTGGAATCTAGTACTTGCCATTTCAGAAGGTCCCCTGTCGTGCTCAAGTTGCTGCACTACTTCCTTTATTTCTGAGCCATCTCAGGTGCATTTGTCCAGCCCCAGAATGCGCTGTGTAGAAGAGTGCTAGACTCTCTCTGGCCACTTCTTTGTAAGATGTGAACAAACTCTTTTTAACTTCATTGGATGACTTGCCTTCTATACCACACAGAATGACTCCCATGTGTATTTAGTGCAGTAGTCAGTAATGTGCAGTGTGTTAACCTTTTCTTATGTGATGAACTTCTAAGGTAATCAGTAGACCAGATTGTTACTATAGCTCAGCAGCAAGAAGTTGATCTTCAGTAGTGGGTGTTGGGTATAGTTTATAGTATAAAGCATAATCAGGTACCAGTTCTGTAAGTGGTCCTTCTACTTTTAGGATTCCAGCGAGGCCAGGAATGTTCGGCACAAACTTGAGTACCCTGGTGAATATCCAGCTGTGGGAATGGGCTCTTTATGGACTTGTGTGTTGAAACAAACTTGAGGAAAAACTGGGACTTAGCGCTCTGAAATTCACTGTTCTTGGGTGACTAGACAAGTATTTGTTAACTGTTGTAGTGTTAATTGTCTACTAAGAAAATATTAAAAGCCTGCACTGAAACTTCTGATTAGTTCTCTTTGTAATAGTACTAATTAACCAAATTAAGCAGAACAACTACTTAGTAGACAACAGTAACTTCTAGTAGTAGAATAATAAAAGTGCTTACTAGATGCAAGTCTCAAGTGGAGTTATTTCAGCGTGGCTGTAGGGCAGTGTAGCGTTTTTGGTTTGTTGCGTGGGGTTTTTTGATGTTGTTTTTATTTTGGGAGTTTTTTTCCATTTAATCTATTTCATGCCTTATCTAATTCCATGCCACTCTAGAACCGGAGATGGTTTTTGTCATCACAGGAACACTGCTTAGTTTTTTTTACATCTGTCAAATTAATATCAAATATGGTTTTGTGGAAATAAATTATGTATTTAAGGCTTAGCCTATCCCACAATGTGCATTTTACATTGATTAGTTTTTTGTTTAGAAGTACTGGTTTGCTTTGTGAATGTCTGAAAATAAATTTCTAGTTAACATAACATCTGATAGTTCATGCTTGTTTGTAGCTATCAACATTTTTGGTATGAAATATGAACTCTTATTGAATCCCTTTCAGAATTAAAAAAAAAAAACCCCAAACATTGCATTTCTAAGTAGAAATGCTAATTCATATTGATTCTTGGAAGGAAACATACACCTTGGAGTGTGTCAGCTAATGATGTAGTCATGTCATATATCATTTTCCTTCCCATCGCAAATAACAGCTGTGAAACCAGCCAGACTGTCATATTGTCACAGTACTATCCAGAGGCCTACTCCAGACTGGGCTTTCATTGTGTTAACATATATGAATATAAGTAAAGGAGTAAGATGTTTCTTTATGGAGTGACACAAAACTCTTAAACTGGCCAACCAAAAAAAACAAAACAAGAAACCACCAAACCCCAAAACTGCTTTTTTAATACAGCTGGTTTACTCCTTAAGATCCCCTGTGATCCAGGTTTGAAAGAAAGTGCTTACTGCATCTGTAAATGAATTTGATGCCTTTGAACTTCTTGTCTTTGTACTTCCTATGCTGTTTTTCTTACCTACTTGTAGATAAAGGGGACTGCATAGAATGGTTTAGATGCTTGAGGAGAGTGGAGTATTCATGCCAGATATTCAAACAGCTACAGCTAGTCGTCTTCTCTCGCCCATTTAGACTTTTATGTTTTAGCTGTTAGAGGTAGCATTCAGGTTTGATGTTTGAACAGTAGTGTAAAATGGAAGTGGGAGAGGTGTGTTAATTCCACTCTACCTTCATGTGGTGTGGGCTTTTTTTTCATCATGGAGGAAAATAAGGCAGACTTAATTCTCAACAGGAGAAAATCTTTGTCTTAAATCCTGTTCATGCTCTATAGTGAGTTTATGGGCAGCTACCGCTTAAGTTTGACAGCAGAACTCATCAGTCAGAACTTGCCTAGCTTGGTGATGTGTGAGAGTGATTGAGTCTTGCTAGCCAATAGGCTCTGGGGTGGCGTTCTGGGGACCGCTGGGTCACTTCTGTCTCTTCAGCGTTACGTTGTCAGGGAACTTAACTCCCTAACAGTCAAATTTCCCTTGATGGAAAAATCTTTCCTGCATATAAGGGTTTTCTTTCTCTTCAGGAAATTCAATCCATATGCATACTTAAATAAACAAATACACATCTTTGGAGTGGTGGAGTAGTTTGCAGCTTCTTGTTTCTGCTTCTACAGGTGCTGTCAGACCTGGAGGAAGATATCGGAGAGTTAAATAAAGAGAATATGTGGGAACTATCTTGTGAAACTGTGCGAGAGCAGCTTACCAACAGCATTAGAAAACAATGGAGAATGTTGAAAAATCACGTTGAAAAGCTGGATAACCAAGGTGACGTTTAAGTGTATTACATGTACATAGAAAATGCTACTGATAATTCTATTTGGTATCATGCTCTTAGGATTTACTTTACTGACTGTTGAAGCTAAAAGGAAGCTAAAATGGAAGAAACTGTGACTTGGTAGACTTTCTGAAGGGGCTTGTGATTGGCATTTTTCTGTGAGTTTTTTAATTGTAGTTAGTTAGGGAAGGAATTGCATGCCAAGCCTGTTAGCCATGAGAAAGGACATGATTCTAGTTTGACACAGTAAACAGCAACTTTCTGAAGAAATAATTATTTTTCTCTTGAAAGTACATGCCCTATAATAATGTTTGTTGCCTTTCCCCACCTTTGAGATGTTGAAGTAATGCAGATATAACAATCTGAAGTAATTGGATGCAAAATATGTAAACCCTTCTCAGGAGTCTAGACTTGCCACATCCATTCCTCTGAGGCTTCTTGTGGCATTCTAAAGTGAACTGGTTGATGGTGTGGTGCCGGACTCTCCTCATTTCCAGCTGTTAAAAAGCATTAAAAGATGGCTAAAAATATATAAAATTCTTTCCTAGTATTATTTTCCCATGCAAGCAAATGCTGCTGCTACCATAGGGATGTTTGCAGTCAAGAATAAGACTGAGAAGGTCACGCATGCAATTGCAAATAAAAGAGCCAGATGGTCTATGAGAATGTTTATACCATAGAAAGAATTATAAGAACACTTGTTCTGAGTAATACTTGATTTGATGTAACGAACTGAAAAAATAGTTGTAAGCACCAGGAAAAAGGTTTCAAGTATTTGCTGTTTACTTGGAGTCACCTTTTTGATGGGTTTTTTATTTATAGAGATGACCATAGTCTAGTCCTTTAGGATTCAGTTAATGTTCAAACACTGGCATCAGGGGATCAAAAGCTGGCTCATTTCAACCGCTGTGATAGCTATGCATGAAATTAAGTAAAGCAGTATGTAATTATACAAAATACACTTTATTCTTCTCAAATTCATTCCCTTTACTGGGATAAAAATATGCACACAATGTTTGTTAGCTCTGTTTCTCCTTCACAGGACTTGAAGGAAAAGGCTTTCTTTTTATATCTGTGATAAATATAGTTACTGTCATATTTTTATGAACACACAAGCCCTTCAAAAATGGGCTTGGAAGAACAGGCTAATAGCATGTCAGTGAAATAAGCCCGTTGACTTGATTTTTCTTTTAAATAACTGCTGAAACAAGTGAGGGTTTTGTGTGACACTTATTGCAGCGCAGACACTTGGTTTACCTTGGGGAATGTGAAGCAGCTATGTCTTCATTGCCTTTTTTTTCCTGAACTGGATTGTGTGCATAATTACATGTGTAGCACCAAAACTGCATCTCTTGTCTCTGATAGAAGTGCTTTTGAATACACTGGGTATCTGTCTTTCAGGATAAAACAAATACAGTCTAAAGCCTTTTGCTATTGCTATGAATCCCTGATGTGAGAGATTTTGTTTGTCTGTTTTTTAAGTAGCTTTTTTCCCCCCTTAGTGTCACGTGTACACTTAGGAGCTTTGAATGAAAAAGATGTCATTTCAAGAGAAGACCATGAGCTGGAAACTGAAAAGCTAGAGCTAGAGATTCAGCAATGTAAAGAAATGATCAAAACTCAGCAACAGCTCTTACAGGTAGTAGGCTTTAATTTGTCTTATTTTTCTCAACTGAATCTAAGCTTTCTTGGGTTTTTTTTATGTGCCACTTTTCTCACCTCTGAGCCTTTCTCCATTCTTTGATAATGCTTTTTAAATAAAGTATCTTAATGGTTGGTCCAAGTATAGATGTGCTAGTGGGTTGGTTAGTAATTTAATGAGTTTGTAATCCTGGTAGGAATAATTCTGGGGGATAAACAAAGGTGAAGAAGGCTGATGAGGTCAAGCTGCCTGAACAGGGACATTTTGCTTGCCATCTGAAACTCTGCTCCCAACAGTGACCAACTTGATACTTACTACATTGTTTCCATATTAAACTTCAGCCATTCTTCTGATAAAATTCGACCTGTGGAAATAATGTTCCTCTTAACAGTCACACCCAAATTAACATTTGTGTCTTTTGTTGCTTTATATCTGCAGCAGCAGCTTATGTCTCCATGTGACGATGACACAACTCTGTTGCTACAGGACTGCTATTTGTTGGAAGAAAGAGAGCGTCTTCAGGAAGAATGGAGGCTATTTAGAGAACAAAAAAAGAATTTTGAGAAGGAACGAAGAAGTTTTACAGAGGCTGCTATTAGATTAGGACTTGAGGTATTAGAAAAGTGGAAAGGTATTAGAAAAGGGAACTCCTATGGAAGATGAGTTACAATTGTTAAGTAGTTTTACTGTTATACACACTAAAGTGCAGCCATCCAACAATAACGGCTCGCTAACACCTACAGAGAAAGATCATTCCCATACTGTGTAAAACATATCTTTGGCCATTGTAGGAGATCATTCTGTTGGCATTTCAAAAAAACAAGTTTTTTGACTGTATTGGAAAATACAGTTGCTGCTGGAATGACACACTTTTGTTTCAGCTTTTGAAATATCTAAGTACTTCCAAAAATCATTCCACTTATTCACTAAATGCTTTATTAGATGCTGCCTAAGTTTGCTTTACTGTGAGGGCAAGGCCTATGAAATTTTCAGTGAGATTTGGCTGCAGAGTTGAATTCTCAAAGGTACCCAATTCCTAAACTTTTGTGAAAAACCAGTGACTATTGCAGAAATGCAAAGTAATTGCTGCCTTTCCCTTTGTAGGGTCATAATCTGTTCTGTTCTTGTAGCCAGTAAGCACACTCACTGGAAGGCAGTCAGGGTAGGTGTGTCTCTAAATGTGCTCTAGCATGTGTGTCCTTTGGTCTAGCCAATAGTTAGGGCCAAGAACATGAAGGGGCTTACAAATTTAGCAGGGAAGGGAGGCCATGATGTGGTGATGAAACTATGATGGTGCAGATATGACAGGAAAAAAGCCATTGGAAGAAAAAAGAAATGGACTTCAGATTTATTGCTTACAGAACTGCTTGCTTTGACATGCAGAGGAGAAAGCTGGAGTGGGATGTGATTTTAAAATTTATAAAACTGGATTCAGTTGGTCAGATGAAAGCAGTACTGTTGTTCACCAAATATCTCAAGATTAGGACTAGAGGGAACTCAGAACTACTTGAAATTAAGTCTAAAACATATCTAAATAAGGTACATTTTTAGATATCAGGCCATTGACTTCTGGATTTTACTGCTATGGGAGATTGTGAAGGCAATCAATACCAGCAGGTTCAAAAAGCAGTTGCCGAAGCTCATGAACAACACATTCAGAGTTGGATACTAAAAGGGGGAGGACAAGGGGATGCCTTCCAACATCTCTAATCAAATGATTTCTGAGGCTGGGAACATCTGAGGGAATGCACCACAAAAAGTGGACAGGTTCATGTGATCTCATAAATAGCATCTCTTGTGACCATTGTTGGAGATAGAATACTGAGCTAGATGGACAACTTGTCTGACTCAAGACAGCTTTTTTTATTCTTATGCTGTAAAACTTATTATAAAGAACATAAAATACTTTAGATTTTGCTTGAGATACTGGCACAGCAGTAGTTCACATAGTGACAAATACTGACTCAGACCACTACATATAGATATGTATTATTCAACTTTTTAATTTAATTTTATTTGCATTTTAATGAGTTCATGAATTTCATATTGGACCTTGAATTCGGCTTTAAAAGTCTTGTGTGATAATAAATGATAATTGTTTGTCCAGAAATGTTTAGGACTATATTGCAGCATAAGTGTAACTACTCATGCTTCTACTTGTTAAAATGCTCACGTATGAAAAGAGAAGCAATACTGTAAGCTTTGTAGGTGTCTGAAAGTTTGCGTTGGAGTTCAGCTTGCTCTGTTTTCTACTGACATAGTAGAAATAATTTCATATAATGGGGATGTCCTGTTTCACTGATGGTTTTTGGAGATGAAATAGCTTGTTGCTTGATTCCAGAGCCATTGGATCTCCTGGAGGTTGTCTTTTAGCCATTATTTTCTTTTTCTATGTTCAGAGTGATTGGAAAATGAAACAACCCCTTTCTTTTTGCCCTAGTTTTGGACAGAAGTCATCAGTGCTATTTTCAATGTAATTTTTATCTGTTTAGGAGAAGACTCAGGGTTGAGGTTTAACCAGTAATCCTTACTGGAGGCAGCCCTCATTCCTGGGCAGCTCCCAAGACGTAGTGCTACCCTAAAGGTGGAAGGGGAGCATAGGAGGCAGCAATAGGAGATTGTGTCACTGGAGTGGAGAACAGTAAAATGAAAGGATTAGTCAGACCTCTGTGAAACAAACTGTGGAGTTTGACTTGTAAATAAATACCTCCTCAGCTAATCCTTGTTAGTTTCAAAATCTTGCTTACATGACTAATTCTGTGTTAAACTCCTGGCTCTTGTTAATTACATGGGCTTTCTTAGATAGTCCACATTAAATTGATGCTATTCTAAGGTTGTTCCTGTGATCATAAGTGTAAACTGTCATTTCTTTTCCTAGAGAAAGGCATTTGAAGAAGATAGAGGAGCCTGGCTGAAGCAACAGTTCTTAAGTATGTCTACTGATTACAAGCACTCTGAAAATGTGACAACTCCAAGTGCCTTCTTAGGAAGCAAGTATTTGGTTTCAAATTATGTTCTTGTAACGTGTTTCTTTCCCCTCTTTCAACTAGAACATGCAAGTATGAACAAAATTATTAAAAAACAAAACAAAACAAAAAAAACAACACCCCCAAAACACCCAACCAAAACTTCTCAAGACAAATTTTATCATGTATTTGTATGCCTCTACCTGTCAGGGTAACTGGTGGTTCAAAATCTCCTCTTAAAAAGGGAATCATGGTAACTCTCTCCCTGATAGTTACTTATGTAATGAATTTATATTTGCAAAGTGATCTCGTGAATGTTAAGTACCTGACAGCCCAGCTGTTAAGAATGGGGAACTTTTAGAATTACTTACTAAATTAAATGTGAGTACCTCTCCTATGAGGAAATGCCGAGAGAGTTGGGGTTCTTCAGGCTGGAGAAGAGAAGGCTCTAGGGAGACCTTATTGCAGCCTTCCAGTATTTAAAGGGGGCTTAATTGAAAGATGGGGACGGACTTTTTAGCAAGGTCTGTTGCGATAGGACAAGGGGTAATGGTTTTAAACTAAAATAGGGTACATTTAGACTAGATAAAAGGAAGAAATTTTTGACAATGAGGCTGGTGAAACACTGGCACAGGTTGCCCAGAGAGGTGGTAGATGCCCCATCCCTGAAAACATTGGACAGGGCTCTGAGCAACCTGATCTAGTTGGAAGATGTCCCTGCTGGTTGCAGGGAGGTTGGACTAGATGGTCTTAACAGGTCCTTTTCAACCCAAAGATTCTATGTTAATTGCCAAAGGAGTTGAAGTAAATCACGACCTATAGAGGTATGTATAGATTGGAAACGAGCATCATAATGTGGAAACAGCAGCATGAATTATTTGAGATGAAGTAATATTAAACATGCATACACATACATATTTGGCTAAAAAAAGAATCCTCTGGAGAAAGAAATAGTGAAAAGAGCATAATGATAAGAAAAATAAATTTGAGCAATAGACAATTGAATTTTAAGATTCAAATCTTAATAAAGGAATAACTTATTGCGAACAGATAATGAAAATAGGGCTATATAGCATGTAATTTGGTATATTGTTTTTATTGACGATACTTTTTACTTCCTTCTACAATCTTTTTTTTTCCTTTTACATTGAGTTTATTTCCCATCCTCTCATGCCTGAATATGCATGTGCAGTGTGTTGGTCTTCACCGCTGAGCCTTCAACACTTTTTAAGGGGCTGCGGGGTGAGGGGGGAAGGGACGGGAGAAGAAAAAGTAACAAGAATCTCTTAAATAGATGAATCTCTTAAATAGATTCTTATTGTGGCAGCCAACGTTTAAAGATAAATGTTGAAACCCTCGGCAAGTAAAGATAGCTTGAATTTGTATTCTTGTCAGATAAAGTAGGCTGCCTTGTGTGTTCTGGGTTCTCTTCATTTCCCCTCTGTGCAACTCCCGTAGCACTTCTCTTAAGTGTGAAATGAAATGATCTTCCACAATAGGAAAACTTCTATTTTTAGGAATGGAATTGAGATTGTTTGGCTGTTGCTCACAGAGTGACTTGATTTAGTGATCTGTGAGCAACCTGAGATCTGTTTAACATTCATTGTACACTGAAGCTTTTGATTTGTAATTGCCTTTTTCCAAATTCTAGTGTTTCTGGATGTATTTAATGCCATATTTTCTCTTTTAAATGGCATTCCTTCAATCTTATATATCCTAATATTAAGCTACTGGATAATAGTAATAAAAGCAAAAATATGTCTGCCACATAGAGAATGTTACTTCATTTGGATATTGCTCCACAGGTTGTCATTAGAATTGTTTTAATGTTATCCTTTTTCACAACACTTGTCCAAAAGCTCTTAATTCTGTAGCGCTATGGTGAATATGGCAGAAATACAGAATCATTCTATTTTTTTTTTTTCCACTTCATATGAAAGCTTTGAAATCTAAATGTGAGGAAGAGTTAGTGGGGATTCATCTGGGCCTGCCAAGTTTGGCCATGTCTTTCCATTGACCTTAGTGATGGCTAAGTTCATATAAATGCTAAGGCATTTAATTTATTGCTTTTAACTTTTTTTTTCCTGTACTCTGTCAAGTTTGCAAGTTCTCATGTTGGTGTTAATTACTGTATATGCGTGCTGGAGAGGAGTAAAAGGAGTAAAAAAGCTTTATCAATTGTAAAGCAAGAAACTTTACATTTGAGTGACTCTAAACTTCAACATGATTGCTTGCAGTGGTGGTTATGTATGTAAACGCTTCATTTTCAAATTTAGAATCCTAATTTTAACATAACTTCATTCAATAGCATGAAGTATACTTACAAAATTTTATCACAGATCTATAACAATAAGATTTAGTAGTAGATACATGCTGTAAGATGTTTGGTGTGCTTTTTTTAAAGCAGAAGACAAAAAGGAGAAAGTCCTTCAAATGTTTTTGGTTGCACTGTAGTTTAACTGATATGTATATCTCTTAGGTTCTGACCAAGAAAATCGGTTAGTGAAATCTACATCTCAGCAAAGAAAACCTCACTGTATGTTGAGTGGTCCTGTTTCAGCAGAACCTTGCCAGACATCTCAGTATACTACACGTAACAGGTATCTGAAATGATGTTGCTGATGGTTATTTTTGTAGTGCTGAACTCCCCATAGAGCACAGGGACTAAGTTGTGATAACTTACAGCAAGCCTAATCTAAGGCTCATGGTTGATACACAGCAAAACACATTAAACATCATAAAAATAGTATTATGTTTCTATCCAAAGTATAATTTATTTGCATTGTAACATTGTCTTTTTCCCAGTTCCAGTGCTGCATCAAAAAAACCTGCTGGAGATAGCAAGCCAAATCAGTGGGTGGAAAGTGACAAAGAAGAAATTGAGTAATGCACAAGGTCATGGGAAGACTCTGGAGTTGGCACTCTGCTATGTAGAAACTTGCACATAGAACAACTGCCTTAGACTTCCTAGGGTTGCCTGCTGGGTTTTTTGTTAGAGATTTGTTCACAAACTTACATTCTAAAGTGAAACAGAATGCTGTGAGTTTGATCATTCTTCTAGAGGAGTATGTGGTGATCTGAATTGTGGTGTGTGTGTATGTGCGTGCACATGGCTTATATTTTTTAGACCATTTTTTGCCTCTTGCAACTCTTTAAAGAAGATAATTTAAAAATATATAAAAGCTTTGATATTTTTCTAGAAACAGAAGCTCTGATTCTGTGAATGAAGTAATGGTGTGAAACTGACTGTAGCGAAACATTGGATCCTAATATTACCTTTCATCACAGGCAGAGATGGCACTTTTAGAAATTGTTTAATTATTGTAAACATTCATTTATGTCTCAAGTGTAACTGGCATTAAAACTTCTTTTGCCTCAACTTGAATGTACAGTATACTGTAGATTTTTAACAAAACAGCTTCTATATTTATTGTGTGATTTGAAAATACCTCTTTGATATTTCAGATGACTTAAAGTGCAAAATCTTTATATATTTGTAAATAGACAAAGTGATTATCCTGAGAAACCATGAAATGAAACACATGCATACATAATATTATTTTACATGGCATTTTAAATTGTTTTATAGTGTTACTCAGTTTACAGATGCATTAAGACTTTCAATGGTTCAGTCAGGAACCAAATTATTTCAAATGTGAACAATAAATGTGTAATTCTATTCTAAGAAACCCTGGTTCTGTGTTTTGTGTGCACTAAACTTTTAAGCTATCATGGTTGTAGGACTGTACACTATGTCAACAAATCGGATGCTGGTTTTGTATTTCGATAGTTTTTTCCTTTGAACTGAATCCAGAATCTTTTTTGGTGTATCCTTTTAGAAATCTGTTTTGTTTTATAATGTAGTAAAAATAGCCAAGTAGAGGTAAGATGTTTCAAAGTCTCCTTCACATGACTCAGAGCATGCACTTTCCCTTGCCCATTACAAATCCATCTCCTCTCATTGGGTTTTCATGTGTCTGAACATGTGTGTAGCTCTGGTCCTGGTGTAACTGACCTTTTGGAAGATGTCTAAGAAACTTCTGCCTTTCTCAGGGTCATAGGAAGGAAATTAAGTCTGAAGCCTAGAATCGTTCACTGAACATGCATTGCTGCTCTGCCGGCTATCTTCAGAACTGGATGCAATGGAGTGATTGGACTACCTGGAAAAATAGCAATAGAGTAAGACAGGAAAGAGAAGAAACTGGAGTTCTTCAAGAAGCTAGGACAGAAAACTGCAGCTTCTACTGATTAGTTCAATACATTGAGTTACAGCTTGAGATGAAGTAGTAGCCAATGCAAACTGCAGAGGATACTTATAGAATGTCTTCACATAGTACCCTTTAAAGGAAGCAGAAATGTAGATAATTAAATTCTTGGTCAGCTTTTTGTTCCATAGGTAGTCAGGTTGGAAAGACAATACAAATAATATCATATTTCTTTTTCCAACTCCCCCTCAATAAACGGGTGATCATAGTCATGTCATCTGCTGAAAGGGTTTAGCAGTGTATGGTTACTCTTGGGCTTACACCTTCCCCACAATGTGCTGGACAGCTCTTGCCTGAATTTTGGTTAGGGAAGAGTAAGTATGCATATTCAAGAAACATATTTAGAGATGCAAAGTGAAAAATTTAATACATTGTCAATGAAGTGGGAGAGCAGTACTTTACCTGTAGGATTCTTGTTTTCAAGCTAGTAAGTTATCCCAGGCCTGTAAGTCCATAGCTGAGGCAGGATCAATATACCACTAGGGGCTGCTGCTCTTCTGGAGTAATTGAGGTGTGCTTGCTGGTGCTCGATTGGGACATTTAAATGCATTCAGTTTAGATGGACTTTTTTACTAGACAGTTTTTCTTCAATGACAGTAATTTTTAGGATAGTAATGCCTTTGAAAAACAAAAGTATTTACCTATTTAATCTTTTGTTTGTGCCTGTTGAATGATTAGCAATTAATAAACATTTGTACTAATTTTTTTGCTTTAACGTCCTGTAACCCATCTTACAGAAGTAGAAACTCATTTGAATGCCTCCATGGAAGGACTGACTGTGCTAGAAGTGTGTATGCAGTTGAGTCCTGAGCTGACTTCTTAGACCTGGTCTGGAAGTCGGGGGTATAGATTCAGTCCTGTCCCTGTAAATAAAGAAAAAATGCCTAGAGTTTTTGGATTCCTGATTGCTGCATAGAGAGCAAGCTTTTAAATCTGAAGCTACTGTCAATAATGGTATGAATACTGCAGATGGTCTGGTTGGTAGCATAGTGGCACTGTAATAATTCACTGTGTTGGAAACAACTTCAGGATCTTTCTTACTTGGAGACTGAAGAGCAAAGGGTGAGACTCCTTGCAGGAATGTAATACAGGTGTGTCACTACACAGGTGTGTATGTGAGATAGAGCAAGTGGCCCTCCTTCAGAAGGAACAAGAAGTACTGACTACCAGTGACTGATTAGCATATGGTTATTGTTGGCTACCTGTGCATGATACTGAAAAGATGAGTGGTTCTCTTAAACTATGGTGTTTTATTTCACAAAATACTTGAATATAATATGCATTGCTGCTTTTTTCAGTCTACATGATGAGAGAGTGCTTTTACCATAAATATGTCTGATTAGGTATGAGAATTTACTTTCTATGGTTACATTACAGCTGTTAATTTTTTTTCCATTTCATCCCCAGCGGTAGAGGATGTTACAATACAGCTTTTGCAAAACAGGCTGTATAGCAAAAAATTAATAAATTAAGACTTTATGTAAGAAAACTTTCTCCCTACAAGAACTGCTTCCACCAGCTTCTGCAGACTTGCTCTATTTCTATTTAGTTGTAGCAGGACAAAAATATTCCCGTGTGTGAAAAAAACAGGTCATATCCTAGCTTTTTCTCAGCGATTATTCTATGTACACTTCAACTGGGCCAAGATAACTAATAAATCCCCAAGATAGTATCAATTTAAACAAGTTATTCTTGAAAGGAAAAAAAGACATATTTACAGGGTAAAGGAAATGCTGTGTACATTGAATTAGTTTAGCTAATACCTGTGCTGATTTTTTTTAATTTGGAGTTGCCACAAGGCTTTTGTGTGTGGAGACACGTAAGACACCTTGCTTTTACTTTCCTCCCCTCCACACCCCCCATCTAATTTGCAAGAAGGTAGATGACAAGATATGAAATGTTGATATAGATGGATCCAGAAACTGATCCCAAAAGAAATGTTCAAATTATCAGATGATTTATTTAGTGTTTTCAGACAAGACGTCTGACCTCTAATGTTCACTATGCCCAGCAAAGTTGCACTGTAATTAAAAAAATAACAATAATTTAAAAAATCCCATCGTATACATTGTGCTGTAGTTTTCACACTGACACAGTACTCATGTTCCTTTATTCAAGTTTTGAGTTGTACAAGACCTACAACTAGCTGGAATGCAAAACAGGTAAGTTTAATTTTTTCATTGTTGAACATTTCTTTAAAACAATTACAATTGTATGGAAGAGCTTGCCAGCATCACAGTGAAAAGTTGGAACAACTTTTTGTTTTGTCAAAAAAGGCACAAAACATGCTTGTTCCTTTGAACATAATAATAAATCGATAATCATGAAAAGGAGACACTTCTTGCTGATGTCCCCCCTCAAAATGTAGTCTGCAGTGAGCTGGATGGCAGTTCCCAAAACAGAGGTTGCACAACCCCAAGTGGATTTGCAGCCCGGATGAAATCTGTTTGAAAAAGTCAAGACTTGTGGGACTGACAACCCAGGAAGAACAGTTGCTAGTGTAGAAACTGCTGGAATAGAAAATAAATGTTCATCTGTGGTTGTTAAAATAGTGTTTGCCACAAATCACACTCCTGTGGTTAATCTTATAACCATAGGTATTGTGGGAATAGAAATAAAGTGACTGAAGAACCGGTATGTCGTAGATGTTGAATTAGAATCAGATTCACATTTTTTGTGTGACTTAAAGCCCATGGTTTATTGCGTTGCCTGAAGTTACCCCTCTGGAAATACCCTCCTGTGCATTTTTCTTGCCTTTTTTTGTTGATCCAGCTGCCACCCAGCTCACTTTGGGAGACTGTGTAACTTTTTAGGGGGCTTGACCAGAACTCATTCCTCCCTTTTTGTAATTATCACTCTACTACCATGCTCAAAAAGGGGCAAGCGTGTTTTGTGCGTCCCCGCTTGCCTCCATGCCCCCGCCGAACATCTGTGTGACTGCGTTCCTGGGCTGTCAGTGTAAATGGGTGATGAAGCTGGCTGCGAGCCTGCATCAGTTCAGGTACTTGGCTGCATTTTGTATTTGGCTCCTTAGGAAATGCAAAAGTTCTAGCTGACCTGCACTCCCGTTCCCCCTACTTCACTGCGAAGAGTCTCTGTGGGTTTTAATTGTTCACATTTAGCTGTCATTTACCTTGGAAGATAAAATATTTACAGATTGCTTATGAAATCTTTGTTCATTTAAAAAATATTCCTGGTCAGTGTGACCGGAGCTGAAAGGACACACTGAGCCTCAGATTTAATTAAATAAATATATATATTCCATGTATATGGGTTTTCAGTAGGCTTTTAAATGTGCTTTTGTGCACATATGAATATACGAATAGCCAAGGGTTTAGCTGTCCTCATCTCCTGTCTACAGGGGTGGCTGTAAACCTGAGGGCTGATGGGGGAGAAAGAACACCCTTAACATGTGTGACACTGACTCTACTTTGTTAATTGGGCCACTATCAGTTAGGTAACAGTTTGGGTCAGATGCCAGGTCAACATAACCTGGGCAAAATCAACCTAATCTGTGGCAGCACCAAATACCAGTAGCCAGCTGTGACACTATCTAGGCAATTAAGAAATGTGTTTATTGTAAATTTATTGTCAACGGCTTAGTAAAATTGTTTTACGAGGATACGTAGAAACTTGAACAATCTAGCAAAGGGTTTATATGAGCAAATCAGTGGGGATGACAAGGTATGACTTGATTTCCGTTATTCCATCTGAAGAGAAAGTATGATTGCAAAAAGGGAAGTGTTTACATAAACTGATAAAAAACTTGAGAATTCAGCAGAACATAGCCACGTGTTCCTGAGCTTTCTTCCATAAAAGTCTCACCATGTCTGGCAGAGCCTCATTTACCTTCACTATGAGGGGAATCGTACTTGCACTAGTGCTGACCCTTGTAGGTAAGCCTACATATCCCTCCTTCATCTCTTTTTCCCAAAACTTCCAGTGGCAGCAATTGTATCTAGACAGAATGTTACTCATCTGGTTTTCCATCTGTTTTTGCAGGTAGCCAGAAGTTTGACATTGGTAAGTAAATTTCCTTCTATAACCTCCTTTCGGTGACTTTGTTGTGATTTCTATTTATTAGCACATGCTTGCAAGTATTGTGAAAATGGCTATTTATTCCCTACAGACCCTGGATTCAGCAGCAGAAAGAGCTATTTGTACAGCTATGAAGGTTGGGTGTTGAATGGGCTTCAAGAAAAAAGTTTAGCCAAAGCCGGCGTGCGCTTGAGCAGCAAACTAGAGATCAGTGGGCTGTCAGAGGACACTTACCTCCTCAAGGTACCGCGTCTTCTTCCAAATGTACCATGCAACAGTGAACTATAAATCACAGTCACAATTGCACCTGGCTAATCCATGGTTCAGGAAGGCTGTAGGAAACACAACCGGAGACTTAGCGCTGTAGATGTCAGAGAATGATCTGCAAGCTGAAGTTGCGGGAGTGACGAGTGATTGGCATCCAGTCACTAACCGGTGTCTGTTGTGGAAATTGGTTCATAGCAGGTGTTCTTCAAGGCTTTGTGTCAAACAGAGGTGCCAAAATCAGGGGTTCTGTTAGAAAATGGTTATTTCTAACTCAAGGCACTGAAGCCTGCTCTGAGTTTCAGATTTGATTCTAGTCTCAACACACATTTCTGTGGGAAGCCAGGACTTGCGTATGTAAAGCCATTGTCATGCAGGCAATTAATAAAAGTAGACTTAAAAAGTCTAGATGAAGATAAAAGCTAAAGATTTTGACTTAGTTACAAAACAGAGCTGCCCTCTTTGGGCACTGAGTTCAGTGACAGAGCTCTCACTGGTTGTAGTTGAGCTGTAGATCTTCCTTCACTGATGAGGGCAAGATGCCAAAACTATGGGCTAGGGATTGCATTTCGCACTATAGTCTTCATCCTGAAATTCTTACATGCGTGCACCAGGCTGTGTTCTGAGACACTTAAACTGGCAGAAGCTTTGCCAAAGTTACTGAAATTGTTTCTGATTTACATTGTGTCTCAGTATGGGGGAAAGAAAAGGTTTATAAATACATTTGGGTGGATTTAAGCAATTCACAAATATGAATCAAATAAAACAACTAGATCAGTAAAAATAAAAAATTGGAAGGGGACGAGTTAAAATGAAACCTTCTAAAACTATTGTTGGGGTTTTTTTTTACTTTTAGAATGATAGAAACTTTTTAAATGCTAAATTTCATCTAAATAAGAATATTTATATTAAGGCTGAAAAAATAGGGAGAATTTTATTTGAATTTTTTAAATTGCTTTCTGAATCAGCCTTTCTCCCTATAGAGTTAATGCAAGTAGAATGTTTAAAATGTCCTTGAGACATAATAGCGATATGGTAACTGCTTCTGTAAGATGAAATAACACTGCTGAGCCCACAGGGTTCGTACTGATTTTACAATAGTGTGAGCAAGAGACAAAGCAATAAACAGCTGTATGAATTGCTAAGCCTATATTTGGAAGGAAAGCATATCGAACTAGTGATTACGTTAATTTCTTCCAATCAGTTTGCATATTTAGTACCAGAGTAATTTTATTCACATAAGTATCTCTTCTTAATTTCCTCTCAGATCCGCTCTCCACAATTTGAGGAATACAATGGCATCTGGCCCAAGGACCCATTTACTCGATCTTCCAAAATCACCCAAATGGTTTCTTCATGTTTTAGCCGGCCCTTCAAGTTTGAGTACAATAGTGGACGGATTGGAAACATCTATGGCCCAGAAGACTGCCCCGATATGTGTGTTAACATAGTGAGAGGAATACTGAACATGATACAGATAACCATTAAAAAATCACAGAACGTGTATGAATTGCAAGAGGTTTGTTTTTTTCCATTCTAAAACTACTTTACTGAGAGGCTGTGTTCTCTTTAAGTGCTCTTCCTTCAAGTTGCTGTTTAGTTGCATCTAGTTTCAAATTTTCATCATCTAAAAGTCAATTTTTATTCACATGGAAGAAAATGTGCGCATATATGTTGAATTAATTACCTGAGCTGGATTCTTTTTAAGACATCGGCCTTTAAGACTTAAAATGCAGTCCTTTGAAGAAAAAAGAAAATGCAGTCCTTTGAAGAAAAAAGAAAATGCAGTCCTTTGAAGAAAAAAGAAATATTAGCTATGAATGTATTTGTTATATAGTTTCCCTGATACAGCTACTTGAGCTATTTTGTTTATTGTTGATATTGATTACTTTTTCATTTTAAACTCAGTCCCCTGACTGAGTATTGTTCACATGTCTATTTTTTAGTTCAATAGGATTAATTGTGAGTAATGGTTTCAAAACATAATTAAGACTGTTCAGTAGGTCCTCACCCTCCTACTGCTCCTTCAGAATCTTCCTTCAATAAAACTTCTTCTCATGCAGTGAAATCCTGATATAATTGGGAATTCTCATTATCTCTGTCGGTGTGCACAGGCTGGAATTGGAGGTGTTTGCCATACAAGGTACGTCATCCAGGAAGACAGGAAGAACAGCCGAGTCACTGTTACCAAAACCGTAGACCAAAATAATTGCCAGGAAAAGGTGTTGAAGCGTGTTGGAATGGCTTACATCTATCCTTGTCCTGTTGACATGATGGTACGTGAGATGTGAAAAGATCTTCTAATTACAAGCACGGCCATTGTGTTCCCATTCACTCTTTGGGTCCCTCTGTCCTCCTCCAGAAGGGAAGGCTCATAAAAGGGACTGCGGCTTTCTCCTCCAAACTGAAGCAGTCAGACAGTGGTACCCTCATCACAGAGGTGGTGTCGCAGCAGGTGTATCAGATCTCACCACTCAGTGAACCTACTGGTGTGGCTGTTATGGAAGCAAGGTAGGTGGGACGTGGGCTTGCTTCACAAAGTGAGAGTAATTAGAGCTTCTGGCAGTCCCTTTCATCCCCAGTCAAAGTGATATGAGAGTTGAGCTCCACAGCAGTTGGGTAAAGCTGGGAGTACTCATACCTGGGGTTTCCACACTCCTAAAAATTCAGTGAACCATTCTTTATTTGTACCCTGGTGAACTTGGCACTACAATCACATGGAAGAAAAGGAAAAAAACTTTTGCTCGCTTATACCGTAAGAATGCAACTTTACCACTCCGTCCTGAAAAAGGGTTAATTTATAGTGCCAGGAGGAAGATGGTGCATATAGAAATAAGATCATTGATTACACTGTCAGTAGCTCTCATTCAGAAGACAGAGGTTTAGTTCCTCAGAAACTATTTTGTTGTAGGTAACTGTAGTACTATTTTGTTCCAGTTAGAAGGCTTTATCCACTAGCAAACTAAGATTTTACTGTGACAAGGAAAATGATTAAAGAGTGAAACTGGTACCATCACAGTATCACTGAACCACCAAAAAGCCAAGGCAAACGGAGGAAGAGAGCTAATTAATTCCTTCCATCACATTTGTCTCTTGACAGACAACAACTCACCTTGCTCGAAGTGAGAAGTGAACGGGGGAGCGCCCCGGACATTTCCCTGCAGAGCTACGGAAGCCTTCGTTACCGCTTCCCGTCAGCATTGCCACAGATGCCGCTGCAGCTAATCAAGATGAAAAACCCCGAGCAGCGGGTATAGTATTTTTAGGTCTTCAAACTGCTGTCCTAATAGAAAAGTTAATGAAAGAGTGATGATCATAAATTCCATAGAATGTAATTAGGTATGCCCTCTCTCATGTTTTGTAACAGATAGTAGAAACACTGCAGCACATAGTCCTGAATAACCAACAAGATTTCCACGACGATGTCCCATACAGATTCCTGGAGCTCGTGCAGCTCTGCCGGATAGCAAGTGCTGATACTCTTGAGTCCATTTGGAGACAATTTTCAGACAAACCCCGCTACAGGTATTTCATTATTTCGTATCATTTTCCATTTTTGGAGAATTGAGAGCTACAATTCAGGATTTTTTTTTTAACCCGCTTGCAGGCGATGGCTGCTGAGTGCAGTTTCTGCGACAGGCACCACAGAAGCACTCAAATTCATTAAGAGCAGAATTCGCAGTGATGACCTTAACTACTTTCAGACTTTTCTAAGTGTTTCTTTTGCTCTCCACTTCATGAAAGCTGATGAAGACACTGTTCCAATAGCAGCAGTGAGTAAATCCATGTGAATCTTTCCCATGTGATAACAAAAGGAACGATAATTGATGACAACCTTTGATTATAAAGTACATTAGAGACTGGATTCTCCCCTCATGAACACCAGTTTTGTGTAAATGTTGAACCATTAATTTCTTTTGGCACTATACATACATGAGAGGAGACACAGTTCTGGGTCTTCATTTTGCTACATGGGCGTAAAAGCCATTCTCCTATAACAGCTTCTGAGAATAATTCCCATTTTAGTTCGCTGGGATCACATCATGCCTTCTACAGACAAAACTTTGTCCACTTGAGTCTCTTACTTCTGAAACAAATGGTGATTTGTGTATTATGTCATTTGAATAGCTCTTTTAATTGAAAACTATTCCTACAAACTAGAAAGTGTTGCAAGGGAACGTTATTAGTGCAAACATAAAATATTTTGACACTATAATGAAACATTTATTCTGAACATGATTTTTCCTATCTCTAGTCAGTAGTCTTCTTTCCAGGAAAAGGATATGATGTGAGAATGCATCATTAATATAGTTGTTACACTATGTTGTAAGGATATTCCATTTATAGATTGATGTTTACCCATAATCTTTGTATTGTCAGTGTTATGCTCAGTTGAGGAAAATAAAACGGTGCTATATAAACTTACCTATATATGCCTATTTATACTAAAATACTAGTGGGGAATTAAGTTCCTAAGTGAAGCTTGCAAATGAAATGTCTACGAGCTGATTTAATTTGTTTGGGTGTGAACAATAATCATTCTGAAACAGCTCCCGTCAGATAAGCTCTGATAATTTTTCTGCTCTGGAAGCTATGTGAAGCACTGTATTAAATACCAAATTAAATTTATTTTTTTTTCCTCATAGGATTTAGTGACCAGTTCTCGAATTCAGAAAAGTCCCATGCTTCAGCAGGTTGCCTGCTTGGGATACAGTTCTGTGGTCAATAGATACTGTTCTCAGACCTCAGCTTGTCCTAAAGAAGCTCTTCAGGTGGGTAGCTTTGTCTCAGCTTGTTCTTAATAGCTTAGTAATGTTGATTACATTAGCTTAATTCTTTTAAGGTGCAGTATAAAAATGGTAATTGGACTTACAAACACACATTTCATAGGTCTCCTTCAGAACAAAGGCAATGAATCATTTTGCTAATGTAGATATTTGCTTCATTGCTGAAAACACAGTTTCCACATTGTAAGGTAAAATCCTGAGAGCCATTTACTGCGTAATCTTATTAAAACCAGTTGGTTTATTGCGATAGGCTTTTCAGTGTGTAAGGGGAACACTGTGGACATTCTATACATTAGGAAGAAACAACTGAACTGTGCTTTGCCTATAGCCCATCCATGACCTGGCAGATGAAGCAATCAGCAGGGGCCGTGAAGACAAAATGAAATTAGCTCTGAAGTGCATTGGTAACATGGGGGAACCAGCCAGCATCAAGCGCATCCTGAAGTTCCTTCCTGTATCTTCATCCAGTGCTTCTGATATCCCCATCCACATTCAGATTGATGCCATAATGGCCTTGAGAAAAATAGCTTGGAAGGACCCCAAAACAGTAAGTATGATCTGTCAGAGATTTCTTTACTGATTGAATACTGTAAAGTGTAATTAATTTAATGGTATCCTGTCTGTGGATTCAGCATGTTTTAAAAAAAAAGGATTATTTTTAATAAGAGCACAATACAATTTGGTGTTTCAGCTGATGTTTTCTCCTAAGCTGTAATAATTGTTAGTCAGTAGGAAGCTTCCAGAAGGATATCATCAGCGTTCCTTTAGTCATAGTCCTGTGCTGGTTATATATAATGGAAATTTAGCCACCTAAAAGTCAGGCACATAATTTAGCCTGCCTCAACAGTCAAGAGGAGACACTTTCTATCGACCTCCTAGGTCGCCATTGCTCTGCCTCTTTTAGACCCTTCCCTTAAGGCTGGATGAGCCACCACTGACGTCCCGCTGAGGTTGCTGGCATGGTGAGCGTAGGCAAGGCTCCTGCCTTTGAGATAGTTTAGATATAGGAGCTATATGAGACAGCATCCACTCAGACTGTCTTTGTTGAGCTGTTGAAGCTCCCCTTTTAAAAGGGGTCTAAAATAGTGAAGCGTGCTCACCAAGTCAGTGGGGTTACGTCAAAGAATGAGTCTATCTTATTATCTACAATTGTTTTTTTTCTGAAGTTATTCACTAATCTCTGAATGTCAGTAATGCAAAAAGCTATGCTGATGTCTTTTTGATTGCAGTGGGTTGACCCAATACATGGATACACGGACATTTATTTCAGATTCAGTGCCCACCCTTCTCCATGGCCCCTTCAGTTGTCTTAATAAAACGATGTGGAACCATGCAGTAAGACCAGGAAACCTTTCTGCAGGGACAAGGACCCCCTCTCTTGTGTTTCTTGTGGGTTATGTGTGGATCCAGTCTGCAAAATAAGTCTCAGTTATCGGTAACGCCGCCGCTGTTTTCTCGACGCAGGTGCAGGGATGTCTCATTCAGATCCTTGCAGACCAGTCGCTTCCTCCTGAAGTGCGAATGATGGCTTGTGCCGTTATCTTTGAGACGAGGCCTGCCCTTCCTTTAATAACAACGATAGCTAACGTGGCAATGAAGGAGAGCAATTTGCAAGTGGCCAGTTTTGTGTATTCCCACATGAAGGCTTTGTCGAAGAGCAGATTGCCGTACATGTACAACATGTAAGTAGAGGCAGGAATGAAGTGGGCGATCTTCTGCCAATACTAAGTTCTGTCACATTCTTGTCAGCGAGCACTGCATGTGCTGACACGCTCGATTCAGTTTGTATCCTGACGGGGTGCAGCTTATTTCTGGATATTACCTTTCTCGTTCTGCTCAGATCTTCGGCTTGCAATATCGCCCTTAAGCTGCTGGCCCCCAAACTGGACAGGCTGAGCTACCGGTATAGCAAGGTCGTGCATATTGGTGGTTACTTTGGTGAGTAAAAGCCTTTCAGTGACCAGGAGACTTTCACTTCAGAAATTCATTCTTAAGAGACGTGAAGTCTTTTGGAGAGATACGGCATTCTGCGTTGCAATAAGAAATTGAATTACATGTGACAGTCACATATTTAGAAGTACATGAGTAGCCTTTTATTAATTTGGGCCTAAACAGCTAGTATTAATGTAATGATACATCTTTGACTTGGCAATGGAAAAAGCTGCAGAACTACAATCTTGAATGATAAGCAGGATGGTTAGAAAAAATATGTGTCTTTTGTTTACCTCTGACATAGATAACTATAAAGTTGGAGCCGCTGGAGATGTCTTTATTATGAACAGCCCAGGAACGATGTTCCCATCTGCGGTAATTTCCAAGCTGATGGCATATTCTGCAGGGTCAGTGGCTGATTTGGTGGAGGTAAATAGTCACCTAAATCAATAATAAAGCAAATTAAAATTGAAATTGACGACGGAGTTTCATCTCTGTGAGTATGTTTCAGACTGCTCCCCCCCATGCTCTTTTGGCAGGCTGGTGTCCGTGTGGAAGGCCTCACGGACGTCATCATGAAACGAAATATCCCGTTTGCTGACTATCCCACATACAAAAAGATAAAGGAGATTGGAAAAGCTGTAGGTATTTTCAGTAGTGCAAGGTGCGGGTTACGTGAGCGGGTATTCAGGGAGGCTTCGCGTACTAGTTAAGCCCTGCCTCGGGAGGCCCACGACCCGCCCAGCAGCCAGCTTGAGGGTTGCTGTGAGAGAGCTCTGCAGGGGCCATTGCTCCAGCCATGGTTGCGATGTCTTCTGCAAGTCCTCGCGCTGGCCCTGCCTCGCCCCCACCTCCTGTACGGCCGCAGAAGGAGCGTGGGAGGAGAGGGGGGAGGCGGGCCGAGCCGCTTCCTCCTCCCTCCCTTCCTCTACCTCGTTTAGTTTACAAGGACATACCCTTGTCTTCGGGTGAAAAAGGTGACTTGTTGCTGTGCTTTCAAACTGGGCTTAGTGGTACTAAGGGCGCGGACCCTCCGCCCAAGTGTTACTGCATCAGAGGGCAAAACCCATGGCAGGAGGCTATTCGTGGGCCTCTCGGTGGCAGGGAGGAAGTGGAATTAGCGGCCCTGTGCTGCCTGCGAAGCAGCAATAGAAGACTGCAGCTTGATCGGTGACGGGTTTGGTCACCCCGCTGAACTGTGAGAGTCGCGTTAAGGAACTTTTGCTTGTTTCTGTATCTGCTCCCTAGCTGCTGGGGTGGAAGGAGCTGCCTGCAGAAACCCCCTTGGTATCAGCCTACGTGAAAGTCTTTGGCCAAGAGCTGGCTTACGTCAACATCAATAAGGAAGTCCTGCAACAGGCTATGAAGGTACCAGGGACGCCACTCTTCTTTGCAAGATTTGACACCGTTGTATTTTTATATCCCAACCTCTTGGATCTCTGTTTTACTGTAGACTGTGCTGGAACCCGCTGACAGGAACACAGTGATGAAGAGAATCGCCAGCCAAATCCGCAACGGCATTGCAGGACAGTGGACACAGCCGGTGTGGCTGGGAGAGCTGCGATACATCGTTCCTACCTGCACCGGTCTGCCGCTGGAGTACGGGTCATACACAACTGCCCTGGCACGTGC
Source organism: Phaethon aethereus (assembly GCF_964289735.1). Taxonomy (NCBI): domain Eukaryota; kingdom Metazoa; phylum Chordata; class Aves; order Phaethontiformes; family Phaethontidae; genus Phaethon; species Phaethon aethereus. Next base: position 19,528,235 of record NC_138584.1, read on the forward strand.
GGCAGTCAATGGTGAGCTGGGAAGTACGAGATCAGCTCTGTGAGCTCTGAGCAGGGGATGAGAGGGACAGGCTAAGAGGGGATGGAGAAAGAAGTGGAAAAATGGGAAGTTGGAAAAAGAACGAATTTTTGTAGTGTGGGGGAGGTACTGAAAATGTTTGAAGAGAAGCTGGGCACAGTTGATTTCTGCCTCATCTTTGAATCGACTGAAGACAGAGAGTGTGAGGTGAGAACCTGGGAAACCAGAGAGAAATGTCACAGCATTCAAGGCCAGAAAAAACAAGAGCTGCTTGGGTAGCTGACGCAGACATGGGCAGAAGGGCGTGGCTCCTGAGAGATGCACACACGAGCTAAGCAGGATTCAATGGTGGTTTAAACAGAGAAGAAAATAGAAGACAATCAAAACAAAACTACCAGGAACATCAGAGAAGGCAGGAAGAGAAGAGGGCTTGTGAAAAGAGACAGGGCGCTCTGTTCTAAAAGAATAAATATGCAAGTACCAATACTTATCAAGAAGTTAAATCAGTGATCATACTGTTTGTTACACATCAGACTTTTGATTTAGGCAAAACTGACCCTTCCTTCTGCTGACACACATAAGGAATGAAGGGTGTAGTATGTGTACTTAAGCTCTTTATAGAAGTCTGTGTGTGCCCACTCTTCACTGCTCTTGGTTTTTGCTTTGTCCCTTTGTTTTCATAACATCTTTGAACCCCTGCATCTTGTTTTGTAGGTGGGTTTAATTTTTTTTTTTTTTTTTAATAAATAACATCCTTGTAACCAAGTTGGAGAGGTATGGATTGGATGGATGGGCTACAAAGTGAGTGAACGCTGTCTGGACTGCTGATCTCCAAGAGCAGTCAACAGATGAAAGTCTAATTGTTATGAGCAACATTCCTCCATCGTTAGCACTTGTTCATTGTCTCTTTTAACAATTTGAACTTTGGAAGAGAAGGCATCTTCAGCAAATCTGTGTCAATGATGACGCTGGATTGGTGGGAGCAGTCACTGCACTGGGGGGGTCAGGCTGCCACCCCAGGGGACCCTGAGAGGCTGGAGGGGATAGCCTGACAGAAGTGTGATGAAATTTGACAAGGGCAATGCAAAGTCCTTCACCTGGGTTGGAGTAACCTCTGCAGGTGTGTAGGCTGGGCGTCACCCAGAAGGAAGGCAGTTTTGCAGAAAAGGGCCAGGGAGGCCTGGAGGACAAGCTGGTATAGTGAATCAGCAGCGTGCTCTTGTGGTGATGAAGGCCAACTGCATCATTGGCTGCAACAGCAAGAGCAGAGCTAGCATGAAAATTATTTTCCCCCTCTATTTAGCACATCTGAGGCTCCATCTGGAGTACAATGTCTGCTTTTGGGTCCACAGTACAAGAAAGATGTTCACATGATGTGAGGAAAGATTGGAGAGCAGGGTTTGTTTAGCCTGGTTGCCCACCATTCACTCTGTCTTCTGTCTCCTTGCATTTCTGAAATTTTAATGTTATACTAATTAACAAACTTTCAATTTGGGTCAGCTCTTTTTTTTCTTACTGTATTTTTATTTCCCTTTTCAGTATGTTGCATCAGAACCCTTGCCTACAGAACAAGCTTTCTGTATGTTTTCAGTATTTTTCAGACTCGTAAAATCTCTCATGTACCCCAAAGTCTGTCTTGTGTTCCAGCCATATTTGTCGTATTAACAAAAATATTACCTCTTCCTGAAAACTGTGTCTTGCTTAAATTCAAATCCTTTCTTTCACTTTTACCATGTTTAAATGTTCTGTCATTTGCAGTTGATGGAAAGATGACCCCACCTTTAACTGGAGATTTTAGACCTTCTCAGTTGCTTGAATCCACCATGCAGATTCGTTCTGACATAAACCCAAGGTATGGCAGGTTGCTAAGGCTTTACATGTGATGGAGGTTCTACCTTTTCATAAAAGATGTTAAAGAAAGCACCTTTCTCTCATCTGACCACTTCACTCTTTCAGCTTATATGTACACACAGTCGCAACAATGGGTGTCAACACAGAATACTTTCAACATGCTGTTGAAATTCAAGGCAAGGTCCTGACAAGAGTGCCAATGAAGTTTGATGCCAAGATAGACATGAAACTGAAAAATATTAAGATTGAAACAAATCCGTGCCATGAGGAAACCGAGATAGTAGTTGCAAGGTACCGTAGCATTACTTCAGCATACTTCGTGCTGCTGAAACCTTACGAAGTTCGCTATTCACCGATCTCCTACAGAGTTTTCTAGATAGGCAGAGGGACTTTTCAGTGTGTAGCAGAATCTTTGGGATGAAGAGAAATAGGGGAATTAAAAGTCAAAAGGTACCTAAATTATTTAGGAGTTTAATTTTTATTTTAGTTTATTATTTTGTGATTTTATTTTTTAATTATTATTTTATTGTCCTTTAGGAGTCTTAATTTTTATTCTTAAATGAATGCCTTTTCATGTTTTGTTTAAATTTGTTTAAATTTATCCAGATTTTGAAAACTTCCTGTGAAATAAGGAACTGATGTTTGTCATGAACTCTTATTTGTCTGTAATAGTATTTATACTTAGAGCTGCATATACAATCCCTATGTTCAAACAACATATCTCTGTGCTGTCACATGATACTGACAGGGATGTATTTCATTTAATCCAAAGACGAGGGGTAAGAATAATTCACCATTCTGTGCATATCTCAACAGACATAAGGCTTTTGCTGTATCAAGAAACATAGGAGAACTAGGTGTTGAAAAGAGGACCTCAATTCTCCCAGGAGATGCTTCATCAGATATTGTGGAAGAATCTTTCAAACCATCAGAGAGAACTTCCAGTGAAGGTTTCACAACGGTAACCTATTCCTTTTTGCTTACATAGTAATATTTATCCTCCCCATGATGCACGTCTGCAGTTTTACTCTTGCCTATGATATGCTCCCAGTGGTATTCACATACTCATCTTGATGCAGCAAGGAGCTGACAGCATGCCAAGGAAACATGCCTATAGCTCTCAAGAGGATCTCCACCGTGGCACAGGAAGAAAAACTCATAGACGAGACTTTTGCGTCAAACTGCATCGTCTTGGTTGTCAGCTCTGCTTTTCCAGAAGGTCACGAGATGCCAGTTTCCTAAAAAATACATATTTGCATAGATTAATTGGAGAACATGAAGCTAAAATAGTCCTGATGCCAGGTACAATATTGAGCACAGGCCTTGTCATCTTAGGTTTGTCAGTGCTATTTGAAGTAGTATAACCTTCTAATGTGTGCAACTGGTGTGTAGTTCAAACAGATGCTGACATTGACAAAATTCAGCTGGAGGTTCAGGCAGGATCCAGAGCAGCTTCCAAAATAATTCATGTGGTAAACTCGGAGTCTGAGGAAGAGGATGAGTCATCTCCGTATGAGGACATCCAAGCTAAACTGAAGAAGATTCTAGGCATTGAAAATGTGTTCAAGGTAAAAGACTTTGAGCATGGGAGGAGGGAATATTTCCCATAAATGAAGCCAAGAATTTGAAGTTCAGTGTAGAAAGCTGGCATGGGAAAGCAAGGCTAGTTTGACAGGTGACAGTGCCAGGCCTGTCAGCCAGTGCCACAGCTGGAGGGACTGATCCTATGGGGTGCATCCAGCTGGGGCTGGTCATCTGTGCTGGGCTAGATTTCAGCTGGACAGAGTGGATCTAAGGGACTTCTGCAGCTTCTGCAGTGAGTGAGGCAGGGATGATGTTTCTTGAAAGGCTGATGTGAGCAACTTGTCTGACACCCAGAGAAGTTTTACTTTGTAAATACAGAACCAGAAGTATTCCCTCTCTTCTCTTTGAACTGTTTTTGCAGGTTGCAAATAAAACACGACACCAGAAGAAGCAACCTTCTAAGAAAGGAAACACTATGCTAACAGAGCTTGGGACAGACCCCAGTGAAAAAATTCCTTCCAGCTCATCTTCTGCCTCCTCAGCTGTCTCCTCTTCTTCCTCATCAGCTGCTGCTTCTCCTGAGCATAAAAAGGCTGTGGATAAAGACAAGAATGATCAAGTAAAGCAAGCGAGAAACAAAGATGCAAGCAGCAAGAGCAGCAGCAGTAGTGGCAGCAGCGGCAGTAGTGGCAGCAGCAGCAAGAGCAGTAGTAGTAGTAGCAGCAGCAGCAGTAGCAGCAGCAGCAGGAGTAGGAGCAGCAGCAGTAGCAGCAGCAGCAGGAGTAGGAGCAGCAGGAGTAGTAGCAGCAGCAGTAGCAGCAGCAGCAGGAAGTCATTGAGTCACCATAGCCATGGGCATCACTCAAGGTATCTGAATGGCAGCAGCAGCAGCAGTAGCAGCAGCAGCAGGAAGTCGTTGAGTCACCATAGCCATCAGCATCATTCGGGACATCTGGAAGGTGGCAGCAGCAGCAGCAGCACATATTCCAAAATATGGGTAACTTTGTCAGTAAATTGACTGATGCTGCTAATGTTCATGAATCACATTCCTGATGGCAGCTGGCTTTGCATCATAAATCAAGAAATTATGAGTTGACACAGTAAATTTTAGCAACATGAACTGGCACAATTTATTCTGCAAACACACCTGCAATCATTGGCTCTGATGTCTAATTCAGAACATCTCAAAAGTTTCCGCAAGTTTGTGGAAACTTTTGTTATAGGCAGAGAACCATTTTTTTGCCAGTTTACTACTTTCTGTCAACATATATTGCATGTTTCTGTCTTAACTTTGTGGTAGGAACATTAATGCTTAATATAAACTACTTCAAGTTTTGCATTATGTGCTTGTGATTAAGCATACAGAACTATGTATTAATGATAATTAGTAAAATCCTTAGTTAATTCCCAGTGCTCAGGTTTCAATGTAATTGCAGTATTTCTTTTCTTCTGAGACTTTTCATCTTCTTGTTTTTATCATTTTCAAAGGGAGATCATGAGATTTATCAGTATCGCTTTAGATCAGCGCATAGACAAGAGGTGAGTTTTAATTTCCTCAGTAAATTATGTATGGAATCTGTCATGAGTCAAATGGAAACCTTAAAGGTATCTTGTTGTCTTTGTTGAGGAAAATTACAGTAATGATAACATTTAGGACACCAGATGAACTGTGGTGGTTCTTCTGAGATGCCTAAAGACAGAGAACTATGTTCTTCTCTGTGTTGAGCGCATGATGCCATTTGGGCTCTGCAAAGTAGAGTTCTACCAAAGCAGTGCAAGGGACTGGGGATGCACACTTCAGAGGAACAAAGATCCTACCATCAAGAGCTTGGGCCATCTGACTGGCTTTGATTACTTGGTTTCTTGGGTTGGAATCACTACTGATATACACCAGGATAGTGATGTTGACAAACGTGGGAGGATACCTTATTTTATGGTACTTTAGTTTAGCAGAAGATTCTAACTAGGGCATGAGCCAGCCAGGAGCAGTGTACTTGATATTTGTGTTCCTCAAACAGTAAAAACTTCAGCTCTGTGTGTCCATTCAGTTGATCCTTTCCATTCAGTTGGTCCATTAAGTGTGTCCTCCAGTTGATCAGGCCCTTCCAGAAGTAAAATGAGTCAGTTCTGGTCTTTCGTGTGTGAATTGAGAGGCTGGTTCAATTAGACTTGCTCTGGTCAATTGTTTTTTTCACACAGGGAATTCTCATCTAGACATGTTCCTTATTTGTCTCTTCTGAGGAGTTCAGATGTATTTGGGTAAACAAGATTTTTTAAAGCTAGATCACATGTACTAAGCAGGACAAAGCATACTGCAAGTCACTGAGCTGCTCAGGGCTGGAACACAAGTTTACCAACACCAAGTGGCATGACAGAGAGTATTCTGCAGCACTGCCTGGTGCAATTCCTTCAAGCATGCTTTTAAGTTGCTCTCTTGAGCATGATGTGTTTTCTTCTTGCAGTTCCCAGAAAGGAAAATCCCAGCTGACCACCTTAGCAGCACGTACTCCTCTACCAGATCCAGTCATGCCTCATCTCGAGCTGCTTCCCGGGTTAGTTGCATCATTTTTAGGGGTTTTTGACAGCTTGGAAGAATGGCAGAGTGGCTGTGCACTTGCAGTAATTGTACTGCTAGGATACGGAGAGAAATACCAATCTCTCAAGTGTTGGGTATCAATGAAGAATGAGACACGCACCATAGTTCCCACACACACTTTCCTCTGCAGTGAGGTGAGGAACCTTCTTACTTGCACCATGACCCTTCTCTCATGGGAATCCCACCCAACAGATGCCTGCAGAGATTGATCTTGTGGCCTCTGCAACCCCCTTCAGGAGGGAAGTTGAGGTGCTGCAGCTCCAGTGCAAGGATGTTGGTGGTGGAGGCCGAGGCTAACAGGAGCCTCAGCAGAAGGCATGGTTCAGAGGTGACATGTAGCACCTTGGCTCCTCATTGCCACCCAGTCTGATGCGTGCAGGCTTGCTCTCTGGGGCAAGTGATGAAGTGAATTCTAGCAATGGAGTGAAGGAATTGCAGGTCATAGCACGCTTAAGGCCCTGCTGTCAAGAGGGATGGCTCTTGATGTTGAAGAAAACATCCCGGATTATATTTTGTGCTAGGGTGCTGTGCAAACACAAAACCTGCCTGCCCCACAGAACTCGCAGCTGAAGTGGGAGGTGAAAGCCCACAGACCAACCAGAGAGATAAACAGGAGGACGCTAGCTGGGGTGATGTTCTTGTTGTGAGAATGAGTGACAACTACAACGGACAGCTGATGACGTTAGTCAAATTGAACACCTCCTTTCATTCGCAGGCTAATATATGGATATTAACAATGAAGCCTGAATCATAGAGTCATTACTGTATCCTAATGATATTAATATTTCCATGGTATCAGCTGTAGCTCAGGAAACGGCACAAATTTTGGCTCATAAAATATGGTCATAAAATCCCTCTGTGCATGCAGAGGCACATGCACATTAAAGACATATGCATGAGAGTTTATAGGCATGTAAATGTGTGTGGTACATATGCTGGTACATATTTGTAGTTCATTATTTTTCATGTATCCATCTAGATCTTGCATCTAAAATGTTCTATGGTTAACTCTTTTATAATTATATTCTTTGCATACTTTCTCCCCTTTCTTCCTAGACTAAGTTTTTGGGAGATGTTAAAACACCAGTATTAGCTGTTTTTCTTCATGGCATTCGTAACGAGAAGAAGACAGGAGGTCTCCAGCTTGTGATATATGCTGATATTGACTCCATCAGGCCCCGGGTGCAGGTGTTTGTGTCAAACCTCACAGATTCAAGCAAGTGGAAGCTCTGTGCTGATGCTTCAGTCCTCAATGCTCACAAGGCAGTGGTAAGGCTAAAAAAGCAGTTATAAACAGCTGTATGCATCACAGGAAAACTGTGTTCCGTGCATTTAAAAATGGAACATTTCTCTCTCCATTATAGGCTTACCTGAAATGGGGCCGGAATTGCCAGGACTACAAGATTTCAACAGAGCTGGTAACTGGGCGATTTGCTGCCCACCCTGCTGTACAAGTGAAACTGGAGTGGCCTAAAGTTCCTTCAAGTATAAGATCCATAGCAGAATGGTGAGGTTTTAGTCTTTAGTGACACTTGTTCATGATATCGGTCGGCTGGGAAATATCAGCATCCACCCATGAGGTTCTAGTGGTTAAAGGACCAGTTATTATTTTATTCTCTGATGTGTCTGAGTGCTGCCTTTGGTACTAGTACTCGTACCAAAGTACTAGTACTTGTAGGTCAAATGGGACATCATAGCCATCCTATTGTGATGTGCAGTAATTCTTTATACTGGACATAATTACTGAAAACTGAGGAACAGATCCTTCCTTTCACTGAACACTTGATCAGTAAAGCAGAGAGTGGTCATGGGGACCTAACCAGTGATCCTGAAGATGCTGTATAATACTTACACACAGATATGAGACAACCTGATTGGGATGTGTGCTGCTTTTTGCTTCTCTATTTCACCAGATCTTTCTGATTTGAATTTTTGAAGGTTTTACAAGTTTGTCCCTGGGGCTGCATTTATGCTGGGGTTCTCTGAAAAAACAGACAAGAATCCTTCTCGACAAGCCAGGGTGGTCGTGGCTCTAACTTCTCCAAGGACATGTGATGTTGTTATCAAGCTTCCTGATGTAATTATGAAATATTATTAACACTCTCCTATTTTTTCCTAGTAGAAAAGTGAGACGGTTGCATTTTAATTACAGTGGGTAAATTATGAGACAGAAAAATTGAGAAAGCATCAGTCTGGGTAAAAATGATGAGAACAACTTTTATTTTCAGCCTTTTTACATTACGTCCAAGAATATTCATAGATTGATTTTGTTCATGGAAAAAGAGAGTGCCATGGGTACTCATAATGACATGCGTTTCCATCTGCAGTAGCTCCATAAGTGTTAACCTTAACCACCTTTGAAGGGGAGTAATTAATTCTCTCTCAAATAATATCTGAATGATGACCCACACCATGAGACGAAACCATAAGCAGAAGCAAAAACCTCATGGACAATGAGTTAGATGAATTGTGTTCACATAAAGTCTTTGTCAACCAAAGTAGAAGTTGAAATCAGATTCCAAATAGGAGAAAAAGCTGATCTCAGCTGTTTTCTGTGAATACCTGGCACAAGTGTATTTTGAATGTGCTTTTGAATTCCTTTTCAGATGATCCTCTATGAAAAAGCCATGAGGCTTCCCCTGTCACTCCCCGTAGGTCCGAGGATACCAGCTTCAGAGCTGCAGCCTCCCATCTGGAATGTCTTTGCTGAAGCCCCCTCTGCAGTGCTCGAGAATTTGAAAGGTCAGGGTCTAATTGGGTTCACAAGCATGACATCCTCCCAAATTACCTTAGCACCTTCTGAATTTTTCTGGGATTATATGTCTTCAGTTAATTAGGAAATGTTCTGTAATAATGTGAGGATGGTCCAGCTGGGAGAGAATATTGTGCATATAGTACAGAAATCATCAGCATTTCAGGGATCAAGATACCAATTATCTGAACGGGTAACATTTAAACTTCTGGCACTTATTTTTTGTTAGATAGAGGAGTGTATTTTCCATGCCTTTTTTAGAATTTATGGGTGCTTAGTAGCCAAAAGCCCCTGTAATCCATACAAAAATATCAGAGTGTGGAAAAAATATAAAGCTAAAATAATATAGCACTAAGAATAAAATATGCCATTTAATGACTTTCTTTTATTGAAAAGCAAATACTCACTGACATTTTATTTAACCAGCTCGCTGCTCAGTTTCCCACAACAAGGTCACAACCTTTAATGAAGTTCAGTTTAACTACACAATGCCAGCAAATTGCTACCACATCTTGGCTCAGGATTGCAGCTCTGACCTTAAGTTCCTGGTGATGATGAGGAATGCTGAAGAAGCTATGAACCTGAAAGCAATCAATATCAAGCTTGGCAGTCAGTAAGTAACTCCTGCCAGATGCTGGGAGGGTGAGGAACTACATCGTCCACATTTAACATGAGAGGAGCTTAGATCTCGAGCTCGCACGAGGCATGGGCCTCATGAGGTTCAACCCCCTCATGAGTGTCCTGTACCTGGCTCGAGGAAACCCCCAGTATCAGTACAAGCTGGGGATGAAGGGATCAAGAGCAGCCCTGCCAAGAAGGACTTGTGGGTCCGGCTGGATGAAAAGCTGGACATGAGCTGGCATCCTGGGCTGCATCCAAAGTAACGTGGCCAGCAGGTCAAGGGAGGTGATTCTGCCCCTCTACTCCGCTCTGGTGAGACCCCACCTGGAGTCCTGCATCCAGCTCTGGAGCCCTCAGCACAGGAAAGACATGGACCTGTTGGAGAGGGTCAGAGGAGGCCACAACAATGATTAGAGGGATAGAACAGCTCTCCTATGCAGAAAGGCTGAAAGAGTTGGGGTTGTTCAGCCTGGAGAAGAGAAGGCTCCAGGGAGATCTTATTGCAGCCTTCCAGTACTTAAAGGGGGCTTATCAGAAAGATGGGGACAGATGTTTTAGCAGCGCTTGTTGCAATAGGACAAGGGATAAGAGTTTTAAACTAGAAGAGGGCAGATTTAGACTAGATATGAGGAAGAAATTTTTCACAACAAGGGTGGTGAAACACTGGCACAGGTTGCCCGGAGAGGTGGTAGATGCCCCATCCCTGGAAACATTCAAGGCCAGGCTGGACGGGGCTCTGAGCAACCTGGTCTAGTTGAAGATGTCCCTGTCAGTTGCAGGGGGATTGGACTAGATGACCTTAACAGGTCCTTTTCAACCCGAAGATTGTATGATCTGAGCTTTACTGCAATGGTTAGCAGCCCGTGGTATTTCAGCATTTCCCTTATTTACTTTCCACACATATTGAATGTGATGCTGATGATGTTATCCTGCATCTTAGGTGACAAGAGTACCCCTGATATAACGTAAGTAGTTGAAATGAGCTTATGCTGTGACCAGTGATACTTAGTGAGCAGGAAAATGCCTTTGTTGCTGTATGCGTGTGACTGCGATACAAACAGGGTATGAACACTCTTCTCCTTAACAGTGAAATCGATATGCACCCTGCGAACGGGCAGGTGAAACTGCTGGTAGATGGGGTTGAAAGCCGCACAACGAATGTTTCATACGTATCTGCTGGTAAGTGATGCAGCATCTGTTGTTTCATTTTCACGTATGTGAAAGACAGACACACAAAAAAATCCATCGGAGAGATTCCATCAGTTTGTATTCAATAAGTATTTCTACCTTTGGTTGTAAGGTTAATATTTAAGAATGTGTATTTTACTCCCTTGCATAGTAACATGTAAAAAGACTCATTAGAGTGTGATGCTCCTGAAGTGGCCAAACTAAGCAAGATATAACTAACATGAAGATCCCTCCTTTTCATACATTACTGCAGCTCCTGCTGGACTTCCAAATTTGACAAGTGTTTTGATTGTACTATAAAATCTTGCTTGATTAAAACTTTTTGAAGTAGATCTTTTCTAAAATTCACCACACTTGCATATCAGTGTTGTTCCTCATTTGATTTGTAGGTATAAATTTGGCTAGCATTCTGAAATCTGCTAGGAGTAAATATGGAGAACTGGTAAAATAGCCTGCTTGCTTGTCTCAAAGCAGGAATATTTTTTTTCCTGTGAAAGGTGCAGGAGAACCTTGTTCATTCTGTGCTATGCAGTCAGGGGCTATGTACAATGCAGGCATTTCCTGACTGTAGAGCTGTAGTATATGAATCAGGTTAGATCTTGCTGAAATTGGGTTAGCATCTGCCAGTGCTGAGATCTGTCCTATTTGTTACGTACTTGGGAAGTGATAATTGTGCTAGAAATGGCTCCAGTAACAGTCACAGTGTTCTTTGTGTTTCCTTACTCCAATATAGTGTACTCAGGGCCTTCTATATCTATCTGCACGACTATACAGATATTATAGGCAGCTCTGTAGTTGTTTCTAGAAATAAATATGAATATGTTAATAACCCAAAGAAAAATTAATAAATCCGTGATCATTAGAGTTGCTTTCCAACTTTTTACAAACACCTATTTTCTATACATACACATTTCTACATTGTTTTGCTCTATGTTTTGTTTCTTGAGTAGAACAACTGAGGATTTTCAAGGAAAAGAACATTTTAGAAGCATGACAGTTGCTTTTTTTCTTTCTTAAAGAAGCTAGGTTGGGTCTGTTTTGGTGGTGCTTTGTTTTATTTTGTTTTCTTCTAGGTGCTTCTCTGTGGATCCACAGTGAAAAACAAGGGCTTGTACTTGTTGCCCCGGCCTATGGCATTGATAAATTGTACTTTGATGGATACACATTCAGGGTATCGTTCCCCCTCTTCATAAGCTTGGGTGTTCAGAAATTTCCATAGGATTCCCTTAAATCCGTATGCATGAGTGCAAGAGTACACAGTGGCAAACCCAAATCTGTGCAGGGCCCAAAAAACCCCAAAGGGAAGATGATGCTACAGGATTGCACAGTCCTGCTCTTCATTTCTGAGCAGGAGTGAGAATCTTTCACCAACAGAAATACCTTATTCTTGCAGCACAGGTGTGTGTTGGGAAATGTGCCTGTGAGCATACACGCGCTGAGCCAGCAGTGCATTCGCAAGAAAAATGAGTTTTCAGCTCCTGTCCGCTGTTCTTGTGGCTGTATAATTCTTGAAACCAGGAAAAATGCAGCTGTTCTTTTAAGGTGAACAAATGTTTCAAAGGCTGCACTAAAAGCGATGTGAAATGTGAATGTCAGAAATCCGTAAACCGTGCTGTATCTACCACCCATACTACAAAAACATCCACCAGACAAAAGCTTTAGCATATAAATAGTCTAGGCTATTAATAACTTAACACACTAGACTGGCACAGTATGTTTTAAAGGCTGTGACGGAGTTAAAGATGCTGCAGCACCAGGGGAGTTTGGCATCTGACTGTCAGACCCTTCTGAATTCTTAGCAAAGAGATTTTAAATGTTTGTGCATTAACTTATACTGGAAGTGACCTACATAGCAAAAAACTGCTCCATAGGTATTTTTTTCTTTGACTTGAAATGGTTTTGATTTTTTTTCTCGAAGATACAAGTTGCTTTATGGATGGCAGGGAAAATGTGTGGAATATGTGGAAAATATGATGCAGAATGTGAACAGGAATATCGGATGCCCAATGGATATCTAGCTAAAGATGCAGTGAGCTTTGGACATTCTTGGATTTTGGAAGAAAAGCCTTGTACAGGAGGTATGCAAGCTCTAATAAATCTAATAGAATATTACTGCAGTTGTATAGAAAAAGTAGAATTGATTTAGAAAATTTAAAATATGTAAATATTTTGAAAGATATTTAAAAGGGTTCGTTATTAAGTTATCTTAAGTATAAAAAGTAGTTGTCTATTTAGAAAGGAATAAGAAACTATAAGTTAAGCAAATAAGCCAAAAAGCACAAGTCAGTTAAAAAAATAAGTAACAAAGCTGAAACAAAATCTTTGCTTCCATTTTGAAGTGTTTTAGAAGAAGATCAGGAAAAAATGTAAGAAAGAGGACAAATTCACACGGAATGCTTTGATTTAAGCACAAGAGCATTTTCCAGACAGCATTTGAGCCATCAAAAAATCAGATGAGGATTAGTAATTATTTTACCTTGGCTGACCACCTCATTTTTGAACCAGTGCAACCTGTCAAGCAAAGCATTTGAGTGCGTGAGCAGTTCCAGGGACTTAATTATATGGTTGAAGTAAAAAAAAAAAAAAAAAAAAAAAAGCTGTATTTTAAGTGTTTCAGTAGATTAGGATCTTATGGTGTGCTCGGTGCTCTCAGCTGAGGTTATGATGCAACAGCGTGCCATAGTGCTGCAAGGAGAATGGGCATGTTGCCTTTGTAAGGAAGACCTGTCCTGGTGGGAAGGACTTCCTTGGTCCCTGGAGGCGGCTTCTACATGTTTAGCTGTACATCAACTGTTATTCTGCTCTGTCTTTGTAAAGAATACTGGGCATCAAACTTACTTCAGATGCATATGGAGTCCACGTGCATGAACACAATAATATTCACATGGCTGGTGGTGACCACGTGGTGTGTTTCCATTTCACATATGGTGGAAATGGCTGGAATTTGAGAGAATAAAACTTATAGTCAGGAATAAATTGTGGTCCATTTAGCTTCTCACACACTTGTAGCTGCTTGTACTGGTAATCGAAAACAAGATCAACATTACTGACTGGCAGCATTGACTTCTGGTCTCTCCCTACAGCAATTTTGAGTCTGAATGACAGTAGCAGTAGCGTAATTCTTTAGTGATTACTTCTAACTGTGCAGAAATCCCCCCTTTCTTTCCACTGCTGAATATTCAAAGCTTTTGAATGTGGGTTTGCAGCTATTCTGTGAGCCAGTTTACTTTGCAAAATGTTTGTTAGAAAGTATATCAGTCTCTGTTTCCACATGCTAATCTAGAAACAAACCAGTTGCATTTGGAATTAGCTTTCCGTAGCTCCATACCTAATTAGCTGATTTGAAAAGTTTATCAGTCAGCCATGCTGCTTTACTTGTGATCAAAACATAGTTTTCATAGAGGAAATTTGTTTGCAAATTGGCAGCATTGGCAGGTGGGTCAGTCTGGGGAGATCGGAAGATTTTGAACATAAGCACATAATGACTGTCACCAACGACTGTGTTACAGCCTGCAAACTGCGACGCTCCTTCGTGAAGCTTGAGAAGACAGTTCAGCTTGCGGGCGTCGAGTCCAAGTGCTATTCTACAGAGCCCGTGCTGCGCTGTATGAAAGGATGCTCTGCCACCAGGACTACTCCAGTCACTGTTGGTTTCCACTGTCTCCCAGCTGGTAAGTCAACAGAATGCCAGCTGAACCGGAGCTGCACGTATGTCTGCAGAGATTGTGCCTTGACTCAGTTATTCTGCTTGAAATGTATGAATAATCTAACATACCCACAGGAAGGGAAGGACGTCCTGCAGTGTTGACTGAAGACGTTTCCCTGTTTGCATTAATATGTAAAACTATCTTTAGTGAGAGATGTTTTTCTGTTTTAACTTTACTATGTTTTTCACGATACCAGCATTTAAAATCTAAACTGAACTCCATGGTGCTACGAACTAATAGGGTAAGTGCAAGATAACAGCACAGTCAACGTTATGAGTCAGCTGAAAACCTGTGTATTGCAGCCTGTGAGGATTCACCCACATCTGATCACGTGCAGCACCCCGAAACGGGGATCTTCGCCTTGCATATTTTCATATATTGCTGCCTTTGCACGTGATCCTATTTCACTGGGCTGATTTAGGCAATAGGAGGGCAGGTGTGGACAGAATTCCTGCACACAGGTGCAGTGACATAGGAGGATGTCTTTTTTACAGGTATATTGTAGATTATAAGAGATTAAAGAAAATAGATATAGATGATAGGTTTATGTCCGTTTTCCAAGTTTGTTTTTCCTTTAAGACCACAATATCCTTTCATAAATCTATTACTAATAAAATTCTACATGGAAGTAGTAGTTTTCAATGTAGAACTGGCTTATTAATTAAGTGGGTTTCCTGGAACAACTCTGCGTGACTTAGACAAATATAAATATGTGAGCCAGCGAGGAGAAGCCAAGCCTGCTGTAATTAATGACTAGTGCATGGTAAATGCTGTACCTTGCAAAGCTGCTTCTGAAGAATACTGTTTACTTTACATTTCTTGTCCCCCGTCAGATTCAGCTACCAGCCTGACAGACAAACAGATGAAGTTCGACCAGAAGTCAGAGGATATGCAGGACACTGTTGATGCACACATAGCATGTTCTTGTGAGAACGAAGACTGCAGCACATGAAGCTGTACATTGCAGCACAGGAAAAAAAACAGAAACACTTTCATGTTTTTATTGCGTGGTGTAAGAAAACTCAGCTTAAGGAATAATAGAGATACTAAATTAAGTGTTTAAGGACGTGCGGAATCTTCCCAAGTAATTTAAAGTATTAAACTTTATTATTGTAGAAACTGTTATGATTGCCCCTAAATACCTGATTTCATAATAAATCCATGCATGGAAAAAAATTATGAAGGCTTACTTATTTCCCTGGTTATGGAAAGAGGAGCTCTGTGCTGCTTCTCCTCACCCCCACATTTTGTAGAATTCTTGAGCCTGTGACCCTCTGCTGCGCACCAGGCATGCATCCGTGCCGGGCCCCACTGGGAATACGGGTTGGGTACCTGTGGTACCAGGCTCCTGCTTGTTTCCCCCGGTGCTCTCTTGCCTGGTTCTGGGACCCTGTGCACCCGGAGCAGGAACCGATCAGCTCAGCGCGGCGCAGCGCGCGCTGCTCTGCAGTAACTTGTGACGGGCCAGTGCTGCTGCAGGGAACAGCCAGATCAGGGAGTAAGCCCGAACCTGATGCCACTGGACCAGGCTGCCCTGAGGGAGCCATGAACACGTTATGCTCCCGACGCACCACATGCAGAAGCTACTGCGAATCGGGGCTCTTTGAGCTGGAGTCGCTCAGGTACACGGCCCGCCAAAGGGCCCGCAGCAGAGCCGGACCTTTGCACTTCAGGTTGGGTGCCCCAGCCTCCACGCCCAGCACCAGCCCTTGCTGCGGCCACCATCAGCAGGGGGGCTCTGCCCCCTGCCCACCCGCTGCCGGCCTGCGTGGGCATGGTGAGGGACGTACTCGTCTGCTGTGACCGCTGGAGCCCGAAGGATTCCAGCAGGTCGGGAAGCTGTTCCCTGCTTGCCCCTAAGGCTGCGCTTGCGGGCTGGGTATGCTGAGTGAATTTGTTCCCCAGAGATTTGCCTCAGGAGATGGCGTAGACTTAACCATCGATGTCAATGAGATTGTTGGCAGCTTAAGTCATCAGGAGTTTTGCACAAATTTCAACAGAAATGGTATTGTACTTGCTTAAGTTTTTCTGCCTTAATTCATCGGCCTTCTCCCAATTAATACACACACATCCAGCCATTTTTATCTCTGACTGACCACGCATTCATTTTTTTGTATTGAAGTTTGTTAATGCAAAGCAGAATGTTATCCTACTGAATTGTTAAAAGTGTAGTTCTTCAGTAAATGAATTAAAAGTGAGGCAAGTTATTCGGTTCTTAAAATCAGTAGAGACCAATGAAGAAAAACGGCACTTACCTACGACCATGTGGGGTGGAGAGGTCATCACTGGCTGGTTTTTGAAAACATTCTGTAAAAATTGCGGTGTTTTGTTTTCCCAGCAGCTTTGGTACCTTCAATGGGTGCAGGTATGTGTGTTTTATGGTTTGGATGTGAGGATTATAGTTTGGAAAGGTAATGTCCTCAGTACCAAAAGGAGTATGTTTGAAAGACAGGCATAAATACCCAGTTCTATACAGTTTAAATGCTGCCATGGTGCCTTGCGCTGCTAGGTGACGTGGAGCTGGCAGCAGGCCGCGTTCGGGCGCTACGCGGCGGCAGCGGCAAAGCGGTGAGCTGGTGGGTTTGCTGCTTGCCCGGAGCAGTGATGGGAAGCACAGACTTTCCGGGCAACCCCTGAGGCTGAATCCAGCAGAAGCCGGGGCTTTGGATGAGCCCTGAGCTGGGCTCCATGGGGGGCTCTGGCACGAGCTCCCAGCTCCGGTGGGACGAGCCCATGGGGCTCCTCTCTTCCCGGCCTGCCGAGGCTGGAGCACAGTTTTGGAGGGGTCTCTGGTCTTCCAGCCCCCGTGCTCAGGCGCGAGGGGTGAGATGAGCTCAGCAGGAGACCTCAGCCGCCCTGGCAGGAGACCTGCGGGTGAGTGCCGCCGAACCACCATGGCAGATGGAGCACCCATGGGGCTGCGGGGGGACGTGGGCTGGGGGTGCCCACCCCGCAGAGGGCTGCAGGGAGGCCTCAGCCAGCCTCTGCCCCTGTCCCCCACTGCCATTGCAGAGAGCTGAGGACAGCTCTAAGGAAATGGTCTTCAGGGCAGGTCCTGGGCACAGTAAACTTGTTCATCAACTCACAATTTTCTTAGGATTTTTTTTCCTTTCTCTTCTTAATTCAGGTTATATCCTCCAGAGAAATATGAAGCGTGAAAGGGCTGTGAGTGTATGGGGGGACAGGCTGGGAGTTGGAATCGTTCTTGACATACTGGAGAAATGATCTAAAAAATAAGAGGGTTTGGTTCTATACAGAAACCCCCAAAGGCAAAGCCCTCACCAACAGATTTCGCCTACTTCGCAGAAGCATAGAGGATCCCACCCCGTGGCAGCAGCATGGCCGGGGTGAGCGGGGATGTGGCGTCTGCCACCCAACGCACGGCATGGGATGGGGGAAAGACTCTGCAAGCCCTGGGTTGGGGGTTTTGGGGAGACACTTCCCTCGCAGCTGGGCACAGCCCATACAGCCCCCAGGGAGGACCCTTATTTTGAGGAGTGTTATGGTTTGTGGTGTCACTGTTGTAGTGTGGCGTTTTAGCAATGTAGTGTTATAATTTTGAGACACTGAATACAAGCATTGTTGTATTTCACCTGCCATCACAGCAGTGTTCTCCCGCTTGCGCTGCCACTGACCTTCAGTCCTTGCTGCCTGCAAGGTGGGTTTTACAAAAAAACAACAACCTGTGCAGCCGCATATAGTTATGCCATAATATATTAGCTTTTGAGCCTCAATTACCAGTTGCCAGTAGCTGTATACTCCAATCTTTTAGCTCCATTTACCAAATCTCCAAAGACATGACACAGCTCAGTAGTGAATGGCTTGGCTTTTCTATCATGGGCCGTCAGTTTTACAAGGGAAGGGGTTAAAGCAAACAGGACCAGAATATAGTGCTGGTAAAAACACCATAAAGTATTTGCTGCCCTTCAAAATTATTAATTTTTTTTATCCTACATATGCAATCTTTGATCTAGGAACAAAATCCACAGTTTGTCAGACGTTAGAAATTATATCCCAACTGCCAATTATAGAAAAAAAAAAAAAAATCAGCTAAAGAGTGAGCATTATGAAAAGCAGGCTGTCTTGGATAGGAGCCACTGGTCTGCTGATGAGAAACTGAACCCCGTCCCTCCCCACAATGAGCTGGGCAGCAGCTTTGGTTCCCCGCCTGCGGAGAGGAAGGTTGGTGGGCCAACGGCAGCTGTGCGGCTCTGGCATGAACCCCTCAGTCCCAGGGCCGCCGCAACCCTCCTCGTGCAGGTTCCTGACGGGCGGCTCCGGTCGAGCCCAGCCCTGCAGCCAAGGGCAGCCTGGGGGACCCGTGGGGCTGCCTCCAAAGGGGCAGGGACAAGGCTACTGATGGGAAATGGGGGCTCTGCTGTGGGGTGAAGGTGCTGCCCCTTGTTGCGTGATGGGAAACGAGTTTGGATGAACCTCACTTTGTACACCTTTGTAAACCAAGAGATTTGTGTCTGTAACGCTCGCCAGCATCACCTGTTCCACCTTGCAGGGGCAACCCTCACCAACACCCCTCTATGGCTAATTGCACCGGCGGAAGCGGCTGATGCGTCAGCCCTGTAAGAGAAGGCACGTGAGGGTCGCATGAACATCAGCGGCGCTTAGCTGTGGCCTTTGTGACAATGACGGGAGGTTTGTCTTACGGGGTGACGTCCCTGTCCTCGGAGAGCAGCGCTGCGAGTGACAGCCTGTCCTGCTCGCGGCAGTGGGGGTGTTGGCACAGTGTCACAGCAGGGCTGCCCGGGCGTTTTGCACAATCCTGCCGGGGCACTATCAGTTAGATAAGCCGTGTGCCCCATGGTCAGGTCGGGATGACCTGTGCAAAGTCAGCGCGGACTGCAATAGCACCGGGTGCTTCCAGTGAATAGTGATAACTAGTGGTTTTTCTTAGACAATAAATATTTTGGCTTTAACTATATTTTAATACTCCTAAGTTTTTGTTTCAGACTATACTTTCAGAGCATTCAGGTGGTGAAGTGAGAACAAAAGTGCTTGTGATGGGTTTGGCTCAGCAATAATAGCTGGCGCCTTGTCCCTGACCCTCTCTCCCTCAAAGAGTTTGAGTGGTTGATAAAAAGTTGATAACTCAACAAAACTCACTGTGCCTGTCAATAATTCTTCTATAAAAGCCACACATTCTCCCCTGCAGTCTTCAGTTGCTTTTAGCATGAAGGGACTCATCCTGGCCCTGGTGCTCGCCCTCGTGGGTAAGTTGAAGCTTTACCAGCACTGCCGAGCCGTGACGGCTACTGCAGTCCTGAGCAAACTGCATCTCCTTGGGGCCTTTAATTTGCTGAAGCCCTTTTATGACTTCGGTTATAAACCCTTAGATTTCTTTGCCTAAGCTCAGAAGCAGGGGAAAAGCTGAGCAAGCAGCAGCTAGTGAGCGGGGCTGGCACGGGCTTGGTCTCCCAGGGGCATGGGGTACACCCTGGGAGCCCATTACTGGTTGTTTACCAACCATTAGCATGCTGAGTAAATGAGTAATAAATGAAAGGATCCACAGAGATGGGGGGTTCCTCACCCATCCTTCTCTTTCCTCCCACACAGGGGGCCAGAAGCAGGACCTCGGTAAGTGTGCTCCCACCGCCAGCGAGCGGCTCCCACCCCGTCCTCCCCTGTGGCCGTGCCTGGCCCACTGCTTCCACTTACGTTTTGGCAGTAGCAGCCTCAACCTTCTCTGTTGGGATGGTTCTTGCAAGTAACACCACAACAGTCATAGCAAAGGAAGTATTTCTGTTATATTTTTTGTTCTATAGAGCCTGTTTTTCATACCGGCAAGACCTACCTGTATGGCTATGAGACCTTCATCCTGCATGGGCTGCCTGGCAGAGGCCTGGCGATGGTGGGGGTGAAGCTGACCTGCAAGCTGGAGATCAGCCGTGTGTCTCGCAGCGATCACTTTCTCCAGGTAAATCACCATGGGCATGGGAACTTACCCATGAGCCTGCGTCACGCAGCTACAGATGTTCGGTTCATACCTCCAGGCTGGTAAAATACACAACAACAGGAGGATGCAGAGCCAAGATGAGCCCGTAAGTCCAATGTCAAAACAAGCGGCTTCGCCCAGGCAGCGATGACCTCCCCAGCGCGGGTGGAGGTGCGGGCATGGGCGCACCAGCTTTGCACCCCATAGTGCTGAGCCATGCTGGGGGAGAGCCGAGGGCACCGCTGGAGCATCTGCAGCTGCAGCCAAACTGCTCTGCATTACTGGGGTGACCTACGGACAGTGCCACAGGCGTCCTCGCAGCCTGTGCCTCTGCAGGACAGAGCCACTGCTGCCCCGGCTCTGCTGCTGTCAGTACCTGGGCCGCCTTGACTAGAGCTGCCTTAGGTTCATCTTTGTGTGGAAATATGGCAGGCAGCTGCTTTAAAGAAATGTCCTTATGATAGTTTTACTAAAGCAACGTGAAGCTGGAGTATGAAAATGAGAATTCAAGCAGGAAATATCCGTATTTTTCAACCTGGTCCATAGCCTGAGAAAAGCTCGGCGCTGGAATTCAGATACCACGTGAGGAAGTCCCATTTGTCTCCGTTATCTTGCTTTTGGTATTCTTCACATAGGCATTAATTCAAATGTGAAGAACTGTAATGGTAATGCTTGTGCTTGGCATAATGATATCAGATCTGGAAGCACTGTTACTTATCAAAAAGATTAAACTGAACAGCTTAAAATACTGGCACAGAATGAAAGACCGCAGAAAAGGGATCTAGAAGACACCACGTGGAGAGAAAGCTGTAAGAGAGCACTTAATGTTCATCCTAGGAGTTTACTCAATCTGTAATCTTGTGCATATATTACTGAAACAGCATGAAGGAATACCTATTATCAAATTTTACACACTGCTACAACTGCAGGCTCTGTATAACCTTGCTAGAGTTGCTGTAACTTTAGCAACTGCTAAAGACAATAGTCTTGAGTAGGATTCAGTTTGAGAAAACGTGACAAGAGGCAAGCCACCCTTGCAGCGCTGATTATAAATGCCTAAAATCAAACAGAGCACTAAACCCACACCATTTGCCTCTACATAGGAACGTGTATTTTTATGTACAAAGGTGGGAGGCGTGTGTGTATGTATGTGTATGTGACCAGATACGTATGTGCATGCAGGCACGCATTTCCCACTAGGTAGCAGTCAAGGACTTGTGTGCAAGCTTTACAGCTTGATAAGCTCAAAATGATGACAGCCACTTCCAAAGAAAGAGACATTGGCTCCCGCTGGGCCATCTCCCGTGCGAGGTCCTGCCATCATCTCTGCTTGCCCATCAGCTGCGCCTTGGCTTTGGCACTCTGGGATGTGCTGGACCTGAAGCAGCAGCCAAAATAGTCCTCGTGTTTAGGCAGGCAGCTTGAGCAATGGTTTGGCTTGCAGGCTGAAGGGAGATCTCGCTGGACATCTGGCGAAAACAGGCAAGTATCCTTTTCGTACAGATTGCTGGCAGCCGGTGTTTCACTCACCCAGCAAGCTTCACCAGGCTTGCTGAAGTTTTGAATGCTGCTTGCACAATCTTATTTTTCTGGTAGAAATCCTTCATGGCAATTGCATTTTCAAGGATGCTTCCTAGCCCCAGCACAGGAGTCTGAAGAGGAAAGGTTTCCTGCAGTGTTGGACAAGTGGCTTGTGTCCAGTCTTGGATGGGCAGTGCCCAGCTTCCCTGTTATTGCACTATTTCAAACTGATGGTGAACAGGATGAATGTTTTCCTAATTTTGTTCACAGATTCGATCACCAAAGCTGGAGGAATATAACGGCTTCTGGCCCACGGACCCCTTCACTCCGTCTTCGAGGCTCACAGAGACTATTGCTGCATGCTTCAGCCAGGCCTTTAAGTTTGAATACACTGAAGGAAGGGTTGGAAGTATTTTTGCCCCGGAGGACTGTCCCATCCTGTGCACTAACCTAGTGAGAGGGATTCTGAACATGATGCAGATAACCATCAAAAAGTCACAAAATGCGTATGAACTACAGGAGGTTTGTTTTATCCATTCTGATTTTACTTTTATTCTCATTTTACTGTTATACAGTAACGTGCCTGTATGTACACTTCCCAGGCAATTTTCTTTGACCTATTTATTGTTGTTTCAAGTGGAAGGTTCACTGTGTTTAATCAATACTCACAGGCCGGGATTGAAGGCATCTGCCAAACCAGATACGTTATCCAGGATGACAGCAAGAATAACCGTGCCACCATTTCCAAAAGCAAGGATCTGACGGACTGCCAGGAGAAAGCGGTGAAGAACGTGGGAATGGCGTACATCCGGCCCTGCCCCACCTGCCCCCTGGTACGAGCAGCATGGAGCCCTGCTGCCACGCTCAGGCATAAGCCACCATTAAATATTCGTGCATCGTGCTGATGCTGGTAGGGAGTTTGGCTTGTTTGTGCTAATTAACTACTGCCCATTTGTATTTCTGAGTGGGTCTCTTTGCACTTCTAGAAAGTCAGAAACATTAAGGGCATGGTGATGTTCACTTACAAGATGAAGTATGATGACAGTGGGGCCTTGATGACGTCTGCTACATCTGAGCAGGTGTACCAGATCTCCCCCTTCAGTGAACCCAGTGGGGCAGCAGTCATGGAGGCAAGGTAGGCACCGTACATGTCCTTAGTGTAGCTGTGATTATCAGAGCCAAGAGGAGGTACCTAAAACATATTTACTGTTGATCTGTGAGTTAACAAGAAGCATCTGGCCTGTGGGCTGCAAAAGGCCAAGGCACCCTACATCCCTTGGGATGCCCAAACAAGTCCTGTGCCCTGCTGTTTGGGGGTTTTGCTGGGCCACCTGAGACATGTGTTCAACCTCTCAGAGACTTTGTCAAACTCTGATGAAAGCCCTTGCCAGTCCTATGACATTCCCAGATGATCCTGAGCAATGAATAAACAGAGAAGTGCACGATCCATTTGCGGTCAATGCAACGGTCCTACTGGGCACCCCTCAGTCTGCTCCAACCACTGTATGTGTCCTCCATGCACACAATGCGTGCGGTTAAAGGCTACTGATGCATTTCCTTCTTTCCCTTGAAGACAAGAACTGTCTTTGGTCAACATTAAAAGGACTCCCATTGGTGCACCAAAAACTCAGCTGCAAAACCAGGGGAGTCTTCGTTATCATTTCTCAGGAGAGCTACTCCAGATGCCCATTCCTCTAATAAGGATTAAAAATCCAGATGTACAGGTATTAGAGGCTTACTATTCATACTCTTTCATTATTTATAAGGTTAACAGGTCATCACATAACTATTTTAGACAGGGATCCTTCCAACTGTCTGTTTTTTCCCATAGATAACAGAAACACTGCGGCAATTAGTTCAGAATAACAAGGAAGGAGCCACTAAAGAAGCTTCAGCCAAGTTCTTACAAATAGTCCGGCTTCTTCGTATAGTGACCCTTGATCAAATTGAGTTTTTGTGGGAGCAGTTTGCCAGCGACCTTCCCTACAGGTATCTGTATTGCCTTCAGCCAGGATTTCCCATCAGAGGCATACCCGGCAGTGAGGATAGTGAATCCTCCTCTCCCTGGCAGGCACTGGTTCCTGAGCGCTGTCTGTGCTGCTGGAGCTACTGACACGTTCAGATTCCTGAAGCAAAAAATTCATGATGAGAAGCTGAACATCTGGGAAGCAGCTGCGATTCTCCCTCTTGCCTTCCATTTCGTTACACCCAACAAGCAAACCCTAGAAGTTGCCTCAGTGAGTACAGAGCATTCTTCCTTCTCTTTCCCTCTTACCTTTTTCTAAAGGTGAATTATAACTGAAAGATACAACAGATTTCCTTCTAAATTTGTAAAATGCAAGGTATTAACAAAAATGAGGAATGCTTTAGAAAACGTTTCTGAACACGTGTTGCCAAAATTTTTTTAATGGCTTTGATATTTGATGTTAAAACCCACAAATCCTAAGAAAATTGCTATTGATTTCTTTTTGCCAAAATATTTAAATAAAAATAGACAAACTCAAGAATATAATATCATGTAACCAAAATCTAAAGTACATGCAGTATAACTGGAGTGAGCCTATTTACTTTTATTGTAGCTGAATGACTAGCATTTGATTTAACTTCTGAAAATATTTAGGAAAAATCCAAAGCAAATTTATCTATTTATTTCTCAAATGTAATTTTCACTAAATACCAGCTCTAATTACTTGAAACATTGAAGACTGCTACTTATTTCTTCTGCAGACTTTTCTGACCTGTCCCCAAATCCAGAAAACACCAATGCATCGAATAATTGTTTACCTTGGTTATGGTAGCATGGTAAATAAATACTGTGCTCAGACTTCATTTTGTCCAAATGAACTTCTTCAGGTAGGTGACTCTCATTTCTTATTCATAAGGGGTGAAGAATTTTTTTCAATGCCTCTAATTTAGCTCTCTCAATGCTGGCAATTAGGTAACTCGCTGTTTACGTGCCTCACTCTTAGCTGTGATTGCCTGCAAAATTGCAAAGACAGAATGAAACACTGAGCTGATGCCTTCAAAAAATCTAGTCTTAACAGTTCAGAATTTCAAATGTAAGTGGTAGAAGCCCGTGGGCATAATGGATCCTGTAAACAACCTGGAACTGAGTTTAGGTATGACAAATTTAGTGTTAAAGCAAAATAATTAAGATTCTTCTCTCTACTTTTACATTAGGTAGCATGTACTTAAAAAAATCTGTTAAAAAGGCAATAAGGTGTGAATATAAGCAAAGCTCTAGATATGCCATAGGCTTCCAAAGAGGCCCTGATATATAATTGAGTGTCACTGTCAGAAATATTCAGAACATTGTCCTCAAACTATGCAGCTCTGGCTTCTTACTCAGAAGAACCACAGCACTGAGATGGCCTGCTGGTGTTTGACATGTTTAAATCTTCCAAAAAAAGAGTGAAACAAAGCCAAGCCACTGGGAGGGTAATTTCTCTTCTCAGAACAGCAAAACTGTTTAAGTAAACTTGCTATGCTATATGAAGTGAAAAATATGCACGTGTCATCCTGCAGCTGCACAGACCCTGGGGGCTGCAGGCTTGGCGGGGCTGGTGGAGGTGCCCCAGGGAATGACCCAACCCAGCGTCAGCTCGGGGCTGCTCCTGAAGTTGCAACAGATTCTCTGGCGCAGGCATCCACCTAGGATTATCTCCTACGCTCAGGCTCAGGCACAATTTAAAATAAATTCCAACACTGTGTAAGCAGAAAACCAAGTTTGCTTGTATGTTCCACGTTTGACATCCTGATAATGATGGTGAGATTTTTCCTAAGAGAAAAATCTGAACAGCTTTATTCTGGGCTTTGCACCAGGGGCTGTTTTGCTTGCTATGGCATGCATATTCTTATGCACCATTACAAGTTCGTTACCTGATAAGATTAACACAGCCTGTTCTGTTTTCAGCCGCTCCACGACCTTGCTACTGAAGCCACCAGCAAAGGTGATGCCAAAGACATGGCCTTGGCCCTGAAAACCATTGGCAATGCAGGAGAGCCAGCCAGTATCAAACGCATCCTGAAGTTTTTGCCAACGTTTTCCTCAGCTGCAGCTTCATTACCAAACAGAATTCATGTTGATGCCGTGTTGGCCTTGAGGAAAATTGCCAGAAAAGACCGTGCAAAAGTAACTGAAATTATTATTTAAACAAATGTCTTAGAGGGTATGATTGGGGTTGACTTAGTGATTAAGGAATACTAAAGCCATCAGGTAATGTTAGCAACTCTGGGCATATTTCTCAGTTACTGGTCTTCCTCTTGCCCACACTGCAAATTCCTGACATCAACCTACCCTTGCTGATACCCAGGGAAAAAGGTTGCTTTAGTCGCTGTAACACTGGGCCCATTACTAATGTCTATTTCTTCAAGCCCTGTTCCCTGTGCACCCAGCAGTATCTTCATTTTCAGTGACAGGTCCCATGCTCAAGTGTCTGTTTAGGGTTTTGTTCTCCATTCACTGCAGATCACACATGCATGCTGTAGGAACCACTTCTCACTGAGAATTTATGAGGTACTCACAGGTTGTATCTTCCTCTCTAGGTAAGGGAGATCTCCCTCCAGGTCTTTATGGACAACACACTTGCTCCTAACATCCGAATGGTGGCTTGTGTTGTCCTCTTCGAAACTAAGCCTGCTCTTCCAACTGTAACAGCTATGGCCAGCTCACTGCTGACGGAGCCCAGCTTACAAGTAGCCAGTTTCACATACTCGCACATGAAGGCTTTGGCAGTCAGCAGAATCCCACAGCTCTACAACCTGTAAGTAGAGGAAGTAGTAAAATTTTTAGTAGCAAATAGTGATTTTCTTTCTTGCAGTTTTCTAAGAATTTGGTCACATTCGACTATCTTTATATGATTTTAACTCTTTATTACTCAGATCTGCTGCCTGTAACATTGCCATTAAAATACTGAGCCCCAGACTTGACAGGCTGAGCTATCGTTACAGCAAGGTCATTCACGTCGGCGATTATTCCTGTGAGTACCAGGTGCCCTGTTCACTGCATCACCTTATATAGACAAATGCCTCTCTTGTGTTACATGATTTTAATTCAAAATCCAAACATGGGCTGTGAGTTTAGTGTGCTTTTGAAATAGAAAAAGACAAGAGTCTCCTAACATGCAAAATTCCCTGAGGGTGTTCTACTACTCTCTGGGTATCTGCTAGGGAAAGCGGTGCCTGCACATGGATTTAGGCGTCCTTCTTCCACAGTCCCTGCGGCTGTGTTGACTCTGCCCTAGAACAAAGTTCTCCTCTTGAGGTTGCAAACTTGAGGATGTGTGGGACTGAATCCCAGCAGAACCCCTCGTGATCTACTACAGCACATACCTGAGGTGGCTTACACACGCCAGGCACCTCAGACCCTAATCAAAATCTCTACTGCTTTTTACTCCTGTGATAGCTGAATATCAGGTTGGTGCCATTTGGAGGGTCTACCTAATGAACAGTCCCAGCACCATGTTTCCATCTGATATAATCACAAAAGTCAGAGGATATTATGCAAATACCGCAACGGATATTATTGAGGTAAGTATTTCATTAAAACAGCCAGCTAGATGCAAGCCAGCTACAGATAGTATTACTTGTTAAGCTATTTGGACTGTGATGTAGTGTTTAACTCCATCTCTGGCTGTGAAGGCGGATGTGGAAGAGAAACTTTAGATAATGATTATGATTTTACTTAGGTGGCTTCTTCTTTTATTTGGGCTTCTTGACACATACATTCATCAATTCAGCATAGGCATGAAAATCTAGGAGAGCAGAGGAAAGCCTATGCAGCAGAATATTCATCTGCCTACCTAAACTCACGTGGCATCTAGGGTATTTTGCGTAAGTACAGGGAAATAACATCTGAAATTAAATTTCAGTCAGCAGTGCAGCCAGGGCAGCATGAAGCTCCATGTAACAGCATGCAGGCATTTACTCAGCTTCTTGGGCAAGTTTTGCAGCCTGGGCTGAGCTCTGCACTGCCCTAAAATTATCCCTGCTGACTAATTCAAAGCTGGCTCAGCACATGCTCAGCATCTGCAGCCATAGCCTGCAGTCATCTGCCAGGTAGACACAGCCCTGTAAGTGCCATGGCTTCATCAAGTATGTAGAGTGGCCTCGGTGAGCGTAACATTAGGTACAAAGGTTTTCCTGGGCTCTCTTGTACTTGGCTTGACTTAACTCTGTTTCCTACAGGTGGCTCTCCAGTCACAAAGCCTAAGCAAGCTTATCAGGAAGCAGAATATTCCCTTTGCTGAGTATGACACGTACAAGACACTGAAGGAACTCGGTAAAACGGTATGTCTCTATGCACCCCTCTGAGCTGTTTGCAATACACGGTTCCTGCCAGTGCCAGGGTTGCATCACCCACCCACCGAGCCATCCCTTTGATATTTCAGTGAGAAAGGAGTCAATCATCCTATCTGGTCACAGAAAGATGTTCTTACATTGTCTTACACTGTCAACAGATGCCACCTTTTCACTCAATATGTGTCAGCCCTTAATGTACAGTACAAAAGATGATGATGATGATGATGACGCTAGTAGCCAAAATTCATGAGTTTTAAAGTGTATGTTAAAACACAGTAAGTGGTTCCTTTTGTCTTTTAAAATGATCATTGAATAAGCTTTTTGTTCATGAGTCCTCAGTGTCACCCACTACATAAAGCAGCAGAAATCACAAAGTCCTTACTTCATCCTTATGTGGGAAAACTCCCACTGAAGTCGGTTATGCAACGTAAGAAAGGCCACATTGGTTCAGACCTGTAAGATGTCTATTAGTTTTTTGGCTAAGGAACCATAGTTAGCATCTTTCAGATGGGCTCTACTCTTTGCTAACACATTACTGTATTTTCAGTGACATTATCTGCTTCTTCCCTTTGTCCCCATCTCTCCTTAACACAACAGCTTCTGGGATGGAAAGAACTGCCTCCTGAAGACCCTCTGGTGTCCGCTTACATCAAAGTACTGGGCCAAGAGATAGCCTTTGTTGTCATTGATAAAGATGCCATTCAGCAGACCATGACGGTACTGACAAGGCTGTTGTCTTTTTTGTCTTCAATGCTGAATAATTTCCCTTCCCTGTCTTTCCTTACCTACTTACCTAACCTATTTCTCTGTTTTCAGAGTCTAACTGAATCATCAAACTGGCAGCCGGTGGTGAAAAAAGTGGTGGAAGAGGTCCAGCAAGGCATTTCAGGCCAATGGACCCTACCGGTGATGGTGGGCGAGCTGCGGCACATCGTCCCCACAGTGGTCGGCGTGCCACTGGAGCTCAGCCTGTGTGGTGCCGCGCTGGCCCAGGCTGCAGCTGATGGTGAGCTTGCAGTGCCAAACCGAGCAGTTTCCCCACAATAATTGTGGGTCCAATACCTCTGCTGAAATTAAATCCTTCTATAATCTTGAAAAATACTCTTGTAATGCGGAAACATTAGTGTTCAGCTACCTCCAAAGGGCTTGAGAAGTAACTATCATGTTTCATCTGGGACATATTTGTATAACTGTGGTTTGGAGTTGCAATCTTT
This sequence comes from Phaethon aethereus, assembly GCF_964289735.1. Classification (NCBI taxonomy): domain Eukaryota; kingdom Metazoa; phylum Chordata; class Aves; order Phaethontiformes; family Phaethontidae; genus Phaethon; species Phaethon aethereus. Next base: position 19,557,474 of record NC_138584.1, read on the forward strand.
AAATAATCGTGTAAAGTATTTAAAAATGTAAAAGCACTGCCCATGTGTTAACTGCTCTGCTTATTGAAAACATTGTAACTCCAGCATTTATTGTTTCTCTGTTCATATAATTCCTGTCTGTCTTTTGCAGTGGATATACAGATATCACCACCATTATCTGACAATTTTAGACCTTCACAGTTGTTGGAAACCAACATGGATATTCATGCTGACATCAAGCCAAAGTAAAAATTACATGTATTTTCCACATACACACACAAGCATTTATAACTATATTTGAAATAGATATGTGATCGCATATTGTTATATAGGGGTCTAACTTGTCCCAGATTTGGGACAGCTGTGCTAGTCCAGAGCAGTGAAGTTGTGAGAGAGCAACACAATCACCCGATGCTTTATGGCCCTGCAAACGTAGCAATGTGCACTGCATCCCACAGGATGCTGTGCTGTTCTGCCATTGCTGAAAATGCTCACACGTGTACCTGTTCAGTGACTAAAGACACCAAGCTGTAAAGATATGTTTGCTTATGTATGAACAGGCTTTTACAAGTCTAACATAGAATTGCATCACCACCTGGCACAAGCTGGGGGATTTCAGGGGGAAAAGAGAAATGCTTCTGGATCCACAAAACCAAAAGCAACAGTACTTTTAATGATGATAGTAATAATGATAATAATAATAGCGATAATAATAATAATAAACTAGGCACAATCTGAAGCTAGAAGATTCTGGTGTTAGCTTGTCCTCAAGCAATGTATCAGTGACAAAGCAGTGAGAGGGTCGATGTTAGTTTTGTTCATCAGATAAATCCCTTCACCTTTCCCAGTGGCACTTCAGCTTTTTATCCTGTTACCATACGGCTCTTCATCCATCAGTAGTGGCTCTTACAATAAACAGAACAGCGTGAAAATACAATTTTGCATTTCAAAGTTAAATATGTGCATATTAATCTGTAATTATGCATGTTTTCATTTCCACTCTTTCAGGGCATATTTTCATATGATTGCAATGATGGGGATTAATACACAATACTTTCAGAGTGGTCTTGAATTTCAAGCAGAGTTCAGTGCCAACACTACAATGAAATTTGATGCCAGGATAAATATGAAAGAGAAAAATTTGAAGATTGAGATCCCACCCTGCCATCAGGAGGTTGAGATCGCAGCTGCCAGGTACGGAAGGGTTTGTTGCATTTTGCTTGTTATGTGTTACTGATTGTGAGCTCCCCGTTATAAAAGCATGAACTTACAACTCCTTGTTAGGCTCTGCCGTACACTGGCAGCCACATAGAGTATTGCCTTTTTTGCACCAGCAAAGCAAAAGGTAAGCAAAATCAGAAGATGTTACTTATCACCTCCACAGGAGTGAAGTTTATGCTATTTCAAGGAACATGGAAGAAGTAGATTCCGAAAAGAAATCCCAGCTTCTCCCCAAAGGAGAAGTACCAAGTATCTCTGATCAGCCATTTCAGCCATCAGAAAGATCTTCAAGACCTGGCAGTTGGAAGGTAAGGAGGCCTCTCACCATATCTATTGCAGACAGGTAGAGATCAGGCAGCTCCTCAGAGGGGCTGAGCACCCTCAGCACAGCAGCTGGCTAACCGGATCACAAACACAGAAATTGTGAGATTCAACAGGCGCCTGACATTTCGCAAACCAAGCCTAACATAAGTCCTAGTGGGTCATGATCATTCACAGTCTGCTCACTCGCATCATCTCATGCAGGTAGGGTTGCTTTGATGGCATGTCTTCCTATTTATTTACAGCCATGGGGAGGGTGTGTGAAATTCATATCCTTTGTACAATATCCCTTTTTTCTGAGTCAGAGCAATGTGGAAAAGATGGCTCTTGGTCAGGATATAAATTTTTCTTCCCATATCCTGAGGTAATCCCTGCAGTGGTTTGCAGAAGCCCGTTCTCGTATGTGCTCTTCAGCTTCTGAGACTGGTGTGGGGTGAATAGGTTGATTTGCAACAGCAGGGCTAGTAGCCCAAAACTGGTGCAGAGAAATAGACCCTCCAAAGAGCCCTGCAGGTTCTCACTGGGAAGTGTGTTTGTGGACCGCTGCCTGGGAAAGGCCGGGCAGGAGAGCTGTCCTCTTCCACAGAGCACTTTTGAGGAAACCCTACTGCTTCCAGTGCTTGGATCTCTAATTTTAAGCAGCACTTCCTTACTTAGGCAGGACTGTCATCATTCTCTTCATTAAGAGGAGGAAAGATTTTAGGAGCTGTGACAATTTTTTTGTGGAAAGTATCTTTATTTGCCATATTTTTGTTTAATGCAGCAAAGAAATACTCCTAGTGTGATATCCAAAGGATACCAGCAAGGTTCAGACGAGGCACATCACCACAGTGTAGGAGGAAGATTTTACGCACACATCTTCTGTAGAAAATTTGAGAGTTTGGGATGTTCTGCTTGTCTCAGCCTAAAGTCACGAAATTCTGCTTTCTTAAGAAATAGCTATCTGCACAAATTAGTTGGAGAACTTGAAGCCAAAATAGTTTTGAAACCAGGTACAGTCATGACAACAAGCTTTTCTGTTGATCTCTGTGAATGCTGCTCAAGCAGCACAACCCTGGAATGTAAGTATCTTAACTTTAGTTCATACAGATGCTGATATTGACAAAATACAGCTGGAGATTCAGGCAGGATCCAAAGCAGCTTCCAAAATAATTGATGTAGCAAGCTCAGGGTCTAAGGAAGAGGATGAGGCATCTCCATACAAGGACATTCAAGATAAACTGAAGAAGATTCTAGGCATTGAAAATGTATTCAAGGTAAGAGACTTTGAGCATCGGAGAGGGAAATATTTTCCTATAAATGAAGCCAAGGGTTTCCACTGTGGAACACTGGCATGCGAAAGGAAGGATTTTGGCTGGGAGGAATGGGTCTAGGTATGTTCTGGTGCAGCTTCTGCAGTGTGCAGGGCTAGGAAATTGTATTTCCTTGAAAGCCTGTGATAAGAAGCTTTGTCTGACACCCAGGGAAATGTTACAGAACAAGCTATAAATTCATAATGCTTTGAATTGTTCTTGGAGATCGCAAATAAAACACGGCACCGTAGGAGGCGGATTCACAGAACAGACAACACTGCAGTTACTGACCTCTGGGCAGAGCCCAGTGCAACCCCGCTCTCCAGTTCATCCTCTTCTTCCACTGCTTCCTCTGCTGATGGTAAAGAGCCTGGAAATGAACACAAGAAAGATGAAATAAGGCAATCTGGGAAGAAGCGCAGCAGCAGGAGCAGCGGTGGCAGGAGAAGCAGCAGCAGCAGTGTCAGCTCTGCTAGCAGTAAAATCTGCAGCAGCAGAGAAGATCACCCTGGAGACAGGCACTGCACTGGGGACAATGAATATTCCAACCAGGTAATTCACTCAGGCTGGACCTTTTTTATATTTCTTGTAGTGAATGCTTTTGTACATCAGGAAATTGTGCCCATAGAGCATGGACCAAAGAAAAGAGAAAACAGGCTGCTGAGGGTGGCTGTTTGCTGCAGGATGTGTGAGGTAATCACCTAGGAGTAGAATCTCTCTGGTTCTTTGAAACCTTTCAGTTCAGAAGTTTCACATTTCAGATTATTTCAGTTTAAAATGTTTTTAAAAATTAATTTTGTTTTGCCTTTTTCCATACTCAATACTGAACTTGCATTTGTCAGGAGTTAGTTCTTTGTCTGTTCTCAGATCTTCTTACATACTATCTATTTTCACAGGCAAATCTACCTGTTCACCAGTTTTGGTTCAAGCCAGCAGATGAACAGGTACATTCAGTGCTTATACTGCGAGCAGGGCCTGCAACTGCTCTCACTAGCTTCGCTGCAATTAGAGATTTGTTCTCTGAGAATAAAAATGTAAGAAATTAATTCTGCAACTTCCAATGGTAAACAACTTGCTTCAAGTTGATTCTCTGTTTTTGCAGGACCCAGGAAGGGAAGTCCTGAACAGCAGCATCAGCTCCTCCTCTTCTTCAGCTAGTGACGAAGGCATCTCTAGAGCCATGTCTCAGGTGAGTGTCTTAATCTACAAGAAATAACAACATTTACTTTGGATTTCCAGTTACTGTATGTTTATAACACAATAAGAAAAATATGGCGGTTTAGCGTATTAGATAATATACAGGATGAAAATTAATTGTTTCCTGTTTTATAAAGGTGAGTACCTTGGATAGCCATTGAATGTTTTTTAATATTCACTCAATACAGTCTACATTTTTAATGAAACTGGAATGTATTGCTGTATATGTTGAAATCTGTGTTGTCAGTAAATAATTCACTATAAAAAAAGAGAACACTTTAGAAATGCTGACCTGCTTGATCAGAAACTGGTTTCGGGTACCTTTTTTGTTGCATAGCTCTCTCTAAAAGTTCAGGACTTGACTCTGCCACTCTTTTGTTCATTATTGAAGTACTTCTCTTCATGTTAGCATGACCATACAAGGCCTTTGAAAAGACCTTGATTTTGCAGTAATGCTCCAACTTTGAGAGCAATCCAGGTGTTTATTCAGGAATGACTGCATGGTACACAGTTAACAGAACCTGGTCCTTCTGCAAAAACTACTGTAAAAACTGATGGAATCTGGAGCAGATTTCATCAAAGGAAAATTTCACACATTTCAGACAATGACCTACATGCCTATAAAATAGTAAACCTTACTTTGCTGAGGCACCCCCTCTGCACCAGCAGCTCTCAGTTGTTAGTGAGAGTAGCTTGTGGAAAAAAGGCAAACCAGATCTACTTTCTCCCCCGCCCATTTCCATGTAACTTGAATTCAACTCTCGTCCGTCTTTTCACCACATTAATACTTCCCTGAACGCTTCACCACATACACCTTCTTCCTCAGCCACAGCCTTGCTCTTTCTCCTTCTCTCCCTAAGCCCATGCCAGCTCTGTCTCACCTAATGCTTCTGTGGGTCTTTGTCACTCAGACCTGGCAGCAGAGGGAGGACCTGCTGCCCCACAGCCCATCCCTCCTGCAGCTCCCGCCCCACAGCTCAGGTAGGGCAGTCACAGCCGGAGCCGATGCTGCTGCTGGGCACAAGGCTCTGACTTCGAACGGGGCCATGTGCTGCTCCTCGTGCAAGTACTGCACTTACTTTGGGCTGCACTGAACAGATCCCTCTGTCAACACAAACAAATGGTTAAACGAATTTTATCAAAAAGAATATTAGCTAAACTACAGGTTGGTAAAAGAGCAGTGCTGAGCTGGGTAATATTGATTCTTTATACCGTAGGGTCCTACTCCATACTTCCCTTTGTTGCATTGAAATTACCTTACAAAAGGACTCCCAACACTACTGTTTCAGTTATATAGGTCACGACAGCTCTCCCTTGAAAGACTGTGGCAAAACTATGTATGAACTGAACAGATTGAGCGATGATCTATGATGCTGTCCCATACCTCACATAAAAAGACTTTCTGAATGAAAATTTTCCTTTACAAATACTTTTTATCTGTGGTTTTTATGTAGTAATTTTAATGCTTTGTTTACGTCTTTGGTCTGCATTTCCTCTCTACTGACTTAAGCCTAAATTCTTGGGAGACAGTAAGCCACCGGTACTGGTTGCAGTCCTTCGTGCCATCCACAGAAACGAGCCACCAACAGGATTACAGCTTGTGCTGTACACTGATACAGAACCCGTGAGATCGAGGATACAGATGTTTGTGTCAAGCATCACAGGATCAAGCAGATGGAAACTCTGTGCTGATGCTTCAGTAATAAATTCCTGCAAAGTATCGGTAAATTTAAAATAATGATCAGCTCCAATGTAAATGAAATATCATGATCTTACTATGCTTTATACAAAAATATATATTTTCCCCTCTACTAGGGTTCTCTTAGATGGGGTAGAGATTGCCAGGACTACCGGATTGCTACTCAGATTGCAACAGGGCAATTTGCTGCTTATCCAGCTATGCAGATGAAGCTGGAGTGGCCAAAAGTACCTTCAATAGTCCGAACAACTGCAAGATGGTGAGATTTTACTTTAGTTTTTGAAAAATTCACCTGTGCCAATGCTCCAGATAATTACAGATTCAGTTCTGCAATTTCTGAGCTGGAAAAAGTCCCCTTAATCAGTATGATATTATAAAATCAGATTACACATGTCTGTTTTTTCTATGTATTCATTCACTTAAAGCCTAGTGCATTTTAGTTTGCAGGAAAACCACTTGAAACAAAGGGGATGATGGGATTCACCTACTCTATTGTAGACTTTTAATTTAAAGTGCCTGAATTAGGAAATTGGTCTCCTGATGCTTCCTAACTGATGAAGGTTCAGAGCAGAAGCCTAACCTTAGGTGTGATGCTTAGTGTAAGCAACCTGTAACTGCCAGATTCAGTTCATATAGGTGTCTAGCCATATATGTATAGTATATATTGTATTCCCTCATTCATTGTACTCATACATGCCTTTGCCCACAGTAACATACAGATCCATGTCAAAGCCTGGGATTTTTCATAGTGCTACCAAAATACAGACACATACAACAACTCAGTTATCTAAATATGCATGCAACACAAGCTTTCACATTAAAGGCTTACAGGTGATTTGGTTAACAAATGTCTACTGAAGAGGATAATTTTTCATATTAGGTTGAATTACCTGAACTGCTGTTATGTGCCCGTATTAGAGGGTTGAAACCATCCAATTGACTACCCTGGAGCAAAGTCACAAAAGTCAGCTTTTTTCCGCGCTGAGACTATGCCTTTTTTAAAAGGAATATTTTCTGTATTTCCCTATTTGAGTCCCAAGCCTGTAAGGAAACCCAATCATAGAGCTCCCTCTGTCAACTCATTGACAATCGTAGTGGGTAAAAGATCCTGCTAAAAGTTACCACTGCAGCACTGACACATTAATACAAGATAATTTATTTTTTTAGCATGTTACTATTTTCATTTTTATGTAATTGGTGTCTATTTTTAACTCTGAATGTGTTTAAAACAATTGGCTATACTTTTCTTCTCATATCACTCTGCCATCCAGTCTCTTGAAGACTGTTTCACCCATTAGCAGTCAAAGTCTGCCTGCCCCTCCTCCTATACACAACACCATGTATTACCAAACCCTGACACAAAACGTATATAACACAGAATGCATATTGCTTTATGGGGGTATTTTAGTCTGAACAAATAATAACCAATTTTTTCAAAGACAGGTCGTTTTAATCACTTACTTCCATTTCCAGGTTCTACTCATTTCTTCCAGGAGCTGCATATGTGCTTGGGTATTCTCAAAGGCAACAGCATGGTCCCTCTCACCAGGCAACCTTGGTTATGGCTCTGACATCTCCAAGAACCTGCAATGTGGTCCTCAAGCTACCTGAGGTAACTATTTCCACTATCTTTTATCCTGGGGCCTTCAGTACTTATGAAATCGAAGGACAATAGCTTTTTTAAGCCACTGATTTTTTCTTAAATTTATCAAACTATAAAGAAGCTCTCATAACAAGGACATTATATTCACACCTTTAAAAGAAGACAAAAAGCCCACAAAGTCCAACCCAACTCACAAATAACTTACTCCTACCAAGACTACCTCTTTTAGTCTTTTAAGGGGACCTAAATGGTTCCATTATGAAAATTTCTTTCTCATGTAGCATGCAAACACATGAAATAAGAAACGTGTTACAAAACAATCATCATGATTGATAGCACATTAACAATAACTTATTAAAAAGACCAGTCCTCCCCAAATCTTCAGGAAGATGATAAGTTTTCCTGCGTCTTGGGAAAGATAAAACCAGGCTGCAGAGAATGATGGCCAAACAGCAGCCCTCAATGTATAGGCAAGCAGAGGGTGTGGATCTCAGGTAAGCAAACTGTTTGGACTGTGAGCAAACATGATGTACAATTCCCCAAAAAGCTGAAAACTGGTGAATATCAAAATTCGTTTATAGCACTGCCATTCTATAAGTTGTAGATGTGTCAAGCTGTAGAGCTACTTCATGCTGTAGACAGGGGACTTAATTTCTTTTTAGCTCTGACCTAAATCTAGCTTCTAATTTAGATTTCAGTCAGTACAGTCCTCTTTGAACATTTTAGGAAAATGCTATCTCATTCTACACTGTATTTTGCATTTACATTCATGTTTGTTTTCTGACTGATTTTTCAGCTCACAATTTACGACAGAGCCATCAGGCTTCCCCTGCCATTCCCTTCAAGTCCAGGTACACAGATTTCAACACTACCGTCCCCTGGCCGGAATGTCTTTTCCCAAGCAACACTTTCAGTCATTGAAAACCTTAAAGGTCAGCAATTAACTGTCTGCACAAGCATTGACTGACTTTGCAGATTTTGTAAATATGATTTATACTTTTGACATAACTTGACATTATTTTACACTCACTTGAAAAATCAGTGGGACTTCAGATAGAAATAAATGCATCTATCTGTGAGGCTGCAAAGATGTAAAGAAAAGGAAACTTATATTAGTAAGATTAAATATTCAGTTCCATGCCAAATAGTGATTCCAAATGCACCCATTCCCAAATGCATCCATTTCAGCTTCACTGCAGAGATTGCTCGTGAAGAAAAATTTATGAGGGACATCTAAGTGACCTCAGAGCTGGAGTACTCTGCTTGATTAGTGCTGTTACATAGAAGCTAAAATTGCTTCAAAAGTGTACCCATTAATTTCACCTCCTGCACTTGATTTTGAAGGGATTATTGTTTCATTAATGCTGTATTAAGAACTAATCATATTATACTTACTTAGGGTAAATTGTAAATGGAAAGGCTTTATGTAATCCTAGGATAACGAGTCACATTTTGCTTGAAATCAGTGGGCTAATATCATCCCTATGCATATTTCTTTGGTAAACACCAAAACTAGTCCATATTAATTAAAATTCCTGTCAAATAATTTCTAATCAGAGCTGGTAGGATTTCCAACAAAATACCATTACAGTGGAAAAGGGAGAAGTTACTTTAGTGTGGCTTTTTTTCCTCTCCATCTTCTAACAATTTCTAATCCTGGTTATGACTCAGTAAAGGCAGCAGCATTTTAGTGAATTTCCTCAAGTGTTAATGCTATGTGAATTCTTAACAGCATTTGAGAAATTCTTTTGACTACAACAAAATTACAAAAGCCAAAAGGCCACAAACAGAGAGTTGCATCAGCACCAGCTGTGAGCAGAATTCATCTCGCACAACGATTGAATCATGAGTGGGTTACGCTGCTGTGTGGGGACTGGCGAAGTTTTGCTTTTGCATTACTACAAATACAATATTTCATCTACTCATTTTGCTTTTACGTGGGAATAGGTAAAACCAGAAAATGGTCTTTTTTTTTAATTACAAATCTAAAATAACTCTTTTATAAAAAGTATAAACGGTTTGCTTTTGACTGATTTTTTTTTTCAGCTCATTGTTCAGTTTTCCAAAATACTATCACAACCTTCAATGGAGTTGAATTTAACTACTCAATGCCTGCAAATTGCTACCACGTCTTGGTGCAGGACTGTAGTCCAGAACTGAAATTCCTGGTGATGATGAAAAGACTTGAAGAGTCTGCTGACTTTACAGCAATAAATGTCAGACTTGCCAGCCAGTAAGTAATTGCAAACTTAATAAGAAATAGATGTCAAGCTGAATATGCTATAAATGTGAAGACCAGATTGTCAGGGCAGATTGGTGCTAGCATAAGACTCATGCAAAAATCAGTGATGTCAATGGAAATATTTATAGGAGTGTCACTGGGATTTGGGACTTTGTCTTTCAAAAGTGCTTCTGAAATATATCTGAGGTTCACAGTAATCTAAAGTCTTTACTCTCCAAAATTCTTCATTAATTTGTTAGCATTTAACCATCTTGTTTCAGTTCTTAGTAATTGGGTAGACACATAAACTATAAATCCAAAAGGGACTATTGTAATCATTTAGTCTGGACTCCTACCCTAAGCTAATAATTAGAACTAATTAGCACTCATCTCAGCAGAGATGTTGAGAAGTGGACATACCTAAAAAGGGAATTACTTATCCCAGATTAGAGGCACTCTCTTAGGTCATCCCTTAGTTGGTACATAATGTTCTAATCTATTTGAAATTAACTTAAGACACACTTTGTTTCATCTTGGAGCAATCACCTCTGCCATCATAGGTTCTTTTTTAAAAGTATAGTCTGATACTCTAAATTGCATGGGATTATGCATACCAAAATCATTGTAGGGAGTATTCTTCAAAGCGCATAAATATGCTTTGATCTGTAAGGTTTCATTACAAGTAATTATTTATTTCTGAAAATTGTGTGCCTAACTGTGCCAGAATGTTAGAGAAACGGAGAGAAACTAGTATTCCCTGCACATGTTTTGTGGAAGAACAGAAGGATGCTTGTTTTATAGACTGTATCTTTTGTGATAAAGACACTCCTTGTCCCGGTATCATTCCCGATCATTTCATACAACTGTATGGATGTGCTTTTGATGTGCTTGAGCTTCATATTTCTTCATTAGGGCAATCACTGCTCTGAAGAAAATACTACAATACACAGACTATTCAGGCTGTAAGAGAACCGCCATAGGGAATCCAATCTTCCTTTGAAATGTAAAGTGCCTTCAATTTATGCAAACGTAATAGCAATTATATTGTTCCGCAGCAAGGGTCCCTGTAGCCTGGTGTCTTCCTGCCTGAACATGGCCAGAAGCAGACACTCAGAGATGAGTAAAGCCAGGGAAAGGTGTATTGTGAGCACTCCTCCTGGCACGCTTTCCTGGGCTCTCTCAATCTTCCTCCCAAAGGGTAGCAGGTGACTCATGCCAGAACGATATGAGCATCCTGCAGCGTTGGTTCTACCAGGACTAGAGCTGAATAGTGCGAAGGAGAAGCATTTGTTTATACTCATTTTCTTTACTTACAGTGAGGTTGACATGTATGTTTCCAGTGGAATCATCCAGTTGAAGATTAATGGTGTTCAAGCCCCAACAGATGTTCCATACACATCTAATTCTGGTAAGAGACTCATCTTTATATTTCGTTTAATCTTTTGTGATCTTTTGAAGAAGGAGAGGACGTGATCCTGCAAACACCTCTCAAGACAATGATCACCCTAATTCGAGAAACAATTAGGTGATTTTACCATAATTTCATTCTAGCTTTCGTAGGGGGTGGCAAGAAAGATGAGCAGAGATAGACATGCTGATCCTGTGTATCTTTGCTGAAACCAAAAAATGCAGGGCTGTGGTACCTTGTGGTCACCCACAGAACAAGCATCTAGATGTCCCCTGGCCACGGCCACCCTTGTCACAGGGCTTTGGCTTGTTCCAGGGCAGGGAGCAGTACGGTCTTTCTCCTTTCCCCATCTCTTTCAAGATACATTAGAGCCTGCATTAAGTCCTCAGGAATTTAAAAAGTGGTTCAGGTTGGACCCTTAAAACAACAACTTCCTTTTAAAAGAAATCCTTTTTTGCTTTTTTTTTGTTGCAGATGCAAGCATGCTGATCAGCAGTGAAAAGGAAGGCCTGTCACTAGAAGCCCCAGATTATGGCATAGATAAACTGTATTATGATAGGCATAGACTTGAGGTATTTTTTTAACTTATTTTCAGTGGTTTTCTTTTTAGAAGAAAAACATTTAAGTGCATATTTTCTTTAATTCCACAAAGATTCAGGTTGCTTTCTGGATGGCTGGAAAAACATGTGGTATTTGTGGAAAATATGACGCTGAGAAGGAAAGGGAATATCAAATGCCCAGTGGATATTTAGCTAAAGATGCAGTGAGTTTTGGTCAGTCTTGGATCATCTCAGAAGATCCCTGCACTGGAGGTACAAAGATTCTAACATATATTAATGTCATTGCCTTTGACTAATTAATTAGTCAGATGAATAAATTATTTATATTAATTGTAGCACAATCATTTTTCACTGTTTTTGTGATTAGTGGCCATAGACTAAACCAAAATCTTTTTCCTGAGTTTGGTAGTTCACTGCAAGTTCTCGTTTTGTTGCATTTTTATATCAACTTCTCATGCACTATGTAGTTACCTGAAGTTTGTGTGTTCCAGATAAAACTAGAAACTTAAAACTCCCTAAGATGATGTTACTATGCAAAGTAGGCAGTTTTACTGTTGACAAAACACATTTTATGTCATCCTTAATAGTTTCATTCTTTATTTCCAGGCTTTTAGCTTCCCAGAAAAAGAAAAAAAAAATATAGCCCTGGCTATCAAACTAGAGGGCATTTGAGGTGGGAAATACCTGTTTCAATTTCCTCAGGCTGGAGACAGACTTAATCTGAAACTTTCAGCCTGGGAATGACTGTTCTTACCATCCAGGTCCTATATAAAAACAACAACATGAACATATTGATAACATCAGGGTGCACCATATTTTGTGTGGAACCCAACACTCTGGGCATGTGGTGGCATTTTTGGAATGTGTTCTTAGATCAAGCTCCCCTGGGGGGACTGGTCCAGGAAAGTCTGGATCACAGAGGCTTAAGAACTAAGCTACTCCGCCACAGCAAGGCAGGTGTGACACTAGGTACGGCGCAGAAGTGGATATGTGGATGTCTAAGAGCCACTACTGCCCCAAAATGAAATGCTGTCATTGTGTAAAGTTGAGTGTCAGCTGACCAAGGTTTCCACATGTATCTTTTTTGGATTTGGACACCTAGATCCTATTTGACAAGCCTTTGTCTTTGGGACTGTCCCCCACATGCCTCAATTTCCCACAGCCTGAGCCATTGACACAAAAGAAACTCACTTCAACCAGATTAGTTTCACATAGCTTGTGTCACTTTGCTCATCCACTGGTCTTAGCTGTTGCCAATTCTACAAAGTAAGTTCAAAAAGTTATCTATATAAATTCCGTAGGCACTTTAAGAGAATTCATGTTTTATAGCTTGTAAGCTGCAGCGCAAATTTGTCAAAATTGAGAAGCCAGTTGCATTTGAGAAGGTGGCGGCAAAATGCTTCTCCGTGGAGCCAGTTCTACGCTGCGTAGAAGGCTGTTCAGCAACCAGGACTGCTCCCATCTCCGTGGGCTTCCACTGTGTACCAGCTGGTGAGTTTGCAGAACGGGTACTCGGGCACAACAGAACCAGTACTAACATGCGAGTACCTCAGTGTGTAAAAGAAACCCTTGCACAACTTCTTTTTCCTCTTTTCTCATTTACAGACTCCACTTTCGACCTGGAAGGGCAGATTAGGCTAGACCAGAAATCTGAGGACATCGTGAGCACGGTTTCTGCTCATATGGCGTGTTCCTGTCAACAACAGTCATGCCCAGCATGATGCCCCGCTTGACCGGATCCACTCGTTTCTGGGTTTCACCGTCAGCCTGGACAGCCTCTGGACCCTGCGGACATGGCTGGCTTGGACAGTGAGGATAGGGCCCTGTCCCCTTCAGGAGATCTATTTTCTCGAGTTGTTTTGAGATCTTGAAAATAATTCTGGACACCCTTCACCGGGTTTGATCTTTTAATAAACCGTTGCTCTGTAAAAGCGGTCAGTCAAGGCCATTTCTCTCTGAGCAAGTGGTTACCTGAGGGTTGGCCGCCCGTGGGCCCGGGGTACCATGGGCCGCCCACGGCCACACCACCGGGAAGGCCCCGGCCCGGCCCTGACGCCGGGAGACCGGCCCGGGCTCACCCCCGTCCCTCGGCGGGGCCCCAGCGGCGTCTCCCCGCGGCGCTGACCCGCCGGCTGCGGGGCGGAGCTCCACGGCCGGGCCGGCGCCCCGCCCGCCGGCACCGCCGGTCCCGAGGCGGAAGCGGCGGCCCGCCATGGGGCGGCCGTGGGGGCGGTGGTTGCTGCTGCTCGGCCTCCTGCAGCTGCTGGGCGACCCCGCCGCCGCCGCGTGCCCCTGCCAGGACCCGCGCCTCTGCCACCCCGTCACGGGCACCGGCGGCTTCGAGGTGCGCGTCCCGCGGCGACCCTGGGACCCCCAGCCCAGCCCGGCCCGGTCCGGCGGCCCCGGGACGTGGCGAAGGCCGGGGAGAGCGGCCCGCAGAGGCGCGGCGCTGCCGGCTGGCAGCGTGTTAAAACATACCGTGCGCCGCTGCCGTATTGCCTTATGTCAGTTGTCTGCGTGGGAGTCGAACAGATTTTTTGGGGGGGGGGGGAAGTGCACGTGATTTACTGGGAAATGCCGGGGTTGTGACGAGTTTGGCTTTGCAGACTGCTGCCCCGCGGCGGGGTGGAGGGTCGCCCACCGCTGCGGTAACCCTCGGCCCCTCCCGGCCCGGCAGCGGGGCCGCAGCCCGGGGCCGCCGTCCCTGCAAGCTGGCGGAGCGCAGAGAAGCCACCAGGCAAGCTGGTTACCAGGGACACAAGTCATGTACCCTTTTTTAAGAGGGACGTGGAAAATAATCATCGTGCTGAGAAGTGTTGGGAGCTAATGAGGGTGCTTTTTACCCCTTTTCCAGGTCTTCGTGTTCGATGTGGGAAAGGAAACCTGGAAATCCTACGACTGGTCAAAAATTACAACTGTGGCAGCTTTCGGAAAGTATGATCCTGACCTCATGAGGTATGCTCACTCTAAAGGCTCCAGGATAGTACTGAAAGGTTGGTTATGTTGCGAAAATGTGGGTGTTTATGTGAAACATGAACGAGAACTTAATGTACACAGGGCTGTAATACCTTGACATTTCATGTTTACTTGTATGCGAAATATTAAAAATAAGTAAAAGGATTAATTAATAAGGGGATGATGCACACAGGGCTATAATACCTCAACATTTTGCACATGCTGGTATGCAGGGTATTAAAAAGAAATACCCTGTGGCTGACAGAAGCAGTGGCTTCTGTCACAGTAATAGCAAAACCATTCCAGTGACATCGAAATAAAAGTTCTCTAACAGGGAACGTCACAGCTATGGGAAAACAGGGAGGAAGGAAGGAAAGGCCGGTAGTAGCTGTGTGTTTGGGTTTGTGTTCTCGATGTTATGCACGATACGTGAAAGACAGGGTAAAGGAAAGGACTGCAAGTAATTTTTAGTATTTTTCATTTAAATAAATCCCTCTGTATTAGGGAGTGGTTGAGTTTTAAAACATGAATACTCTTTGTAGGTATAAATGCTGGTTAGAAAGGCAAAGTCTGTCTTGTTGATCATGCTGTAATCAAATTTTGGCTCTGTTGAGGCAAAAAGGTAGTCCAAGACCACAATGCGGAAAACAACAAAGATTAAATGTAAAAGTATGTTTATTGAAACAGTAAGACACAGACCCTCTGGCTCCCTGGAAATACAGGAAGTAAATTGACTTCAAGAAAGGTTACAGTGGCTAAAAAATTAAGTAGAAGTAAGGAGATTAAAATTATAGGGAAAAAATCCAAAAGAAACTTGATTTTAAGCACCTTTGTCTCACAGAAGCTTGGTAAGCTCTTCTTGAGTGCGTTCTCAAAATTATGCTTGGGGAAAAAAAGTTAACTTCATTTTATTTTACCAGCATGGGTGTGGGGAGTTTTTATTTTGTGGTTATGTTAGTTGGTTTAGTACAGACAAACCTTTGCTCCTTACTATTACTGTGGTGCAAATACGAATTAACTCTTGAAGGCCTATTGTCTAGGTGATGTACCTCTGATGGAAATTGTTGATCCTGCTAAAAGAGCAGCATGGATATCCCAACAAGTGGACCTTGCAAAAAGACAGTATATGGATGGAATTAACATAGATATAGAGCAAGAGGTTAATGAAACCTCCCCTGAGTATTATGCATTAACAGCGCTTGTTAAAGAAACTACAGATGCTTTTCACAGAGAAATTCCAGGATCACAGGTAATAATACTGTTCTTTACACAAACATTAAGTTTAACTTTATGAAATGCAGGGATTTTTGAGAATGCTGTTTAGTATATGACTATGAAAAGAATTGTGCAGATCTAAAGCATGATAATCTCATGAATGGTTAATTATGAATGTTAGCTGTGATATGCTATCATCATCACTTTTTTTGACCTGTATGAATTTAAATGGAAGGAGGGCTTCACTGAGATTTGTATATACAATGTTATTGCCGTGTGTGAGCTGGCAGTTATTAGTATGGCTTAATTAATCTTTGAATGCAGGGCAAATACAGCCTTCTGGTGCAAAAGCCTGATAATGCTTTGGGAAACCCATCACTAAAGTTTTAAGGATTTGCATTATGCTTCATATTTTTATCAGATGGTTTTCATGTTGTATTTTAATTTCTTTGGTGTTTTGAATTCACTAATAGGGGCACTCACTGTTTATTGCCTAATGTTTGTTTTATGAGCTGTGCAGCTTCTCCTGTAGTTCATTAGTATCACCATGTGTTAAACACTGTGCATCGTTTGGGAAATACTGTCTTTAGAAGTTATAGCTTTTTTTCAAAGAGAAAACCAGAGCAGCTAAGTGCCATACATGATACTAATGTGCATTTTTCCTTCAGGTAACATTTGATGTGGCTTGGTCTCCAGCATGCATAGATAAAAGGTGCTACAACTACACTGGGATTGCAGATGCCTGTGACTTCTTATTTGTGATGTCATATGACGAACAGAGCCAGATCTGGACAGACTGTATTGCAAAAGCCAATGCTCCTTACCTGCAGACTTTAGTTGGTGAGGACAGAACACCTCCTCAGGAGTCAGAACACTTGCACTTGTTCACATGAATAGATAGAAGAAGATTGCCTTTTCTTAGACAAGTTTTTTGGTTGTATTAAGGCTTTCGAGCATGCTCAAATATGCGTTGTCCTAATGTGAAAAGAGTATCTCAGATCGTTACGACACAATGGATAGACCTTTAGTAGTCGTGTGTTGTTACTTGTAAAGTAATTGTCTATCCCTCACGATTGTGAAGAACAGTGTTAGAATGACAGACAGCACCCAAAGCAATGGTGTCTGCCTGGGCTTGCAAAGAACCTGCAACATTGGTCTCTCATCCTTGTGAACTGCTGCTGTGGGCAGCTGGTTTTAAGTGTGAGCAACTAGAGCAGTTACTAGGCTCTGAACAGAGCAAGTGTAGGAGTGTGCAGGTGGGAGGTAAAGAAGAGCTTGCACCTTAGCCTCTGTCTGGGAATCATGGAAGTCCTGTATTGGCTCTGTCTGTAGTTTAGTTCTAAGAATAAATATATATTATTTATTATTAATTTAGTATATAACTTATTATTAAAATATATATAAATAAGCATGGGAAAATGCAGTAATGCATCTTCTTTTCTATTTCCTTCAAAACTAGGATATGAAGAGTACATAACTATGGGCATTGATCCTAAGAAACTTGTGATGGGTGTCCCCTGGTATGGCTATGACTATGTCTGCCAAAATCTATCTAAGGTAAGATGAAGATTATTCATTTGCAATCTTCCTGCTATTTTTTTCTTGGAAGGAGGCAGCTAGATTTTGGTGATTCTGTTTTTGGATTAGGAAATACTGTGGTCTGATGGATAAGAGCATAATGCTGGGGCTCAAGACAAGCGATTTTTGCTTGGCTGATAACTGATGAGCAGTGTTACCAAACAAGGTATTTTATCTCTCCCTAGGGAACCTGAACCCCATGATACTATGTTTGACTAAGGAGCTATAGATGTTATCTGCACGAGAAGAGATGATGTCCAAAGGCACCACAACACTTGTATCTGCCTTCTCAGCGTAGTCACTAAGCTCACTGTGTAAAGACTAGGTGCAACAAACCATAGAAACCTATGACTGTTAAAGTATAGCAGTTTATGGATAAATCGTGGAGTGAAGTGAAAGTGGGAAAGATAAGACAACTGTGTAAGATGAATGATGTCCATCCAATCCTGTATTACTAGAGAATAAACAAAATTTAACTGTTTTAAGCTACTTTTGTCTACAAATAGCACGTCTGCCACAGATACTTGAAGATTTGGCATTTTTGAGATGCCAGTGCCTTTCGTGACTTTTTTCTTGGTTGTACTGTATTTTGGAGTTCAATAAATCTATGTAACATGAAACTCATACCTTCTGCTTTTTTTTCAGGATCACGTTTGTTCCCTTTCCAAAGTACCTTTCCGTGGGGCTCCTTGCAGTGATGCTGCAGGGCGTCAGGTCCCCTATGGAGCAATAATGAAGCAGGTGAACAGTTCTCTTTCAGGGGTGCTGTGGGATGAGGTACAGAAATCTCCATTTTATGAATACAAGGTAAGTGTCTCTATAAAAGACCATGTTGCAGAGTAAACATTCATGAACCATAGTTCTTTGACTATGAAGTTTTCAGGGTTAGATTCTTCCATTTGTGTTTTATATTTCTTTTTTTCATGTAGTAGTGAATGAAGACTACAGGAATAATAAAGATTTTTATCACTTTGCCGTTTTCTTGAGAGATTGTATCATGTCAAAAAGGATGTTTTGGCACAAAGAAATCCTGTGGCTCCATCCTTCATTGTTGTATTTTATGAGTTGATGACTGATTTAAACTAAAACAGATTCTGAGATGCTGTTAAGTTTTTCTAACCCAGTGGCCTGCATGCATGTTCTACATAGACATGGTGAAAGAGTCCATGAATGATTGTGCTTAGGTGAACAACACAGTATGCATTTCATCTTGTTTCTTTAGACATAATTGTAAGTTTCACATGTAGATGATTTAAATGGTATTGTAAGCAATGACCAGGTAAAAGCAGCATAACTTTGACAAAATTTTACAACCTCTTCTAAAACTGTTTATTGTTGAAAAAAGCACTTAATCTCTAACTAAGATTTTAGCTGTATTTTTAAAAATTATTAAAATACAAATTAGCTAAGTCTTTTCATCTAACATAACTTAGATTCGACAAGTAAAAAAATAGCCAAGTATTTGACTTAAAATTTTTAATTGTCCTGTTTGAAAAACAATTTGTAAATCAGGGAAGTATCATTATGTAAATCTACATAGCTTGTTTATTTGAGTTTTTAATTATACTTTTCACTGCATTCCACAGCAAATTTATGAAAACTTGATGAACTTTAATGTATCATGTTTATATAGATAGGTAGATACTGACACTAGTGTTTAAATGTTTTCCTAGGATTCGCTTGGTCGCTTCCACCAAGTATGGTATGATGACCCGCACAGCATCTCTCTAAAAGCAGCGTATGTGAAACGTCGAGGTTTAAAGGGCATTGGCATGTGGAATGGAAATAGTCTTGACTATTCCAGGGAAACCGTAGCGGAACAGCAAACTGAAGCAATGTGGCAAGCCCTGACACTGTAAGAATTATGTGAACACTTGATTTAGAATGATGAAAATTGGTACTTTTTTGTTATGACTTATACTATTATAGCTTTCGACTTTATATAAATATACTATGATTACAAAAAACTTTGATAACTAGCCAGATTCATCTTGTTGTTTTGTATGCAAAGCCATTTTCATTCTTCAAAAAGTTCCAATGATGCTTTAGCAGTGTTTTTTTTAAAAAGACTTATCTGCTCATCTTATTCATTTTCAACAGCTACCGTAAGTTGGTTAAAGCTTGAACCCAGTGTGTATCTGCTAACAAGTAAGACCAAGTGGATTTACAGGAGCAGTCTAATCTAATAATGGTCCTCTGCTAAGGCTGCCTGGTGCAGAAAGTACTCATTCTGTGGCCACATGGTGCAGTCTCAGCTTTCTGACTTCCCACCCCAACCTACATTTTAGCAAAGTCAGTCACTTTTGAATCAGAGTAAACACAGAACACTGGAGAGACAGATTATTGATTACATGCAGCTTGCGTTTGTACTTGGTTACTCTTCTAGAGATTAAAATATTTCATAGACTGGAGAAATTATGTAACATGAAGTAGTTGCCATTAAGATTTTTATCAATCAATCAATCAGACTTGTTGTTAGAAAGGAGTATTCAGTAACTGAAAATACAGTTTTACTGTGTTTATGCATCATGTAAATTCCTTAGTTTCAAAAGCCAAAAATCTTATCTTGAAGAGGAAGCATTAATATGGAGAGGACTTGGATGATGTTTTTGTCCATTTCAAAATTCTTTACTTCCTGAAAACTAAAACTCAGAAGCTTATTTAATGAACTGCACATGTATTTTTCTACACCCTTTAAGATTCATTCGGTAGCCTGTTGTTTGTTTTTATGTGGTGTAACCTCTGAAAAAATGAGGTTATATTTTCTTCCTAGCTTATACTTTTCATAAAGTAATTTACCTAGAGAAATTGTGTAGCTTTGTAATATATCTGTAGTCATGGAAAGATTGGCTGGTATTTACAGGATTTTTTTTGTTAAATAAAATGCTGTCTTCACTGAGGTTGGTAAACCGTGTTGCCTGTTTACGCTTTACTTGTTACACAGCTTACAGCCCACACTGCTTCTCTGCTTCTCAGAACTGTTTCACAACCAGATTAAAGTGCAACTGTGCCCTGCTTAAGTGACTCCATTAATTAAACCATTTATTTAATTAGATATATGTAGTCAGTTGTGGGGTGGTTTTTTTGGTTTTGTTTGGTTTTTCCCTTGCTAAATAGTTATACTGGGAAAACACCATGGAATAGCAGCACTACCATAATGGCTACTGAGGAGAAGACTAGAAGACTTCACATGAGTGTCTGACTGCTTGATACTACAGGGGATGGAAAGCAGAAGGTAAAACCTACTGCTCTCACATAAAAAAAAAAATCCCTTGGAAAATCAGAGGGCTCTACACTAGAATCTGATCTGTCAGTTTTAGGAGAAACGGTTACATTTAATTTGACATATAGCTACTTCAGAATTTATATTACTATTTGTATTCATATGCTAAAATACTGTGAGATAGATAGATAGATATTTGTGAAATTGAGAGGTCTTCTTGAGCAGCTGATCTGAGCTACCAAATCCTAACTGAAGGCCAGAGGACTTTATAATAAAACTCTTTTTCCTGTAGCAGTCAAGAATCATGGGTTAATATTTTTTACTTTTTAATTTGGGTTCAGATTTTTGAGTAGCTAAGTGCCTGATCTTGTGTCTTAATGTAATACTTCAGCACTAAAATCTTTGTTAAATCTTTACAATATGTACTAACATCTGGGACTGCAAAGAAGCAAGCAGGAGAGCTAGAAAAAATTACTATGAAGAGCTTTCTGATTACTCTTTCAGAGAATTGTTATCTAAGCACATGCATGAGCTTGAACTTAAAGAAAAACAGAGTATGCAATACTGTAAGTAGGACCAGGATCATCATTACAGCTTGTCCAAGACAAAGCTTACATCTTCCACTAACTATTGAAGAAGGTTAATGTCCATGGGGCAGGAGGTTATAGATTATAGGTTTATTTGCTTAGTAGGTATTTTTTAAATGAAAGAACATCAGCATACTAATGTGATGTTACACAATTCACTAATTTGCACTTTTAAAATAACTTTGCTTTGTTTTAGACATGTTACTAGGTTAAACTGTATGTTTAAGCAGCTGACTAATCTTATAGTAAGAATGAGATTTCAAAAGAAGTGAGCTGTAGTACCTCAGTAGCCTAGTATACAAATTCTACATTTATAGAGTTGATGTCTTTACAAGATAATTTCAAGAATATACAAACAAATGCTCTGAAATTCTGAGCTTCTATATACATTACAGAGCTTCTGAAGACTTTACAGTTGTTCAAGTCATGTCATCCTCTTAAATTCCTGACTTTCTGGAGAATTAAAGCTGAATGAATCTTCTTCTGCGTCAGTTCTGCTCTCAGTGCTCGTAAATCAGATATTGCCTGCTTTCTCATCTGCAGAAAAAACTAATTTAAGGAACTGTGATTTAAGGAAGGTGGAGTTGACATGCATACGGGTTTTTATATAACTAAGATTGAGTTTTATACAGGATGGCTGAATACAGGATACATCTTTCATCTTTAAAATTTTACATGTCTAATTGGATAGCCTAGTTCTAGCACTACTTTGTTTTGTACTTCACCTTCGTGTTTTTAAGAGACAGCTGTGAAATTCATTGTTCTTTCCACTCCTTGTTATACAATGGAGGAGGCATAACGGGTACATCCACCCTAGATTACCCAGTAAACAGGGGCAATCTTTGTGATGTAGAGGACTCCTATTTCAAGCACTCAAAGCTGAAAAGCTATCCAAGGTGAAGGCCTGTACCACCATTTCCTTCCAAAGGGAGCCATAGGCAGCACTGGTATGGAATAAAGCAGATCAAGAGGACTCCTGTCTGCTTGGAGATCCATTCTCTTTTTTTTTTTTCTTTATACAACTTTTTTTTTCTTAGCCATAGTCTACTAGTGACCAGTGCCTCACCCACGTATGTTCCTTCCATTACTTTTAGAGTGAAATGGTAATTTTATGAAAGAGATTGGGAAGCTTAGACTTCCAAGGAACTATGTAAGCTAAATGCCTGAATGCTATACATTCAAAATCATCTAATAATCTGGTCTTCTGGAGTAATTTGGCTAAAGTGATTAAGTTACAACGATAACTAACACCATAAAACTAACAGCATAAAACAAGCACTGTTTAGCAAATATTTACATCATTTAATGTTTGGGAAGATCTAAGTATTTTTATACACAGTAACATTTTGACTGTTTTAATTAAAAGGCAGTGTACCTTAATTTCTATTATGAGTTTCATTTTTGTATCATCCAGCTTCCTCCTCAGTTGATCGAGTTCATGCTGCACTGTAGTAATCCGGACGATTGTGTAATTCTATATGAAACAAACAACAACAACAAAACATGACATGCAGAGTTAGTGCATCTGTTCATTCATTGGGTGTTACTTCACCACTCCAAAACAATCCTCTGAACTCTTTCCAACTCCTCTGCTTTCCTCCAGTCCTTAATGCATGCTGGGCTGTCTCTGGTTTGTAGAGACTGCAGCTCCCTTCAGCTGGGTGCAGAGGTTCTTCCACTCCCTATTACTTTGGGAAGTTAAGATCCAGATCAGATCTCCTGAGTAATAGCACATTGTTTTGCAATTATCTTTTATGGCTACTCCCCATTTACAATAAAAAGACATACTTCAAATAATATTTTTTCCCTCTAACAGACTTAGCACCACTTTGTCACAATATGTTTATTGATGAGATTGCTACACTCATGTGATGTTTAGTGCAAATAAATTCCTGGTTATACAGCACATGATTTCAGCAGTAGCTGTGGGTGGGTCTGTCTTTGAATTAACCTGTAAAACTAAAATTAATGTTTTCAAAAGGTAGGTTCTGATACTTGGCTCATGTAAGTCAGCCATGGTCCCTTGAAGTCAGCAAAACTGAGGGGTGGTGGTAATCTCTTGATGTTCCAGCTCTTTAAAAATGCTGTTGAAGTGCCAGCTGAAGCAAGTGATGCGATAAAGTTGCCCATACAAGAAGTCATTAAGTGGTATCTGTAGCCTCTCATCACCAAGCTCCTGCTGTAAGCTTCTCCCCACCCTGGGGTGTAGCTGCCTCTGTAAAAGGGTCCAAGTTCCAGCTCTGACACTGCACAGCGGTGTAACCCTGGCTCAGACCACTGAGAAAGCATGGAAAAGTATACAGTCATACAAGAAAAAAACAGCCACGGCCATCAGACTAGTTGGGGGCTACTGAGGAATCACCGTATCGTTGGGTTGAGTCACCAGTGAGGACAAAGCTGGTGGAAGAGGGCAAACCAGCAACAGCAGGATCTGGTCCCCAGAGCCCAGCTCCTCCTGCCTGACTGAGGCCAGCCACAGCACTGCACGTAGCATGTTGTACAAACACAAAGCAGAAAGAATCAAATGCTCGGACTCAAGCACTTCTTCAGTCTTTTTGAGAAGAATTGACTGAAGTAATTATATACCTCAGATCATTGAGGGATATTTAGCTGTTAAAGCTAGTTTACAAGTCATTGGTTGGTGATGAATTTGTTACTTTAATTCATATTTTATAAAAAAAAAAAAAGGCTGTGCAAATAGATTAAATAATACAAGCAAATACCTTGGAGTTTGTCATATTGTTAGGTTGCTTTCGGCTGTCTCTGGCTTCCAATTGCAAGAGTAATTTCTGGTGGCAAAGCTCTAAATCTTGTCGCAGTTTGTTTAAAGCATCCTCCAGTGAAACAGTCGCTTTCTTAGTTTCAAAGTACTTCTTTTTCCATTCCTCACGAACTACACAAGAAAACAATAATATGCTTTGGTCTTGTTGACCTCATCGTAAGGTCTATTGAAGACAGTAATAACTAACTGGTCTCACAAGATTCAGTTGGCCAATGCACACATTAAAACGTGGCAAAAGGTTTCTCTAAAAAAAGCTGTCAGTGAAAATCTTAATTAAAATGACATTCACTATAAATACAACTGAATTTTCACACAACTACCTGCAACAAAAGGCTCTATCTATCCACTGAGATAGAACACAAGGTCCAAAACCAAAGTTTAATTCAGCCTGGCTGTTCTGCAGGTTTCACGTACACAGTAAGTGCTCCAGACCTGTGAAGACTGGTATGCTTACCACAGTCTGAAGTCCACAGCTTTACTGTAGCAGAATATTTAGCAGTATAGATTTATGCAAAATTTGAGCTCTGCAGGGACAGAGCTTTTGTACAGCTTTGTTTTATACAGAAGTCCCAAGATTATGGGAAACAGTTACTTACCTTTGCACTTAACTACAATTCCTCCTATGTTGCTAATGTGCTATCAACAGCTGGTACATAAACTTCCCCTTGTGTAGTGCAGCAGTCTTATGGCCACATACTTCGACTAGTCTGCAAAGGGTCTTAAAAGATTCCTTCTTTCAAGGCATATTTCAGTAAATCAGGACAACTGCTTCTCGGAAACTTACCAAAAAGAACCCAGCTGTTGGAGGACTGTATGGTACGTTACTGAGAGTGACTGTCAGCACGGCAATCTTAGGAGGATATTAAATATAGGCTGGATCACGCTACCTACTGAATATGCTCTTCCCTTCATACCTTGTGAAGAAACATGTTTGCAAATGCACTTACCTATGAAACTCTACAGGTCTGATGATTGATAAAAATAATTCAGAGGTAGCAACACTTCTTAAAGAACCTGCAGAAGCTGTTTGAATCCTTGTGAAATAACCCTTATTTTACCTAACTGGATAACATAATTTAAGACAATGCAGGAGCCATTTAGGGCTTATCTCAGCCGGGTGAATTAGCTTGCCTTGCAGCTCCATGCTACTACAGATTCACTGCTTTAAGTACCCAAGTTTGTTTTTTTTAAAATACAACTTCACCATGCTGCAGAGTGCCCTTAGAGAATAACTGAAAGAATTGGCTTGTCTTCTCCTTCCAACAAAGCTACTAATAATAGTTGAGACTCCTAGTGATTTAGCTGAGAATGCTCTCAGAACATCAAAGTGACTAAACCTCATCTCTCTATAACTGGAATGTAACAGTGAGGATTGTTGAAGTATAAACTTGAAAATAATTTTACAAAGAAAATTTGGGATTTCAATGAGCTTTTACCTTGTTAAAAAACAAGGGTTGTCAAGCTTGTCATGACAGGCTTGTAACTTCCAGGGCATAAACTTAGGCACATTAGATAGGAGGAACAAAGAGTATTACACTGGCAATTTGACTAGAAGCCCTATCAACACAGTAAAAAACTCTGTAAGCACCAGCTAAAGGCAGGTTTAGAATATGTCAGCTGCCCTGGCCCTCAAACAGCACAGTGGCCTGCGATAGCTCTCTGGGCACTGTACGTACATGGGACACAACTTGAATGGTTTATAAAAGCCAGGATATTTTTAGATTTATAAGACTGCCACAAAAAAGTGGAAGGAAACACTGAATCTTTCCAGCATGCTGTTATAGAGATGAGCCTTCTCGGAGCTATTGGTTAGCAAACTGCTCCCTCCGTAAGCTCACTGACAAGGAGACAAAATTTTCACATTGGTTTTAGTGTCATTTCTCACTCGTTCCAAATTCCAAAATAAATTAAAAGTGTACCGTGGTATCTCCTCAGCTTATTTTGTTCCAGTAGCCCTTTAGCTTTTTTGATCAGTTCTTCTCTAGTTTTTTCCGTGCGCCTTCTGTCTTTCTTCATTTGCTGCAACTGTTCTACCATCTTGTTTTCTAAAGATATTATAATTATACTTAGCAAGCATCTGGATACTGTAAGTCGGAAGGATCAATCAAGATTTTTGTAATGCACCCATCATAAATCACACCAAAAGCTCTGTCAGAACAGGCAGGAGAAATTTTTCTATTTTAATAAACTATCTCTAACTTTTAAGAATGGCTGGTGTATTAGAAAAAAGTGAGAAATACAGCATGCATCCAGGCATTCAGACACACACACAAACAAGTAAACACACTTTTATATGCCTAGACAATGTATCACTAAAACTATATATTAAAGATACCTATATTCACTGCATACATTTGAAAAAGCCTCCAAAAGACTATTTCCTGCTCAAAATACTGTGTGATATAAACTGTAGCAAAACCTTTCCTTAAACTCCAGCTGGTCATAGGCAAGATAGACGTTCACTACTTTGCAACAATAGGTCAATCCCTTATCTTCTCACTAGTGGAGGATCCTCCGCAATACTACTAGTGGTTTTCTTTGCTACATTCTCACTTGAGCTAGCAGTATTTCATTTGACCGACCTCCTCTTCCCCTTCCATCCCCAAGTCCGTAAGATGAGTTTTCTAGCACTGGGAACCTGCCATGCTCTATGCAATTATAAAGGCCTGGAATTTTCCAACCACAAATTAAAATTTGTAACAATACTGTGAATGAATATATGTACAAATTCTTTCATAAAGTAGGTATAGGTATTTCTGTCTTCATTAACTACTCCTTCTTGATTAAATGTTCACTTGCCTGCAATTTCTTGGAATCTTATACTCACTTGCTGCCTGAATTGCAGGAACTTGAGCTGGATTTACAGAAAGCGCCAGAAAAGGTGGACTAGGAGGTAAAGTATATTCTCTTGGACAAGTAAGATGATTTTGCTTGTTTTCATCTGCCTGTAGAGTCAAAAGACACAACTGTAAGTACATAACTCATAATTCAGAATAGTTACATTAGTCATATGCCCTGAATGAATGGGAGGGCTGATTTTGAATTCTGCATGTAAGATTTTTTTATTCTGTTACCAGTACAAACGATTACTAAATTACAAACAGCTGGACCTCTGCAAATAAAACATAAAATCAGAACACAGAAGACACTGAACACTTACATCACAGAGAACATGCAGACAAAAACATGGACTATTGCTAATTGTTCTTATCCATGTCCATAATTACTGACACTCCCATGCAAGACCAGGAATAATGGGCCTTAAAACGGCCATCTCGCTCATTGCTTACAAAGCCTGGACTGCCAATTTCTAAGCTAAAATTTATAATAGCAGATTTTCAATTTAATTATTATTTTCGTAAGACCCCACTACAATCACTTCTGCACAAGAGCTCACAGGTGACAGTTAACAGTGATGGCTATTATGCTGTATGATTGCATGTGGGTGCCAAGTCTTCCTAAATATGTTCTTATTCTGATACTATGACTGTGTCACATCCATGTTTTAAAGGATTTTATAGTTTTTATAGTTTTTTTGGCTTGAGAGAAGACAAATTTATCCCATAGGAAATATGAAATTATAAAAATGTCACCAGTAAAAACAATAAAATGTTACTGTCAAGAAACTGTAAAAAAAAAATCAGCTAACATTAATAAGACTGAGATGGTTATTGCATATGTAGTTCCTGATAAATTATAACCAGAGGTGTAACTTCTGATTATTTCATTGTTTGGAAATACAACTGATTTTTCATTAGCAAATCTGCTAAATAGCAGTGCATGAATTAACTTTTCTCAATTACTCACAAATCTACATTTGAGTATTTCATATTTCTAATGAGTTACCTGTCTTATAAAATTAGACTATTTCTAAGTGGAGGACTACATTTATTGCTCAAGATTACTACGAATATGTTAACTTGAAAAACACACCTGATCATCCAGTTTTTTACCAGGATCAGCTATAGACTTGCTAGTTCTGTATTGCTGCAAGCTAAAGATAAAATCAAAGCAGCAAGTGAAAATTCATGTAACGAAATGAGTTTTTTCCACACTTTCTTTCATTTATTTGAAGTCTATAAAATAAGTTTCTAGCTATGAATTAATATTATCTATTATTTTAGCAGAATCATTATTTACTAACCTTTGTTTTTTGCATACATACTCTGTGGTTTGGTCTGCCATTATTTTAGGAATTCCAGCATCCAGTGTTCTTTCTCCTCTTAGTTTGGTATCTTTTTGGTGGTCATTTTCCACATTTATTAGTTCTATGACAGGATAGCGATGATCAAAATATATAGATCACACTCACAAAATTTAGGCTGTTTTGACTGTCAATGCCTGGACTTTCCACCTTTATTAGAAATTCAGTGAATCAATCCAATAAATAATGTTATCTTTGGGGTTTGGAAATGCCATGTGAATAATGAAAGAAATAAAGAAAAAAGTATTTTTGTTTTGCAAATTTGTATCTAACTAATTCTGGTAACGAGTACAAGAAACATTATCACAGATAAGGAAACCACTTAATTATTTCACCTTCCCTAAACTAATTCTGTATCTAACACTTTCTGGCTTTCAGAGACTGAAGATACTCTACAAACGGGAGCCAGCAAAGAAAGAGAGAGCAAAATGTTTTGCATTTAAATGTTAATGAATAAATGTTATCTGCTTTAAAATATATAAAATAAATATTTCAAAATGAAATTGCTGACAAGATTTTACTACTACAAAATCCTACATCCTTCAGCATTCAAAATAAAGTTATGGAAAACTTTTAGCTATGTATTTACATATATATTTGTATATTAAGTGGTCTTATAGTTAATATCAATTAACGTGATGATGGAGGGAGAAAGCTATTTTTGACAGATTATGATTGGAAACTGAAATTGCTGAAAAGTCACCCCTGAAAGCCTTTTCTAATACATCCTCCAGACATGTCTCAAAAAATACAATATCCAAATTTTTGTTTTATTACTCAAAGTAATAAAGTATCCAGAAAATACTGGGCAAGTATCCAGAAAAAACATTGTAACTGTAATCTATAAGGTACCCATATCTATGAAAAATTGAATATTGCCTCTTTTAATAATTACTCATTAAAAATTTGCACTAGAATAAAGGTCAACTTTTTTCATTAACTGTAAAATTCTGCGCATATATATGACTTGTCTTTCAACAGTATTTCCTCAAAAACAATTGTTATAATTTTGATGCTAATATAGCAGTAGTCATTCAAATACAATTGAAATGTGCCAGTGATTTCTTTCTTTGTAATCACTAAAAATTTAGGAATATTAGGAACATTATAGAACCATTCAGGGACTTAATGGCCCTCAGTATCCATAAGATACCCCATTTTAAAGGAAGTAGTAGTTAACAGATCTCTTCCAAACAACATTTTCTATTTTGGCACAGAACTGTTGGCTAGTTAATGTGTGCTTTAAACCCCTCCATATTTTTGTACTATTTTTACTGTAATCTTCTCAAAGAGTTCTCTCACCTCTCAGTTTTAGGACTGCCACAGTTCAATAGCATATAAATAAACATTATATGGGAGAGAGAGGAGGAAACCCTTCCTGCTTGGTAGTAATGTAGCCACAGATAAGATGACAATTAATGTTGAAATGAATAAACGCTTTCCCTGATATACTGATGATATGTATGAAGCTGACGAAAAAACAAGATTTTTTTTCATTTAAAATTGGTGTTGAATTATGGGATCATTATTCTCCATCTTTACAGTAGCTGCTTAGTAATTTTTTTCCGTATGATTAGACAAATGAATCAGCTATAGTGGTTTTCCCTATATCAGTACACAGTGATAAAGAAGGACTAATCCAAAGTAAGACTACAGCTTTTTGAATGACATTATTATTATTTTAAAAATTAGAATACTGTTCTACTAGCAATATTCCAACTCGTGCTTTAACTATAAATTTCTTAAAACTTAGCTTTACTCTGCCAACTTTCTAAAACACATGTTTTAGCAAAAATATGATAATGAACAGTTGTACCCTTTTGATATTTAATGTGATTTTGAGGTGTTTGGTTATTCTGGTCTTGTTCATCACTGTGGTTTACATGAAGAGTTAGAGCAATTCCTTTGCCTTTGTCATTCCACTTAGGAGTGTTACACTCTTTTTGATCTTGGCTGAGATGATTTTGCTGAGAGGTCTGTAATACCGTATTACGCTTTCCAGACTCACAATCTGCAGGATATGAGTTACTTGGTGTGAAGAGAGATCCACTGGATCCACTTTGATCTGCACAGTAATTGATATTAGAAAACAGAAATATTATTTTATTGTAAATGTTAACAGTAATATTTATTCTTTTCCTCCTTCATCATCCTCCTTCACTACATTGGTTAAACTTACCTTTTCCTCTAAACTGGATCTGTTTTTCTTGAATCCTGTTGTTATGGTCTTGCTTATGTTTTCTGTGCAAAACTGCATCAGGTTCTTTTTCACCCCATTCCACAGGACTGTGCACTTCCCGATTTTCTAGCTGATGACTGTTTTGTATGCTTTCTAAAACTTGTTTGCTTTTTTCAGATTTTTGTTGGGGAAGACTGGACAATTTTGATCCATGACCAAACCTACTAGCTTCTGCATTAAAGTGATGTCTTTGTTGAGTTGATGATGATAATGGATAAACATCTTCAAAGTATTCCACTCCAGGTAATAAATATAATTCAGGATAAAGTGCCTAAAATATGCAGTATATTCATCAGACAGGACAAAAGGGGAAATGGATGATGTAAAAAGTTTCTGAAAATGATACCTTAAAAGCCATTCAATACCTACATAGGGAGGAGCAAATGACTTCAGTTCCAGTTCTGTTTCTTGCTTTGCTTTCACCTTGGAAGATAAAGAATGGAAGTGTAACCAATAAAAATACTTTTTTATCCCTAATGTTGCATATCACATAATTTCTGTATTCTACCATCGTATTTACATACTACATTTTTTCATAACCAGTACTATCTTCTGCAATGGTCTCGTAGGGAAGAAGGAACATAGACTACTATTCTATTTTCTGATGTGGTACCGAAACTTTATTTTGTCTATTTTTCAAAATCTCAATCAGACCCACAAAAGTGCATGGATGTACTGAATAATATTTTTTATCCTTAGCACTTTCACTTATGGTTCAAAGCACCTGATCCAACAGAAGAAGGTCTTCGACTTTTTTTAGCAAAAATTGCTTCAAGCTGCATCTGAATAGAAGTGCTGGATCTCACATAATTTTCTCTATTCAGCTGATACAATACTGCAAAATATTTAATGTATACATATTTAAAAAATCTATTACTGTCCTATGTCTTCTTGTATTTATTGTTTGTCTTTATATTCTTTGTGTGATATACACTTCCAGATTTCAACAGTCATCCTAAAAACAAAGTCTAAGATAATCAATGTATGTTTGAAAGATGTGCTCCAACAGAAAAGAAAAAAAAAAAAAAAGAAATCTGAGCTTACATCTAACTAATGAAACTGAACTAAACATGGGGCCAAATTCTAGTCTCAGTGACAGCCAGGCAATGCCATTGATTCATATTAGAAACACAGGCTATATGCAAGAAAAGGAAGAGCAAATTAACACGATTTTGCTTTATGTTTATTTTTCATTTAAAGGCCTTTACTTGCAAGTAGGGCACAGCTCTTAGCTCTGCTTACATTGTTGCTGTTGTGAAACAGAAGACTGAGGGGGGGGGGGGCGGGGAACCACACTCAACAAATATTTGATCATTTAGATGTAATTCAGGAAGGTTACCATGACCCTAAACAACAAATAAACAAGTTAGTGGGTTTATTGCTTTACACTTTTTTATAAAGTTAAACATCAAGCAACAGTAAATACCCCAAATTAAAATTACATCTTTAATTTGTCACTAAAAATCTTCACTTGTACCTACTGATACTTTTAATTCTCTATTAAACTAAAATATTTTATTAATTTCCTGACATTCTAAAGGAAGATGGAAAATTTCTTCTTCTATCTCAGAACTATCAGTGGGGAAGTAAATATACCATCTTACTTATTATCATCCAGTTAAAAAGACCTTTGTCTTTGAAGACATATGCACATTTTCAGATTTAGATTGTGTCATAGTCTTTCAGTTTCCCTTCATGTTTTTCCACCTAGTTTTTGCACATTACTTAGTATTTATTCTAGTCTTCTGTGTGACTAATCTTAGTGATAACTCAACTGCAAATGAAATAAAAAACAGCACCAAATTTCCAGCTTGTAATTAATTTCCAAATCTGTGAGAAACAGGTGAAATGAGAGGCGAAAAAAGTATTCCATACTTATGTACATGACTTAAGTCTTTGTGGATTACAAGAACAAACTTTCAGTTGGATTGATTTGCAAGTTTATTTAATCTTTAGCTATAGTTTGTAAAATATAAATATATATAGAATCAATGTGAGGATCAGTTATGATTTAGAGACGTAGGTTTTTGATTACATACATCTCAGGCTGTATTACTGGACTCATTAGTGGAACACAAATGTACATCCAGAGAAGTTTTCATTCAGAGACTGATCTTTTAAAGGCTTTTGGGTAGTCACAGCACGAACCATTAGAGGAACTCTGACTTATCTTCCATTGCAAATTCTTCAACTGCCATATTCCCAACCATGTACTGGTAATAATGACCTTAGGGGGATTATTTTTTAATGCAACCAGATTTGTCATATTTAGCCCACTGACTTATCAAAACTTGCATCTTTTGACTGGAGGGCAACTATTTAAATTTGATGCTTTAAAGGATGTTTCTAATATACCTGTCCAGCTGTTCCTTTGTATTTGGGGAAGTAGATGTGCTCTGACAAGACCTTATGCTCCAGCATGTTCAAAAACAAATGCTAACAGTGCTCCTAAAGTTATCTCTATTTTCTTGTGATATTATCTAATCTGCAGGAATGAAATCTGTGGTTTACACTGTAAAGAAGAAGAGCACTAAAGAAAAAAAAATTAACTTACCACTGCTAGTTTTTTCCCAATGCATTTTAAAAACTTGAATTTATCTGCAACTGCAACTCCACCCAGGTAGTCCCCAAGCTGTTCCCGTAGCACTCTTAATGTGATGTGAGGAGACACCCTAGAATGTTGTTATTCATTAATACATCTGTAAGATCAAATAACGATGGCTAGTTAGTAAGAGGGGGAAGATAATACTATATACATGCTGGCCTGCATGGACAGAATGACCAAAAATGGGAACTATGTCCTAGAACTAAACCTACTTACATATATGCCAGAGAGTCTTGGGGTGGTAGAGTCAGAAAATTGTATCAGGTTGTGGTATTTGAATTACAAGGGCTGTCATAACATTAACTAGCAATATTCATATTTTAGGAACCCCATACAGAGGGAGAATATGGAAGTAGCTGCAACTTGAAAACAACTCCTTCAGAACGCTCTTGCTCATCTGCAGATGGAGAACAAAACCATTGGAAACTACAGTCATGCATTTCCATATAGGTGATGAAGTTTCATGGGGTTGGTCCAGGACTGTAGAACATACCCCTTGAAGCACTAAGGGCTAGAGGAGACTTCATCATTGTCCACTTTAAGTAGCAGGCACATTCCTTTGATTTTGTCTTCTCCAACACAAATTTAAGTTGGGTGTGTGCATGTGTACATGCAAATGTATTTTCAATCAAAACCAAACACTGCAGTGTGAGCTTTTCCACCATACTTTGAGGATGAGAGAGCTGATGCAAATACAAATTGCATCATTTAATGTGCTACTGGAAACCACGTAAATATTGAAGTAATAAGCTCAGAATAAAAATCACTATAGAATAAAAACTATCTCCACAGAATAAAACCAAATGTGCAAGAGGCACACAAGAGCTCTGCAGCACAACATAAGCAATTCTAATTGCTCCTATGCTGCTATATAAAATAAACCAGAGAACAAATTCAGGCAGCTATCACTCTTCAAGCAATGCACAGACATAGCTTGGCGGATAGCACATGCCATTCTCAGTAACCAGTATAGACAAGAACATGCCATCCCTTCACTTTGGACAGGTCTTCAACATTAAGCTGGCAGGGTTTGTTTGCACTTTCAAACAGCCCTATATGCCTTCATCTCACACCGTAGGTATGTAAAAACACCCTCAGTTTCATCTCATAAACACAGTACTTCAGTAGGTTACAACGCTTCCCTTGCACTATTTCAAACACCCTGGACTTACAGGACCCTCCTCAAGATCATAAATCTGCCTTGGAGCACAGGCATGCAGCAGAGGAGACCAGCGTCTGCAGGGTGAACACACCTACGCCACACTGCTCAGTCCCTGTACATTTAGCTCCTGTTTATTTCTTCCGCAGCCATTTTTTGCCCACACTTGCTGCAGATATTAGCCCTAATGTCATTTATTTCAAATATATAAAGAAATATGTGAAGATGGATATATAATTCAATACACATCCTTCCAAGGTCTTATGTGAGAACAGAGATGATCTATAATTCAAATATCTGTCATTCACTATCATTTCTTTCAAGGTGATGTCTCAGAGAAGATATGCCCCTTGAATGGTCTTCTGAAACCCAATAAATGCAAGCTCTTTCAGCGGCAATTCTAACACTACACATCCTTCACTTATAATGCCTGCCCAAATGAGCAAGGAAATCTAAATCTAACGCATTTACAAACAGCAGGAAAAACATCTAAGTAACTACAATGTATCACTGGAGAAAATTAGCTAGGTATACAGATCCTGAGATATAGGATAGAAATTTATCTGAAAATTATTTGCCAGTGCAGCTGCTAGGAACAAATAATAATGTATTTCTTACTTGCTGCCACTGGCTAGCAGAAGACTAGTCACATCCGAGTCATTTGCTTCAGGGTGTTCCTTTAAAAGTAATGCAAACTAGAGTTCACTGCAGCCATCTCATCTAGAAATAACAAAAGTATGGCTTCTGTGGTGAGGAATGAGGAATAAATAAAAGATCACAGAGGCTGAGAAATCAAGTTCATGGGAACAAGAACTCAGGGCCATAGACAATTACACACTTAATATTTTCCTCTAATTTCATGATTAATGGAAATGACTTGTACTTAGACCTAGGAATCATTTGTTAAGCAGACTCAGACAGTACTAGGATTGTCAAGCTGACTGGACAGTGCTATCGACAACATCCAAACAGCATTAATACCTGCAAGGCTGCTGTTCCCTCTCCTGGATTATAAGAAGAGAAGTTTTTAAAAATATTTTTCTGTTTTTAAAGATGGTGACACACTGGCCAGGTGCTAGTTATTGCTAGTGCTAATGTACTGCAGCATTGCATAGTACCCATAGAATAATTAATTTGCAATTATTTAAGACTCATTAGCAAACAACAAATACCCAGACAGATATAAACCCAGTGAAATCACTGAGAATCCTCACTTAAGTTGATGCCTCAGCGAAATAAATTTACACTAGAGAAGAGAGGGCAATGACAAATGTCCAATCACATGAAACGATTTGAAGTTACCACTCCAGCTGTGTATTTTGCACCTCTGCTGGAAATTAGAACAGCAAACAAAATGGATACGTGCACTTATTTCCTCTGGTTTTGAGCAGCCTTTCATGAAAAGAAGCTGCGAGAATAAATACGTTCTGCCCTACATGCTCATACTTGACTGCTGTCAATCTTTTCAGCTACACAGTATATTGTCTTAAGTTTAGTCTTAAGCCTAAATTTAAGTCAGTTAAAACCCATATTCCCTGCAGTTTAAGCTGAATTGGCAGGTTTTGCACAGGAGCAGACAAGGTGCATGTAAAAGCTCTGTTTCAATACTCATCTTCACATTATTTGATTTTCCTACAACTTCTTACGACACTAGATACACACAGGTTTTGTGAGTAAAATGTTTAGGAGTATAAAATGAACTTTCAAAGTTATGAAAGATTAAAGCTGCAACTCTCTGTGCCAGGCTTGGGCCTAGGACTGGGAACCAGGGTGTTCTTTCACTAAGTTCTCTAAGTAGCTACCTGAGAGCACACAAAGCACATGGTGTTGGGTGCAACCTTTCAGAAATACTACTGAAGAAGAAAGAAGATAGGCTGGTGGTTGCATGGGCTGTAAGGCTTTCGCTTGAGATACATGGCTTAAGCTATTTCTTTGGACTGAGAGTGCTCAGATCGTCATATCCCTGTTCCTGGGAATTGATAGGCTCTCCTGTCTTCATCAGGCCACTGTCTTGAAGCTGGCCCATTGCCAAAAAGAATTCAAGATTTTGATAATCAGGTTCAAGGAGACAGAAAGACTATAAAACTGTGATTTTACAGAAGAAATTATTCTGCAGAAATACTAGCACTGCTCTGGAAGTGCATTTCAATGGTCTACACCAAGGGCTGCAATGGACCTAAGCCTGATAAGACTGGTCGTGGGCACCACTCACCCTCCAGAAATTATTAAAGAACAAGTCTCTTCTGACAGATGTAATTGTGCTCTATAGAGCAACAGATGGATTAAATGACTGAAGGACAATGTAAAGGACCTTCCCTGTACATAAAGCCTAAGACTATACTGACCTTATAAATCCAGCTGAGATGAATTTGCTCGTAAGAGCTACAGGAACTGTATTCAGCTTGAAGTTCCACACTTCTTCTGGGACATAAAAAACATGGAGCTCCACCAACTAAATAAAGAACAGATGATCATAACTGTAAATATATTATAACCTTTTTTCTATATGCATAGTTTTGCTTAGGTGGACTTTCAATTTCTGGAGGCAGGAATGGTTTCTTTGATGTTAGCACATGGGCTAGAAGAGTGAGGCTCTATCTGAAAATGATGACTAGATGGTGAGAACAGGGATGAGTAGCACAATTTGTGATTGAATGCCAGCTGACAGGCAATCAAAATAAGTCACATTAGGACAAGCTCAACAGTGGGAATGACAGAAAAGAGCCTGTGCTGCTGCTGTATGTTGCTGTGACAGCAATGGACAAAGCTTACCAAAACCCGTTGATACTCTGGAGCGTGTCACAGTTATAAGAATACTTCAGTTGAAATCCTACTTTTGTTCACCTCATAAAAAATGCAAAGCCCAGAAAGCTTGATCCAAACAGCACCAAAACTAAGCCAGCAAGAAAAAAAAAATCAAAATATTTCTAACAGTAATAATATTAGCTACCTTGGAAGCACATAAATGCTCCTGGTAATGCCCGCAACAAGAGCAATTAAACCTGCTCTGAGTAAGGTTCACTTAGATTATTTTCAAACCTGTGGTAGTTGTGGGACTGTTAGTGTCTGGGTATTGATATTTTCAGTGAAAATCAGATGGTATTGACAAAGACGATACTCTTCCCTGTAACTAGAATCCATGCAAATAAGCTGTATTAAATATTTCTGCAATTGTTGTTACTAAATATAAACTAGAAAAGAATGCTTTCTATATATACTATGTTAAAATCATGTTTTTTCCCTCTCAGGTCTCCTAAAAAAGGTACAGTGTAACTTATTTTAATTTTTTTTTTAATTTGTGAAATCTAAAAAAACCTCTATGGAAAAGTACAAAATTTCTCACCTGCGATGTTCGAGGTCTCATTTGACTGAATGACATGTTGCTCCCTGTACTTGATCACAGCGAATGCCAGGTGGGCTTTCTAAGTTTATTTTTGATCAAAACATTCTTTAAGAATTAGTTTCATGAAGTTACTCCATTAATATCCTTTATTTTCATTTACTGTTCTTCTTTCCATTTATGAAAATGGAAGAGTTGTTCCTGTGCTGAGGCAGAAAACTTCGAGCTAACTGCGAACAGATTCAACCACACCTTCTACACAAGTATCACCTAAGTAACTGGGGGAGCTGCTAAATCACAACCCTGCAGCTCCGAGAGATCTGCCCTGGAGTATTTCCTCTTAACGTTTTCTCTCCTTTCATAAAAATACTTTGGTTGTATGTAATTTGCTACACAATTGTACCATCTTCCTAAAGCCAGAGACCTAAATCCCCACAAAATGGGATTCTTGCAGGTTTTGGGTTTACCTCTGATAAAGGAACGATTATTGTGAACTGCAGCCAGGCCACATGCACAGCACATTGCCCCAGCCAAACACAGTAACTATCCCAAGGAAACCTGACTGTGGCCAGGCGACCATGTCAGAAAAATCCTTTCATGAACTAGAAACCATGGTTCTGCCCTACCCTTATGACTTTTCTCAGTGCTCTCACTTTGAAGGCTCTTCCAGTACCTCCGAGGTTACAAACCTCCTCCAGATTTTCAGCCTGCTGAACACCCTCGCTGTTGTCCTGATCTTAGCAGCTCTCCCTCGCACCTCTGCTATTTCTAATTCACCTTTTCTTGAGTGCAAGTAACCAGACCTTCCAGATGACCTTCCAGGTCTCGCCTTGGCGCCATGCAGTGGAATTAAGATTTCCTCGTGCCAGTGCTAAGCACCTACTTAAAAGGGCCTATGTCCTTACTTGCCTCTTCACAATTACACCGCAAAGACCTCTCATGAACAACCCCCCTAGAACATCCTGTCACTTCTCCACAGTTATTCCCAACCCAAGACACAGCAGGTGACAGCACAAGTTCTTCCCATGAGTCCCTGTATATATATTTGTTATTTCTGTGTTTCCAGGCAATTCCTCCCTGTCCCAGGCATACAGAGCTCACAGGCGAACAGCCACAAACCACAAGCACTAGTGAGAGCCGGGCCCCCGGGGCTGCCGCCGGGCCCCCGGGGCTGCCGCCGGGCCCCCGGGGCTGCCGCCGGGCCCCCGGGGCTGCCGCCGGGCCCCCGGGGCTGCCGCCGGGCCCCCGGGGCTGCCGCCGGGCCCCCGGGGCTGCCGCCGGGCCCCCGGGGCTGCCGCCGGGCCCCCGGGGCTGCCGCCGGGCCCCCGGGGCTGCCGCCGGGCCCCCGGGGCTGCCGCCGGGCCCCGGCGGCTGCCGCCTCCAGCGACCCCGCAGCGCCCCCCGCGGCGGCGGCGGCCCTGGCCCTGGGCGCGACGGCGGTTGCGCAGGCGCCGCCGGGCCGGAGAGTTTGGGACGCGCCGGGAAGTTGGGGTTGGGTGTGCCGCCGCTCCCACCATGTCGGGCTCCTCCAACGTGGCGGCCATGAAGAAGGTGGTGCAGCAGCTGCGCCTGGAGGCCAGCGTGACCCGCGTGAAGGTGAGAAGCGGAGCCGAGACGGGAAGGACGCGCCGCCATTACACCGCCCCGGGGGCCGCGCCCCGCGGCGCTCCTCGGAGGCGGCCGGGCCGCCCCGCGGGGCAGGGGCCGGGCCGGGCCGGGCCAGCCAGCTCCGACCTGCCCCGCCCCGCCGACCCTCGGCGGCAGCACCCCGCTCCCAGCTTTAGCCCCGGGACTCCGTCGGGCCTCCCCGGCCGAGCCGAGCCCCGGGGTGGCCGCGCAGCTGCGTCCCTTCGCCGCTGCGCCGCCTGCCCGGGGCCCCGGCCCGTGCGGGGCCCGGCGTCTCGCTTCCTGCAGCCTCTCGGGGACGCCCGGGGGCCGCTCTGCGGCCGAAGCGCTCCCCTGTGGGGTGGGCGCGCCCCACTCGCCCCTTGCATTTCCTTCTTCTGAGGAGTGTCTTCTTCCATCAAACTGCGGTGAAATGGGCAGCTTGAGTCGGGGTTTACAACAGGTTGCCTTGGCTGGCCTGGCCCCGACGCTAGAAAATGGAGACTTTGCTGCAATACATACTCAGTGCATTGAACCTGTGCGTTTTTGGGGCGAGACTGAGCCCTGTCAAATGGGAGAAACTCTGGGCAAACTGCCCAGATACAAGATATCAGTGAAGATGCTACTTTCTGAAACTTTGATCGTTCTTTGTTTATGAATTCAGAGTTACAGCAAAGAAAAGCAAGACAATTTTTTCACTGTTCTGTTTTTAGGTAGGTACTGCCTCACCGTAAGGATGGCTTTCCAAGGGAACATAAAATGCCAGTTTAGTCGAGTAAAGCATCCGAAACTGTAGGCTGTATTTTTAAGCAATTTATGCTAGAACAAGGATCTTCATATATTTAACAAAGCTATACCCAAGATGTTGCTCAACTTTCGCACTTCATGCTTAGAAGTGTTACATGAAAATTTTCCAAATTAATTGTTATTCTGATATTGCACAACTTCTTGTCTTTAAGAAACCAAAAAATTATGATGAAACTGTTGTATAAAATCTACATAAGCTGTGTTGCAGAATCTTTTAATGGTATTCTTTATAGGTTTTAATGTAGCTACATCCTCAGTGAAGTGTTCAGTCAATTCTAATGCCAACTTTTATTATGACTAGGTTTCTCAGGCTGCAGCCGACTTGAAGCAATTCTGCCTGCAGAATGCACAACATGATCCCCTACTGACAGGAGTATCGTCAAGTACAAATCCATTCAGACCCCAGAAAGTTTGTTCATTTTTGTAATTACGTGAACTACTTTGGTATCTTTCAGTGGTAAGTTCTTAAGTTACAATTCATAAACTCTTCCGTCATGAAAAATAGCTGGCTTTAAATGAGACTGTCTGTATTAAAAGTATTCAGAAGAGACATCTGACTGCTGCAGCTGGGTTTAGATCCCCGTTTTGGGCCCCTCCTCCCCCATGCTAGTGGTAGCTTTGTACTGGACACATGATGTTCAGAAGTATTATGAGTAGCATTTAGCTATTACAGAGCTTCAATTAGTTTCTGTTGCTGCAGCAAAGTAGTAGTGGGGCCAGCTACTACTGAGCTGCTATTTGGACTAACCTGGCTGTACAGTAATTCTGCTGTATCTTCCTTCCATGTAAGAGTATTATTTCCATTTTCTCACATAGGATTACTCGCCTGACAGCATACATGGCAAATCCTGATTGTGGCAGATAAATCAGACTTTAGTTCTTCAACTTTTAAAGAGCACTTCCAAAGATAGGTTAGTGGTGGTCTCAAAGAGCGCTGTCCCCTATAGGACATGCTCTCTAAGCCAAAAGAAAAAAGTATGTGGTCCAAGAGTTGTTATCAATGCCCATACTCCACACAAATAAGCTACTACATCAGTAGCAGTTTAAAATAACTAGAAATGGTTGAATACTCATTTGGATTTTCATTCCAAAACTTCAATAGATTCATTAGCACTACTGCTATCACTATGAAGATTACTAATCTGGCATTCCTTGAAAATTCTGGTGGTTAAATTTTAGACTAACCTATTTAGAAGAGTGAGTTTTAGATCCACAGTAGTCTCACCAAGACTCTGAGTCACAATAATTTGATATTTTGCCCATAGTAAATGCATGATAGTTTTACTGTGTCTCTCTTCCCCAGTGCCCCTTGGCTTGGATCTGTTGGGGGTGAGAGCATATAGTTACTTTGAAGCACCTGATATGCAGTTAACCATAGCTCACAATCCTTAGAAATCTCACAGCACATCTTAACCTGGAAGAATTCTGGTTTTGTAGTGACTTACATCACCCAAAGAATTGCAGTTTGCTAGATTTAAATTGTGTTATTTAGGCAGCTTTACAGAAAGGTGACCACAGTCAAACTGAGTTGTTAAAATTGTTCTTTAAAATTGTTCTTCCCTCAAGCAAACTGCAGAAAGCTTCCAAAAAGTTTGTATAAACAAGGTGCTTCATGCTAGTAAAGACCAGAGTAGCAGCAGTATAGAGGTTGATGCTTAACTATTTAACAAAAACACTTCCTCCATCGTTTTGAGCAATGAATTGCACCAGTGTAACTGAAATGTGCTTTAGAATTCTTGTAGCTTTTAAAGTTATTTCTGTTGTGAATTTTATCACCTATTCTTATTTAAAAGATATTATTCTTGGATGCTGACTTGTGTTCACACTACTGTAGCTTCAGCTTAAGCAGTAATTAAAGGAAGAAATCAGATTAATCTGTAAGCATTATAGGCTGATAACCTATAAAAAGCCAAATAAATTGTACTTCAATCAGTGACACATACTGTTCCTCACTGAGCTTTGCCAAGATCCGCTAATTCCTGGGTATGGATGTCAGGAAATAACGTTTCCTCATAACGTCTCACACATATGTGTGCATACACAGGGCATAAAAAGCTAATACTGTCTTTATCAATTACAGCCCTTCCCTTTCTGATTTTGGAACAGAGCACTTGTTTCTGATGATGTTACAGGCAAAAGTCATTAGAACAGCAGTTTTAGTTACACTACCTATATGGAAAAATTTCTTTCCTTCGCTATATCTCTTGCAAGCACTTCCTCAAAATAGGCAATTTCTTAGTTGTAATCCTGGTGTTTTCATGATGAGCCAATGGAGTTCATGTTCACACAGTTTCAGCACCACTTCGGTGAAAAGGAAGTGGAATTTACCAGTTACACAGACACCCTGCTTTGCAAAGGCAAAGTAGGTGCCTGGTATTTCTGTAGGCACCAAGTGACGGGCAACAATTTCTTCTGTCCTTCCACTTAGCTTGGCTTCCAGGAGACACTAAGC
The DNA here is from genome assembly GCF_964289735.1 of Phaethon aethereus. Taxonomy (NCBI): domain Eukaryota; kingdom Metazoa; phylum Chordata; class Aves; order Phaethontiformes; family Phaethontidae; genus Phaethon; species Phaethon aethereus. The sequence goes on from NC_138584.1 coordinate 19,599,726, forward strand.
TTCATATCTTTTGTAACAGCTTTGATTATCTTCTTGTAACCTTGGGGATAGTTTCATGGTTTTAAAGGCTTATTTTATAAACTAATACTTTTATAAAACAGCTATGGAAAAAGAGGATTTTTTCCTAACTAGCTGTTCATGGCATACTGTGAAGGTGCATGTTCTTAGACAGAGTTGCTTCATTTAGCACTGATACTTTTACTAACTACATTTTCATTTTGTTTTTCAGATCTTTTCGCATCTTTTCCTAGCTGCTGGTATGTGTAGGGCCAGAGTGCCTCAAGGAGTGGCCTGGTTTGAAATCTGTACAAAAGCTTAGCTTTAACGTGCCAAATCTAACTGTAAAATTGCTACTGTCGTCAAACCTCTTACCATCTACCTCTCCAAATGAACTGTATGCTAGTTTAAATACTTCTGTTTCATAAGGGAATCAGTTTTATATGCCAAGCAAAAAAATAAAAGCGTCTTCACTTAGTCTGGTCTTGAAATCACTTTGTTACAGTAATTAACTTCTAGATATGTTGACACCTCACCAGTTAACCGCATCACTCTGCAGCAGCTGGAAAGCATATACAAGAATCTGTATTTAAATACACTGTGCTGCTGCAAGTTTGCCTGGGGTTGACTGTCTTACAGAACAATGAGGGTTCATCAGTACTATACTTAGAAGCATAATAGAAATAGAACAGAAAAAAATTTTTGTCTCTTAGTTTATAATTCAACTATACAGGTGTCCCATAGCATAGACATTAAATAAAGAATAATTAAGTTACTCTTTGTCTTTATCTTAAAAGAGGTAAGTCATGTACCCTTGTAGATGACTGACTGAGCCATCTTACTCTCTAGGTAAATATGAAGAAGCACTTACTATAGCTGCATGTGAAAGGAAAGTAATTAAAAAACCCTCACATTTTTAAGTGCCAGTGAAACTTGAGGCAGAACAGTAGTCTCTTCTGCAGGTAATACCAACTTGAGTATAGCTATGAGGCTGAAGAAGCATTTTTAATACTTAAATGGGAAAAACCCTTCTCAGAGACCTCACATATTCAACTGAGCAAGCATTTTTAGATGAGATAGCTTGATATGCTTCCTGCAAGCTGGCTTTACAAATTCCTTCCCACCGGTGTTTATTCTTTTTATATGCAAGAATATCAACTGCCTTGGGTATATACCTTTTCTAAATATGACATTCACAGAAGAGATACCTGCAGGAGTCAAGCATATGATTTTTGTAATTTCAGCAACATGGCTATTTTATGCAAGATGCTAATGAAATAAAATACCGCAGATTTCCTGGATTGTGTACAGCCTTCTCAGCGTTCTCTAGATAGGAGACCATTTTTGGAAAACTATCACCATACTGTCAGGGAACTGTAAGTTAGAAAGAGATTTAAAGTATTTATGTCTGCCTTGGTTAATGGAAGATGTCTGGGTTTAGCTGCTTAACAGAAAAAAAGCCATATAACTAGCAATACTTTATTTTGAGAGTATCTTTAACCAAATATTTACTGTCTTTGTTGCAAAGTGTAATTTATCTCTACAGCACAGCAGCAATCATTGCAAATCTTCAGTGATAACTAAATTACAGGCTGCTTTGATGTTGCCATAGTTTTTCCAGCTAAACTGGAAAGAGAGTCACTGTCCTTGTCACGTTGGATTTAGCTACAAACATAAGAAGAAAGATGTGTCCTACTTGATCTGCTCCTGTAGAAAGTTTTAATGTTTGCAGTTTGTCTTTCTGCAGACAGATATCTTTAGTTAGGACTCTTAAGGTAATCCATAGTTCAATGCAGTAGTTGTATTTCTGGTCACCAGAAATTGGCAGATAGTTGTCCCTTATAAGTGAAATTTTCTTCTACTTGTGTCCATTTCTCGGCGCTGAAATTTAAAAGAAAAGTTACTAACCAGCAAATTCATGCACCAGGATACAAATAAGGATGACCACTCCAGCTTATAGCAGGGTAGGCAAGTGAAACTGTCACAGTTACAGTGTAGTTCTTTATAGTCAGCTTTTCAAGACTAACAAGGGAGAAGAATTAGAGATTAGTGATGTAGAACTAAAGAACATGTAGCAGTTCTCTGTTTACTGAAAACAAGCAAGATTATCTATTTCATGGACTACACCAGGAGTACTAGAATTTTCCTTCCGGTATAGCTTGGATACTCATGTCTAAGTTTTGACAATCAACTGCAATTTCATGGTAAAAATGACTGGAAAAGTAATTTATCATTGCCTAGGGTGATACTTCCATTTCACTTGAAGATGTGCAGATGTCAGTGTTACTTTACATTCAGTATTATGAAGTGACACTTATGTAACTAGATTAATCATTTTTACATTATGATGCTTGCATTCACCTTGCACAAAAATAGCTCTAGTCAAGTTTACTAGGCTTCCAATAATAGCTTATACCAGGGGAGCATTTTTCATGCTTGCTTGTATCTATATGTTAAAGAAATTGCATTCTGCAAATAAGTAGTCACAGTGTATTGATATTCATCACCCTTGCTATTTTTATTTTTGACTTGCAATACAGCAGAATGCTTCTACTTTGCATATTTCTCAAAGTATACCTCTCAATATTTCAGTTAAACATTTCTGCAGGGTCCTGCACTTTGGCCACAACAACCCCATGCAATGCTACAGGCTTGGGGAGGAGTGGCTAGAGAGCAGCCCGGCGGAAAGGGACCTGGGGGTGCTGGTTGACAGCCGGCTGAACATGAGCCGGCAGTGTGTCCAGGTGGCCAAGGCGGCCAACAGCGTCCTGGCCTGTATCAGGAATAGTGTGGCCAGCAGGAGTAGGGAAGTGATTGTGCCCCTGTACTCGGCACTGGTGAGGCCGCACCTTGAATACTGTGTTCAGTTTTGGGCCCCTCACTACAAGAAGGATGTTGAGGTGCTGGAGCGTGTCCAGAGAAGGGCAACGAAGCTGGTGAGGGGTCTGGAGCACAAGTCTTATGAGGAGCGGCTGAGGGAACTGGGGTTGTTTAGTCTGAAGAAGAGGAGGCTGAGAGGAGACCTTATCGCTCTCTACAACTACCTGAAAGGGGGTTGTGGCGACGAGGGTGTTGGTCTCTTCTCCCAAGTAACTAGTGATAGGACAAGAGGAAATGGCCTCAAGTTGCGCCAGGGGAGGTTTAGATTGGATATTAGGAAAAATTTCTTCACTGAGAGAGTGGTCAGGCATTGGAACAGGCTGCCCAGGGAGGTGGTGGAGTCGCCATCTCTGGAAGTGTTCAAAAAACGTGTGGATGTGGCGCTTCAGGACATGGTTTAGGGGACATGGTGGCGCTGGATTAATGGTTGGACTTGATGATCTTGAAGGTCCTTTCCAACCTAGTGATTCTGTGATTCTGTATTGAGAACTGCATTTATGCCACTTTTTTAGGCTAAGATTTGTGGTTACATTTCATGTCAGATTTAGTCTCCCTTCCCAAGCAGGACTATTATTACTTAGACATACCTTATGAATCCATTCGTATTCTCCAAATTTGGAATCAAAGGTTCCTTTTTGAAGAGACCTCAGCTTTAACGTAAAACGTGGCCCAAGTTCTTGAATTCCCACTTTCTTTTCACTCTTGAAGATATATCTTGGGGAAGAAATAAAAATAAAAATTAGGAATTAAGTTACAAGAACATTCTCTTGTCATTTGTGAGTTTTGCGGAAAACGTCACCTGTGGAATCTGAAAAAGATGTAGTCTCGCTGGTTGTGAAATGTAGCTACTTGTCTTCCAATGAACTGAGGATCATGCGGGAAGAGTGAAGCAAACATGCGACCAATAGAATGTCCGAGTCGTGTTGTAAAATTATTCAGGATTACTTCAGGTGCGTGTTCTGTGGGCTCTTTCCCTCTTCGCTGAAATGAAAGTAATGGATAAGAATGCAAAAAATAGCTCAAATGCAAAAGGATTTTAATATATTATCAAAGAAGAGTTTGAAATAAAATGCGGGAGGAAGACAACCAGGGCCAACTTCCTGTGTAACAGGGCTGGTAACATACCCTAATAATTTTTTCAAATACAACCTAAGTTCGCATACAAGTAAAGGAGTAGCTGGTAACATAACTATCTTTGGTTCAACAGGACAAAGAAATAATTTTACATTGCCTCTCTCCTGCACCAATTTCCTCTCCTGGCAGCATCCCTTGTAGCAAATACTGCAGTCTGCCTACCACAGGAGTCTTCTCTCTATATTAATACCAACTAAGAGTATATGGGACTAAGACTGTATGGGATTCTTATTAAAGAAGAAGGTTAAGGTTAAAAATCACTTATTTCAAAAGAGAAAAAAAAAAAATTTTACTGCAAATTATTTAGAACTAATACTACAGAAGAGGTGACAGGGCTATAAGAATAGGAAAAACTAGGCTTTATTGAAGACTAGGAACAATGTCTATTGAAATCTTTTATACTCTGGTTTTTATATACCTTATTGTGTGTATACTGAACATTGGGTATTCCCTATCGATGTAGGTTATCAGCTGCTATTTATTGGCATGACTATAAAAATACTTGGCAGACAGGTACAGAAATTCAACAAGTAACTATGCAAATGGAAATATGCTGCTTACAGAACTAGAATATACTAGTCTTTGGCCTCTTGTTAGCTTACCAAAAAATGCCTTTACAAAGTCAGCTGAATCATACAAAAGTGCAACTCGTTTTGACTGTTAAAAGTAGACTGAACGTATTATCATTAACAGACTACACATTTTTTAAATTGGAGTCTCACCTTTATTTCTTTACGCAAACGGACACTACTCATTCTAAAATGAGCAGTAGGACCATCAGGCAGATGACTTAAAAGAAGACCATCTGTTCACAGAGTTAAAAAAAAGGCTGGTAAAATTCAATATATAATTTACAGAGGAATGTTTTCTGCAAAATGCAATATTACATTAGAATATTATATCCATAATTTATGCCCTATTGACAACGTTTCATTGTTTTTTTGAACATACATTCATAAACTAGTTAAGTAGTGTTCTGAAGTATGTCCACTAAATTTTGTTTCAATAGCTAACCAGTTATCTTCTATCGCTTTCTCACTTAGTAATGGTTTATCTAGTCAGCAAAACTAAATGGAACTTCCTGGTCAGAAAAACTTGTTAGTTAATCACACTGTTGAATTTATCGAAATAATAACAATGTTTATCCATGCATTACAAACTAAAAAAAACCCAAAACCCACCCAACACACTTTCTTTAATAATTCCAAGTTCCATTAGCCACCAGATATTGTTGGCACAGTGATTTTTAACTCTATAGCTATACTGTAAGCCGCACAGTGAAGAGAAAAAAATCCAGAATAAAGTAGATCTTTGATGCACACTACAAAATTATTTTCTTTCCCTAATAGGGCCAGAGCTAGTAAATCTATTTTAATAAATACACAGGAGGATACTTGGTATTTTGCGATCTTCATTAATGACAATTAAATCCGTGAAGTCCCTTGCAATACACTGTGGAATAATTCTTTTCAAAGCCAGTCCTCTTCGATAGTAGACATGCGAGTTAGGTATAACGGTAGACAGTTGTTCACAGAATCTCACTGTTCTCTGCAAAACAGGCGAGTCAAATTGCAATGTGGTAAATACAGTGCCAAATTCAAATATTAGGGGAATGGAGGGTTGCTTGTTCCAACTGCCTTCCCTGATGATATACTACTTCCAGTATCTCTAAAAACATTTGAGGACAAGCTATTAAACTACTTCACTCAGTCAGTGGAAAAAAAATGTATTTGCAGTAAAGACTGCAGCACATTAAGGACTTTTTTTTTTTAAAAGGATTCCCCACGCCCAATCACAAAAAAACAGGAGAATTCCAAAAGCATAACCCCCAGACTCATTATTTATTAAGAACACTGGTTTACAAAAGGTTCGTAACATTTCAAAATACAGTAAGATACTATTACTTCTGGTACTAATGTCTGAGTTTCCAGATAAACTGTTTGAGGCGTACATTTTCCTATTTTTAAAACCACTTCTATGGTTTTCACAAATACCAGTAATCTCCCCAGTTAGGTAACACAGATTGTTTGCATACAAGAACATATGCATGAGGTTGGGTTTTTTTTTATGAAGGAAACAAACAGTGCTAGAGAAACTAATAGATTTACATACATATACAAGGTTATTGATAGTCACTAAATAAAACAGCAGAAAAAAAAAAATCCATGTGAAAGCTATTATTTTCAGCTTTAATTTACCAAACATAGTATGAAAACCTTGGTATCTCATAACCAGTTGAATGCTCAGAACTCTCCAAGTAAAGCATACATACCCCACGAGGTCTGTCTGATGTTGTAATAAGAATCTTCGGAACTGTCTGTCTGTTGAAGTATGGCGCAAACTCATCAGTTGCTTCATCAAAAGCAACCTGGAAGAACAGAATTCTTGTTGAAGAATTGAAGAACAATTGTTTAATCTGATCTAAATTCTGATGAAATTGAATTTAGTAGGAAAAATTTCCATTCACAAGCTCTATCCTATAATTAATCATCACAAGGCATGTGGTTTTTACATTAAGAATCCAGTGTGATGAACATTGACAGGTTTTGCTATCAATAACAGTAATGCAAAAGGCAATTATCTAATGTAGATAATAAAAGAATGACATAATATCTTAGTGAGATCACATCACATGTAAAAGGTAATTCATTAACACCTTAACAGGAGAGTATTGAATATTAAGTCTCATCAATCCATTTTCTGTCCCTTCTTAGAAAAAAATGATTAACTTAATAGCATATGCAGAAATTAAGCATTACCTCTTCATCATTGGGATCTACAGTTGTTTCGTCATACACTCTCTGATTTTCAATAGTCTTTGGTATGGCTTTTGGAGGTGCCTAAAACAAGGAAGTTTATTAACATAAGACATTAATGTAATTTTTAAGTGTGTTGTGAAAAACACAACGGTAGTATAACTACCATTATATAGTGTATATTTCTGCACAGAATTAGAATTACTGTTTATTTTATGCCAGAGTTTAGAAAAGTTACAACATCACCTTGAGTAAAAATGTGCATGGCTATTGGGACACCAGAGAGCATTGTATAGAGGAGAAGCATCGCTAGAACAGTGACCCCGCTTAATTTCAGTCTAATTAAGAAATGGAGTTCCAAAACAAAACAAACAAACAAACAAAAAGTGGGGAACTTTCTACCCACTACTCTCCCATGGAAAAAAAAAAATATCTCTACTTTCAACAGCAACACGTTTTTGCTTTGACATCTACAATTTAACAACTAATAGTGTATAATGTTTACCCTGTTTACTTACACTACTCTTGTGAAATTATGATAAAGACAGGAATTCACAATTTATTGTCTTCAACTGTCAATAAGCTTTTGAAGTAGTTCAGGAAAATAAGCAAAAACTCATGTTTGTGCCTAGGCTTGGAAACAAGCAGACAACTGGTCTGGGCAGGGTTTAGTCACATCTGAATGTTTTCATTTATACAGGAGTTACTTAGTAGAATATAATTCCTAATAACATCAACACAATGCCATAGCAATTACATTGGACAGGTAAGACTCTTCAGGAAGGGCCTGCTTTTATGCCACTATTAGCATAAAACTCACCTTGCCTGATTACAGCATCACTTAACACTGTACCAACAACGCTTCTAAGCTCAGCTGTTTGATACTTCCCCTACCCAACACAGCATTCTGAAGGCTCCCACGGCCAGCAAGCGCCGAGACAACTGCTCCACTGAAGTCTGTGGAGAAACCGTTTCACTCACGAAACTGAGGAATCCCCAGCGCAAGGCCAAGCTGAAGAACCACCACCAAGGCAAGCTCTTCCCCGTTTGCGGCGGAGCACCACCTCCCTGCAGCGGGGACGGCCGCGGCACGCTGCGACTGGCGCCCTTACTTTGTCTCCGAGGGCTTCTCGCTCCTTTCTCCGCTTCTTCTTGGCGGCCAGTTTCTCCTAAGGGGAGAGGGAGGGCGATCCGTTAGCCAAATCCGCAGCACGGCCGGGGCCTCCCCCGCCCGCCGGTAACGGCCGCCGCGCCGGGCCCTTCCCCACCTTCCTCTGCTGCTGCTTCCAGCGAAGGAACATGAAGTGCCGCCGCTGCTTGTTCTTGATCTCGGACACGCTGAAGGTGGGCGGGAAGAGAACCCGCTGCGGGGCCGGCGGCCCCCCATCCTCCGCCGCAGAGGCCACCAGCCCGCTGCCGCCGCCTGCCATGCTTGCCGCCGCCGGGCAGGAACTAACCCCTCACCCTTGACCTCTGCTCCCGCCCGCCGGGAAAGCACGCGCTGCGCCTGCGCCGGGGCCGCCGGCCGGAAGGACTGGCCTCCCGCCGCGCATGCGCGGAGAGGGGGGCGGTGAAGCGGCCGTTGGCATCGGCGCGTGCTGGGTGGCTCTGAGGGGAGAGGTCTCGCGTTGCGCCAACCGCCGTCGCTGGGCGCCTACCGGCTCCGTGCCTCAGGGCGGCTGCGGTGAAGCCTTTGAGAGAAAGCACGCTCTTTAAGCCGGGTGCCGTCGTGCTCGGCGCGCCGAGGGGACGCGGCTGGGCATTGCTGACAGTCGTTGTACAGCAAGTCACAGAAGGGCCCAGCCCCCGTCCCCCTGCGGCGCACGGCCGGGGAACCCGGCTCTGGCCATGGCGCTGTGCGGCAGAGAGGGGCGTCGGCTGTCTCCCTCGGCCCTGACAGGGCGCAGGCAGCGTGCCTTGACTGAGCTACCTGCATAGCCTGTTGCTTCACTGCAGGTGCCTGCAAAATGGCTAAGCTTAATTGCTCAAGCAGGCAACAAAACTTGAGATAAGACAAGAGTGTTTAATACAAATTATTACTGCAGTGCAACTTATAATTAGGGTTAACAGTATCAAAATGGGAAGCTTTGAACAAACATGACACACTGAAGGATTTACATAAATGATGGTAGCACTGTGACCCAGTAGTATTTTCTCATGTGCGCATGTTTCACACTCGGACATTAGCTCACAGTGATTTTGTTGTGGGGAGTATCTGCTTAAAAACAGCCATAGGGTTTTTTGATGGTAATGTTGCTGAGAATTGTTTTTATTCCATTAAAGCCTGTTAAAGCTTACATCAAAATGAAACGAGAACCCTTACAACTAAAGAGATTTAATTCGTGCAAAGCTAGAAATTACATTTTCTGTTACTGAGCTGATTTTCCTGCTTAGAGGTGTGCAAGTGTTGCTGCACAGTGAAGACTGTACAAATTGATTTTGGGGAGCCTGGGCTAAATTAGAGGCATTTTTAATCTCGGAACTGCAAAATTCTGAACATCAGTGGGACTGATTAGTTCTGTTTGTCCCAAGGATTGTCTCACAGCTTGGAATATGTCTACTAATTTTATATACAAATACTATTTTGCATTACTAAGTTTCTCTTACTAGAAGAGTGAAAAAGAAATCCATTAACATAAGTGCATGAAGATAATGGAAAAAGATCCAGAAACAATCTGAACTAGACAACATGTCAAACCTACTTCTGTCCTATAAACTCTGTAACTCAACTTGCCTCACTGAGGTTATTTCTACCTAACACAGATGTAAATGAAAGATCAAAGGCCTCGTTATGCACAATCCCATATTTTTCTGGCCTCGCTCCCATTTTTTTCAAGAGAATGTTTCATCTATCCTTAGTGCCTTAAGGATAAGTAGTTTCCATGGTAATTAAGGTTTGGGGGATTTAGTTGAGAATATGTTAACAAGGACTTTCTGTAACTTTCTCTCACTAGTTGATCTCTAAAGTATCTGTAAAAGTAATTAGCAGAGATCTTCATCACTGCTGTTAGCAGAGCTAATAGGGAATTCGAAGTTATTTGTAGTTTCAGTTTCCAATGGTGTTTCTGTTGGAATCGTTGCGAACTCAAGGCCAGGCTGGACAGGGCTCTGAGCAACCTGATCGAGTTGAAGGTGTCCCTGCTCATTGCAGGGTGGTAGGACTAGGTGACCTTTAAAGGACCCTTCCAACCCAAACTGTTTTATGATTCTATGAAACTGATGTGCAGCATAATTGTGTGAAGCTCACCGAGTGCTTACATGTGGAAAAAACACATTATCTTTCTCCCTCCCAGCAAGAGGGAAGACAACCTCCTAATATTATTCAAAGGTTTTTCTTCCAGGGACTCACAGGAACAAAATAATGAGACACAATAATACAAGAACTTCCTAGGGCAGGGGAGGGGCAATAAAAAGACACCAGAAACACATTGTGGACGTGGTAAAAATCACTAACAAGGTACAATTATAACTTCAATAGAAGGCCCAGCTAATAAATGCATGCATAGTATTAGTTTAATTTCTTCATAGAGAAGGTCCCAGGGTCTTTTGCTTATTTCAGCTATGAATTCTGTTCCATGTAAATAACATTTTAATCAGGATACTCTTCTTTCTTTTTTTTCTTTTTTTTTTTTAACTATTGTAGCATTGCCAGGAAACCATCTTTTGGAAGAAGCTGCTTGGTTAAAAAAACAACAAAAAACCCCCCAAAAAACCCAAACAACCAGTAGCTTTGATTTGTGTAAACCAACAAGTAAGTTCTCCTTCTAAATGAAGACATTTATTCCATATCAGCACTAAGGAATTTTGGAGGAAACCTTTCTGTAAATTACCACTGACCCAGCTGCAGTCATGAGGGCAGCATTTTCAGTTGTATTGATAGAGAACTAGAATTTTTTTGCTGTTCTGTCATTTTAAACAATTGAAAAATATCTTAGGATTAAGTTGAAAGGACAGAAATTCAGCTGGGAAAGGAAATTAGGAGGTTAGAAAATATTTATGGAAGGAAATGAGAAAAGAGGGTAAAGTGCCTCTGGATTCAAAAATTTATTAAAGAACTGGTTTGGTTTTTTAAATGCAATAACCAACGTTTTGCTATTTTCCTGGTTTGTTTTTCTTAGTTTCATTACCTGAAGGTAGAGAGGATGTACTACTTGTCTTCAAGGTTCATTATACTGAACAAAATGCCCCAGAAAATGCAGTGCTCCAAACCAAACAAACTGTTATCTGTGTTGGGAGAGAGATTATGGCCTACAGGCTTCCTTCTTTGTTTCTACAAAATACTGTTTTTCACTTGAAAAATAAAACAAAAAGCTGTTTTACATGTTTTTAAAATGGATTCATTTTGACTGTAGTTACATTGCCTTGTTAATATGGCAAAGGAATTCTCCTCGGAATCAGTAAGCCAGAATTCTTTGTGGTTGTTAAAACAGATAACCACCAATTGGAAATAGAAATTTGAATATCACAAGATTCATGAACACAGTTTCTGTAAAGTAGTGTCTCAGTTCTAAGGATTCTTGGTGTGTTGGTAGAGTAGAGGACAAGGAAGAAGTGGCTGATTTTCCTTTAGGATGAAATCCCCCAAGTTACACAGTTGAAAACAGTATTGTCATGGATCTAAAACTGGTGAGGAGAGGGGAAATACAAGGAACACAAGGTCACAACAAAGCTAAGTAAGAAGTGAGGTGGCTCAAGTTTCCCTCAAGGGCTAGCTTTGTTGAGGTCCACATTTATGGCCCTCAACACCTTCTGCAGAATCCCTAGGCCCTCTGAAATTTCTGTTGGTGGCAAAGAATGTATCTAAGCTGTAGAAGTTAGTGCAGTGTACTGGTAGTCAAGCTAAGTCAAAGAGGCTTATACATTTCAACAGCACGAGGCAACGCGGAGCAGAAATACAAGTTGGGGCCTTGCAGTATGGTTGCATGCTGTTGCAGCAGGCATCCTTTGTTCAGCTGCCCAGGAGGACTAACTGTCAGGAGCAGACGACTGAACTAAGACGCATGTACTCTTCTTATTCTTGCATTCAAAGGTAGTTCTCCCATCCCTTCATGATGCTGTGTAGATAATGAAGTTGTATGCCAAAGGTCTGTTTTTTGTTATGCCTATAAGCACCTCAGCCTTGAGACTGCAGAGCAGTTAGTACGCCTTTGATCATGTCTGAGCCTTACCAGGCCCCTCAAAATTCGCACTCTTGCTTGCAGCCTCTGGTAATCTTTCTCAGGGGCTAACAGCACTGACTGTGTAGCAAAGTTAGTGATAGTAGCTTTCCTTAACTGGTAGTTCAAAAGTTAAAGTATTCACACTTGGTACAGTAGACAGGACATTCCAGCCTCTGGAGACTGAGAATAACATCCTCCCTTTCAATGGAACAATCAAACCATGAGCCTGCAGGTTTTTCAGAGGTGAGAACTTCCTTCATTCTTCCAACTGAAGCTATTGTTGCGTGCAAAATAAGATACAGAAAATGCTGGACCGAATAGCTAGTGGCTGGGGCATTCTCTTCCTGAAAGGAAGGCATGTTGGATTCCTGGCCAGGTCTCAATATTCCCCCTGTAGTTTACTTTAAAAAGTGACACAACAAAGCAGAAACAAGCTGTAGAGAATGGATTGTAACCAGGTTCACTCTCTAGGTGTGTGCCCTCATCACTGGGCTGAAGTCACCCTTTACGCTCCTGGCCTGATGCTCTGTTGGGCTTTTTGCACTGTGAAGAAAGGGTAAAGTGGTCTCACGGGGGTGGAATATTCAGAGTGGTGGGAGATGCTCTGTGTGGCAGGGGAATCTGTGAGCCCACATCTCTTTAAGTGGGGAAGGAGTTGTACCCTTCAAAAGGGCCCACCCCAGTATGCTGCCATATAAAAAACGGACATCTATACCATCCCTTTTTGAGAGAAGGCCTGCACTGTGTTTTCTGGTGACCCTAGACCTGTGATGCTTGTTATGTGTTATTGCACCAAGCCATCTGGGATGTCTGTTTAGAAAAGCCTCTTGTTCATCCAGGTAGGCGTAAGCACAAAACAAATGCTTAAATTGCTTCGTGCTTTTCAGACTGTTCCCAGACTTGGGCATACCCAGAGCTGTTTCTCCAGGGGAGCATTACATAGGGGAGCAAAGTAAAATTACAAGGTGCCTATGCAAGGAACTGCATGGATAGTTTTCAAGATCATCTGTTTGGGACTTACAGGCTTGCATTCCTTAGTGGATCTTGTTTACCGTCTTTAATTTCAGTATTTTCAGTCACCTAGGGCAATCTCTCTAATGGACAAAATGGGGATCATGCTCAATAAAGTTGGGTATTATTTAACATTTCAGGATGAACACTAGATCTTACTATGTGCTCCCAATGCCTGTCCTCATCCCATAATTCGACACAAAAATGAATTACTTTCACATGCATTTCTGGGTTATTCTACAGTATCTGAGCTGTGTACAAACATTAAAGTGCTTATTGGAAAGAAGGTATTATGTCCATTATACAGATGGGAAAATTAAACAAGTTTGCCAAAACAAAATTTATCAAATGCATCTATGAATTTGGAATGCCCAGTGTAAGAAACCCAAAGCTGGATATTTTGAGACTATCTAGCACCATACGTTCAAACCCACAACTATGTTCAATTAGGTTCACAATTAACTTCACCATGCTCAGGATCTTTCTAGATATCAGATTCCAGATATCTCAAGTTCAGCACCCAGTAGATGAGGAATGCAGACTTGGTGTCTGTCCCTAAAATGAAATTAAAGTTTGTTATACTATGGGTGAATAAGGAGACCAAGTGAAATTTTCTTAATCAGTTTTCATTCTGTAATGCCCTCACTTTTGAGAGTTTCTTTACACTATTTGTGCTTTTCATAGCTTTTGTGTAAAAAGACCTAGGTTTAAGAAAGCAAACAATGCTTTGCTTAAAAAAAAAGGCAAAGTCCCCTCTGAATAGCAGCTTTATCTTCCAGAGTATTGATGCCCGCACCCCAATAGGTGTCACCTCAGAACTTATTGAGAGTGCACTGTTACCTTGTCTAGGTCATTAATAAGGACATTAAGAGTTTTGGCCCCTATATGGGTCCCTGAGGAATACCACTAGTAACCAGCCACCTTTTTGGTGGACTTTGCACTGCTGAACAATACCCCTTGTACTCCACAGCCCAGCCAATTATCCGTCTGCCTTGTAGTACATTTTTCTACTCCATATTTCAACAATTTGACTGTAAGGGTACTGTGGGAGACCATGTTGAAGGCCTCCCTAAAGTCAAGGTAAACAGCACGCACTGCTCTTCCTCCTCTGCTGAGCCAGTCTTCCCATCAAAGGTTTGCCCTTGGTAAAGCCACATTACACCAGCTGTTCTCAGTCACCTTTGTGTCCCTCAGGTGGTTGGAATATCTTCCAAGAGTATTTGCTCCACAAGCATCCTGGGGACAGAGGTGAGGCTGACAGACCTGTAGTTCCCTGGCTCTTTCATCTTGCCCTTCTTGAAGTTGCAGCAATTCAATTTAGTGTAACTCTCTTGCTATACTGTGCGAAGAGCAGTGAATACTGATGCATTTAAATGGTCTCTGTCTAACATCTCAGAACACGTGTGTATGTGTGTGAGAAAGAAAAAGAAGCAAAACTTCTGGAAGGCTGAGAGAGCAAAACTTAAATAATAAGGAAAAATGAAGCAAAGGAGAGCATTTAAAAAAGAAGGTATTTTATGTGGTATTGCAAAAAACCTTGCAAATGTATTATTTAAAAATTATGGAAATTCTGTAGTCTGCTGCATGTAAGTGTCCAGTTTTAAAGCTCATTAGAGTTTAAGAAAATTACTTTACAGCTGCTTTATGTATGGATGTCAACACAATCTTAAACATGTAGTTATAACCAACATTACAATAATTCCTTCCCACAGGACCTATCAAGACAGCATAGCTGGCCATTATCTTAATCTGGGAAGACCAGCCTGATGAATACTGGGCGTTTGATTTCATACAAGTCTGTCAGCACTTCTGGTTAGTAAATTAACACTACTAGATAATGCATTAATTGTATGTAAGCCCCCCCCCCCCCCAAAAAAAAAGGTGTTTGCTGGAGCTTTAAGTGCCTAGTGCAGAAAACTGGAATACTTCCCCAAACAGAAATTCTATACACATTTAGACTTTTTGAAAAATTTATCCAATAGCTACTCATGGCAAAGTACTGAAGAAGCATCTACTGTTTCCAACTTGGTATTTGGATGAGTTCATTTCGCTGCTTCTGGAAAAAAAATCCTTTTATAAAGAATTCCCATGTAAAAGTGAAGGTAGTCAATGGCAACATTTCATCAACTTCATGAGTGTGTAGAAAAACTTGTGCTTCTTTGGGGGTGTGGTTCTCTTTGTAGGAAGCAATGCTAGTATCTTTCTGCTGGTGGCAATTACACATAGCTTGGGCTACCTTAATAAAAGTCCTTCACGTAGTGAAGAAGAAAGAGTTTATCCAACATTAGAATACGACTCATTTCTAGCTAGATATTTTTCAGAATATGCTACCTTGTGTTTTCATTTTATTTATTGACTTCCTGTTACTTTATATTAAGGCGTATTTGCACTGTAGTGGAACAATTTCTCTGTAATAAATAGAACTTGGTATAGCAAAAATTTTGCTTTTTTTTCTGCTTGCGGGTTGCCCACAGATATCTAAGAATTTTCTCCTTGTTCAAAATGATTGTGACACAATTTGTATGTGTTACTATAGAAATAAGGTAACTACATTGTTACAGAGTAAAATACCTTATGTGAAACTGTTGTTCCCCTTGCAAATCACTCTTAACTCCATGGTATCAACATCCATGTTATCAACACTTAAGCAAGCATGTTGCTTAGCTATTCTTCTGTTTTAATACATTGCAGTGTCTGGCAATATTACTTTTTAGCTCTTAGTAGATACATCACATTTTAAATTAGGAAAAAATAGTCAGGACTGTTTTCTACTAATAAGTCAGAAGTATTTTTAAGTAGCCAGTAACACATATTAAGTTAGTTTACAAATTTGTAAGTTAATATTTGCATGAAAAACAGAAGATGTGAAGTGATACATGATAAGGATTTATTCCACAAAGTTACCAGGATCTTTGGTAAGATGAGCTAACTTGGACAATATGCATTTTAATATAGTTAAGCGCAGGCCAGTATTTCTAGGAAAGAAACAGGTAGATCAGTTACGTGATGGAGGACTGCATTATGAAAAGTAGCAATACAGAAAAGCAGCTAAGAGCACACAGAGATGCTTTCCTTGTGGATGAACGTGGGGAGCACACCGTAGCACTAGGGATTTCATTGATGGAGCAGTATGTCTTGGCCTCATACTGAGACAAAAATTGAGAAACTGGTTAAGCAGAACTATATGGTTGATTTGGGATCTAGAAACCCTTCTTACAGAAGAGACTTAAAAAGCTTAATCACTTCAGCCCATCAACAAATCACGTAAGAGCTAACTCACTTTAAGTAAAGAGAATAATGTAATCATAGAAATCTTCAGTTTATTCAGACAAATCTTTTAAAAGATGTAGTGTTTGAAAGCTGAGCCAAGAGACATTTTTTGATTAAAAAAACAAAACAAACAAACAAAAAAACCTTAGACTAACTAAGCCTTGGAAAAAAAATTAGATAGATAGGCCTGTGAAGTATTCCTTGTCACCTGAAATATTTAAATAACGAAAGTGTTTTTTTTTCCTAAAAGAAATGTTCTAGCTCCACCAGAAATTCGGTAGACATCACTTGATCTAATTGTCACCTGTAGTGTGCAAAAAAAAAGGTCAGGCTGGAGAATCACAGTGCTTTCTTCTGTCCTGAAAACCTGTGACGCTATGAAACATTAAAATGGAGCCAAAAATACCTTTAAAATGTTTTACAAGAATTTTAGAATATCTGCCATAATATTCAGATAGTATGTGGTTAGAGTATGCAATTAATGGATTTTTAAAATAATTTAAGTTAACAGACATTTTTAGCTATGTTACAGGGTTTGTTTTCCTGTTTGTATTGCTAAGTTTTGATGAATAGTCATTAGAATTGCAGTATCTCTTTTATTTAAGGTTATCCAGCCCCTTTCCCCTGGTAAGATTCTGTTTCCTTTCTTTGTTGGTTTATCAAATCTTTCAAGACTGGTATTTCCATGCTGGGTGTTCACCTCAGGATAACTTTCTGGGAAGCATATTTCTATATTTGGTAGTGATCATGACCAACAACAAAAGCAAAATTACTAAAGCTAATAAAAACAAATGCTAATGCAAGAAGTAGTTCCAAAATATTAGACAGATTGTTGGGATAATTTGGAGATTTACCAGGAGATTTCCTTCTCTTTTATATTACAAACTTTCAGTGGCAGAACTTTTTTTTCTTAGGTGTTGATAAAATATGAACATGCTTTTGGACATTTATAAGTGCTAATCACAAAATAACAAAGGTAATGAACATTGTAAGACCTTTAGCTGGAAACATATAATAATCCCAGTGTCAGATAACCTCTTTTTTTCCAGTATGCATATGTAGCTCTTACTAATGAAACTCAAGCTGCACCTAATTACTAGTAGCAGAAAATCACTGGCATTTACCTCCCACATACAGAGCCACACCTTGCCCTCCAGGAAATCCAGAGAGCTTCCCAAGAACTATCCCTAGCTCTGGCCTAGATTGCAGCCTCTTCTGTAGCATTTTACAGAGACAGAGGACAGAATCAAAAGCACCATTTCAGTAAAAGTTACTGTTCAAGATGACAAGGAAGAACTAGCTAAGATAATATTTTCCTTTGTGTATATTTCCAGTTTGATCATATTTTCCTCCTGCTTGGGAAAATAATTTATTTCCTAAGTTTGTGTGGAATTATTTATGAAAGAGAGGTACAACATGGTTACCTTTGGCAGGAGAGGGTTGGGCTAAATGGTTCAAGCCCTATTCTTTTATTTTACCAGGAGAGTTTTAAATGCATCTGTAAAGAAATTATAGCATTCAGTGTGATTGTATCCATCAGCTGACAATGCATCTGGTCACGGCCTCTGCAATTCCACTTCAAATGTAAGTGTGCAGTACTAGTGCCAGTATGGGATTCAGGAGACCTGTCCTGTCCTCAGTTTCCTTCCTCACAAATACTTCATGCGTAACCTCTGATAAGTTCCTTTGTACCTTATACTTCTAGAAAACTAGTGTGAAAATATTTTTGCCTTATAGGGGTAAATAAGCATAACATATATTCCAGAAAGAAGAGCAAAGGCCCAGCAAACCTCGTAGGGAATGCTCTCCTGAGAAGCAGGGTCACTGAAAAGGAGTTGGAGATTAATAACCACAATAGCTACTTCTCTGCCATGGTGACTAGAATAGGGAATCCAACTCTTGACTGCCCAAGCAACTAAATCTTGAGAAAGAATAGAGGGGTTTGTATGTCCTCTGTATCTGGCACAGACGCAAGGCAAATTGGAATGATGTACATGGGGTATTTGTCCTAAATTCAAAGAGAGTGATGAAAAATAAGAGGGATTTCATAGAATAGACATGAGACAAGATTAAAGGATTAGGATACTCTCCTTCTAATGTGGGGCTCAAGGAGTTCCACCTATTTATCTTACCAAAGAAAAAATTAATGGGGGCCTTTTATGTACCTTTCTATGTAGTAAATATCCATTTAAAAATACATGGCTTAGCTCTAGCAGACAAAGATCCAAGACCTACCATCTTAATTTATAGTTACCCATAATTAACCCTTGAGAGGGTTACCAAGAATTGTGGTAACTCTTCTGTTGATATTTATATCAAGATGTGATGTTTCCCCCTTAAAATGATACAATCTAGTTCAGACAGGAACTAGTTCAGGGAAGTCTGCTCTCCATTATACACAAGTCAGACTAAAAGATCACAGAGGTCACTTCAGGCTTTCTAATCTGTTAATTAAATAGTTTATATAAATTTAGTTTAATTGGTTCTGTGATTGTTAATAAACAGTATTTTTAATGTTTCAAGTTTGACTGCAGCCTCACCTAATCTCAATTATTTCTTACTGTATGTGGGTGTCATCCTACCAGCACCTCCACCTTCATCCCTAAGGGTTGCATCATTATCTTGTTACACAACCTGCAGGTTGATATTGTTGATTCGATGCCAACCACAGAATCATTGAGAGATGGAGTGATGGTGTTGCTGGAGAAAACTGCTCTAGGTCCTGCACACAAGTTATTTATCAGGACCAAGTTCTGTTGTGCTTTTTAAAAACTTAACTAGAATATATTGCTCAGATGATTGTAGTCTCTTTGCAGGTCTCTGTTGAGGATTTTTAGCATGTCATTCTAGATTTTTTTACAAGTAAATGTACAATTTTCTAGGCTTTTATCCAAGCTGAGGCTGATATCTAAAATTTTGTTCTGACTTGTTTGTTCAGCTGTATTTTGCTTGGTAGTCATGGGAGCAGACTGCCACCCTGACAAGGATGAACTGCATCCATTGGCCATGCTGTTTTTCATCTGGGTACCCCTCCAGCTTTGCATGGAGAGCAGCCTGTCCTTAACACCATCTCATGAGGAAGCAATCCATCTTTTTGGGGACACAATGATGTGCTTTCCTTTGGGCTCAAGATCTTTCCTTCCATTATGCCTGTTGGCAGAAATTAAATACGGTAATTTTGTTGTTTCAGGTGAGATGTCAGTCTGGTACTCTCACCTACTGGCTGCATTTCTAGGTATTATCCTGCCTTAGGAAGAGGCGGGCACTCCACAACTTTCTGCAGTTCAAAACTCTTTGAAAACTGCTGTCCTCTTCATGTTTGCGTTCATAAATTGTTTCCATGTTTTTGATTTGAAAAGCAAGCTGCAGCAGAGAACCCTTTTAATTCTTTTTGTTGTCCCACATTTTGGTGCCAGTTAATCTCCTCTTAGCTTCCTGAACCATCTGGCTTTTAAATATTTCTTACATTTCCAAGAATCTTTAACAGTCACTACCTAAAACTTTAATGCTACTGGATGTTCCAGTGTATTCTCAAACCAAGCTTCCACCTACTGTGATTTGGAAAAGACATATGTATAATACTAGCAGAGGACTGTGTGGCAGAAACCGAACTAGGTACTTAGGGTGAAAAGCATTTCAGTGGGTTTTAAGAAAAGATTTGTTACTAGGTAAAGGCTTAGCATGAAGCAGAGATAATCTTGTGACTAATAATATATTAACCTCAGAAAAATTGTTTAGGAGCAGAACTTGCTATAGTATACCAGAAGGGAACCCACAGGAAGAAGGAAATGAGCGGTTTGAGTCTGCTACTAGTAAATACTTTTTATCCCTCCACCCATAGGCATATATCTTACTTGTACCACTACTACATATCCTAGAGCAAACGTGAGAACCATAATACTTCAGGAGGCTAAACATTTAAAACTCCCATGACAGAATTCAGTTCTGGGATGGAGATGTCTAATGAGCAATAAATAGTATTAGAAGACTATACACTTAATAAAAAGGATTAAAAACCAGCAAAACCCCTACCCATTTTCTGGGAAGGCTGTAGATTTTGTACATGAAATGAAAGATGGTCCAGCTGTAAAGGATAGCCATATGCAGGCCAAAACAGAGTTGCACAGGCAAATGTAGTTCTATATTTCCTCCCTTTTGAATGCTTTATTTTACAGTATTAGAGCTCTTCAGCTGTAAGTTTCTCTTTATGTATAGTATGTTCATACATCCATATACAAGACTTACTGGAATCCTTTTCAGTATTAAGCCATCTGGGACATGGTGCTATGGCAGTTCGGAGTAAAAGGAATCCAGATATCTGTTCTGGTAAAAGTCCTTTCTTTTCAGCCCAAGAGTTGTTTTTTACTAACCCTAAAGAAGAAAAAACCACAAACTGGAGTTACGGTGAAGTGAGCTGGGTTATCTAATACCTGCTATGGAGGGAAATGGCTGAGCTGCATAGAAAGCCAGTCATTTGGCAGAGCATGGGGCATCTGCAGTGACAACCTCCTTCTGGAAGTATTCAAAAACAGAAAATTCAAAGCAGTGACAGATACAAAACTGTATCAGCAATGAAAGAAATAGCATGTTTGTTTTTTTCCTTAAGAACAAAAACGTGAGTTCTAACTGAGAATATTGTCAGGAAGTGTCTGTGTGTGAAATATTTTAAACGCTTATGCCTTTGAATGTATTAGGTCCAATTTCCAAGGTTGTTGAGAATTTGCCAATTGCGTCATTTTCAGTTGTAATTATGAGAGATTACTGTCAGAAAAGCTGACTTTCATTTTTGAAGCCCAGTCCTGAGACAATACTGGAAAACCAGGACTCACCGTCAGTATTTCTGATCATCCTTTAACAGTTTCTTCTGATGGAGTAATACTGGTAACATAATAGCTTTGCTAGAGAGCTTTTGAAAACTGGTCTCTCAAGCTTAGAAAATCTGTGTGAAGAAAGTAATAGTTATCATTCAAACTTGACGCCAGACTCTAATTATTACTTCAAACACAACAAGAACACAGCATCAACAGGATTATTTTTTTTAATCTCTTTGGTACACCGTAGTAGCCACACCTACATCCTCTTAGAAAGAACATTATTTCTCTTCTCCTGAATACTTTGCACAAATACGTATTAATTTGTGCAGTGCATTCACAAATTTGTCCAGAGTCTAGCTCTTCTAGTTTTTTACTCCGTTGATCTTATTGCCACGCTTCATACAATACTATATTTAAATTACAAATGCTCTTAGCCCTTGAAATTTCCCTTGCTTAAGGGAAGATACCGTGCTCATGGTGTACGTGGTAAGGGACATGAAGCTGTTCAGTTTCACTTTGCCTTTACCACATTGGTTTAACTAATCTAAACAAATTGGTTGTGCTCAATAGCGTTATATTTAAGTGTCACTTGATCCCACAAAGCATGGGGCTCATATACCCAGAGAAGACGGGGACCATGAAATAAATATTAGTTTCTTATCAGCAATACTGTGTTTCACCTTTATTGCGCTGTCTAGCTCACAGTCTCTTTAGTTGGACTACCAAGCTGAGCCCACAAACTCAAATAGCATTATTATATGATTTTCCAAGCAGCCAAACCACATGCGTCATTCCTCATTTCTTAGACTGATTGTATACACGCTGATTGTTAAAAATGGGGGCACTGGAAACCAAAGGAATCGAGCATTAAACAAATGCTGTGTTTTATTGAAAAAAATATTGAAACCATAAGTTCTCTGTTACTGCAGGATCCTGAGCAATGCTCGGTCTCTCACAAAAACCACAAACCCCAGCTGCATATTTTGACATACAATATAGTTCTGACTTGCAAAAAGCACAGGTTTTGAATTTCCCTATAGTTTTCCAGTAGGGGCACAGGCTTCCTTAAGAAATTTAATGTATGGAGAATATGCATGAACTTGTATTTTGTAGTGATATTTGTGGCTTTTTATAAAGGTTGTCCATAGACCTCTCTACACCCAGGAATTGAAAATCGTTGTCATATATTACACAGATGTATTCACATATGGTAAACATATTTCTTCTACAAGGGCTTTTTTGAAAACATTTGTCATTGTTTTCTTGATGTGACCTGCAATGGACTGGTGGTGCAGATCCCATATGAAATATAATTTGAAATTAATGAGGAGACCTTAGTTAGGGTATGCACTCCTATGGAACATTTTCCTGAAACACCTACCATTATTTGGAATTTGGTTTATTTGGAAAGGTCTATGTTGTCAGTCTTATTTTGGTGACCAATAATGAAGGACAGATGAGGACTTTTTCTTAAAGAGCTAAAATAGGACTATGAGGAGGAGCTGTGTGTTTGTGGGGCAGATGAACTCACCCATCAAGAATGTAACAACCTCTCCAGGTTGTACATTATGCACATTATCATACAGTGACTTGATACTGTGTCTTATTATGCAACCCTGAGAATGGAAGAAGATAAGGAGTCATCCAAAGGAAAGAGAGGGAAACTAATTCAGCTGTTAGAAGAAGAATGGTACCTCTGTTCTTTTAATTTCTACTTTGCTGTATGATGCCAGTACCAAAACAAGACCTGCAGAGATGCTCAGGAATGAGTTCCCTCATCTTGGCTTTCCCACATTGTTTTTTCACAGCATTTAGCAGGCAGAATGCACCCAGGATGTGTTCTTAGTCCTTGAGGGAGATCTTGAATCTCCCTGGAGAAGAAAAGATTCTTTCTATCCACACCACTCATATTCCTCAGTGCTAACACCACCAGGTAGGACTGAGGAGATACAACTTTCAGTCTTCATTCTGCCAGAGACAGGCTTTGAAAGAATATCTCAAATTACTGAGATGTAAAAAAAAATACCTCTAAAGGTGGGGATATCATTTCTTCCTGGTTTGGGCGCTGAAAGTAAAGCCATGAACAACAAGAGAGGCAGCGTTCACCAAGAGGAGGTTCATCTCTGCCCAGCTCCTGCGTGGTCCTGCCTCAGAGGAGTTCTTCTGTCAAAGGAACTGCCCACACACCCGGCTTCTCTGACGTCTGTCCCAACAGCCCCCCGGCAGTGCTGGGTACAAGGCTGTGGTCAAGCCAAGGATGTGAAACTGCTGCTGGGGACATTTCCACCGTGTCGGGACTACACTACCATTCTCTAAACACAGTTTGTGTCATAGACCACGAATGGTTCAGATTTTATCCTTCAGGTTTTATGGGTGATTCCTGTGTCTTTGAAGTTCTGTTCCCACTGAAGATGAAGGCAAATTCCCACTGATATTAATGGGGTTAGGATGTGTCCTTGTCCCTGTTTTTGCTGTTGTTTCCTTTGTTGCAGTAGAGCTATTCCTTTATTAAAGCTTTTGCCTGGGGGAAGAAGAAAAGCCACGTTACTAAATAAATTATGAAATATTTACATTTGTGAAACCAACCCCTTATGCCTAGCTCCTCCTCTGATATTAAGATGACACTTTTTATAGAGCTACAGCTTCTATACTGCCATTATTCCTCTGTGGGATCCAGGACCGGGAGGTGATAAAACAGCAGGCCACCATGAGCCAAGTGACAGTAAGTAATATCTAGGAATGCTTGGTGATTTTGACTCAGTGCAGTGAGAAACAACTATATTAGACTGGTGGTGATTTGTTTAGTGCTGGAGAGCAAAGTAGGATCAGAGATGAAACTGAAGAAAATATAAAACTGGGGAGGTTCCTAAACTAAGCCTGACTTTTACCTGAGAATAAAAAGGCATATGTTGTAGATATATCTAATAATAATCCCAAGAGCAAAGCGTTAAAGGCTTATCACCATTTATGTTCTGTTTATTATGTTCTTTTGTATTTGTATTTACTTTTTTGCCTGCAGTTCTCTCTCAAGAGAATAACTCATAAGAATGAATGAAGGCAGCTTTAGTGCCATGATCCGTAATGAAATGATCTGCAGCTACTCTTATGAATGTTTTGCATCTCTTGTTTTCATTGGATTTTTATATTGGCTTTAAACTTTAACAGTAGCTTCCTTCTTTTAAAAATTTGTTTAGCATGTTGTTCAAATATGTGTGGTTCAAACTGTTCAGCTTAGCTTATGAATTTTTCCCTCCTACTTTTGCATATTTAATGCTTTTGACTTCGCCTTGCCCCACCTCTTTTAAGTTTGGTAACAGACAGGTAGCGACTTTCTCTCCGGGTGTTGGTTTGTTGGGGTTTTTTTTAATATTTGGCTAAGTCACTTCAGTTTATGCCTTTCATTTTTGTCTCTCTGTGACATTTATCCATTTTTACAGCCTCTGTGGCATGCCACAGAGGCTGTAAAAATGGATAAATGTTAAGTAACTATGATAGTGAATGAAACATCCTGTTAACTGGGTTTCTGCACAGTTAACTCCTAATTGTTGAGTCACCAAACTCAAGGTCGCTGACATCCCTGGTGTCGCCCATCGTTCCTTCTGTCCTTCCCTTGCTTTTTCTCTCTTGCTCACCTTCAGTGGTCTTGTTCCCTCTTCTGCATTTCTCCTGCAAGCTCTCTTTGCTCCATTTCTCTGGTTCTTCACATCTTTGGGCAGTAAAGAGGAGGGCAAGTTGGCTGGCAACACAACTGCACTAATTGTCCCTATACGCTGTGCAGCATTACTTCCACGGTCTTCCCTCGCAAAATGTCCCGTGCAAAATTGTCACTTCCCTGATTCTCACCTTGACTTTCATGAAAGACATATTTGGAGTAATTAGAAAGCAAGAGAGGAAAAGATGCAGATTTCCTTTGCACAATGCCTAAGATTTACAAGGTCAGTATGTAAAATGGAGCAGCTTTCGGAGCAGGGAAGGAAATAGCTCCTGAGATATGTACTGAGCTGGGTATTTTTAATCCTCAACATGAAATGGTGGACAGTGGTGCTGGACATTCTCATACCAGTGCAAAAAATATGTTTTTAAAACTGCATTATAGCAAGAGAAATACTGATTTTTGTCTGGCAGAATCTTAGCCCAAAAATGAAACCTGAAAAAAGAAAGAAACAAAGAAGCCTTGGAGCTAAATACTCTCAAACTTTAGAAAGTCAGAAGTAAGGAACAAAAAGAAAACACTTGATGATACCACTTTTAGCGAGCTTTTGGCAGGTTTTGGAATTAATGGTGAAACTGTGTACTGCTGTAATGTGGCATGTTTATTTGCAGGCATTAATACATGTGAAGACAGATTTTCAGGTTACTGTATTATGATGCATAACTGTGTGGCTAATTTGCATGCAAAATTTTTGTGATTTTATGATCTAATACATTGGGCAATGCTATTACAAGTGTACTACAGTGAACCACGTGTAGCAATCGCAGCACTCTGGCAGGCAACATTAAGTACTATGCTCTGCTCCGGTAAAGCCTTGAATATTTGCATATCAGTTTGCAGTTCCCAAGCTGCAAAGGGATCAAAGGAAGGGAAGAATCTTCCTTACAGGAGAATCAGAATAGTCACCAGATACCTTGTGTAGAAATGTCAAACAAATTCAACAACAACAACAACAACAGAAATTAAGAGGATTTACTAAAATCACTTGAGTAAAAGTGTAACACAGCTGTTTATAAAAGACAAGATATATTTTTTCGAGTCCTAATGTTTTGTATTTAACAGTTTGAATAAAATTAACATATAACATATGCATAGTATATCATACTCTTAATATTGGGATAAATCAGTTAAAAACCATAAAGATAAGAATACAATGGGTCTGGATCAAAAAATTATATTATGAGCTAGCTCTTGTCTGAGGCCAAGAGCTGAAAGTGCTACAACTGATTTCTGAATTCATATGTAGCTTCTTTTACTGCATTCATGCCAAATTCATAGGGATTATGAGAACATTCAAGAGATTAGGCCTTTAACCTGGTACCTCCAATCTAAATAGAAAAGTGTCAGGTATGGCTAAGCTACTCAGGGTATCAAGGTATCTCGGAAACATGAATATTGACACCCGAGCTTGAAATTTCAGGTCTGGCTCTCTGCCTTGTGCTGTGGAATTTATTCCCTGCTACAAGGGACTTTTTTCCACACTTCGCCTAACATAAATTTCTATTCATCTCCATTCTCATTTTTAAATTCCTGTCTTTTTAAGAAATCTCTTATGAAATTAAAGAGGTGCATCATATTCTTGCATCACATTCTGAGCACAGTTAGGCTTTGGCTTACACCGGGCTTTCAGAAGACGCTGCCAGCGCTGCTCTGTCTCCCGAGCGTTTTAGCCAGGGCATAGGCAGCTCACACGTTCTGAAGCAATTACTATGCTAAGTACCCAGTGACGTATCGTTCCCAGAAACTCAAAATAAAGGTATAAAAGAGATCCACACAGTAATTTATGGGCGTTAACATATGGGTGTAAGTTTCTCTGGGGATAATTATGTGACTATGCTAATAACGCCAGGGATGCTTTGATACATTAAAACAAATTCTCACCATTATGTTCCGGAGCATTTCATTGCTGTCAGGAGTCGGGAGTGCATATACTTAAACAGGAGAGAGGGATGAGAGAGGCCCATATGTCTTCACAAAAATAACCCTCTCCCTTCCCACCGCAGGCATGCCGAGGAAGCTCCGTTTGTCACAAGCGCTTACATTAGACGCCTTTACTGGAAACTTCCCATTTTGAGAGCAGAAAAGTACAGAAAGAGTGCAGAGGGGGAGCAGCGTGTGTGGTTTGCAGGGATAGCTGGAAGAACAGGCATTACTGACAGCAAAACGATCAAAACCTCCTGGGCTTCGCAGGACTGCTGTACAATCCAGCACGCTTCGAAGCAGGTTTTGCTGTGGTTCAGAAATATCCCTGCCAACCTCCGTGTAAGCGCAAGTGCCAGGCTGAGTTAGCGTGCCTTGGAGAAGGGGAGGTTCCCAGCTCAGTCAAGTAATTTCTTCCCAAGCTTCCCTTGGCTTGCTGGCAGACAGCCGGCATGGTGTCCTCGAGAAATTGTCCTATACGTTGCCCATCGCTCCCGTCATGAGGGCTCTATATGTTTTCAGTCATTGTGGAGACACCAGAAGCAATCCCGCCGTAAGGGCTGCCCTCAGAAGCGGGCTCAGCCTGCAACGGCTGCGCCTGTTTTCCAGTGCTGTAATTGCCCAGCTGGAATCAAGCTTCACACAGTTTAAGTTTGTATGCCTTCAAATATATATATATTAAAAAAAATATGTATATTATTTTCTTTTATTTTTTCACCTAGTGAGGCTAATGCCTAATCCTTTGACCTCTTGCACTGAGCCTGTGTAAAACTGCACTCTCCCAACACAGCAAACCACTACCCTGACAATCCACAATTACCCATGTTATAGAAGCATCCATGGGGATACAGGGGTTTACAGAAAAATCATCGGGATTTTCTGGAGTAGTGACAGGGAGACAAAGTTGTGCCTTTGCTCTGGGACCGCAGTGGCCGTGGGGAGGGTAGGAGATGCCCTGGTGGGTGAGCGAGTGGCAAGCGTGTGTTTCGAGAGGCTGTATTTGCATTTCCTGCCCCTCGTGAGCCTGGCAGGCGTGCTGGGACCGAGTCCCAGCTTGTGGAAATGATTACAAGGCAATTTATACCAAACAACGATCCCTACTGTTGTGTTGGTTACAAACTTGGCTGCAGTACAGTAATGTTTAGTGGATTAATAATGTCTGCTTTTGGCCGCTCCTACTCCCTCGGCAAACAATTTTCATGTATAATAAATGTTCTCATTTAGTCTAACTAGAACAGAGCCCATGGGTCAGTATAGCCATACCTGCACGCCGAGGAGAAGAGACTCTGGGCATCCAGAAGGAGACCAGCTTTCTCCCCTCTCCATGCCGGGGTCTTCTGAGACTTCTGCCCTTTGCACTGTCAGCTTTGCTGGGCGGGACCCCCTGAAATGGCAGAGGGGGCAGCGCCAGATATCCCCGTCCGCAGGAGAAGGTCTGTCCGGTCAAAAGGGTCACAGTGGGCAGCGAAGGCAGCACAGAGTCACTGGGACAGGCAGGTATTTGTTGAGAGCGTGGCATTTTGAAAAAGAACAGCACATTTTAAAATTAAAACCTCTATGAATATACATACAAAATATGCAGAAATATTTCACACCAACGATTGGTCACGGTGCGTGCTGTGAGGGCGTGCGGGGTTGAGTAAGTGGCGAATGGTCTTGCCTTTGCACAGGAAGCCTGAGAGTTACAAACCCTTTAAAAATTTGTGTGATTTCTCTTGTTGACTATCATCTCTTTTGGGAAACAAAGAGTCTGCCCATGTTTCATAATGCGTGTAGTAGAAACACCGGGATATGCAAATATGGAAGTTACACAACGAAAGCAAAACTGAATTAAAACTGTTTACACTCAAAAAATGAGAGAACAAGAACTGCAGCCTTTTTATTGCTACACACTGGTTGTGTGCGCACAACCTGGCTATGTAGGTGCTTGTAATGTAGTGCGGTCCAGCTGTTTCCATCTTCCCGCTGCTGTTCATGCCTCCTCAGCAAGAGCTAAAATGGAGGCTGCCAATATTGGGTATAATGAAAGAGGAATGTTTTAAGTAGTCTTGTGAAGCTTTATTACAGCTGTCAATTGATCCAATAATAAAGAATAACAATCAACACTTAAAACCAAGTGATGGACAGTTGACTTTTAGCCTGGGGAGCAGGGCTGGGGCAACACTGTTGTGACAGCTGGTGGACAGCGACTCTTTGCTGTTGACGTCTGTGACCCAAACGCTGTGGCTGACCATCTGCCGTAAAAAATACGGGTTGTGTCATAGGTCCAGGTGCCCTCCGATGCACCATGGTGAACCTCACCAGCAGTGGCTCCAGTGAAGGACTTCTTGCTGTTCTACACTGAGGCCATGCGTATGCAAAGCTGTGGGCAAGATATAAGAGTCCAGGCAGGCTAGGTTAGCTTAGTGTCTGCCATGAAAACGTGGACAAGAGAAATAAATTTTATCTCGGCTTATCTGAGTAATACCCTACCATCCCACTGCTCAGCATTCTGTGTCACTGGCAATTTTCACTGCCGCAAATAGGTGTTGCTTGACCACAGCTAGAAAAACAACGAAAAGTAGACATGTAAAACAATTTGACAAGCATCAGAGAAAAAACATTATTAAGCAAATTATTTATCAAATGTTATTTGGTCATATGCAGGGAAAAGAAAAAGTCCTGTTTTGTGCAGAATATCTAAACTATTTTCACTGAGCTATGAGACTCAAGTTTGCTTTCAATCCAGATCAACTAAATATAAAATCTATTCCTGGACAATTCTCCTCATTAAGCAGGCCAGATACATTATTTTTATTTCTTCAAGAATTATGCAAAAATATTTTCTGAAATTGATTTGTTTGGTACTTTGTACACTTTGTTGTTTGGTTGATTTTTCAGGGTGAAAAGGGAAGGAAATCTTCAACAACTTCTTGCAGTTGTGGGGCTTTTCTTTGTATCTACTTCCTTTTAGGACACTGTTGTGGAGATCAGTGGTATGGACTATGAACACAGCACAACACAAACATCAGCGCGACAGCCGACGCTTCAGGCTGGAGTTCATATTACAATTCAGGAAAAAAAAACCCCAAACAAGTGAGATATAACCTTATAAACATACTTAGGAACATATTAAATACAGATACACTTTTGAAATCTGAACCGAAGAGTGTATCAGGATTTTGCAAATCAGCTTTGTCTTTATAGCAAGTCCATGCAAACGTCAGGTCCTAAGCCTGAGACCAGAGGTACTGAAAATTAACAGCCACATTTGTTGTAGTGTGAAAGCGTAGGTGAAATAATATCTTCCAACAAACATTTTCTTCTCTTTTTCATTTTTTTCCCTAATTGTCTCCATTTTTCCTTTGGCAGCCATAAAACATCGTAACCAACCGTAAATAACTATAAAGATGGAAGAGGGAGACTGTAGACAGGCCATTTTTGCTCTTAATTTATTTTGCTTATTTATGTTTTGGACATATTTATTTGTTTGCAAGACTGCTGTACATGAATAAAAGCACTAGAAATACTGCCAAGCTATTGGTTACAAATGATTTAAAGCTCATTTCTTCTCTAAAAATTAGTCATGTAAAAATGAAGCCCTCCTGCCCACAGATCTACCGGTCTCCCTGCCCGTATCCAATTAACGTCAGCTCTCCAAGAGATTCAGCCCAAACTGAGCAGAAACGCTGCGATTGATGGCAACGGCGCCCGGGGCGGCTCTGAAGCATTTTGGGGTACTTTTCTCTTGCTGACCGCCCAGCCCCAGCTGACGAGAGAGGTTCCTCTTGCCCTCCCGTCCCATGTCCAGCGGCTCGCAGCGACGTGCTTGGCCGCAGCCTCGCACAGCGGCGGCCCGGCGCGGCGCGGATGGCCAGAGGAGCCGGGGCGCGAGCGGCGCGTGGCTTGGCGCACGCGGAGCGGGCTGCTCCGGCGCCCCGGGAGAACCGGCCGTAATTTGCTTGCAAACCAGCTGCTTTGGTAGCTAATAAGGTGGAGGTCAGACACAGCTGGCGACCCACAGGGCCACTTCTCAGAGTGACAATGCAGTTCGAGGGAGACGTTTCCCACGCTTCCTGTGTGACGGGGACCGTGCTCTGTGGGAGGAATGGTTCGTTACGCGGACGCGGCAGCCTCAGTGCAGCTTTCGTAGTGGATTATCAAGTGCCTGAAGGCTTTGTAGATGCGTTCGTTCTGTGTACAGACGAACCCACCACTTCTCCAAGCTTGCTCGGCGGCACGGTTTAAGTCTCCGATGCAGGTCCACTGATCCTTGTCTTCCCTGGAAACAGCCCATTTCGAATGATCGTTAATGGAATAAAAGGTAAAATTCAGTGGCGTCCCTATTAGGTTTATGTTGTAGACGTGGTAGTCGAGAGAGCAATTTGAGGGAAGTTTTTGGCCAGAGTGCTGCCAGGATTCAGCCAACAAATCGGTCTTCAGTTCCTGAGCCACCCAGGCCACATAGATATCTGTGGAATAACACAGGGTGTGGGAAATTAGTCTTTCATGTTCCTTCATTTAGGAGGGGACTGAAAAGCATCACCTAAGCTGGGCCCATTTCCTTCCAGTGCATAAAGTGGGACAGAAGGGATTTTGCCCCCTCTCCTCATTTTGACTTTTGTTTCAGAAGTTCATTTCTACTTTTCCTCCTTCTCCTTAAAAAACTGTTACAAACAATCAGCAGAGAAAAAAGGAAAGGAAAAAAATTTCAAGCCACCTTCATAACAAGAAAAAAAAGCAGATTATTCAAACCCCATTCTTGTTCTTTGCTGTTACTGTTGAACAGCAGGAAACAAATTTTCTGAAAATCCCATTACTGAACATCTTGAGAAGGTGTTTAAAGGACCAGCCAGCTTTTTGTTTCGTGAGGCTGAGAGAATACTATGACAGGACACCTTTCCCTGCCCTCTGTTACATTTATTTCTGAAGCTGAACTTCTTTTTTGCCCTCAAAGAAAATACTAATTGTCAAAGAATATATTCATCGCTTATTACTTGCTTGAGAATGTGTGATCGATAGCAACAGGTTCTCTTACCATCTATGAACAAGTGTGACTTCGCAAAGTGGAGAAAGGTTTCCCCATGAGCTGACTGGAGTTTGGAAAGGCGACGCAAAGGGACCGGGGGCAGCCTGGACCCTGCACAGAGCCGCTGCAGATTTGGGAGGTCAGCTCGGAAGATGCTGGGGATGGAGCAGCTGTAGATTCCCGGATTATAACTCAGCATCTGTTGGTCTGAGAAAACCGCAAAGAAATGAAGACATGCAGAGTTAAAGTGGGTTAAAGCAAAGCAATCAAGAGACTAAAGTTCTGCCTTGGAATGGAACCTAAATCCTTCTTAATCTTTGCAGCCTGCCTCCTGGGGGAGTTCAGTGTCAAAGTAGCTTAGTTTAGCAACCAAAGACATGTGAAATTGCTTTGTATTCTAACTGGCCCCGCAGCACGTAGACTGGCTGGGAGAGTGTGCTCGGGTTTTTCCACATATACCTCATTATTCTCAGCAGAACTGTTAACCAGTGGTCTCAGCTGAGTGCCACTTCCACCCATGCTCTAAGCCTCTAAGCTGTCACACAGCACTCAGGTGGCACGTGAGGATCCAAGCCTGTCCGTATTTACGGGAGTGGTTTCCAGTCAGTTACAGCTGCCAAGCCAAATGCAAACAGAAGAGCTGCCAAAGGGTCTAGTTTGGTTTTAGGGAGAACAGAGCTTGACTTTCAGCAACTGGATTGAATTTGCAGAAGAAATTTACTTTTCTGTACAGCGCACAGCTTAACTGTAGAAGTCCTTGCCATGGATATCGTAAAGAGCAAGGGAACAAATGGGCTCATTAGATGAGTTCATGGAAGACCAGTCCATCAGGAACTTTCCAGTCTTTCCAGCTCAGGAAATGCCTGAACCACAGATTACCAGAAGCTGGGAGGATGGGGCAGGAAAAGCATTAGTGTATCCATCTCATTTTCTTGTCCTCTTTCCCTAAACACATGCATACATGCGCTTCCACGAACAGGAGCCTGGTTTAGATCGCTCTGGGGTGTGGCCAGCCTGGCCATTTGCACAGTTTATGTGTTTCATTAAGATCATTTGAGGTTTGTAACTGAGAAAAGAGTGAAAAACAGTGTGAAAAGCGTTAAGGAGCATACCAGTATGACTTTCTGAAATGCCTTTTGATAGTCCCTTTTCAGGATTCTAGTACCAAATATCACTGTCAGATGGTTCTGAATCTTATGGGTAGAGCTACTGTTTTTTTTTTTTATTTTTAGTATTGGTATTTTATATATCAAGAAGTACCTGGGGAGCTTCTGGGTGATATTTATTCCATACTTCGTATTTCTGACATGTCAAGGCTACTACTCCAGCTCAAGCAGTGGTTGCCTTACATTTTTAGAACTGCAGACGATTGCAGCTGAATGAACTATTACTCTTAAAAATGATTAATCATCCTAGTTTATATTTCCAAAGCATTTTTTATGCATGGACTGAGTTTACCCTTGATATTCACTTGTGGCTATTATTATCCCAATAGTCCCCACGGGGAGATGGAGACAGAGTGGAAGAGTGAATTTCCCACATTCACACAGGAAATCATTGGATAAACGTAACTGAAGCTGAGAATGCTCTTCCCAGGTCCACTCGATTTCCCAGTCTGACAATGAAGGACAAGAACAAGCAATTTTTCAGGCAAAGCCTCGAGGAAAGCAGTCAAGAGAGGTGCGGTGGGGCAAAGGCTTTCTTAGCGAGAGGCTTTTCCTACCTATTTCTGTGAACTGCTCATATTTGAAGGTTATACAGATGGCCGTCTGTCCGTAGGACTCCCCAGTAGCGGGATACCCATAACCATCCTCAGGGATGGGAGGGAACAGGGGCACGCTGTGAATCACCCAGAAGCCTTGTGATTTGTCCAAGAGCAGAAATCCTGTCAGAAAAAAGTTATTGCAAATGAATTAAGAGGGGAAAAGCCCTGAGATGATACAGCTGTGTCCTACTTTGCATTTGCTGCTGCAGACACCTCACTTCAGTGTGTTAATATCTACAGTAAACTGGCTCTAAAGTAGATTAATGGATTATAGGAGACACTAATACTGTATTAAAATTGCATTAATTCTCTCCTGCAATAGCCTAACTTAAACTGTCACCATGTTTCTTTTGGAAAAAAAAAATATTTTCAAAACCTTTTCTCTTTGGCTGCTCAAATTTTGTCTTCAAAAAGTCTGATGATGTAGTGGCTGTGACCCTCTCCCCACTGCTCATTTTCCCTCCCTTCATATATTCACTGCGTAAGGGGAAACGGACACCATCAACACTGTGTCTTCTTCCCCGGACCAAATTCTGCCCCACGGGGAAGCAGCAGAGAGAGGGGCCATGCCTCCCGCTGCAGCAGGGTGCTCCGGGGAGACACACGGCTCCCGAGCCCTCCCCATTGCTGAGCCTGGCCATACGGCCCTGCAAAGTGTCTTCATCCTGAGGCAGGTTGGGCAAACCCATCTGCTTCCTCAGATCTTCCATGATCTTGGCAGCAGTTTCTTGCCCCAGACAGAGAGAGTTTGGAGGGGTTTATGTTTAGGGTGCCTTTCTTTTCCCATCTTGTACTGCTGCTGCCATTAGGCTCAGGATGATGTGGTCTGGACTCACTGAAAGGAGCTATATGAGTTTCGGCTCTTGAAAACCAAGGGGCCCTAAGAGTTCTTCAACACGGCATAGGCATAGCAAAACCAAAACAGAAGCTGCAGCATGTGTAACTATACAACAAACCGTGCATCATGCAAATAATTCTCCAGCTTTGCTTTAGGCAGGAGTTTTAGATATGCAGATAGACAAACAAATAAGCAGATGCTATCCACAACTTTAGAAAGGAGAAAATAGTAGCGTGGGACTTCCCCTGTACCTTTGGTATGTCCTCTTTTCCACTCGTCAGAGGCTGATTCAGGGACCTCATCGTTGTATATCGCATACGCGACGCTGTTCCTCTGCAGGAAAACACACATTTCTGAAACGCGACATTCAGTAAAAGGAAGGCATTTAAGTGAACATCTGCTGGGAGCAGAAGAAAGAATTCCGGACTTCTCTGTATGAACATCATGAGCCTAATCCTTCTCCCAATTCAGCTGACAGAGTCTCCACAGCAGTTACAGTAAAATAAACCTGAAGACTCAGGTCTTAGGTTTATTAGGGTCCTGGTTAATAGAAAGTGGAAGTTCTCTCAATCACTGCAACAGCCCTTCCTCAAGAGGTCAAATATGCTCACTAAGACAATTTACATGGGTTTATTGGGCACTCGCTTGCAAAGAAGTTCCCCCCTTCTGTGCTTCTCTCTGATTTAGCAACCAGGTCCAGTGAAAAAGTTTGCTGAGGAAAAATAGGTATGACGGGTGTTCTTACGAAGGACAAGCAATGAATGCGTTTTGCAAAATATTTGCATATGACTGCACCTTATTCCCCCTGAATAGAGAACTTCAAAGGACTCGGGACATGTTTCCCCTCCCGATGTACTTGGAGTTTGTAAACAGTTTATCACAATTACAGCAAGACCTGGAGTCGGACAGTTGACCGGATTGCCAACATTTGACTGACTTCTGGGAATCTCTTCTACATATAAGTTAATGGCACCCTACCTGTAGCCCACAGCGGCAATGCAAAGGCGCACCCGGACTCCCAACAATATTACGCAGATGGTAAAAAAATAACTATAGGCAGATCTTGTGGTATTTTATAATCGCTTCACACAAATATAAATGAGGTGTTGGGGGGGGGCTAACAAGCAGCGTATCGCTGCTGAAGCAGTCACAGTGATTCCAGGGGGAAGAGCAAAACCCAGAACTGATTTGAGACAGAGCGTGAAACACGTGCACGTGGGAGGGCTTAGGATGGGTGTCTGTAATGGTCACCACTGGCCCTGGTCTGAGTTCACAGCCAGTTCACAGCTTCAGATGTTGCTCAACATGAATTGCAGAGAAGCAGCCAAAGGGACTACGTACCTTTTGATGGGCGATACTTTACGTGTATGAAAGGCTGGAGTAGAAATTAGAAGTTCGAGGATAATTTCTAATTGTAGCCAAAACTGCAAATAATCTCCCAGCTGTCAAGACGCTCCCCTTGATGTGCTTTAGTAGATCTCGTTGGTCAGGTCCGGCCATACCTCTACCTGCTTATTTTGGCTGGTTTCATTTCATTTGCATGTAATATCAAGTAAGCATATAACAAAATGATAATTAAATGTCACTTGCCTCAGATTGGTATGTCTCGTACAGCTGCTTCAGTGTTTGTCCCAGAGCACCCTGTGTCATGTTGACCAGGTATTTACCGAGCTGCCACTCCGGAGCCAGGGTGTCCATGTACATGTATTCCAGCCCCAGCATGGGAATCTCCCCTTTGCCATGTTTCGGCAACTTGTAAAGAGCAAACCTGCAACAGTGAAGAGCAAATGGTTTTTTACAACCATCCTGTCTGAATGTGGGAATCAGTATCTCATTCCCCCCCGAGGATTTAAGAGAAGGGTGACCCCGGGGATGCCTGCGCTGGAGGGGGACCAGCGCCGCCAGCGCGCGGCGCGGACGCCGCAGCCTCCAGCAGGTGACCCAGCGCCGGGACCAGCAGCAGTTCAGCAGCACAGTACCTGCTGCAGACAAATTTGTGCTGCTGCTTAGCAAGCAAGGGAGGCTGATTCGGCTCCAAACTCCTATTGCCGTGGCCAGGCTGCTGTTGGTACCCCGAAAGAATCTGAAGTAGCCCTGGTTTGGAGTCCCATTAGCCACCAAATCCCTACCGCTCCTGGTTCTGGTAGAGAACTTCGGGTCCCAAACTCACTCTGACATTCTCATGGTCAACCTGGACACCTCTTACCAATACATTTTTGTATTATATAAATATAACTTTATATGAAATAGATAGAATTATGTATTAAAATTATAAGAATACATAATGTTCTTGTCATGCATATTAAAACCACAAAATAAGTACAAAGTCGTGCGATAATGTTGTTCTAAAGCTACTTCTCATAACAGACTCGCACTCTGCTGAACTGTTGCAGACTGGGTATTTGCAAACCATTAGCCAGAAACACAAATCTTTTCAAAATTGTGGAGTACTCATTATTGTCAGTAAATGGCTCAGTTCATACTAATGTCTCTGATGAAGTAAAGAGGTTTTCCCAGTGCACAAGTCCATGGGATTAATTGCAATATAATTAATTGAGCCACTTTGAGTGAATTGAGCCACTTTCTTTGAGTGCTGTACTTGAGTAACTTGTTATTTATGTCAACAGTAAGAACTGAGTGGCATTATTTTCAGTCCTATACTATTTACCAAAAACGCAGCCTGACTGTGCTTAACCTTTCAAGTATGTCAGGAGGAACGAGCCTTGCCCAGTTGATTTACAGTCTCAAGTTGGTCAAAAAAGGCATCTCCGAAAGCAGGTACGAAGTGGCAGGAAAGCATTTTGCCAGAGGAGCATTTAATCCGTGCGAAACGTAGGAGTACGGGGAGAAGAGAAACACACAGCACTGATGATCCTGGTAATCCACCTGCATTGCCGCTGAGTGAGCGGTGCTCCTTAAACATCTCAGGAGAAACTGTCGCTGATCACAGATGAGCAGAGAGGGACGCGATTAGTATAGCAAGGCTGGGGCGAGCTGTCCGTGCGCGCGGAGTCACAGCAACCCATTTCTTTGAAATGAAGGTTTGGAAAGGAGGGGAGTAGCAGTAGTTACAGCAGTATGAGCTGATCCAGGAGTTAGTATATGAAGCTTTTCCAAACTGCTTTGAAACGTATTGGAAGATTTATGCTCTCGGGGTGTTCACAGCCTGGCACCTGACAAACGGGCGTCAGCAGGTACGCTTACAGAGGTGCTGGCACTTCAGCTATCAGTGAATTGCTTGCCAATTCCCAGCGGATACGTGTTTTGGCCCTTTCCGGAAAGCCAGCTGAGTGCCTCAGCAACTGAAGTTGCATAAAAGTCTTCACTGCTATTTGTGCACAGGAAGCTTCCCAAGAGCTTAGGCAGTTGTGGGAGCAGACTGGGAGTTATTTTCCTGAGAACCAAGGAAAAGCAAATCCACTCATACCCAATTAGCGCTGTCACATTGTTTGCTTGTGACAGAACACAAACTGACTACAAATGATCACATCTTTACTTCTTAATCACATCTTTACTTCCCCCCCAAAACCCCAAACAATGCGCATCCATGGCTTCAGTCCTTGACTCAACACTTCTCAGAAAGCAGAGTTTTGGCTTTTATTTGCATGAAAAGCTTCCCACAGAATACAGTGAGTTTGGGTGAGTAAAGGAAAGACTTTCTGCCCTCCTCAGAGAGCCGACCCTACGGCCGTTCGCTCCGGTAGCCCCTGCGCGAGGTGCGGTGAAGATGGCGGGACGAGCTCCCGACCGGCACGAAAGCGCGGGAGGGGCTTCTGCCAGGGCTGGCAGGGCTGGGGAGCGCGGCGCGGGCGGGGCGGGCAAGGCAAGTGATTCCTCCGGTTTAGTGGCAAGTGCAAGTGTGCAGGACACTAATTATGAGTAATTATGGAATATTGCAGGATGAAACCACTGCATAGTAGGAACTCACATAAAGCTCTTGCTAACTGCATATAAAACCTGCAGTGCTGTGTGTGTTTGAAAGGGCATTGACATCTTTTGGCTAAGAGGAAGCTTTTCTCAGCAGTTTCAGTTCTGCTTCTCCTATCAGCTTCATAGCAACCAAACCCAGAATTGGGCAGAAGTTGACTATTTCTTGTCAATAAGCCAGGATGACCCCTGCAGATAGGCAGCTTTCTCTTTCATTTGATCATGGCACATTGGAAAGGAAATCCTCCATGTCCTCCTGCTAAACTTGGCAGAAGAGAACATGGTTTTACCTGTGCGGACCCCCCTGTTCCATCTGGAACGGGTCCCACATCACTGGTGTTCACAGGGGAATTACTCCTAGTCACAGCTTTCAAAGAATTTCTCAGAGAAATTGTGTTCATTCAAGAATTCAAGATATGGATAGTATATTTTTTTTGTGTTTTGTTTTTCTGTTTGGGTTTTGGTCTATTGTTTTTCTTTTTTTTTTTTTTTAGCTTTAGCACACACAGACTCATTCCGCAAGGAGTAATTGCGATTTGTGGAGACATGAAATTTCTTGTACCTTTAAATTGTTGGGTAGCTGCACCAACTAAGAGTATGATTCCTGAAAAAAATCACATTATCCAGAAGGGCCTTGGCAAGGGTGACGAGTCACAGGGATGGGCCAGCCCCTCGTGTTTGATGCTATGCCAAAAGAGAGCAAAGCCGGCTCTGTGCCCCTGCTTGAGCAGCCTGCCTGCGCGGCGAGGAGCCCTGGCGCTCCCTGCGGAGAGCTCTGTGTGCAAGGGAAGGGACGTGCGAGAATAGCACCTACTTCTTTATCTCCTGTATCCAAACTAACTGTTGTTCTGAGAAAAAGACACTTTCTTAAAAGTTGGTTGATACTTACCTCCGAGAGGCTTCTGTGCTCTTTTCTAAGGGCCCTCATTTCACTTTTTAAACCAGGCTTGGATATTATGTCAGTGTACTCTGCATCTTTCATCTTCAAAGCACATTAATCCAATTAATCGTTTAATCCCCAAACCCAGGCTCGCCGCGGGCGCTGGGATGTACCAGCTCTAAGGCGCCGCAGCTCGGGTGGCGAGGAGCGGCCTCTGCTCTGCAGTCACAAGGCGCAGACAGCGCTTTCCCACACCGCCGCCGCGCCAGCGCCTCTCCTGCGTCCCTCTCAGGGGCGGCTCAGCCTCCGCTCCCCCTCGGCGACGGCAGCAAGGGGACAAGTCCCGCCACGCTGCCATTCGGGTACGAGCAACGAGGCTAAGGGCGAGATATGGGTGCTCCCCCAGCCCAGCTCAGGTCCCTCAGCCAGCCGAGCCGCGTGCTGGAGCCCTGGCCTGGCCGGGCGCCGCCGGCGAGCGCAGCCTTGGCATCCGAACACAGGTTACGCTGCCTTTGATGATGAGACCTGAACGCCGCGTAAACCGGTGATTATTCTGCAGTGAGCCATAATGCAGCAGGGCGGTTGGTTCAGTGCAATGGAATCACATTTCAATAACTTATCCGAGGTTTTCCAAATGCAAAATTCAGCTACTACTCACAGGCAAACAGGATTAAAGCAGCGATTGCTCTGCGTTACTTCTCAGTGATCCACCTACATGCGGTTTGATCTCAAGCGTTATTTACTCACCCAGAGCTTCTCCCCTGCGCGGTGTTTACTCACCAGTCGACCATCTCCCCGTGTTCATTCCTGCAGGAAATCTCGGCTGCCCACAGGGGCGCGGGGGAGAGAAGCAGTAGCAGAGCAGGGTGACACCAGGCAGATCCCGCAGGCATTTTAGCTTCTCGGCTGCACGGGGCAAGCACCGGGTAGGCTCTAAAAGCAGAAGTTGTGTTGCACTAACCGTCGGCTCCCGGGTACGATGCAGTAAGCACAGCCCAGCCGGCCTGGGAAGTCGGGCTCCCGCTGCAGGGACGGCCGCTGGCGGCAGGGCCAGGGCTCCCGGCAGCCGCTGGGAACTGCTCAGGATTTCTTTGGGCAACAAAATGGCAAAATGACAGTTGTCAAGTGATCTTTTTGAGAAAACTTACCGTTGTACTTCAGGAGGTAGTATTTTGACTATTTAAAATATTCAAGGTATTCCACTTTAAAAAAAAAGGCTCCAGATGCTGAAACCCTTTTTGTTTCCTTTTCAGTGCTGCATGACTGAAGTACAATTTTTTTTTTACAACTATCTGAAAAAAACTCGGTGCTCACGCAAGCAAAACAAAATCATTTCCATCTCACTACTTCCCCAGCCAGCCCTTGTAGCGAGCACAGCCGTGGCACCGTTCCTGCAAGGAGGGTTTCGGGCGCAGCCCTGCCCGGTTCTGGCTCTGGCAGCGGGGGCCTCCAGTTGCCCGTGGGGATTGAGCCCGCGGGGACTGACAGCCAGAGAAAGTGCTCTGATCTCTGAGCCACAGTAATTTACTTACAATTAGTTAATTATTTTTTTTAATTAAGTGCATTAGCATTTCTCTTAGGAACAAAAATGTCTGAATCGAGCAGTTTTACATCTGATAATCTTTTAGCAACTCATGCATGAAAAGCTTCAATTTATATTTTGGTGTGTAAAGTACTCTTTCTCCCTCCTCATTATGCTTACATCGAAAGGTGCCGGTTTACATTAAAAGATGGTGATACCAAGTACGGGATATTTCAGCCTCAGGGCAAGTCCAGTGCAATGAGCTTCGGGTATTTTAGCGTAACAGAAATCCTCGCAACCTCGGCAGTAGTTTGTCTCCTTCCTACCATGGCCTCTCCGGCGCTGCGGCAGCCGCGCAAAGGCGGCGTGTTCCACGGAAGCAGGATGAAAGCGGATAGGGCTGAGCGCCATCGAACCCAGCCATTCCAGCCAGCAGGATTTTGGAGGTGTGGGTCGAGACCTGAAGTTTGCCGCTCGGACGCGCTTCTGATCCCTTCAGAGATCAGAAGGGGAGATGAGAAGCGTGACCCGGCTGTGAGGAAACACTTCCAACGCTTCCAAAAAGACCGGCTCGCTCGGTCTTTTCTTCTTGCTCCCGGGAACCGCAGCGTGCACGGAGCGGGTAACGAGCACACAACGTGCCAGGAACGTTTCAGCTGTTTCCATTTTCTGTTTGGGACTTCTGCCCGCTTGCAAAGCCACCTTCCCGCCCCCGTGAAAGATTGCTTTGACACTCGCCGCTGCCGGCGTGACGGGGGCTGCGGAGCGCCCGCTTGCCCCCGCCTGCCCAGCCTGGCGCGCAGGACCCTATAGGGCCTTTGCGATTTATAATGGAAATATTTTCATCACAGGTAACCACGGAAATAAAGGCCCTAAACGTTGTTTATGTTCCATAGACCAAGCATAACTCGGGCTTCCACCGAGTTCCTTTCTGACTGTCATGTATTTTCTCTGCAGATCAAGGATGTAGAAGTCCTTAACTGCGAATATGGCAAGAACACAATTAAGTTCCTTCGCCTTCGTCGAGAAGGGAAGAAGCACTTCGTTAAAGAAGTGGAAGTGTGCACGCATCTCCGGCTGACTTCTGCGCATGAGTACCTGGATGGAAACAACTCTCTTGTGATACCTACAGACACCATGAAGAATATTGTCCTTGTGTTGGCCAAAAAAAATGGGGTATTTTTCAGTTTTTAACTATCCTTGCTGTTTCTTATGACTTCATTTGCAAGTGTTTGTTATACTTTTTATTTTCAAAATCCATCCAAAGAATCTCTCCCTCCATCGGCATGTCAGATCAGCACTCAAGTCACCTTCAGTGACTTGGGAGAGAATCTTTCCTCCTCCAAGTGCTTATCCTGTGGACTCCTTCATTTTCCAAAGCCTTTTTTTCTCCCAGAGCTAGCAGTATTTGTGGTGTATTTGTCA
Source organism: Phaethon aethereus (assembly GCF_964289735.1). NCBI lineage: Eukaryota > Metazoa > Chordata > Aves > Phaethontiformes > Phaethontidae > Phaethon > Phaethon aethereus. Next base: position 19,641,744 of record NC_138584.1, read on the forward strand.
TGTAAGATACAACTTTTTTTTTAAATTTAATAGCATTTAATAGTGCATTATTCCTATATAGCACTTTTAAACAGAAGGTCTCAAAGTATGTGAGACTCCTCTTAATTCTGTTAACTGTGCTCTTGCCTCTCTCTGTTGTGTCTGTTGTAATGACAATAGTGCAAATTCTCTGTCTCAGGAATGACATCCCATCTTCGGCCTGTAAAGCTTAATCAGAATATTGCTATGATTATTTCAGCATTATATCCTCGAAGGGTGAGGCTTCTGTAGCAGTGTCTCTCAGTCCAAGGACTGCAGCTCGTTATGCCATAGAACGGGAGATTTTTGACATGCCTCTGTAGCTGGTATTGCAGCATATGCTGCAAGCTGATCAAATTTGCAGTGCGCAAAACCAGAATTGAAAGAAATCTGTGTTTTTAACAACATTGATCCTTCCCAAATGTTTACCACAATTAGAACGGTCTATTTTTGTACAGAAGGTAATTGCTTCTTTCTAACAATACTGTTTGTGTCTTAGATCCCAACTTTAGAACAATTTGCTATAGATATCTGCAAACACTTCATGACAACATTTTGCCAAGTGGCGTACGTCAAAACCTACGTTCAAGAAGTACCATGGCAACGTCTACACGAGGTATCTAAAATACTAATATATTCAGTTTGTTTATGCTGGAGCCATTTGTCACTCTTTTAGTTCCTGTTTTCAAGTTAAGACATTATTTGCTGCACTTTTACTTACATATCTACTCTAAATTGCAGAATGGTGTTCCTCACATCCACTCGTTTATATGCGTTCCTGACGGGATCCGCTTTTGTGAAGCTGAGCAATGCCGAAATGGTGAGAAAAGAATTTGCAGCTTCCCTTACTTCTCTGTAAATATTTCTGCCGATGAGGGATGAAGATGGCTTTAGAGATTGTGAAAGGTGTTACAGGGCTTACGGCACAGCCAAACCTTTCCAGAGGTCTAAAACAAAGAGCACTTTCATGGTCTAATTTTGTACTCCTTGATCTCTGAGACACGGCCAAAGAACTAATGTAGCTCACATTTGTACGTATATCCTAAACAGACAGTAGTTACAACAGCACATACAACAGAACTGCTATATGTTGTCACAGGATGTAACAGCCTCCTGAGAACGATCTGCTTACTTGTTTACATTATACCATGTTCTGCAGTCTCACTGTTATCGTTACCCTATAGAGAATGTATCATGAAACCACAGCGCTGTAGGCCAGTTGCCTAGTTTGCAGTTATTTTCAAAACCCTGTCAGCATGCCTTGGTTTTATTTCTAAGATGCAATTTCATTGCTGCAAGCCAGAACATTGTGAGCACTCAGGTCTACGTGCAAACAATTTTTCACGTGAAAATACTTCCGACTGTGCTTATTATTTTTTGCACGCCATGCGTAAACAAAGCATCATTTGGCTTCACTAAGAGTTTTGTGATACTTAAAAGACATAGGCTTTCAAGCTCAACTATCTGTCCATAAATTGGCATTCCAAAGGGAGTGTAAAAATTATCTCTTCTGGCTGTGACTCATGACAAGAGTGTTAGTTCAACCTCACTGTGTCGGTGTTGCATTTAACCTGTCTCTCAGACTACTGGGAACTGGGCTGAGACACTACGTTGTTTCACACAGTGGGTTTAGAGGTTTTAGGCATTAGTTCAGTATCTAGCTGTTACTGTCCTAATGTAACTTAGAACTATTTCCCATCCTGCCCTCTCTCCCTGTTTTCCTAACGCGTTGGGGTTAGGACCAGCGGCAAGACCAGTTTCCCTTGCAGACAGGACACAAGTTCTGAAAGGCTCATTAGAGCGTTGTCCCCGTATTCCTGCTGACAGAAAGGAGAGAGCCTGTACAAGTCTCCAGTGCCTAATCTTTTTTAATGTTCCTAGTAATGTTAACTATGACTGCATTTTTGCCAGCCTCAATAGCATTGCCTTAAGTTTCTGGGAAATGTAAAGAAAGAAACCTTAATTTAAAAAAAAAAAAAGAAAAGAGTTTGTGCCTTCTTGAAAAGCTGCTGCTCTTAATGTACAGGTTGAATCTAATTTGTTCATCATCTTGAAAATTCAGCATGAAATTCTGCGATTTCAGGTTCTACACAAACGAAAAGCCTTTAAGGCTTACTGAAGAAACTGCCTTTCCTTCTTAGCCTTCCCTTCATGTAGCCCTCCTGCTCTTTCTTTAGGATTCCCTGCCTAGGTGAACAATAACCGAAGAGAAGATTTTCAAATCCCTTTTATTTTTCTTATAAGAGAACCTTCTCTATCTTTAGCATCCTCCTATGCACCTATCAGCCAGACACAGAAATTTATTTCTCAATTAATCCTATCTTTTAACACTTTTTTTGTCACTAAAAGAAACTTCGTGAGGCTTAATAGAATTATAGGCTTATTTTTTTCCATTACATTGGCTGATAAAAGGCTCAGACTCTTTTGGAAACTGAAAACATCATAAGTAACTTAATAGAGTCAACAATTTACAACTGAAAAGATGGCACAAAACATATTGAAAGCACAAAAGATACTGAAAGCATAGCACGGGCCATCCATGCCAAAAACTTTGCCTAGGTGTTATACTCTTCAGTGTGAGTTTCAGGGCGATTGCAACACAGCCAGCCAGCACTTCAGTAAATCATTCACTGCAAGGAGCTCTTTCAAACAAGGCTGTGCATTTCAGTATGAGATAAATACATCTCCAGGTTCCCTGATAGTATCTGCACTACATTAATACTTGTGTATTACAATCTTATACCCAAGCAATGAATTCATCAAGGTCTGAACAAACACCAGAATATCCTGTCCAAGGACGGTCTCTTCTTTAGACTTTTTTTTTAAAGCTTTAGTAAACAACAGGGGCATGTAGCCAAAATTATAGATAGACCTCCTTGAACCCATTAAAAAATGATAATGAATGTAAACAAGAGAAGAAATAGATAAAATGCAGTTTTGACCATTTCCAGTAACAAAACCCCTCTAAACAATCATGTAATTTGGAAATATCCATCACAGAGGAATTGTTTCCAGTACAAATTCCTGCAAGGACACAGTTTAAAGACCAAGTCTGTCAGTCTTCCCAGCCAAAGGCAAGATTACTATGTGCCAGACATATTCAAGGTTTAATTTTGAACTAGCTAGTGTGAGCACCGAGAGCAGCACAGAAACAGAAGCTTGGGCTTCAGCCACTGACTATCTGTACAGGCTCTGGATAAGGCTGTGTGCCATGAAGTTTCTCTTTTCTGAATCTGCTTTTTTGGCAGCTCTGGTCAGTGAAATTTTCAGTTATCAGTTTCGTGTGCTCTAAATGACTGATTGCTTGAAATTTTTTAGCCACCCCCCAAAAGGTTTGTTAGAAGAAAAAGTTCAGGACACAACTGTTTGGTCTTTAGAAAATTATAATCCACCCATGCAACAGTGATCTACAACAGCACATTTTATAAATAGTGGCTAAGAGCAAAAACACCATCAGTTTGAACCTGTGGGTGCCATCTGTGTCAGTGCCAGTTCCTGCTAATTAGCTGAACTGCAGGGATTTGCATTGGCTCCTCGCCCTCTCGTTCTTTCGGATGCAAAACTTGCAACAGGATGGGTATGTGAAGGGAATTTCTGACTGAGAATTCTGCCTTTGTACAGACAGTATCTACACTCGTCTGTGTTGTTAGAAAAGGCTCACCTCACCTCTCCTGTACCCCACAGCACTAGTAGCCTGCTTCATTTCCCTGTAGAGCAATTAGTAGTCCCCGACATCAGTGAGCCAACCCACGGCACGTCCCAGCTCCAAGGGGCTGAGATAAAGGGTGTCCTCAGCTCTCCTTGACTGCAGGTCACTTGATGGGATTCTCTGTTTTCTAGATTCAGCTCTGATATCAGTAGTTTCTGTCTTGTTTCTTACCTTTCTGCTAACGTCAGTGTGCAGAAGATAATTTTTAGAAGTAGCTAGGCTTGCAGCAGAAGCACCGGAGTGAGTCCTGGAGAGACCGCTTCACGGCTCTGGAGCTGGCACCGCAAGGACGCACCCAGAGGTTCCTTTCTCTCTGCCTGAAAAGGAACTCATACTGTCTCATATTTTTGGATCACAGGTCCTCTGGTTGTTTTTGCTGGAATTAAAGATCTGAAACTTATGAAGACAACACAGTCTGGATTTGAAGGCTTCTATAAGAATGAACACACCACACTTCCCGAAAGGAACGACCGGATTTTATGCGGAGAGCTATTCTGCAAATGGTCATACGGCGAATGCAGGGATTTTGACTTTGACTGCATATGGTATATGTCAAATCAAATAACATTTATTAGCTAACCGATGATCCCAAACTCCCGGTAGGCAATATGGCAGGTGTAAGGACCAGATCTGCAGGTGCTGTGCACCAGCCCCTCCCACGGACCTCAGCGGCAGCACTACACACTTGCTACGAGGGGCCTCGGGGGCTGCTGCACTCTCAGATGGTGCATCAGTGGCCGGTATTTAAATGGACAGTTCAGTCGTCAGTACAGAACACTTTAGGAGAACAAACTAACAGCACTTTTAGCAGAATACCTACCTGTGAATTATAGAGCTGGGGGGGGCTGGGAATTTGGAAGTGACAGGGCAAAGAAACCCTTCTTCCATGAAATCCCATGTGTTATGTATTTGTTAGAAAACACAGAGAAAATAAAATTTTAAAAAACCCACCACAGTAAAACATTATGGATCTAGACAGAGAAAGCTGATAGAAGGTTTTATAAGAACTTGTGTTACCTCTAGGAACAAAATCCGTGAATGTATCCTCGAAGCCTTTTCTGGGCCACCCGACTGTGGGGAGTATTCACGCTCTTACCAGAAGACTGTCAACAGTATCCAGATGCTTGTTCTTTCCAAAGTGTCACAGGTATCTTCTTTCCTCCTGTTGAGGTTTTACTTAAACAATAATGTGTGTTAATCAGACCACTGAGAAGACCAAAATGAGCCTATTATTTCCTCTGACAGTTCTAAGTCAGCCTGGAAATGGTTTGGTGGTACCGGTAGATGATCTGAAAAAAATATCAACACACTGAGAAGTTCATGTGCTGCTCCTCAGCTGTGAACATAATGGGGGACAGTACCACTCAGAGCTTGGCAGGACATGAGTAAAAGTGAAAGAGGTGCTACAACACTGTCTACATGTTCTGTAGATTGCATTTTATCAACTGTACATATGGGGTGGTTGAGGGGGCTGCACTGCTTTTCTGTACAGTGAGTGAAAAGCCTGCCGGGCTGTTGGCTGAGAAGGTGCCCTAATTCATTGTCTCATCCGTTTTCATGGTTTCAGGTACAGGTCATAGAAGCCATCTTGAACAACACTTTTTATAATGTCGTAGACATGAAGAATCTAGGCTTGACCAATGACAAAGAAGTAAGTAAATGCTCCAAAGACAACTTGCCTGCATGTTTAGAAATGCTCAGCCTTAAAGCAGAGCAGCAGTTCTGCATAAATCAGAATTAAAGGGAGCAAACTTTCTCCCCCAGCCCCAGTGAAAGCTGCCCCTTACCTCTAAAAAGAGATTTACACTGATTACAGAAGGAGGATAATCGCCTTCCTCTGTTGTTGATAAAAGCTACAGCAGCACGGTGGAACACTTTGGAGATCAAAGGGATCTGTAACAGAGACTACCTCTGAAAAATCATTCCTGTTTTCTCCACTGAATTTGACTTTTAGTGATAATGTCAACCTGTGCGGTTTTAACCAAGCAGAATGTGTCATGGCATCCTTTCCCATAGCCAGGTAGTGTGGAAAGCTAGCCCACTATGGCTCTTCTCTCTGCTCCGCCAGCAACAGCACTGAGGCCAGGGAGTACCCTTGGTGCAGCGGGGTCACAAGTAGGTTAGCCAGGCCATAGGCTAACTCGAGGTGATGGAAGGCCAGCACGCGCAGGGAGCAGTGAAGGGATGTTTCTGTAGCCATCAGGAGCCAAAGCAGATTGGTCCAACACTGGACGAGGTATAAGCTTGGGATCAGGCAGAGGATGAGAGATGCGGGGGATAAGATAAATTTGCTCCTCCCTCCACAGCTGCTCTAGCTGACAGCCAAGTCCAGCTGAAAGTCAGATATGTTATCCCCACATGACAGAGAGAAACTGGGTTATTCTATGTTGCATCAATGGTCTATAGTCTCTTTATGCTCTAGTCTCCCTCCCTAAGTCTTGTGATTCTGCTGCCATCCTACCCTTGCCCTTTTTCAGATGGACACCATAGATCCACTTTCGCTTGAGAAAACAGCGAAATCTACCATTGATATTCGTAAGGGAGGGGAAGGGAAGGGCCTGGGCGCGATTTTGAGAGGAGGTGAACAGCTGCAGTTTCTGCTGCGACGGCACCGGTACATCCCTGTCTCTGAAATGACCTCTGTGTTTGTGCTCGTCCCCCTCAGGTTCTGGTTCCAGTGGAAGCTCCCTATGGCTCCTGCGCTTGCACACTCGGCAGGAAGAAGTTCTTAGAAGCACAAGGCCACATGCAGAAAGATGAGAGGCAAAGTCAGTTTGGACTGACAACTGCCCAGGGCAATTAAACGTCTTGGCTACACTCACACCTTCCTGATAAACTTACAGTACGGCTTTCCTATCAACGTATACTCCTTGCTGGCCTCTTCCATTGCTGACTACTTTCCCTCTATGAACTCCTGAGGTTGGGGTTTCTGAAGGACCCTCAGGAATTCAGAAATCAAAGTCTGCCCCTGAATCCCAGTGTGATTTGCAGATTGAAATTCCCTATGCTCTTTTGAAAATTCCAGCTGGAAACATTATGGTAAATTAATTTTTAAACGAGTTATTCCCAGACCTCTTAATGAAACAATGAATTTGATAGTGTCTGTAACACACTTTTGATAGGTAAAATCAGCAACTCTGTATATTCTATTAACGTTCCTTCAGTAAAATGAATATACAGGCATGAGACCAGATGTTTCATTGATGTAACCTGTCATGACCACTGATCTACAGAGCTGAGGTTCTGACCCAGTAACTGAACAGGGAATCAGTCAGACACCGATTTCTTTGTGAAGGAAATGAAAAAAGAAAAAAAAAAAGTATCTATTCTATCTCCTTTGCGGTGTGAATAGTTACAGCTGTTGACTAATTCCTCTACATGTACCCTGACTGCATGGCTGCCGCTGCTACTCATCAGACTATACAGTTACTATATAATTACTTTTATATTAACCACTGAGGTGTTTGAGGTTTTGGGCTATCTCTGTAAGTTTAATTAAATAGTTTTCTTTAGTCTAATAATCTCATCATGACTTCTGAGCAGGCAGGAGTCAACCTAAGTAACCCTATTACTTTCGGGAGGGGCAGGGAAAGCTAGACAGCCAGACAATGCGTATCTTACTTCAGTTACCCCAGGTGATAGCTTTGAACACAGAGATAAAACCATACAGCCAACAATTCTCGTCTCGCAAACTGCGGCTGCCACATTTGCAACAGAAATCCTGCTCAACTTCTGACAACTTCTAACCGCTGCTCTCATTTTCTCCGGGTGTCATGTTCACAGACTCCACGTGACAGCATTCCTCTGGGTACAATCATTAAATTCATAGGCACCAAAAATGAGGAACATGTCCTGCACCGGGTGACATTTTGAAGTGTTTTGCAAGATAGGAACTTGCCTTGGTGAGCAGGACATAAGAGATGCAAAGGGAAGACACTTGTTCACAAGCCTGACAAATCTCCTGAAAAACAAGAGGACAAATAACACCACAGAGTTAATCTGTTCCAGATATGCTGTTCTCTGGCCACTAGCCAATTCTGAAAGTTTTATTTACAGCACTTTTAGCTTTTGCTGGGGACATTCTTTCTCACCTTGTTAGATTGTGTTGTGTTGTACTTGTGGGCTTTTGTCTTGCTATTTCTGCTATTTTTAGGTGCTTGTAATTTATTAATGTATCTTTTAAGGGCAAATAAAGAGCAACATCAAAAAACAAACTAGTATTTGACTGTTTACCAAATAAGAAATGAAACCATTTACTACTTCCACCTAAAGGCAAACATTGCAAGTAAACAAAATATGCTTTAGTTCAGCCAATTTTACCTCAAATTGCAACCAGTCTTGTTCCAAATGACAGTTCACTACCAATTGTTAAAAATAGATGAAAAAGGATCTTACAGAAGATTTCGATATTTACCTCTTTCTAAACAAGGCAGATCTGCACAACCCACTTCCCTTCTACCTTACGAGAAACGCACTGCGTTAGGCGGAAGGTTTCCTGGCGTTACTACTTGTGCTTCCTTTGTAGGCTTGTAAGCTAGTAGTGGACTAACCTTCACGGCAGAATGAGGACACAGAGCAGCAACCAGCTGTTTATTCAGACTCTCCCATGGCAACGAGCACACACGTACACTCATGCAATGAGGTTTCTATAAACCTCCACAGACATGCAGACATTCAGCAAGCCTTTAAACACATCTTGGCACAGCTCCATCCAGCGCTGCAAACCTGAGTCACTCATGCGGGCAGACTGCTTCTAAAGAAAGTTCTTAGGCAACTGGAAGAAGCCCAAATTTTCCACATGGCAATTAGATTCAGATAACAATGACATAAATCATTCTTGAAAATGGGACTTAGCCGGACTTACTTGTGCCTGAAACCTGACCACATTCCCACTGGCTTCATTAGACTCAGTCTCCACTATGGACTTGCATTATTTTAATTAAGAGATTTTTTTTTTTTTTCAGTTCCTGTCCTGAGGAGCTATTCAAGTTCCTTACTGTGTTTTACTCAGAGGCAGCTGTGATGCTTTGCTGATAAAATCACACTTGATGACAATGAGCAGCAGCTAGCAGATCATAAAATTGCTATTTGAAATACATCATTTTGCTGGTAACATGGACCTTGCTGGTCCTGGGCTATATCCCAGTAGTTTATAGGGCCTGGAGACTCCTACTAAGAAACAGCGTATTTCAAGTGCACAAACATCTTACTATCATTTTAGTGTCCGATTCTTTCGCATCCTGCTTCTGTTCCATTCTGATAGCTGCCCAGCACAGTCCGACTGCAATCCTCCTCAGCTGCTTATCACGCTCCATGGGCAACCAACATCACACAGATAAAGTGCACTAGCTAAGCTCATTAGCCAATATCTAAAACAGAGATGAAATGCCACCTTCAGGGTCAGTACAAGTGATCTGTCTTCACTGTCTGTATTATTATATATATATATTCATCCTACCTGCTTTCCAACACACACTTAAGCCTGTCAGTTTTTATTAATTATTACAGCTATTTTTTTCCTTCTTTAAAGTTGTCTTTTTTTTTTTTTTTAAATCTTGCTTTTACCATGAGTACAGAACCCTGACACTAACTTGAAATGAGCTGACTTAAAGTGACAAGAAAAGTGACTGGCTAGAAATCTCAATATAAATACTTCTGAAGTTAGAATCCCGTTATTTGTGTACATAAAACAGCCAACCATCTTCTTCCTGGAAAGCACACAGGTATATCTAGAAAGGAAACCTATTAAGTGTCTCCAGTTATAGGATCAAAAATGTCAACTCACATCTCAGCTGTAATTAGGATATAAACTGTTTTGTGATTCTGGGATTGAACCTTACCATTCATAGCAGGCCGAGAAAGAAATGACACACACGTGTACGTGAGTGCATGCACACACACCTGGTCCCATATGTATACACAAATATATAAAAAAATATATGTATAAATGACACTTACCAGATCAGCTGGTGCATGACTGATCTATGGCAATCAACTAACAAACAACATGAGCTGGGGTTAGTTGTTATATAGTTTTATCACAGACTTGCAAACTCTCAGCTGCATTGAGTTGAAGTCTGCCATGTTCACGTCAAGATCCAGCCCAAGCTACATGCCAGGAGAGCAGTTCACCTCTGCCAGGCTCACAAAACAAAGCAGTGGGGAGAACCAGGAAAGGGGCACACGTGGCACTGCTGCCCGCCAGAGACAGCTGGTGTAGTTCAGGGACCCGGTGAGAAGCAAAGCCCATCAGCCAGTCCTGCCGGCTAGTGCAGCAGGTCAGGTATCGCTGCGAGTAAATGCTTGCCTGTGGGGACAGGCGTTTGTAGCCCAGGTCCTGATGAATGGAGGTGCACAGTGGGGGAGCCTGGAATGGGAACGTAGGGTAACAGAGGCAAGAGATGCTAGAAGATAAGCAGGAAAAATGGGGGGAGGAAAGAGGAGGGAGAAATACAGTGGTAGTAAAAAATATCAGACAAATCAAAGAAGGGAGAGAACAGAAAATAAAAACATCAGTGAGGACACGTAGCTCTCCTAGCTGGGTACCTCAGAGCTGAAAACACAAACCCAAAACAAGCAATATTGGAGGGACTCGGAACTAAAAAAAGGAGGACGTAGAGAAACCTTTGGTACAGAGGGCAACAAAACAGCAGAAAGCAGAGTGCCCGAGTACTGAGGGCGGCTTCTGCCACCTCTCAAGAGTGGCATCAGGCGTGAACTCCAACATTAACATCTACACCTGACTGGAAAAGACAAGAGCTCAGGTTTCAATGCCCTTGTACTCCTGCAATGTTTCCAAATCTTCTAGATTACGCATATTTCCAGGTAGAGAACCCAGGCAAACAGCCATGTGGCATTTATACAGAAGGGAGGAGGGAGTAGAGGAGGAGTATCCTTGCAAAACAGGGTTGCTTCACCCAGGCACACCCCCGCTTCCACACTTCTCTCTATGGTTTGGCCACCATCTGGGAAACAAACTCAGCTACAAGTTCCTTACTCTTTACTTCCTTTCTCCTGCTGCAATCCACCAGTACAAGACAAAGCAATGTTACTTTTGAATCAGAGATCAGTGCAAATGATGAGCCTTCCCTCCCTTTTTTGGTACGATTTAGCTGCTACAAAGTCAGCGGCATCCTCAACATAGCAAGTACTGCAGGCTGTTTGTAGAGGGGCAGCTGGATTATAGCAATCACCTGAAAAGGGGAAGAAAACACCTTCAGATGAGTGAGAGCTTGCCAACGCCAAGACATTTGTTGTTGTCTTATTGGTAGATCAGCTGATGATACAGCAGTTATAACTGCTAAGTGTTCCTTTAACAAAGATGCTCATGAGGGCAGCGTATAAATACAACAGTGGTCTCCAGTACTCACCAGCAGCCTTCAGTAGCAACGAAACTCTCACGTGGAGACCAAGGGCCACTTACAGTCTTCATGGTGCTCCCCTTGGGCTCTCCAGGTGTTTGAGAGAGACAAACTGCATCCCCCAAATCTACAGCATCTACCAGCTAATGTTATTCTGGGACTAAGTGGAATACACATCTGGGATCCAGAGGAACATCACCAAATCAAACAATTCCATAATTATAGGGGCTAACATGTTAAAAAGAACACAGCCTTTCCCAACAGGAATGAAGGCTACTTATTAAATCAGTCTGCCCATCAGTCCAACAGAGAATGCCCTTGAAGGCTGCCGGTGGCCTCATGATGGCCACTGCCCTCTGCACCTCCCTCAAGGGAAGCTGCCATCAAAACTGAGCAACACAGAGGTGAAAGTGTCTGGAGGCCTTTGGTGTGATGGAACGGGACATGGGTGGGCTCTCCTGGCTGACATCCTCAAGCACCAAGTCCTCTTGTTCTGTTAGATGACGCAGAAGCCAATTCATTGCCTGTGTAAATTGTCCCTGAAGTGAGGGAGTAGCACAGATGCTCTCTGTACAGCTCCATTCATCCTGCTGCCTCCTGAGCCAGTGGTGGTTGCACTGTTCACACGCACACTGACAATCAATTAATTTCCCACATGACTTTTGGGCCAAAACCCGTTCCTGTAAGGGAAGGAACTGCTCTTCTGACTTGGAAGTAAAGAAGCAGAATGGAGACAAAGTGAGGTGATGTTTTTCTGGTCCTGCTCAGACTCAGCCTTCAAATTTTAGTCAATATTGCCGTTTAAAAACTGAGACCTTAATTTGCAGCTTCCCCCAGACCCACAGAAAGTTAAGTCGCTCTGCTTTTCAAATAACTGTGATTGTAACTTAAACGTGACAATGGAAACAGAGGTGTTAAAGATTAATTTGCCAATTAGATGCTGATTTTTAAAGAGGGAGGGGTAAAGGACTTGGTAGAATTTGAACATCTTGAAAAAAGCAGTGAAAGGAGAGTTCATTTAGCACTGACAGCGAGTGCCTAATGCGACATTTGCGTGGGCCATTTCTAACCAGAAGTGATGCATGGGTGGCTACTCCCTTCGCTACAGCTGCCAAGGCTTGTCCTGTAATTATAAGAGCAGAGAATTTCCTACAAATTTATAGAGTGCAGCACATTAGAGCAAACTGTTTTAAAGGGAATAACAGCACACAGGGATGGGAGATACCAGCAAGCAGACAGAAGTTTCCTCTGGGTTGAGAAAGCAACCTTGGTGGACAGGCACAGCCCCAGCCTTCGTGCTTTGCTGACAGTTGCTTTATATGTGTTTTATGTGTGGTACCTGGGCCTGTATTTGGATGTAAACATGCTACGCATTGTGTATACACAGCTTGAGAGGAGAGGGAATATCAGAGCTGATGAACAATATCAATATATTTCACAGCCATCATATCAAAAAAGGAATACTGTAATGCTTTCAAATAATTTTTAAAAGCACTAGGAAAGATTCTGATAGATGTGCACTAGTGGTGTTATGAAAAGGGCAAGAGGAGGGAGACGGAACAGGAAGATCCTGGCTGCAGCGCATCTCTCTCCTTTTGCGGGCAAAAGCAAGGAGCCGCACTGCAAGGAGAGGGTTGGCACTCTCGCACCCACTGTCAGCTGAGCAGCCTAACCACCACCCAAAGCACAGGGAGGGCTTTTAAGGAAGAGGCACTCTCCTAGCTGCAGGGCATGAAGGGCATGTGGTAAACGGGATTCCTGCATAGCTCTGCAACTCTCAGAGCTGCAGAGCTGACAGGGTATCCAGTAATGCCCATCAGTCGCTTCCTCATCTCACAGCAGCTGTGTTTTCTGCAAGAGGAATGGTAGCTAAAAATAATCTGGCTTTGACTTCCTCTTTCAAACCCTCAGTCTCTTTTAAAAAGATTTTTTTGTTCTCCCAGAAACAGCAAGGAGAATGTAACAGACAAAAACCAGAATGGTCACCTGCACAAAGAGAACAGCAGCATTAGAAAGCTTAGAGAACAGTAGGAAACTACAATAAAGATCAGAGACAACAAAAGAAATTGTTAACAGTTCCGAGTAACATCCTCCAAATTCTCTTTCACGCTTGCAGAGAGCTTTCTGTTAGGCCTCTACTTGTATGACCCAGTTAGCAGTGCTGATCAAAGGGGGAATACAATCTGGATGTTTCTGAATGCAATTCATTTGCTCATTAAAACATGTTAAAAGAAAGCACGGTGCTCAGTAATCACCAAATGAGCTCTCACGGCTGTACAGCAGAGATTTTTATGCCCTGATGGAATAAATGTTTTACTTTAAATTCTGTGTCATCCATAGATCTACAAAATGTGTCAATCCCACACCAAACATGCAAATAGAGAGAAAGAGAATATTCAATTCATCCTTCAGTAATATAGCACTATGTATTCTACTCCAACAATAATTCTACAAATACAGTGCTGGCAGGCATCCTCAGACTGCTACAGGCAGCTGCTTCACATAATCCTTTTCATAAACCTACCTACTTCTATATTAAAATATTTTGGAGTTTCATGTATAATTTTTCAATTGCAGCCTGTAATTAACCTGATACAGAGTGTACCTGAAAACTCTCCAAGGCAGGGGTGATGCTCTCTATTTGAACCTAGTCTTCCAGAAGATCCCTGCTCCCAGTAAGTATCTCTGGACACTACCAAACTATAAATAAAACCATAAGTAGAATTCAGACTGTGACTTACAAACCTGCTGCTAACAGACTGATACCTGAAGTGAGCACAGCACAAGGGACAGAAAGAGAAATGGTGAATACATCCCTGTCTCCTATCAAGTGTCTCAAATTCCAAACAAATACGCTGCACAATGTAAAGGTCGGAAGTATGCAAGAAAGCATGCTGCTACGTAGTTTATGTATTATGCCATACACCAGTGTATGGCATAAAGCTATTAATGTGGCTTTATGCCCTCTCAAATCTCAACACCAGAAACCATAAGCAACTCTCCTAGCACTGTAGCATCAACAGCCACCTTGCACTTGGCCAAGTCAGAAGTGAGGGCAGGTCTACCACCTAGGCAGGAGACTACAGGAACTTCCTCCTTTTGCTGAATCCTGTCCCCCACCTTCGCAGAGAGCACCATTCTCTCTTACCTTCTCCCTTCTCAGCTGCACCCCCTCACCATTTCCTCCCACACGATTTCCACTTCCACCACACTCTCTACTTACTTCCTACTTCCCAGTTCCTTTGCTCAGCCTCACTGGTGCAACCCCACATCCCAGTTTCAGGGCTCATCACAAAGCTCTCTGGGCCAGTGAGCCCAGTGCTTAGCACCACCTGTGGGCGATCTCCCAGGCGTTCTGGGGTAAATGTCCCTGCTGTACCAGGGCCAGCACAGCGCATCTGCACCACCAACAGCTCTAGAAAGGCACAAGAGAAGTGCAGACGTTACTGGTGAACTGTGACCAGGGCTCTTCCTTCAGCAGTATACAACACTAGATCAGAAAAAGCAAAAATAATGAAATCTTTAAATGTCTTGGTAGGTGGTATTAAAAGTAATCACAAGAACATAGAATATTAAGTAGGTTTTGGTACCTTTTTAATGGGAAAATGGAAAAAAACCAGGAGCTCCAATATACCACAACAAAGAAATAGAGAAAGTAAAGTATCTGTAAAGTAAACTGAATGCAACATAAGCAATGCTTTATTGGGATATAGCAGGCAACCTATCAAATAGGGAACTGGTACAAACAGATTGAACAAGACTCTCTTTTAACAGAGATCTATGGTGATGAGACAGCTTCTTTCAGTTTTTAAAACAAGTATTCAAACCTCTAAGTAAAGCATTTAAAAAAAAAAAAAATCAACCATTACAACACCAATGACAGACAATATTAAAAATGTGCAGAATTTTACCCCTTTTACAAATTTCTGCATAATGTTAGAAAACAAGTTATCATAAATTAAAAAAAGGAATAAAATGAAGCTTTTTTGTTTTGCAAAGCAACACAAACTTTTAAAAACCAACTGTACTTTACATAGAACTACTATTAAAAACAGGTGAAAACAAGCTGAAAATTTAAAGGACGGCAAAAAATACACAACCCAGTTTCACCTGTCAGCAACACCTTCTACTATCGAAGGGGTTATGTTGTATGTACAGTTTTAAACATTGCAGCATACCACAAGTAAACCTTAATAAGGTCAAAATAGGACCCTCTGCAAAAAAGGGTGAGTTGGCAAGTGTCAGTCCCATCCTAAAATTATTAGTAATAATTTTACTAGGTCTTTAGTGTAAACCAAAACCTACTTTAATTGGTTTCTCTCTCCCAAAGATGCATGTAAACTTTATTTGGGGTTGGTTGGGGTTTTTTTGGTTTTTTAATTCATGAGATCAAGAACATGTCTGGCTCAAAAATTAGAATGACAAACCTCCCTTTTGTTCTGGATACTGTGATGTAGCTATCTCAACACGCTCATTGACAATTCCTAAAAAGAGAAAATCATTATGTACTATGTAAAAAATACACACCACCTCTCTCAGTTCAGACTCAGTATATAGTATATTGCCAACTCTATCCAATAGGATATATATTGTAATTTGGTTTAAATTCTTAATAGATATAGTCTCTCTTTACAAAGTTCCATCACATGAAACCAAATTGCTTATCTATTGTTTGAGGCACAACATGACCCCAATTGGACAATTCGCTATAAAGAGTTGTTCTTTAGATGTTGTGTCTGTAGAGGTTTTACGTGATATTCATAGATTTTCAGCGCAGGCCCCAGTTTTAATGAAAGTCCAGTCAGTACATCATTTCTTGTCATCAACAGTAATGATTTGCCATCAATTTCCTATAAGAAGAATTAAAGAGTTGATAAAGACAAATGTACAAATCTAACAGATAAGAACAGTCATGCATCAAATGGAAGACTACTACAGAGGATCAATAAGAAGAGAAATAGCAGCTTGTTTTTTCCTGGAACTATGTTCATAGTTGCTAAATTCTGCTGTCTGCTTTTCAAGTGCTCACCTGTGCTGACTAAGGCATAAATACTATTTAGTAAGCACAAAACCCAAATGAGCCTAATTTCAAAATTCCCTCCTTGTAAATCTGTTTCAAATTAATAGGTGCATGTGCAGATTGCCTAATTATCAGCCATTAAGGGAAGGAAACTCTTAAGAAGGTGGCTTATGAAGTGCATTTCAGAAGAATTGCCATTGACAGTGATATGCAAGTTTGGACTAGTCAGTATCTGCTAATAACTTCAGGTGCCTTCTTTAAGAGGCCAAACTTCCCATGGGTCCTGTGGAGGGGGGGAAAAAAGAAAAAAAAAAAAAAAAAGACTCTTGCAATCAGAAATTATAGAAGGGCCCAACTGTGGAGCTCAACACTCTGAGGGAACTTCTCATCCTCCACTTAGGACGGAAGAGGCTAAAAGCAGCAGCTTCCCAGCTTAGGTCTCAACAACTCATACTTGTTCCTGCTTAAAATTCACACTTTTAAATCACAGATATGTTTGTTGTTGTTTTGGTTTTTTTCCTCTCAAACCTTGGCTTTCTGACCTATTTAGATTAGAAATCCTGTAGGCTTTGGGATTTTTACCACCTCAAAACCTTGTTGTATGTTTGAAAACTACCTGTAAATGACTTTTCAAAGGTCAAAGTGGAAGAGAGAGAATCCACGTTTCTCAATTCAGACATAGGACCATCCTTTTCTTTACACATTCCTACAGTACAATCACACTACACTGCTCAGGAAACAGGAGCTACAGCTACACAACAATGCATTGACTGGTGCCTCACAACACAGCCAGACCTCCCAAGGTAGTCATAACCAGAAGAAATATATAGCCTTATGGCATTCTCCTGCACCGGACTTCACTCTGCTGTTACATTCTTTTTCACTTTTAATAAAAACCCCACTATTAAATGTTGAATTTGTTATCAATAGACAACAACCATTTCAAATGCTTGCATATGTTGTTGTTGTTCATGATAATATATTGCCAAAATTTTGTATTTTTATAAATATTGTAAACATCACACATCGATTTATCCCACTGCAGCGACTTCCTTAGAAATATTGAATGTTGTCTCGGAAATGTAAGAGATCCTGTCCTTGATTACAACTTAACATGAAGAGGAAGACTTTAATATTAGAATTCAGCATGAATTTGTCCAGACTGATCTCCCTTATGATTTAATAAAGTTTACACATACAAAATACATGGACAAACCACAACATAGTCAAAGATCAGCTGAAAGTGGAATTTCTTTAAAATTCCCCAAGAGTAATGACTGATAATCTGTCAGAGGAGTGCAGTATAACAGTATTTCTAAAAGAAAAAAGTTTCCAATAACTTTTACCCAATTATAGCAGGAACCTCGTTCCAATTACTGTTGAGAACGCTAA
The DNA here is from genome assembly GCF_964289735.1 of Phaethon aethereus. NCBI lineage: Eukaryota > Metazoa > Chordata > Aves > Phaethontiformes > Phaethontidae > Phaethon > Phaethon aethereus. The sequence goes on from NC_138584.1 coordinate 19,659,244, forward strand.
TGGTTAAAACCAGTTTCTATCCTCTCTTTTCCGTTCGTCACAATTCTTTCTGTGGGAATTTTGACACCAGTGAGTATTTTGCGCATTGCTATGACTGATCTGAAGCTGCCTTTTCTGCTGCTGTTCAATGATGCTATGGAGGAAAAACAGCCTCCAGCTTGGTAGGATCCAAATGAAGTAAATCCAGTACCTGGAACAGGCGAAACTCCAAGAATAGGAAAAAAACCATCTATTCCTTTCCCTTCTTCTTTCACAGGGTTCCCCGTGGATTCTAGAAATGTTGGTAACTACTAAGGCTTTCATTGAATAGAAAACTGATTCTCTAAACATATCCGGAGAGAAATGAGTGATTATGTATACAGAATTCAAGTGTTTTATATCTTTGTATGTATTGTACGCTTTACTTCTTCCACTTCTTTTTATTTTTCCACTTAAACCTGCTTCTGTAGATTTGTCATAGTCATTCCGGTTTTTGGCACCAGGTAGGATTTTGTATGCTTTGGTGACTTCTCTGAATTTCTTCTCGGCTACTTCTCTATTTTCTGGGTTTTTTTTCAGGATGCAACTTCAATGTCTTTGTGTCATTTGCAGAGGCAACCCTCTACACAACTAGAGCTAACAGCAGTTCCCCACTGTGCCAGGATGACCTCAATAGCAATAGCATATTGTCTTCAACAAATAACCAAAGGACCAGTTAAGCTTCAAGTCCGCCCAGAACTCTTTCTGCTCTTTCTCCAAGTGACTGAGAACTGCAAGGTTTTATAGTACAGCTAACTTGAAAGCATGGCAGTCAGCATGCTCACACGCTCCTCCATGCCGTGGCTCTGCTAGAAAGCAGCAATGGACACAGGCTAGCATCAAACTGCTATTTCTCTTCTGGTAACGCATTGCAGTGAGGCCTGCAAACTACCATTGGGTTACTTGGGCTTATGTGGCTATTGCAATACTAATGGTTAAGAAGTCACATGGGCAACAACGAAGGTCAGGCATAACACTAGCATGTCTCGAGACACGGCAAACAGCTTCAGTCTTTGAGTGAGCCACAGCCCTCTGTGCTCCCAGGGCTCCTAGTGAAAGATCAGCCACGTACTGGCAGGCAGCAGTTCTTTGAAGATGTTCACACCCTCATCCGGCATCTGGTCTGCCTCTCTCTTTAGTTACCCTGTGCCCCCAACTCTTGGCTTGTCTGATTTGCTTGCTGAAGTTACGTATTTTTTGTTATTGGGCAACATCTTTCAGTTGAATCTGTTTTCATCAGTGAGCTTTTTTGACTTGCTGACATCAGTGGAAGTCCAAGTAGGAATAATGCATAATCATCATACAATCATCATGTCTTACCAGCACTTATAGTACAGTTTTAACAGAACATTCTGCAGTCCTTAAAATGTCTTCTCATTCTCCTTAAAATGTTGCACAAAAAATTCAGGTCTTCAAAATTCTTTGAGTTACTTGTTCTGGGTGAGTCCAGATATATTCAGATTCATCAAAAGAACATGTGGACTTAAGTTACCATTGTATAAAAGCTGAATGTAATAACAGATCTCATGATTACACTCTGGTCTACAGATGTTTTGTAAGGAAGCCATTGTGCTACCCCTACTGAAGCAGTTCAGTGGAAAACCATTTCCTAGTGTTGTAGGTGAAACACAATACTTTACCATCTACAACCTCATTCCCCTTCCAGTACATACTCAGGGCAGTAGCAAACCACATGAATTCAGGTTTCTGGGGTCCAGGCAAGCTACAGTACAAATGGCAGAGAAAAATGGAGGCGGCCAAACCATCAGCTGCATGCCTGGTGACTCTACAGACAGAGGACGGCTAAGGGTTCAAAGCCAACCTGACTGCACTGCCATACCTGGAAGGCCTGGGAGATCCTGATAACAAATACTGTAAGTACACAGAGTTAAAGTTAGTGGCTAGTAAACTGTGTAGAGGAAACAGACCACCACAACTGATAAGAGGTCAGGGACAGGATTGTTCCTGGGGCTGTTCCTGGTGCAGACAGGGAATGGGCTAGCGGAGCTGGCATGGACACTTGCTGCTCCTCAGGGAGTGGAGGGGGAAAGACGTGGCAGTGACTTCTGCCGCCGAGTGCCTGTCCCCATCTCCTGGCCACAGCCTGGTGGCAGCTGTCAGACTCTCTCTCCAAGGCTTTGGCATAAAGTGAAGCTGGCAGCCACATTTCTGCCCATGGCTATCCTAGCAAAGCCCTGGCAACACATTGCTAAAAAGCAGCTTACTTCAGCTATCCTCCTGAAGCCACTTGCCCTCACTGCAGAATACTAATAAAAGCTTTACACTCTACTTCTATGGTGCTTTCCATCAGGCTGTTGCAAATTGCTTTGCCAAAACTCATGAGTTAGCCTCACCTTGCTGCCGCAAGATCAGTAGTAATTACTGCAGTATTATTGACAAGCCAGCTGAGGTGCAGAGAGGTTAAGATATTTGATGAAAGTCAGAGGTATCTGTCAGTATACGGAAAAAAACCCAGAGGGCGCAATTACTTTGCCTGCGTGTTTTTTTCAGCCACATTTCCAGGGCTGTTGAGGAGACATGGATGCTGGTGCTAAGGAACGGATACACTTAAACAATTCTTTTTGCCTGTTTACCCATCTTCAAATTCTGAAAAATTAGTAGCAGCTGCAGAAAGAGCCTCTCTCTGCACCCTGCCAGAGCATTACCCAGCACCAGGCTTTTCACCCCTGAGAACAGAGAGATAAAGTTAGATACCCTGCTATGCTCATCAAGCTACAATCAGACGGGGTTTCACTACCCAAGTGCTGAAGGTCAGCAAGATTAACCTGACCAACAGTAAGGTTATTTCACATTAGGTGTACAGTTTCCCGGCAAAGCTGCCAATAACTTGCACTAGCTCAGTACCTTGGAAGGTCAAGCCATCTATTTTGATAACTAAATACAAGTGTTGGTAACTAATTTCCTGGTAGTCGCATGTGAACCTATAGACATATCAGGGAAGGTCCTGAACTGGCCATCTGGAGATGCAAGTTCCTCCTCTAGGGAACAGGTGGGCTGTAGGCCAGGTAATGCAACTTCCCTATCCCACCCCACTAATACACCTTACCCAGTGTGCTGACAGGCGAGTTACAAGGGGCCACATGACTGTTAAGCTCTTTGCTGATCAAAACTACCAAAAGAAGCCATCCATTAGCATGAGCAGGCACAAGGCCCAGACATGAAGACCCAATCTCTTTCTCGGTCCAAGCCCTACAAACATGCTGCTCCTGTGCCTAATTCTTCCCCCTTATTGCCAACTTGTCCTTTCTCTGTTCCCTTGCACTGCCAAGTTCAGTGCCACACAGTAGCCCCTTTTCAGCCTAGGTCTTCAAAAGCAACTTGCTTCTTAGGAGCCCCAGGTTTAATAAATACGCATGAGTGTATTTGCACAATACGCTAAGGAAGAAGGGAATTAACATTCACATTTTAAATAACAAGATAGCGAAACTGAGTGGGTTGTACAGGGAGACTGAGTCCAAGCCAGAAAATCTGTTTACATTCCTCACCTTTCAGATGACTGTTTTAAATAAACTCCAACCCATTATCTACATCTTATAGAACAACATTATTACTCAAAGTTCATAGTCCCATGGATTTTAACCCAGTAACAGACTCAAATCCCCCCATTAATGTGGGATTTTTCACTCCCATTTAATAGTATATAACCAGGTCTATGGCAAAAACGTGCAATGGTGGCAGTCAAAAAGTGTTTCCTAACAGATTTACCTGTTCTTGAAAAGCATTGGCTTGTTCTTCAAATCCAGCTGTTCTGAAATAATTCACAACATCGATAACAGCCCAGTCAGCAGGATCTGGAGGTCTCCCATTCTCTACTGAACTGCAAAGTGCAAATCCAGACAAGTAATCACTAAAAGTGTGCAGAGCGTCTGCATACATACATCCCCTCCTTCCTTGTTCCTCCAGGAAAAGTACCCTTTGACACACCTCCCCCTGCCCCGATACAGAACTGTCACTCCTGTTCTCTTCCATTTCAAAGAGCGGATGCTGGGGACAACTGAGGTACCGCTCCCTTCAGAAAAGAAGAAAGTATATGAATGTTCACATCAGCCAAAGGCAATCAGAATCTTCTCCTGCACGTGTGCTGCCTCTGCAGTTCGAGAACAAAGCCTACCATGACTGAGGTACCAAATCCGTGTCTTTCAAGACTGCAGCTTGTTTTCAGCTACCAAGTACTTATAGCGAATTGCAGTATGTGGATTATTCTTTTCCCAGATGAGACTATGCTTCCTTGTAACATGGGTAGAAACTCTTGGAAACCATCTTTACCTTGTAAAACAAAACAAAAAACCAACAACAAAAAACAAAAAAAAGAGGCACCAATGATTGCACTAATTGCTCAATATAGAAAATTTCCCAAAATAATTTTTGCACTCATCTTTGGACAAATCTATGGACTTTTTAAATAGCTATGAATCTGAGAAAACACCTGTTAAAGACAATCAGAACGAATTCCTTCTGTGATTGACCTCAGGCAATTGCTTTCCACGGTAGTAAAAACAACCATTCACATTACTACCCTTATCCTACATTTCTTATCCTCAAACTGCCATCACCCTATCTCAGATAACCTTTGCGTATCTGCAAATTCTTGGTAAAAAGACACACAGTGAGCTTGACTGCCTTTCTTATAGTCATTTAGGAGCATGAAGAGAAAGACATCGAAAGAAAGGACTTCTTTAACATGTTTCTCCAACTACAAGTCCTGAAGTTCATGCCAGACATTTTCCACTGTTCTGCATGCATGCTTAACCATAATGCTAATGAAGAAATACTGAAAATGTACAGGCTGGGGCAGATGTCAGAACCCTGTCCATTTCAGGTCCTGAAGCTGAAAGGCAGGACTTTGACTTTCAACAGCACCAGGTGGAAAAGAAACACAGATTATACTCTCCTGACAGCATTTTTGCTCTCTCCCTCAATTTTTTCTTTTCCAACTGTCACCACCTCTGTCTTGCCTAGACTTGCATGTCTTTCAGCAAAATAACTAAGTGAATCAAGGGCTAACCATTTTTCCAACCAGCCATGAAGAGAAGCAAACAGAATCACATGCAAAGCCTCCCATCACTGTTTCTACAACACCCCAAATTCTACAACTAGCTGAGCCTTGGGAAGGAGGAGTTGTGAACACAATGATTTTTGCTTCTCCCCTAACTCTTGGAATGTACCTGTCAATATGGCAACAAAATTCTGTCCCCAGGCACTCGCACTGCAACCTCGATATCACACTGTATGCTGCACTTGGCCTTCTAAAAGTAGTTTCTTTCACTTATAACATAGAATATGCACGTATCAGAGCAATGAGCAAAGGGCTAGAGTTTCCTACTTTTACTCATCAAGTAATGACTGACTTCATGAATCGCTTCACTGATTGTGATTACACAGAAAGCCAACACTCAGCAAAACTGAAAATGAGACTATTTGGCCTTATCAGAGCTGCACTTTTTTTTTTTTAAATCAAAGAATTCCTTTCAATTAAGATTTTTGGTAAAGTGCTGATTCTGAGACATAAAAAGTAAAATGTGAAAAGCATCACACAAAACCTGCTTTTGTAAAAGCAGAATTTGAAGAATTATATTTAAATCTTTGCATTTTCTCTAAGACAACCACTTTCAATTACTTCCAATTAAAATTAAAAATAAACAAACAAGACCCCAACAACTCAGCATTTAAAAAAACCCACAAACCTAAAAGATACTGAATTTAATTCTTCCTAAACAGCAAATAAAAGAGTCAATCTGTAAAAATACCTCCTAACTGTATTTTGCTTACTTCCCAAAACACTTTAAATTCAAGCTAAATATAGTCCCGAACCCTCCTTCCCACAATTTTGTATTTCAGCCCAGGTGCGTCAGTTCTTCATGTAGCTCTTCTTTTACCAGTAGGGAACTACAGCTTGGTCCAGTCCTATCCCAGGCTCAACTGCAATGACTTCAGGGGCTCTACCTTAGTCATTAACTAATCACAGGAAATAACTGCAAGCTCCTGCCTCAAGGAATAGCATCATGCTGGACCTCAAGCAGAGCCAATTTCCACAGCTACAGCTGCAGAAGACTCAAAGGCATGTGGCAGACTGTTGGAGGCTGGCTGGATTTTAACCCATCTACCCATGCAGCTGCTCATTTGGCTTCTAGATTTTAACAGTCTCCTCCTTGCCCTGCTGTTGCCCATGGTTCTAGTCTTTAGACAAAAAAAGGGAATATACAACAGCCACGGCTTAGCCACACGCTGGTTTATGCCAGACATCCTGGATGCTGTAAAATCTTACAGGCATTTTAGGCTTTGTAGCGAGATACTAGATGCACTGATAACGAATAAACATTAGGCTTGTCTGCTTTTCACCACTGTCCCTGTGCCTTTATTGCCATCATGTGGCAGAAGCAGCAAGGCCTGAAAGGATATAGCTGTGAACAAACAGATTTTATCCAAGCTATTTATAACCACTTCAAGAAAGTGCCAAATACTTCCTTTGCAGATACGTGCGCATACAAACTGTATACATTCATTTAGAAACCACAGCTCCTGATCAGTTTAATTACAATCCCCATCAGTTTTAAAAAGCCACGCTGGCAACTAGCAGTTGAGCCTTTATCACCTAAGCCTCAGGGGAAGATGATTATGTGTAAACTGCCCTTGCTTTGACTGCCTGCCTTCTCATCCCACCATGGAGTCCTCACTGTAGAAGCAAGACTGCCAGCTGAAGGTGGCTTCTGAAGGACATACACGGCATAATCTGTTCATAGTCACTGAATAGGGAAATGCATTTTATGTTGGTGTGGTGTAACCAATGTCTCAAGTGAAGGGGCAGCATGCTGATTTTAATGGCCACCATCAGATCTTTTGATGCTATGTCATAGTCAGGTGCTTTATCATCATTCTGAAGTTACCATTATTATTGTTGTTGTTGTTATTATTATTATTTATATTACTCTAGTGCCTGGAAGCCTAAGCATTGTCATGTTTTCTTGGAAGTCTTGTGGAAAAGAGACCTGAAGGAGAAGAATGAGGTGCAGCTTTGCAGAAGTGTTGTATTTTGAGAGAACAGACTAAGAAGTCTCTCTGGTACCTTTCTTTGTGTTGTTTTTTGTTTTGGGTTTGGTTTTGGTTTTTTTATATAAATATGTATATATCTATCTCAGCACAGTTTCTATAACCCTAAAGCAGCAAGGCCCAGTTTTTCTACACAGAGCTTCACTCCTCATATCATAACTTCATTCAGAATTGCTAGTCCTAATCTAAAAATTGCTGACCTTTAAGGATACAGAAATGCCTCCAAAACACCTCCTACCTCTTAGCCTGCAGTCTACCACACTAAAGAAAATTGTAGAGCAGTGCACACCCCACCTCTGTCTTATTCCCACCCCAGGTCTGAAGTAAAAACCCAGCAGTTTAGGGCTTCTTCTCCAGCGAAGAGCTTAAAATATCTGTTCCAGAATAGAACTGACACCAAAGATATACGCTGCTGCTACTACTTCTCAGCTCTGGATGGCTGGGCAGTCAGCAGAGACGGGCCTGCATGTCTCTGCAAAAGACAGAGAGGAGACTTCCACACAGGACACTTCTCACCATCAGGTATTGGTTCTGCAAAAGCCACTAGCAGACCAGTGAGCAGAGGTAGAGTATTGGTTACGGTGCTACCACTTGCTTTAGTCTCTGGTTGAGAGGAGAAATCAGTGGAGACTTAAGTTACAAGCATCTACATCTCTCCACTGCTATACAGTCCTCCCACATATCACTTTTAACCAATTCAGTGCCAAAGACTCTTCTATTTCAAAGTTGAAATACAAAAAAAGTAATTAAGAACAAGTAAGGTTTGAAATGAGCAAAGATGGAGGTGCCCACCATTGCCAACCGCATTAAGTCAAAGGAAAACTACAATCAAAATCCATGTGCTGTTTACATAAACTGAACACTATGGATTCACTTACTTTTTGACATCCAGAGAGCCATTTTCCTTGTTTTCCATGTCAACAGTTAGCATGGGGAGGATAGAGGTTTCTTTTACTTCAGCAACTGATCAATAGGGGGGAAAAAAGCTGTGTTTAATTATTGGTAGTATGAAATGAGAAACATAATGTAACAGAAACAAGCATTCTACAGGGACACAACCATGTTTCCACCTGAGAGCCCAGGTGCTGTCAAAAGACTGCTTTCCTCAGAAGCCTGGCGAAGCTGGTAGTAGCTAATGAACTAGGAAAACTTGACCTGTGCTTCAAAAAGAAATATTTCATGCCTAAAAATCAAGGAAGGTAATGTTACATTTGATCTTTTCTGAAACTAATAAAATTCTGATCAAACTATATACTCATACACATAGAGACCGACCTACCACATATAGCTAGATATCAAGAGGACTTACTATGCTTTCCGTCACCCTGCTGTACAGAGGATCCAAATGGACGCGTGATCTTATCCCTAGCAAGGTTCTGAAATCCACAGCCTTGTTTTACAAATGGAGAACGTGGGATACAGATGAGCACAAAGCGACTTATACCCAACGCATACAGAAAGCTAGTAATCAGAGTTCCTAACCAAGTGCCAAACTCCCGAGGCCTAAATCAGTATCTTATCCATAAGACCATCCTTCCTGCACTAGCACAGCTTCTTCTATCGGTATGGTATACTGAACTCTGAAAAGGAAAGGAGCATACGAAGGACACGGCAGAAAATCCTGTTTGCTTCCCTCCTCACAGCGTGCTGGAGTACGTTCACCAGACAGCTTTTTCCACCACTCCATGGAACATGCAGAAATGACCCAAGCCTTTTCTTTCTGTTCTCAGGTAAGCCATTTCTATTTCAGAGAGCACCGAAGAACTGACCAAGGACTCAGGATGTTCTTGCTGTGGCATTAATGGATGCCAGTGAAATGTCACAGAGCTCTGGGAAGTACAGAATAGGGAAATCACACTCTTCAGCTAAAACTTTGCAAAAATACAGGACAGCAATTAATAACGCTGTTAAGGAAAAAAGAAAAAAAAAAAGAGACCCTTTATTATACAGCGAGCAGCATGAAAAGCACCGAGGAAACAGCGACAAACTAATCGGAAAGGTGCTCCTCCCTGCGCCGCTGACCCGCTCGCTCAACGCGCTCCCTCAAAATCACCCCTTGGTTCACCTGAGGCGGCTACAAAACGACACCCGCGCCGGCGCCCTGCGGCAGGTCCCCTCGCCCCGGCCGCGCAGCAGCCGCCGGGCTCGGGGCAGCGCACCTTCCGCGGCCTCGCGCAGCCACCCGGGCGCCGTGGGGGGGGGGGGGGCTCCCGGGACACCCCTCCCCGCCGGCGGGCGAAGAGGCGGCTCCGCCGGGACGGCGTGACACGCGTTCACCATTTTACACGCATCTCCGAAACCGCTCGCCAGGCAGCACTGCACCACGCTGTCATTTTTTTGGCCGGGGTGGGGTGGGGGGAAGCAAGACAGAAAAACCTACCTACGAGCAACTAAACCAAAGCATTGCTACAGGCTGCTCCGGAGCGGCGGAGCCCCCGGCTCCCGCCCCCCCGCCGGCAGCGGGGCGCGCTGAGGCGGCTCAGTTTGACACCGGGCGGCAGCCCCGCCTGGCTCCCGGCCCTCGTGACGCGGCCGCCACACACGGCCCGCACCAACCGCCGCCCGCGTCATGGCGGACGTTTTAAAGGCGCAGCGCTGCACCACCCCCCCCCCCCCGCCCTCCCCCCCAGCCGTCAGGGGGCCCGGGGCGCCGCGGGGTCCCTCCGCCTGCCGCCCGGCGCCAGCCCGCGTCCTCGTAAGAGCCCGCCCCGCGGGCGCTCGGGAGGGCGCCCCGGGAAGTTTGTCGGGCTGCGGGGAGCGGGACCGACTCTCTGCCGGCAGCGCTCACCTGCGGGGGGGCGGCGGCAGACCGAGAGGAGCGCTCAGTGTAAGATTCATGACCCGAGTTTCTTGGGAGCTCCTTGTAAACGTGTCTGCTCCTCTTACTACATGGGGTGCAGGCAGTAACGGGGGGCGGGGGGGAGGGAAGGGAATAAATCCGCAGGCATTTTTTGAAGGATGCAGTACCGAGACGAGGAAATTTTAGACAAGGTGGGAAACGGGAACAGCCAGATCTCGGAAAATCGATAAAGTTACATAAAATTCATTTCCCGAATGAGTTCGTCAGCTTGCATGAGGCTGGCAGCCACTGGGCTTTCCCTGGCACTGGAGCAGCGCAGAGGAGCGGCTAAGGGCAGCAGGACCTGCCGGCAGCGCCCTGCCCCGCCGGGGCCGGGAGGCGGTGGAGGCCCCGGCGCCGGGGACAGCTGCATCTCTTACTCCTGTATGCACCGCACGTTTCACAAGGAGACCCACAGATGCCCACGGGGCTTGCTGTACAGCGAGGTACAAGCGCCTGCAAACGACCGAGTCTGACCCACTGGCAATAAAACCTCGCCCGCAGAAACTAATACAATTGTTGGCAAGTTTCTCCAGCAACTGCACTTTTTTTTTATTACAATACTTTTTAATTTCTTCTTCCAAATTTCCCTTGATTCAGGATGTTTTCTAATGGTATAGAAGTGTTACATGGAGGATATGCTGCCAGTGTTAGGGAAATTAAGCAAGCAATGCCAACCAACCACCGTACCTTGCCTTCCCCACGCACGGGCTTTGCAGACTTTCCCAGCACCAGGGCTGCATCCCAACCCCAACTCAGATGCAGTGAGCTTCTGACCATCCTTAACAGTCCATGTTAGTACAAATTTGTGGGATGTTTTACTGGTGGAATTTCCTTTTGGGTCAAACTGCTTAAAATGACACCCTTGCTGTTCACTGTGAGGCAAGGGAGACATTACAAACCACCTGGGGATTCGTACAGACCCGGCTGGTGGCTTCAGTTTGATTTCTGCGGAGCAAGTCATGGCTCTGTGACGCGAGTGCCCCAGCTGGAACCAACAGAGCCTGCTGGGCTGCAGAGCGGGCGCGGGGGGCTGTCCCAGGCGCCGTGCCTCTGTCTCACTCCCAAAAGATGTTTGCTGCATCCCGGCTGCACTTGTGAACAGAGATCCAAGTCACCCAACTGCTACCCGGATGCAGTCACAAGCACTAAAATTGCAGGAAAACTGCACTTCTGTGCAAAGGACTATAGTCATGACTTCCCTCACCACTTGATTTTGCCTGACAAAATAAAGCTGGCAAACAAATAACCAAAGCTTGCAAAAACTATGCAAATAACGTGACTCGAGTATTGATAGGATTGTTGAGAACAGAGAGCAGTGGGAATCTTCACTGCTTTGGATTTTAAATAAATGCAGATAAACAAGTTAAATAGAGGATTAAACATAGTGCACACTAAAGAAAACCCTCTTTACTTCACATCCCAAAGCATACTGTGAAATCTGGGATATTTGTGTTGGACAAGTAAGCTGCGCAAGGCAATTCTTCTTGTCCCTCAAGAAATAAGCATTCTAAATGAGGCCACAATGAGTCTTCTACATCAGCTGGTTTCTAACTTTGGTAATGAACTGACATCTGAGGATACAAATATAAACCAGTTATTTTACTCACACTCTTCCCTTCCTTCCATCATGCTCTTCAATTAATCCTCAGAGCATCCAAAGTGAGGCTCACACAGCGCCTGCCTTTCGTCTGAAAGACCTTGAACAGCAGAGAGAGGAATTGTAAGGAAACGGGCTGTGGAAAAATTCAACGTGGAATATGATCTGTGGTTTGTATTTTCATTCATTGGGGCAAGGTAATTTAATTAAAATGAGATTATGTCCGGAGGGAGACAAAGCAGGAAAGTGAATTAGACTTTTGTTCGGCTATTTGTGTCCCACTCCTGGCAAAAAACATTTCCAGGCCCCGTGGGGAACAAAGTGAGACCAGGGTTGGTAGGCCCAAGTGAGAGTGTCAACCCTGTGTGTTTCCCAACTTCTGCTGTCACACGAGGAGAAACACGTGGAAGTCAGCGTAGGTATCGGACACCAATTCGCCCTGTTTTCTGGGTATTGGAAAATGCCAGTTTTCTCCTGAAAAGCTGATCTTCTTTTTGTGGCTGGAAGGGACAGCAGTACCTGGAGACAAAACGCATCGCACGTGAGGCAAAGGAGAGCGGGGCACCCTCTTAGCTGTGCACTGGGGCTGCCCTTCGGCTCCCCCCGAGCAAAATAAGGCCCTTTAAGCCTCTCTTATTCCGGCGCCCTGGGTGAAACCGTGGTTAAGCGCGTTCACAGGGAAGAATACTTGCGCAGGGCTCTGCCGCGCGCACAGCACGTGCCGCTCTGTCGGCAACGGCCGCGCCCGCGGGAGCGGCCCCGGCACGAGGGCAAGCGGTGCCCGCTCGCGCGACGGGCCGGCCCCGGCCGCCAGGCGGCAGCAACGGCCGGCGGGAGCGCTGCCGCCCGCGCACGGCCCCGCCCCCGCCCAGAGCCGCCTGCCTGGCAGCCGCGGGGCCTGCTGGGAACTGAAGTCCCGCAGGGCGCCCCGCCCGGCGGCGCTGCCTCAGGCCTGCGCCGCGCCGCGCCCCGCCCCGCCGACCTGTCGCCCCTCGGCTTGAAGGGCCCGGGGTGCGGCTTTTAAAGCAGCGGGGTGCCGCTGCGAACGGAACTGCAGCGTGGGGTAGGCGTTGGAAGGTGCTACATTTCTCCTCTGGGTGTTCAGGGAGACAGTTCGGGGCTGGCACCGATCATCTGCGGTTCCCGGCGGCCAGGTTGGAAACGGTGCCCGCGGTAAGGAAGAAAGTAAACCAGAGTGAGCCAAGAGGCCGAGAGAGTTCATCCAAGCGTGACCAGCGGCCAAAGCATCAGCTCCTCTTAATGTGCAGCACTGGGGGCAGGGGAAGCGGGCTGTGTTTAAGCCATTCTTGTCACAGATGTGGTGGAAGTGACACAGGTTTAATATGACTGCTTGCCACCCAAACTGAATTTATAGCTATTTCCAGTCCATTAATAACAGTAGCCTCAAAAATTCCTTTTGCATCATTTCCTTCCTAGCAATACAGGACTAAACTGGGACCTTCCAGGCCGTGGGGTTTGATCTCCTGCCATCACAGGCAAACCCTCACGTAACCACACCGGGATCTAGCGCCATTTTTGCGCCCAGAAGGAATCCCGCCCCACTGCGCCAGTCAGAAAGCCTGCGTCCACCACCTTTACTGGTGGTTAAGAACTTTTAACTTACAACTTGAAAAACAGACAAACAGTTTATACCTATTGGTTCCTGTAGTAATATTGTTTAGTTTAATAGCTGACTTCTCTGCTTCTCTGTAGTAAGCCCTGTGTTTTCTGAGCTCGTTCCCCTTTCCTTTTTGTGTACATGCGCCTTCCAGGAGCAGACGTGGAGCTGCACCCTGGGGCACAGCAGGGTCTCACCAGTACCTTCTATCTTCCCTATCTGCTCCGAGTAGCCCGTAACTCCACACTACACTTATGGAGGTCTTTTATCACACCTGTATGGCACTGATGATTTTAGTCATCCACGGGCTGGTAAGTACCTTTTCCAGAGGAACCAGGTAAGTACTTTTTCCAGGGTCTTTTCCAGAGACCCTGGCAATTACTGTACACCCAGAAAGAGGTGAAATCCCTGTTACTGGTCCTGGTTGCACCTTTCCAACACTTCGCTCTCAGAAAACTCCCTTTCCTCAGTTAACGTAGTTCCCACTCCAGTCCATTTTCTTTCTAGTTTGCTTGAATGGGATTTTGCCGCTTACCTTGCTCTGCAGCATCAACAGCTTCATACCCGTCGTGCTGCTCTCCCTTCCTTACTTAGGCATTGCATAGAGGAATGAGGGACAGTTCTCGGCAAGGTACTCCAGTCCTCCCATGGAGTCCAGCAATGAAGCTTCTCTCTTTAATCCCTGCCTTGGCCAGGAAGGTAATCCAAAAGCCGTGCTGTGTCGTCTTCACAGTCCCTCTGACCTGCCAGGGTTTTCTGCATCGCTGAACATTGTCATGTTGCTCAGAAGTTCTGCATAAAGCCTAGACAAAAGGCCATAGATAGCACTGGTGTAAAGCAAGTGTGGAGGGAAGGAAGGCAGAAAACCTGTGGTAAGAATACAGCAGAGTGACTTGTACCAACCTGGCATTCATTTCTAAGGCAGTTAAGTTCAAGTGCACATTTAAGTACTAGGTCGGAACACGAGAGCCAGTCAGCCTCGATTTATATTCCATGCAGTTACCTGGGTACACTCTTATAATGTGAAAAACGGGGTTCATAGATGTGCAAAAAGTTTTGTAAAAGCTCTGGGTTTCGGGATCAATGTGTGGGATCAGAGTTCTGCAGGTGCACAGTGCTGAATCAGCAGCACAGCTCCCTTGCTGCAAGCCTGGAGGGGAGGAGCGCTGCTCAGGTTTACTGACAAGGCAGTAATTAACAGGATGGCAAAGACCCTCTGTTTTGTCCTGTTGGGGAGTCCCTTAAACCTTTGCTTTAGCATGCTAAGGTCCTTTTTACACAACAAGCATTATCCAACCTTTTTTTTTTAATCCTATGAATCTTCAGTAAGATGGCCAGCCTTGCACCCTCTTCACAGCAGGCTAAAAAATGAATGTGTACAGCAGCTGACTACAGTGCAAGGCCGGTGGTACCTTTCCGCTTTTGCTTCCTCTGGTTTCCAAGACCCAATTGCTTAAATAAATCTTCCTGCACGTGAATTACATCCACTTCACTGAGAATTTCCTGCCCTACTTATTTTGTTGTGCTCCTTATTCTGGTGGTTGCTCACATTTAATAAAGCTACTGTCCAGACTTAAACCCTTGTTATTTTAAAGCTTATGCTTTATATATATATATAAAAAAACCCCAACATTGTATAAAACACAACTCATTCTGCCCATACTAGCAGTTGTACCTGCCACATATTTGCCTAGCTTGTGATAATGTAGCAAGAAGCTTATAAAAAGTATTCACATGAAATACCAACATTGTAAAACAGAATCCAGCCTAGTAAAAATATTTTATATAAATATGGCTCAGACATCTCAATGAATAGCTGTTAAATCTATGGGAAATGTGAAAGGTAGCACTTTGATTGTATGAAGTGAGGAAAATGAAAAAGCACAACATGCTGATGCACATAAGAATTAAAAAATAGTTATAGACAGAAAAATGTCAAAGAAACACAAGCAGTAATCTCAACTATATTTCAAACACTACTTGAAGAAATCAGTGCTAGGTTTTTTCCCACTTTGCTGGGAAGCTTTTTTCCCCAGGAGCTAAGAACCTGACTATGACCGAAAAACCACCAAAAGCCTGGTTTGGACGCCTTGGTGGCCCAGTGACCCACTTGGTGACTGACGGTGCAATTCGTAGGTGCTTTTGCTGCAGGGGAGGCAGGAACCCAACTCCCACCAGACAGCTTTCCCCTGCAGTGCTCTCGGGGTTGGTGCTGTACACTTCTGCTCCTCCTCCTCATTCTCCAGACAGTATTTACAGGGGTGAGGCTGCCATCTTCTGTGAGTCCTGCCTGTAAAGTTGACTTCTGATACCTCGCCAGCCTCCCGTATGATCTTTTACTTCCCTGGACACTGTGCCTGGGAACTGGGTCCCATACAGACCCCTGTGGAAGCCGGCGTACCCATGAGCCCGCGCAGCGCTCTCGCAACACCTTTTAAAGAGGCAGCGGAGACCTGCACCCAGACCGAGGCAACATCCATCCATCATAGACACCTCGTCCACAAGCTGGAAAATATTTTTTGCAGGGACAGCCCCAAATATCTCCTCCATTTCCAAAAATCCCTACTTACGCATTATTTTTACAACAGATAAGAGTAATGTCTAGTTTCCTTGGTAGCCACCTGACAGCAGCAATCTAAGTGTTCCAATAGCTGTGCTGAGCTCTCCCCCGTGTGAGACATTTCAGTGTGGTGACATTAAGAGCCTTTTCCACACCTGCCCATGGACCTTTCTGCTCAATCCTACACGGACTTCCTGGGGTGTCATGGATTTCCCCTTAAAAGCACTGTCAGTAAGGTCAGTAAGATTCAGGTCCACATATACTCTCAGTAAAGAGGAGCAGAGGCTTAGTCACAAACCCACTTTGGTACCAGGAGCCCAGCCGAACCAGTCTGTTCCTTCATGGTTTTCTGAGCATAAAAAAATACTCTGAGCATGTAGAGATCTGTGCAACGTTTGGATAGTGGCAGGCTCTTGAAAAGCTCTCACCTTTGCTAACCATAGCCATTTTGGGGAATGATCACATTTCAGAGGTGTGCAGGTGGATCATGTAGTGAGTTTCTAGGGTGGTGAAGTTTTTCCACCAGATACCCAGTCGGCAGGCAAACAGAGCCAGCAGCAGACAGTTTTAGTCTGCTTCAGAATAATCCAGATTTCCAGGATTTGTAAAGCATCTGTGTCCTGGTAAACACTGGCTTCTTCCTTACAGGTTACAGTTCTGACAACTGCCAGAACTGATACCAAGTGTGGAAGACCAGAATATGGCATGTCTTCCTCTGATCAGCCATGGAGGATGCTACTCCTCATCCCACTGAAAGCACCATGGACCCAGAAGAGGGTCTTTTCTGCAGTTCTCAGTTGCTGGTGAAGCAGGGCTTATGGATTCTCTACCTGCTCATAGGCACTGAACTATGAGGAAACCAAAAGAAATCATGACAACCCTACAGTCTGCGTGTAAATTTGAAAGATCAAAGGATGCATGTGTTGTTTGGCAGACTGGCTGTGAACAGTAGCACTGACGGCAAGAAGGGAACCACTGTTACAGCAGGGTGGGTGTTGCAGTCACACATTAGAAGGTGACCCTGTTTCCCCAAACAGATATTCACACGTGAACATGAGCAGACATGACATTCGAAAGTTACACGTTAAGGTTATAACAGTTAAACTGACCTTTTCAAAATTTGCTCAGCTCTAAGTTGGTTGATGAGGCTCTGATCAGAGCACGTTCGCTGTAACTTTACTTTCTCTCCAACTGCTCTGGTGGTCACGTTGTTCAGAAAAATATCGAACAATGGTTTTTGCCTGTAAACATTATAACTATAATTAGTAGAGATATATCTAAACTTGATCAGCATCCAACTCAAAAATGTAGATCCTCTCTACTATAAATACTATGTATTTAATGAACCAGCTTAGACACGCTTTTCAAATTTTTTGTGACAATCTTTGTCTAAAAGCAGCATATTTCTGAACTTTCAAGTGCACATAATACAGAAATGTGATTGTGTGCTATTAAAACAGACCGTCTGACTCTAGCCTCTAATGAAAATAGGATTTATCAGTCAGGGATTTTCAGTGGAATTTTCATACAGATTGTATGATAATATGTATTACAAAAAAAATGCTTTTGTTCAAATTAGTGGCAAAAACTCCTTTTTTGCTGATACCTATATGAAAACCAGCAAAAATAATATTGCAAGTATTAATAATTAAAACAATTTAAAGACAAAATGTACTAATACATAAACAACAAATACTCATGGTTGGTATTGTATATATTATCTGACATATTATATGACTGGTACAGTCCAAATTTCTCATTCCCTACTGCTCTTACATCTTTTCCAAGTCTTGTGTTCTCACTATATTCTGCAGCTGCCGTTTCTAGACCAATTAATTTAGGAGACTTCAGGGAGTTATTTTCCCTCCAGCATTCACTGCAACACTTCTCTTGGCAGGAAACGTACCTGGCAGCCGACCCAGTCCCGTTCCGACTCACCCTCCAGTGCGAGCGAGCGAGCTGTGGGTGCTTTGGCCATGGAAGGTGGCTCTCTGATGGGGATGTCTTGCTGGAATCAAGTTCCTGGGTTATGTCCTAAACCACAGAGCAGATACTTCTACAGAAGTAGAACCACACTCCTGACATGAACCAGCATGCTAACATTAACGAACTGCATCACTACATTATACACGTTATATCATGTGGCCCTTAGACTGATACTGCTACCACAATCCTCTTTCTGGTACTATATAATGCTTTTACGAAGGCTATGTGCTCAGATCCTCTCTCAGTTTTTTCCCCGCGGGTAAGCAAGCCGGCCAGATGCCTACTTCCTGGTATATATGGTAAGAGAACAAGCAGAAATAAAGATAATGTCTTCACTGGCGACACACATGATTTTTTTCTCCTTTTTTTTAGGGTGGCAGTTAAAAATGAGATTATTTTATAAACTGTGGGCATTTATGAAATAGCAAAATATTGATTGCTTAATCTTAATTAACAAACCTGTGAGATAGGTGCATTGCCTTGTTTTACTCATCCAAGTTGTTACTTACTTAATGGAGTCTTGACACCTAGATTCCCACTTTATGCAAACATCAAGTAGAAAGATGATGGTAAAGATGAAAGAAGTTGAAAGGACATCCCAATCAAGCATTTTTTTTTGTTGTTGAACTATTACTTAGGTAAGTATCTATACATTCAAAGCAGCAATGTAGATACACAGTAAAGAACAGTACTTCCAGTAGAACACAGTTCTTTGTATAGACCAAAGCACTGATAACACCACTAAATGTAAATGAGGTGTTGGATTTTTTTAAATTTATTTAATCAAATTATCTTGATGGAGGAAGGATTTCAGAAAGTTAATTAAGCCTTTCCAGCACTCCATTTTTTTCTTTATTGCCCTAATCACCAGTATTTTTTCCTGTAACTGACTGGACACACTCGGAATGTACCGCACTACATGCCAGGCTGCCAAGACCTTGCTCCGTTTGAGTCAATATACCTACAGCTGAGTCCTTTCCAATCTTGCACAGCATCTTGGAACCAAAGGCAAAGGAAGAAGCCTCTCTGACCTCTACCTCCCAGCAAAGGAAAACATCTGTTACTGCGGCTGGGTACGTACAGGAACAGATGCTGACCTCCATCCTCCCACTCCTTCCAATGAGAACAACCTTGTCATCCTAAAGAGCTTTGTGCTGCAAGCGTGTCCACGTGTTGGGCAAAGTGTTTTGTCCATCTTGTCCATTGCAGAGACGCCTCATGCTCAGACAGGCTGCTTCTCAGCACAAGGAGTAGACTTTGCAATTAGATACTAGATTGTTTTTGTGTAATCTATCAAAATCTAAATCTTGTAAACTGAGCACTAATAAGGAATGTGCAAGTTTGTCACTGGGTCTTTCTTACATGCTTCGCTCACCATGAGCTAATGCAAATAAGCATCACAAATATGTTGCTTTTAAAATTTAAAGCAAAGAGCAACGTAAACACAACTTTTAGAAATACATTTTTGCAAAGACATTTGTATTCGACCCTCTGAGGGAGGGAACAGGACAACCAGACTGTCAGGAATCTAAAGGAAATTTTACTGGCTTTGAAACAGAGTACTGGGAACTCATCCAAATGATTTCATGGAAACCTCAAGCTGCTGTTATCCCACTGAGGTAGAAACTTTTTGTAGTAGTGAATTGTAAAAATAAACTACATTTTCAACACATGCAAGTTTCCTTCAGGCAGGCATCCCTTTTTGTAGTATTAAAAAAAAGGCAACAACAGAAGGTCAAAATGTGACTAGACCTCAGGTTTAATTCAAACTTTTATTCATCAAACTCAAAAGTTAGGAATGGAAGCTATCTTGAGATCCTATCTTGCCCCGAGATACCTGTCTTATCCTTCTAAAAAACCCCAACACTTTACATAATTCCTACACAAGATGAAAAATATATACGATCTACAGACATTCAAACATCTTTGTGGAGCTCTAACCCTTTTACTGGAAGTGATCACTGCCCAGCCTGACGTTAGACACTCATATTTTACCCCTTCTGTCAGAGACCTCAAATCAGTTGATTCCTCAAGCTGTCAATTAAAAACATTTTAAAAATGCGTGCAAGACCCACACTTGTAAAGCTATGGTGGTTCTATGAATTTGTTTTCGTTCGTTTGTTTTTAGGCAAACACATCCAAGATCAGCTACACACACCCCAGCTTCAGAATGGAATCATCCTTTTACCAGTTTCTTGTGGAATGGTTCTCAAATTCTTATCTGGGATAAGTCCTCCTTATGCACGACACATTAGAAGAACAGATTTGAATGACACCTTCAAATCTGCTGCTCAACATGCTGTGTTTGCATGGGAACTGTAGTAAAAGCAGAAGACAGTATTTTTGCAGTTTCTTAGCTCAGCTTTAGAAAAAGTACAAAGATCTTTGAAATGTAATGTAGCGTTTGTACTATGAAACCAAGAAGAACACAAAACCACAGTCAGTAGGCGTACAGCAGCAGAAGCAAAGAGGCCGAAGCTCTGCTCAGAGCACAGGAAGAGAAGGAGCTGTGTTACAGAGAGCAGGTACCAGAGCCTCTCCAAACACCACTTGCAGAAAAAGCCTCAAGACAAACAATGCCAAGACCATGAACAGTCTTTACTTCTATCAGTTGTTTCACAGCACAATGAGACACAGCACAAAGTTTGTACAGCGGGATCTGCAGACAATTTAAAAACAGGCAATCATCTTTAATAAAAAGCATTGAGTCCGAATATGAAAATATGAAGACAAACAATATTGCAGATGATGATCACCTTGCCTTTGATTGTCTAAGAAGTCCAACTCCACACCATCTTCTCCAAACACCCTAGTTAGTGTAAAGCTTAATGGGTCCCACCTAATATGTGCAGTATGTTTCATAACTTTTTCCTCTTGCTTTCAAACCCTGTTTGCAGCGTGTTGGGAGATGCAACGACTCTCATCATACAACATTCTGATTCACAAAGAAGCAGCACAAGTGTTGTACATAATTTAATTTTCACTTCTGTATATAAATGTTTACTATATTGCACACTATTGCAGCACTTAAAAACATCTAAGTATTTGCAAAAATTAGTAAAATACTTTAAAGGATTTAAAAATAAGGGTTTTAATGCAACTGACAAGATAATAAAAAAGCAATTTACTTAATGAGATACAATCCTTTATGTTGGAAATGAAAGTTACATACAACTAGAGTACAATTAAAATATACCATATAGTTCAACACTGAATTCCTCAAATGTGTAAAATTAACAAGCTTCTACTGTCATAGATATACAATTTTTCCATATTGTGAAAAGGATTTTTCAAATTAAATACAGGTAACATAATATTCTGTAGTTATATTTTATGACTGTGTTTAAATGAGAGGGTTGTATAATACTCACATTGTCAAATGTACTCACTAATGCCTTGGAAATTGCACACTTCCCCTCTTTTTCCAAAATAGAATCTCATTTCCATACTGAAGTCTATTATGCCATATTGGAAAAGTTTTTTACTTTCTAACAGGATTTTCATAAAATTAAAAAACAGCGTAATATCATGGCATTAAGATGACTTTTCTACTTATGCCCACATAGAATTTAATCTGGATAATCAGACAGACATGGCAGAACCAATTTCCTAGACTTTTGTCTTATTGTACACGCAAGATGAATGATTACAGTATTTTACAAAACAGAAAAATCTCCAACCTTACTAGAATTATAAATGCAATGATTAAAAATTAAAATCATAACAGAATCAAATTGTGATCTCCAACATTTATTAAAATCTTTTAAAGTTCATAAACGACAACAAAGTTACTGTAGAATTTATCGCATACAGCTAGCATACAGCAGCATGTCCTTGGTCTAAATGAAATACAAAAGATTTTAACATTTTCATACAAAGGATTTCTTTAAATTTATTAATGTGACGCTATATCTTTGTTACATAAAATTTGCTACAGCAAAGTATCTTATACTTTTCTTGCACATATGTAAATATGGGTGGACAAAGACTGCATTCAGTGTCAGCCTCCTAATGACATTGTGCAAAAATGCTCAACAACCTAAACATAGAGAATGTTGGATGGTACGTTTCATACTCTTTTGTAAAATGTCGACAAAGGCTTTTCTTAAAGGAGTGTCATACAGATTAAAAGGAAGGAATGTCAGTGGTTTATTTGCACTGACATTCAAACAAATACAATGGCTATGTATCAATATAGCTCTTTTGTGTTTAAAAACAATTCATCCTTGTATGCATGTAAATTTATCATAAAATATGAATCTAGTTTAAACTGTTTTGATGTGCTGTTTTAAGACAGGTCACTGAGACAGCCAGAATCAAGTGTACAAATAGAACTACTATGAATAAGTTTAAAAGCAACCCCCAAAAAAGTGCTGAGCCACTGATTATTAACATTGAAGTAAGTGTGTAAAAGTGCCCAAAGCTAGCACATGGTAGCAATATCTTTTAAGTCAGTTGGTGAGAGTATACAAAACATAATTAAGCCCAAATACTTATATCTGTGTGACCATACATTCTGTTTGATTGAAAGAAAGTAGGTTAGAAATGAAGACACAACAAAACTAAAATAAACCCAGCTGTTGCAGTTTTTAAACTTTGTCTCTTTTCTTCATGAATGAAGTGCCGTAATTAAAAAGAAAATGATTGTAGCAGTACTCCATCCTCAGTTTACTAATATAGTATACCAGAATAAAAACTTGGCAATAACCTCTTATTTTTAACAGCTAACAAAAAATAACCGTGTTCATCCAGCAATGCATCTAGAACATTATTTTGCATTTGCTAAACCATTTGTTTTTCATAGCTAATGGCAGAGCGCACTTTGCTTTTTGTGGTGTGGTGGTTTTTATTTTAATGGATGCCTTTTTTAATCAAAAAAGGCTCAAAACAAGGAATACTTTTGGGAGCCCAAACATTGGCGCTTTTTTATTAAAAAAAAAAAAAAAAGAATCAAAATGAATCATATTCACTACAATACTGACCAAAACTTCCTTTAAGAGTTTAGCGTTTATGTTCTTAAAAAAGCCATTTCATACCTGCTAACTGAAATGCTGGTAAGTTGACTTGGTTAAATATGGTCCAAAATCCAGACCAGGTGGAATTACTCCCTCTCATGAGACTGTAAGCTTTCCATGGTACAGTCTGGTTATGGCAATTTACCTACTGCCTAGGTGGGAAATACAAAGGAAGAAGGCAGTGACGAAAACTGCAGGGATGTAGAAAACCAAGGCACGGGGTCTAGCTACTGTCCCCTACTTAAGCCATCCGATTGATTCTACTGAATTTTGGTCAGTCTCCAGGAAGAAATGTTTTTAAGTTAATTTAGCAGACATTTATATGGCGATAAATACTACCTTCAAAAATGCTAAAAATGTTGGCTAGGTTTAGTCTGAGCTACTAAAAAATTATTATAAATTGTAGCATCAGACACAAGACAGACAAGAATTATTGGCTGGCACAGACTAGAAGCAACATTTATCTTTCACTTCAGTCTAAATCACACTAGCCGCAACACCTTCCATTTCACTCACACAAATAATACATTATTCAAAATAAAATGGAGCATTCTTGGGTAAAAAACTACTTCATTTTAAAGGGGGAAAATGAACAATACACAGAAACAAAGAACGACAGAAACCAAAGTTAAGTAGGAAAGTGGTCTATTATTCTGTGTTACTGCACAAACAGTGCTTGCTTAATTGTGCCTAGTTAGAAGGGTTGGTGCAAACTGCACACATGGAAGATGGCAATAAAGACCTCAGTCAGCTTTGTGGAATGAAGTAACTAGGTAACTGTTTTGACATATGATGGTCTCAGCTCCACCTCATCTGTTAACAGAGTGCAAAGATCCCAATGTGAGCCCTGATGTCATCTTGTCCTCTTACTCCTACTAAAAATCAGCAAATTCTTTTGCACATTTTTCTGTTAGAGACGCACGAATATCTTCTTCTTCATAGTCATCAAAGTTGCTGGTATCTCCAGGGCCTCTGCACTTTGGTATGAACGGAGCTTCTACCTGTATTTGGCGGGGGTAGGGAGGGGGGAAACACATGAAATGTTATCAGCCTAATACCTTTAGATTTAACACTGTGATAATGAGCACAACAATATTCCCATTACTCTTCAAATCCTGCCAAGAAACCAAGTAGTACAGTGAACCAGTTGAAAAGTCGTGGCACAAATAAAACCAGCCTAAGAAGGTGTAGGCCTAGATGTATGAATGTAAGTTGAAAAATACTAATCTCTCACTGACAAAGATCAATAAAAAAAAAATTACTTCTACTTCAAAACAAAGTTTAGGTCTGGAGAAGAGAAGGCTCTGGGGACACCTTATTGCAGCTTTTCAGTACTTAAAGGGGGCTTAATACTAGAAAGATGGGGACAAACTTTTTAGCAGGGCCTGTAGCGACAGGACAAGGGGTAATGGTTTCAAACTAAAAGAAGGTAGTTTTTGACTAGATATAAGCAAGAAATTTTTCACAATGAGGGTGGTGAAACACTGGCACAGGTTGCCCAGAGAGGTGGTAGATGCCCCGTCCCTGGAAACATTCAAGGTCAGGTTGACGGGGTTCTGAGCAACCTGATTGAGTTGAAGATGGCCCTGTTCAGACTAGATGACATTTAAAGGCTCCTTCCAACCCAAACTATTCTATGATTTGCTTCCTGCAGATGAGACCCTGCTCCCTCAGCTCATCAGCTGCATGGTGCAGCTCCCAGTGTGGCAAGGGCTGCATGTAACAGTTGCCTGGTCATGGTGGGAGTAGAGCGATTGCCATCAACACTACACAAAAATCTCAGGGCAGTCTGGAATCCCTCTCCTCCTTACTTACTTACTTCTCCTCTCCTACTTACCAACAGCTGTCTATTTCCAAATAGAAACTAACCTAATACAAGTTGGAAACAATTTGTTCTGCATCTCCTACAAGGTTCCTCCCAGGACCTTGAGTGAGAAGTGAAATCCTTCTCAAAACTAGGCCACAGCTGAGAGACCAGGAATGACTTCAAGGGGTCACTAAAAGATTTTACAGAAAGCCAGTGCAGCTCTAATGCTTTAATGATGGAGAACCCCTTCTGGTAAAGGCCACCTGCACATCCTCTCAGATGCACATATATACTCGATTAGCTTTGAGGTTCAGTGCATCTCATGTCAACTGTATGGTAGTAGGCCATTCACACTCAGGTATTGGAGCCAGTCGTTTTCCAGGACACCCTTAACTGCTGCTTTTTAAAGTTGAGGGAACTTGCAGCTTCTTGAGGTTGACCTTACAATAAAATCCTTGGGTCTACAACTTAACAGTCTCAATCTTTCTGTCCCAATTTAGTGCACTTCAGCCTCTACTCATCTTGGAAGTTAAACTAAAGATGCCATTAAATGAGGATACGGGTCTGCACAGGGACATACTGGCTAACAGCTTATGCTGTCCCTAGAGTCAGGGGGAAAAACATAAAGAAAAAAAGAAAATAAGAAAATAAAGGCGCTGTTCCCAACTTGCAGATAGTGAAATGCTATTTTAGGGAACAGACTACTAAATTCCACCTTCAGTCAGCTAATATTAATTCAAATCTTAATCCTTCTAGTCTATCACACCTCAAGGTTCAAAATTAAGCTTAATTACTTTTAAAAATAACCTAAATTTTAGAATCAGCTGCATGCTGAAAGAAGGAATAAGCAGGGTTTGGGGTTGATGGGAGGCAACGATGAAGAATGGATGGTACAGAAGGAACCAGAGAGAATGGAAGACCAGAGAGAAGGAGAGAAGCCTACTGCAACAGGTCTTGGACAAACTGGAGTTGGAGGCATGATTATCAGTACCGCATTCCTCTTTTTCATTTGACAGGTGCCTGATTTACCCACCTTTATGGTAAGCAAGATTATTGAGGTGATGCAAATTTAACCTGGAAATGCAAAGTAATCAGACGAGTATCTCTCCCTGGGACTTTGCAAGGAGCATGTGTGCCAGAGGCAGCACGGTGGGGAGCCAGATAAGCAGGGCAGGCATGGCTCCAGCTGAGGCAGGGGATCAGATCACACTGTGCAACCACGGAACTGCTCCCTGCCCCAGGTAGATTACCGAAGACACGGGTATGTGTGTGAGGAAATCAGTAAATTAAAGAGGTACAGCACAAACCAATGCAAATTAAACTCTGTTGACTTTGGGTGATAACTCTATATACCCGCCAGAAATAACACTAACTTTCTGCATTTATAGACTGTGCTACAGTTGTCATATGTGTATCCTTTTGTTCCTAAAACAATACACGTGTTTAGGTGATTTATCCTGAGAGAATACACAGTCTGTGTATGTACCTAGCCTACAAAGCCACTCATTTACCATTACCTGAATTCTGTCCCTGTGTCTTCTCAACCTGATTTTCAATTACTGTCTTGCAACAAAGCTTAGAGCACAAGAAATATCTTATTTACTGATGGAATTTTAGAACATGTTCAAATGAGATGCCTCAGACTTTTTCCTATTATCTTCACTAAGGAAATCGCTAAAAAGAGATTGCAGGAGATTACACTGGTTTATAATAGAAATACCTGTTTGGCCCTAAGTACAACCATATTATCAGGCAGTATTTTAATAAAGAGCTGTGCAAACACACAAAGAAAACAAGACTTGATCTTATCTGAAATATTAAGTAGTTGACTGGTTCACTTATGACGGTAGCATAACAAATTATTCATATTACATTAGCTGCTAAGGAACACTGTTTTTTCAGGAAAATACATGCTGTGGTAACAGCCACTGTGAAAAGCTGGTATAAACAGTTCATAAGTTTATAGCTGTATTTCTACGACTGCCTAAATGATATTACAATCCATGCTGTTGTTTCAGACCCTTAGTATTACAGTATTTATTCCTTATAATTAGAAGCTTCAGTTTTCACAATCCTTTAAAACTAGCAATAACTATTCTGACTTTACTACTTCACATTTAAAAATATTTCTTGTTTCTGTGAAAGTAATTCTCTACAGCAGTACACTAGCAATGCTAAGAATATTTAGCACAGTATTAAAATGTCTGATTTAATATTATAGGGCCTGGGTGTCCCCAGCCAGCATACTGGCGAATGAAACTCAGTGCATATAAATCTGCCTTGTAAACAGGCATTAGGAAAGCAAAGAACAGATAATTACAATTCTGCAATGGGGAATCTTTTCTTAAAAACACCTACACTTAATACAAAGAATATATGATGTGTTAATTGTACCCTGTCTTCCAGTAATTAATACATTAGTGAATACTACAACAACTGTACTGTCAGTTTGTGTAGCCAAACAACCAGTTTCTTTTTACAAACTATTGTTGGTATTTAGGTTTGGCCTTTAAAATACTGCTGTTACATGTCATCAGCAAGTTCATGTCTCTATAGTCAAGACTGTTAGCATTTCAACAATGTAAACCAATTCCTTCAAATGTTATCGCTTAACTCTAACCTCTTCACCAATATCTAGACACAAAATTATTTCTCCACCCGAGTCTTCTGGGATACCAACAATTAAGTTATTTTAGTCTTTTACTGTTGTCTATTGAAAAAACTGCAAGAATTTAGTGGCTGCATTTAAGAGAACAAATAATTTCTTAGGAATCTGTTTCTAGTAACTCACTAGTCTACAGATATTTAACTTTGACTCTACCTTCAGTGGGAGAGGGAGCCTTGGAGCTACCAGAAGACAGACCTAGACTGAATTGTCATCATCCTCATCCCTTTCCCCAGCTTCCTCCAGCTCTGCTTCATTCATCCTGGCAGCTACTAATGTGCTCCCATCTAACCGACAGGTTAATGGCTGCTTGTGCTCTGACAATATTCCCAATTGTCTCTGTTGCTTTCATTCTCACGCAGGTCCTAAGTTCATAGCGCAGACTGGATGTGGACTTTCTAAAAGCCACGTTAAAAGTCATGTTGGTCAGGCATGAAAAACCGTTCTAAAAATGCCAGAAAAAAAGCATTCACCAGGGCTCTTCCCATTGCCACAGTTTATGGACCTGTAGTCAATTAAGCATAGTGTCAGAAGACAAAAACTCCTCAGTAGGCACTAAGGATTGAGTAGATACTCTCTACAGCTGATCCTGTCCCAATCATAGATAAAGCAAGAGCAAAAAGGAGGGAGCATACTTCTTCAGCAGAAAGAGAAAAGCTCTAGCTTTGACTAGAGCTTCTCCACAGAGTCTCCAGAAGCACAGTCTGATTGCTAAGAACTAGCTGGAAAGGAAAACAGATTTCTCTCTGCTGTGGAGGAGTATTTATAGATGCCACTATAACAGGGGTTAAATAAAAAGCTAGAGAGGCAGGAGATGGCTCATTCTGAGATATTCCAGAAATAGACTAAAGCACAACACGTGTTAAGAGAACATGAACATACACAGAGAGGTCCAGGATAAAATACCAACAAGAAACAGACATAATTAACCAATATATACTCTTCAAAGTCTTAAAGATTAAACTACTTTCACCTTTTCTCATTTTAATGAAAAGTGACAGATTTAGGAAAGCAAAAAACAAACAAAATAATTAGAAATTTTACTTCAACCCCTTAAAGACGTGTAATAGTTTTGATCTGGAAGGGTCTTACCTTTCTCTGATAAATGGCAATCCAATCTGTAGTTGCAAACCACTTGTGATTCTTTATGTCATTTACACCATTCTTGAGATTTCCATATCGTTTGGTCAAATCTACCTGGAGTAAATTTCTTAGAAGATCCTTTAGGTCTGAACTGAAGTGTGATGGGAACCTTACCTAAAATTATACATCCGCAACATTAAAAACAATATACAAATTTGATTCTTCCCCCTGTGAAGTAAAACAACGTTCATACAAAAGGAAACATTGGGGTAATTTTCTAGTCTTCATCTACAAACAAATCAAGTCGGAATGCATGAAAAGAGAGATGATTATTGTTGCACATGTATTTATTTCACAGAGCCTTTATCAACTTGTCCATCTACCATATTTTTGAACGGAGAGTTTTTAGATCTGATTGAGTTGGGGAAAAATATTAATTTAATGTAAGAATGATATAAAAGATAAACTTAACTTGGTGTCTCACCAACACATCATCTCGAGGCATTCTCAACTGTTTACCAGGACCAAATTTTTATATTAGATGAGAGATATATATACACACACACAGAGGAGATACAGTATAGTGTATATATAGCCTATATATAAATATATAGATATGCTCTGAAATAACTGAACATTCAGCAATCATATATGAAAATTCAATCTGTACTATAATCTGTTTCTGATAACTAAATACCCCAACATCAAAGGTCTTACATAAATAATACAGCACTATTTGAAGATAGCACACAAATGAGTGACTGGCCAATACAGTTAATTCAAACCTGGCTAAGAAATATTTGAAGATTATTCATGGGATGCAATTACATAGGGTGTTACTAGCAAACACTCTACTGACACCATTTGAGATGGTAGAGAAAAGGGGAAAGGAACAGACAGAAAGGTGTATTTGTCATGCCCATATTCTCAGCGTTTGACACTCTCTATATTCAGCTGATCAGTTATGATGCAATTGCAGAACTTGGAATAATTTAACATAAGAACACGTTGTGAAATCAAGAGGTCTGATCATTGATTCAGTTTACCTGTCAATATGACGCTATTGTAGTACATAAGAAATTCACAGGTTTTAATGTATATAATACCTAGACAGCTGAGTAGTAAGGAAATATTAACTCAATTTTTTAAGTAGAGAAATAAGTGCATGAGGTACATTAAATGAAAGACTTCAGGTTATAAAGGAAACACACTGCTAGCTGAGGACTGAATGTTAGAGATTCCAGAGTTCAAGTCCAGTGCTGTTTCTGCAATCATCCATCCATGGAATCATTAAAAAAAGGTAGATGATCAACAGTACAAGTGTCAAGTAAATTACATAAAACTGCAAAAAAATGCTGGGTTTTTTTAGTTTGCAAGATAAATATTTTTTTTTAAATTGTATCTTTGTAAATGAATCCCATATATTTGTGGAAACAGCTGAAGGGTCACAGTATTACAGTCATTCAAAAAGCAACCACCTTCTTGATTTTAAATAAGGTTCTAGACAGGAATCTCTCTCATTGCAGTGTACCACAGGGCCTACTGAGGCACTTCCCTTGATTAGAATTACAGAAGTACGTAAGATGTGGCACAGCATGTGTTACACAGCGACAAGGAAGAGAAGAATCATAGCAAATCAGGTGAGCATAAAGAAACATGAAGAGACAGCACTGGCTGGCAGGAGAAACAGCAGAATGATCACATTTTTGTGCTATCTGCCATACTAAGAGATATCCATAAAAAACAAAAGGGAAAAGTTGGAAACACTTTTTAAGAATTTTACACAACAGTGAAAGCTGAACAGAGTGTTAGACATGTCTTGAACTACAGGACTGCAGAAGTAAAGAAACCTGCTATGAATTATGGAAACTCTTTAGAGCTTCTCAAAAGCTACAAAAATGTTTCTAGAAAAGAAACTAGTTAGGCAAATTAAGCGTACAGCTAAATAGTTGTTAATGGTTGTTAGATCATTTTTATCCAAGCATTAAAGGATATAATACACAATGTCTGTAAATTTAAGAACTTGCATTTTAAATTTGAAAGCAGGGAATAGATTTTTAGAACCTTGATTTTTAATTTTACTGTAACAATATCTGTACTTAAGAAGTATTCATTAAAAAACTTTTCCCGTATTCTTTCCACATTTCTCACCGTCTAGTAGCCAGTAAATTCTACACCTACTCCACACAAAAAACAGGTTCTGCAAAGACAAACAGCTACATCTGTGAAAATACACAGAGCCTTCGCTCACCTTGCCAGACACAATCTTCTCATAAATTTGAATGGGCTGATCTGCAAAGAATGGGGGATATCCAGCTGCCATTTCATAGATTAACACTCCTAATGCCCACCAATCCACTGCCTTGTTGTAACCCTGGATAAAATGAGAAATACCACTGTTAGTACCATTTCTAAAATACTTTAATATTTTCAATATATATCTATCGAGTACAAAGAAAGCAAATGCATTATTGTTTAATACAGACTTACAATGTAGTTCAAACTGAAGCTCACAGATTCCAACAGCAATATACTTAAAACCTAATACAGTGATGACAGTGAAACTAATAAAAGCGAAAAGTTTTGCACACATTCCTGTGCTGAGTTTCAGTGATGTCTTTACACTGACATGAGTCCTGAAGTGACAGAAATGGGCACAATTTATTTATTTACTTATTTAAAATAAAAATAACCTTGTTACAGAATGATTGAAACTTCTTTCAAAGCTTAGGGAAATTTCATTCAATACAACAATACTTTCTATACTGTATACTATCATCTTTTTTTGCTTGATTATCTGTATTTCAGAACGCTCATTTTCATATTTTCATATTGACCCCCAGTATCAGTACAGGCTGTAGGATGAACGGATTGAGAGCAGCCCTGCCAAGGAGGACTTGCGGATCCTGCTGGATGAAAAGCTGGATGAAAAACTGGACATGAGCCGGCAATGTGCGCTTGCAGCCCAGAAGGCCTGGGCTGCACCCAAAGTAACGTAGCCAGCAGGTCAAGGGAGGTGATTCTGCCCCTCTACTCCGCTCTGGTGAGACCCCACCTGGAGTCCTGCATCCGGCTCTGGAGCCCTCAGCACATCAAAGACACGGACCTGTTGGAGAGGGTCCAGAGGAGGCCATAAAAATGGTCAGAGGGATGGAATTACCTCTCCTATGGGGACAGGCTGAGACAGTTGGGATTGTTCAGCCTGGAGAAGAGAAGGCTCCAGGAAGACCTTATTGCAGCCTTCCAGTACTTAAAGGGGGCTTAACAGAAAGATGGGGACAGACCTTTTAGCAGGGCATGTTGCAATAGGACAATGGGTAATGGTTTTAAACTAAAAGAGTGTAGATTTAGACCAGATGTAAGGCAGAAATTTTTCACAATGAGGGTGGTGAAACACTGGCACAGGGTTGCCCAGAGAGGTGGTAGATGCCCCATCCCTGGGAACATTCAAGGTCAGGCTGGACGGGCCTCTGAGCAACCTGATCTAGTTGAAGATGTCCCTGCTCATTGCAGGGGGATTAGGATGGATGATCTTTAGAGGTCCCTTCCAACCCAAAGATTGTATGATTCTATGATATTTAGTAAACTAGCCAGGAGAGCTTAAAAGTTTAGTTAATTAGCTGTTACAGAGTCATTTATAATCTGATCTTTAAAGCCTGAACATAAAAGCATTAGTAGATCCTATTTAATATTAACAAAGACAGAAAACCCCACCAACCCCATCAATTTTATATGTGTTCTTTGAAATCTTTTTCAAAGCTCAGGGCTAAGACTCAGTCTTTCCTAAAAAAATCTACTATGGAGAATTTGTAGACTCATTGCAATTTCTTCTGCTTCTTTAGCTGCATAGCAGCAAAAAAGCTGCAAATAATGAACATTTTCTCCCCAAATAGAAGTATTTTTGGTTTACTTTTAAAGACCTGCAAAGGGTATTTAATTAAGCCACATATTAAATGCATAATTCAACATTATGCATTATGATTATTTATATCATAAATTCCATAAACTATATGGATATTTTTCCTTTGCAAAACATTAAGGTCTACAGTTGAATATACGATAAATAATACTTCCTCTGTATTCTAACACTTAGTGCAAGTACTAGACACAAACGGATCAATGGTAAGCTTAGACTGCATGTACTTTATGTATAAAACCAGTGGTTTGTAATGTTTGATTTCATGTAAAGTGCCTTAAACCTGAAACACTCTATTAAGTCATTTGATAACTACTGATTCATCCAATATACAGTTCTTTTTACTTCTGGAGCTCCTGTTCTAGTCCATCAACACTTCAGAACATAATCACTCAGATCTGCTGTTCTGACATGGATGCTAGCTAAATAACCTAATTACAGATTCTTTAGATTCCTTCCCCCCCCCCAAGTTACATGGCAAGCTTATGTAGAAAGTTCTGTACAGTTATGTGAAAATCCCTGCTTTGGAGTAAGTTTTAGTATACTAAAAAAATATTTACAACACAATGATTGCATTTTGTGTAATTCATAAAGAGTTGACTAGTCAAGACTTAATTTTTGGAATTATCAGCAATTGTTTATCCCTCAGAGTTTAATAACTGGGTGGTAAGTTTCAACTGCATCAAATGCATGGCTGAATAACAAGACAAAGTACCTTGCTGAGAATTATTTCAGGTGCCAGGTATTCTGGAGTCCCACATAACGTCCAAGTTCTTCCTTTTACTCTTTTTGCAAAGCCAAAGTCCGTGACCTGTCATCAGAAAAAAGGAATTGACTGTAAGTGCATTTCTACAAAGAAATTTAAATTTAAGTACTTTTGAAATATTTTGGAAAGCTATTTTACACCGTGGAAAAATTTTGTTTCTCAGATCACATAGTATCATATAGTCAGATGTAGTCAGTACCCAGTCCTTCTGATACTTCTATAGTCCTTCTATACTTCTTCAGATAGATAGAAGGTTTCTCATGATAAAATTAATAAATAACACAAAATAGATATTTTCCCCCCTCACACAAGCTTCTATTTATAACTTAAAAAATCAGCAGGAACTATGGCTTACTAATCTTCCACATGTACTGAAATTACATTAATAATTTTTCTTAATACTTTTCACATCAGACTGTTTATATTGCTGTAAGCTTAAAGAACATGACTACGAACAGGATATTGATCTTTTCCTTTAGTTAACAAATAAACTAATCACAAAAAGGGTCAAGTTATCTGCCAGTCTTGTAAATTTAGAAGTTTACTGCCTAAGTATATAAAGGATATATGTGAAGTTAGTGTGGGAATAAAAAACGTTAAAGAGGTCTTCCAGTAACTCCTGATTCTGAATATCTTTGATAGCATCGTCAGTCAAGCTTGTTTATTTGAGGACTGGGGAGGGGAAATGCAGCAGTAACTGTTTTCACAAATGGCAAGCTCTTGGTCATTACAGAGTCTTTATTCCACTTGTCATGTTTTCTGCATTAAGTTTTTAGAACTTTGCATGTGATATCATGCTCTCCATGATTCTTCCCAGACCATATTGTGGAATACATATGGGAGCCAGGGAGTTACATGTGAAATTCTGGGATCAGTTTCAAGCTATCAAGTCTATGCTTGTTTTGGGATCTGTTTCTTTTGCTTCCTCCTCCTTGGTATGATTTTCAACCTATTCCCCGAGAAAACATACTGTACCACAATGATAGTAATTGCTAATTACATAATAACCTGTGCCAATGTTTCTGATGCACTAGTGTCACAATTAAACAAGACAAACTCCAAACTATCAAGGCAGCTTTGCTGCATTTTTGGTAGAAACAACAGCAATCACAGCTGGAACTGAGCAGAGAGGGTGATGTGCTGACTAGACAGACCTGCTTCAGTCAGCAAAGAATCATTTCTGTGTTTGTGAAAGCACATTTGTCTATGTAAGAAGAATGCTGCAGAATGGGACAAATGGTAATTGCTTTAAAATTCAAAAACAAATGAACAGAGTTTCTAAACAAAATTTAGGTGGAGCTGCAGTATCAACATATGAACACAAACACCTCTCTGTTTAGAAGCAGAAGTGAACCAACCTCACATGGGAAGAGTGAGTGCTGGACCCATCATTTGCAGTTTGCTCACCATCACAAACACATATAGTCACCAATTCTGGAGTAAGCCATTCATAGCGTTAAGTAATGGTGCTCCCCAACCACATTAATAGAACTTGTATTTCTCTTATCCCTACAGTGTTATTTTATTCTCCACGCAAAATTATTTTACAGTTAAACAACGTAAGATATGAATCCTTTCCACTTCTCTCAAACATTTTAATTATTATTTTCCTGTTAGATTCTGCTATGGCAAAAGGTGACACAATGAGGAAAGAAGTGCTTCTGTAGTTTAAGAACTGCAAAGCACTGCAGAGTGCTTGTTGCTGTATACCGCCTTCCCATTTGCCATTTAGGTCAAAACCATAAGAGCTAAAAGGAAGATGAGAAGGTGCCGTGAGAGACTGTTGTAAATCCAAGGTCGTCACTTACAGCACTGCAGTTCTGATCTGATCTCAACTCAGCTCTTACTCCAGATGTGCTAAGAAGGTTAGGACCCTCCAGAGGCAGGATTCATCTGACTGAAATTAAATACTACACTGTCTATGTTGACACCCAAGATGGTTATCCTAAACTACTTGCATAGACAACACAGAGAACCAGACATTTTAGGGCACCTTTCATCTTGTTCTAGGGCAGACGCGTAAAACAGGTCAGATGAACATAGCCATGTGATCACCTACTTCTCACCACAGACCCCAAGGGAAATCTTGACTACTTGCTCAGCTGCAGACAGCTCCATTGTGCAAACTTAATTTTAGTCAGAGGAAGTACAATCCAATGGTTTTACCATTACTAAGCAGTAGGACATTTTAATGTTCCCTGAATACATGCTAACATGTCAACCAGCTTCAGATCATTTATTCTAAACGCATCTGCTAGAATTACCTAACCCTACACTGTGAGACAAGACTCCAGTCCCTAAATACATGAAGAATATCATACCTGGATGTATCCTTGCTGATCAATTAAAAGATTTTCAGGCTTTAGATCTCTGTAGATGAGGTCTAATGAATGGAGGTACTCAAATGTTAGCACTATCTGAGCTGCATAAAACCGTGCATGAGGTTCACTGTGAAGAATTAAAAGAATATTAAGTATCCCAATGCTATGCTAAGATACCGAAACAACCATGTAACTGCCAGGGATAGACAAATTAAGTATCTTTTAACTGGTTCTTTTACTGTGTAACACGGAAGAAAAAAAAAAGATTTAAAAAGCAAGCATTTTAGAATTGATACACTCATTCCCTAAATTTAAGTCTTGCAGTTAAAATACACATGCAAATCAAGATGAACATATCCCACAATACATAGCGTAGACTTTTAATTTTACTTTTAGAAACTATCATCAATTTTGGTGACAATAGGCATAGGAATTCCAAGATTCTATCATGCATAAATAACTAGTTCCTGCACTAAGTAATTGAAAAATAAGAAATAATCACAAGTTTTTCATTGCCTGACTAGTTTAAGTCCACTGAAAGAGGTGTAATTTAAATGCACTTATCCTTAAGAATATTTTCTTCAATAGTAACAAATTTTATGAAACCCTATTCCCAAATTAGCAACAAAAGCCTTTTTAAAGGAATTATGTCATTAATACTCTTACCTGAACCTTCCGATTCTTCTTAGATGTGAAAACATTTCACCACCAGGAACATACTCCATTACCATGTATAAATTAGAATTGTCCTAAGGAAGCAAGTAAACACACAGAAATACATATTAGGCATGCTATAGTCTCTATAATTCCTAGATACCATGTATTTTATTAAAGAATGAAACTGAAAAATTGTAGCCATCCAATGACCTTAACAAGTATAAAGCAACACAGGTAGAAATTATCGAAAAAGTGCACACACAAGTGACAAAAGAAGCATCATATACCTCAAGAAATCTATTTCAAAGTAATTAGTGAGTTCCTGACACAGAAGGGCATATAAGTGACCTGAAGGAAGAGAGGATGAGATGCCTACTGCAAGACAAGAACTTGCACACTTAAAAGTTCAGAATTGACAGCCTGAGGTCCCCAACAGCCCCAGCCCCAAACCTCAAAACTGTAAAGATTGAAGTAGAACAAGTTTGTTCATTTTAAATGGTATTAAAAAAAGAAAAGAAAAAAGAAGGAAATATATAGAGGGCACACATCACTCTAAATTCGGAAAATAACCAATATCTTTCCAGACTGACTAGGATATATTCTCATGAAATCAGAAGCTAATCTCAAAGTTCTTTTCCTTCACAGTTAACACTGCCATTAAGACCTGTCTCAGGTATAAATCTCAACCAAAAATCCACAGAACAATGACAAATTTACCATTCCATATATCAGCACAGAAATACATCCTTTGGTTTCTCTCAAAGACAGAATGATGCCTAAAAGCTCCCTGCTGTACAAAAGCTAGTTTCCCTCTGAAACAAGGGAAGTCTCTAAGAGTTCTATTTCATTTTTATTTATTTATTTGGAGATATCCTTTCAATCTTCGTGTGCTGGATTGGAGTGTGTGCAAGCGTGCACACAAGAGCTGGAACTCCTGCTCAAGACCTGGCAACAGTGCCAAGTGAAGCATCTTTGAAAACGAGAATACTTAAACTATTGTATTATAAAAGTTAAATGCTTTAATACCTAAAGTTTGAGCACGTACTTCCCTGAAACCCAAACAACTACTTTCAAAATAATGATTACCTTAAAAGAATACTCCAGTTTTACAAGGAAAGGAAAGTTCACCGCTTGTAATATTCTCTTCTCATTCAGTGTGTGTTCTATTTGCTTCAGTTTGACGACCTAGGAGAGAAAAAATAATCTTCAGTTTAAGTATGATGTTTCATAGTTGTTGATAATTTTTTCAGTGTAAAACAACTAGCTGAAAGCAAGCTTGTAATTTAACAGATATTGAAAAACATTATGGATTACTAGTACAACAACAGTGCTGAGAAGGGATTAAAAAGTAACGACATTTTAAAGAGTAATACTCATGCAATACAGTTTGCAGATAATTCTAGAAATAGTGTTTCTTACTACATGCTGAGTATAGGAATCAGCAAGGAAAACATCTCTTTACGTTTTCTTAAGAATCACCTGCATTTGTAATGGAGATACTTTTGCAGCAAGATGATAGTTCAATAAAATCCATTCGTTCTTTGGACCCTTAGCTAAGAAAGGCAGGAAATTGTGTCAGACACATTTAATTATGAATTTTGTTGCATGTGAACAGGAGTAAACTGACTTATTTTATATAGCTCATACATTAGTAAGGAGAAGACTAAGGAGAATTCAAAATTTCCATCTTTATAAACAATAGTTACTTCTGACAGACCTTTCAATGGGGTTTGCTTTTCTGCTTAGCAAACCACTTAGCAAAAGTATCAAAAAAATTAAACGTTACCTTCTTATAATCCATTATAATGTTAAGCTGCTAACAAGGCAGCAAGTGGCAGATTTCTGATCATTGGTCTCTCAGTAATTAACAATTGGCTTCCTTGTATTAAACCCCAACACTGCATAATTAATTCTTTCCTTTTTACTTGATCCCTATTGCACAATTTATCTATATCTTACTTTGAGAATGGCACAATTTCCAAGTAAAGTTACTCCCCCTCCCGTGAAACAAGGAGAAAAATGTACAAGTGATCAAAACAAGTCTGTTTGTACATGTTCAGAAATCAAATTTAACTGCTATAAATAACAGATAAGCAAGATATTGCAAAGCTGACTGAAACTGTGTTTAAATTTAACTTTCAGATACAAAAGGTAGTACCTATTAAAAAATTCACTACTGTTTTGAAGTAAAATGTCATACAAAAGAAATAGTGAGTTAAAAATATTAAATCTCTTTTGAATCACAGATCTTCAGGAACCAAATAAAAATTTTGCTCAAATCACCTCATTTGTGTGAGTTGTCCCCGTCATCCCTAAAAAGCTATGATACTGGAATGATCTGGGCCATCAAAGCAAGCAAGCTAAGGTTTTAGTTTGACATTGTGAAGCATTGAGCTGCAATGCTAAACAAGACTTAACCACCCTTCCTGTATCTTCTGCTGGTTAGATACTGGAGGGTGATGGCAGCAATACCACAGGCTGAAGCTGCTCTTTAACACTTCATAATATCAAACTGGAGCCTCAGATAAATGGCTTTGCTCACATTTAAGCTCAGGCTCAGGGCATGTCCAGTGACAGCTTCCTGTAAATCAAATGATATCTGGTAACAGCAGATTCTCCAACAGCTTGTTTGTGTCTGAGCTTTTGTTAACAATACTTGCTTTCCAAAAACAATTACATAATGAAACTAGCCAAGCAATGTTATGTTACAGCCTTCCTAAATCAAGGCAGACAAATAAAGGAATAGCAACCCTACACACAAAACCACTGGCTACATCAATTACTGTTTTTTTTTAATATCCTGATGAACCAAGCATAAGACTGGATAACAAAGGGACACACAATATACTTTCTCTTGTTTCAAGTAAAATGTAAATGAAAAATTATAGGCAGCCTCCGTATTGTCTAATTTCAGACATCTGTATGTTTTCTATAATATACAAACTGATAGAAATAAACCATCTCCTATTTTTGATCAATTAATAGATGTTACTAATATAACACTAATATATTTCTAACAGAATACAGAAATATATAATTATACATGCTTTTTCAACTCAACTTAGTTAGAATGTATTTCATAAAGCAACGCTTGGTTATAGACAAAACCATCTAATTTTCTAATAGAAGACTGACACCTGGATGCAAACATCTTAAATCCTGTGAACCTTTTACGGCAAGTCCAGTGTAATTGTTAAACACGTGAATTTTTGCCTTTACCAGATAATTGTATAGCTATAACTTTCCAACTTATTTTAGACTGAGAGGTAACAATGAGTTTAAATTAGCTTTTTTTAAAAAAAATTCTCAGACTATTTTTATGGGAGCTTTCTGAAGTAATAGATAATCTCCTGAATTGCTCCAGTGACAAGGGCTCAGGCATTAATGAAAAATGGTTCAAAGAAAAAACAGCTGAAAATCTGAAATTTGATCATGGATCCTCTGTGTAGCAGTGGGATGTTCATCATGCCTCTAGTTACAGCAATGCTCCCCTCAGCATTCCACCAACCATACTGAGGTAACGATGGGTTATGTGGGTGGAAATGGTCTGAGCTGTTTTTCAGTTGTGCTATGTTGGAATGTATTTTTAATTAAATTGGATATTTCTAAAAATAAAAGTTTGAAACCATTATTATAGGAGAATGCTGAAGTTGTGAAAAGTTGAGTTTTTCCAAGTAAAAAAAAAAAAAAAAAAAACCACAAACCCAGAATTGACACTAAAAGGTAAGTTTAGTTTCTTCTTGTCTGACCATCGTAAAGCAGTCTTTATTTAAATGACACATTATTCAATGTCCAGGACCCCAAATCACATGTAAAGAATACTTGAACTGCAACTCAGCAAAACCAGTTTGATTATGTCACTGCCATATTTCCATTATATAAAATTACTCAGGAATGTAATAATGCCTAAGTGCAAGAGTCCACACTGAGGCAACGCTGACTTTCATTTTGTCATTTGCTGATTATTAAGTTCTCTTTGCCAGATTAATATTTTCTTAATAAGATTTTTGTTATATAGCAGAAAAGTTATGTATAGTGCCTTACAAAGTAAGAAGAGCTCTTATATTGAGGACCTTAGAATCTAGTAATCTAAATAATGTACTTCTGATAAACTTGTCAAAACCATTAAAAACTAATGGTATTGATAAATTCCTTAAAAATACTTCTTCACATTCCAGAATTCTTTTTTATTTAAAATTTAAGCTTCATCAAATGAGACTGCTTACTTAATCTAGGAGTAATAAGCTGTTTAAAAAAAGTCTGGTGTAAGAATACAGATTCAGACTACAACATTTGAGTTTTCAACACAGAAAGTGTCTATTGTGACAGTTGTTCTGAGAGAGAGATTACTATTCTATCTACGCACTTACTATATATGCAACAGGATTATTACATAATCATGCATCCAAAAAGTAGTACCTCACGGGATCAAGAAAAGAAATTATTTTGCCCAAACAATTTCTTAAATTATTGTTCACAAATGAAAATTTTGAGAATTGCTGGTCCAAAGAGTCTTCCAAAATTTTGAGCTACCCTGCAAAAGGGTATTTATTTATTTATTTAAACTACAGCACTACATTTTGCTTTTGCCAAAGAATATATAGGCCACCTTACAACAGCTAAGCATGGCATTTAATTGACAACATTTTATTAATGCCTTGGACACTACTTAGAGCCTCTTTAGCCTGCCATTAATGTTACTGGCTGTTGTAAGAATTCTACACAATCCCAACATCTGAATCTGTTGGCTGTAAAAGAAAGTCAAGTGCTTAAAGTGTCATCAGTATCCAAGTGCAATAAGCAAAAGCACAGTAAGTGCAACACAGCTTAGCCAGTCAACAGATCTTTGTCTGCATGAAACTCTTCTGTACCACAAAAAACACTATAAATGACACTAACCTTCTGTTTGTCCAGTATCTTCATAGCATAATACTGTTCTGTGGATTTATGTTTCACCATCATAACTCTCCCAAATGATCCTGTTCCAAGAGTTTTTTGCCTCTCAAAATCATCTAGGCCAGCTGTATTCTACATGTACAAGGATATAATGACATTATTTACAATCTAATAGCCAAAGACAATTTTAACTGTATGAATTCAATTCATTTATGAAAGAAAATTGACTAAAATTACATTTATCAAGGACAACTATAGAGAACTATGCTCTTGGTATAATTTCATGCCTGTCATTTTAAGATGAGATTTAAAATTGCACTCATTAAAACAGAAGAAGACTTAGCTGAATTCTATCAACATTTCTATAATTTGTCCATACAGATGACACATGCTTAGTAAGAAACATATAGCAATAAACAGATGATGAGTTTAACATGCAGATAAATAACCCCCTCATGTTTCATGAACAAGACTACCCGAACATGCAAAAAACCTCAAGCTCTAGACACAGTTCTAGATGAGAGTTGTCTGGAGAACATATTGCTGAGTAAATTTTCTCAGATATTCATTACCATAGAATTTCAAATGCAACTTTAAAAACAACAATGAGCCTTCCCCCAAACCCCAAACCCCCAAGTTTGACTTTTAAAAGATTTTTCTCTAACAAGCTCCTTAACCTGCTCCCAAGCCCCATGCAGCAGACTTAATACCCTTAATTCCCCTTAATACCATGGGGGAAATCATTAACGGGGTAAATTACAGATGTGCCAATGCTTAGTGTTATAAAAAGCCAGCTAGAACATGCCAACAGATTTTGAGTCTTGTCACATTGATGGTGAACACCATTCACAGTAACATAAACCTGTTCAGTATAAGCATTTCATCAGCTCAAATCTGGAGAAGACCTGAGAGTCTTTACTGATGAACTTAAAATGACAAAACTGACATTAAAAATGGAAACTCCTTTAAAAATTGCATTAAACTTACTTCTGTTTTCTGTGCTGCTCATTATAGACTGATAACACTTCGATAACATTAAAAAAACACTAAAAAAAACTGCAATAGAGAAAATTATTGCATGCTTAAATGACATGATACCTGAGGTGGGCTTTCCCATTTTCTTAGAAAGTCTTCTTTGGCTTTAGCTAGGAACTCTTTCACTGAAAACACACAAAAAGGGTACATTTTAATTAATGTAATTCATCATGGATGCAATGGAAATGCTTTGTTAACAAAATACGTAAACTTCATTATCAACTTCTTTCTTCAACTCGTAATATGCTATTTTCACCATTATGAAAGCAAGCACCAATGCCTCTATAAATTCTACAGTATCTCCAGGTGACTTCTAAGCTTTCTGGAGTAACTACATCATTCTACACAAATTACTTAACTACACCAGCTCTAATAACTCACAATACCGTATATGCAAGCAGGCTTTAGGGTGATGTAAGATGTTCTTGATTCAACTGGGAAAAAGCCACAAACACCTGACATTTACAAACAGCCATTCCACAAGGATAACTTTTTGTCTATCTTTGTTAAATAAAAGTTACATTTTCTTTCAACTAATTGAGCGTAATGTCAATCTCATTGCTTTTTCCCCATCACCTTTATTTAAAGGCTGTTTGCAAGCTCAAGTACCAAACGGACAGCATTACTGCAAGCAAAGACAAAGCACAGGGCTACAA
This sequence comes from Phaethon aethereus, assembly GCF_964289735.1. Lineage (NCBI taxonomy): Eukaryota > Metazoa > Chordata > Aves > Phaethontiformes > Phaethontidae > Phaethon > Phaethon aethereus. The sequence goes on from NC_138584.1 coordinate 19,701,750, forward strand.
TGACACTGCACATTAGGCATGCCCACAGTCAGAGAATATGTATTTTTAATATTGATTTTCCATTGAAATTGAAGGAACTGAATGACAGCAAAATTCCAGATGACTGTTTAAAATGTGCACAACATAATTTGTTCAGATCACCTCTCAGCTGTCCTGTATTCTGAATATCAGTTACCAGCCAGATCAATGCAGATTACTTAATGCATAATCACAAACAAGAGGTGTTTCAGACATCGCCGTGGTTCTGAGTCACAGAATCAAGAAGAAAATACCATACTGTGTTTGTGTTCTCTCTATCATTTCACATAATATAATAGTGGATCTTCTGTACTGTGACGTTCTGCCATGAGCAACTTCTAAAAATATTCAGGAATGTGCCAAGATTATTCTGGTCACTGTCTAGAAATATGTTTTAGCAACTGTATTTTACTTTCTGATGGTTGTAAGAAATTAAGTTTATAAGGGGTTGTAAACAATCTGATGAATCAGAACTTTTTTGTACTTTCCAGAGAATACTAGTGTCTACACAGAGAACTTTTAAAAAAATGCTCTTGTCACACTTCTATTACTGGTACAGTTACAGCAACAGTAAAAGCAGTGGCAGCCCTCGAGAAGGCTTGTCATTAATTTTTTTCTTTTCCTTCCCCCCTTGCCCTCAAGTGCACTATGGGACTCAACTTTATCACCAAATACTCAAGGAAGGTTTATGGCTCCCACCGCCACTGGCTCTGATGGAGCAACATCAATATAATCAAAATTTAAAAAAAATTGTCCAAACTTCTGGCAGACCTCAAGGTTAGAAAAGTGTTTAAAGCATGATATCCACTCAATAATTTTATTTTAAGAGAAACAAGCAATATCAGTAAGGAGGAACATATTTATTACCCTAAACTTATGGTTAAGTAGAGTAAGAAAAACACTGTTTGTATCAAGGGAACTATTTTAAATTGCCATTAAAATTTACTGAAAGTTAAAAATATTTTAATGGGTAATTAGTAAAATGTTTGACATATTTATCCTGTGTGGGGAAAATATTTCCATTGTTTTTAAATTATGGGGGTTACTCATGTAATGACTTATAATGATCCTAATTTGAGAAAAGGACAGGATTTCCTGTTGCATGAAATAACTTCTCAACACAAAAAAGGGAAGCTAACAATGTCCAAATTCATGCCTGATGATTCTTCTTCCATTAGGAGAACAGAGAGACTTGATAAAGTGATGACTACTGATAAAGTTTTTAAAACATCAATGTATGTCAAAGTAACACGAACATTATTTTCTTTTAATGACAAGAAAAAACCTAAGATGATCATTAAGATTACCAAAAAGCTGAGCCTTCAAACTTAAGTGGCTATAGCTTAAGAAATGAACGTTAAATTTAACACCATATAGCACAACCAAAACATGAAATAATTGGTTCCATTTTTTTCATGTTATTACAGTACATCTTAAATATCCCTCATGCTATCTCCATTGTTCATATAAATAAATATTTGAAGTCTCCACATATTTTGCACTGAATTATAATTATTCAATATTTCTAAAAATGTATCATGACATTTACATGTAGTCATCTTTGTTCTACTTGTGGAATAAAGAATGCTGTTTATGGAAAAAAAAAAAGCTATCCAGCTGGAAATATTCAAATTGTGGAAGCATGAGGAAAATATCTCATTTCTAGAACATCACTAAGCCACAAGCTCGCCTTCAACAGAACTTATACTTTACTTTCACTCTATTTTCCTGGAAAGCAATATTGAAAATGTATTTTCAAAACAAAGCTACCTAGTGGCACTTATATATCTTAAAATTGCTATCATATTTTGTTGTGTGGTTTATTCAAATTACTGAATAATGAGAAAGTGGGTCAAATTGTGCCTAGTTCTCATTTTCAGAAGTCACCTGGGCTCCTACTCCACAATGCAATTCAGCAGCAATTCAGCAGGTGATTTCAAATAGATTTTAGGCAACTCAAGTGCATACGTTTCAGTCACTTCTGAAAACAGGACTTAGAATTTGAAACAGGATAGGTACTTTTGAAAATTATCTCTCAATCACAAAACATTAGCCCTTACTATGGGTGAACACATTTAATTTCTACTTTTCAAGTGCACAACCAATATTTGCACCAACTGGATAGTAGTGGCCATTGGTATTATTGTGATGATGCAAAAAATTAGATGATGGCTTATAAGTTTTCTTCAAGTGCACATTTTTAGTCACTTTACATCGTTACAATGTGACTCTTGTTTGCTTTTCTAGTCTTTAAACTGTTCCTAGAGTCTGACTTTGGGCACTAATGAAGGAATGAGCATACCAAAAGTCTCTATAGGTTCCCCAAGGGTTTGCAGGAACATTCACCCACACAGATGAGATGGAGAGAGGAAAGAAAGAGAAGAAGAAAAAAAAAAGTTTTATGCATTTCCACAACAAACACATAGAAAACACAAATACATTCCACCCTTCCCCCTCCCCACTCAAGAACGGACCCTGTAATAAACCAGTCCTTTCCCACACAGACAGAATGACTCATGCTAAATCACAGAACGTTTGAGCAAAGAAAAGAGAAAAAAACCCCAAAGACAGCTAAATTCAGTATGAAAAAAAGATGATGCATCACAGAAATAAGCACAGCTTACAAAACTTCAGGAGATCAAGTTGGCATCTTTAATAATTATTCTATTCCAAGATGCACACATCCAAGGAACTATCGCTAACAAAAGTGTATCTATCTTCATTGCGGCGTGCTGGATCGCAATAAAACCTGTAATCCGGTGATCTTCCCACTACTTAGCGCTTTGTTCCAAAAGACAGCATGTGTGAATTGCATGGCATGTGGTGGATAGCACGGAAATGGCAAGCAGTCTCCAAAAAAATTTCACAATCAAATTTCAGTCCTGTTACCCAAAAACAGCAACACCCCCCTTGAAAAGTCTGAACTGCGCAGCTGAAGCTGCTGCGTGCAAGCTGGAATGCATATGGGAATCCTGTAGGGTCGCCATACAAGTATAGTTTTATTTTGTAAGACTGTCAAAAAAAAGAACCCAAGAAAGAGATGTTGCTATACAGGTTCCCGTAAGCACTGAAGAGCAAGCTCGTATATGGCTGAGCCAAGCGAAGATAAGGATGCAAGGAGTGTGTGCAAGGACCAGCAAACAGACCCTATTCAGACTGGTTTCACTGGTACAGCAGAAGTTGGAGCAAAGAAGCCTGAAACAAAAGGAAGAAAAGCTGCTGCTCAAGAAAGGAAGGTGCTGGAAGGAGAGGGCAAAACAGGAGTAACAGCACTGGCACAATGAGGGCCACAGCAGTGGTCAAAACAACTGGAAGCCTGAGGAAAGACACCAGCTGCAACTGGAGAGGATGCACAAGTAGTCCAGAGATTAGGTAAGCACAGACACACAGCATAAACCCAGCTCTTCATGACCAGCAAGAGCAATTGTTGGCAGGAGAAGCAAGTTATGCAATGCAAACACCCAAAGCATATAGTAGTAAATCTGGGGAGATTCAGAAAAATGTAGTAAGAAATGGGGTAATGGCCAAGGAGTTACAACGGAAAGAATTGAAGCAGTTTTATAACTTCTGCCTGCTTCAGTTCAAACCCTGGTCAGAAGAAATGCTACAGGTGCACACACAGCTAGCCAAACTATAAGCTATCCCCTTGTGTATCACAGATGGCCTGAGCCTGGGCCCACAGAGATCTGTACTCAGAACCAAGGCAACATGGCGATAAGCTGGGAAGTCTGCTGGGAAAGACTTCTAAGGGAAGTGGAACTCCAGATCAAGAGGTTCCTCGGTAATACTGGCATACAAAGAAGTATTTAAAAAAACAAAACCACAAAACAACAAAACACAAGCAAATGAAAAAACCCTACCACACACAAAACCAGAAAACCCCTGAACTCAACCCCAAACAGCAGATTTGTTATCAAACAGTGTATTCACAAAATGCATAATATTTTTGTTTTATTAATTAACTTTCCTATGAAAAGTTAGCAAGCTTATAAAAAATTGTTAACAAATGGTTTATGAGTACTATAAAGACTACTCTGGCCTCAAACACAGTTTAAGAGTGAGTGAATCAGAGGAAAGCTCTTGAAAAAAAATTAAAAGGTTTAGGACCTCTCAGTTGCAGGAGTGCAATGACAGCACAGGGAAAGGCTCCATCTGTGGATGCAGCAGTCCTGAAGAGTTACCATGAATTACTTTGCCTTTCTCCCACCTCCCACATGCACTGTATTTGTTATTCTCAAGCACATCTCCCACAAGAGCCAGCAAGCCAGAATTTTTTTTTTGTTAAAAAAAAAAAAGTATTTGGATAGGATTCATGGCAAGAAAGCAAGAACTGATTAAGACTAAACATTGGGCACCACTACAAACCCCCATCTGCTGTGCTAAATGCCAATCTCTGCTTGGTATTTAAAATGCCCTTTATCAAAATACAATTCAACTTCTGTTCCAAAACTGCAATATAATCACTTGAAGTCTGGGCTATTTAATCAAATCCTCAAATTTCCTTTAATGGAAAAAGGAATATGTATGAAGATACTCCGGTAAATATATGTGTATATTTCATTTTTATAAAAACAATGTTTATAGCCTTAAACATTATCGAGATGTATATAGTTGCCTCAGTGAAACCTGTGGTTATGGTACCAGATTTCAGAAGCAAATGGGAAGCATACAATTCAAGTTCTAAGTTCCACCCTTACACCAATAACCTGTTGTCTTAAATATCTTTAAATTTCTCTTTTGATTAGCAGGAAAAATATCACAAGGCTTACAAGGTTCTTCTACCCTGGCAAGTCTTTGAAAATAAACACAACTAAGTGTTAACACACTCGAAGGATGTAGCGTGAACACCAGTTAATACTTTCGAAGCTGGGAAGAACTCTTCAAGACACAAACTAAAACGGTATCATTGAAACAGACCATAAACAAGAACAAAACACTTTGGTTCTCACAATATGAAAACAGCGGGGGAAAAAAGTCCAGAGTGATATAAGCCTGGTACAGAGCAAGTCAATCTTGTCTTTACATTGCAATGAGATGTGCTTACTGGCTCTCTTGTGAAAAACCAACCGAGAATTTTGTCTTGTTTCCGCTCTACGAGATGCAAAGTCACAAAGGCTAAATTAATAAACTCTGCATCAATTTAGTATCTCATTTATCCAGTCTTTTACTTTGAGAGCAAGGTTTTGATTTTATATTTCTGTTTAAACATTAATTACGTTAAAAGCTAGTGATGCAGAGCAAAGCAACTTACCCAGCTGCAATGGATAAGAACCTTCAGTTAAACAAAAAAACCCAAAACATACACAGCAGTTCTGAAAGAGCTCATTTGCTGGAATACAAAACCTAAAAGTTCTCAATAAAAAAAAGGATCATGTAAGAATTAACTGCATACCAGTTTGCTATTAAAAAGGGAGTGCTATTAATTAATCTAACTGCACATTGTAAACACTTCTGTGGAATACTGGGAAAGACTGGTAAGAAGCGGAGAAGAGGTGGTCACGGAAAAATGATGGAGAAAAAGGGAGAGGAACAGGATAAACAGTAAGTTAAGAGCAATTACAGCTGCAGTGCCTAAAGACTAGAAGAGAGTATTAGAACCTGATTTTTGAGAGAGCACATTCAGGAATTAATTTACAATGTGTAGCAACTGTAAAATACAAATTGTTCTCATCCATTACAAGTCAAAATTTGTAATGCAGGCAAAATTTTATTTTATTTCCATCCACAATTTGGAAGTGTTGAGCTAGACAGTATTTTGCCAGTCTTATAAAAGCAGATTCGCAACAGTTAAGAGAACTTTTAATCTTCTTGGTTTTCCTTAATTTTCAGTGCTACAGGCTATAACTTTAAGCTGTAAATTAAACAAAGCTGAAGTCTTACTTAATTTTCACCTCTTTACTTGGCTAGCTAGACAGCAATAGCCTGCATAAGAGGTGTGACAGACTTAGACAAACCAAAACAGAAGTTGGGTTTTCAGCTATCAGAATAATATCTACCTTTATCTACTGTTCAAAATTCAACACTCTACTGCATACAACTGCCACAGTCAGACTGACCTTCTTCTTCCTTATTCTATTTTTATTAGAGATAATAGAAGCAATTTTATTTCCAAACCCAATTTTCAGTCTTTCCCCCCTATTCGTTTTCTTCGATCATAACATACTGGTCCAAACAGAGGCAGTGAACCCTGCTAATGCCAGAAGTACAACATAACAGAGACCACTCTGGGGAGACAGAAGCAAACCTAACTAACACCAAGTCACTTAAAATGTGAATCCCTGAAATTTCATTTAAAAACCACCAAACGTATAATGTAAATCATTAAATTTATTCAGTCACAAACGTACTCAAGTCCTGTACTAGCTCTGCTCAGCAGAGTTTTATGTGCTTGTATGTCCCAATTCAATAATTTTCCAGAAAAAAAAGATAAAATTCTGCTTTCTTAATCCAAAACAGAATCCAGACCACATCAAAATTTATAAATTTATATACTCCATTTAAAAAAGTGACTCCTCCCTCAAGACACACACTGATAAATGCCACATTTTCCAGTTACATCAAAAGCCTCTTCCTCTCTGCCAAAACACCCAAAACAACCAACCAAAACCTATGAACCAAGCTGGGATTTATTATTCAAATCCTAAATTATTGATTATATGCAAGACTTCAACACAAACAAGCAGAATAGCTTCATCTGAACATCCAAGCACAGGATGTGCTAACGTCTCCTGCAGATTCCCGGTGTTCCATTCCTTCAGGTCTTTTGGCCCTTCAGGTTGGCACCTCTCTTTCTTGCCCAAGCCTTCCTTTCAAATTAAAACATTATTAACAACATTTTATTGATTGATTTTTTGTTCCAGTTCTCTAAAACAACCAGGTAGAACTTGCATACAGTTAGTTCTGTAGTATGTTAAAACTAAGCTTTGGCCTAAGGAAAGGAGTCTCCTTCATACCTCCTTCCACCTTGAAGTGTTCATTGAAGGGAATTATTCCAGACTGCCAGAGACAACACATTTGTAAGTCTGCTGCTTCTCTTGTGACAGCCCACGTGCTTTAAGGCTTAAAAGTCCAATAAATAGCAGTTTGGTTTGTTAGGCTGCAGTTCAGTGTCCAGTATGGGCTGGTATAAATACCAAAAACCCCAGTCTTGTCCTTCCACAGTCACTGCCTCTCTATCATGACCTTCCTTAAAAGAGCAAAAGCATCTTTGTGGCTGACTGCCAAGCCAGGTAGGGAATTAGGCCAGATTAAAAAGTAATGGACAGAAGGCAGGGGAGAACAAGGGAAGCTAATTTTCATCCAAAGCAGCTCCCAGTTCTTTTCATCACATGAATGCTCCTCCTGAGGTGACGGAGAGTACAGGTGGGGTGGAAATGGGCAAATATGTGGGTCATACGGAACTGCTCCTTTTCTGAAGGAATGCTGGTTTAATACAATTACTTTCAAATGCAGTACTTAACCATCCCCACATTTAAAATTAGTTCACACATAAAAGGTTACGTGAAGAAGTGTTAACATGTAAAATCCTCAATTTTCATACACTGATGTGCTTTGTGAGCAATTAGGAATTAAGCTTCATCTGTGCAGTACCACCCTCTATAGTTGTGGCTGAACTTTACCCAGCAAGTAATCTAAAATGTTGCAACTATCACAGGATCTACAGTGTAAAAGACTGCCTTCGTGTGAAATGTACAGGTATTATTTTACAAAGAAAATTGAAAACTCTGTGAAAATTGTGAAAATTCAAACCCTTTTGTTTCTGCAGTACATATTTTTCCATGGTTACCATGTAAAAAAAATACATTCTAAGAATGAGTTCCAAGAACAAAATTTTCTAGGGCATTACTATAAAATACCTTGTAAATGTATCACATTCTTGAGTAAAGGTTGTTAGCAAATTGTAGTAGTTAAATACAAATATACAAATTAATCAGATTTTCCTCTTGTAGTTAAAAGCATGTACCAAGTAAAACATTGATGGCATCTGCTGCAGTTTTCCTCTAGTTGAGCTATCTACCCCTCTGCACCGTAAGATACTGGGTAACTGCCTAGCACCAACTTTTCTCTCCATATTACTGCCCCACCTTCCCTCTTTGCAGAAGTTCAATGACTGAAGAGGATAATACTGCTGAGCAGCTATCACCGAGAGTAAGTTTTACGGTTACATTATTAGAAGCAGTAAGCATAAACCTACAGGTAGTTAATCTGATATGCATATTACATATAAATTCTCTGCAAGCAGGCAATGCTTCTCATAATACTAGATACACTCATGAACAAATACCCTTTTCTTTAGAAGTAACCCAGGTTTTACCAACCTCATTTCTTCTTTATACTGCAAACTAAACAACTGCAGGGGCTGTTCACTGTATGGATGCATTTTATAAGTTACTTGAAAAGAGCAACTCTTGTGTTGTTTTTTCTTTTTTCAACTATTTCATACAAGGCATCAAACTAACAGCAGATGCGCCAATCTTTGTCTAACTGCATTCGTGTTTAAGTCCACTCCCCGCAAAGCTACTTTGTCCCAGCCCTCACATTAACAAAAATACAGAGAGTCTCATGTACACGTGCTGGAATCAGTAAGACATCTTCACAGCTGCTAGGGTAAATCAGCAAAACAGCTCTTCATCTCTTCGCAAGATTTGAGCTTCTGACACATTGCTATACTGACATATCTCCTGCAGAACACACTTGCAGTATTTACAGGAAAGGGTTGCCTGCAGTAACTAGCCAAGTAGTTCATTTATAACCTTAAATAGCAGAGGGACTGGCTTCCTGAATAAGGAAGTCTTGTGTAAATAAACACATTTCACAATTCAACACATCCAGCGAACAACAAGTTTTTGTTTGCCTCAAGATTATTGCAAGCAAAAAGTAGGTAAGAGTGTCTACTACCCATTCTGATAAAGAATGGGACTTTAGAGAGAAATGGGTTAAAGTCAGTGTTTATTTGGATAAAAGGCAGGTGTAGAACTTGCACAGAATTGATTTGCAAACACTGCAAAAAATTTAAATGAAAAACCTAAACACATGAATTCTTAATGGGCTGGAATATTTGTCAAGCAACTAGAGTGAATAAAGGAAAACACCAAAAACATCACGCAAGTCACAAAACTGCTCGTAAGAATCACAATAATTAAAGCTGGGATACTCCTACTGCAAACTTTGGCCTGCAACAGCAGTCCCCGCAGCAACTCTTAAAGGAACCAGCAACAAATAATTATATAAACAATTTGCTACGTAAACTAAAAAACAAAGAAAGAAAAAAATCTTTCTGTTAGCAAAATATACATAAGAAATGTAACAACAGGGACTAGAGTAAGTCACAGTTCAGGAGACGCAAGATTACAGCATACCAAATACCCTTTCCTTTGGAAGAAAGCCCAACTCTATTAAACTCCTTTTTTGCTTGTACTCCAAACCAAGCATCCTGAGGGACCATTCACTGTATGGATGCATTTTAAGAACTACGTCAATGCAGCAACTCTTGTGTTGCCTTTTCTTTTTCAAATGTTTTATACAAGAATCAGAACAAAACAGGAACCTAGGTCAACACTAAAGATGCTACCCTAATCCACTGTCAGAGGGTAACGGGTAACATCGGGAAACTTTTGAAAGGAAGAAACCGTTAGTCTCATGAGACGCATATAGGAAGATGTATAGTTCTGGCACCTGGAAATTTCATGGCATCCTTCCATTTTCTAGAGTGTTTTCAGCAGTGGGAATAATTAGTTGCCACTTTTTGTCCTTTGCCCTTAAAAGATGTTTCCAGTGCCCGTAACCAAGACATTTACACTACCTCCCTTCACCCTCGCTCCTGAAACACTCCTATTCTACAGTGCACACAAAGCTGGACAATAATTCAGCAGAGTCTGTCAGCATTGCTCATACTCTTTTCCTCATACTGCTCCATCTGTCTCCATGCACATTTGGTAACTACTATCCTATGAGCATAAATTTCTGTATCAGCCATTACCTCTATTTGCAGTATTTGAAAGGACTAGCCCAATCATGTATTTGGGGATACTTGGGAGTATTAAGCCTACTTCTAGTGAAAACAAGATCTAGCAGAGTAGCGTCTTTCAGAACTAGGAGTTGGGGCTATTAAAGTTACTTGGCCTTCCAGTATTATCTGTTCAAGAAAGTTCTGTTGCTCAAAACAAAAACCCTAAACCAAAAGAAATTGAAAAAGTTTTTCCTTCTTTCAAGTCTTTCGGGGGGGGGGGGGGGGGGGGGGGAGCGGAATCTTAAAACTGGAGCTCTTCTGGGGAAAAAAATAAAAGAACAAGAAGCCAGCCAACTGTACTTGCAGTTGAAGAAAATACATCACTTTTTCATTGAGGTTTCACTTGCATCTTGGCAATCTTTCACAAGGAGAGCACCTGATTTTATCCACTGACAGGGTGTAACGTAACACTGCTGCAGTGAAGACAGCCACAAAGGTGCACTGAAAAGCAGAAGTGGTTTAAGCCGGGAAGTGTTTACAGCAAAGACTTAATCTAATCCTTACTTGATGGAGCATGAGATAGTTACCTTTCTGTTGTCAAAATTAGGCTTCTCATTTATAGATCCTTTCGACTGGGAACTGACACTTGGTAAAAGTTGCAGCTATTTATTTCTATTTTTAATGGAACCAGGAGCCTGGATGTCAAGATGAATGAAATCTACAGATGCAAATTGTGGAACAAAGCCCCAGGGAAAAGAAAACAAAACCAAACCACCCCCCCCCCCAAAAAAAAAACCCAAAACCCCAAAACCACCAACAAAACAAAACAACTGCAACCTCTGTTTCACCTGGTGAAAGCTGACTTCCATAAACCTTATTTCCTGTGGAAGCTACAACCTAACTGTAAGAGAAACAGAGAAAAAGGTGACAGAAAAGCCAGCCTGGTAACTGGTGAAAAGCAGAGACTTTCTGACCCAGCGAGAGACCTCTCCTTCAGCGGACTAAGGCAGCACATGGGGCCGAGGAAGCGCCGCAAGGCTGCAGCTTCACCCTCACTTTCTGGAGAGGCTGAGCATGGGCAGGTGTCAGCAGGGATGCTGGAGGCCATGGAGGCTGGGCCACCTCGTTCAGGGACAGCCCATGTTTAGGTCTACTTGAACAGCTATGATGCTGTAACATAAATCTCCATAACGTACGTACAAAGTTCTGAAACGCTGTCATATAACTGTACCAATTTTGACATTTGTATATTGTACTGTGTACACCAAGGAAACAGCAGCCACACTTTTCATTCCAGAGAAGATGACCTCAACACATTTGTATGAGATAAGTATATATAAGCCGATATTAGATAAGGCAGTGGGATGACTCCTCCCACTCTATCTCATGCCATGTACAAAAGTGAAACCTTTGTAAAAATGGTCCTTCAATTTTGTAGGGCAAAGCAATAGCACACAGACCCCATATATACAAATATCTGTTTTTTCTTTACAAGTAGTCTCGAATTGTCTCAAGTCATTTTCCAAAGCTCCAGGCTATCTGCTTGAAACAAAAAGGTATCATTTCAGAAACTAATATATTTGGGCTTTTTGCAAACTATTTTCAAATGATACCTCGTTCTAAGGAAATAAATGTCCAGAGTTTATATATTTTGATACAACTTTCAATAATATTCCAAGTAAGAATACAGTACTCCATAATCCCCTTAAATTCAAAGTCCCTTATAATAAGTGGTCACAGTGGTTTTGGAAAGCAAAAACCTGCCTGAGAAGTTTACTAGATCTATTACAGTGTCTCATTTCAAATGAGACTCCCCTCCCCTACTTCCATGGATGATCTCAACTATTCTGTTATCCCATCATTTAGAAAGAATAAAAGCCATAGAAGAATAAGCTGGTTCAGATGAAAAACAACAAAAGCCAGTTTACAATTTTTAGGTGACAATTACAATAATTTCAGAAGGCCTCCCTGATTTGTATCAATACGCATAAAATAATTTGAGTGACACATTAAGTGAACCGACATGTATATCATTCAATTATAAAATCTTCCAAAGCAGATTTTATGCCTTAGTTAATGATTTGTAACACTTATATCTAAAAGAAAGCTTTAAAATAACATTTCAAATACTAAGTACCAGTTATACAAAGCAAAATGTTTAATAGAAACTGCAAATCTTTAAGACTAATCATTTTTAATAGAAACCCACAGTGATTTGATTGCAAAAACAAAGAGATCAGTAGTCGATGCAGCTATGCAGACAAGAAAGGGAAACCTGGTAGATTTTTCCTGATTGTGAAGATGGAACAAAAAAATAGTGTCAAAGGTAATAAAAAAGACTTACCATTCATGCTGAAAAGCTAGTTTTCAGAAACATATTGCTCCTAATATTAATCCAACAGTTGATGAAGTATGTTAATCTCTACCAAATCAGTGCTTCAATCTCTAAACACACTTATACACTAACTGGAAAGAGCAAGCACACAGAATCCGGAGAGCTGCTCTTCCTTACGAGCTCCTTGTGATGCAAAAAACTGTGAAGCACAGGATATCAGTAGTAAATCAAATTCAGGACACAGGTATTTGGTTTTGCTCATTAACTACTTCTGTTCTGACCAATGCTACCTATTCATGTCTAAAGCAGCTCAAAATGGCAGGGGGAAAAAAGCATGCAAACACCAGGAGGTTTTAAGATGTTCTCAATTATATCAAGCACTGGTTGTTTCCATGGCAACCTCAGTCCAGAATTATCTGTTGACTTGTACCCAACTAGTAGTTATTCTAAAGCTTTAATCAATTCACACAGTGTACTCTGCACATTATTTCATATTTCAAGTGTGTTTTTCTCTACTGACACACACATATATATATGTGTGTGTGTAATTATTCAGCTAAACCTCTGCAAGTCATTCCATGGTATTTGAAAGTATACTGATATTATTTTGAATGAGTTAGAGACCAAATAATATTCCTTTGACTCTTCATCGTCCATCCATTTGCAATTTAGAGGCTATGAAGATGACAAAGAACTAGTCGCCACTAGTGGCGACTCCCCTGACTATTTTGGTTATCCAAGTTGTTAATGTGTTCTCTTGTTACACACAGATTTGGAAAACATTTGTATCAGTCCAAGAATAAGAGATTCACACTGATCTTACTGTCTCTACTTTCAAAACCAAGGAGCCTCATTCTTCCTTTCCCATTGCAATCTTTCAAAGAACAACAAGCAACTATGAAAACAAACAGAAAAATCAAAACATAAGTTCCATATAGTTGCAAGTGGTCACAGTCAAGACCTCTAAACTAAGAATGAAATTCATTGTTCTGATGACTACCATCACATCCCTTTCATCCTTCGGCTGTGCAGCACAACAACTGACCCGGTTACCAGCTCAGGCTGTACAATCACACATGCGCCCAGTCAGCTTTTTACAACAGATTCCAAGGCCCCACGGTGCCCTGAGCCATCTCTGCCCTAATGGATTCCGAGGATTTCACAAAAGACATTTGTTTCGTGCATCAATCAAGAATCCAAGGCCCGTTAGAAAAACTGTATGTTTTACCTACCAAAATAACAAAGTAAAGATGTTAGAATTTCAAAATCAACCACTGAAAACCCCCTAAGGTCATAGACCACGTGGCAAATTACTCAAACCCACAACACTAGATGACTGACAACGAAGTCCACCTAAGAAGCAGTAGCTCCTTCCCCTCCAGCAAACCCATAGCTTCAGCAGTAACTGCTTGTAAAAGGACATACACAGAAACAGACCTGTTATATTTCATTACAGCAGAGGGTATACATACATTAACTTTATTTTCAAGTGGATTCTACCTCAACAAAAATTGAGAAGCCACTTTCCAAACTTTTTTCAGGAATTATGAGTGCTTTTGCCTTGAACTTCAAGACTAATTCACTCTGCCTGCTACATAGCTTCACCTAAAACCTTACACCAACACTTTGTTAAGTTGCCATGATATGGGCAGAACAGCTGAGAATACTCAAATATCCTTACAAGACAAACACCAGTATGTTTCTAAACACTGCTTGTTCATTAAACTTTCTGTGAAATTAATCTAAGACCTGAATTCAGTGACCCTATGCAATTCAATGACATTGAACTCTCAGGAAAAAAAACCCACACCCCTCTTCCCCCCCCAAACCAAGACCAAAGAATTCTATTTCTCTTTCATTTTTCACAAAGAATTTTCACAGATGATGTATTTTTCTAAAGATGTAATTAGGAGTCAGTAGTGGAAATAGCCCCTCCACTGTACTCGTCGTCTTTATCACTCTTTTGGGTGCAGCGGTAGTGCAATGAGAACCTTTAAACATAGATTTAGTCCATGTGTACCTGCAGTATTCTTATTTTTTTAAAATAATCCACAAGTTGAGAGTAAAGGTTCAGGATAAAGACTCAGAATTTCACTCCGAAACCAAAGGTACATAATCAACCACAATTCAGCTACCAGCCCAGTAACTGTGGCTCAGAAAAATTACATGTAACCACTGTGCTTAATTATGACTTAAAATAGCGTTTGTGGAACAGACATTTTCACAATGTTTATCAAGAGACACGACAGTCCATTTCCTCATCAAGCGTGTCACACGAGGAAGCCTGCCTTAAATAGAGGGGAAAAAAATAGCAGAGACTTGTACACAAACAGGTCACAATTTGTAAGTGTCAGTAGGTCAATACCATTTTTTTTCTTCATGTTATATAAACAAAAATGCTTCAGTATTATTTTTTCAAATAGCTATTTACATTAAAAAAAAAAAAAGCTTCTACATAAACACAAGTGTGTGTCTATTTTTACCAAGCTGAAGATATTTTGGAAAAGTGGAAGTTCAGAATTTATGCACTTTCATCATTTATCTTCCCCAGAAAACTCGTTGATCCTTTCCCATCCCATTTGGGAGACCTAGATTTAATCTATTTTAGGTCAATGCATTAACACCCTTTCGTTTCCATGTTTACTTTTTATCCTCTAAAAACAGATTCACTCCCTACTCATATAATATTTTAAATTGCAAGCAGGGAGATGTATAAACACTGATTTTCTTCACGGTAACACTGTGATGCTAAGCATTTCCAATAAGGCCTATTTTCAAATGAAATAACTGTACTATCTCAAATCCATCAATGAATCTGAAATCTGGAACAAAATTATCATGAATTACCATATCGTAACATTTTAAAATGAGTATTTAACCACAGAGACAATAAATAATTGCTTTGAAAAATAATGCATGGCTTTAATAGAAAAAAATGAAAATCAAATGTCAATTTACTTAGATTGTGGTATTTTTTGAAATCTCTCACTTTTATACCCAAAATGCAATCATGAAAAGTTTTAATAGTACAAAAAACACTGTAAACTGTTCACTAATTAAATTAAAACCTAATCATAGTCAGCATTCCCACACTAAATTAATACATAAGTTAAAATCAAACACAATTTTATATTGTTTACCACTGTAGAGAGCATTCTGATGTATATATCCCTTAAAATAAAATGATGAATGACAAAAAGTCCTGTAATTAGAATTTTAATCTGTGCAATGTCTGCCTATTCCAAAGTTTAAACATTACAATCTTTAATGATTTTTCTGTTTCTGCTGAACTAGCTGATTTAATTTCAAAATAAAAGAAGTAATTTAGGAGTAAAAATTGGGGTGGGGGCTTGTCAAAACAAGTCAACTGTGGTTTAAGAGACAAGAAGGCACGAGGGATTAATCTCCCTGCCAGCCACCAGTCCATGAACCAGCCCCCCACCTCTCCCTGCCTGATGCAATATGCTGTTCTTTAAATTAGTACCTTTAGGTAATGAATTGCAAGACGTAATACAGATCAGTGTTCGTATTTGATTACAAACACGCAAGTTCTTCACTTACCAGGCAAACTGAAGAGTGAATATCTATAAAACAAACAAACCCCCCTACTTACTTGATTTGTCCCATAGGACAGCAAGTTCAGAGCAATGTTGGCTCTCATTCTCCAGAGCCGCTCGCTGTTCATGCGCACCACTCTTTGAATGCCTATGGAAAAGACGATTAGCAAAACCTTCCAGTCTCTGCAGCGCTGTGGCCGTCCCTGTGCACTGGTTACAAGGTACCTCCTTCTGAGCTGCCATCTACACACACCGGCGACTTTTACAAAAGCAAAAGAGAAAATATCTAAAGGGAGCTGGACAAGCCAGAGTCACTAAGAGCTATGCATGTGTCAAGCTTCCTGAATGCAGTGTTTTCTAACCACTGCTCTCTTCTACTTCCTGTTAAGAAAAGCTCTATAATATACTGGTTTATACTGCTAAAAGTCTCTTTTTATGTCAATCGAAGAGTGTTTTTCTAAAAAAAATATGCAATAATTGCTCTAGCATGTGTTTTCACAGCTTTTTAATGCATCCCATTTTATACTTAAATATACATTTTATGTTAAAATACTATAAACAGCCTGTTCAGAAGTAAAGATCAGAAGGCAGATATATATGTTTTTTAATTTACCACAACCATGCATGAAAAAAGAAAAGTGACTATTCTGCAGTTCTTCCCCCTTTACCAAGATGGAGTGCTACCATCATCATAGCAAACAACCAACTGTGATCTAATCGTTAGTAATCTCATGTTTCAACTAAACAACTGTCTAAGCAAGGAGGTTACTTGCAAAAACTACTCAACAAACTCCTATTTTATTGGGGAGATGGGGGGAGTATTATTTTCCTCCTTTAAGAAAAATGAGACTGAACAAGTTGAATCCTAACATACATACAAACACAACTGCATTATACTTATCCTAACTGGGTTCTACTTACTTCAGGAATGAACCAAATGCATTTAACTTTTTCAGGAGTAAAGTACCAGAACAACCAGTGCTGGCAGGTCCTTATCTAGCAGCATGTTCACTCTCCCAGCCCCAAAGGCAGCTGAAAGGAGTCACAAAGTCACGGTCACCAGCTCCCATCATTGCTTACGTAAAAGCTTTGCATACAAGTCCCCTGGAATTGCGTAAGAAAGGCTTTTCATTCACAAGAAATTAAAGTATTTTCCGCTGTAGAGTAAGTCTAGAAAGCATCATTTTTAATGGTACGAAACATAGGGAAAGTGAATTGAAAGCTGTATTTAACATTAAATTATTTTAATTTGCAAACTATGTAATTTTGCATGCTTACAATGGGTAATACTAAATACCCATTTTTTGTGCAAATGGAACCACACACATTGGGCAGGTTTCCCAGTATATCCTTTGCACATATAAGACATGGCTTCTTAAAAATTTAGGCTATTCTTAAGGAAGATTGAAATAACTGTTCCACAATCTGTCTCCTGTCTTACAGTCAACACGTGTTAAAGACATACATCCCATTTTTCACCACCATACTTCTCGCTGAATAGTTTTCAAATGTCAGCAGATATCCATCCTTGGACATTACATAACTATTTCATAACAGCTCTGTGCTTAAAAAAAAAAAAACACATGATGACAAACCGCCTATGATAATGATAAAACAATAAAAATGCCAAGGGACAGACTTTACAGATTTGGCTACATTCCTCCTAACGAGCACTTCTAGACTTCACACACAGTTTAAATTTCTAGAGTCTATGCAAAACACAGAAATGCCCTTTGCTTTCAGGCTCCAGATATACTCTGGAAATGTAATTTCTTTCTCCAGCACCTGTTCAAAATTTGGAAACAACTGTTTAAATGCTTATGTTTTACACACCAGTTTGCAAACCTGGATAAGTACCTGCTATCTTGTTGGTGACCAGGCTGCTCTCCCCAGCCAGGGTCAAGTGCCGCAACCTTCTCTGGATGTCAGCCCATTACACGTCCTTTTCCGCCTTATGCCTTCCAGCCTCTCACCTGCTTTGTCACAAGATAGATGCCAACTTCCACGACATCCCATCGGTTCAAGGCTCTGCTGCCAGAAACAAGAGCTAGTAAAGACTATGGGGATCCGTTTGCCTTATCAGGGGGCACAAACAGGCAAAGGGGATATATTATGTGCCATATATAACCAAACACTTTATGATAGAGTAATGCTATGCCACCTTCCACAGAGCAGTATGACAAATACTTAGACAATGGCAGGATGCTTATTTCCCTGCCTGGTGAACTTTCCAGGGCTGGAAGAGCCCCTCTGGAATTGTACAGCTGTGTTCCCCTACAGCTCACTGCTTGTCTCCGGGCATCCAGGGAATCCTTCCAAGAAACTATCATTTTCTCTGACCTTGGCTGTTTTTTTGTAGTAAACAAAGCCACCTGGTATGATGGTGTTCTTGTATTGTCACTCCTCTGTCTGAGCCTTTATACTACTGTCATCTTGTCTTTCACACAAGTCTTCAACTAAACCATTTCCTTTCCCTGATCTGAAAGAGGGTTAATTTACAAAACTCGCATCACTTCATATGATGGAAGTTAGTCTGCAAACCCTCTAGAGTCAATGCAGAGATGTGGGAACCGCCAAAGAACAACTCTGCCCACCAACATTCAGAGCCCTGAATGCACCTAAGTGACTAACCTGGATGTTTGAATTAGGTGCCAAAATTAGGAAGAAGAAATACCCGTCCTCCAAGATCACAGAAGTGAACTGGCTTAAGTGAAAACAGGTTATCAAAAAGGGACTGCTAGAAGATATCTTAAGAGAAAACTTGGATTTGCCAGAATTTTACAAACTACTGCCAGTGAACACTGTTACAGAAGTTCTTCTCCACATGCAAAACATGAAAAGTAAGTACTGGTCGTAGCTTCTACACAGATAGCAATACACTTTCCTAATCTTGGAATTTTTTGTCATTTATTGGCATTGCCCAATGATAATACAAAATACCACCATACCGACTTGCCGTGAAGCCCACATGCCACATGGACTCCAATGTCTTCAAATGAAGTCCACAATTTTTAACGGTGGAACCTCCTATTTCCTTTTACTTAATCTTTCATCTTCTTAACATACTAATCTTCCAAATCTATACAACAATAACTTACCCACACCAAGTATTTTATACGTTATATATATGAAGCACAGAATCCACAAGCTCCAACATAGTATTTTATTGCCCAAAAGCTCATTAATCAGCAATAGATGGTGCTTTATCAAAGACAAAATTCTGCGGCGCTGCTTGCCTTAGGATTTCCACTTGCTAGCCAGTATTTTCCTTCGAACAGTTTGTAAATCTTTAAATACAATTAAATGTTCACACAGACATGTGCAAACAGACTTGAGGTCATCTTAATCACGGTCCGAGCTGGAAGAAGCACTTGAGCCAGCTTTGATCTAAAGCTGTGCAGTGCTTGTGGTTAAGCTCATACGCCCTTCCAAAAGGCCAAAAGCTGGCTGTGCTCCAGCCAGGCCACAAACCTCCAGGTGTTCTACCCGCTCAATGCTACAGAAGTCAGACCAGGTGTGTGTCAGCCTCTGTGCACAGGTATGACCCATATAATAGCAGGCCTGATTAGGATACATTCAACTTTCACTGAATAACTTTTACTCTACACTCTCTGTGGCCTAGGAAACCTTTCTGTTACAAAAAAATGGCCTACTTCAGTCATTTAAAAAACTATTCATGTTTGAAGACATTAAGACTGGTCAGTTGCCACTCAGGTCTCCTATTAGTTTCTTCAGCTGGGCAGTGTTGAAAATCCCCTCTTTGCTCTTATTTATTCCAAAATAAACCCAAGCTGCCCAGGCTACACAGTGTATGTGCTACCTAGTGTATGCCAAGGAGCTCACAACACCAGTGCCTGACCAAGCAACATTGGCACAGGGGGTCAGTGCCAGCGTGGTGGTTCCCTTTGCCTGCAGAGCTTCATCTCTTCCAAAGTGCTCCCAAACACACTCAGTTCAAACCAGCTAGGCATACAATCTAAGGAAAGTGTTAGTTACACAGAAGAACGTAAAAGAGAGTTGCTTCAACGTTTCTAAGTGGTTTGTAAGATTTCTGTTCTACAAGAGATAACAAAGATCCAACTTCTTGCAGCCAACGTCAACACTGACATGTTAAGAATTTCCTTTAGGCAGAAATTCTATTTTCACTAAATTCTAGCCACTAAATCTTGCAGTATTTTAAAACACATTAAAATACCCAAAGAGGTGGGTAAGAGATTCAGGTATGAACATGAACATTACATGTGTAAGTCATAGTATTTTGATAAATAATATTTCAGTAAGTTTTTTTAAGGTACTCCCCCACAATTTTATAAAAAACAACATAATGATAATAGCCATAGAAAAGGGCTAACACTGTGGCCCTCTAATCTGATAAAGGCAACAAAACCATTTATAGTTTTCCTGATGGCCAACCCATAATCTCACGTGCACTTCCCAGCAGCTGATGCCCAGTGTATCTCAACCACAGGTAACAACACACAGCACTATAACCCAGCCACAGACTCTTTGAGCTTCTTGCTGAAAAAGAATCAGGAAATATTGTAGCTATGTGGACAATTTCTTTTTAACAATCTCTTCTAAAACATCATTTCTCAGTGTCTAAGAAGCAATTCTACCCTACCAGTCAAGCCTTAAAAATGAAGGATTAAGAGCGCACTCTCCTTTCCTCAAAGGACCTAGATGGTTAAGCAACAGCATGAATTACATAGTCTTGCTTTAACAGAATACAGAAAAATGCACACATAATTTTAAAATATTTCAGTTGTTTCCCAAGTGAAGTTACCATGAGATTCCTGAATTTCAAAGACGTACAAAACAGAAAGACATTAAAATATACTGCACATCTATATATCTTTGAAATGTATTTGTTTTACTTCTAGGATCTAATGCCACACTACTTAGTTTCATACACAGAACTGAAATTCCCTCACACTACACCAAAACTGGGAGTGTCTTCTCTAGTGTTTAATGAAGGTTAGCCATGAATATCTTGCAATCAAAAACATACAGGAGTTTTTAAGACAATTAACTGTAATCCTTGATAGGACATTGAAAAATCGATCCATGATGCAAAATAAATTTCAGGTCACCTACAGCTAACTAAATTTAGGTCTTAATTGCAAATCTTGAAACCTAGTATTTTCTTGGCTACCTACGAAGCTGAGTCTCAATCCACCTGTTTATGCACATTCTACTTCTCTTTGAGGACTAAATATAAGTATTCTATCTTCTTATTCTAAATATTTAAAATTAGTATTTCTCCTTTTCAGCACTGGCCTTTATCCACAAGTAAAAAAGACACATTGCGACATTTTCTACATATTGATTTTGTTTGTACTCTATGGAAAAGCAACTTTTAAATGAATAATAAAGAATTTTTTTCTAGAGGTTAAAGAAAGATTATTTATTTGCTTTAAAAATTGATGGCTTGATAAAGCACATCTTTTTCTTTATGCATTATTATTTCAGTTATTTCAATAACGAAAGTCCAACTTTAGTATTTACTATTATAAAAGGAGTGAGCAATTCTTTGATAGAAAGTGTTAGTGAGGGTTCCTCCATTTTTAAGAGTTTGAGAATCTTGCTGAATTTAGCAGGTCTCTTACTGATCAATACAATATTTGTAAGTTGAAAGATGCAGCCAACACATTTAAGAAAAAGAAAATAATTTGTCTAATTTTGAATTAGAAAATACAAGAGTTCATAAGCATTTAATAAGTCTAAAATTTGACAAATAATATATACTAAAGAACCTAGAGTGTTCTATGCTATAAGCCTGAGGAAATATGTATGATATCTAGCTGTTATATAAAGCTTGAGAGAAAAGGACAAAGTATACAGATAGCCATTTTATAACTAAAAAAGAAAAGAATGTTTTCATCAGAAATTATGTAATTAAACACAATCCATTTTGAGTCTTGCCAGGCATGCATATTTCAGAAAGAATTATGGGTAGAGACAGAGGCAGAAAAAGGCTTCTTGAAAAAGCAGATGTATTTTGATTTTCACTATATGTCCAGCACCATGCCACTAGCTTGCATTTCTTTTGAAACACACAGAAGGAAGAGCAGTGTTTGCTAATGTTTTACAGATTTAATGGCTTTCCATTTTGAAACAAAGATTTTTCAAAATGTATATAAACAAATTAAACACAACCAATAACTTCACCATTTAATAAAACACAAGAAAGTAAACGCATGCAGTGTTAGTGTACCTCTACATGTACATTTTTTTCTAAAAAGGTTAACTCTTACTAGGGAGTCCCTCTGAGAGCAGTACTAAGGCTGGGACTGCAGCACTTCTATAAATAGGACTGCCAAGAGGAAGTTGTTGCTATGGAAATGCTGGTCTTATTTCTATTTTGACTCAGTAGACCTCTACTGGCATCTACTGTACACAGGCTTAATTGCAGCAGACATCTAATACCTTCATCTCTCATCAGGAAGCATAAATTAAGGCTCACATGGTCCAACGGCATTGTTTATTCTTTATCCATGTCAATAACAAAAGGAATAAAAAAATGACTAAGAACTTAGGGGGGGAAAAAAAAAGTCAAATTCAGCATCTGATTTTTCATATGCAAACTAAAAGCTGCCATTCTTCCTATCAGTTTTCCTAACAAAATTTGACAAATTCATTATCAAAGATGATGTTATTTTCCACATACACATACCATGGCAGCAGATCAAATTTCTTCATTTCTATCAACACACTATCTGGTTATTTTGAAGTCAAATAGCTTGCAGTCAAAGTCACAAATCTAGTCTTGAGAAGAAGGGGATACAGAACTATTTCATTACAAGCACAAAATTGTCTAACTCGCCAGAGAACTGTATTCCTCTCCTTTCTAATACAGTTCCTTCCTCCTTGCTTTTCCTACAGCTTCCTTCAAGAGGATGTACTTGCTGGTGCTTGTAGTTTGGATTGTCACATTGCAAGATAGAGACTTTCAGAATGTGACTAAAGATTACACAAGAGCTCCATAACAAAACAAAAGTTGAGCAAAGATCCATCTTAAAAATAGTCGCTTTCACATAAGTACAAGAAATCTTCTGAACGCATTTGTAGAAATCTGCTTGGTCCATGCCCTTTCCAGATCATAAACTACTCAAATAACCCTCCATAGTTACTTCATAGCACTATTTAAGATAGTTTGACATATAATCAATTTGTACAAACACTGTTACTTTTCAGCAAAAGAAATAGTACCCCAAGACCTGTATAAGTGTTTGTTATACTTGCATAAAATAATTGCCTGCCAAGACTAAGAAAGATGCTCTTGGTTTTAGACAAATGAGGTCTAGAAAAAACAGCTAAGTGTATGGACTTATTTAAATTAAAATACAAAGTTAAATTTTGATGAAATTTAGCATATGACCTCAGTAACTGTGTCTCTGAAACTACAGCAGACAAAGGTTTTGGTCCATTTAATTTAAAACACAATATACTGTTGATCAATAATGAGCATTAAAGGGTTATCCATCAAAATGAGTAAGATGAAGTTCCTGAATTAGAGGATACACACTAAAAACGTGGGCATTTTTCTCAATATCTGACTGGGTTGAGGGAGAAGCTACCTGCTTGAATACTGGCCAATCTCCCATCTGAACAATGATGCTGAAGATATGTCTCCCTTCAGAAACAGTAAAGGCTCCTGCAGGTAAGCAGCTGCTTTGGAGGGGGTCTTGGCTACAGAAAGCTTCGGGGTGATGAGCTCTACTTTTTTGAGAATCTGCAGGTTTGGACTATCCTTCCTCAGTTTAGCCACTTAGTTATATTAAGGAACTGCCCCAGAAGAGGCACATTTATGTTGGAAAATGGCTGCTCAGGAAAACTAAGCATTTTGTGTCCTAAGTCAAGAGTGCCTCACATAACAAATGATAATTAAATCCGAGAGATCTGTGGTCAGGCTTAGAGCTAATTCTTGGCACGGGATAATGGGAGTAAGAGAAGGGACAGTAGTAAAATGCTCACCAAAACTAAAATTTTGTAGATAAAAATTCTTTACTATAGTAGTAGATACACCCTACTATCAGATTCTGTATTGTACAGTAAAAGACCAGAATGATAAATACTAGAGTAACAAGAATCATTTTAGCATCTCTTTCAGGAAGCCTGTCTGCATTTTACGTCACCAGCACATTCCCTAGAGAAAACAAAACAAAAACAACTGACTCCACTTTGAGCTAAATATTTTAAATTAATACTTTTGTTTCCTCCAAAACTGGAATGTTCCCTGATTGTAAGACATTTAAGTTCAACCAGGAAAGTATCCAAATAAGAAAGCAAGCAAAACCAAAGTTACTTCATTGGAAGGGATACTGCTTCTTCATAGAACAAAAGAGTACCGAGTGCAAATCAGAATTACAGTAGTGGCTTTCATAAAGTATGGTCTAAACTACAAAACATTTGGTCATGTGACGTGGAGATGCACACGCCTCTACTTGTATGAGGAACAGATCCTGTATTCCTGTGCCTTACTGCTAGACTACAGACTGCCCTGGCGTGTCCTGGTCCCTCCTCCACTCCCATCACCCTGCTCAGCTTCAGATATTCTACAAAACGGGAAAGACCAAATTAGCAGAGATCTAGCACTATCCCTCATAGCAGCTAGATTGGAAAATTAGCATTAAATCCCTGAAAAAGTAGATGGGATGCTGCTGGGCCCAAGACAAGAAGCCGTGGAATGTGTAAGAGGATATTTCAAAGTTTGTTAAACACTCCTAATACCCACTGTGCTAAGTAAGCAGTATCCCACTGACAGGAACTTGCATTAATACAGAGGCATCAGAAGTACAGCTCAGACAACAGGATTTCTCTATATACTGAAGTTAATTGCACTGGGTTTACAGAAGTTATGTTAGTCTGCACTTAAATGGAGTAACAAATGCCATCTGCTGGTTTAAGACCAAAAAAAGTGTGAGGTATGAAAATTGTAATACCGAACAGTAAGTTTTAAAAGCACTCAGTCATTCCTCTGTAATGTGTTGTATAAACGCAACTACATAGCTCAGATTTTTTAAAGGCAAAATAATGCACATACCAACTTCCTAATTACTGGCTATTTTTCTTACTGAGGTAGCAGCAAAGTGCAGACTTTGTATTTTTCCCCTGTGATATAAATCATAATTTATATCCAGTTTGTTTCATGTAAGGTGAAGTTATTTATTAGCAGTCTGGATAT
The DNA here is from genome assembly GCF_964289735.1 of Phaethon aethereus. Taxonomy (NCBI): domain Eukaryota; kingdom Metazoa; phylum Chordata; class Aves; order Phaethontiformes; family Phaethontidae; genus Phaethon; species Phaethon aethereus. The sequence goes on from NC_138584.1 coordinate 19,726,793, forward strand.
ATTCTTAAATAGTATTAGCATTTGGATATAACATAAATAATTTACCAAGTTAAAAAAAAAAAAACAACAAATTTAAAATGAAACATTTCCCTTTTGCTATTTATGAACTGTGTTTTCCAGCTACCAGTAAGCAAACAGGCACTTTACTTCTCAGTCCAATCCTTTGGCATTCCCAAGCGTTACTTTACAATAAAGACCAAAACAATTAAAGTTCAGATGGGTATCCTCAAATTGAGAAAACTTTTTATTGCAAGATGTAATTGCCAGTTGGCAGAACAGTCAGAAGATCCATCTTTCACTCTTACACTTACTCAGAATGAGAGAAATACATGACTACAACTATATTTAATTTATTCTAATAATCCTTTAAAGCACAGGAAAGCAGAAAGCAATTTCCAGGATAGAAACATTACAAGATTAAATGCATAGCTGTTTCTTTTCTTTCTTTTTCTTAATGTAAACTTGCCATGATGCTGTTTCACTTGATATTAATACAAGCAAAAGACAATTTTAAGAATAATAATTAAGAAGTCATAAAACAAAATTCTAAAAGTTGTTATACAAATGTCTTTCATCACAACACAGAACTCTGAGAAAAGCTTTAGAAGGTTTTGGAAAATGAACTATGGATAAAATACACCATTACTTGTAATTCTCTGAACAAAAGCGAACAATTCACATGCCATGTCAGCTCAGCATGCAGTATGAATGATAGCAGAGAAAAGATACAATTCCTTAATACTGTATCCTCCAGCAGCCACAACCTTGCAATTGCATTTTCACTCTCAAAGCAAAATGGATCAAAGATAATTTTTTTTTTCTAAAAAGATCAAAAGAAACCAGTGATGTCCTTCATCAGCTTACAGGGAGTAAGTTACCAGCTGTGCTGAACACATAAATTTTGCTTATTTTTAGTGCAAAATCTGTGCTTGAGAATGCATAACATCTTTATTCCAAGAAGTTTGACAATTCTGTGTTTTCTTTAAAAAAAAAAAAAAGATTTTCCTTCTAATAAGCAGGTTCTCATTATGCTGGCTAGCTCTCTTTTATAGCTCACTCTATTAGATTGCACCAAGAGCAAACTTTTTCACAGTTCAACAATATTTAAATTGATTTAAAAATATTTCTTTTCTTAAATGTAATATAAACTTATAACTGACAGGTAAACAGACAGCACATATTCTTCAAGATTTTAATTAGATAGAAGAACATCCAGTAGTTGTGATTGCATTTATCTTTGATTTGCTTTAAAGAAAAATAGGAGCAAACAATAATGCATCCTGAAAAATCGCTGTATTTCATGCTATGAAATGCCACTAAGAGCAGCTTCTCACAGTAGGTCACCTGAGAGCACTGACACTCAACCCCGTATTCTCCTCAACAAGGATAGTGCAGGACTCTTCTATACCACTGTTATCCTAAGTCATATTCAAGCAAAATTTGACCACGCAGTGATCCCTCCCTTTGCCGCCTGAGCTAACGAACATTCTAACAGGTAATTAAATTATTGCAGCATAGATCCAATGCATTTGATACTGAACAATATTAACGATCAAAGTTCACAATATTAAAGATCAAAGTTTTATGGTTTCTATTTCTGATACTTACAGAAATTAAATGTGTGAACAATGGAAGTCATCTCAACCTATACACGCACCTTTAACCCCTTAAGTCTCAAAAGCCAAGAGACCTGCCCGATAAGAAATGGCCGTCACAAGACCCAGGAGCTAACAATTCCCAGGCAAAGAGCTTTGAAAGTCTTGCTCTGACCTTCCACAGATTCATTATGAATTGCTTAGGCTTATTACGTGATGACTGTACACATGAAAGCAAGCCAAGAAAAACAAGTAACTGTTCAAACACAGGTTTTTCATTTGTTTTTGAGAGATGCCACTGGTATTTCTTTTCATTTGTCCTGATCAGCAGAAGTCTTGCAAAGAAAACCTACACCAAACCACACACAGGAAACCTACACAGGTCTGAATTTGAGAATTGTGACAAACGACAAACATCCAAAGATTTTAATCCTTAAATAAGACCTCTGCCAAAATGTCTGCAGTTACAGAAATGTGGACGTCTGAAATAGCTTTACCACACACCTCTACTGCAGATTGCACACAGGGAAAACAGAGAATTTGCCTACAGAGCCCTTCACGATTTGTGGGGATTCCTGCTAATAACTGCGAATGTTATCCTTAATCTTGCAGTGATATCAGCATCCTATTCATGATTACTACTAAAAAAAAAGTTCTTAATATTCCTGTTTTGAATAGGTAAAGTCTACCTTATGATAGCATTGTGCAGGCCCTTCTAATTTCTGGGAAGCAAAAATCCCTCTAACTTGGTAGAGCTGGGAGACATGTTACCTCATTAATTTATTATCTTAATTTACTTGAACCACTTTGGGAAAAATGCCTAAAATTTAGTAACTAGCCAGAGGTTTCTTTTCTTCCTCCTGGAAGAACAAACATATTTCACTTAGAGCTGCTCTCGGATGCTCATAACTTTTACTAACCACCTCAAGACAGAGTTGTTATTTCTGGGAGTCACATGGCATGTGGGAAGATTCTGGTTTTCTTCCAATTCCTTTCAAGTTAAACTCTACCCAAGAAAACTGCCAAAATGAGGTACCAGTTGCAATACACTGGAAGAATTTTTAAACTTATTTCCACTATAAGATCCATCTTTCATGACTCGTAGGGGGGTGGGGTGGGCAGGAGGAAACACACGGCATCCCATTTAAGTGAAATGTCAAAATAATGAATTTAGTAATTGCAATTACTGAGCCCTCTCCTCACCTTTCTTGTAAGATAGAAAAACCCCAAGGCTTAAATCACACAGAAATGAAAGCCTAAATGAATACATGGACTGCTTACGTATTATTAGGTAACCTACTTGGACATTTCCATTCCTTTGCCTCTGTAAAGACGACACTTTCAGAAGAAAATATCAACTTATGACTTATTGGCCAAATAAGGCAAACGATGTATTACTGTAATTTTTGAACACACTGCTAGTACCTACTTTTTCTGAAAAGTTGTGAAAGGTTAACAATGCTAATATGCTGTCTAATGCAACTCTGCATGGTTCCCGGAGGGTTTGTTGGGCATTTGGGATGTCAAACATGGCCAAGTTCTGAAGATGAATGGCTTTTGGGACTCCACATGAAATACAATTTTAAGTTCTACTCAGTTTGAAATCTACATTTGAATTACCTTTTCAGGTACGCCTTAAATCTAGGCAACGCCTACAATATCCACCGAAGTAAAATACTACTTTGGCACACTGAATACAGTTTCTTACAGAACTTTTCAGAGGGTAGAATGAGTAGATGGGTGCTGGAAAATACATCAAAATGAAAACATATTACTTTAGTCCTTATGAACCAATTCTGAATGTAACAAGGTGCTAAGGATGTTGCGGAGCTAGAATGCACATATGGAAAGGTAGGTAGAAAGGAGGAAATGGGCAGGAGGTGATCATGAAGGAAATTATTGGAACTAACTCAAATTGTGCTGCTCTTTCGGTAGTTAAAACTAAAGCAGTACTAGAAGATTCATTACTCCTCTGGATTTTGCTAACAGTTTATAACCTGCTCTTTTTGTTCCTTCTGCAGATTCACTTGTCACAATTACTGGATTAACTACATCTCTGTACCCTCCTTATTATGGTCAGGTATATGTTCATTAAGGCCTCTGTCTGTGAGCTAATTAAGAGCAGATTAAATACAATAGTAGTCCATACTCCATTAATGACGACTGCTTCAGTAACTCTAAATTACATCCACCAGCAATTGGACTAGTCTGTGTGCCGCACCACCACCTATGGAAAACAGTATTCCAAACCCAGTAAAAATATACCATATGGATGTCAAGCTCTGAAGGTAACCTATACCCTCATTTTGTGTAGGATAACCCAACTCGTGAACTCTAGGAGCAGCACAGAATAGTCTACTCTTGTAATTGAAAAGCTAGACCACTAGTTCAGATTCAAGAACTGTCATTAATAAAAGTGCCTCATTAATGTTCGTCACCATCCTCCACCAGGACTGTGCATTTAAAATTGTATATAGTTCATCAATTTCTTATTCCACAGAATTTACAAAGCAGACTTGGCAAATTGTGCAAAACAAATACAGGATACCAAATTTGTTTCCACCTTCTCTTATGCTTGCTTCACACACATTCACTTGGATGTAGCTTCTTGAGTTCCTTCCTAGCACTCTACCAAGGCTACACAGAAAAGATTTATAAATCTAACCTAAAATCAGTTTCTCTTACTTCTTAATTACAAAAACTTAAGCTAGAAGATCAAAGCTTCATACTTTGCTGGAAAACTTGCAGCCTCATAGCCATTCATGTTGAAACACAAAGTTTCTCTTCCTTCCTTCCTTCCTCTAAGGAAAAATGGGTATGCATATACTCACATTAAGAAAAAGGAAAGGAAAGCTGATATCCTGGGTACAAATTTTTTTCTTCTTAAAGCAAGCAGCTCAAGGAATACAGACAAGAAAAGCATACTTTCAGTAAAACTCCAAACAAACCCCTAACTAGCAACCTTGATAACAAAATGCTGGCAGTCACCTAGAATAGAGATGAAAATAGCAGGGCAAACTCCTTTAAATCTTCTCCTTGTCCATGTTTCTTGGTACATATTTTAATTCTGAACATCATATATGAGCATCATTACATTAATATCTATGTTATGCAGTGTTTTTGAAAACCAGGATCCCTCCCTCCCATTTGGACAGTTTTAATTGAAATTACTTGTTTCACTCCCTTAGAGGAGTGAATCCACACCTAGAGATACAAGTATACAGACACCCGACTGGGACACAGCCACTTGAAAGACAAGAGGCCACATGCTCACATCCTATACAGTGAGGCCAAGCTCAGATGTTCTCTCTGCCTTTCGTCAAAGCATCCTTTTGCACCCTTGCTTTTGCAATCAAACAGCTCTTCGATATAATTTTGTCTCTCATATTATACATTGAAGTGTTTTTCAGTTCAGCCTGACTGCTCAACATGCCAACATTTCTAATCATACATTCCACCTGTTTTAATTTATAAGTCTGGTCTAAAAATAATTGGTAGCCTGAAATTTAATATAAAACTAAGACTAAATATGGAAACAATTTCAAATAAAATTGGCTGGTTTTTGTTTAAATTAAAAATGAGACTTATTTTAGTGTTTCATATGCTTAAATTAGCATCCTTAAGTTCAAACATTGTCGTTAAATCTATTTTTGCATCAGCCAAGAAAATGGATCACCATCAGACTTTTGACAGTAGGCAATTTAAATTGGCTGACATATTACAGCTTAAGAAAATAAGAAGTATACAGAAAAGACACATTTAGTAAGGTCTGATTTTTGTTCTAAGCCAAATAAACCCTAAAGTAGGGCTGCTTAAGAAAATATGTTGATTCAAAAGAGTAAAATAGATCTTTCAAAGATATGATAGTAATATTTACACCAGCAACCTTGAGATTAATTATTGATGCAACAGGCTGGAATAGGAAAGATAAAGGAAACTCTGCTTTCTTCTTCGCTTACAAACAATTATTGAGCTGTTAATACATAGCTTTTAATTAAAATATTTTCCTATTCTCTGCCATTAAGTGTTCACTTCAGGAAAAACTATGATACAGAAACAGGGAATATACAGTATTAGAATTCACCAGAATGTCTCTGACAGTCAAAAATAAAAAATTTCGCAACGGAATGAGACAAGGGAATAAAGGACAAAAACAAACAAACAAAAAAACAGAGGAAGGGCTAGCAGGCCAGGAATTGAGTCCTGACACAAGACTGAGTGAGGGAGCTGACACAGGACAGAGGTAAAACTGAAACAAGGAGCTAAGGAAAGACAGGATGAGGGCTCTGCATCTGAAACCACTGCTGTAAGTAGAGGCAAAACCTGAGTTTGAGTGTAAGGTATAGAGCAAGAAAAGGCATCTTCACCTGTATTTTCCCAAACAATTAGAATAGTTTTATTCTCTCATGTTAAAAAAAAAAGTCATGCGCCAACTAAAGCCTCATTAAAGAGAGAGAATCAGACAAAAAATGAGAGAGGTTGTACAACGCAAGACCCCAAAAGCGCAGACAAAATTCGTCTAGAGGAAAAGAGGTCTTCCCTATCACTGTCCGTGGAGAAGAAAAAAGCCTAGCCCCTCACTGCCCTTATTTTTCAGTCATTTAAACTTAAAGGACAACGCCCCATGTCAATATACAATTCCACCCTTAATTCTGTTTTAGACATTAATTTTAGAGGTCTAAGGCCAAAATCAACACGATTTCATCATCTCAACTCTTTTCAATTCTCAAATTGAAATGAAAACTGAATTTAGTTACTGTCAACTGTGCACAAATGAAAGACAGAACATCCACTTTTTAATATTCTTCAGTATTTTAGCAGCTTCTGACTTAGCAATAGCTGACTCAGGATATCAATACCAAACTACAGACACACTTTGGGCATACTGAGAAAAAAAGAATGCTTCAAACAGTAGCGTTTGTTAAATCCATTTTGCTATCCTCCTTAATTTGTATCTGATGTTGCTACAGATATTGAGATATTTAAGTTGTAAAACTTAGTGGCTGCAGCATCACCAACATGTTAATGTCTTCATATGAAATAAAAAAAAAAGTCTGACTTTGGAGTGCTATCTCTTCAGCTAGAGACAAGACTGCAGCATAGTGACTTCAGAAAACCCACATAGCACTACTGCTATTTGGCTCACAGGCTAAGCAATGAAAATATCCACAGTCTATTGCGGATTGTTTCATATTTCTTACTAAGGGTATTCCCTTGGATCCCAAATTCGGATGTGGTTCAGACTGCAAAGATAATTAATGTTCCTTTATCATGTTTAGTTAAACACCGGTATCATCTCTGTGGTGCTGCTTGTCATTGGTATTTTTGCCTCTGTAACTCTCAGACTGAATTACAACAAATGGCAGTTACACAGATTTACACTCAAAAGCTACATACAAAAGCTAAGATTTACACTCAAACTACAATTAGCATACAACACAAGTGCATACTTAGATGCAGCCATAGAACCAATCAGTTGAGTAACATTTCATCTGTTCTCCTTAGATTTCTCTCATTTTACAGCTGCCTTCAACCTAGAAAATACTAAAATACTTCACTGCCCTGAAGATTTCCTCTTACTCTATTCATTTTCATGACTATGATAACCTGGTGAAGTGAGATTCTGCTAGAAAAGTCCTAATATTTAACTTGAACCACATGTGATGGAGATAAAGAGTTCCTAGTTGACCATTACAAAAGAAATATTAACTTATACTTAACTTTTGAGCCACGATTCCATGATTACAGATAAGAAAGGGAAGACTGTTTGCTTTCCATTAGTCAAAATATTTTTAATAAGAAACATTTAATACATTTTGAAGATCTTGTAACATATACACAGGGAAACTACTATTATTTCTTTGGTGCTGAATATAAGTTCACAGAGAAAACATCTACAAAACAAAATACCATAATACAATTCTAAGCTCATGACTTATAGCATACATCTCATTTTCCTTTGCAATATCAGAACATTTTCAGGACTGGAATGAAGAAGATGGAGTCTCCCCAGATTGCTCATTTTGAAAAAGGATTTAGAAAATTCACCTGAGTTTTACTTATTTTAGGGTTTTTCATTAATAAACATAAAAGCCTTGAAACATGGCCAGAAAGACCAATGGATAATACACGACCCCATTAGGAGGCACTTTACCCAGAAATACATAGGAAACCTGCTCTGATAGAAGCCAAAAGTTTGCAAAGTACTTTCCCAGAGTCCATTTAGATTTAAAAATAGATAAGTAGTATTATGATACAGCAGTCACATGTGGTACATTTGATCTATTTTGAGCTAAAATTAATAAGCACTTTGAGAACGTGAAGTAAATTGATATACGAATTGCCATAAAATAAAGTATAGTTTTCTCTCTGTAACAGACTTGCCAACTTAAATGCATGACTGGCAAAAAATAAAGATACACATTATTTTAACGTTACTAAAAGTGTTACTATAAGCCTACGGTAATTATAAGAAGTCACTTTACTGTATTGCTGTATGCCTAAGTCGTCTACAAAGTTAATTGTTTAATAAATATTTGCAGTTAGTTGCCAGTTTTCAGATTAAAAGGTACTTAATAGTGCCAACTAATTTAAAAAAAAGCTGATACCTTTCCTAAAAGCTTTACTTTCCCAAACAGAAATTCAGAAATGGTTAAAAGCAATAGGGCTGTTAAGCCTGATTGCATTGCCTCTGCCTTGTTTTTCTGGAACATCGTGACTGAGAAGTAAGGATTTAGACAATCATATGACTCCCAAGTTTAACAGCCCAGATTTTCAGCGCATCAAGCCTAAGTAGGAAGGTCAACAAATAGCGTGGTTTGACCTCAAATAAGAGACAAATAATATCTACAAACAATTTTCATACTGTGATACCATAGCCTGACACATTTCTGTTGTTCTTACAAAACAGATGGGTGGGCTTTTAATGGGGTTTTTAAGACTACTTCTGAGTTTAGCAACAGAATTTCCTAATAGTTCTGGCAAGCAACGACTTATCACCAGCACCTACTCCCTTCTCACGATCCCAAGTTTTCTTTTTTAAACTTTGAGGTAATAGCTATACAAAATTATGTCTTCTGAAAATTTTTAATAAATTCCTCCAATTTGAGCATAAAACCATAGAAGCTAAAAACTTTGCCACTGAAAAAGCTACTGTATTACCGCTTAGATTTATTGTATGTTCGATAAATAATCAGAAATTCAACTGACATTGGATAAAGTGAACTAATCCACTATCAAGCTATTGTCATACTAATTATGACTATTTATGAATAAAGACAATAACTGGCTAGTAAAAGTTACTGCCTTTTTATAGGAAGACATTTACAAATCAAACTGTACAAACAAGTACTCGTCTATGAAACTTATTTCAAACAGAAAACTATGTTTAAAAAAACATTACTTATATTTTATTTTTTTGGTATTCTAAAGCATCAAAAAAGAAGTCAGAATTAGCATCATTTTAGTAACGTCAGCATGGCCCTCTTTTACACATACTTTGTACCAACAGCTACAGTCATGTATGCATATTTCCACGGACTGATACCTCCTGCAGAACAGTACTGAACTGCCCTGGCAGTCATTGAGAATTAGGTAGTGAAGGAAATGTATCTGTAGGGCTCCTTTGTGTAGGGTGGAAAGATCTACACGACTCTGAGAAGCATCAGGACATGGTGATGATGAAGGCTACTGAATGCCATCCTCGAGGAGTGGACACTACCCCTGCTCTGTGACAAGTTCCTTAAAACATACTATTTTCAGCTGCATGTACTGCTGCTTTTCTATCCCCCATGATGACCAAATGGTATTTGGGTGCCTGTTTCACAAAGAAGAAACAAGCATAACTGCCGCAGAGATCTACACAAACAGCACCTGAACACTTCAGAGGATTTCATGTATTACGTGCCCCAAGAAATAATGCCTTTATCACATCAAACAGGGCTCCCTAAATAAAGGGAAACATTTTACCTTCATCTTTCTGTGCCTTAGTTCCCTATTTGTAAAAGGGGAATAGGAAAACCTCCTCATTTAGCAGAATGTTGTAAAGTTAAATTCAACATTTGCAAAACAGTTGTATACCAAGATAATGATTTCTGGAAAAAGCTCCCAAGAAAAAGAATAATGTGCAGTAAATAAGGCAGAGAGACATGCACTGAAAATAACAAAGAAAATAGAAATAAAACTTGCTTAATGAGTACTGCCTCAAAGTCCAGTGCACAGAAAGCAGGAAGATCCTTTGGGGGTGGGGGGGAATAAGGAACATATAATCAAGCGATTTCCTCTTACAACATAGGTGCAAGGGAGCTAAAATACAGTTGCCCAGGTAATTTTAATTCTGCATTTCCGGCCTTTTAAAATTTGATTTTGCAACATTACTGTTTTTTATTTCTCATATTGATTAGAGAAGCATAGAGGTTTTTAAAAAAGAAAGCTAGAAGCCAGGTATCACCTTGTGGCATCATCTACATTAAGAGGTGGTTCATCAGCAGACCCTCCCACAAACCCCTGCTGTATCAGCTATAAAAGTGTCTCTCAGAAAAGTCTTCAAACAGAAGAATGGCAAATTTTGAAAATACTGGGTTCTTTTCATATTTCTGATGATAAACACTTCTGTTGATTTCTTTGCCTTCTTTTCAGATTTCTTCCTAATCCTTACATTTACTTTACCTGCACCATGGTTCTGAATGATGCTCAATACATCTACAGTCACAGAATCGTAGATTCCCTAACTCATGGCAACCACAGGAACGAAATAAAGCTGTAACATAGCAGCCCAAGAGCTTTGTAATGTCAAAATAAGATGTTTAAGATTTCAAGGCTACTTGAGCATTTCAATGGAGAAAGTTGGTCCAATACTGCATTGAAGAATTATTTTTCGTTCCATGAAGCTATTACTACAGTAAGCACACAAGTGGAAATTATGGTTTCATCTTATTCTCTATCCATTGTATTGCTAAACTTTGGTAATATATCAAATCACATACAAAAAAACAGTCTGAAATTATTTGTGTGTTATTGTATAAATTTGAACCTAAAGAAAAACATAATGAAGACATAAAACTAATCTGGCCAAAACAGACCTAGATAGAAAGACAGCTTGAAAAAAAGGTTCATCAACAAAAGAGGGGAGGGGGTATGCTAATTACATCTGAAAAGTTCAATTAGAATTGTAAGAAAAATACATAGGAATAAGAGAAACATGTTCAATTCTTTAATAAATACCTCCTCCCTCCCCCCCATGATACTGATTTTAATTTGCCCATGCAAGGAATCCTCTGACTGTTATCAGAGCTCTATGATCATAAAAGTTCATTTTTAAGCTGACTCTCTACTTCACAGACAATAGAGGTCTGACAGAACTGGAAGACTCATACCAGAATTTTTTTATAGCTTTTACGTTTATGTAAGAATTGCAAACTTCCTTAGCAGCAAGAAAGCATCAGTTTTGCAAAATAAACTGAGACACTGTATATCTGGTGGTACGCGATTACAAACACTGAGCAGCAGACATGAATCTGAAAAGTCCATAATAATGCTTCTTTAGCCATGCTCAGCCAAAAAATACCTTCCTACGTTTTTCACAGGCCGCGTTCCACTGTTTGCTCAACTGTATCTAAGGCTTTCTTGCTGTGTGTTTGATTCCCCTCTCAGAAGTACACATACACGCATCTTTACCAAATGATATCCATGTATGCTCCTCGAGTGCTAAAGCTCTCCTTCCTGAAATATTTCACCAGTGTGCTGCCTGTTTTTTTTTTTTCTGAAAACATTAATTTGATTGGTTTGAGTTTTGGTGGATTTTTTTTGTTTATTTACCAAGAACAGGAAAGCTGCATTTCCATCCTTCACTTTCACTAAAAATTCATCCAATCCATAACACCACAAATGCGGTAGCAAGAAGGGGCAGCGAAAGAAATGTATCTCCAAAGGGTTTGAATAATCCTATTCTTATCAGGCAAAGTAAGATACTGAAAACCACACTGAAATAATGTAATCTTTAGTCAAAGCAAAACAAATTTTAACTAATATCTAGTAGTTAAAAATACTAAAATGCGCGGTTTTTAATCTGAAATAGACACCAGTGTTTACTATTTTAAAAAAATCCCTATTATACTGAAATACGAGGTAAAAACACCTTGAAATACAGAGTTAAAAAGTACCCTATGACACCTTGTTTCAACAACATGTGTATGTCCTTTCTTTAAAAGTTAAATGTCTTCCTGATGACTTGAGTAGGTGCAGGATTTGAGGGGTTGAGTTCAGTAAAAATGACAATCTTGGCAACCTGTGGTAGTTTCTACACAGACTTTAGAAGACAAAACAGAGAGAGACACATGGTGTATGAACATGTGTTGTCAGGAAAGATAGATCCCAAATTCAGCATATTTTCTTTTAGTAAGAGCACTAACAGTGCTTGTGATTAAAATCACTTAGTGGAAAGAACTTAAGAGAAAATACTTTTCAATAAAGAAGATATTAATATTTTTGATGTTGTTACATGCACTAAAATAGAAACACTGAATTAGACAAACTGTCTTGATACTCATAAAATAATTTGTCCTAGGCTAGACTCTCTTTGTTAACAAATCGCATAATGAAAATCTTATACTGATATTGTCTGAGAGACTGCCAGATTATCTGGTTTCATTGCACAAAGCTTTTCAGTTTCTTAAAGCGAAAATGACTTCTTCAAAATGCTTTTGTTAAGCAGCTAAAAATATTCCTTGAGGTAAGTAAAAATTAATTGTACCATACTAGTATGAACAAGTGCCAACGGAAGAAAAGCTGATCCCTTTAATATCCCATTAATTAAATAATTTTAAAATATTCAACTTTGAACATAAATGTCCAATTTTTTTCTACACTTACCCAGACACCCAAATTACAAAATATAACTACCTCACCACCGCCACTAGACTGCCAATGATTTATGGCCTATTTACAGGGAGGTTACACATATAGCATTATCTTCTGATCAAAATTACTGCTGTTTGGAATAGTAGTATCATCTATACATTCTGAGACACAAATTAAAAAAAAGTCTGCAAGAGTATAAATATTTCAAATACACTTTATTTCTTTTTATATAAAACAAATATACCTGATTAGAAAAAACTGAAAAAACCTTCCCTTGAAACAGTTTTATTTTGGTCACTTTGGCACAAACGATGACTTTAAGATGTGAATGGAAAAATAACTGGTCACCATCCACTCTTTTGTGCATTTACTTGAAAAAAGGCTAACTGATCGCCAGTTGCCTGTAGTATCTCACATAACTCTACAGAATATTAATGTATATTTTAGAATACATGAATGCTTCAAGCTGCAGCTTGCTATATTAACTATAATTTCTTCCCGTTTTATTAACTTCAGCTCAAACAGATCATTCACCAGTAACTTGTCAAAATACAATAAAATGTTTACAAACAGTGATCTTACCTACAGCATAATTATATTTGTTGTAATGAAACTGTTATCCTTCTCCTCACTTTAACCTGAAAAATCATAAAGTGGTGGGAGGGGAAATTTCCTCTTCCCCTTGTTCAGAGATTTTCCTTCAGTTATTAAGTGAATTCCATCTATACATACAGTATATGCATGCTTCGGTATAAAGAAGCTATAAATACTAGGCTACTGTTACGATTACATTTTTGCTTTCTTAAAGTGCAATAACTTGAAGGACCAGATTTATATCTGCTTGTAGGTCATCTTGCAAAACTATTCTAATTTTGCTATCCCTTCTTAAATACTATCACCACTGAAGGAGTACTTGAGACTAACGATTAGCTGGAAGTACTTTTTGAACACCAACATCCCATTTTAAGCACAGTATTTTGGTACTTCACATGGCAGTCCTCCGAGTTTAGTTCTAAATTATCCAACGCTGTGACAATTAAGCTGTGTTTAGACCACAAAACCACACCAGTAAGAACAGACATCTATAAAAATGAAGTATTGTTTTCGTTTGTGGTTCCAGATTGTCTAGGTTAACGGTTGGACTCAATGATCTTAAGGGTCTTTTCCAACCTAAATGATTTTATGACACAGCAAAGTTGGTGCTGCTGCAGCAAAGCGATTAGGATTCTGATAACCCTCCTCCCAACAGTCAAAGAAACAGGAACCTCCCGAACAGTAACAGATGTCAGCAGCATCTGCAATTCAGTCTTTCATGACAGAACATGCTCTGCTGTATGACAAAAGACCAGAAAAAAATTTAAGGCTACCTTTTATTCAATAGTTCTTGATGTAACCACAAAGAGGGAGATTTACTGTTCCATCATACTTTTGGAGCGCGAGTAAAAGTCCAATGGCTTCTGGTCAGTGAGGAAGCAAGAGTCACAAAGAAGAGTAACATTAAGAGATTGTGTAACAAAGGATGATCAGACCTTTTTTTCTACCACATCAAGAAGTTAATGCTCCTTATTAGCAATAACAAAAAATTTGGCTTCTATGTGTGTCAACAGTTTGTTTTTTTGGTTTTATGCAACTGCAGCATACATTTTCCCCAAACTCACTAAATGTCTCTTTTTTTCATGATTAAATGTACATTCCACGAGAAATCAAGGCTGCTTTTCATATAACTCTTGCCCTCTTCAAGCTATCCAACCACCACCACGCTGCTTGAAAGAAATCCAAATTCTCACCACTGCTCTATTTCTCACAAATGTACCTGATCTCTATTCTCTCCTCCCCAACTTGTCACCTTCTATAAACCTCTCTCAAGTGCTGCACAAGTAACAAACAATCTCAAGTTCAACAGACTTGCTTTGCTACTCAGCTTCTCCATAACACCTTCGAAAGGACTGCACGTGAAAAGCTTGCATTTATATGCTTTCCATACAAAACTACTGTTTTCCAGTCACTGTGTTTTGGGCTAGTCCTCTTAACTACAAGACTGGCAGCAGAACAAGTAAGTTTGTATGCATTAGTGAAAATGAATGAGTCAATTTAGTTGGAGAAAATTACAATGTTCTGAATAGAGCTGTGGAAAACCAGCCAAATACTATTTTCTGTTTGGGATTATTTTCACACAAAGGCAGAACTACCACAAGTTATCTTTTCAAAGAAAGGGCAGTAAGGCTACAAACTTTATTTTCACTTTAATAAAAAATACATCCTGCAGAAAACCAGTATCTTCACCATTAAGTGGAAAATTCAGTTCAACTGCAGAAAAGGTAAATACAAGAGATGCCTTCATTTTTTCTTGTCGAAGATCATACTAAAATTTGCAGTGCTTATACTTCAGACCTTACTGTATCATCTAGGTTAGCTTCAATATCCAGTTCTTGCACATCTCTCGTTATGCTACAGCACAGATCTGCATGTCTCCCTTCTTCCTCCTGTTACTCCCTACTCACATGCTGTATCTAAAATGAGTATGTATGTATTAGTCATCTTCCAGTTTTATTTGGCCTAACAAATACTTGACTACATTCTGGAGTAATTAAAAATATAAAGAGGAAGGCTGGTGATCCCTTTGATAACTTTGTCAAAATAAATTTTGCTCTGGTGACCATGAGGGCAAGCACATTTAACAGAACTAAAATGTTATAAATACTATTTCAGTATCAGTCATAAGCAAAAATGGGACTTTTGCTGATAGTATTTGAGAATGGCATGTTGATGATTACGGAAGTCAGACAGCAGCATCTCTGGTTGAAGGGAAGGCTCCAAGGAACCCCTCAAATTAACAACCATCTCAGGTTAACATATCTAAAAGCTTAGATCAACATTGTGCAATGCTAGCATTTTCTCTTTCCCTTCACTTAGTACCTTTTCTTCAGAGGCAAAATCTACTCACAACAACGTTTCACCTTTTTCTCCACATCCCTCCTTTGTATTAGTCCAACACAAGGTGGGCCATATTTTAAGAGAGGTCCATGAAATTAATTGGCTAAAACAGCCAGAGCTGGGTGGGAGCAAGGGCTTTAACCATTTCAGTGACACTTCAGCTGTATCAGCACAGGAGCAGCAGCAAATTGTAGCTGTGAGCAGAGCAGCAGGGGTGATCAGGGCAGCAATTTTTCAATTCAGCTTTGCTGCCAAAGAAAATTGGTCATGTAACTACTCTGTAAGCAAGCTAGCTGAAGAAAGTTTCATAATTATAGCCTCATAACCTCAAGCTGGAGACAATACAACCATGTTTTGCTTTGAGTTGTTGGTTTGGTTTTCTTTTTCCAAGAACCATCATACTAGCAAAAATCAGGTTCTACTCTGAAAACACAGCTCTTGCCAGCAGAAACTATAAAATTGCTCCAAAAACAGATCCTGAAAAACCATTCCAAGTAATACCAACAAGTAATTGTGGCTCTAACTGATTTAGAAATTCAACTACATCATCATACAACACTGTCTGACAGTTGAAAAGCACAACTGTTATTTGGCCAAATTATGTTCTATATTACTTAGCAAATGCTTTTCTTTAATAAATGGCATAGTTTCAAGCATCTCAAAAAAAGAACAAACTAAACAAAACTCAAAACTCACTACCATCAAAAAAACCCTAAAACCATAAAGCTTCTAAAGAGACACGATCCCTTAAAAAAAAAAAAACCAACCTGTTTGAAGGTATACAAGTAGCATCTACAATTATCATGGTAAGAAGATCAGATAAAAAGTACTCCTTCTGTACAGAAAACAATGGACTTCAGTGCAACGTAAAGCTGTCTCACATCAGACTACAGGAAAACACAGGCGAGGACTGCTAGGAACATAGTTAAGTGCACAAAGAAGATGAGGACTGTAGGTAAATAAAGGACTCGCCATAACAGGTATCAAAGGAAAATGCTAAAGATGGCTGACACTGTGTAACATGCCAAGTATAGCTGGCATCTGTGGCAGAACCAAAACATGGAATGTGGCTTTGGGTATCTGGCATCAAGCTCGTCACCAAGGTTGCGATGCCACCTCTACAGCGATGGTGTAACTCCTGGTTACAAGATCAAGGGAACTGTAACACCAGCAGAAGATTGTTGTCCCTGTGATACACATATGCTTCCCCACACTGTACTTCAGTAGGCTTCACAACACCCGCTTCATCTTCACACCTCATCTTGGAAAAGTCCACTACACACTCACACTTCACTTCCTCACCTTTTGCCCTGCCCAGACAGCAGGAGACAGGATCTCTTATGACCAGAAGAGGCAAGATGCCAGGTGGACTGGCTTGTACTCTGGGCTAAACCCAGAGCCCAGCCAGGACAAATAGTTTAAAGAAATGGGCACATCCATACAGCTGTTCAAGGGGTCCCAAGATTTTATCTCCCTCTGGGATAAGGTGGAACACACAGGTGTGCCACAGCCCAAGTGGGACAAGCGGCAAGCCCTCCTCCAGCTTCTCCAAACCCTCTTATTAAGATGCTCTTTGCTCACCTTTATATTTATATACTTCCCCTCTAAGGCTTTACGGGATGCAGGATCTCTTCATCAACTCCACTGGTTCTAACCAAGCTGTATCTAGGAGGAAGAAGCTTGACAGGATGACCCTGACACCTGTGGCATCTACTTCCACCTCCTCAAGCAGAGCATCTCTGGCCAGTGTTCATCAGCTCCCTCTTCTGGGATGGGAGAACATGGACAAGATCCAGACCATACTCTGCTTAGCACTCCCTTTGGCTCCCTATTTTTACATTTCTTGACCCACACTGCTCCTTTTACCAGCTGTTGCCTGGTTTCTCTCCATTCTCTTTTTCTGTAGTTCCTCATTCTCAAGGAGGGCTCTAATGTTCTATTAGGAATAAATAGTTATCTGTCCCTAAGGAAAAAGCCAACAGAAACAGTGACTCAAAGTGGCTGCTTAAGAAAGGCAAGAACAGGGCAAGCATAGGACACTTCCCACTTGCCATGCCACACACAATTTTACAGCTCATATCCTCTATCTAGATAGATGTCACTTACACAGTAACTCTTCATGTGGAAATCATTCAGTACTTTTTGCCAGCCTTGCCAACCTTTTCCCGAGTGTTCACCTTAGATGCAACATGTTTGGTAAGTTTGTTACCTATATGGTAACAAATGTTACTCAGCAATGAAAACAGGAGGGGCAAAAAAACACAACTGTGGACACACTCATTTAAAGTTCAAGAATGTTCTACCTTGCAGTTCAACATTAAAAACCCTAAGTTAACATGCAAATGAAATAAATTCTGAATTTGAATACTAAATGAGCAGTTGGATAATGATGTAGGTAGACTTGAAAAAGCAATCTTTTGGCAGAAAGCGTGTCATAACAATAGACAAAATTTACATAGAAATTGTCTTGTTCTTTGGTATTAGAGCAATCTGTGTGAAAAACAAGCTAATTTTGGTTTTCTGTCAGCCTTGCATCTGATCATTAGTCTTCAAGAAATTCAAAGAAGAAGAAAAAAAAAAAAATCTGCTAATTTGCAAAAGAACCATCAGACACCGTAGGAACCGTAACAAAGCACTACACACCCTGAACCTCCCAGGCGATTCCACATCTCAAGAAGCTGCTGTAGACTTACACTAATTGCAGAACTTATTTGTTTTGCAATTTGGTATTCATATAGGCCATTACATTAAGCTAAAAGATTTAGCACCTTATTTCTCACTGAAGTTCAGTTCACATAAGCAAGTACCACTAAAACTTAGATTTTTATTTAAGCCAATGGAGAGAAACCAGCTTGACCAGAGGATGCACTGTTGCAGTCTACTGCTTTAGGATGTTGAACACATAATTCCCAAAGCAGAGTACTAGTGCTGGGACCTGCAGTGCATGCAGAGTCCTGGATTTCAAGGAGATCACCCCCTTCTCATTGGACAAGTTTTCACAAGGACCAACTGTATGACTGAAGCATTGAATTTTTTTGAAAGTGCCCAATATAAAATGTTTTTATTGACTTGTCGAGCACTATATCTCCTTTCATCATCATGACACTTGTTAGAAGGAAATACTATGATCTTTCAAATTGGTTTGGCATGATTTTAGCTATGCAATGCTTCCCCTCCCCCCCCTTTTCACCACCTACCCTGTTTTTCAATGAGAAACCCTGATTAAAACCTCCAGGCTCCACATTAATCTATGCATCAGTTAATAAAATGCTTGAATACAGGTAATTTGCATCAAAAATTTCATCTTAATAATAGACTTTGGTGCAGTTAAGTCCCATTTTCCCCTGTGCAAAGTAAGGCTAGATTATCATATGCTTAACAATTAGAATTTAAATATACAATAAACCTAGTACTGTTACCTGCTACAAGACAAACAAAGAATTTCAAACTGCCTAATATCATAGTAATCAAAACTAACCTTAATTACTATTACAATACACTTGTTGATGTATCTGAGCACATACACCCTTGATTATGTCACTTCATGAGAGGGAAGAGCAAACGGATTCTGGGCACAGGCAAAATAACAATCCTTTTGATCTTTAA
Source organism: Phaethon aethereus (assembly GCF_964289735.1). Classification (NCBI taxonomy): domain Eukaryota; kingdom Metazoa; phylum Chordata; class Aves; order Phaethontiformes; family Phaethontidae; genus Phaethon; species Phaethon aethereus. The sequence goes on from NC_138584.1 coordinate 19,745,785, forward strand.
AGTTCCATCGTGGTGCCAGAAACGCAGTTTCCTTTGTTTTAATCTCTTGAACCACGCTGCAGCTGTGGAAGTCTGTGGGTTTACAGACAAGCACTAACAGCAAGTGCAGTAGGTTAACACGTACATTCAAGCAGCTTAACTTGAACGAAACAAAATAACCAAAAGTTCCTGATGTCCTCCATTTAAACATTACAGTATTTTAACAAAAGGATAAAAACAAGAGGCAAAAGGATAACAAAACTGACACTTACCTTTACAAACCACACAGCAGATTCATCTAACAATGTGTTGAAGGAGGATTTTCTATGCCTCTTGTTTTAACATCATAGGTAAAAGACTAACACTGAAATTGTAAGATATATCACACAGATTCCACTTCTCAGAAGAAACAGTCAGTGCAAGGTAGAACAGTAATTCTTTGCCCTCCCTATGGAGAGAACTTGGCTCAAAATGCTCATCAGGCTTTCTCTGGTGGAGAACAGCTATGTCATGGAAAAGATTTTTGCTTTCTCAGAGTCTGGAGGTCCATTTATCTCTAACATGCAGAGTGTATTTATATACCTCTGATTTTCTGAAACTTGTTTTAAAACCCTCAAAACTATGGCTCAAAATAGATAGATGATTTCCCAATATAAAGCAGCACTGAAACTGCTTGTTTAGTCTGAAGTCATAAAAATGGTGGCTTTTTAAAAAAACAAAACAAACCACAAAACAATAAGGTGTTTCCACACCTTTGGTTCCACATCTTAACATGGTAAATGTTAAGCAACCCACACAGTTAGTCTAACCCTTACTACATGTGTATCTAGGATATATACCAGAACTCACTATATTGCGAGCTAGCAAGCCCTCTATGATTACAGATGAACACCTCTGGGCAGCAAATAGCAGAAAATAGTTTAATGAATTAAGTACAAATTTTGGTACATTTCTTAGTTCAAATATCAAATTGGTGAAAAGCAAACTGAAACTAAATACAAAATGAAAAAAATAAGCAACAAACTCTTCTAAAATAATCTTGTCTTAAAGATCTATATGGTAAGTGTGGAGACGCAAAGAAGCGCTATTTTGCTATATTTTTGTCTATCTTCATATAACTTTAAAAGCTGGAAAAAGTCCAACTGCTAGGTGCTAACATCTCTCACTAAAAACTTCAAGCGTTGAAGTAATTTGTTATATGAACAAAGGCAGACAGGAAAGGGGTAGTTTGGAGTAATCATTCTTCCAAAAAGTTAGCAGGGTGAGCGCTTAGGAAACTGTTGAGTTAATCTAAAAGCACAATGCTAAGAAGAGAGACTCCTTTTTCTTGCCACTTCACCATTTCATTACTGACAGTGCTTTCATCACTTTCTTTACGTCTGTCTTGCCATTTGACACCTCAGTGAATTGATTTGGCATGCAAAATAATTATAGATAGCCCAAAGGGCTACAAACCACATGTAAAACAGCTTACCAATGGATTGGAAAAACACTACAACTGTGACTCATGAAGGGTCTAGGAATAAAAACTTATTTTTCAACAGTACAAGCCACCAGATGGACTCAGCTGTTTTGTGAAACCTTATTCTTAGTGGATGTTATTCTGCTGTGACATGGAAGAAACAGCAAGCAGGATGCCAAAGGGACAGGCTCAACCTAGCACTGAAGAGACTGTCATCTACCAGTGCTGATCCCCAACACCACAGGCAAGGCTACCCCAGCATCTTCCTTTTAGCTCCCTGCATAGCAACATCTACAAATTGCTTTATCCCAATTCTCCTGCTACACAGACTACTAGTCTCACTTTCACCTTGTATTTCCCATCTGTCTGTACTTGCCTTATTATCCAAAACAGAACATGTGGGTTTCAGAGAGTAGGCTGTTTTGTGTTTGTACAAACAAAGTGGGGTCCTTATTCACAACTAGCCTTCCTGAAGACTAGGATAATACAAATAAATAAAATTACACAGAGGAATGTGTGTAATCCTTTCCCAACCATAGCAGGGGGTGGGGAGAAGAAGAAGAAAAAAAAAAGGGCAATTTTATCTTCTAGTTTTGCAACTCCTAGGACAGCACACTTCTCGCTTCACTTACCTCCTCACAGCTCCACTGCTACTTTGTGCTCTCCCATAGCCCAGGAAGCATTTCTACCTCACAGCACAGAAACTGTGTATGGTAGGTAAAGACTTGCAGTACAGCCTGAGACCACAGCACCACAGCTCTCCTTTCATCAACAGCAGTAGGTCAGGCAGCCCCTATTTTGTGCCTGCTATCCAGTCTCACCTCTGTGCCATATCCCACCTGCACTGGTACAACTGTTAGCATAGCTGCAGTGAACTGGATCAGGAAGCTGATCCGGGTTAACTAAAGTCCCTTCTGCTTTCCCTTTTCTGCAGGGTTATTTTTAACCTAGATCAATCTCAAATTCAGTTCACCTTGTTGTCTCATAAATAGTTGCTCCAGCACGCTTGAGGGCACAGAGGCAGGAAAAAAGTGGCAGGGGACAGAAAAGCAGAACTGCAACTCCATGAAATGCTTATTAAATAACACCTTGCACCTGTAACAAAAGCAAAGCTTGAGAGCAGCACTGCAGGGCAGACTCTTTGACAAGTTCTAGCCCTAGGTTTCACAAGTTTGTAAGAAAAAACTCCACCGACTCAAGGTTCCTAACACTGAAAACTCTGCAAGCTTAAATGACCGGAAGCACTGATTAAAAAATACCTCTACTTGCATCTGATCCAGAACTCACCTGCTGTGTAGCTGAGACAATATCCTTTATTAAACTAACTGCTGTAGTTGAAAACACAACAACAAAAAGCTTCTGGGCAAACAAGCCCGTCATGACGTCTACAGTAAGGATGCAGGCAAAACACGTAAAATCTGACAGCCATCCAAAGGCCTTTCCACAGCTCTGTCCAAAGGAGAGATGTGTCAGTAACGGAAGAACTTAACTAACTGGAGAAGACTCCCCGACAGCCTCTCATGTGGCAGGGAGCACACCCTCCACTCGGGCAGGGCAGCCCACAACACCATAACTTGCAGTGTTGTGTTCTTACAGTTTTTCCACTCCTCTGTCCACATTCTGCTCCCTATACCAATGAGACCGTGAATTTTCGCAGCACAGACACAGCCTTAATTACACTAACAAACAACGTGACTGTTGACAAAAGTATAAGAAATCTGAGTATTTTTCATGATACATTCCTACAGATGTGGATATATGGGTAAATGAACAAACACTAAAGTAACCCAGCAACAAGTGAACATCAAGTAATTTAAAATATTCTGTGTTTAAAGCAGTCTAAGCCTGTAATAAAGGCCTAACTATAACAGCTAAATATATAAACTACTTTATCACCTGGGGGTCCTTCTGACCTTTTGTTATGCTGTGTTATCATGTATTGAATTATAGCCTCACTCTTTGCTAGTCCAAGCTGTGAATAAGCATTTTGTTTTTAATTAAAATAGAATTTTCAGATGGTACCTCTTTTCAGATGGAGCATACTGGTAGTCTTAAATTGGTGGTTATAGCAAAGGAATTTTTAGATACTTCTTCAGCAAGCAATTATAACTATTTCTGATTTTCAGATGATGGAGTTACATATGGCTGAAACCCTAATAGATCAATAGTGAGACAATACAAGCTGAAAAATATAAGGAAAGAAGCTTTAAATACATTGTTTAGAGATGTTATCCATACAGTCCCTTCCAGCATCACTGGAAAATACATTGTTAATTACTCTTTATACAATACATACCATAGCTGATGTTCTAAAATGTGTAAACAAGGCTCCAAAAGCTATCCATTTCAAAATCAGAGAGCATAAACACAATGAGCAAAAGAAAAAGAGACAACAGCTGATGAACAAAACTACACTCCCATCAAAACCACTGAAACAAGGGTCTCTGGAAAAGTGACAGGGGATCAGCAAGCCTGGAATAGTAATGGACACAGAGCTTTTCACCTCTACTTCACCAATTTTAATTTAATAAAGATCAGCAGTGACAGAGCTTTGCCTCATCCAGTCCTTACAAGAAACAAACTTCTGGTCTCTCTGGGTCCCCAATGAGAAATACAGCAGAATGACCCAGCGCTGACTGCACAAGAAAATAAGGAAAAAAAAGTTTAATTTCTAAGAAATGCCCCGAGGAGGTGAAAATCTACTGGCAAAGGAAAATTAAGAAGGCTGCATCTTCCTGTCAAGCACATTTCAAAGGAGCACTACTTACAGAATAATTATAAGAGTTAAAAAGAGAAGAATTAACTATAATAGGAATTCTGGCAGATACTGTAGTGGGAACACTTTGAGGAGGAGGAGGAGTGAATGAACATAAAACTCACATGCAGAACACACATCACACACGCTGTACTTGGCTATTTAAAGACCACAGAAGTCAAAGTTAGTAAAGTCATGTTAGATTAATAAATTCCTCATCCACTGGAAGCTAGAGATCTGGCTACCAGGTAAGAAAATGTGTACAGAATTGTTCTGAAAATCATGTATAGTTTAGTTTTAAACATATATTTTAAGAGCAATTTACTACCACATATTGCTGTAGAAAAATAAGCAAAGACCATTTGAACCCCAGCTAATGCAACTCAGAAGCCAAACCCGTGTGGTTTCAAGACCTATTGAAAGAAGAGAGTGTACACAAATCTTCCGGTCACTGAAGAGTGTATATTCTAATCACCTGGTCTCTAATCCAGTTCGGCAATTAAAAAAAAAAGAAACAGACAATATACAGCTAAGTATTCTTGAATCCAGGAAACAAACAAACAAAAATCCAAACAAAACACTAAGAAAGATTACTATTATTTTCTAAACAAATTTTTTGCTACCATGTATGACGTTACCGTGCATATCTAAAGGGGTAAATAATTCAGAGCTATATGTAGTCACTACTTCAAAAATCTGTATTATCAAGTTATCAGAAGAAAAAGCTGTAAAACTTTCTACAAACTTTACAATTTGCAGGGCTGACAGTCATTCCTGTTTAGAAAATAGTCCTAGTAAAGTTAAAACATTCCTGCTTCATATAGAATCAATAATGATCTTAAAAGTATCAGATCCACTCACTGTATTTAAAGAATACTATGTGACCTTTTTTAAACTCAGAGATGTGTTGTAGTTATGTTTCTTTTATGTTGTGTGGTACTTTAACAAATGATTCCAAGATAATGAATATTAATGAAGCTAACATCTTCCTACACTGATTGCAACAAGTTAAGGTAGAATCCCTGTGCTCCTCCCCCTTTTTTTAAAATGTAATTTAACACATGTTGACATTTTTAACTCATAGGTTGCAAAAGAAGTTCTCAACTACTGTAAATTGAGTAGATGAAATAAAACCCCAAACAACAAAGTGAATAATTAAATGAATACTAGTGTGAGGGAACAAACTTAGAGAAACTTTTAAGACAACTGACATTTATGCCTCTTCAGATTTCAAATTAAAAACACTTATATTATTGTTCTAAAAGTCCCTCAGAATTCATAGGCTGCTGTGCCCTGTGGAAAACTGTGAACCCACTTAAAGCAGGTATGGAGTTTAAAACGGGTACAGAATCCTTAAGCTTCTCTTTAGTAAAGGACCATTTTCAATTTTGGTCCTCCAAATCAAAATCCACTGTATGTCAGAAGAACCTGGAACAGAAGGACATAGAAAGAAAACCGTAACGGCCTATCCTGCAGCTTTCCATCTTCTGTATATCCACATACATATATTGCCCTCCCAGCTATGCAAGCCTAATTCACTTTTTTGGTAGGTAAGAAACTTAACCAGCATTCAGATTTCATTCACCTGCAACTTCTGCCTAGAAGTACTCTGAACACTTGCTCCATTCTACTACGGGTGTTCACATACAACTGGCTTTATCCCTCTTGACAGCCCGAGTGAAGTAACCAGTACTGAACATATTTGAATATACATGGAAAGCTAAAATAAACAAGAATGTAAGGGCCATGGTTAGGTGAAGAGCATTTACTGTGCTGACCACAGAGAGTGAAAGAGGTCTCAAATTACACTTCATGAACTAGTAAGTACAGTTATCAGTGGAAGCTGCGTTACCCTTCATTGTTCTTTCAGGGACCTTAGCATGCCCTTGATCCACACAATACCATATATTCCACGCGTGGATCAAGGGCATGACATCGCTTTTACAAGTAAAACCTGTATATTTTTCTGTTACCACTTCAAACAACTTCATTTTCAGTGTCCTGAAGTTTGGAATATGTGCTACTATGGACACTTAACACACAAAACAGGAAAACTGGCTCAACAATGCAAATATGCACCAGAAATATTAAAGCTCCATCACATTTTATGTTTCTTTAGTTTTTAGTTACCCTGTATGGTATAAATAGATTACACATCAACTTTCACTGCCAATAAACCAAATGCTGCTTCTAATAATTTATTATGTGTGTAGTATTCATATAGTATTGATCCTCCATAGTAAGCGAATCCTGGCCTTTCCCAGCGGTATGTCAATGATGATCAATTTCTTCTCCTAGTTACAGAAGTTGTATCATTACAGAGCTTTTTTGCTGCTAAATATACTGCGTAATTGAACATCTGAGCTTGACATCTCCAGCAGCATTTAATTTTTAAACTCTAACAAAGGGAGAGCGAAGAGTTCTGAAGCAAACACCTTCTGCAACTTAAAAATCACTGTATTTGGTAACAGAAGAATTAATGAAAATGGAAGTAAACACTGTGTGGTGTAGTGTTATTTAACTGCACAGACTAATAGCCAGACAGCTACTATAAAGTACAAAAATGCAGTGTTTTGTCAGCTGAAGTACTTCAACCAACCCACCCTCTCTCTCTCTTCACACATATCTTTATAGGTGGGCTAAAATACTCCCTATCAAAACTTAATGCACTCAGTTAAATAAAACTACTAAACAATAATGGTTAAATACTCATGAAACATTTGGATTGTGAAATCTGTAGTAATAATAATTATAATAATAATAATGATGATGAGATACGAGGTACGAACTGAAAAGCAAAACCACACAGCAGAACTGGGTAGGTCGCGCCGAGCCCCTGGCCCCACAGCTGGAGGCACCCAAGCAGATCCCCAGGAAGCCAGAGGAATGCTGTGTGGGCAGGCACCGGCCTATGCAAATCGGGTTACCAGGTTCTACCCCAGACCTCAATAGTAAACGCACAAAAAGTAAACAAAGGGGGGGGGGAGAGAAACCAACAAAAAGTAACTTCGATGTTTAAACTCCTTCCCATTTTAATAACGCCCACAGAATTTCCAGTAACAAAGGGTGTTGTTGTAGGAACACTGAGCTTGCACAACTGGCCACTCTCTACATCTTGTCTTTGCTCTTATCCATCACAAACATACCCGAAGTTTTCCACTAGAAGCAAAGGAAGTTAACTTACTAAAAATGAAGTCTGGGTGGTTCCCCCCCCAACAACTGAAACGGCTTTATATTATTTAAAGATTATCCTGAAATACTTTGGAAATAAAAACAATAGCAAAAACCACCCCGCGATGGCAAGTGCAGATCAACGCTTTTGTCTTCCATCTTGCCCAGGGAGCAGGAGAGCAACGTTCGCACCCAGCGCTCTCCCGGAGGTAAACATGCCGCGGGGCTGGGGCTGCGCGGGGCCGTGGGCAGGGCCGGCCGGGCTTCGCCGTTTCTGACCCACATTCCCCGCAGCAGGGTGAAAGCCCTCCCGCCGCAGAGGGAGCGGAGCGCGGCGGACGGGCGGCCTCCCCCGCCGGCAAGGGTGTGTTCAGGGGTGGGGAAAACGAGCTGGCCGGGGCGAGGATGGAGGCTGGCGGCGGCGCTGACACCTGCCCGCCGCCACCCCGGCCCCGCCAGCAGCTCCTCCTTCGCCGGGGACGGACACCTGCTGCGGGACAGCCGGGACGCGCGGCCCAGTGGCGGCCTCGGCCCAGCGGCCGCGGGCGGATTTATCTCGCCTACTTCCCGAGACGCTAAGCCCCGCGGCGGGCGGCTCGGCGGCAGGCTGGGGCCGGGCCGGGCTCCCCGCGGCGCCGAGCAAGGCCGCGCCGAGCCGGGGGCCGGCGGGCGGCCGGGCCTGCGCGGGGCGGGGGGCTCGGCGCCTCAGCCGCTAGGCCGCAGGGCCTGCGACGGCGGCGGCGCGGGGCGGGTGCGGCGGGCCCGGCCCGCCGGCCCCTCCTCGGGGAGCGGAGCCAGCCGCCGAGCAGGGGCGGCGGTGGATCCCCCTCACTCACCGCTCTCGATCTCGTTGCCCTTCTTGGCGGTGGCTGCGTTCCCCATGGCCGGGCCGGGGGGCGGGAAGGATGCCGGGCGGCTGCGGCGGGCGGGGGCAGGGCTCGGCTAGCGGGGCGGCGCGGCCCGCGGGCGCGGCGGCGGCGGCTGGTTCCCCTCGCCCCGCGCTGGGTCTCTGTGTCTCCGGCCGCCGCGGAGGAGGAGGCGAGCGCTCTGCCCCCCTCCCCCACACCCGACACACGGCGGAAATGACGGCCGGGGCGGCGCCTCCTCCCCGCTACGCCGCCCGCCGGGGGCGCGCGGGGCGCGGGACGGCGCTGTCCACGGCCCCGGCCGCCGCCTCAGGCGGGGGGCGCTGCCCCGGCCGCCCGGCCCGAGGGAGGGGGCTGCGGGAGCCCTGGGCGGCGCCCGCCGCCCGCCCGCCCGCGCCGACAGCGGCTCACGGGAGGGCAGGGGCGGGCGCGCTGCCCTCGGCCTCCGCGCCCGCCGCGGGGGCGCCGCCGCCTCCGCGTGCCCCCGGTCAGCGCCCAGCCTCACAGGGCGGCAGCGTGGGAGCGCGCCCGCCGCCCGGAGGGCCGGCCCGCCCGCGGGCCGCAGCGGCTGAGGCGGGGGCGAGGCGCGCCGTGCCCAAGGTGACCCTGCGAGGCCGAGCGCGCCGCGGCCCTGCGGCTGCAGCCTCCCGGCGCCGGGCGCTCGGCCGCATCCCCCCGAGCATCCCCGGCGGCCCGGGGACACCCACCCCGCGGCGGTGTCCTGCAGCATGCAGCGTACACGAGGAAACCCGCACTTGCCGCCCGTTCACAAGACGGTTTTTAGGTGGCTCAACAGACTATAGAAAAAAGAAATGCAGAAAGTGAGCGAGCTGCCAGGAAAGATTTTTTTTCCTCCCCCCTTTTGCTGCTACTCATGTCATAAATAGCTATAGCTATGCATTTTGAAACGGTATTGTGACTTTCAAGTTGATGATAGCTCTCTTTAAATACATATATTTACCACGTGAAATGCTTTAGCATTTTAGCTAAATGTGTTTTAGCTCTGGAAGAAAATTCTCATCAAAAAGAAGGCTCTACTTTATGTGCCTTAAGGTGGGGAGAGTAGAGAGCAGAAGCGCTAATCTTCTGGATCGCAAACGGTATCTATTCTGCTTGGGACAATTTATGGGATACCCCGCTTCTTCTGACAGCATTCCTCCCCCAAGGCTGCAGGCTGCATGAATTGCTCTGGTGGCAGCCGTCTGGCTACCATCTTTCACAGGGGCTATCAAAATCCTCTCCTGACACTGTGGGCTGTCTGCCAGTGCAGTGCACGCTGTCACGGCCTAATACTGAATCACCTTACTCTCTGTAAGGCATGGTTTTATACACATACGCTGAAGTGCACTAAAGCAGATACCTCTGGGAAATTTCCAGTCTCCTGAGACTGTGCCGTGGAGTATGGTGCATGGGAACACTGGGCAGATCTAGCCAGTGTGTGGTTCTACCCTGACAGCAGTACAAGCTGCCTGGACTATCCAGCTGCAAGGTTCTGGGAACACTTACCTGAATTATCTTGATGTTTTGTAGGTTGAAGGTCTATCAATGAACACTTCAGCTAAGGGACTTTTTGATTTTTCACCTTTTCACTTGCACTATCCTGATCTGTGTGATACTGCTCGCTTCAGAGGAGTACCTGTGTTTTTATTTTTAAAGAAGCAGTCTCTGGGGAAGCCAGGTCTTTATTGCTTTGAAAATCAGAAACAAGACTTGGACATAGAGAGGAAATAACCTGCAAACCATTGGGGACAGTGAAGCTACTACTGTTGAAGAGGGCTGTCTCACTTTGACAAAGCTGGAGTCTCTGCATTCTTTACACACTTACCCAGAGGTTCAGTGAGTTACCGGTAATTCACTCTGCCAGGGAAGGACGTATAGATTGCAATGGCCAGATTTGCACCGGGAGGAGAAGTTAAGCTTGGGAAAAGATGACCATCGACCGTCTTGATCACTCAGGCAATGAAAAAAAAAAGAAATCCAAGGTGCTGTAGTATTTAAATAAATGTCTGAAGATGCTATCACAGATAGGTAAAGATGTTACCCCCATTTTAAACGTTTTCCCTGCTCTAGCCATTATAATTTTAATTTTGGCTGGATTGAATCTGAGTCAGCTGATTTTCATCCAGGTGCTGACAGGCATTTTGATATCCTTAAGACGACAGGAGCAGCATCACTAACAAACGAGATATGCTGCAGCGTCTTTAGCATATTCTTGGCATTACAGCTCATCCCTTCACTTGCAAATTATGCTGCATAGGCTCCATATGTGAGGGTCCACCAAGGTCCAATAGCCATTACTGCCCGTTGGGATTTGGTGGACAAGGATCAGCTGGTCGTTGCACACACTCCAGCAAAATCCTATGTATACGCACCTAGCACCACATACGTATGTGCAGCAATGCATGACGCTAGTTCTCAAATAAGCACATGCTCTGAATACACATGCAGCACTGATGGATTTGCATAAATGATTATACACAAACACTGTCATAATCAAAAACATAACAAATATAAGTCAACAGTGCTGTGAAACATTAAATGAACTGCTTCCACGATCCTAGCATTACATTGTCTAAGCAAAGATAACAGAAACCACGACTTAGCGCTGGACATTTGCATTCTTGTTCACACCACTTATACAACTTTTGCTGTGTTAACAAGTTAATATTCATTAATTAATTGCAGAACAGAGCAATGTAGTATAGATTATATGTTATGTATATATGTTTAGTTAGCATTCAGAGCACTGACTCTTATTCTAGCCCTAATCTTCAGTTTGCTTTAATTTTCTTATATAAAATTCTTTGGTTTTCTTATATAAAATTCTTTGGTTTTCTTATATATAACCCTTTGATGCTGAAATGCCTCATATCACTGCTCATACAAAAGTAGTTTGTCTTCTTTCTTTGCAACACAATTGGTTAAAAAACCAAATCATGCAAATATGAAAAATGTTCTATTTGGATATGTTAGAATATTTCAGTAATGGTGCAATCCAAAAAATTCAAGTGTCATGTGTTTTGCTGATCTGTGTAAGATTTTTAAAAAATAGCTGTACTATAAGAAAGTCATCTCAGCAGTTTTAGAACGATATACACATTTAATGATGCAGTTTCAGTGACTCACAGCAGGTTTTAATCCACTTTTCTACATATTTGTTGGGAACTATTGGTTAGGAATATCCTAGCAAGACCAGTCTTTTTCTCTGATAAAACTTAAAGCTCTGTAGCAGATGTACGGTTCCCTCATGAAACTTGCATATTCCACTCTACACACACTCAGAACTAAAAAGTAAAGGGTCATATCAGGACAGAAAAGATAAATTTCTCTTAGAACAAAGACTCTCATGTGCTTTTAATGGAAATTGCTTTTTCACACGGTAATTACTTCTGGAGCCACGTATCATTTCACTCCACAAGCATTCCAATTTCTAGATGAGACAGTGGCATTTCTGTAGCAACTACAACCGTTGTTTTCAATCGACATTTAAAACAAGTCACTAAATTTAAGTCACTATGCATCTTAATTTCCTTCCCTCGCATTTAAGGTGTGCCTGCATTGCAAGGGATTGACATATATAGATTGGTTTTGCCCATCTGTACTGGTAATTCTTACGCTGAGGATGCAGGTTCTGCTCAGGTTATGAGTATGTACCTGCCTTAGCTGTAATTCTCTTTATTTGGCCAGCCTGCCTTCCCATTGCGGCGGTGCCTGTAAATTACAGGGTCCGAACACTGATTTTACCGCTCTTCCCCAAATCCCACATTCCTGTATCTTTGAATACCCCTGGCAGCCTCCTTCTCTACTCCTAAATAGACTGATATATTTGGAATTTAACTCTTTGTTTTCCTTTCAGGTTGTTCCAAACTACTGGCACGTGTCCTGCTCTCAGCTAACCCCTGCTCTGCCAGCGTGGGATGTTTTTTCAACATGTTACGTTGCTAACGTGTCAAGAAGCGTATGTATCTCTGTGAATATGGAAGTTATTTTCCAAATTCTACAGCTTCTGACCCAGAAACAGGAATATTCGTCACTGCAGCATAATTTCAGACCTGCCAAGAATATGTCAATTATGTCATGTAGATGTGCTAAGGAGAGGATGACAGCCAGGACTATGGCAATTCCCCCTGCTCCCTGCACTAGCTATACAGAAAGCGATGAAGTACGTCCTTGTGCAGGTAAGACCAAATCCACCGATGCCCAGCTCATTCCTGTTGAGGGCCCATCCTCACAGAGAGGACTGAAAGGTCTTACATCGTGTTTCCACAATACCGGAGATTGCCAGCCCCTGAATCCACCGTGGAACTACAGCAACTTGGCCAACAACGTGCTCTGCCAGATCTCCTGAAAAATGTTCTCTGATGCCCTCCAGCTGTGAATCCAGAAAGAATCTGGAGCCCCAGAAAGTGTTCCGCACACTGCAACTTTTACAGTTTTGAGCGACATTTTGGTTCAAAGGACAGGTTCTTAATTAAGGGAAGCTCGGGCTTCCTTGAACGTGACTAGGTACACTTAAAGCAAGAAGCTCTAAAGGAAGTTTACAGCCAACACTTCACCACTGTCACTCTTCCCTTGTCATTCGATGTTTCCCAAGACAGCCACTGGTCAAACAACCATGTAAACATAGAAGCAAAGGGTTTCTATATTCCCTTATTGATATTTAAATGCACTTATTTCACCACAAACCTCTCAAGAGCCATAAAGTTGCAAGGTGAGTTTTTTCCTGATGTTTTAAACATAATTTAAAGAAACAGGTATGTTTGGGCTATGCTTTTGCTGTCAGTATTTCCCCTTGACAAGACAGCATTTGGCAAATGTTCTATGGATGGTGGCTATGTATTCATTCATAGGAGGTGGCAGGTGCTGTCTTCTGATCAATGTCCTGTGAGTAGACATGTTTTTTGCAGACTTCCTTAATGGGCAAGTCCAGCTGCTCAGCCCTTGGCCTTTATCTCCAATGATTATTCGGGAGAGGGGGTGTAGTCTCTTGCTATCAGCCAAGCAGCACTTCTTTCAGTTGCTTATAGTTGTTCTGTAGATTATTCCATATTTGTAGAAGATACTGCCTGCGTATTTGTGATTCAGAAGAAATTGCTAATTACTGTTAAGGAAAATTCTTAATGACCTGCCTCTGTAACTAACTGACTTTGTGATCCTTTTGTGGGTATCTGGTTGCCATCAGGCTCATTTTAAAAGTCTCCTTATCCACATCCAGAGAAGTGCTTTGCTTTTCTACAGAGGTGTCCCAATTTTTTTTAATCCATGGTAGATTGCTCAGCCTAAGAAAAGCAAGATATTTTATATTATCTTGATTTGCTGCACCTCTGAATAGTTGACTGTGTACAAAAATCAAGTAGAGAAAAAAACCCAAAAAATGTAATTGCACATGTTGTTCTTGTATTTTTAGTAATTCAGCAACATATTTGGATTGCTGCGCCTGAACTATAGAAGGAAAGAAACTTAAAATTGATGGTATAGTTGTCTGACATTAGATTCTAGTCTAGTCACACAGATTTGAATAGAAATACTACTTGCGTAGTCAAAGTTATTCAAATGCATAGCTGTTTAAAAAAACCTATATAGTAAAACACTTCCAGGGTAGTTGACTTCATTATCTGCATACTTACCATAATTGAGACGTGATCAATATCATACTGATTGTTCATCTTTACTGTATATTAAGACTCTGAATCATTTACCTTTCACAGGTAAAGATTAAAAAAAAAATAGTGGCGTTTTTTAATTTCTCTTTTTATGTCTTTTCTACAGAGATCTCCAAGTTAATTACAGCTGTTAATTTAAAGTAGACTAAGCTATATTAAATGCCTCTGTATGTATTTATCTTCAGAATTAAAAATGACCTTAATTCAGTTCAGCCTCACTCACTTTGGAAGTGAAATATGCTATGTTAAATGAAAGTCACTTTAATTCTAAGAGAGTTCACACAAAGGGTTCACCAGGCTTTTGTACATACTCTGCACCCAGCAAATTAGTAGTCACACATTTGAATCTAAGCTTCATTGTATTCTACTCAAAGGCATGTCCTGTAAATTGTGTCCCACTGTCACATATCACTGTACTGGGTAAAGAAGCTGAACTAAAAACCTTTTTAATGCATAATCAACTCTTCAGCTGTAATATTTCTAGTAGTGCCATCTAAAAATAGAAAAACAGTCTAAGATGTTTTTTCCTGGTTTATTATTTGTATCTAGAAGCATATTTTTTAAGCAGAAACAAAATCAGTTTCCTAAACCTGGAATTTTACCCATTCATCTTCCTACAGCCTCTGATTTTCTCTTAGGGTTGCAGCACAGTTCCTGGAGATACTGGGAGTTGTGCACATATGACTAACTGAAGGTACTACGTCCCATTTGCTCTCATGGCTGTTATTTCTTCTGCACACACCATCTTCTTCTGCAAGTGTCCTTTGTTCTTAAGAAAACAGCCATCCAAGGCAGAGGTATCAGCAACACGCGGTTTGTTTGTGGTTCAGACCCCTGGTGCTGGCAGCCAATTAATTCTCCCATCTGCTTTATTTGTGTTGTTACTCCTTGCTTACGATTTGAAGCTGTTTGTGCTTTTCTGCCTCTAATATCTTTGTCTTACGCTATTTTGAGCTCTTGGTCATATCTAAGGTGTCAGAGCACTGTCCAGTTCAACACTTATGCAAGTACTAGTTTCTTGGCAGATTCTAAATTGCTTCATCTAGAGTCTGCTTCTCCCAGGAGTCTATTTCTGTATTATTTGATCCACTTTCTGTTGAAAACCAGTAGCTTTTTAAAATTGGAAGGTTGGTTTTTCTTTTTAATCTACAAATCTTCATTAGATCTTACCCTAAGGCAGGCTAATTCCATGCTTTACTGTAACACTTGTAACAGATAAAATTGGCTCCCCAATCTTATAAACTACAAAATACTTTTAAACCTTCAGGTTCAAAGCATATAACTTTCATATGCTTCATTTTTGTTTAGAATGCTATACTCCTCAGTTTTTTGTAACAGCTTCATGAATATATCCTCCTTTGCTTGGACTGCTGAAAACTGTTTAAATATGCCAAATGCATCAGCACTTGCTATTTTCAGAAGGAAAACTTCCTTCTGGTTGACTTGCTTTTAAATAACACTTACTGCTTCCAGATGTACATAGAATTGTTCTTACCGCCTTTTCCAGTAGTTTCTGGTATTTCCAGAGCTTAAGCCTTTAAATGCTCCAATTTCTTCTCAGTGTCTGTCTTAGATTTCTTTTTATTGCTAGTGCCATGAATGAGGAGTTGTTCCAGGCTCAGAGGATTACAGTAGATGTTCTTTAATCATGTGTGTCTGCATTGCCTTTTCCTTGCACTTACAAGCCAGCAAGCTAAACCTCTAAAAGAACATTTAGACCAGTAACCTTTCATTAGGAGAAATAATAAGCAAACAAAAATTATAGTATCATATTCATAGGTGTGAATCTATTGAAAAAAAATCCATGCAAGAAACAAACAGTAAAAGCTACTTCGCACCTGAAAAAAAGCAGCCAAGAAAACAACTTAGAAAGTTTATTTAATATTCGTAGCTCTATTTTTGGCTTGTGTTTGACTGACAAAGCTAGGAGAAATATCTATGGTGCTAGCCAAGAAGAACCTATTAATCCTCAGCAACACAAAGAAGAAGTGGCTATTTCAAGTGGTTGTAATGCAAATGTCAATGTAAAAGCTTTTTCCTCTCAACGCTGGAATCTGAGAAGCCATTGGCAGAATGTGCTTTGATATTAGTAGATGGTCTGTATATTTGATAGATGCGTGGCTGACCCACCAAGAAAGAGGGATTGAATGTTTTCAAGCATTTTTTTAATCTCATGAAACAGAGAACTTTGACTTATACTTGCATTTAGTCCAAGACAGATTTTCTTTAAGCTCAGTTTTACATCTGAAATGTTGATCTAATTTTCTAATAATAGTTGAAATAAATATAGCACTTCCAGTGAAACTTTTATTTTTTTTAATCCGTATTAAAAGATGGAAACCATGTGAAATACTTTTTTTTCACAGGAATGTGAAAGAGCTTTTTAATTGGTATTAGGTATTACCATCTTAATCATCACATTTACGTGAAAGGACCCCATTCATTCCATTTTGTGCACAGGGCAGATCGATTTCCAAGTAAATATATTAACCAATAAATGTCTACATATAAAAATCACCCTCAAGCATTTCTCATTTCCAATGCTGTAACTCCTTTCAAATAATTCCTGGTAAAGACAGCCAATCAAGGTCTCTAACAGAGGATGTATAGAAGTCTGACCATGTTAGGGATAATGTCTGCATTTATTTGTTATGACCAGGTGCAACATTTTAACCCAGAGGTGATGGGATTTTATGTGTAGATCACTTGAAACAGCTGCTTCTTTTTCCTTTGATATATCTCCTCAGAAATCTTCTCTTCTGTCTACTTTATTTTTTATCACAGTAAAAATTATCCTCTGATTTAAACATAATTTCCTTTTGTTCCCCCTAGTTTTACTTCTTTATACTGCTAAAATATAAAAAAAAAATCCATTCCTCTCCAAGAAATGTCTTTTTCTGTACCCCAGAGACTTAATAAGTCTTTAGTGTTTCTTTCCCTCCTTTTCTATCCCTTTTGCCCTCTCTTCATCCCCTCTCCCACCCTGTTCTATTCACTTGCTCTTTCCCTTCGCTGTGCTGCAAATTTACTACCAGAATCATTATTTTGTGAGAGTTCACAAAGCTAATGAAATGCTGCAGCACGCTTTGGTGATGTTTAGCATCCCTTGCTTCATCCCAATAATTGGGAAATTAGATCTTATTTTCACTAATGGGGTCGAACATAAAGATGCAGGCATGTCTAAATCAGCCGGGGCCCTACCTGGTCATTACTGAAAAGACAAGCCACAGTTGAGATTTCGGACCCTCTGAGCACACACGCGCAGGGGCAAAGGCCATAAAAGCTATTGCTGAGGAGGAGATGTTTTTGTGAAGTCTCGAAATCTTGCTTTCTTCATACTCAAATGATGTTTCTCCATCAGTGACATCAGGATGTTACCTGCAACACTGGGTCTGGGTTGGTTTTCTATTTTTCCAGCTGTTACTTCTCATAAACTATCTTAAAAAGAATACTTTGCTTACGTGCTGTCTTTCATTTCTGCCATAACATTCCATCAGTTTGTTGCAGAGACAAGAGTATAATTAGCCATCTCCATTCCCTCAAGGTTAGTGTACTGAACGGGCACAAAAGAGTGCCAGAGATGGTTCTCCTGGGTAAACAATTTATTCCTATAATTTCTTAGGAATGACAAATGCAGGTTACATTGCTCTCCTTCAGTCAAAAGCACTTTCCCTATGGAGGACGAGGCAGGGGTATTTCCTTTCTCTCCGCTACCTGTTGAAGGAGGAGCTAAATGCTTTGTATAACGATCCTTTAATACGCAAGTAATAATAATAACATCAGTACCAATACTTCTCATTTATGCAGTGCTTTTTCATCCGTAAGCCTCAGGGTGAGCCAGTCAGGTGAAGTCAGAGGCTTCTGAAAGTTTCAGTGGTGTTGGGGAGCGGCGGTCCCACGGCAGCTGGGATTTCAAGGGAGGAGGAGGAGGAAGGCTGGAGGAGGTGCCGGGGGAGCAGCAGGACACCCTGCCGCGGAGAGGCGAGCACGGTGACTGGCGAGGGAGTGAAATAGTGCAAGGCGGGAGGGAAGAGGGTTTGAAAACGGTGAAGAGAGAGGAAAACGAAGCCAGGAGAATTGGGGCACATGCGTGTGCAGAGAAAGGAAAACAGATAAAATCATTACGGAAGAACGAACTTGCCTCATTCATCAGGAAAACACGCAATATGGTCTTTTAAGAAAGAATATAGTAGGGGAGGTAACCTATTTCATCTGGAGAGAAAAAGTGCTGCTTATGACTAGGAGAACCTGGGACGTTGTTACTAAATCTGGCAATACGTGTGCGATCCAGGTTCGTCCCTGTCCGTGTGTCTGCTCCGTGTGCGGAGCTCTCTACTCACTCCCTGATGGCTCTGAGTGGAATCATTTGCAGACTTCTGGTCTGGACACAGTCTTTTAATATGTGCTTGGACAGCTGCATCACAACGGGGGTGATTTTGAATGGAGTCTCTGTTTTCTACCGTAATTGAAATAATAAATCATAATCACTCAAGAACATCGTCACTATTGCTTCTTGGACGTAAAAATCCCAGGAGATCATAAGGAAATGTAAATTATGTTAATATTGCCTATTATGGTGACAAAAATGACGATCCATAGTCTGAACCAAAACCAAAGATCATCATGTCTATGTGAAGTATAGTTGTAGCAGTCTGTTGTTTCTTTGCTACAACAAGTAGTTGTGAGGAATTTGGAGGACCCTCCCACCCCGGGCTGTGTGCTCCTGCCCCAGGCAGGCGCTCTGCAAAGTCCCTTTCCCTTTGTCATTTTGGAGACTACAGCACAGCCAGGACGGGCCCCTTTAAATCTCTCCGGTTGCTTAGGTCAACCCCTGTAAAGAGCACTGGAACAACACGTGGTCTTCAAAAAGCTGGGGACCTTGAGGAAAAACTAGGTCGTTTTGGGACAGACAGATCCTGTGTAGCCATACCTGTGTGAGTAGGCACATGCTTTTGCAGAGACTTACTTGGCACCTTCCTTTTGGAATGCCTCATGCTTTCATGGTCTGTTTTAATTTGTGATATATGGCAAAAATAAACACGTTTTCTGGCAGCGGCTTATTTTCTTGTTTTCTGTATTGCTTTCTGATGTGACATAAATAATCACTGGTTAAATATTTATATATAATGAAAGAAGAACATGAGAAAGAAGACTTTGACTATACAAAAGTGACAACTCTGCTTACCATTTTATTTTGATAGTGTGTTTTTGTTGTGCTTTTTGAGGTGATAGCTTTAGAAAGGTGAAATGTCTATTAGAAAGCTAATTAAAATATAACGGGGAAATTCAAATAAGAATGAAAATATTACCCTTTGCAATATGAGTTGCCAATTAGACGTGATAAATAGAGGGGTTAAACATTAGCTAGCTGATAAATATTTCAAAGCTTGTTCTTACTGATACAAAAGGGGAGGTTCTTATACAGAATTCTGAAGAATTAAAAAACCAATCTGGCAGTTCTGTGTCCCGGATATTTCAGAACTCAATTTTTTTTTCAGATAATATTTTAGAAGTGAGATTAAAAGTTTATCTAGTTTGTCTTCTTTCCTGGCAGCGTTTCATTACAAAGAGTTGCTTCAGAACGTTATTACTATTACTGCTATATATGTTATTACTGTACTGCTTTTCTGGATTTAAAATGCGATATTCTTCCTATATATCCCTCCCTTTCATTGCTCTCTGTAAAATAATTGCTATCTGTGGGAGATATATAGACAGGGGAACTTGGTCATAGATGAACAAGAAGTTAACTTTGATCTCCATTTTATGTCTGTAATATTTAAGATTAAAATCTCCATTTAGTTCTTGGTAACATTTTAGCTCTATAACTTGTACTCGATATAAAAACACACCTCTTAAACTTTAGCTATGAAAAACTCATGGCACAATGTCATATCATTATTTCATGTATAAAACTTGTGACTGTGATTAAATGATGAAAAAAGTCCGAAGGACTAACTTCATAAGACTAACTGAATCTCACACATGAATATTAAGTTATTTGGAACTTTTGGTTGAATCCCATTCATTTTTCTGAGAGAGAAAAAGGAATTTAAAGCAATTCTTGTTTATGTAATCCAAATGCATGTCATCTTAAGTCTTACACAGTCTTTCAAATGAGACCAAAGTAACCAGAATATATAACTGAGTCAAAACAGGGAAAAATGCAGAACAATTAAATCAAATGCGAGTTGAAATCTTGTATAACTCTGGCTGGAACTTTGGATGGTACAATCTTGTCAAGTCTTCATGGACCTGCTGATTCCAGTGCACTTTATAAAAAGTGTGAAGCTGTACTGAGTAATTTCTTTTCTACCAACTTTGTTACAATAGACTTTTAGTCCAACACAGGAGTAGGAAGGGACTTGGAAAGCAGCAAACCCATAGTCTGTCACTGTCTGCTCTGGATCATCAGCTGAAAAACTCCTTTATTTTTAAACAGAAGCACAGTGCTTTAAAGAAATGAGGGTTATTATAAGGCTATCCTTTCTACATCTGCATCCTACTCATTACCTTAAAAAGAGATAAAAAAGCTTTCAAGACATGAGCTATTTCTTGCATGGAAACCCACATAAATTCAGTGAGATCATTTCATAGTGTGCTATTCCACAAGTCCTCACTCCACATATTTCAGTTTATTTTATAATCTCTGTTAATAGTTCCTGCCAGTGGATACTACATAATAAAGACAAATTTCCAATCTCTAAAAATTATAGGACAAGAACAAATAAATATTATTCAGCCTGTAGAAAGTACTACCTATGTTGGGGTATTCTTAGTTCTCCTGTGAATTAACCCCTATGTTGATTATCTTCTCTAGAACCAGAAATTCCTGTTGTAAATAGCAAGCAAGATTTGATTGAAAGGATTAGGTAAACAAAACCCTATTGCTGAATAGGGAAGTTACTTCTACAGTCCAAATTAAATCTCACATACCTACCCAGACAAGTATTGATTAGAGTTAACGTGAGATACGCAGTACAAAAGTTCCTTGTGAAAGATAACACAAAACAAACAAACAAACAAACAAAAAATCCAACAAACTGTACTACAGACCCTCAAAACAAACCACCCACCCACCCCAGGAGCCTGTGGGCGCTAATAAGTGCCCACTTAATGGCCCTGAGCAGCCTCACCTGGAGCCTCCCGCATACCTGTGGGCTCAGGAGCTCTTAAGAACTTCAGCCCTGAGCCCTCAGTTCTTGTTGGAGTCTCAGCCTGGCTGTTGCTCCTCTTGTTTCCCCAGCCCCCAGGCTAGCTCCCAGCTGGCTGTCAGCCCTGCCTCATTGCTATGGACCTGCCTGGTAACCGCTGGACCTTATCCTTGCCTGTGGACTGGCTTCCTGGCCTGACCTTGCATCTGCCTTGTCCCCATGATACTGCTTTACTGCACGGGCTCTTGCTTGGGTCTGCCCGCCACCTCCAGGTCTGTCTTGCTTACCTTGCTTGGGTACTGTGGGGCTGGTCCCTGCAGTTGTGGGATCTTCGCTGACGTTCTCCTAGCAAGCAGCTCTGCTTTTGCTGTCTCCTGACATGTGGTATCTTTGTAATATAAGTCTGAACTCTTGAAGTTTCATTTAACTTGTGGAAGACTGGGACTGCTGCCTACAGCCCCGACCCAGCGAGCGTCTCCATTCCGCGCCTTCCTGTACTCGGTATTCCCTGCCTGCAGAGCTGCCCCGTCTAAGTGGGTGCTGATCCTGCCTTCCTTACTGCTCTGTGGCACAAACTCAGATTTGGTAGGATTTACTACATGTTGCAAAAGAGGCTACTATAATTCCAGACTTAACTATTCCTATAAATCAAATGGATAGCCCTTGTTGCCACTACAGTGACTTCCACTTTCTCCCTGCAGAAATACCTTGCCGCTCCCATTGCTCTTACTGCTCTGCTGCGACATCCCCCTTTGAGGCGGAGAAGCGTGTGCTGGCTTCAGGCTGCCCACCCTGCCAGGCCGACAGGCACTCCAGGAAACTGAATTGCGTTGTAGAGGTGCTTGAGCATCTGACACTACGTATAAGCAAGTAAGCCCTAACGGAGCAGAATTTAGTAGATGTAGTTAGAGGTTTTTGCATTATGAGGCCCAGAGCGTCTTGTAGTACTGGTATTGGGAAGATTTTTCCACTGATACTGGAATTTCTCTATCTTGCTGCCCTGGAGAAGTCAGTATTGATTCTAATGTCATCTCACTATGTTGGTTTCTCTCAAACAACTACCCAGTAATGAAATGACTGTGAATATGGAAATATTTCATCCCTTCTTCAGTGTACCACATAGTACAGGTACATCTATCATGGCTTTGTAAAGAAGGCTCAGTATTATTTCTACTTTACAGATGGAAAAAAAAATGAAGCATGTATACTAGGGGAAAAAAAATCTAAAAGGATTCTGTAGTCCTGTTTTTGTCATTGAAAACTATTTTTTGTCATTGCAAAATTAATTTACAGTTGTATAAAAGAAAAATGCTTTCCCCAACAACCCAAAAACTGTTACCCATTCAGCTGGAAACTGCTTTGAGGTACAATGGTAGGCCCAAATAAAGAGATTCTAATATCACCTAGGATTTTTTAAGAAATTCGTGTGCAGAAACAATGAGGAACTAACATATTTCAATGTTTTAATGCTGCATATTAATGAAATACAAACTTCAGATTAATAGTCTGCATACAGTTCTATTTAAGTAAAGACCAGGTCTTCAATAGTCCCTTTCATATGAAAAAACCCAGTATTTCTGTGGTATGAAGTTCTCTGTAGTTTAGCTAATGTAAAGACTTGCATCTAGAACTAAGATTTTGGAAACAGATTTGCTAGTTTAGTGTAGGAATGCTCTGCAGAATACATTCTGAAGATATTGTATGAAAAAAAAATTTTATTGTAAACTGTATTTATTAAGAAACAACACAAGGCTATAGATTAATACATCCTAAATATGTTAAATTTCATAAGACACTCTGACATCTCATCTATTGAGCACATGAATGGGATCTGGGAGGACTTGTGCACTTCATTCTGCCAGGGACTCCAGAGGTCATGCTCCAAGCAGTGTACAGAGGGTGAAGCAAGTTAGATGAATGCTGAAAATAGATTTTTTTCAACCTTGTACATATTTCAGATCATTACCTCCTGTGTGGCTGTTGACAATGTACTTATCTGGTAGGCACAAATTCATTGCTAATATGATACAACCTATGGCATTGGAATAAATTTGAATCTGTATCTATTGCTGTAATGGAGATGCATAATGTTTACTTGATATGAATGTTTTGAGAGTAATTTTTATTCAATATTGTCACGTGAATAAAAATTTTGCTTATGACAAAGGTATACTAGCTTATCCAAACAAATTCTAATATTCTATGCAAAATGATTTAATTCTTTTCCTTAATTCTTTTCCTCCCAACCCAAATTTAAATTAAGAAAGCATCAAGAGACCCTAATAATGAAAGTAAGTGCAGACTTTTCTCTGTCAATTGAGTCAACACCTTCAAAAGATTTAGAGCTTCTTTAGGTCATAAAGCTTAGATACCAATTATCTTCCTTTAAAAATGGTTAGGGTGACTGTAATGCAATATAACACACAATAGTTGTCACATTGCAATACATCAAACTAATGAACCGATCACCTCAGCTCATTTCAGTAAATCTGTATGAAACAATTTTCAGTTACACCCGGTCAGGTGTGGAGTGAATGGATACTGAGAACTTTCGTACTGTGAAAGGACACCCTAACTACACGAGAAACAGCATAACCCTGTTGGGGCAGAAATCTCTCTCATTCCCACTTTTCTCAGTGATTCCTGACCATATTGCTTAAATAATGGTTTAATTCCTACGTCCAACTGCAAAGGAGGAGTGGCTCACACCTCTCTACTTGGGCCTGCAGGACAGCAAAAGCATACGTAGCCTTTAGTAACACTGTACGTTCTTACCCCCATTTGTGAGTATTTATGAAAACTGTTTTTATTTCCACATTAACTTACTTGACCAGCAGATATAAATTTCCGCTTTCCTTCAGCTTATGCCTCATTTTATCCTACAGCCTTCATACAGTGGAAATAACTTTTTTTTTTTTTACTGGCTTGATGGCTGCTCAACAAAAAAATACTTCTACAAACTGCTGAAGTTTTGGGACTCCCTTTTTCTTGAACAGGGCAGATGGAAACTTGAAGAGATTATTTGAAAAAGAACCTCCAAGCTTTGATTACTAAACAGATAAAGACACTCTGAAATGATATTTTGTGTGGTTAAAAATAGAAGTGCTCATGTCTTAAAGCTGTTCAAAAACATGCCTGAACTAAAGGGGCCCCATTAAGCTTGAGTGTAATTGACTGTAGTCTATGGATACCCTTGGTGTTACCGTATCTGCTTACATCAGTACTGAGTTTCACCCAGAGCCCATTTGGAGTGATGAGGACTATAAAAAGTTATTGTATATGAAATGCTATGCTATGTCAATATCGTACTGCTACAGCTTGTAAATTCACATCGATATTTATAATAAAAGATGTTTACAGCAGCAATGAACTCAATCAAGCACGTGTTTGATGACATATAAAAAAAATAACAAGCCATCTTGCTGGGCATTTGATTTCCAGGAGATAATCCCAGGCAGTACTCTGAAGATTAAAGAGATAGGAGATAAGAAGCTGTGACAGGCTGGCAGTATCTGCCTGAAACGCCATCCCCTATTAGCAGGTGTTGGTGCTGCTGGGAAGCTGTTGCATGGATTTTGCTAACGCGCTGAGCAGATGGCTTTTTGTAAAAGAAATGGGTGTTGCTCTTTGAAGCAAAAAATATGTGTGGGCTGAGAAGTCTCGTAGCGAGAATCCTGAGGGAATACAAAGTATAGGGAGGGAACTTGAGCTGAACCTTGTTTCTCCATTGGTAATGTTTTCTAGTCAGATGCTAGGAAATGGGTGGTTTTTGGCAACACAGACTATGTTTGGACATAGTTTTATAGCAAGCGGGAAAATGCACCTGTTCAGAAAAGCGTAATTAACTACTTAGTAAATATATTCCAAGGCAAATGTCGTGCAAATGGAAGAAAAGACTGGGAATAGCTAAGTTTCCTATTATATACCTACATGCCGGTTCTGTTTCAAAGCATTTGAACTTCATGATTGTTACTCTTAATGTTTTGAAACTCTGTCTTTTTGGCATTCCCCAGCTCCAACAGTTGCACAAAGATACAGCCCGTTTCAACAGCAGAGGCAAAATGCAACTTCAAGTTTCCTGGACCATATTAGACTGTGCATCCTACTGTAGCTCTGGAAGCCGACAGTTGAGTGGACAGGGCAAATAGGTTTGCATTTCAAAGCCTATTTTGTGAGCTTGTTCAAAGACCAATATTCTTTAGACAATTTAATTCTCCTCTTTGTAATCTGAAGAAATTATATTCATTGACTTTGAGATATATGCAGCATTACAGTGCTCATAATCATTCAGGGAGTGTGTTACTAATAACAGGAAAGGTGAAATAGCAACTGTGCTCAAATAAATAATTAACCTTTCTCTGAAAGATAGGATTGATCTGATTTCCCCCATCATTCTTCTACTGCAAGAATTAAAAGTCATAAAAGTACCAGGATTCCTGGCTGGAAAAACAGGAAAAAACTTAAGAAAATTCATAGAAATATGTAGATTTCTGAGAAATCATATTCTTCCTGATTTCTGGTTTTCTGTTTTGTCTATGTTTGTTTATTTGTGAAATTCATAAGGTGATCATGCCATAAAAGGTATTTTTATTGCTAGTTCTATTTACAATAATTATCTAGGCACATCTGTTGTCCCAAGTGCATCAATGTTCAACATTTTAAAAATAAAACTCTATTTAATGCTCCTAATGAAGCGCCTGTGTATTTAATACCCTGTTTTGGTTTCTTACTAAATTTTGTTAGCTCTAATGTTTCAACATGGAGGTAGCGAGTACCATCTACTTTCAGAGTGATTCAGAATGCAGATCATGTTAAAAAAAGTAAATCTGATCTGCTTCTGGGAAACAACAACTATAAGCACATTCTGGAAGAGATTAATGCCTCCCCGTTTCCCAGGAACGGAGATGAGAAAAAGCATTTATGCTGTCAGGCTCTGGTCTCTGCTGGGAGGCTGTGTCGTAGGTTGTGATTTCCCAGCTGAGACCGGTATCTGTTCGTACCAGCTCTCCTCTGGAAAGGGGAAGCTTTACCTGCACCCTGGAAGTCAGGCTGTTAGAAAAAGCCTCCCGGGAGCAGAGCAGGGCACAGTCATATTGCCAAGCTGCAGGTTTGCCTGTGAAGTACAAAGCAACAGCTCACCATACACTCATTTGTGATTAGCTGCTCTTCCCACTGTGTAATATAATTGGCAGAGGTGCACCTCGGACTTTGGGGTGTAGAGACCTGATTTGGGGTACGGAATGTGGACATGCAGCTGAAACAGAGCAGGCAGGATCTGCTGTAGGCCCAAAGCAAGCTTTGACCCGGAGATAACATGCAATGCATGTAAACCTTGCAAATGGTTTCATCTGCAGTGAGTGGCAGCATTCCAAATGACTAATGGAAAGAAAATCAAACCTTTCCCTACAAGCATCCTGTAACACAGCTTTCTCACAGCTAAGAGGAAAATAAAGAATGCTTACATGGGGACAAGCTTAGATCCCATTGCCGCTGCTTTAGCATGGGATGTCTTTCATCAAAATTTAGATTTGTTCCTACAAATACTTACCTACACAAGCAAGCATGTGAATTTCTATGAGATTACATGTTTGTCAGCAGAAATTATACCTCTGCTTCTTTTTACGACAAGCCTAACAAAGGTCTGAGTGGTAAATAAATGATAATTTCTGCATATCAGTAAAAACCACAATGTAAACTGTAATTAAACCCAGTGAAAAATATCATGTCTGTAAAAAGTAAGAAATTCTTCAACTTTACAAGCTACAAATCCATACCACACATGAGAAAACAGTCTGACATCTCTCTAGGATTCCCTAAAGGATTTTTCATGTGGCTTTCTGTCCATAAGAATCGTTCTAGTATTTGCAAGAAGTCCACAATCTGTTCCTATTAAAATACCAGCTTACCTTGCAAGATGTTAAAGTAGAACAAAAACCACAATGCTGATCAAGCTGCAATTAAATTTTCAACCAGCTTGCCTCACATCATTTAACATCGACAACTTTCTCCATTCTGGTTCTTTCTGACCAAGAAAAAGAAAACGTTAATCTGAGCCTACTGAGTGCATTTATTTATAACTACCTTAGAAAGGTAGTTGTACAGATTTTCATGGGAGGCCTATTTTAACCAAGAAATTGTGCAGAAAATGTTAGACTGAAACGGATTTTAAAGGTATGTAGTAGTGAGGAATGTATGATATAAGAATGTAATACTATGAATAAAGCAAGTTAATTAATTGATAAAACAGAAGAAAATCCAAACATTAGCAACCAGAATAAGTCAATAAAAGATTACGGCAATAAAAGATTACGGCTAGCTCCATGGCAAACATAAATCAGCCTAAATCCAATGCCATGGTGATTCCCGCTGCTCGTGAGTATGGCTCCTAACCTCGATAAACAGGCAAAGAGGATACAACATAATCTATTGAGAGAATGGATTAAATTTCAGTTGGGCTTTTATTTACTTTTTTCAAAAAAGATTGTTTTTTTTGAAAAAGTTTTTTTATTCTTCTGATAACATTTTTTAAAATCTTTATTTGACAAACGTTTCTCCATTTTAAATTTTTTTAGTGCATTTATCCGATTAGGGCACGTGCCTTATGCTAGGATGCGAAGTACTTCAGGAAGAGACAGAAGCGTCTCTTTCAGAGCCAGATTTCAGTCAACAGCAGTTCTGCACGCAGGAGGAAAAACACTGGTTACGAGGACAAACGGGAAGGGAAAAAGGTATGAAAACGCATATAAACCCGCACAGCCCTAGGCCCTTCCACCTGCCCCGCCGCGCCGCTGCTGCCCGCGCAGGCAGGAGGTCCCCGCGGCCGCCCGGGATGGCTCCGCGCACCTCACAGCGATGCCCGCTCGGTGCTGCCGCGGAGCTCCTCGGCGGGGGCCGGCGGGGAGCGCCCGACCCGCGCTGACCCGGCCTGCGGCCCTCCCCGCCCAGGACAGGCCTCCGCAGGGGGTCCTGAGGCGCTCTGTCGGCCGGAGCCAGGCCTCACGGGCCGCTCGCCCCGCGCCAGCCGGGAGACGCGGCTCGCGAGGGCCGAAGTGAGGCTGCCGCGCCCCGTCCGCAGCAGCGCGCACCCGGCGCCTCGCGGCGGCCGCGGGCGGGCCGGGCGCTGCCGCGCGGTTGCTAGGTCGCCTGCTCGCGTCCTCGGGCAGGGAGACAGCGCAGGCCACTCCCACTGTCAGCGACGGGGGGAGAGCGGCGGCTCGGGGCGCGGGGGGGGCCTGTCCCCCGCCCCCGGCGGCGCCTGCGCCGCTCCGCGGACCCGCCCGCCTCTCCTCAGGCGGTTCTGCTCGCAGGTACCTGTGTGGGAGGGTCTGTCCTGCCCGCTCCGCCTGGCCGGCCACCGGCGGTGTTCCCGCGCGGGGAATGGTTTCTCCCAGCTCTCCGCCGTAATCTCCCGCTCCTCCTCCCGCTCGCGCCCGGCTCGGATGCTGCCGCTGGGGAGAGGCGCGCCGCGCCGCCCGTGAGGCGCCGCGCACTCCGCCCGGCCTGGCCCCGCGCCGCCCGGGAGGACCGGAGTGCTCGAGGGCCTCCCAGCCCCCGCCCCGACAGGTAACGGTGAGGGAGCGGCGGGGAGCACCTTTCCCGCCCGTGCTTCGCCTCACCCGCCGCCTCCCCGCGCCGGCGGGGGACGCGCTGCCGTCCGCGGGGGCGCCGTCCCCGGGCAGAGGCAGCGGAGCGGCGGCCCGTCGTGATTCAGCATCGCCGCCCGCCAAGGAGGGGCGGCGGGGAAGGGCAGCCCTGCCCCGTCGGGGGGCTGCGGGCGCCGGAGAGCGGGCAGGGGCGCCGAGCACCCCAGGGACGCGGGTCCCACTCCGAGCCGTGCCGGAGTGGGGTCTGTCGCCGGGTCGGGGCGATGCTCCGAGGCGGGAGCGCGGGCAAGGGCCGCTAGCCCTCGTTGCTGTTCGGGGGCCGGGGGCGTGCGGGCTGTTGAGAAGTGCTGTCCGCAGAGCCAGCCCCCGCAGCCCTCACCGGCGGCGGCGCAGGTGCGGGCGGGACCGCGCGGTGCCGGCGGGCAGCGGCCCCCGGGGGGTTTCCCGGACGCAGCGGGCAGCCCTCCGGCTGGGAGGGCAGGAAAGCCGCGTGCGTGTGGCGGTGTGAGGAACGCGAAACAGGGAGGCGTGTCGGCATCGGAGGTGTTCATGTCCTCACCCCGCAGATCTTGCATGCGAAGTCCGTCATCAGTGCCGGGCGCATCGCACGTACGGCCAGCTCTCTTCGGAGCCAGTTGAGGTTAAAATGGGGTCGTCTGTTGACAGTGGTACCCAGTGGGGGCTAAAATGTAGAACAAGTTAAATCTCTGGAGATGCAAGTCAAGTATCTTCCTGTGCTCCCTGCGCTTAGTTGAAAGCCCGTAAGCTGTGGGATCTCTTTGAATTTCTGCTGTTGAAACCCCCGATAATTGTTAGCAAAAGGGAGAAGCAATTGAGCATAGTACTGAACTCTGTGACACTGACCTAAGGTCTCAATAGTTTGCTTTTGTGCCTTTTGTACTTGCAGTTTGAGTACCAAAATTAGATTTTATTCCTTCTCAAAAAAAAACTAAACCAACCAAGCACCCCCTCCCCAATTCAGTATATTTTCTGCCTAAATCCTTCACTAATTTTATGTACCAGGGCGTTAGTACCTGTCTAAATAATACTGAGAGAAATCCTGCTGGTTGTTTTCACAATTGGAAGTCTAGAAGCACTTTTCTGTGTGGGAATTGGTTGTCCCCCAGATTCTAGATAGTATCTCAAAATATACAGTGACTTGGCATCAGCAGAGGTTTTTGCCCTGGTTTTAAGTACTATGATGTAGTTTTTAATAGAAATAGAATATGTGTCAATGCTACTTTGAACAGAAAATGACAGAAGCAGTTATTATGCCGGGGGGGTTTTCCTACATGGTGAGTAAATATAATGTCTACACTGACATACGGAAGTACTATTTTTGAAGCCAGATTCTCTGAAGACAAATGTTACAAAGTTTAAGAAAATTACATGAGCTATTTCATACGGAATATGGAATTTCTTTCATAAGGAGAAAATGTGTTTTTACGTGTAGGTATCTGCAATATTATGCAAGAAAGTCCAGAACGATCGTTGTTAAATTTTTTTTTGTTGTTGTTAGAAAAACGCCCTCTTTCTGTATTTCTGATGGTTTGGGTACATTCCACATACTTCCGAAGGGATCTGCCCACCAGTTTGGGAGTGTTAGAAGAGGCCAGGAGATCAAGCCTGTCAGCAGTTATTAGGTAATTATCCCAGTAATCTAGCAATCATTTTAGTAATGAGTCTCAGGTTTGCAATCAAATAGGGGTTTGTTCCCATGCTCTTCTGAAGCCGACAGTGTTAAATTGGCAGCATAAGTTAAGTTGTGGACAAGTCTGAAGAACTGGGAGATAAATTGGTCAACAAGCAGTTAGACACTAAACTGTGTTGCAATCTTTCTTATAGCTAGGATTTTTTCTAAGATCTTTGTAATACTGTATGTTGATAATGAAAACCATAAATATATTTCTGAAGGTGAAATGTGGCAGACTAATGCTGACTGCTGAATATGCTTGATCTGAATTATCAGCATCAAGAAAGACTGAAATATGATTTCTTGAGTTGAATTTCCATCTGTGGATATTTATTATAAGTTTTAAAAATCTCTGTAGGATACATATGGCAAGTGAGTCATTTCTTGAACTTCCACATTTTCTAATGTTATGGGTTTTTTTTCTCTTTTTCTTCCCTGTGTTTTAATGTTGTATTAAGGACTGTTTTTGTATTTAACAGATGCTTGAAGTTGTCTTATATAAATTGAGAACACATTAATTTAAGTATGGAAATCCTTAGAAACATAAGAAAATTTAAATGAAATCTTAACATCTGAAGTGGAGAAATTGATAATATTTCACAAGCTACCTTACATCTACTTTTATAAAGCTTCTGTCTTGTCTTAAAAAATGTGCATGACAACATGTTGCGAGATAATTTTTTTTTATATGAGTCATGAGTCACTAGTGTGTTCTAGTTTTGTGCTATAATTTTATCAGTGTAAAAACAGCTTGTTGAAAACAATACTTATTTTTCATATCTATAAGTTTCTGTAAATCAGAAAATTTTGAGTGATATTACTGCCTTGAAGTGTTGTAACTTTTGGGCCAATCGTAAATCATAAAGACATTGAATTGTATCGATAGGCTTTGTATCAGTCCCTGAAGAAAAAGATGAATGCTTTGTCAGTCTTTTACTTTTTCATGAGGTATTTCCATCATCCAGAGTTGGCACGGTGTCTCAGTAATGATTTGAGCGGGGAGGGAATAGTCGTATTTTCCTAAAAGAGGGCTAGAGTCTGTGTAAAGATAGCGGGAGTTCATTTTATTTGGAAAGATGCATGCAAACTGCCAAAGCTGAGAAAATTCATTGCAAGTACCGCAGCATACGTATTGGAGGATGTTATCTGGATTTTGTTTTTTCCCTTATGAAGTTTAGTCTCAGGTTCACTTTTATTTCCTATACACCTAGGAAGTTAATTGGGGCCGTTCGACCTCGGGCAGTAGGATTCAAATGGCCCTTATTAAGCACGAGGAAGCTCTTTAGAGCTCCATTAACGCTTAGATAAAACCCTGCCAGAACGGTACTTTGCGACTACCCCTTTTGCAGACATTACAGGCTTCCTTTAAAGTTTACTGGAACCAATGAACCTTTTTAACATTAATATTTAAAATACTAATGTATTTTAAATTTAGAATGGAAGTCGTTGATGTCCTCTACACTGATGGGTAAAGAGACTCGTCAGTAATTGAGAATGGATATGGGAGAAAAGACGTTGTGACATACTGAAGCGGTCAACCTTTGAATCTGTTGGATATTAGAGCAAATCTTCCTGTTCCACAGTAACACCCCTCTTGGAGCCAGAAGGTCTTTCAGATCAGAAGGTTCCATAATACCAGATATTCTTCTTTGTGGTGGTGGATGCAGGAACCTACAGGTTCTGTAGGGGTTAAAGTCTTAGCTTTTTTGCTTGTTCCCAATGTTCTTCATTGCCTTCTCTCTTAAATGTTCATACAGCTATACAAAATAACTTTAAAATACTTCCACATTAATTTGTACTCAATTATCGACACTTTTGCACTTGCCTTGAATTCCATACACCAGAAACAAGCTCTAACATAACAGAATAAATTTTTGGGTTTGTATTTTAAAGGACTAAATAAAGCAGGTGTAATGGTTCTTGCCTTTAATATCAGTTTTAATCAGAATGCAGGATCTCCAAAATGAAGACTGATGTATACAGTCGTAATATTTCTTTTCCCAGTATTAAAAATAAAAGTTCAAATAGTTTAAAAGGTTAAAAATGTAGGTATTCATTTAAAAATATCTTTGCTTCAAAGGCAATATTTAAGAATATAATCACATATTTTTTTGATGAGTGTTCATCTCTGGGGACACAGAAACAGTACTGCTTTATGGAGAGCCCAAATTAACAGTAATAATGAAAGAAATGCAAAAGAAAACAACATTCTGATTCGGGACTAATTTTTCACTTTCCTTTCTGTGGATTGGCATGCCAATTGCTGCTTATGCTTGTATTTGGTTTTGGAAGGATTCCAGATTGAAGTCTAATACGCACCACCGCTCAAATGCACCTTAGATTGCTACAATACTGTTAGCTGATAGAAAAACTGACTGCCTAAAAGGATGGAAGTGCTTTCCAGGGGCCCCTTCTGGCCAGCAGTAGTAACAGAGCACTAACGGTCACTCTTCAGAAGACAAACAGACTAAATCTACTTTTCATATATAATAAATGCTACAGAAGGGATTGAGTGGGGTGTGGGCTTCACAGTTAGACACAGCGATGTGTTGACAAGTTTATTTTCATCCTTGCTTAGTAGCAAAATGCTAAATATATTCTTCTTTGGTTACATTAAAGTATGTT
Organism: Phaethon aethereus; assembly: GCF_964289735.1. Taxonomy (NCBI): domain Eukaryota; kingdom Metazoa; phylum Chordata; class Aves; order Phaethontiformes; family Phaethontidae; genus Phaethon; species Phaethon aethereus. The sequence goes on from NC_138584.1 coordinate 19,778,757, forward strand.
TCCTTCCAACTTTGTCCTTGGGTTGACATGTGTTTGTTTTATTTTTAGCACTTGAAAACCAGCACAGTAATATCGCTATAGGGTGCAGTGGAAGCATTGGAGTATAGCATGAGAAAATGAAATCAGATGCTTAATACTGAATTCATGCAGGTGAAGAAGGAAAGATCTAGATACTCTTTATGAAAACAAAAAAGAGTGGGCTGACGGGGCAGAAGATTGTGAGATTTGATGGGAAAATTGCTCTTATTTGCTTGCTCATAACGGTCTATTCTTGAAAAATACAGAATAGGGCTATGTGATGGAAGTCTGCATTTTCTTTGCTTTTGTGGATGGTTGTCATGTGTTTAGTGTTCATTGAACATTACACTTCTGTGAATTTGTTATATTGTTTTATCCTTCCAAGCTTATCTTGGTGGTGTAGGGGGTGTGAGAAATCTGCTAAAACACTTTATATGAATTATTGATGAAAGAGATCTGAAAGATGTGCACTTTATTCACCCAGGAAAAAGCACCCTTTTTTATTACAATTTATTTCATGTGACTTTTTAGAGGGATATAATATTATCCTAACTTTTTATCTTTATGTCATCCTGAAGTCTTTGAAAGATTATAAATTACTAGTAAGCATTAACAATTAGGCATTAATTTGAATAAAAGATTTTTTGCATAAAAATGAACAAGAGTGATGTGAGAACATGACTTTGGTACATTTTGTACCACTTTAAAAATGGAAGCTTTTACTGAAAAGAATGTTTCTGAGGATCGAGATGATATATTCAGTAAGTTAAATGAAGTGTTACTGCATGACGAGGCAGGAATCAGTGTTCTTTTGGACTGTTGCAAGGTCTTCAGTGGAGTTGGGAATTTGTGTTTTGGTTGCACTGAGTTTCCTTCTATAATTTCCCACTGTTTCAAAGTCCTTGAATTCATCTCTTCTTCAATTTTGGAGGACATACCTCTCCGATCATGGCCCAAGTAGAGGCCTTAATCCCTGGTGTTTTGGTTTTTTGTTTGGTCATTTTTTTTTTATTTTAGGTAGAGTGAGATTTTCATGCTGAGCAACTTGGATGGGATTCATCTCCCAATGCTTACACGTCCCCAGTCCAGATACCTGCAGCTGCCTACACTGACTATATGTAGGCTGGCTGTGAAGGCAGCCCAGAGAAACCATCTCAAAATCTACATTGTAGGAGTCTACATTTATACAGATGAATCCCCTGTTGTGTCTTTATATTTGAGGAATAAATGGGTTTGCAATGTCATCTATGGGGTTTCATTGTAGTGTTTTTCCCTGCCGATTTCTGTGAAGGGGAGAACCATGCTTCTTATGCACTGAGGAAAATGGCAACAAACTGTGGTAGAGCTATTGAATTTTCAGAGCCTTATTTCTTTGGACTTGTGGTGCAAATATGCACATTTGTTTCTATTTCACTTGAATGGGCAAGCGAGACATTCTCTGTGGTTCAGAGAGAACATCTACTCTTACAATGCATAAACTAAGAGGGGGAAGAAGTAAGAGAAATGACTTTTATGTGTATTGTAGCCTTTGCACATTCGCCTCCCAGCTTCCTTCTACCTGTGTATGATTCCTGAAGTATGGCAGCACAGCTGGTAGGCCTACAAACACTTTGAATACATCCTTCTCCATCTCACTGGAATCTGGCTCTCCACAATACTTAGTCTTTGTAGGACAGGTGTGACAATAGTGGTGCTGTTGGTCTTGTCTGGCGCATGCAGTGGGCCTGACTGCTGTAAAACTGACACAAGAGAATGGAGTGCCATTGATTTTTCCAGCTTTTTCTTTTTTTTTTTTTTCCTGTGAGGAGAAATAACCCATTTAAACAAAAGATTTTTCCAAACCTTTTATTATCAGATGGCCTCTGTGGCCCACCATCCACTCTTATCCACCCTTATTAAAATGTACTGAACTGTCAGATCAGACCAATCTTTCCTTAATGAAAAAGAAAAAATAATATGACAAAGAAAAGTGATCTCATGAAGTGATGTCAGAAAACAATTTCTCATTGATATAAATTGGCATTGTAAAAGAAAACAACCAAATTTAAGAAATGTGAATGATTTCAGAATACTACAGAAAGAGTTATCCCAGGAAAGGAAGTAATGTTTCTCTTTCTATCACTTCACTTAAGATTCCATTTGGTTTAAAAATTGCTCTATAAGGTTGTAATCCTGGCCTCACTGAAACCAAATAGGTTTGAATTCAAAACCTGAATCTCCTTAGTCCAAGGCTGGAGGATAATCATAACCATTTTTTTATAGCAAATTACGAACTATTCATCATCTTTAGCTTACTTCTCTGCTACTGTTTTATGTTATTGTAGTCTTGACCTCTTAATTCTACATGTCGAGAAGTCATTGTTCTGGTTACAGTACCTCATGTCTCTGGTATAACGCCTTCCCAGTCACTGAGTCATTTTCTGGCTTTAGATTTTACTTCTCTTTAGCTTATTGTTAGGACTAAATCCTACTGACTTTCTTCCCACGGCTCTTGTCACACTATACTTAGAGTGGGAAATAATGCATTTTTTTTCTTACAACGTCTATCATGCTTTTTTCTTTTCACTCAAAACACAGGGAGAAAATACCTAGAAAGGGTTAAGAAAGAGATTTAAAAAATGCTAGGGATAGGCTAAATGGGATGGAGCTGCTGCAGCTTTGTCTTTCCCTGGTGCACTAGCACTGCCTGAAACTGTATCAGCTGTCAATTATTGATAGAAAAATCTGTTTCCAGAGGGCTTACTCTTCAGATAGTTTCAGCAATGCAACACTAATGGTGAGTGATTTAATTTTTCTACTTCTACTGCAGAATTATTTTAAATCTGTTTGCATATCAGTGGGGGGTCTTGGTATGACTGTTTATTCTGCAGTATGTAATCTTGTCAGTTAAATCCATGATAAATAAACGTTTTGCACTCTTATTAGTAATTTGTATGCAGAAGAATTTGGTGTATCGTCTTGCCACATGCTGCTGCTAAGTTGTTTGGATTTTATTTACTATTGCTCTCTATTGCAAACTATGTTAATTGAAATACATTACCTTCAGTTTGAATGCTTATGCATTCTGTCCACGACATATATTTTGGAATGAGTTCTATTTCCAGGATTCTTGCTCCTTTTCTCCATTTTTATGCTCTTTCTCATCCATCTTTGATCTCACAGTTTATCTGTACTTATAATAGAGAACTAAATTCAGGAGCATCTTCTGAATACAGAAAATCTTGATCCATTAGCCAGATAAAATACGCTTCTGGAGAACAGCATGAAGCTTTTTCTGTGGTGATATATTTATATATCACCTGCACAGTAATCTTTGTTTCTGAACCTGTGAATCCTGCATGAGCTATGAAATGTGAAGCACAGCCTCTAGACAGCCAAGCAGTTCTGAAAGTGGTACTTGAAGCTTGTAATCTTTGTCAAGAAAGAGAGAAGTTTAGAGGCAACTCAGTTATTTTTGCCTGGAAGATCTACTGTGATGAAGGTTTGATTTAAATGGATTGTAGTTTTTACCTGGATGAGGTATGGGTTGGTATTGTTACCAAATGACTCTGTGTCTTAATTATATTCCTGAATTGTGCCACAAGCAGGGATGTTCTGGAACTGAAATACTATGACATAAAGTCCACAAAAGTGAATAGAAATCTTTATATTGGCTAGCTTCACTGGGCTACAGAGAAGACCCTGTTACATATGGCTTGATCTTATTTACGCTATAGACTTGACACAAGTTTTATACTTTGTGTACATATCTTCTGAATGATGGAACTGGGAAATTTCCTCGAGAAATCTTTCTTCCTTCAAGCAATCAAAGGAGCATAAAAGTTGGGAAGAAGTTTCATACTTGTGAAATAATATTCAGAGTCCTAGATCGATAACCAGCTATGAATCCCAGTTTATTCTCCATTTCTTTCTGTTTGGATTATCAATGGTCTTGTACTTCATTCTCATTTGTACTAGCACTTTGCGTTAAACATTTACTGAAAGATTTATTCTTCTGTTTAATAGGTGTGTTGTAACTTTTCCATACCTATGTATTTATGAATGCATTTGGCTCAGTTTGGTGCATTTCTTTTTTCCTTATCTGTGGTTATTGGGTAAATATAATTCTCCCTATCTACAAAAAATTTTATAGTATGAAGGGTGTGATAGGACAGGTGACATTATAGTCCAACCAGGAAGACTGAGTGGACGAGGCCCCCTAGACAGAAAGTAACAGCCTCATGTTCATAAGCCCTGGCCCTCATGGGGACTTCAAGCACCCCAGTATCTGTTGGATGGACAACACAGCAGGGCATAAGAAATCTAGGGGATGCCTGGAGTGCATTGATAAGAATTGCCTTCTCCAAGTGATAGAGGAGCCAATGAGGAGAGGTGCTATGCTGGACCTGGCTTTCGCCAACAAGGAGGAGCTAGTGGGAAATGTGAAGCTCAAGGGCAGCCTTGGCTGCAGCGACCATGAAATACTGGAGTTCAAGGTCCTTAGGGCAGCAAGGAGGGCGCACAGCAAGCTCACTATCCTTGACTTCATGAGAGCAGACTGTTGGTTGATGAGAAGCTCAACATGACCAGGCAATGTGTGCTTGCAGCTCAGAAAGCAAACCGTATCCTGGTCTGCGTCAGAAAAAGTGTGGCCAGCAGGTCGAGGGAGGTGATTCTGCCCTCTACTCTGCTGTCATGAGACCCCACCTGGAGTAGTGTGTTCAGCTCTGGGACCCCCAACATAAGAATGACATGGACCTATTGGAGCGAGTCCAGACGAGAGCCGTGAAGACGATCAGAGGGCTGGAGCACCTCTCCTATGAAGGCAGGCTGAGAATTGGGATGGTTCAGCCTGGAGAAGAGAAGGCTCTGTGGAGACCTTGCTGCAGCTTCCAGTACCTGAAGGGGGCCTACAAGAAAGCTGGAGAGGGACTTTTTACAAGGGCATATATCAATAGGACAAGGGTTAATGGCTTTAAACTGAAAGAGAGTAAATTTAGATTAGATATAAGGACAAAATTCTTCACTATGAGGGTGGTGAGGCACTGGAACATGTTGCGCAGAGGAGCTGTGGATGCCGCATCCCTGGAAGTGTTCAAGGCCAGGTTGTAGGGGGCTTTGAGCAATCTGGAAGGTGCCCCTGCCCATGGCAGGGGGCTCAGAACTAGATGATCTTTAAGGTCATTTCCAACCCAAACTATTCTATAATTCTATGATATATCTGAGAGAGTCAGAAACACAAAACAATAAACAGTGTAATTTTCATCCCAAGATAATATGATGATTTGAAAAAGTGTGTGTGGATCAGTTCTCAATAATTTTTTTTGGGTGGTGATGGTGTGTGTTGCTATAACGTAATAAGAAAGTAATGTATTTGTTTCTTTTGAATATTTGAAAACTAGCTAACTTTGCAGCCAGCATGTATTTGACTGTGTAAGTTCATGCCTTTCTGGTTCATTAAGAATGCACCTTTAAAAAATATGAGATTAAAGTGATGAAAAATCAATTTGAGCCCTAATTGCATATCTCACTGCTCTAGCCTCTGGCTGAGGACTTTTATTTCAGTACATTTCTCAAGCATAGCTCTTAACCAACACACAATGACTTTTTAAAATAAAACACACACACTACAGAGCCAATTACTTTTAAGTGTTGCTTTTTGGGAGTTGACCAAGATGGATGAGGACAGGACTAAGTGTGATATTGTTCCAGACTTGGAACTGTGCTGCTGCTGGGATTAAAGTCATGAGGGCAAATAGGCGTGCTTAGGGCAGTTATCTCCTCAGATTTTGGAATTATTTTAAACTAATTGAAAAGCTATGATGCCATTGTCAGTATGGTCTCTGTAGTTCAGAGGCAATGTATGATTACTCAATAAATAAAATGTTCAATACTGCAGGGTTTCATCAGTAATGCTGTAGTTATCATTCAGAGGGTACACTATTCTGATCCTACGAGTTCAAGAATATCCTGGAAAATTACTTTTTGGTAGGCTATTCTCATGCTTTATTCTTTTAAGCAAAAATTAAAGCTAGTGTGTATAAAGTCTGATGCACTTCATTTTTCTTTCTTGTTTTGGGTATTCAAATTATTCAATTTAGGGTCAATATTTAAGGCATGTTATTTTTCTAAGCTTTCTGACTATGTGCTGTATTTCTCTATAGGTGAGCAGTATATACACAAAATATTCCTGTAGTAGATACTGGAGTCTCATCTCGTTACTGATGAAGATAGTGACTCTATTTAGATCCCCTACAATGGATAAAAATAGCGTGACACAGAGGGTTTGGAACCAATCCAGCCTTTTAAAGGAATTTTTATAAATTGGGTCAGTTCCAGTTAGAGAAGCTTCTGAGGACTCACATCCTTTTGAAGCTGATGATTTTCTCCTGTTTTCATTTGCAAAAATATTTTCAAATCAGTGGTACCCCATTGAGCCCCAAATACTAAGCTGTGGGGAGGAAAGCATGTTTTTGCTGAAATGTTTTGTCTGCTGGAATTTCTGGCTGGCGTTATCAGCTGTTAGTAAAATATTACTATCACTGAGTGTTGATTGCAGTAGTCCTAGTGATACTGTAGGCCAACTGTGAATATTTCTGACTGTAATTTATTCTTTACAGAGTAGAAGTATATGGCACAGTCATTAAAATACTAGAGGTCTACCAACCCTCGTGCAAGCATACGAGTATTCCCAGTGGAGCTGAGCAAGTTAATCCATAGTTGGAAGTGTCAGTATAATGCGATAAACAATTTGGTGATCGTGCAAGAGCTTCTTTCTTGTACTTTCATGGTCAAGAGGAATTTGAATAGATGTTTCTTGTGAGTGCACTTGATAGCTTATTCAAGGCTTGATTTTTGTTTAATATTTGCACATCAGGTGCTGAAACTGCAGGCTAATGTCTGACAATTTATATTTCAGGCTGCTGTGGGAGTGTCATCCTTCTTGCTAAACTAGAAAACATTGTTATGTAGCAGCATGTGAATTAGGATGATGTAATCCTCAGAGTCGTCGTGGGCCATGTGTGATGACTGTAGTTTGCATCGAGAGATGCTGAACTAGATCTGTGAATTGTGGGCCTGTAAAATAGGAGATGAAATGGGGCAGAGTTCATGTGGGGCTAGGGTGTGGCTCTTCCAATACACAAACGCCTATAGAAATGGTTTTAGCCATATTTGTGTTCTTGTATCCCTGAACTTGAGGCTGTTTTCATACCAAGCCAGTGCTAGAGAATTTCATGTGTGAGGGGGAACCTTCTAAATATATCACTTATCTTTTTTTCCCTTCCCTGAGATTCTTAGTAAATCTCCCTCCAAGGGCTATTTGAATACAATGAATCATTGCAAATGTATCAACTTCATTAAAGGATTAGTGCTTTCTCTGTTATAATAAGACAACTATGCTGATATATGTGAAATGTTAAATTGTCCTATCTTGTAGATCCCTAAGATCTCTAGCTCTTGCTAGAGAAAGAAATCTTTTGAGAAGTGAATAATGGAACAAGAAAGGAATAGTTTAATTCCACCAGGGATTAGTGTGTGGTGTACACAATTTAAAACATCCTGTGACATATGTTGGTGTATGTTGACCTTTTGTAATGAAGAGCATGGATGGTGCACTACGAAGTCAAAAGCAGAGCAGAAATGTTCCCACAGGTGCCACAACCCAATTCTAATTCTCTTGTTTACACTTTCCCCTACCAAAACCACGCTGTTAATGTCAGACCTCAATATTACTATGACATATAATCATTATTGCACATTATGATCTCCCTTTCTTTCATTAGCAGACATGGCTGTCTCACCACAAAGAGGGTTGGCCCTTAGTGTGAGGCAGTCTGGCAGTCAGCATGGCTTCCTGCAGTCATGGTCCCCAAGATAAATCAAACAAGGGTCCTTCAGCTCTTTGTTTTAAAGGGAATGCTGCATTTGAGGTGGCAGGGGTCCAGCCTTCCTATGGGCAGTAGGTATCATGCCACTCAGCTGTCGCCTGCAGAGTTGATGTGGCCAGTGCACTCTAACATAGTGCATGTTTCTAGGTTGAAAACACCTAGATCACTCCAACGCTGTTTTAAATGAAGGTGAAATGATTGTCAGTGTTGCTGAGGTAGGTGGTTACAATAAATAGAGATGGGTTTCCATCGAGCAGTGTTCAGTGGAATTTATCACGATCAGGGGCTAGGAATACTTTCTGTTTTAGAGTTAGTGAAATGGTGTCCTGCTGACAGATTTATGGTGTTATCAATGCTTACTGAAGTGGTGAACAGTAGTATGAGATCTATGCATTGTCTATGCTTTTTGCTGACAGAGAGTAGAACATTAAAGCAGGTATTTTTTTAGCAGCGAGTGATGCAGATATGTATTTTCTGAATTTTACTGTATAAAAACATCGTTAAACTTTGGATTGTTTGGGCTATTTTGTCAATAATTTTTCCTTGCCATTATGAATGCTAAATGATGCTAATTAAAAGTTCCTTGCATTTTATTTATGAATTATTGACTTGTAAGTCATATAGCTTCTTTTCACTTACCTTATCAATTAATATATTTCCTCTGTTTTACTGAACAAGGAAAAGGTTCAAGCACTGTCCTTTTTATTGTAGTTTTCTAATTCTGTCTCTCTTTCAATATTCAGAACATAACTATGAAACTCTAGAGTACTCACTTTGCTAACAGTCTGAAATATGTTATCACATTATAAAGGGCTTTTGAAGGGTGAGAATGAGCTAACAGATAGTGACATTGTGTGCTCCGCTATGAAAGACACTTTGGAGGTCATTTTTTAAAGAGAAGATCAATCTTCAGCTTTGAAAGCTTTGACATTGATTTAAATTTGGCCAAGGATTTGAAGTTTCCTTTTGGAAAATGGATGAATGCAGAAAGAAACAATATTACTTGTAGACAACACTGAAAAGAAAAAAAATTGCTTCTGTGCCCAATTCTGATCTCTGTATATTGTGAGTAGGAAATGATTAATTCCTGTGAAACTCTTACGCTGTGACACTTCCACCATCTTAACAGCTTCTAATACATTTCCTGTTTTCTGAATCAGGGATATATACTTACCATTTTATGGGTAATATGTGATATTTTTGTGATAATAAACAATGAAAAAACCCAACCCTAAGCTATAAAGTGCAAAGTCAGGAAAGACTAAAAGAAAATCTCCCACAAACTGAGGCTGCAAAGCTCCTGAGGCTCTGTGCCAACTTGCGTGGCTGAGCCTTGGAACTGGCACTGAAGGGTTGTCTTCTGACCAGACTCCAACCATTTAAGATAACACACCTTTTATGTTCTCCAGCAAGAGATATAGGTTCACGACTGTGACATAGACTCTGTTTTGCATTGTTTTTTGAAGGTAGACTGGAAGGGTCAGGATAGTTTATGCTTTCAGTATTACTAAATAGGTGGTGTAAAATTATGTTTATTATATAAGCTGTGTTGCAGAAGGCCAAGACTGATTCTAGGGCCTTTACTTATTGGGGTCTTGAATGGGAAATAGCAGTTGTAAGGTTAAACTCAAACTAGAGTAACTGTAACTTATGGATTCAGAGGTAGCGTGCTGTTACCATAGCTTGGTTTGGTCATTTTGGTAGTTTGCTTGGTAGTTCAGAGAAATTTTTGAAGTTTTAGAAATGCTAGCCATTTGGATAAACTGCTACAGAGAGTTGTTTTACAGAACTGCACGATTCAAAAAAGTTTTAAGTTGTGTAAATCATGCTGTTTGTATTCTTGTGTAGCTTGTAGCTGTCTATTTAGCAAATCAAACACCTGAGAACTCTGTACATTCACTTTATCTGAAAGAACTGCTGAATAAACATCTAATTTCACTTGATGGTGAGAGCGAAGGGTGTTGAAATAAATAGGTTTTGTTTGACTTCAGAATATTTTGAATCAAACCCTAATATGTATGCATTTTTAAGTCAGCTGACAGATAGCCTTTTAAAAACAAGTTTATCACTTTGACACATTGAACCTCAAAATGAGGCTTTCTTTTTGCATTTAGAATTTCTCTGTAGGAGTGAGAACCTGCCACCAAATTGTTCTTTTAGCCTGCTGCAATAAAACTGCTCAGCTATGCTTGCTTGTAGCAAGGAACACTTCAACATACGTTTTGTCAAGACTCATATAAAAAAATTGTGAAAGATTATGAGGCTTTTAATTCTGCAGTTTAATTACTGCAAATTGTTATTACCTTGCTATTTGAGGGTGGCACTGAAAAAGTCATTTTTCTCTATTATAATTTCTGTTAATGTCTTAATCTCATTTTGAATCTGCATTTCATAGCTTAATGCCAGATCAACAGTGGATTATAGTTTTGTATAACTGTAATAAATAGCAGACTCTTCACTGGTATATCCAGATTTTCACACTCTAAGATCTAAAGGAGCAAAATACGTAATTATTTATGTTAGACTGAAAAAACAGAGCTCAGAAGTTTGCCAGGTCAATGCTCTGAAGAGTATTTTCCCTTCTTTCTTTTTCATGTTTATGTGAAGTTTTTGTTATTTTAATTTTCATGCTAATTGGGAGGTGGGGATTGCAGCACTGAGATGTTGTCCTTCCCTCATTTGCCAAGTTCTGTAACTGCATCTTCAGTGTGTCTCCATTTCAGAGTGAAAGCTCCTTATGTCAGGAGCTTTGTAGATTTCTTCCCAGCGACTGTGCGTTTCCAGGCACTTTGACAGCACTGAGTAAATTGCTCTAATGGGCTCAGAGGAAAGGAGTCTGCTAGTTTTAAAATCTATTCTAAAATATTCCACTGTTGGTGAGTGATTACTTGTCTGTACACAATGCAGGAAATGAAAATAAAACTGACAATCTAGTTTTTGTAGCATTTCATCTATGTTAATAGGAAGAGACTTAAGAAGTGCTAGTTGTCTTTGAGAGGTCGTCGTATGTGCCATGGCTTAAGATCTGAAGTCCCATTTCCGGTTCATATATGTAAAGTTAAGCACATGGAGCTTTTCAAACTGGTCACCAGTAGCGTCACAATAGCTAGAAGGAAAGATGAGGTTCACCTTAAAAACAGTGCATTGAGTGATACAGTGTTTTCTCTCCTTTGGAACATCGAGTATTTTGATAGTAGATGATTCTACCATTCTTAATGCTTAAATCTGTTAGGTTAGATCTATTTTAAATGTGCAATCATGTCTCTCTTTGTTAGGGTATACAGTAGTGGTTTCATACTTACTGGTATGATCCAAGTTAGCTTGAAGAATCTCATTGACTTGAGTTTTCTTTAAAATAGATTCTCAAGTTGCACCACTATTTTAAGTTTGAATTTGACTTCCCCCTCTCTGTTTTGATCTGATTAATTCAACCTTTTTCTGGGATGCTTACTCTTTGGGGGAAAAAAAGGGATCTGATGGCATTCAACCTGTTTAGAGATTAAAAATAACCTTTTCAGCTCCATGCTGCACCAGGGTGTAAAGTGAAGGATCATGAAAGGCAGAGGTCACTTGTGAGCAGCATGGAGACAATAATTTAGGAAGTAAGAGAGGGATTTGTTCCAAAATACTTCTTTATAATCTAGGCCAGAAGAATATTTTTCAGGCAATTTGCTATCTTCTTATGATACACTTAATTTGTAGAACAGCAAAAAATATTCTTAATTTTTAATTTTCTACAACGTATTGCAACTTGTTATCAAGGAAACATGGATCATTCCATTGAAACCACTTCTTCCCACTGTTCCCTGCTCTTCACCCAAGGCACCCTTACACCTTGCTCAGACTGCTCCCTTAGGTGGACTCAAGCATCTGCTTTGGTCCCTGTTTGTGTGCAACACCTCTCTCTCCAGCAAAAGTAGGAAAAAAGCTCCTTGTTTTCAGCTTTTTTAGTTCTTTCTCTTTCTAGGACAGGATTGTGTGCAGTGTATCTCTCTTGCTGGCTCTCTCACACCTTTGCCAGGCAATGGTAAAGATAACATCTCATCTTTTTTTTCCCCTGTAGAACACTTTTATCCAAAGTGCTTATTTGTATAAGAATGTGCTAATCTGATGAAGATACATTCATTTCTTCTTCACAAGTCTTTCTCCATTTATAGCTTAACCGTTTTTCTTCAGCCACCCTTGAATCAGTATGGGTGAGCAGCAAACCCTCACCAATTTGTGTGTGTCATGATTTCAGGAGGGAAATGGTATATAGAGCAGGAACTGCGATCCTTCTGTCCGGGTGTGAATTTGGAGGTTTCCGATAGCTGACTTGCCAAGGTTAAGCAAGCTCTGTCAGTCCCCGTTTGGGAATAGAATACTTTCTGTGATTTTATTAAAAGGAATCTCTTACAGATGGGTCTTTCAGGTAGATTACTAGAGAGATATGCCTCTACATTGTTGTAGCTGAACGCAGGTTACAGGTTATGCTTACTTTGTAAGTAAAAACTTGTCACAGTTATAAGAACTGACTTGGAATTTGCTGTAATCGTAATGCGACAATGCCGCCGCCGTTACTGTTGCGTGATCAGGCGGGCCCTGCAATAAGCTTTGCGCTGCGACTGGCAATTCCCCCACAAAGCAGCCTGTGCTGCAAGTCTTTTTCCTTCAGCAAGCCTGAGACAGCTGTGCTCTGACCTGGGAGCAGGGCTGGGCGAAACAACCAGCGAGGTGTGAGCTGGAAGAAGGTGCCTGGGGAGGACCTGGGTCAGAGAATCAAGTAACTCTGGGGTGATTTCTGCTGTATGGCAGTCAAAAAGAGGAAAGACCTGTGGGATCTTGCAGCTTCCAGGGCCCATGGCATTGCAGTGTTGCATCTTAGTGCTCTGTCAGTGCGTGCCCCTCTCCTTCCAGCTCCCTCCCCTTAGCAACAGCCCTTCATTTATTGCTCTTATCCTGTCTCTCACAAGTGACCCGTTCCCAGTTCGCAGTTAGAGAGCTAGTGTAGTATGAGGAACAGTTGCAGTTTACTTGGGAGGACTGCAGCTTCCTCAGTAGCCTGGTCTTAGGTTTTCTTGTTGCAGAAATGACGCTTCTCGTGGTACTGCACTGGGGCTATACAAAGCACAGAGGTCTAAGCAGGAGCAAGTCTACTGCTCCCATGGCTTAGCCTGCAACTCACAGCTAGTGCTGTGGGTAATGTATTCCCCCTGCTGAGATGCTGTACCTCTCATCCGTCACTTGACGTGGTGGGAAGAAAAGCTGAGACTGTCCAATTTCATTGGACCTGTATTTTCCCTTTGGAAAGGAGATGGTTCCAGTAGGAACAAAGGAAAGGACTGCATCCTATGTAAAATATTTAGATATTAAAATATTACTAATTTGGAACTGCTGGTGTTTTGGTATTCAGTAAAATGTTTGTTTGGAAATGGGTGACTTAAGTGAAACAGTTGTAAAATGATTTTGAATTATTATATATAAGCTTAAGGCAGAATACAGTTTAACTTTATTGGTATAGGACAGTGCTTGTGAAAAGTCAAAATCCTAGACTAAGTTTGAATACAGAGTACAGTGTATTTTCCCTTTTCTCATTGAAGAATTCCATTTAAATCAGGATTTGACAAATAGACTGCATGCATCTGTAACAAGATTTGACATCATTAGTGGAGTGTATGCTTCAGCTGTGATGATAAAAATTATGTCATCCATAATCTTGTCAAGAAAAGAGTTACTTCAGTTTGCAGAGATTTTTTGAGAGTTAGTCAGTCCAGTTACTTTGTTTTCCATATTGCCAAACTACTAACTGTCCGTAGAATACTCTAAAGGTACCATAAATCTTTACCATTGACTCATGTATGTGTGTTAAAAAGTTGACTGCCCTAAAGAGCATTCTTCTCAAAAGAGTAGAATAATTTTTATATAAAGAAAAACAATAATTCAGCAAAGTAGTGCAGTTTGGAGCTTTATGGTCCACCTTCAGAATACAATGTGTTATAGTAACTTTGGGCAGATATTTTTCTGTGTTTACAAGCTGAATGAAAGCTCTGTGAGCTGCTTAGTTTTTATTACTATATGATAGCTTGTAAATCATACTGTATTAGTAAGGGCTGGCGTTTCTCACAGGGAAATATTAGTTGTCTTGACATTCTTCCAAATTTGTTAAAAGTTTTTAGCCAGTACAGCAGAGGAACAACTGCTAGGCATTTGTGTATGTGCATACAAGTCCTTAATTGGCTAGCAGAAGCACTCCAGTATTATTCCCAGGAACTAAACATGTCTTGTTCTCTGGTGGTATTCTTAGCTTGAGAAACAGATAACATGCAATATTCAGTGAGTCATTGTGCCCAGCACTGCTTTTCCTTCACAGTGGTTTTAAGGGGGATAAATGCTTTGCTTTCCCATCTCTGTGTCTAATTTTAGTAGGCCAACAGGCAAGAGGACTTTCAGGCCACCTTCTCAGATGTGTGTGCATCCAAAATATTAAAAATTCAAAATGACCTGCCAGTTTTAGTTCAATTCAAGGGGATTTTCTTAGCGAGTTCTGGTTCAGCAATGTATGTTGCAAGTAGCTATGGCCAAGAGTTACTACTGTACTGTAAACGTTGTAGCTGTATAAAACCTCTCCCGTTCTTACTTTCTGGGTAAACACACAGGGTCATGTTTTAGTGTTAATTTGTGGCGCTTCACTAAATGAACATGAAGGAGATTTGGTTGTCTTATCACAAAACAGAATTTTGCCCCAGTACATTGGTGACAGTCATAAAAGAACCATAATCTGTTCTTTTTATCCTTTTGTGTTAATGGACTGTTATGTGTAAATTTCTGTCTTAAAAGGAAATAAGATCTTGCAGCTCAAGGTGTCTGGTTTTATGTTTTCTTACCAAGAGGGTGACTTGTGCAGGATATAATTGTGTCTTTCTCTTTCTCTCTCTGACATGTATGTACAAATATCTGCACACATACAGATAAAAAATGAGGATTTGTCAGTAATGTTTTGGTAATTTTGCTAATGCACATCTTGCCTGATCTTTTGACCAAGTATGTTTCACACCAGAAGTCATGGCTGAATTTGATTTTTCTGTTATTTTCTGCTATTTATAGCAGAAGAAATTCCTCATGCTCTATATAAGGCTAGTTAAAATGAAAGCATTTAAAAATCAGTGACTTATATTCTATATGTTTTGAAAACTCACAGATTTTTTTGAGGCAGCCTGCCAAAGACAGCTTTTGTTTTCTTGCAGACTTTGTTATAACAGTGCTGAACGCCTGAAGTCATGTAGCAGTGCATTTAGAAGCATTTTATTTTTTATTTTTTTCCCTAATATTTTAGCCTGTTGTTCTTATGTGCTTAAGCTGGACTTGAACTTTTTGCTATGTAGGATTTTCACATATGGTAGTGTATTCATAGAGGAAAAAAATTGAACTTTTGCATCAGTGTAGACATGAAAAACAGCATTTTATGCAAATAATTACGCGTTTTAGAAACTGACAATTTAGATACTTGCTAACCCAAAGTGTCTTTGAAATTATGTCTGTTGTGTCATGAAGTGATCATGAAACTGCAGCCATCTATTACCAAGAGATTATCAGACAATTGCTTTAAAAATGTTTAAAAATTAAAAACTGGAAAAAGATTATTAAGGTGGTTTCAGTTATTTCTCATAAAACCCTGAAAACACACAATACAGTGTGTCTGATTTTAAAATTTAAATTAAAATATGGTTTAAAATGGCTACAAATTCAGTGAGCTTTGTGGAGATAAAAGTTTGCAGTATCGATTGAATTCAGTGTTACCTATTTTCATGCCCAAAATCTCCCATACACAAATGAAAATAAGAAAATGAAGTAATATAGTCTCATTTGAAAATTAATACTGCAAAATGTTTTTTGCTGGAAACAAAACAATTGAACTGTAGTGAACAAAGTTTCATATTTACAATAACTTGATTAATCTTTTAAAATAAGCATTACTTTTGAGTCGCTATTAAAAGCATTTCCATGTTTTCTCCTGTTTATATTTTTTGCAGGATTTCTCGATAACAAAGTCTCTCATATTTTTTTTTAACACAGATATCTATGCATTCCAGAACTGATATTTGCTACAACTGGGGACTGAAATGGTATGACTGGAGCCATAAATAATTTGGCTTTGGCAGCTCCATCATTTTCTGAGAACCTGGAACAGAATTTGGGCTCTGCTTCTGCACTATCCTAGGTTATAATGCCATCCTTGCCTAATGAGGGAGGTATGCTAGTCTTGGATTTTTGATATAGCCTACTCATTATTCAGTATGCTTGTATCTCTAAGTTGCGACAAAGTAAATGTTTGTATTTTTAGTTCATTTGTATACATTATTTGAGATATGAAGATGTTGACAGTTACAACATTGTTTTTCAAAGATAACCATGGAACTACTTCTCTGACTTTGAGTTCGGAACTACCCTATCAGAGCACAATTAAAAGAAAAGTCAGAAAGAAGAAGAATGGAGTCATCACTGCAAATGTTGCTGGCACAAAATATGAAATTGGTAGGAAGCTACATATTTTGTTTCCATCCTAATAGCCATTGACGCAAGTGAATTACTAACTAATGGGATGAATTAATGGACTTTGCATCAAGCTGACAGTGAGACATTTCCAAAGGATTTTCTTTAATAAGAAGTCTTTGTTCTTTTTTTGTAACATTTAGTTGATAGCTTTGAACACTGTGCATCTATTACTCCCCATTTGTTACTCAGAGAAGAGCCTTGAAATGCAAAAACTTAAGTAATTAAGACGACTGTGGAAAAACCGTCTAACAATGAATTATGTATGTGTTTGGAGCTCTACTTAAAATCTTGAAAGATAAAAAATGTAAATTTAATATTAAATACTCTAATTATCATATTGAGAAACCTCTGTAAAATCTGTGAATGTTTTGTATTTTGATTCTTGTGACTACTTCAGAAAAATCTTTTCTCCCAGAACCGGAGTTATACCTGACATATAATTGGTATTTTATCTTTTTTTATATTAAAATAATGTACGCCTTTGCTTTTGTAACTACTGTACTTTGACTAAGGAGGCATTCTTGTCCCTGTCTGCAGTGATACTTATAGTCATCACTGTTCTAAAATTAACATGTGTAATAGCCAAGATTAAGGCTAAAAGCTGTGCAAGTGGACTTTTACTAGAAGACTATGGAATGCCCTGAAGCTGTTTACAGTTCCCATCAGTGATTCTGCTCTGATTCCAGCCTCGATACAAGGTGCTATAACGTTGTAATGACAAGTTTGCAATAGCCTGATGGAAATACTGCAAGATAAATAATAGTCTGCATGCTAACATTGGTCTCAGACACAGGGTTCAATATTGGAAGTGTGTAAAACCTTAATCGATTTTTTTTTTAGATTTTGAAAATGAATCTATTTTAGAGATTGAAAATATTCCTTAAGTGTGTGATTTCTCTGTAGTACGTGTGGTAATACGAGAAATGGGATTTGTGAAAACACGCGATGAAGATGAAACAGCTAATCTTATATGGAGTGATTCTGCCGTGCAACAAGAAAAGATTGCTGAACTTCGGAACTATCAGGTAGAGTGGTAGTGAGGATTTCTGACATGTTTCAGTAAACTGCTTTGCTCTGTAATGTTCAGTAATGTGTCACTTTTGGTCAGTTACATCTGTATGGAAACTAAAAAAAACCCGCACAAAACACCACCAACAGACCGCAATAAGGGTATACCACTACATATTTTAAAATCCTATTCTCTTTTCCAGAGTTATTTGTTTATACCACTTGGAATCTGTTGTTTAAATATTTGGGGCTGTTCTTTCATGCTTTTGCCTGCCAGCTGGGTGTTGTGAATGATAAGAGTTTGAAGGAAGATGCAAAACATCATTTATAAATTGCTCATAAGCTTTTCAGCAGTAAGTTAATAAGCAGAGCTCTCTCCCCAGTTTCTGTGAATAAATAATTCCTTTTTTTATCATTACTTTGTCATAGCATTCTTTGTTCCAAGATAGCTTTGTGAATAAGAGTATGATAGCCTCCTTTCATGTCTGGAATAAAATCAGTGGGCATACTCATGTTGGTGGAAGAGAATACAACTTACAGTATCTTTAGTATTGCTAAGAATACATAGTATAGTGTAAGATATTATCTTAAATAATTTATATGCAACACTAATTATGTTTGCCTAAGCATACAGTTGAATATTTTAAATTATTGTATTAGGTATGTCAGGAAAACAAAAAAGTACCAACTAACTTTCTTTTTTTCTCCTTCCTCAGAGAATCAACCATTTTCCAGGAATGGGAGAGATCTGCAGAAAGGATTTTCTGGCAAGAAACATGACTAAGTAATCTTTCTTTTAATATTAAATTTTTCAACCATAGTATTTAATGCAGTACAATACTGAATTATTGTTTGTAAGGTTTGTTTATTTTTACTAAAAGGCTATGAGAGGACCAAGAATAATTTCCAAAGTTCCTTAACAACTTTGGCTTTGGTCCTGAATCTGTAGCGTTGAAGTGAGCTACTGTATCTTTCCAATTGACTTCAGAAAATAATTTGGATTCAGTTTTCTGTCTACGCATTGCAGGATGTAGGAGAGCCTTAAATTATTGTATAATGCGCTTAATACATAATACATCCAGGCATATGTCACGTAATGTTAGAACAGAAAAAAATAACTATTATGTGGATGGATATTATTTGTTTAAAATAATGACTGTATTTTTGCGTATATCAAATTTAAAAAATGTAAAGCATCTTACTGTTTGTATAAGAAATAAGTCAGAGAGGCTTATTTGTCTTTATTATAAATCCTCCTCACTCTAGTGGAATAACTGGGTTCTGTGGAATCATCCTAACTGAGAATCTGTGAGTAAGACCGGTAAGAAAACAATAATGATTCAACAGCCTGGTAATAAGGAAAAGTTTAGGGAGAAATGTGTGAATATTTTGATTCTTCTAATATAAATCAGTTTAAAGAGCAATTATTAATAGAGTTAATCTTTTGGCCCCCAATGTTACCTATACTGCATTTCCTGCTACCAGAACAGAATTTGTTTTAATAAATTAATGTAATTAATGTGATCTCTCCTTTCTCTCTCTTTCTCTATTTCCTTTTCTGTTTTGTAACTACAGCTCATAGCATACAGAATATATGCAGCTATTATGATGCAATTTCTCTTATAGCCAATATCCAGGCAGTCTGGATCACAAGACAATGTGGTTTTCACATGCAGAAGGGTGGAAGTGAGCAGTGTAATATGTAGCATGTGTAGTATGAAAGAAGACAACACAGCACAGAAAGTGTAGGGACACAGAGTAATGGAACAGCTAGAAGCAGGAATGTAATTGAGAACAAAAGGAGGCATGAGCATTGTTTTCAAGGGGAATAATCAGAACACAGAAAAGAAAAAAAATCATAGAGATGCCATTGTAGGGACAACTAGTCTTAATTTCTGTAAATGGTCTCTTAGGTGAGATCTCCTCACGTGAAGGATAAGTATGGATACAGAATGAATACCCTAAGTGGGGAGAAGGTGTCCAGAGTGAATGGGAAGGGGAAGAGACCCATGTATGAGACGTTCTTTTTTTCCAGCACCTTTGTTGTTTACGTTTAAAAGGTTTGTGAACTGACCATGGACCAAGCATCGTTCTCATCCATACCTACCCCCAAACCTCCTTTCATACTTGAAAAGTCAGAAGAGTACAGTCTGACAACATCTGTGAGCTAAAATAGCACTCAGAAGAGCAATAACTTGCTGTTTAATTCTCAGACCTCCTGGTAAGGACTGCAAAGGCTAAAGGATGGAGCAGCACAGTGAAGAAGTGGTTACCTACAGTAGTGGATAGCAGATGTGCTGGAAAATATGGCTATTGTAATGGAATAGGTCTTGATTCTGCAAGCTTCTTGATGATGTTCCTACGCCATTTCTGAATAGGGCCAAGCAGGGAAAGAACAGAGCTGAATTCTTTTGTTGAAAGTTTGAGTGAACACCAGAACTTGTAAACAATGGTTAAGTATTCCGCTTTGTATTATTAAAAGTCTACCTAGTTATGCATAAGATGGAAAAAGGCATAGAGAACTGATGTACTTGCAGTCACAAAATAATACAGATGTATCATTTAGAACACCGTGAAACTATATTCATTGAGTAGCAAGTATGTGCATTGAAACCTGTGAGTAAGTTAAATGGCAAGTCTCTATCATGTAGCACTTATCATGTGCATATGATAAGTAATTTGGTGAGGGATGGAAACTAACACAGAAATTTCTTTTTGCCTAAAAGCAGGATAATTTCTGCCTAGATAAGGTATTCAGCTTAACAAGGTAATAACATTTGTAAATCATAGAATCATTTAGGTTGGAAAAGACCTTTAAGATCATTAAGTCCAACCGTTAACCTAGCAGTGCCAAATCCACCACTAAACCACAAATACAAATCTTTGAAATACCTCCACGGATGGTGACTCAACCACTTCCCTGGGCAGCCTGTTCCAATGCTTGACAACCCTTTTGGTGAAAAATTTTTTCCCACTATCCAATCTAAACCTCCCCTGGCGCAACTTGAGGACATTTACTCTCGTCCTATTGCTTGTTACTTGGGAGAAGAGACCGACACCCACCTTGCTACAACCTCCTTTCAGGTAGCTGTAGAGAGCGATGACGTCTCCCCTCAGCCTCCTCTTCTCCAGACTGAACAAGCCCAGTTCCCTCAGCCGCTCTTCATAAGACTTTTTCTCCAGACCCTTCACCAGCTTCATTGCCCTTCTTTGGACACGCTCCAGCAACTCAATGTTCTTGTAGTGAGGGGCCCAAAACTGAACACTGTATTTGAGGCGTTGCCTCTCCAGTCCTGAGTACAGGGGCACAATCACTTCCCTAGTCCTGCTGGCCATACTATTTCTGATACAAGCCAGGATGTCGTTGGCCTTCTTGGCCACCTGGGCACACTGCTGGCTCATATTTAGCCGGCTGTTGACCAACACCCCCAGGTTCTTTTCTGCCAGGCAGCTTTCCCCCTGATTCTTACCCATAAATACTCAGCCCTATCGTCATCATCATTAAGCTCTAGATAATCAAAACACTCCCTAACACAGGTAGCCTGCACATGGCTACCCCACTGCCTCTCTGTCCTTGCCCATCCCTTCTGAAGAGTTTATAACCATCCATTGCAGCACTCCAGTTGTATGAGGCATCCCACCATGTTTCTGAGATGGCAACTATGTCATAGTTTTCCTGTTGCACAATGGCTTCCAGCTCCTCCTGTTTGTTGCCTATGCTGCGTGCTTTGGTGTAGGTGCATTTCAGTTGGACTATTGATCCTGCCACCTTTTTGGGTGGAGAAGCCCTAATTCCTACATGACCATTCTCAGGTGCTTCCATGGTTTACAACGTGTCAATAACCCTTGCCTCTTTGCTGCCGCATGGATCTCAGTTCCCCCACCTCCACTGAGACGGCAGACCACAGGACCTTGCTAGCATCCCGTCCCTCAAACACTGGCGTGCTGCCCCCAGGCTTATCTCCAGTGAGCCTGGGTTTGTCCCTGTCCCCCTTCAAATCTAGTTTCAAGCTCTTTCAATAAGCCCTGCTAACTCCTGTGCAAAGATCCTTTTCACCCTTTGAGAGAGGTGTACACCATCTGTCGCCAGCAGGCCTGGTGTTGTGTATACTGACCCGTGATCAAAAAACCCAAAATCCTGCCACTGACACCAGGCTCGGAGGCAGGTATTGTTCTACTGGTTCTTCCTGTTTCTTCCCTTATTCTCTGCAACTGGAAGGATAGAGGAGAACACTACTTGTGCTCCTGGTCCCCTAACCGGTCATCCCGAGGCCCCAAAAAGCAGAATATTTAAGTATATAGCAGATGGAGAGTAGTTTAAAAATGTGCATGTATTATGAATTATAATATCTATATATGTTTTTTAAAAACTTTTTCTGAATATTTGGTGGCTTTCATCAAACCAGATTTGTAAAAATTGTAGTTACAATGAAGCTGCAGAAGCACTGAACCTCATGCAGTACTTCAAAACTACTGTAGCTATTGTGGTTTCTGCACAGCTTTTGTTGGATAGTTGGCTAAACAGTTTGGTGACAGTGTATCTATTATACCAACAGGGCTTGGCTACAGTCCTAGCCTTACAGATGTGGTTGGCAGCTCTGTTCTTTCCATTAGTATTTAAGCCACTTAAAGAAAAAGTGTCTTATGCTGCATCAGGAGTATTATGTAGGCTCATAGTAGAAATGAAAAGTTGAAATGATATTGTAAATCTCTTTTACATTTAAGTTATCCTGATACTATTATCTTCCATTACAAAAATAGAAGTATACCTAAAACTGTAATTAATGAAAAAACATTAAAATTCATCATAGTGCCATTTTTAAAAAAAACCTCAAAGTTGGGGAACTTCTTATGTCAGCTAATTTCTTTTTAAACAACCAGTCACTTTCTGTTGGTCTGTGGATATTTGTATGTTAAATGTGTTTACTGTATGTTACAGAGTAGTTTAGAGTTACCTGAACTAATTTCATATGAGGTTATGTATGAAGTTTCAGGTATTCTGAGTACCTGAAAAAAGCCAGCTGCACCAGTATTTTAACTCAGAAAAGACTAAATTTATTCTCCTTGGAACTATGGTATACTAGTCTTCATGGTACTAACAAATCCACGTTGCTCCTATAACTTGGCTGTTAACCAATATTAAAGTTACTTTGTTTAAAGCTAACCCATATGTGTGTAGCCCACACTGCCAGCCTGGTGTGGGTATATGCTTCCTATCATATTCCTATGCCAGATACACAGCTTTGGGTGATGGAAACTTCTGCTAACTGAATTCTCTACTATTTTTCCTCTTCTGTTTGTCTTTTCTCCATTCAGACAACAGAGCTATAAAGTGAGATATGCTCACTACCTCAGTTGCCACAGCTGTTAAAGCAGGGAGGTCAGGATCTTGCTGCATCCTTTAACCAGATTCAGTTTAAGAGGTTGTTCCCTACAATGTCTTAACCTAATTTTTGTTTTAATTTTTCTATTCTGCACCCCTGCTTGTCTTGCTTTGCATTTGTTTACTTTCTTTTGATTAAATAAGGTGCTCAGGGAATCTCAATCACAATATGCTGGTACCAAACACAAATCCAAGCTTCTTTATTTTGCCCTATTTTGGAGGTGCATGAGCAGTTGCTTGGTCTGTTTCAAAGTATATTTACTACAATTCTTTACTTAAAAATCCTTCAAAAGGCTGGAAAGAAAGTACTCTTCTTAAATTGCTTCCATTTTAATTTTAAGTTCAGTTCTTGTAATTAATATTTTTTTGAACCCATGAAGAAACTCCAAATATCCCAGGTCCTCTTTTTTGTGTGTGTTGATCTTCATACATCCCCAAATACATGCCAATATGAAACTTGCCAAATATCCTCACCCATCCTAAGGAAAAAAAAAAAAAAAGAGAGGAATCCAGGAGTCTGTTAGGTGGGAAAAGATCTATAATCACACAGTCTGTCATAAGCTTAATATTTCTAAGAAAAGGAATAGCATTAAATCATCTGAGTAACTGACCAAAAACTATAACAGGGGTGAGATGGATGCCAAGAAATGAGATGGATGCCAGTAGCATAATAAGCAAATATGATAAGCAAAAATGCACAAGATAGTCTGGTTTTCTTGTTCTTAAAGTATGCATACAAATATGTTATAGAGTTCTAACTATTAAACAGCTGCAGAAGTTTGCTTTCATACTACAGCATTTTGCTAAAAAAGTTTCCTTGTCAAATACTGTAAATGCTCTTTAATCCTGAGGATTGATACATCAAAGTAGTTAAAAAATTTTAACTCTGTTACACGTTTTTGCAGAATGATCAAGAGCCAACCTCAGGAGTATAGTTTCATTCCTCGAACATGGATCTTCCCTGCAGAATACACACAGTTTCAGAACTATGTAAAAGAACTGAAGAAGAAACGTAGACAGAAAACTTTCATAGTCAAACCAGCTAACGGTGCAATGGGACATGGGTAAGTTGCATGTTAACTTCAGTCTTCTTACCCATTAAAGGTGAAATCCATGCTATTTACAACATTAACAGAAGCTCTGTATGAGTAAGAAGTTTGCAGTTAAAGCTGTATAATCAGTATAAGAAAATTCATCTATTGCGTGAAGGCTTAACAAGCAGAAACAGCTAAATGAAAGTGGTCATTTAGCATAGAAAGCTAAATGGAAGTGGTCTTTTAATGTTGTTCTGAATGTGGCATAATTAGAGAATGCATTTTCTGATGAGGCTCAAATAGTTCTCAAGATCAGGATTATTTTTATTATGAGTTTATCTAAAGAATATATTAATTAACCTGTTGTGCTTAGACTTACGGGGTGAGATTGTATTGGGCATAAATGGCAGGGTTTGGGTGGCTGGGAGCTGCAGGGCTGTCGTGTGGGAGAAGGTCAGCATCTTCCAGAGCTCTGAAATCCACCCAGCCACTCCATTGCATGCCAAAACTGCAGCCAGTCAGAGAAGCACAAACATATTTAAGAGTGGCAGCCACGAGGTGTAGCAGAAACAGAGGAGACGCTGTTGGGAATGTGGCTGGAGGTGCACTCTTGGAAGGAGGTGACACCTGTGTCAGACATCCCTGAAGAGACTGTGACCTGCAGTTTTGCCTGTGACAGAGCTGCACAGTTAAAAAAAGAGAGATAAATATTGCAATTTAATTCTTCACTCTGTTTTTGTTTTTAGGTATTTCAATTTTAGCTTTTATTGCTTTTAATATAAAATTGGATTATACAGAATACTAAAGCTCTTAGTTATTAAAAATCTATCAGAATTACTGTAAAAGTAAAGCCCCCAAACTTTTCCATGTCCTTATTTTTCAGTCCTCTTGATAAGGGCAAAGATAAGCTGAAGGGAATGATAGCAGCATATTTCAGAGAAATGCCTGGAAAACACTTCAGTATATTCAGACTATTCAGCACCAGAACACTGAAATGTATCATAAATAATAGAGGGTACAATTAAGGCAACAAAGCTATGGGAATTCAGGGTTAATAATGATACACTGAAAAATGTTAGCTATTACAGTTATTTAAAAGTCTGTGTAGTTAGGGACTGCCAGTTTATAGTCTGCGTATCAACCATTTGTCATTGATGTGGGGAAACCGGAATACAGAAATAGTGAGCTTAATCTGTGCCGTCCTTCTTTGTACCGATCAGTGTCCTGCTTTGCAAACACCATCACTGAGTCAGGTTAGCACTGAAAGTTCTTTGCAACCTGTACCTCATGCAGAAGTTGTGACAAAGACAGACTGGAAGCCTGTTTTCAGAGCTGCTTGGGGAAGAATAATCACAAAAGCTGGAGGCTGGTCATTCTGCCAAACAATTTCTAAGTGTAGAGGGAACCCATTATTACAAGTTGTTGAATCAAAGGAGGCAGAAAGTTATTCTGAAATGGCTCATTGCCTTTTTTCATCCAGTGAAGCACCATAAAGGACAGGAAACCAAAAGCCATGTAAGCAAATGGCACTTTTTCTCTACCCTGCAAATCAAATATATAAGTGTCTCTACCTGGAGAATCCAGGTAGATTTTAGCCTGACTACCTGTCTAGGTGGCCATCAGAATCTGTTTCAGAGAGTAATGTCAAAGTTCCATGTTTTTAAAATAACTTTTGTTTTTACCAGGATCTCTCTAATAAGAAATGGAGAAAAGTTACAAGCTCAGGATCACTTGATTGTTCAGGAATATCTTGACAAACCATTTCTTATGGAAGGCTACAAGTTTGATTTACGTGTGTATATTCTTGTAACCTCCTGTGATCCATTAAAAGTATTTTTATATCATGATGGACTGGTGAGAATGGGCACAGAAAAGTATCATCCCCCCAGTGACTCAAATTTGGTAAGTTGGAGTTCTTTCCAATTTACTGCTTATGCATGTAGAATTTTACCTGTGTGATGTTTGGAGGAGGTAAAATAAAATAAATTGTGACATGAGATTTAATTTGGTATTCATCTGGCTGAATTTTTGCATTGTCATTGAAGAGAAAAAAACCCCGATATTTAACTTACGCTTTTCTATCAAAATCCCAAGTATAGCCATATTATTGCTTATGTATAAAAATTTTATATGACTTTGCATGTATGTATGCTAAAGAGTTTAGATATTTCCTGAAAGAAATGTCAGTTATTGACATTCAACCCAGGAAAAAGTCAAGTAAAGAAAATAGTTTCAAGAACAGCTACATTGCTTTTATATTTATCTGAGACTCAGCGGGGAGGATAAGGTTTGTCTCCTGCTAGATCATTGTTTAACATCCCTTCTGCTGAGGATCCTGCAATGTTTCAGCCATTGTGTTGGGAACCTATGCAGAAAACACAAAACCAGTGGTATAAAGACCAGTGCATGAGAGTGGTCACTGCAATCCCTGAACGTGAAGGAGTCAGCTGCTGGTGCTGTTTGTCAGTCACTTCTTCAGCAGGGAAAGGAGTATATGCTTGACACCTGTAGGATGATACAGCAGGGCTGCATATGAACTTGCAAAGAACCAAGAAATGGTAAGGGACGTGCTGAAGTTTTTGGACGCTTTAGTCCTCCTGTTCACTGTATAGCATCCTCTCCTGTTGAGGGGCATCACTCCTCTTTTCTGGCACAGACCAAAATGCAGATGTCTGTTAAGCAGGAAGTAGATCTGAAGCATTGGAAGGCATCAGTAGATTTGAGATTTTTATACCTCACTCTATACTGCGTTGCTACTGTATCTTTCCTTTTCCATGCCATATACTTTTAGAGCTGCTTCAGAGTAATTATGCAATAGATGACATATGGAAAGCCTGTTTCCCTACTTGTCACTTAAAATTGTGACTGTCTCCTAGTGCTCCTTTGAAGAATGTAGGTATAATTTGGAGCCCAGTACAAATGGTATATTTGGAAGAGTTCCAATATTATATTTGGAATAGTTGGCTTTTACTATTTATTATTGTTACTAATCTCAGCATTAGCAGCACTGAAATATGCTCTGAGTGGATAAACAGAACAAGCAGTTGTTTCTGTGTTCTCACAACTGTTCATGTTGTAGTTTGTCTGTTGTATGAAATAACCTGGCTTATCACTAATGACATTGTTCTTTGGATGACATTGTTCCATAGCGACATTGTTCCAGATAACTTCAGACTAAAGATTAGTTCAGATGTTTAACAAATGTTCTAAAAACACTTTCATTTTTTTTGTAATCTAAAAAATAATTGCTATTGTCTGAAATAATGAATTTCATGGAAAGATGACATTTATAATGACTAAAAACCAATAGGTTTTTGAGAATGATTCTCAAAGCAGTAATAGGAAGCCATGGGAGAAATTTGTTATGTGTAGTGCTAATACAATATCTTGTTAACTAGTCTGCAATTAAGTTGATTGGTTTTGTTAATTTCGTGAAGTTTTTTTAAACATTAGTAAGTACAGTGAGATAAATGACAGCAGAAGGCTTGTGTTATCTATTGTCTGTCTTATCAAGAAGGAATTGGAACAGAAGGCTTATGGTCAGCTTAGAACTTCAACTGTACTCAAGTAAGGAATCAAACATGACAGAGAACTGTCACTGTGATGAGGACAGTCGTCATGGTAGTATAGGTGGAAAAATAAATTAATATCTGTGCTGGGAAAGAATGTAAACATAAATCATGATATATAATTGGCCTAGGAAAGGTAATTTTATTTTATTTTTTTAAATGCAACTGATAACATGCATCTATTCCTTTATGGAGCAAAATGCCACCAGCAACTATAGCACTCACTCATTTATATAATTTATATCTTAAAATTTACCTCCCTCTGATGCATGGTTACCAGCCAGTCAAAAATGAGCAGTTTTGGCAGATACCAACATGGCAGATGAGTTTATATGTAAAAAATATTTAAAAGTATTGCTATCATAAGAACATTTCTCATAAATAAACTACAGTGAAAACTGAAATGTGGGATTGTCTGTGAAACAGATGCCAAAGTGTTTTTTAGCACTTTTAAAGTAGCACTTCAAAATACCATCTTTATTGTTTGCTGCTTGTGGAATGTAATCATTCTGTAAGTTATGATAATTGCTCTTCATGTTTTTAGGTGGTAGTTTACATACGGACCTGTAAAAATGGCAGATATATTACATTGCCTAGCCAGATGTTGAGTGGTAGATCAGTTAACTGGAACTGGCTTCAATACAAGCTTGGGTTTTGTTATAAGAAGACTTTGAACATACAGTGGATGAAATCTCCAAGAATCAGAAACACTAAATACGCACATAGTGTATTTGCAAATATGAACTGTTTGACTATGTCATTATTGATTTAACTTTTTTTTTTCTTTTAATTGTTTTGAATTGACCATTCCAGATTTGTATTTAAGGGTTTTTTAATGTCTTTTCTCCCTTTTTTTAGAGTCAATTGTATATGCATCTGACTAACTACTCTGTCAATAAACATAATGAACACTTTGAACGGGATGAAACAGAAGACAAAGGAAGCAAACGCTCCATAAAATGGTTTACTGAGTTTCTAGAAACAAATAATCTTGATGTCTCCAAATTCTGGAGTGATATTTCAGTAAGATAAAACTAATACACTTTTCTTTATCTTGTGTATATATATTCTTAGAAAATTAATTGCCTTTGCCATCTGCTTTACTGGAATTCAGAATGATTTTTGAAACTTTATTAATTCAAATTCTCAACAATGCATGCCACAAAGGACATACTATAAATGATGATTATATTATTCTTGGAGATTTTTCTAGAGTATAAAGTGAATTTTATTTGTGAATATCTACAAATTTGTAGTGAGTGTCACATATATCTGTGTACTTGAACTTGCGCCATTGAAATTAGTGGTTATGTTACAAGTGTTTTTAGGTGAGGAATAGGCCTAAGATTGTTAGAGGTTAGGCATCACCTGTATGTGTGATTCTGAGAATATTTACTGAAAATGATATTACAAAATTAAACGGGTAAAGATTGGCTGTACTATACTTTGTTCCCAATATAACTTTAGTATTTAAGTTATTACAAATCTAAAAGTACATATATATTATGGAAAGTGTAACAGTATACTTTAGAGCTATATTAAAAATATATCTGTTACTCCACAGGAATAGTGTATTTATTATAGACCACTGATTTGGTATTTTAAATCTTTTTTTAGTAGATACTTTAGTGAAATTTATAAGGTTAAAGTATGAAACACATTAGTTCAATATATACTGGTATCTTCTATCCTGATGAATTTTTCTGAAAAAAATCCCTACAGGAGTTAGTAGTGAAGACTCTCATAGTTGCAGAGCCACATGTTCTTCATGCTTATCGCATGTGCAGGCCAGGGCAAGCACCAGGAAGTGACAGTGTCTGCTTTGAAGTCCTGGGATTTGATATTCTGCTGGACAGAAAACTAAAACCATGGCTCCTAGAGGTAAACCTCTTTAAACAAATGTAAAGTTAAATTTTAAGAATAAAGTTAACTAAGCCCCAGCTGAATCCATATCTCTGTAAGACAACTTCCAAAGAAAATCTGTGCATTGCAGGAGGTACTGTTGTTGAGTACATAGATGGTGCTTTTTCTGCATCATCCATGTGGAAATGCTGCCTTTGCAGTGATTTTTGGAGACTCAGGTAATGGTAATTGTCTTTCTGGAGGAATGTTGCGTTTCAGACGTTTTTGAAAGTTTTAATGAGAAATGTGATGTTAATTCAGTTGTTATTGTAGCTGCAGGACCTTGTTTATAGCAATTGGGTGCTACGTAGATTTCCTTCATGAGTATGGCTCTGTATATGGCTCTGGCAACTTTTGTGAATGTATGATGTTAATTTTCTTTTTTTGGGATATGTGTTCTTTTCCTCTCCTGTGGCTTTTGAAAGCACCCACGTAAACAGAGGAAGCTAATTTGGTATACATGAAATGCTGTCAAACAATTGGCATGAATGGACTGGAAGAAATGTTTCTCCTCTGACTTGTTACTGGTACAGCTATGTTTAAGTTCTGCTTGAACACATTTTCAACCAGGAATGTTTGAGGTTTGCCTATTGTGTCTTTAATTACGCTATTAATAACAAATTACACTATTAATAACATACATGGAGTTCACCTGTCTTTTTTCAGATTGTCTTATATCATTATGTTAACTGGTTGGGAGGCTGTAGAGCTGGAAGAAAAAAGCAAAATGTGTTAAAAATATCTCTGTTGACAATAAATCATGAATATGATTTGGCTACTGATGAGCAACATGTACACAATTAATTTCGTGAATTATAACCTTGTTCTCAGGCCATTAATACTGTCAACAGTTGTTTTGTTGTGCTTATTTCTCTCAGGGGTTCAGTATAATTTTAATTTATAATTCCTTCACTGCTGCCATGCAGACATGGGCGCATTTGCTGCCTTTGATGTGCTAGACAAAAGCAGCACATGACATGTCACTGTAGTACAGACCAAGTTCATCTTCTCTTTTTGTTGAACAAAGTCTACTATCCCTTTGATTTAGCTCTACGCTTCCAGACTATCATCTCTAGGTTGCCTATATCTTGTGTATAAGTGTATGTAGTTGTTTTAGTACAGACTGAAGTTGGTCTGTGCATGCATTTCGTCCAGCATTGTAGCAAATGGTGACAGACCTCTTCTATGAGAGATGGTGAATCAACCTGTGTAGTCAGTCAGTTCTGAAGAGCACCCCTCTCTCTCCTTGGATGTTTACATGCAGTGTGGAGATTTTTAGGGGCTTTGATTCACCAATTATGATAATGGGACTCAGAGGAGAATCATACCATCCCAGACTCCTTGCTTGTGAGGGAGGGATATCAAGGAGTGAATGCTGCTCTATTTTATTTTACGTTGCTGGAGAATACTTCACGACTTGGAGTTGTGTACCTGGTTGTTATTTTTTTTAAATACAGAAGTCTAGTTATTTCCTTCTCTGCTTTTGGCGATACAGGTATTCTTCAACTTATTTTGTCAGACATTGAGCTAAATTAACAGAAATTTCAAACTTTGAAACTTAGTAATTCAGTTTCTGTACTCATCCACTAATTTTTACTGTGCTTTTTCATGTTTTTTGCAGCACTCGGAACAAACACACAGTATGTATATGTATGCACACTGTATGTATACTATATGTAGTGTAGTAAAGATCAAATATTCAGTGTGTGTATATATATATATGCTATCCATTACATATACAGTGTGTGTGTATATATGTATATCTATATATAATTATTTCTTTTTCCAGAAACAGCTCTGGCTTCTTCCCCAGCTTTCCGCTCTTATCTTTTTCTGCCATTTCCCTCTTGCCAAAGCCCCCTTACGGGAGTGAATCATTACTTCTAACAGTGGTAACAAGTACTAATCACAAGGCTCCAAATGTTCCCAGTATTATGGGAAAATTGCCAAAATAGGATTAGGATGGTAAATCTAGTTTCATGTTTCCATATCTCACATAGCTTTTCTGTTATAAAGATAGCTTAATAAATTATTATAAGAAATAAATTGTGCAACATTATAATGACTCTGCTTTCCTGAGATGACTTTTGCTTATATTGCCCTGATGCGATGTAGCTCTCCTGCTCCTTGATGCTACTGAACTTCCGGAACCTTCTATCTAAGTGAGGGCTGCAGGAGATGTGTGATTGCCATCTTGTGGCACCAAATGTTTCTGGCAAGCATCTGTGCAGTCCCAGCAGCCTCCACCCCTTCTGAGTAGCAACAACTACCTAGACCTCCCTTTTGTTCCTAGAAAACCCAGTTTTACTCTTTTTGGCGAAGATTTCCAGGCTAGGTTGTTTTATGTACATAGGAAAATCATACAGTTGAAGTTCTTGGATGGACTCCAGCCATATTCAACCTCATTATATCTGTTTGGGATCACAAAGTTTTGATCCTTGGAGAAAAAGATCACATTGTAATAACTGCCTCAAGTGCAGGGTACCCAACTTCCCTTGTGATTTATGTGGGTGAGAGAAACTCACCTTATCTACAGGTCCACAAATTTATTATTTAATGTAACTGAACTAGCAAAATCTAGTCAGAACTCCGTTATACGTCCAGTTAAAAGGACTTTGGACATCTTAGGCCAAAGTATGCAGTTATTGCTAATTCCTATTAATAATGTAGTTAAAGCTCATATACACAAGCTTTCTGGTATCTACTCCTTTCTCTTGTGTTATGCTTACCCTGCATGTGCCCCTGGAGATCCAAAGGGCTACGAGGGGCAGGAGAGGTCTACTTCTCCAAAAAAAGGTGGGTAGGTGGTTATAGCAAGTTGTCAGTGTCTCATGTTGTTCACCAGGAAGAACACACTGTTGATGGTGAAAGTTTCTTCCTCTTTGCTCTTAGCTTCACTTAGGTTGTTTTTATTAATTTGCTGCCACCTTCCACTTACTGGCTATTCATTCACTGGCCAGCAATTTTGCATTCTCTCCAAGTTTTACCATAAGTGGTTTGTTTTACATTTCCTGGATTCTGCTGTGTTCTTTGTTATCTAGTTCACAAGGTTGCATTCCTGTAGTGAACACTACTTGGCTACTGTGATCAATGTATACCTCGGAGCCTCTGGATTTTCAAGGTCTTCGCTATCATCATTTGATTATACTTTTGAGGCCCCTCATACAATCCTGTTTTTTGCCAACAACCTTCAAGATGTGCCTTCCTGATAAAATTGATGATGTTATATTAACACAACCTAGTCGTGTATGTCCTGGTTCTTAGGTTGTTGCACTCTAAATAATCGTGTCTCAGCAGACAGATACATACACAATGCTTTGGTAACCAGTTATTTTATGAATACCTATTGTGACCATATCACTGGTGTGTTATCAAGATTACTTTACAGCCTTACACATTAGTCAGCAAACCTATTTCTTGTCTGGAAACAAGGGATATCCATACCAAAAATGAGGGACGGTACTTTCTTTTAAGGGATATTTTAACAGAAAACCAATTTTCTTAACATGGTGTTTTTGCCTAAGATTTCTCAAGATTTCTCACCCATGATCACATTTGACAAAGCCAGCCACTTTGTTCCATGTAGCCAGTATTTAGGCCCTAACATGAGTAAAATTATGTGCAAATACCAAACAGATGAATATATAGGGTAATGGTATTTGCATTTCTTGTATTACTAGACTACAGCCATGAGGAAATACATTTCAAATGTATCTCATTGCATTTCATTGGCACTTGAATTATTCCTGTGATACCATTTTTCATAAAGCTGCTGCATAAATGTAATCTTTTTTCTCTGAGATCAAGTTCTGCATCTCAGCAACATGGCTTGTGGAAAGTGACCAACCTTCATCAAAATAAACCACTCACACCTTATCTCTCCCAAAGTGTTGAGCATGAGTCAATGATATATACTTACAGTGATGTTGGCTAACTGGACCCCAGGTTGCTGGCAGGGATCTAACTGACACCTGTGAAGCCACATCTGGAATGTTGTAAGGGAGTAAGTGAGAGACATTGACAAACCGGAGTGAGTTCAGCAGAAAGCTGCTAAGGTGCTTAAAGGGCTGGAGCACATGCTTTATGAGAAGGAACTGGGTGACCTGGGTTTGCTTTGCCTGGAAAGGAAGGGCTTTCTGGAATCTAACTGCAAACCTGAAGTGGGCTTTGAGAGAAGACAGAGTCAGGCTATCCTGAGAGATGCACAGTGAAATGGATGGAAAAATTCAGGAATAGTGCCTAGGGGCATGATGTGGAAAGGTTGTTTTGATGAAGAAAAAGAGAATAAGAGAAACAAATACCTAGAAAAACTTTCTGTGTGATCTTTTGGGATTTCTGCTATTGTTTAGAAATGGGCAAATATGTCCCTTGTTGATGCTCTGATAAATACACATACATGACTATGCAAAGCAAATGTGCTGCAAATTACTTGTCAAGCGGAAAAGTTAAACTTTTCTTCGTACAGAGAACTTCAGGTGAAATTCTCATCAGAAAGGTAACTGAACTGGCATTGTGGGCACCCAAATTTGTTATGCCCCTGTGGTTTCCACACAGATATAAACCTCTTTGGGTTTTACTGTGAGGCTGGCCATTGTTGCTTTATAATTTAGAACTCTTAAAAAAAAAAATAATTCTGCCAGCTGCATATTGTGTCAGCTTTCTACAGAGCACATGAATCATGTTCAAATGGAGATGGAGAACATTTTGAGTAATTTTGTCAGGTACGGACAATCCTCTGTGATATTCAAATGGCTCTTAACAGTGACAAAAGCTAAGAGGATTTAAAAGCATTCTGTTTGAAGGAAGCGTTCACCACTTTACACAATCAGGCACAACTCTTGGACTTCCATGTCAAGAGTATGTGTATTTATTATACAAATATCTACTGGGGAGACCATGATGTTTTCTTTGCTCTAAACAGAACAGAAACTCGAAGTATTCTGTTTTCTGGCATGTTTCAAAATACATAAAAATGTTGTAAATCGAATTTCAGCTTATTTAAAAAGTGAACTCTCAGGTTCCCTACATATTGTTTCCTACTGCAGCACAGTCTATCAATCTCTGATGTCAGGGTGAGCAGCCTGCACTGTTACTCTGTTGAGAAGAAGGGCTCACTTCAGTGTCTCGCTTAAGTTTTATGAAGTCCAGATAAGAATAGTATGAAAAGTAATATTACAATAGTTACATTGTTGTGTAGAGTAGAATTGTTTAACATTATGTCCAGAAATGACTAGTTAATAACTTTAACGAAGGAATTCTGAGCTTTGTAAATATAAATGTTGTGTGGCAAAATTGCCATTCTTCTACTCCCAAGAATCTGTAAAAACATAATGAAACCTGAAAATGCATCTCTAAAAGCATTGGATTTTTCAAATATTCATTGGTTTAACTAACATTTTCTTAAAACCTGTATTGCAGCTTATTGTAAGTTTGAAAAGGAACAATTTATTTTCTTTGCAGGTTTGCAACAGAGAGTACCTGTTTTACTCATATTCTTCAGTAAATAGTGTATGTGTTTCACAAAGCACTTCTGTATCAATCAATGAGGCAGTGTTACCAAAGGAGCGACGCATAGGCATTAACAATCGGTTAGGTGAGCACAGAGCGCCATTAATGCTGCCCTCCCGTGGTCTCCAGCAGGGTCAGCATTTCAATTATGTGATGAGTGTATATATACATATGTATAAAAGAAAAGCTGTAAAAAGTCAGTTGCCCCTTGACCCAAGAGTTTAGCGATATTTAGAACCTTTCCAGTTACCATTAGGAAAAGTAACTGATGAGACTACTTATCTAGCTTTTTGGTTCAATCCTTTCCTTCTTTTTAATTTAATTTATTTATAACAAAGACGACTTCCTTTCAGTGATTTTTGTGTCCAGGCAGCCTCTCCCTCTGCTGCTTTGGAGAGCCATTTTTGGGGCTCTTTCTCCTGCTGTGTGCTGTCTTTTTCCTCTCTCTGACACTTGTGCATGGGTTCTCTTTGCTCTCAAACAGTAGCAGTGAATCCACTAAGCACACGTGGCTTTAACTGGCTCAATATTTGCCTTTAGCAGTAACTGCCACTCTTCCCACTTTTCCAGTGAATGAAGAGAAAAAGACTGCAGTTACTGCAGTAACACTATACAATACGGTGTTACTGTGGGCACTTGCCCAAAGAGCGGGTCTAGCAACTTGCCTCTATCTGGTGGTCATGTCTATTGGATGAGGTGTTTCTGGTTGCTGTTTGGATGAACGTCTTTCCTCATAAAACTGGCTACAACTCATGAGTAGAGCAGTGTCAATAAAAGAAGTCAGCATCTTTATTCCTATAACCATTCCTATAATGGTTGAGGTCAACTAAAAAGGAACATTATGATTTATCTGAAGTTCAGAGTCCAAAAGCTATACCTTAGGTGAAGCATGTTGTTTCATTTCAGAGAAATGAGACATCTTAAATTTTCAGTTCCACTGAATATGTTTTATGTTCTGGTGTATGGCTCCAAACAAAACATTGTTATAAACTGGAAAATTATAAAACATCACATAAGAAATCAAGCAAATTTTTTTGTGTGTTTTTTTTTTTTTCCCCAGCTGAAATGGGTTGAAATTATCACAGATTTGAGAAATGTTATTGTTGACCTGAACCTACAACATTGGCTGAAAAAACTTTCCATACCATTCCAAGCAAACCATAATTTTACATTAAATCAGCCTGCAGAACTACCTCATGCAGGGACTTCACAGTGCTTGGTCTCGTGCAGGGAAGAGGGAAGTGACATGAAGGCAGGACTAAGAGAGGGGCAGTCTTTTTGGCAGCCTGCAGTTGCACTGGATGAGGTTAAAAGTGAAACTGCACCTGTATGAGGCAGTTCCACTGTGCTTGAACTGATCAATGTACCAGCTGCAAGAACTCTGCCTTCTTCCTGTCCTGTGCTGAAGGCATGCTCCCTGCACCCTTCTCTGTCATGGCACTGGTGCTTGTGCGATTCCTTCCTGAGATGATCAAGGACCAATAAAAAATAGTTTCTGGTGAGGTTAATATTCATGTGGATCACTGGGATCAGCTTCCTCACTCTCTGTGAACCCCAGTGCCAAGACAATGAAGTAGGCAGGGTGTGACAGCTTGGATTTGTAATAGTTTAAACTGCCATGGAAAAACAGCCTTCTGCTTAAGCTAAGAAAAAGGGGGCTAGCAGTCTCACAATTTGTGAAGTTTAGACATGAATGATTAGAATGAACTTCATTATTGTCTCTAATCAAAGATCTGCTCAATGAGAGCCACTAACAGCATTCTGTGTAATAGGATTTTTATGGCTTATAAATTCCTTTTGCTTTTTGAATTCTATTGTTAGCAATCTCAATCACTTTAACAAAGAATGAGATCCCTTCAACAACATTCGTGCTATCTTACAGATTGAACAGAGATTAAATCCCCGTTATTGAAAGGATGTAATATTTTATTAAATTGATTTTAGGTATATAAAGTCTTTCATGTAATCTCTCTTTATATTTGAAAGGTCTTTTCAATAGGTATGTGTGATAGATAGATATATTCTTTCCCTACTGTGTACTAATAGGCTGCGGCAGTGGGAGCTGAGAATATGCTTTATGACTGTTTTGGTAAAGAGGTGAAATGTCGGGCTGAAATTTATCCCATGTCTTGGTGAAAAAGAAAATTGTGTATACGCGTTTACAGAGTTTAATTTTTGTAAAATCAGAATCCTTTGCAAATGTAACTCTGGATGGGAGCCTTCGCAGGAGGTAC
The DNA here is from genome assembly GCF_964289735.1 of Phaethon aethereus. Classification (NCBI taxonomy): domain Eukaryota; kingdom Metazoa; phylum Chordata; class Aves; order Phaethontiformes; family Phaethontidae; genus Phaethon; species Phaethon aethereus. The sequence continues at coordinate 19,815,813 of NC_138584.1, forward strand.
TTCAACTTATGCTGCTTAATTTAAGCATTACAGAGATGACGTCCTTTACTGACAAGTATGTAATTATGAAATACACCGAGCTACACAACTACTGTGTTTACAAGCAGTTAGATTAATTGTATGTGCTATATTCAGTGAAATTTTAATTACGAAACCAAAACTGAAGATTTCAGTTGGAGGAATTAAAAACTTACGTGGACAATTCAGTTCCATACCTATTGAAAAGTCATAGAAAGTAAAGAAGCTAAAGTATCATCACTGGTAAAACAGGTATTTGGGAGATAAAACTGATATTTTAAAAATAATAGATATGAGAAACATTATGCCCAGAAGTCTATAGAGAGGAATACTGTATTTGTTTATTAAGCGGTTTTTTCTCCTCTATGCATTGCTCTATAGAACAGATTAGAAAATTTGAGGCTTTGAACATAGTTTATCCACAGAAACCTAATGCACGACACTGCCATAGCTCATGAGTAGATTCAACTAGATAGCTGCTAGTGCTGATTATGGAAGGTATTCAGCTAGATCAAACACGTATGTGTCTTATTCCTTTGAGTGAGGTCCCAGGTAGTCTATAACATGAAGACACTGTTAAAGAAAAAGGCATTAGTTACCTCTGAGAACAACTGAGTGGAGCCTTGAAAAAGTATTCTGTGGTGAGACTGTAAAATGTTGTGGTAGCCAATTTAGTTAGTTGTTCTCTTTGCAGGGAGCATATTATCTGTATGCTTTGGAGATTAGATTATCTGCTGCTTGAATTTTTTTTTTTTTTCTGGCATTGAAGAGTTTTTTTTCTGCTCTAAAAATGTTATTTGTGGCTTAAACCCTTTGTTTTGTGACTTACTATGTTTTTTGCAGATTTACATCAAGAGTATGGGTGGTTTTGCACGTCAGAGACTTACGCAGTCGTTGGGGTTATGACGTTTTGGGTAGCAATGCTGGATGAAGATATTCCCCATTTTTATAGCTTCCATAACTCCATCTACACTTAGCGATAAGTAAACCTTTTAGCTGATATTTAAGGTCAGCTGTCAAGACTACTTCTTGAAGTTTCCATTGTGAGAAGAGAGATGCGTGGAACAGATGAAGAGGGTTTAACCCTCTTAATGCTTAAAGGATGCTTAGTGAAGCATCCTTGCACACAGTCATACTAAATCAAGAAGCAGTTCAAGTATACACATGGGCAGTGTGGAATAGCTAATGAATTTTAAATTCACAGCTGCTTTCTATGCATTAACTTACTGAAGTACCCGGTTGGTCGGATTTTATTTGTACTGGACCTGCATCTACTGCTGCCTGAAACATATTGCATCAAGCCAAGTTTGCAATAGCCATCCAGAACTGGATCATTGTTATTACTGCCCCTCTGGTTACTCTCCAGGGCTGAGGTCGCAGTAGGATTGGGATTTCAAACATTAGTCATGAATGGTATGTCAAAAAAATTGAGGATGCGGGAGATACAACAGTGCTCCAGTTTTAACTACGAATGCTGTATTTTTTGAGCCTCTTAAATGACTATGTTAAAGTGACAGGAACCTTCGTGTGGAGTCATTGTGTAATGTCTCACAATAGCATTTTGCTTCATAATAGCATTTCAAATGCCTTCTTACATCTTTCCTAACCCCACTTTAATTTTCTGCTTAATAAACACATTCAGTAAGGTTTTGTTTGTTCAGAAGTGCCAGTTGTAGTTTTTTGGCAAAATTTACCCTGTAGGACAGAAGCTGTTACTTAAATTATTTTACACTTTTCATGGTGTTAATTCTCACTGGTGCTTATATAAGTAACACATATTTATAACATTTTTCTTAATGCAGAATTTATGCCCAATATTATACTTCAAATTGTTCTAAATCTAGCAAGTACCTAGACCAAATATAAATACAACAGTGTGCGCTTTTTTATGCTCTCAAGCTGGGTGCTTCAATGCTGTGTAAGCATGTGTCTGTGCATCTTTAGGGATTCAGTATTGGACCAACATAGCATTATACATTTTCCAAATAAGTCCTTATATCTAACTGCAGTCTCACTGTTTTTAAGGATTTGGCATATATAAAAAATTAGAAATTAATTTGTCAGAAGTTTTAATAAATATATTTCTGTCTGCTTTTAATGCATGCAAAAACATTATTTCAAAGTAGAATATTGTTGCTACATGTTCATACAGGGTAAAAAAATTCAATGCATGGTACAGAATATAATTTTGTTCAAGACCTAACATTTTTCCTGAATAAGGAGTTGAGTCTTGATTTTATGTTTCTGTCTTCAGTCCAGTGAGCTTTTTGTGTACTTATGTATTTGTTGTACTGAAGCATAAGGCTCCATATTGGATCTTCATGCGTATGTTTTTAAACATACATAAATCCTTCCTGAATTAGACAATATGATCTCTCAAAATCAGAATATTTCCAACTTATTTCAGTTATCAGCTGTATTTAATCAGTGCAGCTCTAGTTAAAGTTTTGTTTAAACTTCATGTTGAAAATGAGATGCAGTGTGTCTGTAGTCTTGTCAACTAACAGTATTCCCCAATTAAGTGCTGGAGAACTGGGTTTTAATCCTCTGAATGTTTACATGTTTGCTTAGCTGAAAGTGGAGAATTCACATTTTTAAAAAAATGAATGTCAATAAATGTTTGTACTGTCACAGTATAGAAAAAAAAAATTATCCTTTGTGATGTGATAGGAACTGAGTGGGTCAAAGGAGGTTGTTCAATTAAATACTCGAATGAAAGTCTTCCAAAAAAGAATATGTATACACTTTTACGTTATATGTGCTGGATTTTCGTGATTTTTCTTTCAGCATCAGATCTCATTACTCACTTTGCCAACCTGTCTGCAAAGCCAGCAAACAAGCTAATTCTCAAAGCCAAAAGGTGCCCTTTGGCTATAAGCGTAAGTGATGGGGCACCTGAGACTCAGCAACCGGACAGCTGGTGGCTCACGATCTGGAATAGTTCTGTCCCACAACTGTAGAGGCTCTAAGATGCTCTAAGATGTTAAAACACAATTTTCATGAACTGCTTTTGCCCTCTGCTTTGGACATACTAACTGTATCCCACTTCTTATTTGCATGAGGCACAAGGTATTAGTGTTCACTTCTGAAGCTCTTTAGTATCTGTCCCTTCTGTAACCAGCACTGCTCATTCACTATCAAGGTGAGATTCCTGCCTCTCATTAGCACCCATTCTTCATGGATAAATTTTTATACCAGCCTGTTGTTCCTAGAAATGTTGATGCAGCTACCTCATTATCCCTCCCCAAAGCTTTCCAAAAGCTGATGTTCTTCCACAGGGGCTCCAAAGCTTGGCAGTGGTTGAGACTCCTGGCTCTTAAGTGCATGATTTAATCTTACTGTTCCCAGTTGCATTTCCCTTATTCCTCCATATTTCTGGTAACATTTTAAATCTCTTACCTTGTACTGAGCTTATAAGCTTTTTGTTACTGAGGCTGTTAATTATTTTATGTTTTCACACTATGTACTGATTTAATAACTTAGATTTCTAGGTGTTGCTGTAACGTGTATCTGAATAGCTACTTAAATATACTTGAGAAGACCTTGAATTAGAGACTCTTTTTGTCCTTATATAGTTGTTATTTTTTAGAGAAGTATTCAGAGTTGCTTTTAGACTGGGAACTAGGGAAGAGTTTAAATCCTCCTGTGCTGGACTGTCATAGCATAGCACACAGTATGTTAGAACATGCTTAATAGAACATTGCATAGTAAATTTTCTATTTGCAGCAACCAATAATAGGTTAGATTGGATTCATAGTGATAGTGCTTGAATGGTGTTCTTTGTAAGTGTCTGGAAGACTTGGTGGTTGAAAGGTACATCTCTTGGCTCTCAGTACCTGTGATACTCAGTGCTCTACTTTTTAAAAAATACAAATGGAAATGAGCTTTTCAACATGTATTCTCTTAATCTCTGCTGTATTTGAAAGAATAGTTTCTCTAAAGCCTGTTACAATAGATGTGTTCCCACTGAACCTGAACATTCCTGAGTCTTCTGTATCTTGTTTTTTTCAGATTAATCGTGCCCCAAGCTTTGGAACTGATCAAAAAATAGACTATGATGTAAAAAAAGGCGTTCTGCTAAATGCATTGAAGCTTCTCAACATACGGTAAACTTGTCCTCTTTTCTTCAGTCTGGCTTTCTTCCTGTTGCTTTGATTGTTGTTTGTTTGTTTGTTTTTTAAATTTGAACTGGACTAGGAGAAAATTAAGACTTTTTTTCCACCTTTATATTTTCAAAATGTCAATGCTTCCCTTGCTGTCAGTTTTGCTATTGAAATTAACCAAAATTTAATTTTTCTTCTTGCTCATGTGCTTGCAATAAATGAGTGGTAATAGTAATTTTTGTACTTTTTTAAAAAATGATTTTTCACACAGGTCTCAAAGTGTGGATATAAGTGCAGTTATGGGCATATGGCTGCACAGGAGATTTGCTTTGACGATAGTTTCACATACAGTCAGAAGCCATGCCCCTCTACAGGAAAACTTTGTAGTTAGGATGTGTTGGAAAAAATCTACACTTCAGGAAAATAGATACAACCATGTTTGTACATTAAATTATAGTACTGAGTCATTGCAGTACACCTTAGAATGTGAAAATACTGTAGCCTTCAAAGTTAATATTTTAAAAAAATTCTTAATGAGTGTTTCAATTGTAATCTTTCATCATAAACCACACATGACTGACTGGAAAATATGGATGATATACTTGAGATGAAAGTGCGTCTCAGCTGCATTAGATTGACATATCTTAATATCATCTGTGTTTCAGAACAAGTGATAAAAGGAGAAATTTAGCTCAACAGAAGGCTGAGGCTCAAAAAAGACTGTATGGTCAAGGTTCAATGAAAAAACTGTTGCCAGGTTCCTCAGACTGGGAGAAGCAGCGCCACACACTGGAAAGGAGAAAAGAAGAACTGGTAGGAAGGAAAAAATAAGCTGTTTCCTGCCCATGGCTTATGTTCTCTTTGTTTTAATTGTCTTTTCTTGATTTGTAGAAGGAAAGACTTGCACAAGTACGTAAACAGATTTCCAAAGAGGAGCATGAAAATAGACACATGGGGAACTACAGGTAACTATTTTTGGCTGTACTAGTAGGAAGTATTCAATGCATTCTTTAGGAATAATGGAAATAAGTGTTTGTGGTAGATGATAATTTTCTGCCAAAAATATGTAGGTATTTTTAGGAAATATATACATGTAATAGAGGTAAAGTGTAAATATATAAAAAATATAGGTAATAAAGTTATTTTTTTCAGATAGTTCTTTTTTTGATTCCAAATTTTTGCACACACTTAGGTATTTATATGGACATCATTCACTCTAGTGTTTGTCCAAGACATCTGCTTGAAAGACATGATTGTTTACATACAGTGTACCAAGAACCAGGACTCTCATTATGGATCTGTTCTATAATCACATATGATGATTCTTATCTCGGGCGGGGGCAGTATAGAGGTGTGATCAAATCTGAATGTTATCTATGAGGCTTGCCAGAAGTTCAGAAACTTTATTGATGCTTCAATAATTTTTAATAGAATGACATTCAAAATACTATATTCATATTTCTGCACTTTGATTTTGGATCTTAGTAGGCTTAAACGTAAGTATCTTCAGATTTCTTCATAAAATACATTCAAAAGGAAGCTTTAACTTGTTGTTTATAATAGGCATTGGCCAGAAAACAAGAATTTTGTTTATGATGTTGTTGTTGTTATTATTATTATACCAGTATTATTTCTTGATATTTCCTTCAATGAGAAGTGAAAGCAAGGTCTATGAGTATTTGGTGAAAGGGAGCAGAGTACGGCTAGGAAGAGATGACGGGAGTATTTGCCCACTCTTTATAACATTCATCCAGGATATGGGAGGTCTGAGTTCACATCTTTTGTTCTGAATTAGTCAGAATGCCTTTACAGCTCTTCTTCAGCTCTGCTTTTTTGAGCAGATGCTTTATAATTCCCATTAAAGTTCTCATTTACAGATAGATGTTTCTGTGAAATTAACATTTTGCTTACAAAAAGTCTTTCTTTGTAATATTCCCAGTTTTAATTGCAGATATTATGTATAATATAATAAGTAATTTCTTGACATATGTGGAGCTGAACTAGTACATCAAAAAAACCCCACAATGAAGTAGTTATTTTCATGCTGCTTAGGCTATAAGAAAGAGAAACATCATGATGCTTTAATACATTTTGCTTTTTTGATAACTTTAAACTCTAACTTTTTAACTGATCACATTTTACGTCGCTTATTCAGTTCTTGACTGAAAATGAACCAAATGTTCTTTTTATTCAGATTTTTCATTAATGTAAACCAATAAAAATACAAAAATACTTTTTTTCCTCAGGAAAATGAGGAATGTGCACGTGTAAAAGGGCAGAACAGCTTTGTGTTTTCATATTACCATGTGTTTGCAAAAAGGCTGAAGAATCAGCAGAGCCTGAGAAGTAAAGGAATCTTGGCTAAAGATGCAGAGAAATTTTAACTGAGCGTTATGTGGTATTTTCTTCTTGTGATGTTTTCCTGCAGAGCAGGACTAACTTCCGCCAGGCATTGCCATAGAATCATGGAAATTTTGGGTGCTAGGATTGCTGCATGGATTAATATTGCTTTCTGAATAAAAATCCAGAGAAAGCTCAATCAACCTCAGCAAGCTTTGATTAAATCTATGGATGTCAGTTCAGCAGTTGGCTTAGTCGAGTGTCTGTCTGCAAGCACAACTAGCCCACTGATTCCAGTAGGCGTCCTGGGGTGGTCAAAGTAGGAGTCGTGCTTTCAAGCAAGCACAACTAGCCCACTGATTCCAGTAGGCGTCCTGGGGTGGTCAAAGTAGGAGTCGTGCTTTCAAGCATTTGTGAATTCATGAGGAACTGAGAAGGATGTATATGACTTTGAACTGGTCTTTAGCTGCAGGATATTTCTACATATATTAAAATTAATATCCTTTCCCTTTCTATAAAGTATTGTTCTGTGGCACTTTTTCAGCAGGAGAATCAATACCATTACAAAGTGTTGTCTGCAACTAGTTTAGAGCTCCTACAGGTATTTTATGCAAACTGAAAGCATATTCAATTTGATGTAGAACTCCTTGAGTCTACTGGGATCATAACCATCCTTTTTTGGATTGCAAGAAAATCATTATGAAAGATACCTTTTCAAGGAGGAAAAGACTGAAAAGAAAGGAGAAAGGACTTTGTAAAAAGTTCACAAAAGATGCATGAAAACATAGAAGTCACATAATGCCAGTCAATATGTAAACGGTACCTGTGCTCTGCACAGCGCAGGCAGAATTAACTTATGGATTACTCCTTACAATACATTAGAAATTTGTCATCCATCTTCATCATTTCTGAATGTGTTTCAGGCAGTCATGACAAATGGATTGGAGTGGTTTTCTTCAAAGCCCATTGTTGTTTGATGAGCATGAATATATCACCAAGTGCTACTTCTCACACTGTCATAATCTCTTTACCTGTGATTTTAGAGAATAATGTCACAGCTGGTCTAACGGAAAATCAGTCACGCTGTACATCTGTATGTCAGAAATTTTTTTTTCTTATAGTATCTATTTCTTCACGTTCATTATTTTGGTGGATTTAGCATTCAACTGCAGTACATACTCAATCTTTAATTTACATCATGCCCATTAACTCAAAGCAATTGTTCAGGTTTTCACTGTTTTGTGTCCTTTTACTGCTAATAGAAATAATTTTGTGGCTCTGAATTTTACATGCAATATTTTGTTAATAATTCATGAATCATTCACACCCGCATGCATCATTCACATCCACTGAAATTTCAGAGTGTTGCCAAACTGAGTTTTGGTATATCTCTGGAATGACCTGCATGGTATTTCTTTTGACTGGCTAATTGCTGGCTTAAACACGAATGTGTTCACTGATTAGTTAGATTTAGTTAGAATTAAAATTAGATTTAGGGAGCAATGTTCAGAGTATATGTTTTATGATATGATACTCTATAATTAGTATAGATGGGATGCATATGCATTATAGAGAAGACTGTGAATTAGCTGCATTACTTTTGTTCCTAGTGCAATAAGTAGCTCAGATTCTATTTTAAACTCAATTTTTTTCCCCCCTATTTTAGGCGAATTTACCCTCCTGATGATAAGACGTTACTTGAAAAGTATGAGAGTTTGTTAGCCACTGCTTTCCAGACGTTTCTTGCTGGGAGAGCAGCTTCACTTCAGCGAGAAATGAATAACCCTTTAAAAAGAATGAAGGTACTGAAGCACAAGAAGTATTGGCTGTTGGAGTTATTTATCTTGGGATTCATGACCTTGTGGATCAGTTTCACCATAATCATGTGTGATGGCTAATAGATAGCATTTGATAATGTTTCCATCATTTTATTATTATTCTTTGTGCAGCTTGTGGGCCAGATCCTTGAATCTGGATGAACTGCAGTAGACCCAGGGTGGAGACAGGCTAGATGGCTTTAAGCTGCTTTACCATTTCCCTGATCCTCAGCCTTACCCCTGGCCAAACCAGAGGTTGGCAGAAAATGCTTTTGAACTGGTAATTGCCTCCTCCTTCCTTTGGTAATGTCCCCAGTCTATTCATCCACTTTTATGGACCGGAACGAGAGATATCACAAAACCAGCTCCATTAAGGCATCCAAAACCTCTGCCTGATGGCCTATGTATGTAGTCAGAGACAGTAGGAAGATGGATATATTTAAAATAACAAACTAACATGATTTAGTTTGAAATCTGAGAAATAATTTCCCATCTTTGTAGTTGGCATCATCCAGCAGTTTTACAGAAATCTTTGTTCAACCCTTTCTTCAGACTTTAATAAATGTTAAGACTTGATTTTAACTTTCAGTTTCATGTTGATTGCAAGCCAAGATGCATGCATCAGAAGAAATACTTTTATATCCTCCCATGGAGGGATTCATAGTCTTATTTCAGGAATTAGTAATCAAAGTAATTTCAAATTCTTACTACTTGGTTCTTGAATTTTGGAAGGATAAGGTATGTGCTGCTTTGAATTAATTGTAGGGAATTCCCATTTCTAGGAGGAGGACATTTTGGATCTTCTGGAGCAGTGTGAAATAGATGATGAAAAACTAATGGGAAAATGCACCAGGCAGCGAGGACCTAAGGTATTTGACATTTAGATACCAATTTTTATTTCACTCTGGAGAGAGGTAGTCTGAGAATTTAAAGTGGGGACTTTAGTTAGCTGATCCTGGTGGAAGTTTTCTTCCTCAGACTGCCATTAACCCTTTCTTTCTTTTTTTTTTTTTTTTTTTAAAGTATGAAGAAAAGCATAACTACCATTTGTCCAACTAAATACCATTAAAATTTTAACTGGATATAACATCCTTCTTTTCCTCTCTAAGCTGTTTTGAGGAATTGTCGTGCATGGCAACAACTGTTGTACAAGAAATTGCTTGATTTCAGTGTGTGAAATGATTTTTATATCCATAGCCTATCCCAAAAGAATGCTTTCATCTTTAATCGATTAGTGCCACTAAGGAATTTTGAGATCATAGGATAAAAGGCACTATGAAAGCTCAAAGGATTAATTATGATTATGATGTATCCATAGCTTGCTCACTTGCTAAAAGAGTTGTACCTTATACCTTGGAGCCTGTTTTGTATCCAAAATCTGCTCTTAAAGTGAGTGTAAATTATTTTTAGCTTAATGCTTTCCGCTTGTGTGCGTAGTGCATACATAGTTAAATATGCTGCTTATCTCTGTAAGCCAGTAAATATAAATAGTTCTGGCTTGGCTAAAATAAGTATGATTCTTATATTCTGTAAACATTTTAGGTCAAGTCTGCTTAGAAGAGCCTACATTTATGTTCCTGAGCTCTGATGGATTTGTTTATGGATGCATGTGAATTTTTTTACAGCATTTTGTGTTTCTGATGACATGGTGTACAAGTCTGGGAATTTCTGTACAAAATGAATGCTGACAATTGTCCTGAGCTTGCAGGGGTCCTTTATATATGTGCAAGAATCCAAAGAGCTACATCTTATTACAGGCATGCATACTGGAAAGAGGATCTGCATACCCAATCTAGTACTAAGATAGATTTGCAGGAACCTCGTTACAAATACGGGGATTTTGTGAGCTAGTGCTTTAACAGTGGTGGATTAATTTAAAGAGGAGGAAAAAAAAAAAATCCGGTCCACCCTGGCAACACACTCAACTTGCATTCTTCAGGGATTCTTTTCCTTGAGGTTTTGTTTTCAGTTCTTTAACATAGGGTCACTTAATTCAAGTTCAATTTCTCAGACATATTTTTCCTTTTTCCAGAAGCCTGTCTTTTCCCAGCAGCCTATCTATTTGGTTCACTGTACGCACACAGACTTGATCTATATTATTTCTACACTGGCTGCACACAAGCCATTCCCAAGCTGGAGGCCATAAACATTTAATAGGGTACTGAGCCCAAATTGAGAAACCTCTTTTAATTAGTTTTAAGATGAAATTTGATCAATTTGTGAGTGAGACTATATGACATGGTCTTCTTTTATAGCAGGCATATGGATTCTGTAGCTTACAAGCTACTCTACCGGTACAATACTGTTTGCACTTACAGGAGAAAGAAAAAATTGCATACAACCAAAATTCCCACTTTTTTTTTTTCCATGAAGTTGGTGGAATCAAAAGGGAAGGCAATGAAACTAGCTTATCCAAGGAGATTGTTTCTTTTCCTTGCAGTATGCACACTTCATGCAGTGCAGGATCTCTATTCCTGCATCTTTTTTAGGGTCCTTATACACTTCTCAATCATTTAAACCATGCCTACAGTGAAGCCATGTGATGGGAGACTTCCCTGGTTGCATAATATCCTATGCACTCCCTTTGAAATACAGATTCCCATTGCAGATGGTCCTTGTATCTTGTACCCAAAGAGCATCACCTCTTTCCTATAAGGGGTAAGGTGCCTATGGCTAATAATATGCATTTGATTGGCCGCCTCTTTGTAAGGGGTCTGCTATGAGATATGTAGTATCTAAATATATATCTGTATAGAAATCTGGTGGGTGGGGTAGGCAGTAGAACTTACTGTTGCCTGCAAATCTATCAGGTGAGAGAATAATCCAGCTGTAAAACTCATCTTGTAATCATAAAATCCTACAAATAAAGATCCATTAGCGTATCAAAAAAGTAATATATGCAAGATTTGATAGACAAAACAAACCTGAAGGAACAGTACTTTTCACATCGTGTTACCCAACATGAAATGTTATTTCAGAAGGACATAAAGTCCTATTCTCCCTTAAAAGTCAGTGGCTGGCGTGCTGACAAAAGCTACTGTTAGGAAGTCAGATGCTCTGCCTTGAGTGCACACTCTTCCTTGGAAAAAGGAACAGTCAGGACTTAGAAAACTCTATACAGAACAGCTGGAGTAGTTTGGAGAGAGAGGTGTTTTCCTCCTCATCCTCTCCATACATAGAAACATATATATACATATACATATATACATACATATGTCTGAGGGGTAGAGGAGTGTGTGTGTGTATAAATAAGCTCTGCATGTGATAACTATTCCATATTTGCTACATGATTGGGAGCTCAGAGTAGAAAGCAAGTCAAGAATTTGCCAGAATGAAGGCATTTTTACCTCCAGTTAAAGTATTACTGATTTCTCCTTAGATTGAGAAATACATTTTGGAAATGTCTGGTTTATTTGTAGCCTCTAGAGGGCACCTTATCCTTACGCACTGTAACGATTACTCATGTTTATTACATTGCACCCGTTTGTGCGGGGAAAAAGAACGAAGGAAATAAAATAACAGATATTTTAGAGGAAATGAGAGATTAATTTTATTTTTATTCTTATGATATAAAATCAGATGAGTTTACTCAAAGAAAAATCAGGCTAGCAAAAGGGGAAAATCAAGGTGATTAGAATTGCTAAGCAATCAAATATCTCTTATTTTAAGAGGTCAGTTTAAACCCAGATCTAGCTATTATTTGTCATTACTGCTTTTTGTAATTTCTTTGACCTTTCTTTCTATTCTTCTTCATTAATTGATGTGAAGTCTTGGTCAGAATGTTCTTATTGTTTCGTGTAGAATGTGTGAGGAACACGCATATCATAAGTGGGAATGAGATCTACCTTAAAGCCCCTGCGAGTTTTGATTGGAAATGTTTATTATACCTTTTGTAACTCATCAGGAATGTCTGATCAATATATCTCCATGATACACAGTATTTCATGATTAGGACAACTATTTTTGAGAAAGCAAGAAGTGTTGAGGCACCTAAATTTGTCCTTTTGTTAGGTTCAAAGATATAAAAATATTCTTTGTGTAATCTGAACAATTGCCAGGGCTCTCCTCAATGCAATATACTTCTTCAACTCCTCCTTACCTCGTCTAACAGCTTGGGCTTGCATAAACATACTGTCACTTCTAAGCTAGTGGAAATCTCTTTCCTTCCTTGGCTGGAATAGAAGTTTAGGTAGAATGTGTTTACTTACACTGCAAGTGTATCTCACAGGAACAGTATCTTTGGGGTTTTATTCTGTTGCCCTTCACAATAAATCGTGGTGTATTACATTATTCTAAGATAATAGGGCTATTTCAATTAATCCTGAGAGTTATTCTATTTCACTCTGACCCAAAATACATTCAGAAATTGTGATATTAATTTTTTTTGAATATGAGATTTAATTGCAGTCTGTTAGATGACTAGGAAGATAAGGCCATCACCATAGCTTCTTATAGCTGAGAGTTACTGGAAAGAAAATGTGTAGGAAAAAAAGGACCACATGAGCCTTCTTAGGATAATAGATACAATGAAGGATATTGCATTTTTCTTGTCTGCCGTACGGTAGATGGAAGAAGAAAAATGTTCTTTTGTAGTTTCTGTTCTTGCTTCAGTTTCTCTGTCTTCTACTTTTTGCGGTATCCTTGGTAATAGCACTGAATCCCAGGTGCATATGGGACACCAAATACACCTAGCATAGCTTGCTATATTCTTCTAGTTTCTGCTTTCTGCAGGATATGTATTAATCACTTTCTCTTTCAGATATGTACCAGCCAAAGTTCCCTGATGTATTTCTTTACATTAGGCATTGTTAAACTGTAGCTTCAGTTATTGCAAATATCAGTGAGGGATTGGAACTGATTGCAAATGGTATTCTGTATCACTTGATTTCTGATTTCAGACTGTAATTCTGGTAGTGTAAGTCATACTTGAAATAAAATAATTTTTTCCCCCTTACTATATTCTGCTGCTCTTCATGTGAGAAAGATTAGTATTACTCTGGTGAATTTAATGAAATATTTAAGCATTTATTTTAAAATTAAGGACAAACCTGCAATCTAATTTGGGAGGATTTAAATATGTACAGATGAACCTGCCTGAATCTGGAACCTAGTGTGATAGTAAAGTGTTCTTTTGGGATTATGAAGGAATTTAATTTCTGGTTTTTTGTTTATTTTTTTTATTTTTTGCATTAGCCCTTGTGTTCAATGCCAGAGAGTGCACAGCCCTTAAGAAAACTTAAGAACTACAATAGTGATAGTAGCTGTGGTAGCAGTAGCAGTATGTCAGAATCAGGAGAAGAAACTGAAAAGGAAGATCATAATGAAAAAAAAGAGAAGAAAGTTTCGTATGATCTTGAAGAAAATAAATGCAAATCTTTGGAACGATCAGGTAAGTGAAATCATCATTTTTCCGAGTAAATCTGGCATTCATGATGAATTGTATGAAATGCTTCAGCATTTTAGAATGTATCAACATTTGTAACTCAGGATTAAACACCGGTTTGCTTGTTTCGTTGTCTTTAAAATATTTTCTAAATTAATGAAAATTAATTTTAAAAAAAGGAAGAAATGAATATTATTTTGCCAAGGACACTAAAGAGAAAAGTACACCTGGGTTACCATCTGGGCTACACTTGGAAATGGTATGAATGTTCCTCTTTGCTCTTAGATTTTTTTTTGGACAGATTGTCATTTTTCCCCCTGTAAAAGGTAGTTTTATTAAGCTTGCATTTTCTGGAATATAGATAGGATAAAGAAATGTATCTGGAGGTAACATATTCCAGATGAGATTCCTGTACAGATTTTTTGTGTGTGATTGTTTTCTTGTTTGCTGCAGAGCATTAGTGTGAGCATGTTCTGTTGAACATGGTAGATATAGCATGTTATTTTTCATTTTAGTGGTGTATTGTCTCAAAGAATTTTGTCATATAATTGCACACATATAACACTGCTTCTACAATTTCATTTTTCATAGCAGCATCCTTTATTTAGCAGAAGACTGAACCAAAAAACTGTACAGCTATGCAGGAGCAGGTGAGGGATAGTGGATCTGCAAATATGGGATCCATAACCAAATTTTCTCTCCTGCTTCCGTATTCTTACAGTCTGGAAACCACACATGGTAGCCACATACTTTTTGACCATTAGGGTGTATGCACCCTGTCATAAATCTGATGCATCTTATGAGGTAGACTCCAGTCCTCTATTAAAGCTGACTGTGAGGAAGACATAAATATTCTTATAGAGCATGTAAAGTATGTGTTATTAGGGAATCTGACATGACTGACTGCTACATATATAGCTGTTAGTCAACATACATGTTGGTCATATATGTTGTTAGTTACAAAGACTGAAAAATGGGTATTAAAAAAATAAGTAATTGCATAATACATTTAATTTGTCTGCAGGTAGAATGAACTGGAAACCTTCAACTCAAAATATAAAATCTCCATCATATTCATCCCCCACATCATCCACAGGTCCAATAAGGCGTTCTGTAAGCTGCCCTCGTTCAATATCAATATTGACTATGCAGTCACAGGCAGCTGAGCAACGTCCCTTTTCAGCCAAAGCATCTCTGCAAATCCAGCGTGCATCCTCAGTGAATAGGTCTCATTCTTTAAATCGCAGCCCTTCTTCGGCCAGAGTCTCTCAGACACCCAACTTGGGAACTATGAACTCTTCGGGGGTGAGTTAACACAACAGTTGCGTTGAAAATGTGTTCCATTTCTCTAAAACTCAATAAATACGTTACTAATTTTTACAATGTCAGAAAACCTGAGGTACTGTAGCCAATGCTATTTTGACAGAAACTCAGGAGTGTAAGATCTCTAGACCTGCATATAACTTACAGTGAATGCTAGCTGTGATGTGTCAGTGTTTCTGGTGCAAGAATACAGATGTCACATTTTGTGAGAATGGAAGTCTTAGAGTTTTTGTGACTGGGAAACCTGCTCTCCTAAATAGCTTTTTGGAGATAGAAAGAGTTTTTACCTCTCTTAAAAATTTTCTCTGATTTGTTTGGGGACTGCTGGTTCTGAAATAAGGATGTACCTACATTTAAAATCTTTACAGTAACAAAAATGCATCAATATTTCAAAACCAGTGTATACTCCACATGGCACCAGAAGACAACATTAGTAAGACTTTGTATGGGTGTCCATTGTAGAAGAAAGTGTAATTAATTTTCAACCTACTGTACCTAATCCGCATATACTGTACCACTGCAGTAGAGCTCTACTTCCCAAGTGAACAAATTATAATTTTTAGATAGTTCTTGTCATCTCTAAAATTTGCCACTGCAATAACTATCTTAGAAGCCATCTTTTTTTTTAAAGTTAAGATAAAACTTCTTTCATTTTGAAGCCTGTCCCTGAGATAGACAAGCATTTAGACTCAGGTGATCTAACTAAATAATTAATAGAATAATAGATCAGATTAAATACTTCTAGCTGTTTAGAATTTGTGTGGTTAGTTGTAATTTCACAATGTACTTTTGAGCCACACATTTTTTCCTTTTGTGATCAGACTGTCATCCTCTTTGGTATCTCCTTCACAACCCAGGCATTTCTTCTTTTGTGTTTGCATGGTGGACCATATATCCGCTTACCCCTAGGCAGCGTTTTCCGGGATGAGTCCCCAGCTGCATTCAGTATTGTATTGAGTGCTGGTGCCAGTGTGTTTCCATTCATACTTTGGTGCCTGACCTGTATATTTCATCACCCAAATAATTAATCTGGAGAGGGGGCAAACCTGTATTTGCAGCCTTCCTCTATTGTGGTGAGCTTTGATTGTGGGAAATCCTTTTGTAATGCTAATGAACTTGCTTCACAGTATTTACTATCTCTAATCATCATTTTTATCTGGTAGGACGCTCATTGTCTGTTTTGGCTGTGAGGCTTTGTCTAAATGATGAAAAAGGATCCTTTTAAAATTGTGTGCTGACATCTTGTGAAATACTCCTTAACATGGTTTTCTGTCTTTAAAGTCAGCTAATAGAATTGGAAAGACATTAAGATTGTGTCTTCACCACAACGTGTTAAAGGTATTTTTTATCACATTAGCTATCTCAAGTTTTAAAAGTACCCCTTTATCTTCAAGATGTACTCTGAGACTTTAATGAGACAGGGCTAATATAGATTTTTCTATTCACATTAACTCTATATCAAATACAAATTACTGAAAGATTAAAAACAGTCTCTTACCATCTGACATGAAAAATGGGCTACTCACTTAAATTAACATTAGTAAGAAACCATACTCTGTTTTTCGTTGAGAAAGCTCCACCACAGAAATGATCTTGATATGCAGAACAATTATGTTGGGTGATAGAGCTTAGGTCATGCTTCTTAAAATAATGTGAATAAAATTACTTACAGAATGGATAAGAACTACTCATAATTTAGCTCTGTATTGTGAATGGAACTCTGTTCATAATTATTTTTGCAACTAAGAATAATATACTATCTATTACTGCTAGAATAAAATTTAAATTGATAAACTATAACTTACTAAGAAATCATTTGTGCATGATAAAGTATTACTTTATCCTTTGGGAAAGAAAAGAGCAGTATATTGCCATTTTTGGAGGCTGCTGAGATCCAAATGTACTAAAGGTATGGAAACTAAGTTTAGGATAAGTCATTTACCATTGGGAATTATAAATGCATTATTATAGCAGTTATAAACAAAAGTAGATTTGGAAATATTTGTTGTCTCATTATTTCAGCCACTTTATTATATAACATGTAGCAAAATATTTTGTTATGCTTGAAAATATTTATCACTTACTTAAGCAAAAATATCCTTAAGTAAGTATTGTAGTTCTTACAGAATACTAAGATTTAGAAATGCCTAAAAATTTTGAATTAAACTCTTGAGGAAATATAAAATTAAGCCCACTTAATCTTGCAAATACAAAAATATGCAAAAGTAAAGGAAGAGGATCAGAAATACTTCTAACTAGTGTCTAAGATTTAAAGAAAAGCCCCAAACCCTCCAGAGATGGTTCTCTGCAGACACTGTAGGGGTTCAAGTTGGTGTTTGGTGTAAAAAGCACTGGTATTTTAAACAAAATCCTGGACAATCAAAGACACTGTCAGAACCCCCACTGACTAGAGTAGGAGCAAAGTGCCCTTACTTTTTAATGCTTCCTGAAACCTTGGCACAATAACATATAATTGTCAGTTTCTGTTAAATTGTTGCAGTGAAGAACCAAAAGGAAGTTTTTTATGACTAATAATTTATTTTCATTATGTTGAATTTAAATTCAAAGTCTGTTATCTAAAATTCAAATTTATATTTTAAATGGTGCGCACCATAAATATCAAATATGTATTTGTTTATTCTGTTTCCAACAAACTTAAATTTGAACTACTTTTCTTTAATTTCTTGACAACTATAAGTAGTAGGGATGCATTAGTGTACATGAGGCATATGTGTGTATATCAGTTTTGTATTAGATATTGTGTCTATAGCCTTTAACAATATATTTTATGTCACCTTATTTAGGATTTATTTTTGTCAAGGAAACATCTTTGTAATGTAATCTAATGACATGCCTGAAATTTTTCCTCTGCTTTGTATTGGTTTTTAGAATGAGTCTTTGCTGCAACAGAAAACAAAAGAGCAAGAAGTTGCTTTGACAAAAGAGACTCTTCTCATTATTAATGACATGAGAATGAAGTTTCCAGGAAAAACAGATGAAGAATCAGAATTAATTATCGAAGATGTAAGTATCTATAAATAAGAAAGAAGAATTACAGGCTAGACATGTACTCTTTAGTCCAGTAAAATGAAGGAAAGTAGAAAGCTCAATTTATGATTCATGAGCTCCTGTGGCCTTAAAACTTCCATAACTCAGGATAATTCAAAAGATTTCAAAAGCTTGGAGCTTTGCATACTTTCTGACCTTAGAAGAGCAGCACTGAAAACATTCCTATGTCTTTATAAAATATATGAGAAACCATCAGCAAGGTTAGGAAATTTCAGTTTTTCATTGTGGAGAAAGTTCAAACTTTTAAGTAAGCTAAGAAGAAAGTTACAATTCATTAACAGTTTATATTTCATCTGATATTGTTAGTACAGATCCTGACATGTTTAACTTGCTCTCAAATAGGCATACTAGGGATCTCAGAATGGTATGCTGCAAGTCATACTGGAGGTTTGCTAGTCATAAAGAACACCCGTCACACTCTTTTTGGCTCTTCTAGTCTGCCGGCTTACTCTTGCTTATATTCATCATTGTCCTAAGCCTCATCATTTGGTATCAAAGACATGTGAAACAATGCCCAATCTAAAGGGCAATTAAAAAGCAATACCTAGTATTCAGATATATAAGCGGAAAATACTTGGTATCCAAATCCCTTTTAAATATCTAGTGCAAAGAAACTAATACCAGCTTGGAAAAGAAAAAAATGAAGACAGAGATTCTTTTCTCAGTCTAGTAGAGATATGGAGACATCTAGTAATTTAAATTAACACCTGTATTCTGATGTAGTAAGCACAGTCCAGGGTGTGTTAAAATTAATCTAATTTGCCATCCAGTCAGAAATGTCCTTTGCTCTGTGAGCTTTTGAAATGTTGATTATGTCTCTAGTGATCTGTGCAACTACATCACAGTGGAAAGGAATTCTCCTGTAATGATGGCTATTTTGGGTGATTGTGGAATATAGCATTAATAACTAGCATATTTAATTTTTCATCTTAGAATCAGAAATAAAATTCTTCATTAAATTTTCTTCTTCAGACATGTGAGAGTGTGTGTGCATTTATGTACATATGGGAGTGTGTGTGTATGTACTCCATCTAGTGGTGCTTTCTCATACAACGTTACCATGGTTATAAATGCCCTTTCTTATTGCAGAATTCTTTTATAAATTTGTCTGACCTTAACTAGTTTGTGATGAGAAATAATATTTCATCATGGACGGAAACAAGCAATGGTACATTAGTTGTCAGTGAGGTAGAACTTGTCATAGGTCTGGAATAGAATAGAATAAAATAACAAAATAAAAATGTATGTTCACAGCTTGAGATATTTTGGTAGCATTTAGACATCATAAAAGGAGAATATTGCACTTCATATATGCTTATTTATAGAAAGGCTGTTTTCAAGGTATGCCTAATGTTCTCTATGCAGCAAAAAACTCACTATTTAAATAGGTTAACAGGTACGCGTTATTGAACTTATTGCTGTGTTCAAGGAATCCCAGCTGCGTCAGTCAAGACAAGTTTCTATCTGCTTTGTTGTGTATGACTGTCAGAATTGGGTGGAAAAGAGGGTAGGATTAAACTGAAAGATTGCACACGTCTTTGCAAGCATTCCCCAAATAAACTTGCAAACATTTTTCTACTTCTTTTCTCTAAAAGTCCTTTTCACAGATGTCTTTTAGATGCTTACACTTTTTAGCATTAGGAATGCCCATGAATGAAATGGCAGATTTCAGTTGTTTTTATGTGTATTTCTTTTATCTTGTGTTTTGCAATGATTACAGATTATGGATAATTGGAAGTATCATAAAACAAAAGTGGCGTCCTATTGGTTGGTAAAATTGGATTCTGTAAAGCAACGAAAAGTAAGTGACATATATTTCATTTTCTGAAGATTGTCTGAAGTAGATGCATAGCAGCGTTTCTACTGGTGTTTAGCAGTATCTGGGAGTGACCTGAGATGCTGAAATACTGACTATTAATGATAACATATATATGAATTAATTCCATTGCAGGAAATGGTGTCGCTCCATATTTAAACAAGCATAATTATCCTGGAAAAAAACAGTTTCTTAATTTAGTCTGCCAGAAGAAAAGCAAACAAATAAATGTGTAGTGCTTACATGCCTAATTTTTAGCAAACATTCTTAGAAGTGTATTGATTCGGCAGATTTGATTGATAAGGGATAAACCAGTCAGCAGTTTCAGACCAGACATATTGAAACTCCATTAGAGTTATCGCACTTGGCTGGTTGAGTCTTTGACCCACAGTATTACAACAGAGCACGTTGAATAAAAAATAGACCTGCCAAGCAAAGATTATTGACATTGTTATAAGGTTCAACTGACTGGTTTAGTCTTGCAAAGGACTAGTTATATTTGTTTATTATTCTGTCTTCACTCATCTGCTATCTAGGAGCTACTGCTATGCATAGTATCTAAAGAGTTTTTAAGGTGTTTAAAACCTGACATACTATAGTATGTCATTCATATCTGTATGTCACATATCAGTCAAAATCATCTTCCCAGTGTAATATTTATTTTCCTTAACGTAGTAGAAATTGTATCTATTGTTAATATTTTGGTACCCCTAAAGCAGTATTTTGGGTCTTTCTCTGCCTCAGTCACTGACACATTATGTGGATTAGCATATCCGTTCCAGGCATTTAATCTCCGTGTGTCTCAGTTTCACAATCTGTCTTTATAGACCGTAAAAGACAGTAACTTAATCAAAAAGCTGCACACATGATAGATATCATAATTGGAAAAGGTTGGTAGATTGTTATAAAAGAATGGAAGAACGATTTCAGATCCTTATCTCAAATTACTTTTTATAAAATCAGCAGTATGATGCTCAGTCTTTCAAACTATATTTCATTGAATATTGCATTAAATGCTTGCGTTTTCATAGTGGACAGAGAAAACATGTCCATTTAATGTGTTGTCATATGATAGAAATATATTTGACTATTCAAGTTAAGTTCAGATATTAAGTGGAATATGTGTCCAGACAGATTTCTAAAACTAAAGTAGACATGACAAACTGAAGAACTTGGAAATGTAGGAGCCTATAACTTAATGAAAAATCTTAAACCACATCAAATGACAGCACAGATGTATAATTTAGCAGAGTTTTTTCTTGTGCCATTGACAGGAATCAGTAGAGCAACCAACTTCATTGGTTGAAATTGTGTCATTTTTTGTTTGATATCTACAGCTGTTCTGCTGAATAGTCCTTTGCTTAACATGATTTCTTATTTCTTCTCAACTATAGGAAAGAGTGCTGAAATTCCAATATAGGTGCACATAGATCTTTTCTGTTGCGTGCATATGGCAATTGTAGCCTTTTGCCCAAAACCAGAGTGTTAGTGGGGTCTTGTAGAAGATGATGATGTGGAGGAAGAGAGAGATAGGTACATACATATATACATGGGTAACAGGACCCAGAATTCACACTGCTGCTGCAATGGCGATCTCATTTTCTCAGCAGGAATCTTTGGGACAGTTGAAACTGGTGGGGGATGTGTTGCTAGAATTTTTTTCTTTAATCTATGATGCCACAAGTGTGGAAAGGAGTCACCTGACTGAGCCCATCGTTGCAACTGAGATACAGGGCTTTCAAAAACGGCTGGTAAAGGTGTCTCTTTCAACCCTTCCCCATAGGTCATTCCCCAAAACTATGGGGAGGAATTGCCACGGGGAGAGTGATAAATCTGCTCTTTGAGGGACTGAGGCCGTTTGCTATACATTCTTCAATTGCCCTTCCTGAGCTCCTTTTGGACATCTGGCTTAATGTATCTGTGTCTGGGTTTTTTTCTTTTTAATTTTCTTTTCAATGTAGTCAGAATTTTGTCCTGTAAGCATTCTTTCAGAAAGCCTACAATAAAGGGTGGTTCTGTCCTTTATTTGACTGACAGTCATGTAAAACCAAGGGCACATGTACAAAGTCAGTATGATAAAGGTTGATATGCCAGGTTGTTATTAGCAAAAACTGCACAATGAGAAATGTGGATTTCTTTGCTCTTCTTGTGAGGACATCTTTTACAACTTAGGAGACTTATAATTCCTGAAGCACTAGTGGGCCCTTCATCTTTGCTTGCATTGTAAATGATTTGCCTTTTTTTTTTAAACTGCTTTTAACCTCAATCCCTTCAAGCAATCGGATAGTTATTCTTAGAAGGGTAGTTTATAAAAACAGATTAACTTTGACAATGACATTTGCAGCTGAGGACTGCCAAATGTGTAAGCTTTTGTTGATTTGAAAGAAGTATGTTTTATATTCCAATGGGGTGGGTAAAGGAGAGTGAGCTCAAGGTGGAGAATATTTATGCAAGTAAGGAGTCTGTCTCAAAGGTACCTTCTGCAACTTTGTGAAATACAAACCAGAAACTCAGTCCCCTTCGCTATACTTACTGAGAAGTTCTAAAACACGAGGAGAAAATACCTGGGCAATGTACTAGATTTCACAATGTTCATCTCTGACAGGTATATTTTCTTAAGAATTATTCAATATGATGTAGAAAAATTCAACTGCTGCTCATATTCTTAGTATCTAACATTCTGGCATTACAGCAGAGGTACAAGAGGCATTTAGAAGCAAGTTGAGAGTAAATTGATGAAATCAGTACATGCTAAAGTGAGATTTAGTCTCCTAAGACTTTTAGCAAAAAGAGACTTTCCCGTGGGAGGAGTTGTGACTGCTTTGTGTCACATCACTTTACGTAATTTCTTTAAAAGTGTTTTGATGGTTACCAGAGGGCCAAAACATATTGTTTTGAATATGCTCTTTCATAACATCTTGTTCTGTTACACCTAGATAATTGGTTATGTTAAAGTAAATCATGTAAATTGAAGTAAACAGAAAGATGAAGGCAAACTAGGGAAATTAACTTTGAAAAATGGGGATGTAGGTTTCATGAAGTTCCAGTTCTTGTGCAATGCCTTGTCTCTTTTCCTAAATGGATGATTAGAACCATGTTTGCAAGTTAAGAACAATTGACTGGGTCATTTTCCCCTCTGGCATATTGGCAATATCAACACAGTAAAAACAACAAGAAGGTTGTTTTCCGGAGTACCTGGCAGTCTGCAGCTTGCTCTAAGATGCAAGGTTCAGTCTTTTATTTTCTTCAACTCCAGGTGCTAAAGAAAATGCTGCACATTGGCATCATAGTTCTTAGTACATGTCTTTTGGACTAGTGAGAGAATCTATACGGGGTGGAATTGTTCTGTTTTATACAGGGAGATAAATTTACTACGTCAGTATAACATTGCAAAGAAATGTATTGTTGATCCTTCATGTAATTTAGGGGCTGACTTGGTTCAAATGGATGTATACCATCACAGCTACTCGCCACTTGTGTGGGAAAGTCTTAATCAGGTGCTGCAGTCACTAAACGAGAACACCATCCTTAGGTTATAATTTACTACTCTCTTTATCTCACTCTTTGGGAGGAAGAGACCACAGGTGTGGTTTTAGTGTGTTAGCTGCATTTGTAAAGATTTCCAACAGAGAGGACGGCATTACATTCATATTGGGTGCAAATGTGCATGGAATGAACACAAGACCTATGCTTGCAGACTAATCCTAGGTCTTCAAAAAAGAGCTTAAGTAACATGTAAATGACATATTTCATTGAGGTTGTCATTATTAGGCACCTATATATTTTCTGCACATTAAGCATTTCTCGTTACGACACAGCTCCATTGTGCTATTGCAAATGTTTTGTTTATTTGTGCTTTGTTTCCTTCATCATGTCTAATCAGACAACAGTTTGTTATACAGGACCAAAAAAAAAAAAAAAAATCAAAGTTCAACACCATGTTCCTACTTTACTGTTTTACTAAATCCCCTTCACCTTGTGAGGGTCAGATGTTTAACTGTGTGAATCAGTTTGTCATGCACATCTGGAAGTTTCCTGGGCAAGTATCGTACCTTCTAAGTCTTAGGATTTGCAATATCTTATACCAAATCAGTGAATACCTCTATCGGTTCACCACCCACTTGAATCTAACTGTTTTTTTGGAAGATGCTGTTTAGCGAAAGAGACAGTAAGGGTGTCTCCTTTACAGGAAATCATGTTGAGTTTTTTTTAATAGGTTACATGCACCATAGCCTTTTTTTTAGGACAGATTTTGCCCCACACAGAGTGCCAGTGTGGGGCCTAAATACTACTTCGGTCACAAAACTATTCCCAGGTGTACTGATAGTAAATAGACAGAAGCCAAGACCCTCTGGAGCCTCTTTCTCTCCAGGGATTATGGAGGGAACCTAGAGGTCTGACTTTAAGAGAATGTACAGATGTTTAAAAGCTGGCAAGATGAATCCCACCTTCCATATCCAAGTTCAGTGGGATGTGCAAAGGCACATCAAAGAGGACTGTGATGACTTGGATGCGCGACTGCCTGTAAGTGTGTATGTGCGCTCAGTAGCGTTGACTTACTGGGTAAAATTCTTGGTGCTATACTGACTGCAGCTCAGCGTTTTGTTCACCCACATCTTTACACACTTGTGTTTAAATGTAGTCCGTATATAATAAATCCGTTGCATTTCTATAAATGTTGCTATTTTAAATATCTTGCTCATTATTTTCTTACTTACTGGTTTCACTACACTGTTTACTGCATGAAAGGTAAACTAAAATGGTTTGATCTAGGATAACACTGAGATTCAACAGACATTAAACCAGAAGGAGCTTGTAGCTTTTCAGGACATTTTAATTCTTTGTAAAATAGATGGTAATCTAAAAAGGTGGGGGAAAAGATGAGATAATCTTGAAGTACATCATATTTGGGTTGTTAATTATGTTGCTTCTAGTCTGTAATTGTGTCCATTTTGTTTCTTTTTAAACTTTTTGTCATTTAAATGAGCTAGAATTGAACAGACTGACAAAAGTAAAATGAAATTTTCTGTAATAAAAATAAAATATTTTTATTTTGTTTTGCAAAATGTAAAACGTATCATAAAAGTTTGCTGATGAATGCACAGAAATGAAACATAGACATCTGTGGGAATTTATAGCTATGCAGTCATCTCTCTGTGTGTGCGCGCGCAGTGAATTGGTGAACAGTTGTTTTTAGGTTTTGCAATATACCTTTGCTTTAATTTGCTCGAAATACTCTTTCCTAGGTTTTGGATATAGTCAAGACAAGTGTTCGTGCAGTTCTACAGCGTGTCTGGAAGGCTCCAGACATTGAAAATTTACATCTGTACCGTCTCTTTAACCGTGTATTTAATCGCTTGCTTTGGAGCCATGGTCAAGGTCTATGGAACTGCTTCTGTAATTCAGGGTAAGCCTGTTTTTATTATCTTAGTCTTCTTCATAACTTTTACAATCAATGCTGGCATACTTTGTTTCTCATTTTCATTCAAGAGAATGCTGTAATACATTGAACTTGTTTTAAAACCATCTAAAGATACAGTATAATTAGAAATCTAATAATCTACGCCAACCATTTCAGTAATGGAATCAGGCATTTAGTAATGTAATTACAAATAATCCAAGGAAAAAAATCTAATTTTCAAAATATTTGAGCTTTAGATCAACTCTTTCATTGGATGGTGCACAATTTTGAGGCCAGGCTGCTGTGTCAAATGTGGACTTACTATCAACAGCAATCATTGTTGTGTCTATCTGAGCTCAAGACATACAAGGAAAGAATTCAGTCACAAGTGCAGCTGACATCTCATGCCAAATGCAGTGTCAGTTCTGTGATTTACAAATAATGAGTTCAAATTTCTGTGCTTGATTACATTCACTGTTTCCCACACTGGTGGGAATTTAGGTATATGCAGAATAGAAAATATCCACACTGAGATAAGCAGTTGTTTTTGCTTTGGGTAGCAAATACAAGTTTTCTATGGGGGAAAAAAAGATAAGGCCATATATTAAAAGTTCAATATTCTACACTTCAAAATCTACATTTCTGAAATCAAAGGCATTTGTGTAAGGATAGGTTTGGAGGATCAGATCATAGGTATAAAATAATCCGCCCCTCCCCACCCCCACATCCCAAATTTATTCATAAAATAAGAATAAAAATGTGTAAATATGAAATATATGGCACACAAAAAAGACATTTTTCGCTGTAAGTCAATGTATAAAGAATGTAAAATACAATGTATAAAGAAAGGGAGGGGTTTTGATTAGCTTGCATAAGGTCTTGTAAGAGATTTATTGAAAAGGAACTACAACAAACACGCATAGTATGCTGATGGGTATTGTGTGCACAAAGGAATCAGGTCACTGTGTTCTTCACGTATAGTCACTTGTCATATATAGAGAATGCATGTAATGCACTTGTTAATTGTTTCCCAGCAAATCACTTTTTTGGGCTTTTTTACCATTACCTTCTCATTGATGAAGACTTGTTGTTGTACAAGCCCTTAGGAGTCTTCACTTTTTTTTTTTTTATTTCCACTGAGGCAGGCTGTGGGAACATGCAGATAATGTCAGCCTATAGATTTGCTAGAGGTAGGTATTGGGAATGCAGCACAGTCCAAAAGTTAAAGTAGGGTGAGAAACGTTTTTGTGTTTCCAGTCTGAAACTTTTTTGTATGTAATCCTCAGCAGTTGCAGGGTCCCTTCTTCATGCCAGCAGAGGTGTGTGAAGTCTTGAGTCCAAGCCCAATTTTTCTGATCATAAAGTATATTTACCTTCCCTTTTAATAATGCTGTTATCATATTAAATTTTATATTTAGTTTGAAAATCTTCTAATATGCATGAAAATTTTCATTTTGGATTTTTTTCTCTGCATCCAATGTTTTTTGTTCAAAATCTTTGAACAACTGCTGCTCACTTGGCTCAGGGTCTCTGAGCCAGCAGAATAGTTCGATGAAGAGCAGGATTTCTCATCGAGCAATAATTTCATTCATGCAGAACAAGACTTTGCTCACTCGAAAGTGGAGCTAAATTCTTTGACAGAGTTGCAGTTCCTTGTAAAGAGGAGTTGCTATGTAAAAGATTTTAAAAATACTGTCAAAGTAATATACCAAAATCCAGAATGTGTAGAGATCACTCTGCACGTAATGCAGAATTCACAGAAGAAAACAGAAGGGCTGTCCGTACCTTCCCAGTATGTTGTTTGTTCAGTTACAAGGATCCTTCTTGCCATGTGATACACAACGGACAACTCATGACAGCACCTCTGTAGCAGAGAGGCCAACTTCTCATCGCTCTCCCTTAGAGAATCAAACTCCCCCTGTGCCACTGGAGGGGAGGAGGTAGAGAAATAGGGAGTGACGTTGAGTCCGGGAAAAGGGAGGGGTGGGGGGAAGGTATTTTAAGATTTGGTTTTAGTTCTCATTATCCTACTCTGATTTGATTGGCAAGAAACTAAACTAATTTCCCCAAGTTGAGTCTGTTTTGCCCATGACAGTAATTGCTGAATGATCTCCCTGTCCTTAATCTCAACCCATGAGCCTTTCATTATATTTTCTCTCGCCTGTCCAGCTGAGAAGGGGGAGTGATAGAGCAGCTTTGGTGGGCACCTGGTGTCAACTCACCACAAGGACTGAACAGTTTCAGCTGGAACATATAATCTAGGCTGAGGAGCCAGACTGAAAAATTGGTTAGCTTATGTTTTAGTCATTAATGTTCATAATTCCATCGTAATACAGTGTAATTTAAAAAAAATCTCACTAGGCAGAAGTAAGCTTGCTGGTTCTTTGATGTTGTTTTAAGGACAAACTTCCTACACCAGGGCTGTGAGACCTGCTGATCTCAATGAACAAGGCTAAATCATCCTGGATGCTATGTTGAAGCCAGATGCAGCACATTTTCCTCACTGTATGAAGTTCGTCTTTCATAAACAAACAAAAAACCTCAGGCTTACAAACCATCTGTGCTACTGGATAATGTTTTTGACCAAAAAAAAATCTTCACAGGGACCACGTTGCCTTTAAAACAGATGTAATGATCTGTAATCTGGTCAGAATTTTGCACAAACAGGAGTGTTGAGGTGTATGCAAAGTATTATTGTTGTCATCTGTGGTAAACATACCTGGTTTATATTGGTATGGTAGGGTTTGGGTTTTTTTTTGGAAAGAGAAATGGCTTTTTAAGAAAACAAAAGCATGATGGTCTGCATTTCCAAAAGGAATGCTTCTATGCATAATAACACTTTGCAAGTTGCACTTAATTGTGGAAGACTAACTCCGTATGATCAGATGGAATAATAAGTAGTACTTGAATGACTAAACTGAGCAACTCTCCTCACGTGATTATTTGAATAAGGAAGCAGAGCACCTTAAACTAATTTCATAGTTGTTTCTTAGTATCATGTACTTAAATTAGAAGAAGAGTATTATTATACTGTGTAGACGTTTAGAAATAATTTATTATTTTTATTAATTCCTTTAATATCTCATTATATTCACATTCAGGTGATAGCCTGTTAAAAATAAAAAGTTAGTTTTGTTATTCCTGTTGAAGACACATACACAATTATGTGACAGTAAATCTTTATGTGCTAAACATAAGTAATGTCCCTATGAACGCTTTAGGGAACAAACCAAGTGAAAAGTGGCTTTGGACATTTCACATATGAAGATTAAGTTCTTAATTTGTGTTTTGGACTCAACGTCTGCCAACATTTGTGTTAAGTAGTATATACCTTTCCTGTAAACAGGCACGGTCATGCTTTTTCTCTTGTTCCTCTATTGTTAAATCTGATATAAAGCAGTAAAGCTTTCAGATTGCAATTTGTGACAAAAAACTTGAAGTCATGTCTTTTTCCGTAACAGGAGCTCTTGGGAAACTATATTCAGTAAAAGCACAGAGGTGGTGACTCCTGAGCAACTCCAGTGTTGCCAACGAATAGTACAGCTTTGTAAACACTGCCTGCTGGTGGTTTACAAATATTCATCAGATTCAAGAGGATCCCCAACTGGGATTAGTCCCCACTGGGATGATACAAGGTATACATTTCAATATTTTCTTCCTGAATTGTAAGTATAAAGGATAATACTGGAACAGGTTTCAGTCTATGTTGCTACCACTACACTTCTCCTTAAGCCTAGTTCACTAGGTATTTGGGGGGGTAGGGGGGAAATGGCAAAACTCCCAGCATTTCCCTTGATCATGAGCTGCTTTTCTAATCTCTTTAGCCTGTTCATGAAGTGCTATTAAAAGAAGACTAGATATATGGATTTTGTGTGAAACTACACTTATTAAAGTCTTGGTTGCCTACTGCCCAGGTAGCTGCAGCAAAGGCTTTCCATGAAGTAAACTGAAAATATCCTTTCTTCCCATTCTCAGATCCCTCAAAATCACTGATTCCAGATTTGCATTCCTAGAGGTATCCTAACATGTATGATACTTCTGGCTTCACATTCGCAGTGGGATGCTATAGGGGCACAGCTCCAGCCAAGGGTCAGGTAAGTGCCATCTGATTTACTGTATTGCACAGTTTTGCAAAGTTGATTTCCAAAACCTATTTTATTATTTCATTTTGTAGAGCGTAAATATATTTTCAAACCTTGCAAAACAGCATCATATAGTAAAAAAATTATTTGGCACTTACCTGATTCTCCATTGGCTGGTTTAATTCTCCAACTAGATACAATAGGGATTTCTGAAAATGCTCCAAATGTGGGAGTCAACGATCTGCAATTTAACAGTCGTAGGTGGAGAATTAAATGTAAGTTTCAAATTACTTAGGTTCCAAATTCTATCCATAATGGCAATTTGAATTATTATGTATATAAACTTACAAATGCTTTGTTTATATAAAACATCTTACAGACATTATTTCATAAAGGGCTTTATGAGTCAAATACTATGCGAAAAGCAAACCTTTGATATATTATCTGTTAAATTTATTTTATGACTTAAATTGCTTACTTGCTATATCTCAGACTAGTTATTTGATACACTGAACCCGTTTGTTATTGTCATATGTATCTTAAGGCACTTTAACATAATTTAAAACCAACCAGAAACTGAATTTGTTTGGTCACAGCAAAAGTAGAAGTATGTTAGCCACAAAACAAATCATATTCAATATTAACATCTACTGAGCTCTAGCAGGAGTGTGGTAAACTCATCTGGATTAGCTAAGACTAGAAAATCTTCAACCTTGAAGTTTTTATTGCTTTTACTGTTAATACTGCAGAAAATTTTTCATCATGACGAACCACAAACTATTCAAACTGATGGGATTACTCTAATGTACTGCAGCTAACAGGCTTGCACATGGAAAGCAGCGAAAGGGTTTGTCCAATAGATCTTTCTCATCTCCAGTGTTTGTGTTTCTTTGAATGCTGAATGGAAGTTTATTCATAAATTTCAGAGGCTAGAGGAATCTAAGCCCTCTATATCCTAAATACCAGTATGTGTTCAACAATGGAGTGTCATGACAACTCTGATTAAAGTTACAGTTTTTATATTCATCTCCACAAACGTTAGATCTATACTGTAGATACTGCAATGTGCTAGTTAACCATGATATTCTTAATTTGTGAAATGAAAGATAGTGTGGAAATAAATGCTCTTGGCCATTATGCCCCACAATTGTAAGGTAATGAACTATTTTTCAAGAAATGGGAGAACCGTAACGCTATTTCACTTTTCATCTAGGTTTCTGTTTTTAAATGACAGAAGAATCTGCACTACTAATAATAGTTTTCTTGGCTTTCTGGAAAATTGTGTGAAGCACAAGAAGAGATTGGAGTATAATTTAATAAACGTACAAGAAGTCAATTTTTCCAAGACTTTATAAAATCTAATTTGAAGAACTTTGTTTTTTCTGAGCACAAACCAATTTTTTGTTTGTGTTTATGAAACAAATGTTTGTGAAACAAAAGTTTTTAAAGATTACAGATACCTCTTTAGCTGGGAAAATTTATTTGTACAGAGAGAGAGAAAAAGATAATGAAAGCAGCCACAGAGTTCTTTTTTCACTTTTCAAATTTGTTCTCAATCCCACTGCCTAACTGTAAATCCACTATATATCATGAAGAGAATGAATAGGAGTATTAATGTGAATGTGTATTAATGTAATTTTTTTTCCTCACAAAATTAAAATTGCAAAGAAGACAATAGGAGAGCTCAAAAACTACACCAAAATCTCTTTAAAATAATAGCTAAAATCAAACTGTGTAAAAAGTCAGACTTTTCATATTTTGATAAATTCACCAGTGTAAAAAAAACCCCAACGTCTACTGCTAGATCCTTACAGCTTGCAAAATAATCTTTATCTATTACCTGGCATATTCTCTGGGAAGCATTAGAGTTTTTTACTGTATTGTAAAGCAAAGGTAGGACTCAGTCTGGTGACATAGTGAACTGTTAAGCTCATCACCAACCCAAATCAGACTTTATTTTTTTGTAAATTGTTTAAAAAAGTATATTGGTGATAATATGTTTATAATAAAATCTTTTCTCAAAGCTTAAGCAAACCAAATGTGTACACTTACTTATATAGATTTTCTCCCATTGGCAGTGTGATGCTGTTTCTATCCCTGTGGTTATTAGGATCGGTCTCTTAAATTACTCATCATTAATCAAAATGATTCACTAGAATGATGCAACAATTTTTAAGCAATAATGTATACAACGTGTTTTTGCACACTTACTGTGCTCATCTAATGACTTCTGCAATTAACTATTAGGAAATGATAACATGAAAACATTTAAGAATTACTATTAGGCATATGATAGATTATTGTTTGTAGTATTACTTAAAATACAGGCTATATAGTTGCCTGAATTTAAAAGGTAAATAGTCAATGATGTGGCTTACTAGGTTGTAGCATCATTGTTTCTTGCTTTTCTAGAGTAGTGATGATAGCATGTCTATTTTTAGAGAATTAGAGCTCGAAACTGAAGCTGAAAATTTCTGGTTTTTTCCCTAAAATTTCTGTTTTTTCCCTAATCAACTTTTTTTTACAACTTAACTTCTTATAAGCTGGTTAACATCAATTGCAGTTTTTACCCAGTTTAAATTGAATAAATAGTACTATAATAACAGAACAATGGATGAAGTATTAATTTTTGGTAGTAGTGTTAAACAGGTTACCATTGTTTTATTTATCCACTTGCTTTAAACTTAAAAGGACTGAAGAGATGTTTGATCCTCATACAATATCTTGAAATTTTGCTAAGAGTTTCTCTGAGTTTAGAGCTGTTACCTCAGTTAGCTAGTGCCTAATGCCCTGTGTGTTTTATAAATAGTATTTATTGTAGGTAATTTCTTGCATACAATGCTATTATGGCACATGAACAACTAATTCTTTTGCTCTTGTACGTCACTTTGCCTGTAAACTCTGCTATATTTTTCGTATCCTTTCTAGGTATTTATTGGCAGGACCTTCACTGTTCATCATGAAATCATCCTCGTCCAATCTTAGCTGCAGTTCGTCTGGAATGCCTCGCCCTAACTTTTTGTTTACACACAGATACAGTCATTTGTGAAGCAAAAGGAAAGTTGCTGTTCTTTGTAAATAATGGCACTCCATTTTTTTTCAAATTAAAATTTGTGATGGAGCTAAATATAAGCACTGTTATATATTTACTACCATATTATGATAACATTTAGCTGAAAACATACTGTAAGAGTATAGCTTTTCTGGAAACGTAATAAACCTTCTTAAGTTGTTTACACACGCATGTGAATGTGTAGATCTTGCTAGGTTTATAAGTAATTCCTTCCTATAGAAATGTTATTTTTGCTGCAGAATATATGAAATCAAATTGATCTTGAAGATCCTATCGCAGTGTTACATTATTTTGTAAGTACAATGAATATTGACTTGAATATTACTTACTGTAAAGTATACTATTTATTGTCTCAAATGTAATTGATCCATTAACAAGGAAGATGATTAAAAAACTGTAGTAGAACAGTAAAACTGCAACACTCATCGAAAATGATCTGATCACTTCTTGGACATGTTTAAAATAATCCCCAAAACTCTGGAAGCCAAACTGAAAGCAGACATATTTTTATTTTTCCTCTGAAATTACAAGATCTATTTAATGTTTCTATTTTTCTTAAAGGGCATGGTATAGTATCTTTTAGCCAAATGAAGACATCTAGTACACAGACAGTAAAAATATCAGTTTAGGCATTCGGTTTCTAATTGGATTCTTGTAATAAAAGGGAAGACAATGCTTGTTACCAGATTTTCTTTCACATTACCTATGTCCTGTGCCTTTAGGTTTCCTTTGGGAGCAAGCTGTCATTTCCAGCTCACACAAGCGTGCGTAGTGCATAGTTTTCCTGTTTCACTGCACAAGTGGTAAAGCAGACATTTTTTAGGAAATACTTCAGCTATGTAATGTATTATTTCAACGTTAAACTAATTGGTTTGTTGTAGTTTTCAGCCTATGATCCAGTACCTACTGTAGAATGTATCCTTGCAATGGACAGTATTTTCTAGATTGCTGACACCTTTAAATGCCGGAAATCTAATTAATTAGAAAGCTCTCATTCAGATTCAGCTTCCTGGGCCTGGCTGAAGGGCAGAAAAAGAAAATGAGCCAGAGCAGGAACCTGCTAGTAAACAGGACTTGTAACCTGAAAACTTCATTCAGATTTTGCTACATACACCCGTTCATCCCACTCAGCACTGTGCCATATGAGCCTTATTCATTATAGAAATAATTATTTTAAAAAAGCAGTTAATCTAGATCTAAAAATGAATTAAGTTTTTTAACTGAGTAAAGAACAGAGTAGTTATTATTTACCAAAGACTTGTTTACTTACCCAACATCTAACCCTGCAATGTGCTTGTAAATTATCAATATATTTCAGGTGTACTTAAAAAGAATAACTTGGGGGCTAATTATTCTCAGGAGCAAGTATGTTAGAGATTTTTGATATCCACAGAGTTAAGACAAATTTAAGAGACTTAAGAGATTTGAGACTGGAGTTATCTGGAAATAATTTTTAAAAATTTTAGTTATAGCATATATAAAACTGGGAATTTGGGTGAGATTTTTGATGCCTGTGTTGTAGTGCCTCAGCTCTAGAACTGCAGGATATATGATAATGAGACTATTTGTAAACAATTAAAAACACCTCTTGGCATTAGCCAGATATAAGCAGTCTTCTGATCTGAAAAAGTCTTTTTCATTTCTGTAGTAGTACTAGTTTAGTAATATAGGATGTTCACGTTAATTGTATATCTCTTTTGGTCCATATAGTGACCACTAGTAAAGCATACTATGGTTATCTGTAAGACCTAATAAAAACTGTAAACTTTCTCTTCTTGGGTGAGGCTTCCATAGTATTCTGCTTTTGGCTATAAAGGTAAAATCCACTTCTAGCTTAGCTTGCCAGACTCAAACAGAGCCTTAGGATAGTAGGTTCACTACTTTTCACCTTTTTTTCTTCTTTTAAACTACATTATGATCTCTGTTCTTGGAAGCCAGTGCTGGGACCGGTCAATCTGTCAGTATACAATACTCTGCAGGCGGAATGAGGGCTACTAGCCATGCCGATGCGGTATGGACAGATCTAGAAAAAAAGTACATTTAGCATGTACAAAAGTGGACCAGATGGTTGGTTTACATCTGATGTTACTTAATACATTTGTATTTCTGATAAACTTTCCTAAAGTGTTACTGTTTTCCTAACAATGCGTGGATCAATACTTTCAATAAATGTAATGCTACACTTTTCCTGCCAGCTCCTCAGAACATGTGCATATGGTCTTCGGGTGGGTTATGGGCTGCACCTACAGGCTGACTCCCAATAGCGCCGTAGGTGGAAGCACTTACGCCTTTCCTTCTGCAAACCAGCAGCATTTCCTTTGTGGTCAGACAAGTGGTCCTGGAAAATGAGCCTTTAAACAGTAATTAGTAATCACGGTAGCACCACTGCGGCCGAGGCTCCAGCCCGATGGCCAGCAGAGCTGCTGTCCCTCCTCTTAGCCCTACCATCAGACCTGTAGGGAAGCAACTAATTACTCAGACAGAGGCGAGACCAACCTCCTAAATGCCTTTCGCGGCACAACAGGATCTCGGGTGTATTTCCAAGTTGTATGAGAGGTCTAATTAGAAGGGAAAGAATGTGGGTAATTTTTTTTACCACAGGTTGATCTTTACCTGTTTAAGACAGGAATAAAATAAGGTAATGCATTTGGTGATGCTGGCTGGCAATCCTAGTAACGGAAAAAGAATCCCTCTAACACAGAAGTAAGGTGCTGGGCGGCTGTGGCGTGGGAGCTGTGTACTCTGTGGCTAATGGCCGCCCCCTGGGCAGACCCTGCCCGGCCCCGCCCGCCGCGGAGGTGCGAGGTTGGTTCCCTGGCGGCGCCTGTGGGGGAGGCTGGAGAGCGGTTGTATGGTTTTATTACAACCTCAGTTGCCTCCTGGCCTTTAGTCAAAAATATTGCCCTTTACTGGGGGTTTTTATTTTCCGTTACGTTGTCATGATAATTACTCTCCTTAGCGCAGGCAGCGGCATCCCGCCGGCCTGGCCCGGTCTCCCCGCTGCGCGGTGGTGGGAGCGGGGCTCCACAGCCCGGGCTGCCGCGGTGGGGCGGGGAGGCCCATGAGGAGGCCGCAGCAGGTAAGGGGCCGCGTGGGGCGGGTGGGAGGCTCCGGGTTGGTTCGGTCGCTGCCCTTTGTTGGCGCGGGGGCGGCTGCCCACCACAGCCCTTCGGGGAGCGCAGAAACGCGAGGCGCAGGGCTGCCGGTAACACTAATCGCCATAAAAGGTGCCCGTCCCCCATGTCTACCGGCTTGAAATAAGCTCATGTTGATGGCGGAGCAGTTACGGCAAGCTCGTGTGTTGAGTAGGCATCGAGAAGGAGCCGGCTGTGGAGCGGCCATGGTGGTGAGCGTGCCAGGTCTGGACTGCGCTAGTGCCAGGGCAGGATGAGCAGCTGTAGGGGTGGGCTCAGAAATGCCGATTCCGAAACCCTGCAAAGGCTTCATGCATCATTTGTGATGTGAAACAGCTCTTGCCCTGAGAGCATGGCCTGATGGCATCTGCTCTTCTAGTCTTTACTGGTGAGAGGCACCTGCTGAAGTCTGCAGGGATTGTGTTCATTGGGGCTGTGAAACGGGTTTCCGGGCCTGACCGAACGGGTGCCGCTCCCCACAGCAGGATGCTGTCCATCGCCCTGTTCTCAATGCAGCTGGGACCTGTTCTGTGCATGAGTTTTCTGCTAAAAGAACGTGCTTCCCTGAGTCTTGGTAACAAGCTTGGCAGTCCAAACACAAAGTCCAAAGAGCAAGGAAAATAGTTTTTCAAAAGCATTGCTTTGCTGAAGTAACGTTAAAGGAAATGTTACTTAAAATACCTCACACCCGTTTGGTAGACCTCAGCCTTGAGTTAATGTCCTGTCTAGAAAGGAATGTCTTGTCCTTGTTATGGGAAAATTAGTCTCCAATTGTTGGCTGGCTGTACAGGAAAGTAAACAAATCTGTCAGTTTTTAAAACTGCATCTGACGGGCTCCTTAGCTGGGCTAGGAGTTCTGGAACGAATTCGCTTTTAAATGTAAAACTGTAAGTTTACAGTTTTTGACCTTCCCTGTATATTAAAGTGAATTGCATTGGCAGTTGTAACATCTAATTTAGGTGTTAGCAAATGTGAATATTTGCAAGTTAGCTTTGCATGCAGTGTTAAGAGTTAACTCAAAGCTGTTGCATTTATTCCCATTTTCAGGAGAAAATAATTTGCTGTTAAATGGTATACTTATTGGAAAATCTTTCACTTCAGCATTTGCTAAAAACGTTTGTGATGTTGTTGTTGTTGTTGCGTGTGGTAAAATTCCCATGCATTAGTTGTTATTCTGCATCTGTGTTCTTTGTTGCCTGCCAGCCACCTCTGTGCAGTTCCCTATGTTGTTGAAATCACGTGTTAACTTAGAAGACTCTCTTTGGTGTGTAAATCTCTGTAGCACTTTAGGACTCCTAAGGAAATTAGGGGTAATTTTACCTTTTATGTATGTTGAACGGGAGAAGGTTCTGCTTGTGGGGTAGCAAGAGAGATACTTTTTACATATTTTTTAATACATCCTTGTGTCTCCTTTTAAAACAAAAGGCAACACTTAGTAAGGAGAACTCTTAATACCAAACTTAGAACTGCCATGCTTTCACCACAGGTGATATTACTCATGCTGTAAAATAATACAGTTAACAACTGCAGTGTGTGGCCCCTAAGAGCCCTCTGAACAGGCAGGCCTGCCCGCTCATAGTGCCACAGAGCCAAGTGGAGCCTGTACCAGCTGAAATGGTGGCTGGCAGGGATGCCCAGAATCTGCTCGGTATGCCGTGCTGGCTCCGGTGGCTGCACAGCGGTCGGTCACGCTCTGCACCTGCCCCTGTCTGGAGTTACCGGCAGCACCGCGAAGGGTAGAAGAGTGTAGGGAAGTGACCCGTACCCGCCTTTCCTGCTGCGTCCTGATCAAACCGCTGCTCACGGCTACTGCCACGCGTTTTTGCTGCGCGTCGTCGCTCAGCGTGCCGCTGCAGTGGGGTTTGGCAGCATAGGGAGTTCACCTGGCTGCAGAGCGCTGGCTTTGAAGGCTGAGGGTGGCAGTCACGAAGTAGAGTGGAACCCAAAATGGCCATGAGAAATCAGGACATCTGGTGAGAAAACGCATTATCCTGGAGTAGGTTTTGCGTTAAAAGTTTTCCTTGCGGCTGTTCTTGTGGAAATGATTTGCTCTGTTGCAGAACAAAGGATTGTTTCATTTATCACTATGTATGTTTTTTAACCACGTGGCACAGTGTCTCAGACCATCTATAGC
Organism: Phaethon aethereus; assembly: GCF_964289735.1. NCBI lineage: Eukaryota > Metazoa > Chordata > Aves > Phaethontiformes > Phaethontidae > Phaethon > Phaethon aethereus. The sequence goes on from NC_138584.1 coordinate 19,853,506, forward strand.
CTTATACCCACTTGGTTTTCTTGCCACAATTCCCCACAATCCACTGTCTCCCTTAGAAGCCTCTCAGAAGGACATAGAGGGCCCTATTTTCTAAATAGAAGCTTTCTATTTCAAGATTAAAAAAAAAAGTCATGCAATACCTGTATTGCAAACTTCTATGAAGTGCACAGTTTCCTTGATCTGACTCTGGTAGCAGAAGCAGTCTGGTTGTCACTGCACAAGAGGGATGGGATTAATTTACTTTGCAAAGAGAAATACAGCTCTGAGTGACACAGAAGCGGACGCAGCAATGCTCAGCAATGGTGCATCTGGCACAAGAGTAGGCAGAGGTGACCACTCGGTACGTGTTTCCAGGAGCGTGCACCCACGCCCCAAGCAGCAGCCCATGTGTGTAGGCACCCCTGCCGAGTGCCGAATGGTCTCAGCCCTCCCTGAAGTTGCTTCCTTGCAGCTCTGACATCGTTTGCTCTGTCAGATACTTGTGTGCCACATAGAACTGCACAAATTTTTGTTTAGTAAAATAACCGATATGCAATACCCCTTACAAAGGCAGTAAATTAGTCAACTAAGCATTGCTAATGAGAAGTAGAGTAAATTGTCCGGTGCAGAGATCTATGCTTTCTCTGGTACCTAATGAATTAGGGGGCATTATGCAATGTAAATATTTTTGTAGTAACTGACCATGTGGATAAATAGTCAGCAATCTCAGAGATATGTCAGGCTTGGAAGAGCTGGACTTTCTCCCAGCCCAGCTACTCTTCTCCGTTCAGGCCTGTTAGGTGATGGTGGGCGTTGTGCCGGGCGAGGTCAGCGGGCGCACGGCCCCCTCCCTCCCCAAAAGAGGGTTTGTGCTCTTCGCGGGGGTCAGCTTTGTTCGCAATCGTGTAGGATCCAAAGCCATCTGATTTCTTTCATTCTCTGAATTGGAATAAATAAAGCAGCTGCATCAAAATGACATAATACTAGACAAATAGTCTAGGGTTTAGTACTAGGCAAGTAGAGAGGTTTAAGTTTAGTCACTTTGCTGGTTTCTTTGGTGTTTAATGCACTATGCAACCAGAAGCAATTGAGAAAGCTTACTGGCATAATGAATAGTAAGTTCCTCTGGCACTTTAAATAATTTTGACCAGCATTGGTAAAGTGGACCTGACAGCAGTTTTCCAGTCTTTAATTTACTTAATTTGTGGGATGATTTGCCAGATTAATCAGCACGATTACCTGCAGCTGCGTGGTTGGGTTATACTCATGGTGCCCCAAACTTCACTATGTCCACGCCAGGCATAGAGCTTGTGTGCACCTTTATTTTTGTCTGTAGCGGTTTCAGAGTGTGTTCCTCTCCTGTCGCCACATCCTCTGGTTTTGTTTTGAAACAGGGGACGTGAACCTGCGATGGCTCCCTAACTCCCTTCAGCCGTGACATGCCTTTTGACAGGCTGAGAAACTAAATGCTTTGCTCCGCAGGTGTGCCATGAGTGTGACAGTACCGGTGACAACTGGTGAATAATGGGAACACAGGTAGCAAGAGAATGTTTTTGGAAAAATCCATGTACAGTGCCATAGTTTTACACTTGGCAGCTTACAAGCTGTCGGTACCTTGCTTGGGCACATCGTTCCAGCTGTCAGAGTAGCGTGGCCGTTCGCTGTGGTAGAGGACGGTGCCGCTAAGGCCAACCAGGCTTTCCGAACTGTGAAAGTTCGCGGCTTTTCATCCCTCCCTTCCCCCTGCCCCCAGCCTGCACCGGCAGTTAAGTGTTGCACATCTTGTAACTTGAAATGTTAACAAATCTGGGTTTGAGGAAAAAGCTTGAATAGCGAAATGAATGATCATCTGATGTGAATCAGTGTTCAAACTATCCCAGTATATCCTCTTAACTGCGTTTGAATACAAATATTTTCATGGAAAATGGGTTTGAATTGCCCAAACACTGTCCAATTAATATACTTTGTAACATCTCAGTGTTATATCTTGTTTCAAGTACACAAATACATGTATCACAAGTGATAATAGAAAACCTATTTAGGATTAGTAAGTGGTTGGCTACTCGTACTTCAGAAACACCCGTGTTTGGAAGAAGCTTGGCTCTCAGGCGAGCTTTTGGAATGATGGGATCTATTTCACAGTAATTTTTTTCTCCTGTACAGACTGCAACAACACGGTGGGGACAGCTTTACTGCCTGTTACAGTCAAGTCAAGTAAATAAAATTGGTATACGCTTTTGTTTTAGTTGGCTGCTGTATAACCTGCTCTACAATTCTGGGAGGACAATTGTGTATCTTTTTTTGTATCAACAATGATAACAACATCCAGTAACGCTACTATGCATATTATCATGTCAGCATTTTTGTTACTTAGGAATTTATATCTCATCTGAGTTGCAGTTTAGCTTGCAGAGTCTCAGCAAGAACTATAACACTGTACTGTAATTATTTAATCAAAAATAAATTGTACTTGACTGTGCTGTGCCCGTGTGCTTTACTCTTTTTAAAGAAAACATTGTTTTTTTCAGAAGCAACTTTGCTTTCTTTGCACATCTGCTGGTGAACTATCACTCATCAATGTAGTGTAGTGATTGGAATCTAGCAATGTTCCCTTCTTGTGTCCATATCCCTCTGAAATTTAATACCAAGTCTTGCTCCTCTTGTGGGCAGAAATGGTTTCACAGGCTGGTTGTGTTGGCCTTAGGCTACTGGGTGTTGAGATGATTTCTAGTTCTGGGAACTGTATGTGGAAATCTGAAAGCAACTGAGCCATACGACAAAGCAGGGATGTACTGCAGATTGCACGCTGTCACACTGCCTGCGCAGCGTCCTGTCTCACCTCCGGTCCTCAGCAGGTGTCAGTGGTGTCACCGGTTACACCGCACAGTAGCCGGCATGTCCAACAGCAGAGGTGCCGACAGCAGGGCCTGCGTCGGGCGCGGTGTGTCACCTGCAGCAAGTCCCTGTCCGCCAGTCCCGCTGGTGCCGGGCTTCGTTTGTACTTTGGTCCTGTAAGTCTGCGTGGGACAGCTTATACAAACGATTCTCCTTTCTGAGAAGGAAGGGCTGCCCCAGCCTACGGGATATGCTTCTTCAAAACACTGGCAAAACAATCTCCAACCTTGAGCCGTTCAGCACAAAGGACTGAGGTTTTGTGGTGCCATGGCAGTAAAGGAATTACTTCAGCACTATTGATGATGATTTTTCTTAACTATTATTACTGTTTTCTGCAAAATCGCTGGGGAAGGGAGGGAGATTTTCCCCAACTTTTTCTTGTTACTAAGGGCAAGTGAGAGAGAGCAGTCTAGAAATAATTATGCCAGCCTCTTTGTACTGGTAATTATTGGTTACTGGGAGAAATTTCTTCTGGAAGAATTAATTCCTGTGGACACTCTTTCTTCTTAATCAAATGGTGCAAATGACCCTAACCCTACTTAACTGAGGAGCAATTCTTAAGATAACAGTAGTTTTCTGCAAATTAATATCAAGTACGTATTTTTTTAATAGAAAAAAACTTATGCTATTTTCACAGGTGGAATATAAGGGCCAGCAGCATTTGTGCAGTCAGACATCGTCAGACAGTAGTTTGAGAAGCATTCAGCTACAGGAGCTATGAGACAAGTAGGCATGCACCAAGCCCTTCAGAGTTGCTGGTCTCTGCCCTCACAGGTAACCAAAGGCAAACCCAGCCCTGCTCTGCCGCTGCCCCGCTGCCCCTTCCCGGGGGCTCAGGGAGGCCATGGGAGCCGTGGGCAGTCAAGCTGCTGTGGAGACGGACTTGGGCAGCAGGAGTGAAGGGGCTTAAGCTATTGGTATTAGGCTGGCAGGTTGCAAGGAAATCTGTCGTGATGGTTTCTGGAAAACCGTATGCTTTGAGTGGAGTTCAGTCAGGCTCCACTGGGTTGCAATATTTCTCAGGCTGAGTAGTTCCTAATATGAGGGCTTCTTTCCGGAGCATGGTGAATGGTTCTTAGTAAAAAATGCTTTCAGGATGAAGCCTGTAATTGTCACATACAAAAAAAAAACCCAACAAAAAAAAACATATCAAAGGTGGCATCCTTAAGTTAATTAAGTTTTAAAAGCATTTTGCTTTTCCTACATATTTTGAGTTGTGTGGCATCAAATGAAAATTACATCTTTAGTATTTTTCTATAATGCAACATAAAAATATTAGTGTTACTCAGGAGTCTGAAATGTCACTAACATGTAACTTGTATGAACAAAGCACGTCACATTGTTTGGGGATTAACTTGCAAATCTAATTCATGTAATCTTAGCAATATGGAAAATGTGCAGTTATTTGGAAGAGAAAAAGGCAGATTATCAGAGGCATAGAAAAGCCGAGTATTTTCTAATTACTGCTCCAGTTAAGGAAGAAAACCCCAAACTCTTCTCAAGCTCCCCCCAAAGGAGTTCTTTGGGTTAAACCAGTAATTGCAATTAAGATCATCAAGTAAAAGAATTAAATAATGCTGCTCCGTTTTGCTATTAAATGCTTAAACTTTTTCTTTGTTAAAATTGAAAGGGAGGGGACCCAACCAAAAGGATTTAATTAACTAGTAAACTTGAGTGTTTATCAACTGTAACAATGATTTGATTTCCACAGCAATAGGATGTAAGTCAGATTTTAAAGATCAAAGTTAAAATAATTACAAAACCAGTGATTGGTTAGTTATTTATTTATATTTTTAATTGAATGTTTAAAGCTCAGTATTTCAGGATATTTTTTCCCCACTTACTATGGGTTATTGGGATTTTGTATTTAACCTTGCATTTATTCTGTAACCTGTAAATTAAAAGGCTAAGTAATCTTTGTGACCCTTAATAAAACCTCAGTCGTAGAAAGTTGCTCTCAGATGTATCAGCTGTGTTGAGGGACTGTACCCAGCAAATTTCTGCCTCCTGTTCAGGTTTGTGCTCAACTGTAACTGAAATTGTTTCAGTTCAGGTCTAGTTCAGATCAGCAGCAGTGTATTGACCGCTCTGAACTGTGGAAGGTCATGGATGTAACAGGCTGCATCCCGCCCGCTGCAGAGAGCTCCAACCCGGAGGAGTGATCAGAGCCTTAACGTTCCCCTCCCCTTGGTCTCCAGGCTGCGGCAGCTGCTCTCCCGCTCTCTAGAGCTGGCTTGCAGGGCGGCAGGAATGGAAGGAGGGTGGGATGCTGAGCTGTACGGGGTGGTCCTTCCAGGGGATCGAGAGACAGTTAATAGCCTTGATTAGAAAATTGAAAATTGCCTTGCAGTTGGTTGGGGCTGGTTTCCAGAGAGATGGAGCTGTGGGTGGTATTCCGTGGAACAAGTGATTTTCCAAAGTTAGGGCGGGATGCATAGCCATCACTGTGACTCTCCCCATGTTAGCAAGCAGTAGACCTAAACTTGTGTCAAGTGTTTGAAAGATTGAGCTCTTACATGCTGCACTGCAGCTTTAAAATGTCCTTGCTTGTGTTGTAGTTGATCTCACAGGTGATGTCTGTATCTGAGGGTGGCAGAAAGCTAAAAATGCTTGTTCTGCAACTAGTTTGTCGTCTTCTTGACTCAAAGTGATTGCGCAGCCCCCATCCAGGTGCTGGCAGGCAGTATTCAAGTGACGAACGAAGAAATATGGCTGTATATAAATGTAAATTGCAAGAGTACCCCATGAAACCCTGTGAGCAGTGAGTGTAGATAGCACACGCTTCAGCTGTGGTCCACAAGGTTGGTCCTCGCACTGAGCCCATGTATCTCCTTGTTTTTTGCCCTGAGGCGCTCTGAAGAAGTAGCGATCTGATACTGATAGGGTTAAGGCAAACGTCTCCTCTGTATGTTTTGCTATCCAAGATGTGGTCCTCTGAGACCGCTCACAGGAGGAGGGGACCAAGAAGGGCTGCAGCAGGCCGTTTCTCGGGGTCTTCCCATAACTTGTCACGTCTATTGATTTGGGACCAGTCTTAAGTTTTGTTAGATGTGCTTGTTTGGTATCTGATTCAAACTTGAATTATCAGTAACTGATTTTGTTATTTTTCTTTAATGCAGATAATACTTTAAATAAGCAATAGTTAGGTCTTATTTTAAAATTGTGCTTTGCACCGTGATAATTTATCTTTCTCTGTGCTTTTAGTGATCATCTGTCTTCTGTAAATTATAACCTCAGGTTTTCATATCATCAGATTTGCATTGTGGTGCTCTTGATGTCAAACAGTTTCCATTATTGCAGCTTATCTGATATACTTTCCCCAAAATACACTATTGTTTTAATGTTGTTGTATGTTGCAAATATACACACAGTGCAGTTAATTAAAACAGCTAAACTTCTGCTCCAGAGGTGTGGTGCTGTTTATGAATTACTCAGGTTTTTTTCACCGTTCCTGACTTTAGCAGAATTGTTTGACTGAAGTATGTCTCTGCTAATCTCTCTTCACTATTGATATGTAATAATTAATTTACAGTTTCACTCATCAGGATAGCTGCATTAAGTGTAACATCTTCTAGTTACTCCTGGGGCAGCAGCTGTAGTGGGAATACCAATGAAATGGTGTGGTCACGACGACTCTCCTCCTGCTGTTACTGTCCTGTGTATGGGTACAGAATTTAGCTATACAACTTCCCTCACAGATTTTAAGGGAAGTTTTAAAGATGCTCAGAAACTCTTTTCTGATTTAACTCTCTTGTCTTCTGGTGTGATTTCCATTGATTTAGAGATTAGGTGGGTACCTCTGGATCATGCATGATAAACAGCTTTTTGAAAGATAGTAAAAAATGAGATTTTTCTAAATATCGAAGTTTTTCAGTAGCTACCTTTTTGCATGATTATGCAAAAGCTATGTTTTTCTTTATTTGTTGTTCACAGAAAAAGAAGGTCCAAGTTTTCAAACTGTGGTGGCTTAAATTATATGCCAAAAACATATTAATGCCTCTCAGTAAAAGAAAAAAGATTTAAACGGGTTAAGCATTTCATTTTGTGCCACTGAGATCCAAGAGAACTGTAAGTGTTCTCCTATGTTAATAAGAAATAATTCTCATCTTTTTTTATATGTATAGGTTTGAATGCTTTATTTTAGGTGCTTATTTTAAGAAGATTGTTCTTTCTTGATTAGACTTACTTTTTCTCCATTTATTTTTATTAATATTTGCCCTCCTTTAGTACTTGTAAGCCCATGTGTACCCTAAGGATTAATCTCTTTAATTTAGATTATTTTCCCCAAATGAGAAATAGCCTGAAGGTTACTTGGCCCTGTATAACTACCACATGGAGCTGGTTATAAACATTATTACTGCAGTTCTGTGCAGCCCAGGTGGAAAGGACAGGAATTATTATTAAACATTTTTATAGCACAACAGATGTACATGCAAACAGTCTAACACAGAGGAGACGAAATAGGACAACAGCTGAGGAAAACAAGGATGCAGAGATATCACTGGTGAGAAGGTGTCGGGTAAGGAAGGATTGGAACCAGGCGGTTTGTCGGGGTAGGAAGGCCCACTGAGGGCGAGACACCCATAGGAAGCGGGAAGGGCTGTGCTTGGATGCCGTGCCAGGTTTCTTCTGTATGAACAGTGATGGGGTTCTCTCGACGAGCTAGAGCATGAAATGAATGTAGCAGTTTGTTTTAATTGTCATGTCCTGTTTATTCTGCCACTATGTACAATTAACTGTATTTACACTGAAATTTTCAGTGAATGCTTTCCTGATTGCTGGCCTTTGCTGTTCCTGTCTTAACCTCGAGAGTAGTAAAGTATGGCTGCTATTGCCATGTGAAAGAATCAAAACAACTTATCATAATCTTTTTTCCAAAATTATTCTTCCCTTTCAACATACATATTTTTGATATTTTTGTGCAGGTAGATGTCTATTGATCACTTTGGTGAAGTAGCCTGTAGCATATAAGACTTAAGCCTGATGAAGGAGCTAGGACAAAAGCAGCTAACTTTTTGCATCGTTAGCCATTTCTTAGCTGAAATAACCATGCTAAGGGTTATTTGTAAGATCAGTTTTGGAATTAGAGTTGAATAAATATTTTTTAAGGGTTGGAACTGTTGTGCAGAGAAGTTTATGTCAGTACAGCACATTCACCAAAAGAGAGCAACATAGGCACACGGTACGTGCTTAAGGCAAGTGGCCATTTTACGTTGTAAGCAGGGACGTATTGTCCTCTGTTTTAGAGTCTGTATTTTTACCTGCCTCTGAAAGTGATGGATGTGGTGCGATTATTAGTTAGGTTTATAGCTATTGATGATGTATGGTTTATGGATTATATTTTTGTCTTTCAGATGTTTATGTACAATATGTTTCCTCATTCATTATGGTTGTGCTTAGGATACGTGTTTATACATTTGCTGAAACATTGTTGCTTTTTTTCTTGTTAGAAACTTTTTTCAATAGCAGTCTTTGCGTTAATGAATTTTCTTTGGCTAATGTCACTGAACTGCACTTAACATTTTTAGTTTTCTTAAATGCTTTGGCATGATATCAGCTATATTTCTGATTGACTTTTAAAAAAACTCTTGTAAGCCTAGGGATGTGCATTTTTTAAATTTTTTTTTTAGTATTAGTCATTGTCACCATCCTGAGTGTGTAGAGACTACTTTATTTTACGTTCAGTTTCATTCTACTGAATAATCCTTTTAGCCCCAAAGCTAGTAAGTACACTTAGATATGGTAAGAGATTTATTTAGGTAAGCATGTGGAAGTTCCTTGAAGCCTCTTTCCTGAAATATTATGTATATCTTAAGTTAATAACTATGAATTTTTTTTTAAGCAAAACTTGAGATAAGCGATCCTCAAAATAAAAGAGCAAGGGATTTGTAACGCACAAGGCTTTTTTCAGACAAGCACTTATCTGCAGTGTCCAAAGCCTACCTGTCTCAATTCTCCTAACTTGCATTTGGGATTGGTTATTCACAAGTTGGTTGTTTACATTGTCTATATATTACTATACCTTGGTGGCATAAAGGTGTTGGGGGCATGGTCTTGTGACCTCATTTAGAGCAGTACTAGATCCTGCCCTAGGATCTACGTGGGCTGAAACAAGGGTAGCTCTTACTGCAGCAGGCAAGGGGAAGGGGGAGATAGGCAGCAAAGTCTGTCCTGTGCCAGGCTGAAAAGGGCAGTTTCCTGCTCCCTCTTGCGTGCTGGAGAACGAATGGTTTGACTCCTTCCTCCTTGCTTTATTTCCTGTGTTGTCCGGAGGTCGAAATAAAACAGATCCGAGTTTGTTGCAGCTATTTTTAAGCCAGTAGAAACTGAGTGCTGTAAACTTTCCAGTTGCCTCCCATGTCCAAATAATAGACATTTCTTCAGTACAGTAGCACTGACCGCACACGGTAGATCTGTGTGTGGGAGGACGTACAGTGCACGGGGGCCCTCGGGCGGTGCCGGTGCCGGAGGTCTGATGCGCAGCTTGTGCCAGCGGCCGTGCAGGGCTTGGCAGCATGGACGCCCTCAGGCGAGTCCCGAGCTCTGCAAAGACTCTTGCAAAGATCCTGTAGTCCGAATGGGCTTTACTAGGATTTGCTTAAGGGGTCCAACAAAATGTCAGCTGAATGACATCTGCAGGCCTGTGGAGGGATGGAGCGGGTCAGAGAGCAGGAAAACAGGAAAAATGGAGATGGCTGTAGCCAAGCCAGCATCTCATCATGTTTATTTGGCATGTCGATGATGCATAGTAACAGAAATGAAACATGAGATGTATGTAAAAATAGGAGTGAGTTTGAATTTAAATGTGGCCAGAGGCAACACAAATTATAGTATGCTTTTAATAGTTAGAAACCTCCCATGAAAGGCTTGCTGGAGCCAGGAGGTGCTAGGTGTGTGGGTCACTAGAAAGAAAATTATCTTATTCTGTAGCCTGGATTTTTGAATGTATGTGCCCCTATTCTATTTAAAAATAAAAAAAATATTTAATTTTAGAGTTCAGTATTCTGTGAAAGTTCCCTGTGAAGAACAAAAGGGTAGCTCTGATAGATGCTCATTGTGGGAGTGAGAGTATGTTGGACTCTGGAGAGCTAAGCAAAGATAGAGCAAGATTTGGCTGTGCCTGAGGCTTTGAGCCTGTTTTTGTTTGTTGTGGTGTGTCTGTTGGAATAAGGAGCTCTTCATCTGAGACCTCGGTGCACAGAGAGTGACCCTGTGTGTGCCAGGCAGGCTCTGCCCCTGAAGAGCCACTCTCACATCTCTCTGCCAGCTGTGCATAAGCATTGGATTGAACCTGGTTTTTAGTCCCACTAGAAGACATGTCTGCATAAGCTGCCTAAAGTCTAAATGTAGGGACTGCATGTAAATAAGACAGAACATGTATATATTTACAGATCTACATGCACAAGAGTTTTGCTCAAAATATTTAAATCTAGAATTCTGGAAGAATAGATTGTTCAATAAAAATATGTTTTTCTGACTACTAGCCAAGACATCACCCTTTTTCCCAAATATTTTCAGACTAACTAAGCATTTGAAAGAAGCATAGACTAGTAATTCTGAGGCTGATGAAATGTTCAAGACTTAGGACTGTGTGCTTCACATCAGAGATTGAAATGGAGCATTTCTGAAACTCCCATTTCAAAAGTATTGGCTCTTGCAAAGTAATCTTGGCTAGTTTTATGCAGAGTGGGGACACAGTGATTCTGTCCAAATGAGAGGTGTTTAACATAGTTGAAAAAGCTGAATTCAGAAGGGCTGCTGGAGGACCTTATGGATCACTTAGTTTTATAGACTGGACTCGCTTTCCTAATGCTGACTCCCGATACGAGACAGGAGTATTCGCTCTTCCTGAATTAATGAGGTTCATCATGGGTTACACAGCCAGGCTACGGAACCCAGCTGAGGAAGGAGCATTTGCACAAGAAGTATCTAAATTAAAGACCCTCATGGATTTCTGAATCTACATTTTTGTACCTAGTTCTAGACCAAAAAAAGGATATGTCCTAGAAATTATTTTTTGTGAAAAATGTTGAACTGTTGAACTGTTGAACTGACTGTTCTTTTGACTCACTATAGTAGTTGTCTGTGTATGTACACAATCAATCAGGAATGGTATTTTAACTATTCAATTGAGTAAACTTATCAATGTGAATTAAACTGACTTCAGTGTGAACGCCAGTGGTACGCAGAGAGACAAAATATGACTCAAGGTTTCCAGACAGGGTTTGTACAAATCCTGTGAACAAAAGGTGCTTATCCTTTACTAACAAGTTACATATTGGTCAATACAATCTGCAAGGTTGTTATTGAACCATTCTTATTTAGAGCAGGGTTTGTAATTTTAGCAAGTCTTGCTGCTCTGGTCTTCTATCAGTAGAAACCTTCTGCTTGTGATGCTCTGGTTTGCAGGAATGCAAACAGCGAAACTACGAGTCCTAGACCAAGGGTTCTGGGAAGTTTTGGTGAAATGAGTTTGTGTGGCTGAGAGCATGCTGCCTTTAGGTTCCCGCTCACTTAAAGTAGCGGATACTTCTAAAAATGAGGACTACTGTGTATGTGGGACGATGTTTCTGAAGTGTGTCTACACTGAGAGCTTCACATGCTGAGGGAGCGCCCTAATATACTCTGCAGCGGCACAGAAGTCTCTTGCTTTAGCCTGCACCCTCTGAGAGTAATGGGCTAGTGTTCGAGACTGGAGCCCTGTTGCTTCAAATGTGATAATGTCACCATAAAAAACCAGTTAGGGTTAAATCCCGAGTAGGGAATCGCTTTCATGGTCATACTGTGCTCCTATGAAGATCAGGTTTAGGATAAATTTTTTGTATACATACACACACCCAAAAAATAGTCTGTTTACAAAAAAAAAATCTGCCATCTGTTCCCCCATATTTTGGCCATATTTGTTAGTGATCCAAAGCTATAGTGGCATTCCAGATCTTTGCTGATTTTTAGTCTGCCTCTTTCTAGTTTCCATCTATTGACAACTATTTTCTCCTCATCTGTCTATGCAAAGCAGAACCTAAAATGCTTTGTGTGGTTGGTAATGGAATTTCTGGCAAAGGTAGATTTCAGTTGCTAAGAGAGAGAAATTATTGGAATGGGAGAAACTTCCAATTCAACTCTTGCTGTGTTTGCTTCTGTGATTTGTTTGTGTAACACAGTACTATAGCTCTGACCACCTAAACATCCCTGCATCATCCGGTCCCCTGCTGTAAGGGTGGGGTGTCTAAAAGAGCACAGCAGGGGCATGAGGATTGCAGAACTTGAAGATCAGCAGTGATCAATACAGAACTTAGAATAATTGCTTAAATCTGTGGTATCTGACTGGTGGTTGATGATGGCTTCGGACTTCAGAGACGGGTTCTCATAACAATTTTAATGAAGCTGCAGCTTTCCAGCCACGTAGGATGTGACTTTGGAGATTGGTCCTTGCTCTGCAGTGCCCTCAGCAGCAGGACGTGGACACTGCTGCCGCACCACTGACAAGATGTAACTGTGTTACTGAGACAAAACATGCGAACCGTAGGATGATACTAGGTATTTTGCATGGAATTATTTTGGCTTTTGTTTTGTACAGAAAAACTTCCCAAGATCAGCAGTCATTTAAAATTCTTTTAAGCGTATAGCAGAAATGTAACATGAATTATCATTTCCTATTTCATTGCTATTCTTTGCATGCTGTCGGTGATTCCTGGCTCTCTAAATTATAGCTAAGTTAGGCCAACCTACAAATCCTGATATTTTTGCATAATCTCCGTTGTGAACAGTAAAAGCATGTGTATTCTGCTAATCCATATTCAGATACAAGCCTGCAGTCAGAGTACTAAATATAACTTGTTTTTAGGCCAGGAAAAATAAGTTATCTTTTTTTTTCCCATGAAAACACACTTTGAAGCAACTGAAATATTGCCTATTTTGTGTGTTTTTGTTTTTAAAACTATTTTTAAATATTCCACAGCAGACATTCTACCGACAGAAAACAGCAGGAGAGTTTTCTTACATAATAAACTGACAGATGTGTCATGGTATCTAATCCGTTAAACCTCCAAAGCCCTCTGATAGTGGATGTTTTAAAAGGCCAGATTGAAAAGCATGCTGCTCTTTTATTGAGTCTTTGCCTTCGGTGCCCATTTCACACTCAATCGCTTTATTTTGCTAAAGCAGAGTACGTGATAACTTGAAGTCAAGAGAGAAAAAATTATATCTTAGAAAACAGAATTAAAAATATCATTAAAATAATTAATGCCAAGTGAAAACACCATTTAAAATCTGCATTTACATCTGGATCTTCTCATTCAAATATCTTTTCCATGCTTTCTCTGAGATTCTATCAAGAAGTAAATCAATAATAATTACACACACAAAATGACCAGCAGACTTGCAACTGAACCATCAAGATTTTCACATTCCTTAGCTATGCAACCGTGTAATCATATTACTGTAACTCTTGTACATTTTCGTCTCAGGCCTTTCTCTGCCTTCGAGCTGAGCACACCATAGGCCATCCAAAGTGGGGGACTCTGTCTTCTACCTGCCTGGGTAAGCACCTGGCGTTCTTTTTAAAATAACAAAGTCATTAGAATCGTCTTTGCCTCTTAGCTCATTTTAGCCTTTTCTTTTTCAGAGCAGTTACAGCTTTAATAATCCAAATGTCAGAGGGAGCATGAATTCAGAGGGTCAGGGTTTCAGTTAATCATGTTAAATAAGTTCCCCTGACAGATACAGCAGCATACAACCTTATTGCAGCTAGCAGGAATTTTGGATAACTGAGGTTTGGGTAATCAACATCACAACACATGTGGCTACTGCGTTGTTTGCCATAAATTTGTGTTCTACATGATTTAAAAAAATCGTATAATGTACTGTTACGTGGGAGTTGGATCTGAACTTGTATCCAGACTTAAAGGAAGCAAAGGTTTGAAAAGAAAAGCTGACTGATTTGGGATTTTTGACAGTTGCTAAAGCGCCATGTGGAGTTAAATGTGTAGATGAAAAACAGTGCTTTAAAATGTATAAGGACACCTGGAATTTCTTTCAAAAATGTTGTTAATGTTTGTTTTGATAAAATCATAGCTTTCTAGTTTTTATATTCTTTACTACTCTTAGTAAGGCAATTATTTAGGGCTTTTTCTTTGAAATGTGAACTGACTTGAGAGATCGCACCTGATGAGGTTATCAAAGATTTGTGAAATGACACTCTGGGACTGAGAAACTAATCATCTCTTCTTTGAAGACACAAACCGGTCTGTCTTTTTCACCAATGCAGCAGCTAACCTTGACTTTACACATGGTCACTTTCCACATTTTTTTCAGCTTTAAAAAAAGGCATTTTTCAACAGACTAATCCTATAATGCAGTGATTTCTTTTTCAGTGAGGCTTTCTCAGTGATTTTTAGTTCTGTTCAGGCTAAGGTTCTTTATATACCAGCTGTATACACATAAATTGTAAGATAAAAACAAAAGAGGACAGACAAGAAACGAAGATTATACACAAAGACTTCTAGGTTAAAGTGGTTCTGCCAGTCTAGCAAATGTGAAATACAAGGTTAAAAAAAAGGCCTTTGTTATTTAAGTGGCACATGTTGCATTAAGGACAAGAGCTTTTCTTCATGTAGATTACAGTGCTGTCTACAGATGGCCTCCATTCCTCTGTACTTCCTCTGTTTTTCTTGTGGAAAATTGATGATTTTCAAGCTATCAACTCTATCTTCCCCCCCCCCCCCTTATTTTTTATTTTATTACTGTGTGTGTATTGAGAGCAGCTTGATGCCTCAAATGAACATTTTAACATTTGGGCTTAATACTACAGTATCCTGAAGCATGTGTGTTCCTCCTATACTGATGAGAGTTGATAGTGGATTTCAGACCCTCATCACCAGCATTCACAGACACTGTTTGGGAATGGAAATCAGTGGTACAGTGTAAACGGTGCATTCCAGGCAAATCTGAGAGCACTTGCTTGACTGTGACTGTGCAGGGCTATAAAAGAAGGGAGAGCGAGGAAGAAGAACTAAAAGATGTTCTCTTCCTTTCAGGCTGGCTGAAGTAAGGGAAACCTCTGTTGGTTGATTTGATGTTAATTTTACTGTCTTGTTGAATAATAAGGGTTTTCAGAAGTAAGGGTTTATCTTTTCATGGAACGGTTTCATCCCAGAATTAGTGGTTTATTCTGCACGCCTGCCCTTTTGGTACTGTCCTAATCCCTCTGAGAGAAAATAGCTGTTACTGGGGGGTAGAGTGCCTGCATGGAGCACTGCTACAAAACCTCTATTGTATGTTCTTCGTCAGCTATTTTGGTCAGCTTAACTTAGTTGATGTGCCCTCAAGCCTAATACTTTTTCTTTTTCCATTGCTGGGAACACTTTACAAATTAAGTTAACCAGTTAAGGGAACACTGTAGGCTTCAGCCCTGCAGTACATCACAAGGGGAGGAGTCTGCTCAATTCAGCTGTCTTTCTAAAATTACAGATACACCTTCTGCTCATGTCCACAATATCCTAAAGGAAAGGAAGAAGCTATGATTAAAGTGCTTTGGTTTTTGGAGGCTCAGACTTTCTTCATGACTTTTGAATGGTAATGTGGGCTCAGATTCTCAAATGTACTTGAACAACCATGTAAGCCCTTAGGCACTTGATTTGCCTTTTAAGCGGCAATGATGTTTTTGAAGTCATCTGGCCCTTGCTACCTCCACCAGTTATGAATACCTGGTAGCTAACCATTTGTTTGAAGCCAGAGCGCTGCACGGTGATCAGCAAACCTGAATTGCAGAGGCACTTTCTGAGCTGACGGCAGCTGGATGCTGCTCATGCACAAAGCAGCTGAAACCAAGAGCAGAGAAGCTCTGGTGTGCCCAGATGTTCTGATCAGAATGCTTGCCCAGAGTGAGAAAAATTATGGGTTTGTTTTTTACTTCAGAGTACAAATTTAAATTTGGGTCTCTGGTATCTTAGGATAATATCCTAGACACTGAGCTGTAGATAAAGTGTCTTTTCTCATGAATATTGCTTATATTAAGCAAAGGAGTTTCAACAGGAAAGAAACGCCTCATACTTACCAGTATTTTGGTGGAGTGGGGTTTTGTGCTTCACCTTGATGGTTTGAATGCTCATTCAAGATTGTGAGGTATTTAGATTGTTTTTGTTGTTTTAGGAGTGGTTTTTTTTTTTATATAAAGCAGCAGTGGGCTTCTACAGGTGGAGTAATGGAGCTTAGCTCTATCATTTTAGCAGGCGGTTAACAGGCAACTGTCGGTGGGCTGGATCAGCCGCTGGGGCACCCGGGCCTGGCCTCGTCCGCCTGTGCCTCCCCTCTAGCTGCTGGGAGCTTCCCACCGGTGCTGGAGTTGCGCCGAGGGCCCGGCGCCTGCTGCGTGGGAGCTGCACAGCCCAGCATCAGCTACGCAAGCCGCCCTTGGGGATCAAGCCCGTCGTTTCTCTGCACCTCTCTTCTCCCCTTGTAAGCCAGAGAGTCTCGACAGCCTTCGTCACGTCGGTGTTGCACGGTGAAGGTTAGAAGGTGCTGAGATACTGCACCGTGCTGGCGGGGACCACGCAGGCGTTTCAGCCAAGTGTGAAATGGCTTCGCTAAGCCAGCTGCAGAGGTGCACTAAACTGGCAGATTTCCACATAACTTAGTTTTGGTTTAATCTACTGTTTCTATTTGGATCTTTATTCGAAAGCAGCTGGTTTTGCTTGGTGAATGCCCAGCTTTCGTAACTGGCCTGCATTTCATGAAACATGACAGTGAAAGACCCTCACTGTTCAACATCTACTGTCAGATTGTTTCTGTCTAAATACGTAGTTGCTCGGGAAGGGTGTTATGAAATTAATAATTGCATTTTTGCCTGTGTAGTTATCACAAAACAATTTCTTATATTCCTCTCAATTTTGATGTACAGTTTGACATAGTTTATGTAACACATAAGACCTTACCTCCATGACTGAGTTTCAATTGTGAAAAAAATCAAGACATGATTTTTTAAAAATTTTTTTGGGGTCCTGATTTTTTTACTCTACTAGAGATATTTATATCACATTTATTCAGCTTGCAAATAGGAAAAAGGGAGAGAGTTATCGTAATTGAGTACTGTTTATATTTTTGTGAACAATTTGCTACATTTTTGAAGCTCTACATTTAAAAATCAACCAAACAATAAACCAGTTCCCCTATTCTAGAATCCTGTTACAGCACTTGCAGATGTTACCACATGCAATATTTTACAACAGAGCTAAGCCTTGTGTTTCATTGCTTTGGACACTGAAGGGACCTTCATTAAGGAAACATAAACCAAAGATTTCAAGAATAGATAAAAGTTGAAGGACATGAGGACGTGCAGGCAGTGCCTTCAGACAATGTATCATCCTGTTCCCCTGAAAATGGGGCAAGCAGCACATTTTTCCTACCTGAACATTTAGGGAAATTACAGGCAAGAGGTACATAGGCTGCTCCTCTGCTTTTAGTCTATATTACACTGCATATATAACCACTTTTATTTTAAAGTACCTTCACAGATTTACGGCACTTATTTATTAGCAGAAAGGTTACAATCACTGAGAAACTGTTGAAATGTGCCATGGCCCATCTGTCCCCAATTAGATTCATTGCTATCTTTCTACATCCAAAATTTAGATGCCCGGAAATCATGCAGTCAGCTGGCTGGCTATAAACCCTTGTGGGATAGTATGCATACAATTTTTTACATTGAAACTCTGATTTTTTTTTTTTTTAACTAATGAACTATTTGTACCTACGGCCAAAAAGGGACACTTGACACCAGACATTGGAGCAGCTATCTAGAAGAGGAAGAGATACGGTCCTGCTCTAATAAACAGATTAAAATACCTCTTTAAAATAACTAACTTGATTTAAAAAAAATAGTGTTTCTTATCTAGAGCTGTGGATTTCTCCAGGTACCTAGAGTTAGGTGGCCTGTTGGTAGGAAGGGTGTGCAGCAGGAGAAGCCTGGCTCCAGAGGAGAGGAGGTGCGACAGCCAGGCGTACCCTTCTGAACCGGCAATTCTGGATAATTTCTGTGGGGTGCTCTTTGTGTGCCATCACCAGCAGTAAAGATTCATCAGGCCAGATTCTGGTATTGCTTACATCTATGAAGAACCCATGGGTTTGTGCAGGTGTAATGGGTTGGAAATTAGTGAAGTTAGTCAATAATTCCGTGGGCAGTTCAGAAGGAGGAGTAAAATTTACAATGCTGTGCAGTTGGCTGGGGTGATTACCTGCACAGGGCTGGCAGCAGTAGGAGTAGGAAAAATATCTGTCTGGATAGACACTTGCAACTGAAGCCATTGGTTAAAACTAGTATTATCTCAAGACCACTTCTAGTGAACTATTAATTGGGAAAAATAGAGATACGAGGTTTAGTTTTGCTGTGTGACTCTTTTTTACCTAATTGTCATATAATTAGCCTGCTCTTCACTGGGAAGGCACACAGTGTGACAGCTGTCAGTGGTATCTACCTCTGTTTTAAAAAAAAATTAAAAGCCCCATCACATCTCGTGTTGAATGTGGGACTTGCATTATGATACTTCAGGGGGGCTGTTTGAAGATGTGTTGTGGCTTGAAATCAGAAGGGATCAGAAGCTGGGTAGTATGGAAACTTCCATACCATGGATGAGTTACAGAGGTTTCTGGCTTTGGGGAGAAGGGGGCTTTGTTACTGTTGTTCTGCTTGGTGACTGAGACATGTTCACAGAGACCAGAAGCTGTGGGTGCTACTATTTTAACTGTTGTCGCAGAATCACAGAGACGTTGGGGCAGGCAGGGACCTCGTGGAGATCACCTAGTGCCACCCTCCCGCCTGGAGCAGGGTCCGCTAGAGCAGGGTGCTGGAAGCTGCGTCCAGCTGGGTTTTGAACGTCTCCAAAGATGGAGACACTGCAGTCTTTCTGGGCAATGTGTTCCAGTGTTCAGTTGCCCTTACAGGAAAAAAAAAAAGGTTGTTCTTATGCTTAAATGAAATCTCTTGTATTTGTTATGGCCAAATCCTGTACAGCCTGGGTAAATAAACCCCACGGTTACAGCGCTGGCAGTCTTTAACAGCCTTTCCTCCCTCCCCCACTCTCCCAGCACTCCTCCATAGCAATGATTGCAAGTAGTACAGCGCAGGAAGATTTAAAGATAGTATTTTCTTGTGAAAAAGGCCTCACTAAGAAGAACTGGACTTGCTTTTAATACTGAAAACCAATATTGACAAGTGTGTACTGTTCAAGCCTGACTCCTGCTGCAGCTCTTTGCTGGCAGCCTGCTGTGCAGCGAAGGTGAGAAAGAACACGGGTTCCTAGCCAGGCAGAGCTGAAGCTCGAGATGGGCATTAATTTAATTATGTAAGGATAAAGTGGCTCTAGTCCCCATTTTGGGATGTTTAATGTGATAGAGATAAATCGCTTCAGCACAGTAACTCCATGGCCATAGCTTGTAACGTCGGATGGCTTCCTTTCCTATCCTTAGCAGTCAGAGCTGTTTTCAAATTTCAGATTACAGTAAAGTTTCTTCCAGTGTTTGGATGCTCCAATGCTAGTAGTTTCTGGAGGTGGTTATGGATGTCTCCACTTATGTTTTCCACTGTGGTTCAGCTGGCATAGTATTGCTGCTGCTGCTTTACATTTTATTCCAAGAGTTGTCATTTTTTTGTTTCTGAAGCTCTGTTCTGACAGTGCTCCCTCTCCCACAGCTCATACGGAGAAAACATGTTGCAGGATCAGGATCTGAATTGGGACCAGTGGTCTGTGCTTATTAACAAAAATGCTTAGGGAGTGCAGATAGGTTAATTGAAGTTAGTTGTGTGTGACCAGGTTGGTTTGTCTTTAATCTCTTATGTTTAAATTTTATATGCAGGAAGACAATTAATCCTCTTAACTGCTGTAGACTTTGAATGCTTAGTAAATAAGTGGCCACTTTAATTGATGCTGTGGTGTTTGCCTGTTTAAGCCAAAATAAAAGTAAGGAGCTACACTGGGCCTTGAGGGAATCTTCCTCGGAGTAGCGAGAGGTTCTATTATGTAAAAGGCTTAAGAGTCTTCCCAGCTCATTATTTTTATAGTACCGTCTGCTTTGCTCTTTTAAGACAATGCTCTCTTTTTAGCATCAACAATTTTGAGATCAAAGAGCACTTCCTGAGTCAAGGCAAATTGAGCAAGATATTTCAGCACTTGACAATCAAAGATGCACTTCTCATGCATGCAGGTTAACACCACTTTCTTTTTTTTTTTTTTTTTTACTGAAACCCAAAAAGGTATTCTT
The DNA here is from genome assembly GCF_964289735.1 of Phaethon aethereus. NCBI lineage: Eukaryota > Metazoa > Chordata > Aves > Phaethontiformes > Phaethontidae > Phaethon > Phaethon aethereus. The sequence continues at coordinate 19,873,633 of NC_138584.1, forward strand.
CTCAAGTGAAGGGCTTGTTATCTTCACAGTGTGTGCAGTAAAATAATAGTCCAGAACTTATTTCTTCACAGTGAATCATGAAGCGCTTTACAGAGTGTGTATCTAGGGATTACTCACTGGCCAACCCACCAAAACACCGATATTCTGTACCAATAAATCTGTATAACAGTTTTAATGAGATGTGAAGAGTATCTTCTTCACTTTTAATTGCGTCTTGAATTTTGTTCAGGTAGCGTGTTAACACTTATTCCACTGCATGCCGTGTTAGTGACAGTTAACAAACACATTCTTGTTTATACCAGGTTTCAGATCAGCCCCATGTTTCTTAAATCACTGTTCAAGCACTGTTTCGCTTTGGCCTGTGTGGTGAAGAGTTTAGGAGTAATAAGATGGAGGGGAAGAATCTGACATTTAGAGATAATTTTTCATACAAGAGGTATGAAAGGGGTTGTTGCCTCATTTATAATGAAAATAATAAATATAACAAAAATTTATATTTAATTTCAGATGAGTTTCACAATAAATATTCTGCCGGGCTGCAAATGTCCTCAGTATTATGCCAGACAGTGACTGAGCAGAGCTGAGAGTTGTTAGTGCCTCAGCCAGGCTTTTTCTGTAGGTGTCACACTTGCTCACTGCCTCAGCTCGGTGTGCATAGCTGTGCTCCGGAGTTCTCAGAGCTGATCACATTTAATTATACACATAATTGTGCTCTGTCTAATTTGTTACTAAATTCAGTTGTATTTAGTAATTTTGGGGAACTAATAATCTGTTTTAAGTACAGTCTGTATTTTTGAATAACTTTTCTTTGAGGTTCATAATTTTTTAACACAACTTTTAAGGTCAGTGGTCCAACTGCATAAATTATTAAATACTTCTGAATTTTTTATAACTTTCCTCAGCAATGCAGACTGGATTTTTCCTTCTCTTAACAATTCCTGGATGTTCAATATGGAGGGTGATACTGTACCTCCTTGTTTTTTGTTTCAGATCATAATTGTTACTGTGAAATCCAAGCTCTCATTTTACTAATTGTAGAGAATATTTTGCTCCCTTCCAACAGAATTGAGCTGCTGCTTTAATCTGTATGAGATTGAACAGCAAGTAACACGTTCATCCCTTGGTTTGGGCTTCCTCTGTGGTGGAGCTGAGGTACAGCTGCGGTTCGGTTCTCGAGGCAAAGGCTGGCGCTACCCCAGGACGGCACTGCCACAGCAGCGTTTGACAGTCTGTGTTTCTGCCGAGCCTCAGCCTGAAGATCCTCTCCTACGGCAGACTTTGCTCCTCTGAAATTGCGGAGCAACACAATACCGCTTGCTTTAGCAGGGTAACAGTACAGGGAAAAACTCTGCAAGGCAGGAAGAAGTCAAGTTGAGATCCATTTGAAGTAACTGGTGAATTAATCCAAAGAAAGATGTAGCTGTATGGAGATTTTGCTCCTAGCAAGCAGAGACACTTGTAGGGTACCTCTCAGGTTGCTTTAGATTTCTGTAGTGATCACATGTTTGCTTCTGTCTGGAGATTCCTGGTTGAAGATCCTTGTCTTCTGTACATGACCCTGACTGTTTTACTTCAGCCTCTATGTGACTGAATCTATGGCTGTGCTGTGGCAACCCCGTGGAATGGGTGCCTCCTCCATGCTCTCTAAGCAAGGATCAACCTTTAACAAACACTTGGCAACCTGTGAGAGAAACCCTTATGATTGGGTGGGCGTGTTTATAAAGTATCTATGTAATACGGGGAATGAGAAGCTGCCAGATGCCTCTGGGCTGTGAATTGCCTGGAGAAGTCGTCCTCCTCATCCTGACCCTCCTCCCCAAGAATCCCATAAAGGCTGTTAACAAGTCACACCATGGCCACATGAATGATGTGAAGTGCTGCTGAACTGGTCTTCCTGCACAATTTACACTCTATATTACTTTCCTCTTCATAATTCTTGAGTGGAAGAGATCAACAACCATGGGTGCTGGCAGCTGTTGGGTTTTTTGTTGTTTTTTTGTTTTTTTTTTTTAATTAGAGAGTGCAGTGCTTCTGATCCTTCCTTTATCATTCCATGGAGAGTAAATGGGCTTACGTGGTAACAGCATATTGCGATAGGCACACAGGATATTGATTATTTGTGGAAGGTATACACACTGCCAGTAGCTTGCTGTAGCAATGAAACTCGAAGTCACAATGAGCTAAAATTTTCCCTGTGCAAAGTTTTCAATTGGACTAGTCTATGCTCACGGGAATTGAGAACTATCCCTTCTGGTACTTTAGTGTCCGTTTCCTGGCATGGATTGAGAAAGGTTTGTCTTGAAAGCAGTAACCCTGATGGATAAACTAACGCTTTAGTAACAGTTATCTAAATTTGGAGGCTTGTTTCACTTTCCCATGAGCACATGTTTGGAACAGTTCAAATAGTTCTCAGTTGGAGACCACCATTAGAGGGTTTGGTGTCTGCTTCCCCCCAGTGGGTCTATTTTAACTTTGTGCCTACATCACCCCGTAGCCAAAAAGTAAAAATGCAGTTGAGTAATTGCAAGCATTTAAATTCAAATGTGAATTCAAATCTTTGCAACCATGACATCATTTTTGTTTGGGTCAGCCTTTGGATGCTTGCTGCCCTTTTTAATAAAAATCAGTGTGATGTCTTCCTGTCAATGACAGTTATGTCAGCTGCATAACCAGCAGATGTAAAAGAAGTTATAAAGCAAAAATACCATTCACTAGATTTTCAAAAAACAAAAATTACCCCTTCACCAGGGAAAAGTTGCCACACTCTCTAGACCAAGCACTTTCTTCCCTGACTTGTCTAAATGTAGAAATTTTGGTGAAAAATATTCTGTCTATCCTGTGGCACTGAGTAAAGGAAGTGTGACCATTTTTGTTCTGTGATCCATTTTAGCCATCTTAACACCTTGTTTGCTCCTTTTCCTGACAGAAAAAGGAAAGAAAGTATGTCTGTTTCTTTACTTAAAAGTGCTGGAGGCATAGGTATTCTCTTTCCATATCTTTTTAATTCTAGCATTATTGAGGTATTTTGTAAACTTACCTAAATTTCTTGAGTTTCATTCTTGCTGCAAGGAATACTTTCAGGTAGTGCCTGGATGTACCTTATGATTGCAAAATCACAATTCTACACATAAGGAATCTTAGGGAAAGAAATAGAAATTAAAAACAACTTAGATTGTAGAGAGTACATACCAAGATAAACGAGTCTGTGCATCGGATTCTGCTCATGCTTAATGCTACAACAGATACATACCAGCAGATGCCACAATCTTCAGAAGAGCAATTCAGATACAAAACAGGATTTCTTTTTCATTTTGCTAGTCTGTTAACAAGAATCTTCGTCTTATGCTGATGGAATTGGGCAACATGTAACATTTTCTGATGCTGCTGGATGTGCGTGCAGATTGAAGTGACCACCCGTTATGTGTCTTGTAATGCCTAGTCTTCTGAAGCATCTCTGCCTTTTCAGGCTGAGCTACCTTATGCTGTTGCTGATCCAATGTGAGCTATGAACGTTCAGCATTTCTGGAAATCAGATGCAGATTGTCTCAAGTTGGGTGCCCCAAATCTTCAGAAAATGCTGCTAATTAGGCATTTTGCTGGAGGGTTCTCTCTGAAACCACCATGAGATAGGGTTACTATGATTGAAGTCCCTTCCACTTTGGCATCTAGTTTCAAAATGAGTGACAATAAACACAGTTCCTGATCAAAAGACATGCAAAGCATGGGGTCCCCTCCTGCTGCATATTTATATGTTGCAATGTGTTATAAATACATTTAACTCAGTAGAAACCATGGTAGTTTATATAAATCAGCTGTTATTGAAGAGCTAGCCAGTTCATTAGTTTGTGTGCTTCTGCGTATGTGCTGGGCTGCTGGAGGCAGAGTTTCTGGAGTGTCAGGCCTGTGATGGTCCTCTTGCCTCCTTTTCCATTCAAAGGCATCAGCAGTTAATTACAGAAAGCTGCAATAAGTTTTGCAAATAAAATATTCGAATCTTTGTCTTTTAAAAATACCTTTAAATCCGTTACAACACAAGCAGAGAAATAGATACAAAACGTGGGTGACCCGGGGAAAACATCTCTACCTTTCACAAATAGATGGACCCTCCTTTTAATGTCTTTTTGGAACGTTTTGTGTCAATGTTGAAGAAGGAAGCTTTGTCTCTGTGGCTTTATCTAAATCAACATGCCTATGTCAGAACTAAATGGGACCCAGTGGTTCGTATGTGGTTTTACCTCATAGGTAAATATTATTGCATTGTGAGAGGAGGACCGCGAGGCTTTATTTGCCCTCCTCGGCATTAGGAACACTGCCATGATGTGGAACAGAGAAAGTTCTCCATGGACTGAGCACAGTGCCTGTATATGACACAGTTTTATTTGAGCTGTGTAAGAGACAGAATTGTGCTGTTGGAACTAACTATGCATTTTAACTCTCTTGCATTCTTGTACATGTGTGAGAACAAAATTGGGGAAGTCTAGAACATATATAAGCCAACCATATATATAAAAGATAATTTAATCTGCTGTCTGCTGTATAGTAATGTGTTTAGTCCAGCACTGACCAAATATGTCTCTAACATTAGCAGGCTTCCTGGCTTCCTGGAAAGGGGGAAAAAAAAAAGCAAGAATATGTATATGTAACTTTCCAAATACAGAAATATCCCTTTTCTTTTGATTGTATTAGTTTCTCCTGTGTATAGCTATTTATTGGTCCAAGACACACGAAGATTTTTTCTTTTTGGGAAGTTAAATGTTAGTGGTGGAAAAATACCTGTCAGAATGGAGAAGTTACTTCTTTGGGGGGATGGTGGTAGGGGGAAGGAATGCTCTTTCTTACCATCTGTTTTCCCTGGGAGGTGGCCCATGTGGAAACTTGCATGTGTAACTGTAAAGTCAGCTGCTAATGAGCCACTGGGGGTGGTCTTGGAGTAGGCATAGTAAGTCTTATCAGTCTCCTGCTCATTGTGTTTTGTGGACATTAATGTTTACAATATTCCATGAGTTGGTGAAATGCTGTTATGAAAGTATTAGCCCCTTTTATATATCAGCAACAGAGCCTAGAAACAAAACGATTTTCTCAGTCATGGGGAAAATCACTGCTGGAATTTGGTGTAACTCTTAGGGAAACCTGTTTTCCTGTCCTGAATTCACAAATGCATCAAGATGATCCTTCTGAGTGTTTTCTCAGCATATCTGTTTAGCGTGACACCCGCTTACTGCATGTGCAACATACTGCACCTCTGCAGTAAGCTGCTCTGGCGACCATCTGGAGAACTACAAAAAGAAGCAACCACCGAGCAAGGCTCTCAAGTGCATATTTATCTTCAAGGCCATCGGTGGCCATTCTCTATTTGTTTTTGGTGGGACTGTCCTGTTTAAAATAGCTTACAGATCCAATCACCTTGTTGAAGCAAGGTATAGTCGTAGGCAAGAAACTCTGAAAATCCAGCTTTAACAAAGCTGCCGTAAAGAGGTTTGCACCTCTGCAGAAGTACAGAGCCAGAGGGCAGCTGCTACCTCTGTGCCTCATTATCAAGAGTTGTGTGTTGGCTCGGGAGGTAGCATGGACCCGCTAAACCACAGAATCTGTAGACGTACATAATTATCAGCTTCCACTGAGCCCTGATTTGGACACGTGGTTCCCTTTCTAGCTGGAGAACTAGCATGTCGGTAATAGCTGCTTGTTTTACAGAAGAGAAGTGAAGCCTGGAGGAAAAAAAAAAGCTCCTAATGGTAATATTTGTGAAAGTCTGGTGGAACGCGGCTGAGAGCTGTCGTGGTCACAGACAACATGGCAGGGTATTATTTGTGGGAAAATGTGAGCAACTCACATTCTTTTTTTGTTTACTGACTCATAAATTAGATTAGCCTGATGGAATAGATAAATTAGTGCAGCTCAAAGTATTTAAGTTTATGAAACTGTTTACTCCCTTCTCATTTTGTTTAGTTATACTCGCTGGGAGATAACCAGACTGACCTAAGTTGCGTATATCTAGTAATTTTCAACTGGTTTGGTCCATGGGCCTTGTTTATTTAATGTCCCTGCTGCACTGTTCTTAATAATTTTATGTATGCCATGATCTCAAAAAAAGATTAGCGGACTCTTTGTGGGTATGATAAAGAGAATATTTTTGTTCAGAAGTGTGTGATGAGATGCACTGTGTACTGAATATTTTCTCACATTAGGCAGCTGCCTAGCGGATTAAATTCTGTTGCAGAGCCTTGATCAGATGTTTTCAGTGTCAAGCTGAAGGGTTGGTGGCATCACTGCTCGCTAAATAAGTAAATCCGAAGGTGTTTAATGCAGCCCTGAAATAACAATTTAGGATGGTCATAGTTTAAATGTAGGTAGGATGGGGAAAAGGACCTTGAGCATGAGGAAGTTTTGACAGCAAAGACTGTGCCAAGGAGTAGTGTGCTTTGTTTATATATTCCCTTTTTGTTACAGATTTCTCATCCTCAGCAGATGAAAGGAGGTTGTGTTATCTCTCTCTTTTAAACCTACTGGTACTATATGAAGAAACTTCTTACCCACACACTGATTTAATGAATCCATAATTTTAGGCTTGTCTATTTGGAGAGAAGGGATTTTCCAATGTTTCCTGAGGAGAGTTTCTGTAAAGCAATAACTGTAATATTAAAAACCCCTAAGTCACCTTTTTCTCCTCACAGGAAATAACACAGCTTTCCTTGCATCTCTAGCAGTATTTAATTATACCCGAATTCTTAGAGAATGACAAATGGCAGGTTGTCTCAGTGGTAGAAGATTTGAATTTTTAGATGTGAAATGCAGATTATGTGGGTCCTGGATTATCTGGGCTTTGCCTGTGTATTGGAGCTCTGTCAGATTTTCCCGCTCTCCTTTGTACTGTAGAAGACACTAAAAGAAATGCTGCAGAAAGAATTTAAGTTAGCAGCATGTCTATAATGTTTGTTACACGCTCCTGAGCATGACACCGTGGCCTGATTTATTGTCTGACACAAGACAACTTCAGTCCCCCATGGCAGGAGTGTGCTGGGTGGAAAGTGGTGGTAGATGCAGGTTTATTTACAGAAAGTTTCCCTATTCCTTCTGTTTTTTTTCTCGGTGACTGCTTGCAGAACTTTCTTCATGATGGAAAGATCTTTGCATCTTGTTGGTCTGGGTTTCTTTTTGGACACCCCACAGTCAAGAGTCCTTTTTGTAAATAGTTGCCAAAGAAAGGAGACTTTGTTGACTGGAGCATTCTTTGGCAGCAGGGTTAGAGGTAGATTATTGCCACAATAGAAAGTTCTCAACTTGGGTCCCCAAGTCTGAGCTTCGCTCGTATAAGCATGGCACCAAAAAAATTGTGAGGCATCACCTCTTCACAGAGTTAATGGTTTGGATCTGGCAATCTATTTTATCCCCCACAGCAAGCGCTTGAGAGTAGCGCTGGAGCTCCAGCTCATGCTTTCTGTGCAGCAACCCACAAGTCGTGGTGGCTCAGAAGAGTTGTACCAGAGCTCGCTGTGCCACAGAGGACATCTCCTCACAGGATTGACCTGTCCTGCGTAGCAAGGTGAAATAAACTGTTTGGGGCCATTCTGCAGCAGAGAATGCCACTGGCGTTAGCTCCCTGTTAGAGGTTTGATTGGTTTATGTTGAGGGACTGCGAGACTTGGGTGAAGCCTAGACATGCAGCAGGGACTCAGCATCAGCTTTTAGCTTTTGTCCCTCAGTTTTGGCTGAGGAGGGGAGAACAGGCAGAGAAGGGAGGACAGACAGGACAGACCTGCTGTCCTGCTGGTTTCTGTTACCTGCCACCTCCTCGCTAGAGCAATGCAACTTTGCAGTGCTGCTGCCAGTGAGTTCCCCCCTCCCCCAGATTGTGACTTTTGCTTGAGAAGAAACAATTTTACATTAACGTGGCGGGTGTTTTCCCCTTGAAGCCACTGGTGCCTTGGCCTTGTGGCACGGAGCAGCGATGGGGCAGGTGGTCCAGAGCTCTGTGCCAGCGTTGGGAGGGGCTAGTGGCAATATGAAACTGCGCAAATTTCTTCTGGTTTGGGTTGTTCTTCCTCATCCCTGCCCCCCATTTAGATTATCAGTTTCACTTAACAAATTCAACCACCCTGTTTTGAAATGGAAGCATTTCAAGACCATCTAACCTCCCCTCAGCTGAACCTGGCGGTGCCTCACCACTTGGCAGTCACCAAAACCAGCTCTGTGGGTCCTTTTTATAGTCATCATTTGAAAAAATAAATATATATATGAAAAAAAAGTATTACCACTCCATTAAAGCACTTCTGCTGGTAAACGTGAATGTCTGCACAGATTGAGGTTAACTGAAACTCTAATCGTACTGTGAGAATATTTTTGATGGATTTTCAACAGCTCCAGAGTTCCTGTCAGCATCACTGGGTGGCTTTTTAAAGTTCTTTCATTTAATGGGTCCCAGGACCCATGAAAACATTCGGGTCAGTTTAGTACCTGAGTCTTCACAAGTAATTAGCAGGTAGAATTACCTGGTAGCAGTCAGTGTTTTCTGCTGTAATCCAACCACAGAAGCTGCAGCAGAGTAATTGCTATCTCTGGTGAGCCTGTGAACATGTCTAATTTAATGTGTCAATAGGGATTTTTCTCTCTGTTTTTTTCATTCCCAATGCCAGGCTGTGAATTTTCCTTTCAGAAAGCCAGACTCAAAGTGAGATGGATATATTGAACATGTGGATTTCAAGGAAATGTTTTTCCCAGCAACTGCAAATGTGTAAAAGCATTCAGAGCTCATTCTCCTCTCCACATGACTTTTCAACAGGTTAAATAGATGTATGTAGCAGGCAGATACTCAACTACGTGATCCACAGTTACTGGAGCAGGTAAATGCTAAGCTGACCGTGGTCGCCTCCTCGCTAGCAGCGCAGCATTTCTGTCCTCCTGGTTTCCTTGGGGATGTTCTGGTGTTCTCTGCTGACTCGATGGTAGCAGCTACTGGTGAGACACAGGTAGCTTTTTAGTGTCCCCTCGGTATGCGTTTGCCAGTGGTGAAGGAACAGATGGGCTCGGATCTCCTCCCATATCAGATGTGGAGTGAAGGTATTTGCAGGCTACTCCACAGGCAGGTTTTCCACCAGCAGGTTCTCTGTTGTGGCTGCTGCCCTGGGTGCTTCTGCGGCTGGGTCAGAGGGCTGCAGTTTTCTTAGCTGCTTCATTTGTCTAAATACCACTTTCTTACATGTTACATTGTGGGAGTATGTAGTTTTTGTTCTGTGTTGAAAAAAACAAGGTCCTATTCTGCATGAGGGAAAGCATATATTCTAATGATAAAAGGGGTCATTCCCAAAAGGCAGAGAGAGAGATATGCGCGTTATATATTCTCTACAGATCTATAAACAGTCCTTTGAGTCTGTTCACATCATGCTGTGAGTCACTGATGTTTCCTATTTAGTTTTCAGTGAAGACCCCAGCATCTTGGTTGTAAAGGAAAAATAAAAATAAAATGAACTCGTCATGAACAAACCCATTGGGCATGTTTCTGAACAGGCCTGGATACACAACACACAGTATCCTTAGTTATTAGAGGAGAGGATGCCTGAGAATCAGAGTCGCGTTGTGTCAGGGATTGTAAGCATACAGAATAAAACTACTCTTCCTGAGAGCACGAGCAAGACCCAATCCTTGGGTGACCTAACTGGCATTGCTAAGCTGGAGGCAGCAGACCTGTATTACACTTGATAGCATGGTCTTCTCTTATGTTTAAAAAAATTTCCTTTTGAAAGAGTAATTAGTGTAGATTTGAAACACTAGAGGACTGTAGTGTGCTACTCAAGGTCTTCTTGTTTTCCTTTTCTTAATTTGAATTTCCCAACTTTAAAATGGAACCTTTGAAATTTAAAATACTGGTTCCCGTGGCTAGCACTTGAGTATGTAAATACTGCAGTTATGGTGTAAATGGATATCAAGATTAACTGTGGCAGAATCTATACTGAACATGAGCAGCACAATTCTATTAATGAATTAAGACTGTAATGTCATACAAAACTAGATCTTTTGTGAATTGAAAGATTCTACTGCTTAAATGAAAACAAAATTGCTGTCATCAATAGCTACACTTTTCATATAAAAATTATTTGTATTTTGGAACCTTAAATCTATGCAATATAGTAATGCTTCAATGTAGGCATTTTCAGATGGAAGACCTAGAAGCTTTATAGAGAACTCACTCCAAACTGCCTTTCTATTCAGGAGATTAAAAATTGAGGTCCTTCTCTGGTTTAAATGGCAGTCAGAAAATACACAGGTAATCCCTGTAACTTTTCATATAAATTTGATAACAAAAGAAAGTGTGCTACCAGTATCTCTGTAACATAAGTAAGCTTCATTGCATAACTGAAACCATGATGGAGATTTTGACGTGCTCAGTGGCAACCTGACAGATGTGTCACAGAGTCTAATCCCCCAAAGCCCCAAAGCTCTTTGAAAATGGGTGTTTCTGAAAGACTGGATTGGAAAACATGCTGCTTTTTTATTAAGCTTTTTCTCTCAGTGCCTGTATTACTTCCAGCATCATCTTGTTGCCAGGCTGATTGTACAGATCTGCACTAACTGGGCTGGCAACACTGCTTTGGTAGCAAAGAGGTAAAATATATGTAATGATGTATATTTAAACTATATATTTTATCTAAATTATGTTTAAAAGTAATTGTTTTTGCTTACAGTTTGAAAATATTGAAGTTGGGAATTTATGGCTATTTTATCCCACATTTTCCTGTTCTGTACAGATGAACCTCTGGTGTGTCCCAGCCTCAATATTTCTGGCATTTTAAAAAAAGCAAGAGTTAACATTAATATATATTTGTGATAAGTTCAGAAAATATTACAATAGAGTAATACTTGAACTATGTACTTGAAAGTAATTTTGACAAAGTGACCCCCAAATTTAAATGCAGACAGCATCTCTAGTCCTGGGATTTGCCAACATATCTCTAGGCCAGACTCGGGGGAGCCTGACAGGAGCTTTCACTGCAGCATCACCACGTCCTATAGATGGTGCTCAGTGGCGTCTCCATTATTTGGATGACATCCACAGTTGGTAAGAGAGAAAATTGGGCCAGTTTACGTTCTGTTACAGAGCAGGTTCCTGGATGACAGAATAATTTCCAATCAAAGTGCCCTGGATTACTCCCTGCTGTGAGCTAATAGGGTGCTAATTAGCATATTTCATTTATTTACTTAACTGGGATGAAAACAATTGGGCACAGGTCCCATTTACAATGGTTTTCTGGGGAAGCTGCAAACTGCTGTAAGTGTAACAGTGCTGCATTAAAAAGATATAAGCTCACATAAACATAACGTGCAGACTGAACACAAACTAGCGTGGCTGTCCAATCGTCTCGTACACTGAGAGCGGTTTAGAACATTAAATAAAGCTGTATTTCTGATTCCTTCAAGTCTTTAAGTAGTCTAAATGAAATTAGAGCGGCATTTTTCCAATCTTTGCAGGTCCGTTGGTGACAGTATGGAACAAGTGCTGTGCTATGGACAGCATCATGCTTTGCCTTGTGCTCTCTCTTATGGTCACTATTGCCTTAATATCTCATGACTGTTAGCAGTACTGAAGGCTTTTGCAAGTGCTGGATTACCCATGAAACTTGGGTTGAGAATTGTCCCGCAACTTTTTCCCAACTTTCTCCCATACATTCCCAGGCTGGGGCACGTCTGCGCAGCACACGGTGCCATTCTTGAAGGCCTTTCTAGTTGCAGAAATGTTGAAAGTGCCCATTTGTTCATTCCTCACCCCTCAGTCTCTCCGTGCTCCCAGTTTCCTGCATATTGTAAAACTTATAAAATGTCAAGCATCCAACTAGCTTATCTGGGAGAATTTTGAATGTATATTCCAGGAGTTTGTAGAGGGTGAGGCAGGAAGGAAAACTCTTCTGCTTTGTGGAACGAAGGTCTCTTTCCAAACTGTTTCACATTTTAAAACACATCTTTGCATTTTTATATCTTAAGCAGAGTTTTACTTGGGATGAAACTCCTTATCCATTTTGATTCACATTCTGCTTAGTTATGAAAATCTGGATTTGCCCTAAGGCACTATAATATCTCTTTGCACCTGGGAGGCAAGTTCATTAAGTGAAATGGAGAGATTTTGTGATCAAGAGACCTGGGGTCTGTTTCTGCCCTCTTTACATCTTATTGTGTGACACTGAGTAATCTGCCTTTCCATTCTTCAGTTTCCTTATCCATAAACTGGAGAGAGTAACACTTTATCCTGCCCTTCTTAAAATGATTTAATATTCTGAATTGGAAGATGTTTTTTGGCAAAGATGTGTTAACCCCCAGCCCGCTCTCCCCATCCCAACCCTAGCTCACCATTTCAGTACACGGTAACCTCCTACCTGAGTATTTGTGTCATGATCTACTTTTTATTATTTGTCTTGTTTCCAAATTCAACCGGTACTAGGGTTATCAGTCTTGTTACAATCGTTGTTCTGGTTTGTAAGATCTGCCTTCCCTCCTCTCCGGCTAATGTGGGAGGCCCCGTCATTCCTTCCTGTGGGACAATTTTGCTCTTATTTTTCTGTGACTCAAAAAGCCCCTGAGCTGGAAAAGAGCAATTCTAGGGCATACGTTTCCTGTACTGTATTGAATGAAATGCCACTGTGGAAGAATATTGCCCTTCTGCATTTTCTGTGCTTGTAAAACATACTTAGAGCATCCAAGGATAATAATTTATAAACCAATAAGAATAGAGATCTGAGCATTGTAGGAGACGGTACCTTATTTCAACCTGGTAAGCCCTGTTCCCAGGAGGTGTGTTTTTTGTGTTGTTCTTGTCAAAGTTATCATATATCCCATAAAAGCATCCTCTCCACTGCTCAGTACCTGTCCTCTCCTTGGGTATCCCAATACTATTAATCTCTTCTGATGCAGTGAGAAGTCCTGCAGAAATAAATACGGTTCCATTTTGGGGTTCTATGAGTAGACCAAATTGTTATGAGTTGCACGCTGAAGGGGTTTTAAACATGAAATACAACATTATTTGTTTTGTTTCTCCCAGACACACAAAAACACTGTGGAAAAAGCACATGGAGGCACCTGCTGAGGACTATCCCCACAATCTGAGCGTATTCACTAACCAGTTTCATTGCTACAGTATACTGGCACAAATTCAGGAAAAAGTAGAACTAAAAAAACCCCCAAACCCACCAAAAAAAACCCCAAACAAACCCCAGGGTTTGTGAATTCATGACAACAGGCCCAGAAATGCAACTGTTGATCTGTGTGCAGAAGAAACTACTGGTCATATTTCCAGGGTGATTTGAATTCCATCAGGGGCCAAAAATCAGGATGATAGTTCTGTACAATTTTAGTGTGTACCATGTTGAAAAGCTCATCATTGGTGAGTGAACCAATTTTTTCAGTAATCTTTGTCACAGCAGGACAAGATAGAAATTGGTCTGTAATTTGTAATCATTACTACTTTGTTTGAGATTAATCCCGGATCACCCACAGTGAAAAAAGATGCTTCCTAACCTCTGGAAGGACCATTCTCTGTTCAGAAGGCCACGGAGGCTTGCTGTTCACAAAGCACACTTTGTCTTGACCATCCTTCTTTTTTATGTCAGATGAACTTTTATCTGTGTTCTGCTTTTCTGTACAAGACTGAATACTCCAGACTTTTTACATAAAGCCATTTTCTCAATTCTTAGTACTGTGAAAGAGATTGGAGGGTGGGGGGGAGAGCTTTGGAGTTTTCCTATTGATATATATTTTCAGAAGGGACAAAAAAAAGGTGCTATAGCGCATGCAAGTAGATGTGGGCAGTGAATAAAAAAAAACTTTACTAACATAGAAGGGCTCTACTTACTACCAGGTAGTTAATATGCAGAATTTGGGCTAAAGGATACTGTGATTCTAAAGATCTGAGTTGGCTTCTGAAAGCAAAGCGTTGACAAAGCAACCCAGCTAGTCCAGCGCTGTACTATAGTGACCTGTGCATTGAAAAGCCTCTGCTATTCATAAACGGTTTCTTAACTGACCTCTTTAAGGTAGTACCAAGGTTTCTTATACAACGTTGTTGTTTTTTCTCAAAAGCCACCTTCATTTGGACATTGATTCCCCTCCTTCCCCCTCCACTCCTGGCTTTCCTTACATCGACTAAAGGGATTCCTGGCTTAGAGTTTGTTGTTCTGACCTAAAATGCACTCAGATTGTTTGCTTTCATATGGAAGAGCTTCAAAATAAGGGATAATAGAAAAAGGGAGAAGGAAAGGAGATGAGAGGAGAATCAGTTGCAGGGATGGCTGTGGGAGACCAACACTGAAAACAATAAATGTGGTCAAAGTATTCATCAGGTGTTGCATTTCCAGTAAGGACAGGTAAGTATTAAAACCAGTGTACATTCTTGATCAGCCCTATTCAAGAATGCTAAATTCAGTGTAGGATGGGTGAGAGAAGTCTTCTGGAATGCTTAGGGCAGTGGAGAGCCTACTTTATGACAAATGCTATGAAGGGAAAAGTTATGGAAGATGAAGAGCAATTTTCAAATACCAACAAAGAGATATGAATGGCCCACAATTAAATTGGAAATTTGAGGTTTTTTACCGTCATGTACCTTTGCTGGTATATGCACATATCCATATGGCAGTATAAAACATGTGGTGGTAGAACCATCACTGAATAATCTAGGAGGTCCTTTCCAGTATATTTCTTATTCTGATGTGTTCATGTAATTTTCTTGGATTGAGATAAAATATCAGAATAATGTTTTGAGATCTCAGTTTTCAAAGAATGAACATGTGACTTGAAATACATATGTAACTTAAAACAAGCTTTAGGGTTAGGAATCTTTGAATAGCTTGTTTTGGTTAACTTTTCACTTGATCTGTAAACCCTGGTATTACTGAGCCTACTATAAAGAGAGCAGCATGAAATACTGGAAAAAAAGTCTTATGTAAATTACAGGTCACGCCTTACTAACTACATCTTTTATTTAATTGAGGAGCTAGAAGCATCTATCCTGTACTTCAGATTTAACATAATACCAAGAAGGGGGCACTGGCAAATTTTTCTAAGATATCCATCGAACCCATTAATTTTAAATGAATTGTTGGAGTGTCACTGGAGGGCTTGATTTCAATTTTCATTGGTGTTTGTGTTTGATGTGGGATGTACATAGTTAACTGAACTGAGCTTCATACAGAAGTTGGGGAAAACGGCACCTTTTTAAAGTGTGTTAGATATTCTTTGTTTAACTGGGATGTCTCTGGTTTGGAGACTTTCCAAGATGACCTTCGTTTATCATTTGTAGTATGGTGTTCTGTTATGGGTTTCTCACAGTCCTTCCCAATAGATCTGGTTTATTTGGTTATGCACCAAGACAAGAGAGAGGAGAAAGGTTTGGATATTTAGGAAGAAGGTCTGTGGCTCTGACAAGATCCAAGCATTGGCCTTTGTGTCGTCCTCCTGGCTCTGACTGAAGGGGTGCCCCTCATGAGGGACAGGGTAGGAGCGTGCTAAGTGAACTAATTCTGGCAGATACTGGGAGCATGGATTGGATGTGTGAGTACCCTTTGTCTCTGCTACTTCTCTCTTTATGCTCCAGGACACAACAGGGGTCCAGCAGAAAATGAGAGGAAATTGTGCAGTGTCTATCTCTGTCCCATTTCTCCAAATACTTCTGAAGTGCAGTGGTTTTGCATGCCAGTCCTTGCTGCCTGCCGTGTCTACACATCCAGACTCGGGCATGTGTAGTTGAGAGAAACTGAAAAGCTCCTCCGGGCTCTAGGTAATTCATAATGTGAATATTTATATAGAAAAACTGGGGAAGGAGGGGCAGCAGGATGACTGCTCAGAGGAGACAACCGGACATTCATGAACTAATGAAGTTTGTCTGTTTCTGCTTCCATGCACACGCGAGATGTATTCAGATATATTTACTTAATTAATTTTTGCTTTTGTATCATTTTCTGGGTTCCTTTGTTGCCTGATCAATCTTATTGTTATTTGAGCCTGCTCTTTTTCTTCTGCTGAAACTGATCTGTGCATAAGCTGTAGCAAAGATAGCTGAATATTGGAGATTTTGCATCTGTGACTCATTCTACTGTGAACTGAATATATTATTTTCTTAGTCTCTTTACCCTTTAGAAAAGCATTGAGAGAGATATATGTATTTTCCCTTAAATGAACAAACCCTCACTCTGGTTAAAGAATGTTTGGGGAGGGAAATCCTGTGGCTTATTTTTTTATGTTTCAAAATTTAGTAATTTCAGTGGATTAGTGGTGGATATTTTTCTGCATACATCCTCCTAAAAATCAAATTCAGAACCCCTCTTAATCTATTCCATAGCAACTCAATTCCTTTAAACTTCAGAAGAGAAGGAACAACAACAAAAAAAACCAGTGTAGATATACAATAATTCTGACAAATTTAAGTTTTGGTTTTGAAAAAGTATTCTCAATCTGTCCAGGTTTGTATTTGTATTGCCTGCAGTGCTACGCTGCTTTTTCTCCATCAGGTAAATCCCTTGCTACCTTTTGTGGACTCAAGAAGAGGCTGTGTGACCTACTGGGGAGTCAGGATCCCCCTTCCCTGTCACTGATCTTGGGCAAATCCATGTTGCTTTGCTTTCCATTCCTTGCTCTCTCCTGCCAATTCCATGTCGAGGTGTTTAAAACAGGGACTGTCCCTTACCCTTGGTCTGGAGAGGGTCTCTCCCAGTGCAGCCCTGTTCTCTATCAAAACTCCATGTTGCTGCTGCCGAACAAACAGTAACTTTTCTTTTTTTTTGCTTGTGAATTAACTAGGCATGCTTCAGGAATAAAACATAACGTCAGTATCGACAGCATGTGAATTCTGTAGTAGGTGCTACCTGTAAGCAGTTCACGCCAAACACTCATTCACTGTTGTGGGTACCAGCTCTTATTGTCACGTTGTTAGTTGGAGAGCTAAATGCTTGCTTTCCTAATGCAAAATGAGGTTTGTGTTTTTTCTTAGTGCGGTGAATGACCATGCCTTATACAATGCTAGCGGCTGACGTCATGACTTTGATATGCAGAGAGATTTTTATAACTCATACTTTTTATTAATACTGTTTTCCTCGTAAGGTGATGGTTCTTAATTGCGTACGAGGATGTATAGTAATGGCTGATACTTCATCAGAAGTCTTCATGCATCTATCCTTTTGTAAATATATGAACCTGTAGAGAGAAAAGCAAAGTCACAAAGAGAATTGTTAAATCAGACTTGGTGTGCTTTGCCAAACAAAAGAAAAGTTCAAACTGCATTGTAGATATAGTGCAAATGAATTTCTTTGCAACCACAGACACTCATCTGTGGTCTAATAAAGGCCATTCTAATTCTGTCCTTTCTTCGAGACTTTACAGCCCTGTCTGTCTCTCTGGGAATCCTTATCAGAATCATAGCAGATGGGGTGAGAACCTGGATCGCCCTGGGAAATTGGTCGGGATCTGAACAGGGCCCAAAACCAGCACAAATCACAGGCCATTTCAAATAGCCTACCAAAACCATCTACTGTATTGAAGAATAATATTTTAAATAAGAAATGAATGTTCTTCTTTATGCCAGCTCTTCTTTTGAAAATCTTAGAAAAATTAAGACGGTTACAATATGTTTGAAAGTGCTGGGGGGGGGAAGAAAAAAGATAGTGTTCACAAAGGCTAATTGAAGCATAGAGATAGGTATCTTTCTGTATGTTCCATTTATTATTTTTCACCACTTGTTTTATTACCATGCATCTAGAGTTACATGTTGCTTTAATCTTCTTGATTAAGACTTGCTGAAAGGGTCTGTCATTATTTATTGTCTGAGTGCCTCAGGTCCCACTTTTTGTTTTACATTAGCTGTGCCAACTACCTCTGACTTGAAAAGGCAGTCCTGTAGTTTTAGTAAAGTTTAGTAGGATTGAGTCTTTCTTTTTTTTTAAAAAAATACCAAACCCAAAACAAACCAAAACCAAAATCGGTTGCATAAGTAATTATTATCTTAAGGCAGAAGACACCACTTTCCTACAACTGATATACAGTAAATATTCTTTTGAACAGCTTTTCAGAGCTGTTTTCCATGTTCTGACCACAGGTTTGCTATGAATATTACTTTGCTGATGAAATGCCTCTTTTTCTCTCCTCTAGTTAATACATGTCTTCAAAGCTGAGATACGTTGTCTCTTTAGCCAGAAAGAGTTAACTCGGCTTGCCAGCGCTTGGCTGCTGAGCCACATTTAAGTACTTCATTGGGGCATTGTGACTGTAAATGAGATATACCATCCTGACAACTGTTCATGATTTTTTTTCATAAATAAATAAAACTGCATCAGAAGACATTCTACTTCTAAGGAATAGACAGTTAAAGATAGTGTGTCCCCCACCCCCTCAAGTCCCTAACAAATTCACAGGAGTTTACTATGATTTCAGCCCAAGAGGGGAAAATATGTTTTTAATGTAGGATTTTTTTTTTTCTCTGTCAGTGAGTTCAGGAAGATACTTAACAGGAGAATGAAATAAAGGTCCATTGTAAAGGTACCTAACTCATCATTACCACATGTATGTTGTACATTTCTGCTGTACTGTTGTCTTTGATGATATAAACTTGATTTTGATTGTCCTGCCCACCCCCAATTGCCTTTTATATTCAGGAGTATACCTGGAATGATATACTTTAAGGAATATTTCTTACATATGGTAGAAGTATTTGTATGCATGCAAATACCACCCTGGATCCCAAATCTAGCCACTAGATACCGTATTTTGATTTTTTTTGTGTGTGTGTGCATGTATCGGAGAGATTCCAGTTATGAAAGACTCCAGTTATAACACCTATTGGTTAGGAAACATGAGATTTGCTTGGAGAATTGGTAGCTAAAAATGCCATTTAAATATTCTGCTCTGTTAATGCTTCAGGTTACTAAAAACTGCTGTAAGAAAATATTTCAGGATATAGATATTCAGAGCAGTTGGATTACTTTTGACAACAGTGCAAGGAATCTATTCAAAGCTGATTTCCCCCTTTTGTTCACTGAGGACCTGCAGAATCTAAGATAAAAATGGCAGTTGTCCTCAGGGCACCCTGAGGCATGTCATTAAAATTGGAATTTGATCCTCTTTTCATGGTTACTTGGGACAATCAACCACAGCAAACCTGAAAACTCATCAGTTTTCAAAAATATGACATGCCCTTGACTTTGTCAGTTTGGATTCAGTGTGCAAGATTTGAGTATTTCAAAATCCCTTTAGATGTCACTCTGTCTTCAAAAATACAAACATTGTGCCTTGTACTGTATAAAAGGTACAGTACTTCTAACATTTCTGAGCGCTTACCCTGTTTATGACAAGGGACAAACTAAATTATAGTCATCAAAGTAAAATATTTTATTAATCAAGAATTTTGAACATTGCTAATTGTAATAAATAGAAATGTATGGAGTCCAGTTCTTTTTAACTGTTAAAACAATTTTTAAATGGAAAATCAGACTGTCTGAAGTGATCTGGAACTTTCTAAAGCTGGGTGAAACTGTCCATTCTACCTGTCTGTGTCTTTCTATTTGATAACTGCAATTTTCAAAATATGTGGAAAATGGATGCAGCACAACATTTTGCTCTTTGTTCCTCTGTACCCGGCCTCTTACTGCTCTGAAGCACCTTACCTTCCACCCTTCCAGGCTCCCAGGTTTTAAGAATTTAAGAACTTACACACATTTTCTTTCCTCCTTTTTTTTTTTTTTTTTTTTTTGTCAATAGCAGAATATTTGCTGTTCTGTTCCCTGCAACTGGGCTGCCAGCAAATGGCATTTTGTCGCCATGGCAGAGAAACCATGAGCTGGCCATTTTGCCATCACTGCAGCTTGCCATCGGGAGCTCACTCATGCTTGATGTGTGGGAAGCCATATGGCCTCCTCTCTCTGCTCTTCTGCTGCGGCTCCCCTGAAACTTGCACGCGGAGGAGGACCAGCTGCTGACACCGAGGACAAACAGGGACTTCGTTCAAGAGAGGAACAATGACGGTGAGAGACGTTCGGCTGTGCCTCAGCTTCCCCCAAGACACTTTCCTTCCAGCTACCTTCTGTCCTTAGACTTTCTGTAATATGCATATGCTCCCTCCTTCTGTTTTGTTTTTGTACATATCTCTCTACTTTGTAAACTAAAGTTCCTAGTTAATATGCAGATTATTTGTAACTGCAAATCAGTTCATTTAATAATTGGCATAAAAGTGTCACACATGGAGCAGCACAAAACTTGGCAGCACTAGGCGGGAGGAGGTTTCAGTGCCTAATCCCCACCAGGCACATGGGTTAAGGTGTTTATTTGCGCCGTTTCTGTGGGAAGGAGAAACCTTGCCTGTTCATGTGGAAATTCCTAATTGCTTGCTTTGTTTTGACAGATTTATGGGTTACGGCAAAACGTAATTGCAAGTAATGTAACAAAGTAACACTCTCATGAGCACCTGTAGTGTTGCTATTATAAATAAGATGACTAATGTGCAGTGTTGATTATTGTAAGAGGCCATTCATCTGAAGTTCTCAATTTTTCTTGCCGTGCGTGTTACTCTCTTGGTCTTCTGCTTCAGTTTGCAGGAGAATTCCTTCAGTCCTCAGCCCAGATGGGCAACATCTGTTGCTTCACTTTTCTCATCTGTTGTTCCACACTGAAATGGTTAATAGGATGTGCTAGAGGCAAGTGAGTACCTGGTAACCTCTTATGTGTCCTGAATTTCCAGTTTCATGATTTAAATCAATCCCTGGGTTTTTGGAGAACACTCTGCTTTGTAAAGTTGTACTCTGCAGAAAGGTGTTGGACTTTGTAAGACAGAATAACATAGAATTGTGCCTCTGGCAGCTGAGGAAGTTACACATCTATACACTCTGCAACACGTTGGGGAAAAAAAAAAGATCCTCGGATCTGTTGTGACATCCACTTTGCTGATGTGACTGTTGAGGGGCTTCGGGGTGGATAAATGAGGGAAGGAGACTTGACCTAAGCTTGGAAGAGGTCATGGAGGTTGGTGTTTGGGACACCTCTGCTGTCTGCCTGTTTCACATACTGACTTTTCTTTTGTGACTGTTGACAAATTATCCTATTTCTTTGAGCCTTGGTGTCTTTATAAATTTAAAATTTGGAAAAGAAGTTTTATTAGCAGAATGCTGTAGCAACACAGTTTTGCAGACACTGTAAAGCTCCTCACACTACTTTTTATTATGACATATAGTGAATAGATATTAAATCTGTTGTAAAACCATATAGGAATATAGCACATCATGTAATTGATGAATAGCTGTCTTTATTGAGGAAATAAAGAAAAAGAAAGGGAACGCGCTCAAGAGAGCGAGCAGTTCTCTAGGTCTCTGTCTTCACCATGCGCTGCACGGGGAAGGCTTTGCAAACCGGGCTTTTGTCTAGTCTGTTCTCTGCACCTGAGATGCAGAGTGGTCTGTGCACTCACAGGCAGGTCTCCCACCGTCTTGGTCGCTGCGGTAGCCTCCGTTGTTTCAGGATCAGTTGAGAGACAGGTGGAGGGGATGTGAAATCCTGGTTCAAGCTTTCTTAGAGATGAAGTAGTATTCTTTTGAAAAGAACTGGACAATGTCCACACTTGCGTTTATAGTACGCTGCAGGATGTTTTTCCAGAGCTCTGAGGTCAAGACCATTGTGTCTACAGAGAATAGGAGTGAAATTTTGGTAAGTCTGAGGCTGGGTGTGATGGTCTAATAAAAGGAATAGTAACAGTGTGGCTGGTGACAGCACAAGTCAAGAATGGCTCTGCTTGTGCCAAATTTTGGTGATGGGAAAGACAGACCTGCGAACTTTGGTTTTCAAAACCTTTCCCAAAATTCTGCCAGCAGCCTGGCCCCTGACAAGTTCCTTGGCTGGCTGTGTTAAATCAGAAAACCTGTCTGCAGGAGGGGTTGATAAGTAATGCAGGTGCAATGACACAAATTGAGGAAAGATTTATTAGGAATTGGAAGGATGCCTACAGGTGTGTAAATGGTTTTGTTTCCTGTAGAAGCTGACTTCAGGTTGGACTGAAGAGTTGGTATGCCAAGATATCATCTTATGTTGATTTCCCCTTAAAATTATAATCAAGTGCTGTTTGTTACTTTTGATGTGAGGAGGAATGTTCCTGGGGATGATTTGAAAACTGCTTCTTGATTTTTTTTTAAATTAAGCATTATTATTGTAGATACAATTTGAGAGGAAGGTGAGAGGAATGGAGATTAATTAAACTTGTATTTTTGTACAAATTCTAGATTTTAGTTACCAATGATTATTTGCATTTATACATTTGGATATTCCTAAAACAAGGTCCATATGCTAATGAAAGTATCATAAACTACCATCAAAAAAATCCAATTTAAATAAGAAGAAAACATATAACTTGTAAACCATTTAAACATTCCATGTTTTCTTAAACAGCAGCTGAGCAGCAGCACTGGGGAACCAAAAAGCACATTGGCTGTCCAAGATGACTGGGGTGGAAGGGAAGTGTGTGTGGGAAGCTATCGGCAATCATCACCTTTTCAAATTAGAGGGTGATTTTTCAATAGAAAATGCACTTCTGTTGCCTGATTGCTTGCCTCGTACAATCCTTTTGTTTTTCAAAATGTCACCCCTTGACATCATATTAGCATTAGAGAATTTCAAATTTCATTAATTGTAAGGAAAATTTCTGGGTTTCAAAGGAAAGCTTGAAAAAAATGCTCAAAAGTGAAAAATGAACCTTGAAAAAATTTCAAAATGGAGAGACATTTAAAAGAAGCTTTACATAGGTTATTTTTAACTACAAATTTTTTAAAGTCAGTTCATCGTTAATTTTTCATCTTTATTTATAAATGTTTCATTTTCTAGTGCTAGCATTTAACATATTGATTTTGGAAGGACTTGAATTTGTCAGAATTTTTAGAGCTTGTTTTCATTAGAGTAAAGTAAATCTGCAATAACTCTATTGACTTTGAATAAGGGGATGGCAAGTAGAATCCCGCTCATTCTGTTTGCTCTGCCTGTTCCCCTCTTATACCCTTTTACAGAACCATTTTTTCCTTTTTTTTTGAACATGTAGATTTTTTCATTCTCATTGCTCTGTGTCATTCTGTTAAATACCTCATAAGAGTTAGCAAAGGTGTATGCATGTTAGTATATTGAAAGTTATATATTTTATGCCATACATTAAAAATTGAATTATGCTGGTATTGCAAATTGTTTGCTGAAAATACAATACAAACTCTGAATAAATTCTGCTGTTACAAATCTTATATTTGGATTGCAGTTGCTGTAAGACTGAACCCTTACAGATACTTAAACTTTCCTCAGGATAATTTTAAAGCTTCACTCAGCCTAGGGTTTTAGCTTAAATCTGTTAAACAGAAAGGTCTTAAGATTGTCTGTCAGAGTTTTCTGTAGACAGTAACATAAATACTGGGCTTACTCAAATGCTGGCCTCTCTGAAACCTGAGTACCTTAAGCAAGGTGCTTCAGAGCAAGATCTGAATCTAATATTAAAGATAAAATATTGATTGTTTAGATTTCTTGCTGAGAAAACTCATTAGCACTTTAATATCGACGCATGTGTATTTTCATATGACATTCTTTTAATTAAGTCTTGGTCAAAAGGAAAAAGCCCTTCTTCTGAGCCTCAGAAATTCCTATCCTTAATTTTAAAGAGACATAGTTTTAGTTCTGTGACCTTTATCATAGCAACAGTGAAGAGTAAATCTCATTCAAAGCATTTAAATGAGATCAAACATAGCCTGCGGAGTAGGTAGAATGGAGATTCGGCTCTTCTTGTAACGCTTCCGACAGCAAAACCTTGCCTTTAGCCCTTTGTTGTTAAAGCACAACATAAATGCATTCCGATACCAAGCTCAGTCGGTATTAATGCAAGTAGCCGTGCTCTGGAATCACTGCAAATGAAATCCAAATCCGATGCATAAAAATAAATGCTCCTTTTAAATTTTAGGGGAAGCATTTTTTTCAAATCCTAATAGAGGAAACACTTTACTGTTGGAGAGACAGTACTACGCACTAAGGACAGTGCTGGTAATATGTGTTAATACTACTTACATGTGGATTTTTGGGGGTGTTTTTGTCATGCTAAGCCTCGCTATACCAATTAATCGTTGCTAGCATGCCTTAGTTTTGGTCCATTTACTTTTCTGACACCAAAAGTGTAGACTAGAAGATATTTAATTATGAATACGTACTGAGGGGTATTTTATTATTAAAATTGAAAAAGACTTTTTTTTTTTTACAATAGAACATTTGTGAATTCAGAAGTCTTAGATGATATTTGTTTTACCTACTGTATCGTATTTCCACCTCAGTTAAGGATTTTATGGCAGAAGGGAAATAGCTCAGTATCTGAGCTAAAAGTGGCGTTGGAGAGCATATTATGTGAACGTGGCAACTGGGTAATGAGGGCTTTGTAAACTTTGTAAAGTATGCAATTCTCCTGCTAGGTTCTTATCTATCCAGATTTTTTTATGTCTTTAAGTACTTCATGATCAGTAAATAATAAATTCAATTTACTGAATAGAAGTTTTGTCACTTAGAAATACTCACTTGGAATATATATTTTTAATTGGCATCAATGGCACATTTCCCAGGGAGCATAACAAAATGGATCATTTAATAGATGCCCAATCTCTCCATCCATCTATCTATCAGCGCAGCACATGATGTTTTGACTTTAATATGGTAATTATCTCAGGCTGACTTCAGAGGAAGAAGCTGCCACCCACACAGCAGTGCTTAATTACTTTAGACTTCGCTTTGCCAAGAGAAAAAATGACTTTTTTTTTTTGCACATTGCATGGAATTGAAATGATTTCATTGTCATTTTATTTGAAATGCAGCCTGACATGACCATGGCATCATGGGAAAGAAAATGCAAAATTTCTCTGAAATTCTTAAAATAGGCTGAAAGCTGCCTTATATTTTA
Organism: Phaethon aethereus; assembly: GCF_964289735.1. NCBI lineage: Eukaryota > Metazoa > Chordata > Aves > Phaethontiformes > Phaethontidae > Phaethon > Phaethon aethereus. The sequence goes on from NC_138584.1 coordinate 19,898,546, forward strand.
ATGGTTTTCTATGAAGCCTGTGTTCACATTCCTTGAATGTTAATGATGAGCTGCTTCAGCTTATGGGAGGAATTTTTTTTTTCTGTGAATACATTTCATTTGCAAGCCAATGAGTGCAGGTTTTTTAAAGTTGCCAAAACCTAATACAAACTTCGGCATTTTAAGGGCATGTTTGCTCACTGTACAGTTTGAGAATATAACTAATAAGATGGAAGAGATAATGAATTAATGGCAGAGTACAGGCAGCTCAGGAATCAAGTAAGCAATTTTTTTTTGTCGTTGACAATCACAGCTATTATCATGAAATGAGATAAGAAAGTTGCATATGTGTGTTTTCAGCAACTGAAAGCTAAATTTAATATCTATGAAAATTAGTACAAGGTCTTACGTGTATGTTGTTAAACACACTGCTAATTGATTTGCCACACAAATACTGGAGGCAACCTGCTTGAATTAAACACTGCAGACAGATCCTTGCACTCAGAAGGGAACTCGATTCCTAGATGTCTTACCCTATGTCCGCCGAAGACAAAGGGCCATTTTGGGATTGATTTCAAAGGCTTTATTGGATCTCTTGCAACCGCTGATGCCAGCGGCGTTAAAACCCTAGAAGCCTAAGGGACAGGAGAGGAGACGAAGCAGACCAGCAGCCTGGGTCCCGCAGGGAAAAGCTCTTTGTTGCCAGGGTGGAAAGCGAAAGCCTGGGTCTCGGCTCTGACGCCTTCCAGTGCTCTCCGTGGGTGGACGGTGCTTTGCAGGGCTGTGAGTGATGCTGATTAGGTCTGAAAAATATTTAAAGTGATCTTTCTCTAACGACACACATGCTGTTGGCTGCGAGCAATTGTATGTTTTGGCCAGTGTTCGGGCAGCGCATTCTGCGCACATTTCACCTGGCCGCGCGTGCAGAACCGCGGCAGGAAAAAGCGTATGCGTTTGTGTCAGAATCTGTAATAAATCTTCACATGGTGAATGCTGCCTGTCTTGCTGTTGTAATTTCACCCTCAACAAGAAAATTCAATATACTGTCTTCCCAAATGGCAAATAAATAATATCGAAACTTTCCTTTTTTAAGGTAAGATGTATCTTCTTTTTTCGGTTTGGATATCTATACAGTAAAGACCACTGAAATTATTATTTCATTGTCACATACAGTTTTCACAAAAGAAGAATGCAGAGAAGCCTTTTGAAATAAATCTGGTGACACTAGAGACTTTACAAATGCTAGCATATTAATATACAGCTAAAATAATAATAAAAAACACCATGCTGCTAAAGATGTTTAGTATTATCCGCTCGCTGCAGGAGTTTATTAGAAACTCCGGCTTTCTTTTATTAAAATTTCAATTGGCTTGGTGAATGAGATCCTATGTTAGTGTCATAAAGTGAGAAGCCAGAAGGAGAGGATATTGGCATTTAAGTGCAGATTTCATTTTGAAATAGTTGTATATTTTACAGAATATTACATATCACAAATATTATATTACTGGTGTTTGAAATAGTTGCGCTGATTTCTATATTCATCAAATTGTCCTTGTTTGCTGTGCCATCTGGTAGTTTATACATGTCATTTTTAAATATAGCCCAAGAGGTTTTTAATATAACTATAAATTGAAAGCAAATACTGTATAGTTCTGTGAAGATTTTAAAAGATGGTTGGCACAGATGATCTCCCAGAATTGGCTTCAGTGTCAAGGGATGAACTTTAAACCAAAAGACTAGACTTTTCTGGACCATAATAGGGAGGTCATGGATGTAAATTTGACGATTGTATCTTTCTAGGTATGTGATTTTTATTTAAGACTGCCCATTGTTTTTTCAACTACATTCTCACTTATGGAAAAGAGCCGTGTGACTGTGACAGCTTACCTCAACTTCTTTTTTCTTTTTGAAAACTGATAACTGGGTTCTCTGCTTAACACTTCCTACTGCACTGAGCTTTGCTGGATAATATTGTATAAAGATGCTGTAAGCATTGACAAAGGTTTTTGCTGCGTATCGGTCTCTGTATTTCCTGGCATCCTCAAAGAAGATGAGCTAGAAAAGAATAGCTGACCAAATAGTATGCGGGGAAAGTGGGTGGGGTGTGCTTATCTCTCCTCTTCGGCCTTCCCAGAATTATTTTCCTTCGTGTACGCTTACGGCAACTGATCTGCGGTGGTACTTTCGATCGTGCAGAGAGTGGACAGAGGTCCAATGCCAAGCAACTGCGAGACCGCGGGGCTCAAAAAATGACAGCGCAAACTCTGTGGAAATCTGTAGTTACTTTGATGCAAATTAATTTATTCCATAACCTTCAGTTACATTTTTCTGATTCCTACATAAGGGAGGAACGTGAACTCTGCTCTCCTGTTTCTCTGCAGTGATGAAAGGACTTGGGTGAAGAGGTAGTCAAAGCTTTATGCCACTGAAGCTTCCACAGCAGGACTGTAAGGTGGGGGTGATTTTGAAACTAGCGTACAAACCCACTGGTTTGTATGCACATATACACGATAAAAATACATATATTTCAAACCTCAGTTTTGTACCTTTGCTTCGTAAGAGCATTTCTGGACTGCTTTTTAATTCTGAATTGATGTGTTTGGTGTTTTTTTTTGTTTCATATAATATAACTTTGGTGGTCTCGGCACAGTGACATCTCGACATGCTGCAAAATGGTCATAAATTAGCCCACAGTCTTTCACATACTGGTGTAATTAACTTAAGATTTTTTTCTATTTTATTTTTAAAGAGATTCCTCTGTTCCGTTGTTTGTGATTGGATAATCTGTTTCATTACTGGGTGAAGCGTTGCTTTAAAAGTTGATGGCACCAACAACTCAATCCAGCTGGAACCCTCCATGATGGGAAAAAAAAAAATCTCTCACATCCCCCCCATCTGGATTCTTCAAGATGCAGTGAGAAGTTTGCACTTCTGCAGCTGCAGTTCTTTCATGACAGGTTCTGTAAATTTTATACATGGCTGTCTGCTTGGAAAATATTTTCCAGATTTACATGTTTACAGTGTTGACACATGAAGCTGAAGAGCCTTCCTTTTCGATTATGGCACAAGTACTCACAGATTGCACACTAACTTTATAAAATCTGGAAATGGATCATTTACAACTTTCAAACAAATCAAAGTGCCCTTTGATCTTGACTCCAAGTTTCCTTAAGAGCAACAAATAAAAATAATTTTTTTAGTGTTTTTTCCCTAAATATGGTCACTATTAATGTAACTGTTATATCTGTCTGGAAACTCAGGCAACACATTTAATCCATTTTTGTTTCAAAGTGTATGTCCTTGGAAGAGAAATATTAATTCAGCAAATGTAGGCATCGCTGGGACCACTGTATGGCTGGTAAATGTATCTGTAGAGGCTGCATGAACTCAGCAAGAGACACCCTGGTCCTTCCTTTATTCTCTCCTGCTTGTGTGGTTTTGTGTTCACTACTGTTATTACAAATTTGGAATAGTTTTGTTGGAGGAAAAAAAAATGACAATGCAAACTCTATGGAAATCTGTAGTTACTTTGATGCAAATTAATTTATCCCATAACCTTCAATTACATTTTTCTGATTCCTACATAACTGCTAAACACTTTTAGTGGTTATAAACATTTTTAAGCCAAGCATTGAAAACGTATGCTGTTGGAAGTGTGAAAAATCTGCAACAATTACAGAACACTTGAATTTTAAAATATTGCATTCAGGCAGTCATCATCGGTGATGAGCTTCAAGTCACTATATTGCATACAGTCACTATTTTCCTTGGCCCGTCATTTATTCTAACTTGAGTTATGTTTTAAGGTATCTTTTTGAATGCTATAAAAGTTTAACAGGAAAAAATACGGCTTGCTGACAAAAGAAATATGCATCATTCATTAACACTGGTAGAAAAGATATTTTTATTTTTGTTAGACATTGCTGTTTTTGCAAACATGTACTTCTGTCTCTTGCCGGCTAGCCCGACCGGAATCTGCGGTGCAGTGTCCTCAGTATTTCCTTAATGTTAGTCGTGGCGCTGCCTGAAATATTTTACCTTTATAACAGATAAACTCTGGCCCAAAAGGACACTAAAAAGCCATTTTCTGCAGTAAAGATAGACTTCAGGAGGAAAAGGCTGGGCAGCTCAAAACCAAAACCAGCTTTGGAGAAAGGTGCGGTCAGGCGGGTTGGTAGAGCAGGTGTCACGCATTTCGTTCGCGAGGGAGGAGCGAGGTGTCCGTCCGGGGCACTTGGATCGTTTTATGACCTGCTTTCGGAGGGCTGAGATCAGACGAGCTTTGAGCTGAGCCCTGCACGGCTCAGCAAGGCAGCTTTTCATTCGGTAATGTGTGTTAAGGTGGATAGGGGCTTCAGAAGGGTTTGCCTTGTTTGATTTGGGAAGTTCTGAGGGGAAGATGATGGCGTGGCCGTGGCTGTGGCTGCCCGAGAAGTGAGGCTGGGCTCTCGAGCCCTTACAGGCCAAGGAGAATGAAAGGTTTGAATAGAACCAGAACTGAGCCTGTGTCTTTCCTCCTTCTGACCCCTTAATAGTTAAAAGAGTGCCCTCCCCTGCTTTGTGGTGGAAGCGGTGCAAGTACGAGGAGACAGCAAATCAGATGACTCTTGGACTCATTTTTGCCTGTACTTCAGGGTGATGAATAGTTCGGATAACCTAGAAGAGCAGGATGAGCTAATGAAAGGGTGATGTAAAACACAAGTCAACTGTTTTTTAAAAAGTGGCATCATCACTGTAAACAAGAGAAATGGGAACTATCACTTTGTATTTAGTTATGCAGTATCCTCATGATGGGTGCAAGGCTCTTCAAAAAATGAACAAAGCAACAGGCTCAGAAGGAAAATGCGTGTCTCCTTATCTTAAAGAAAAAAAATCTGCTTTTTAACAGAGATAAGATGCTCATAAAACACTTAAAGATGATTTCTAAATACAAAAAGCCACATGGTATACATGCACTATACTAGACTGTACACAAGCAAGGGTGTTACTTTCTGTAACTTGCTTCTAGCTTGAGTTCCTACCCAGTACTATTCATCTCTACAATGCTTTCTGATACATGGATAATTTTATTTGAAAATGAGCTTTACTATCTTCTGTGTAACTGAAATAAACAGCCCTAACTGTAATGCTTTAATCCAAAATTCAACAGTATACGGTTCATAAAGACTTGTGTTACTTTATCAAAGTAAAATAAAAAATCTGTAATATAGCTGCAAATGATGGTTATTTGAAACAGCTGCCATACAGCTTCCAAATCCTTTCCACTGCTGCTTTAATACAGAATTTCTTTACCATTTTCCCACAAAATAAATTTTTTTTTTTACTCTTGTAGTAAAAATTCTGTAGTACTATACTCTTAATGCCTGAAAAAATAGCTCTTAATAAACCTTATAGTCTGTGGGCTTGTTTATTGCTAATTGATTTTTTTTTGAGGAAAGAGAATGGACTTTGTTAAGTTAATAGGCATTAATATGTTAAAGTTGCTTTTTGAGATTATGACTGCTTGTTCACTCATAATTAGGATTAAACCTAAATGTCGCGGGTAGTGATTATGTGAACGGCAGTGCTGAGTGGAGAGAAAGAGAAGAGAGTATTTTATTTTTATCTCTGTGTTCCATACCTCAGCAGTCATGGAGAGGGGAAGTTTGCAGCTCAAGTACTCAGGGTTATCCCTGGGCTGGGATGATATGGGCGGATATTTGCGACTCTGTGTCTGCAGAGTTCCCCTGATCCTCCTGTCAGGTTGAGGCCTGAGAACAAAAAGGAAAGTTATTCTCTAAATTCTGAAATTTAAAATATATGTTGCACTTCTGCACCACTTCAAACCTCTACAGTGTTCCTGACTTTGCAGCTGGGCTCTACTGGAGGGAAGTGAGGAAAAGCTGTACTTTAGTAAGGAATAGTTTACACTGAAAATTAACTTAGTGTCACAGTGGCCGCTATTGACCTCTTTTGCCGCCTTCTTCCCAAGCTGGAGGAACCAGTCCTGCAGCGTGGCAGGGCTCGTGGAGGAAAGGCAGTGCCAGCGGTAGGGTTTGGCATTCCAGGGCAGCCACTAGGGCTGCCGGCTTCTCATTAGCACATGTATATTTTTTTCTTCTTTCCACTTGCTGAAGCAATGAGTAGTATTTGGTCTACTAAATGGTTGTAACGGTACGTATGTGCTTTTCTAAGTTTTCATGTCTTATGTGAAAACATTTTATTAGCTAATACTTAAATGAAAAAAGATCTATGTGGTGCAATTTATCAAGCAGGGGTTGGCAATCTTTCTGTGCATCTACCTAAAATGTTAAATAAACACAACTCTTTGCTTATCGTTGTTCGTGTTCCCTGAGAAATAAATCTTCAGGCATTAGGAACAGTCCCGAAGTTCTTCACTGGTTTACTAATGTAGTGACAAAGTAAGAAAATAGAGCTTATATTATAGCTTAGCTTTATGCATCTGGGTAGTTTCTTTTACACAACAGAAGTATTCGTGCGTGCCATTACACACGGGTGATTGCAGATCTGAAGGTATACTAGCCTTCTTTGCTACTGCTTGTTTAAAAAAAAAAAAAAAAAAAAGCAGTGCATTTGATTATTGTGATTTGGAAGCATCTTCCTAGTGGCAAGAGTTTCTGGTCATTGAAACCAGCACAGATCATACAGCCTTTATTGATTTATTGGTGGCAGGTCCCGTACTCCTATGACTGGGAAAGGACGGAGAGAAGGACGGCGGTAGTACCTGTGCATGTATCATAATCTGATGGCAATGGATGAAGGCTGAAGATGATGGTTTTATGACACCCTTGTGTTTGCAGAGAGCTTAACAGTGATGGTAGGATCTCCTTTGCTTATTCTCTTACTTTTTCTATTGTTTTTTTTTGTATCTCGATGAGGACAGTTTCAAATATCCTTTTGTTTTGTACAGATAAAGCTGAGAGAAAGAGTGGTGCGATACATAAGAGAGCAGAAACTGCTGATTTTATTCTGCTTTTTTTTCTTAGCATGATTTTTTGTCCTATTTTAGAGACTTGGGACATAAAATGATCTCTGTATTCTGGTTTACCTCTCAGCAAAACCACTGTTACAATACTTAGTGTCCAGGGGTGAACTTTATAGTAGATTTCAAAGGCCCTGAGATTAATGGATATAAGGCAGTTGATAAATTAAATTGTCATCCAGATGTCTTCCCTTTCTGCTACTTTATCATGCTATAAAATTTTTTAATGAGATATTTAATGCAGCTAGTTGTTGTGAATGATGAAACAACAAATCCAAAATTTTTTTGGTTTCCTTGCTTCATGTCTTGCTTCCAAGTGGCGAAGAATGTAAGCTGTGTAATCTGATAACAATTAAATATTTGAGTTTCTGAAATATAGGCAGTTTTGAATTCCAAGGTACTTGTTAGTGAACAATTAACTTAAAAGATGCTTTAAAATTCCCTCTGCATAACATGGGATGTGGAATATTATCAATTTCACCCCAGCATGAGCCAAAGTGCTCTTCTATGTCACAAGGAACATATTGTCCTAATTCCTCATGAGTCTGTTAACAGTGACTTTTGACTTGTCAACTATGGTAAGTGAGGTGGTCTAACCCTAGTCCTGTATGCTACAGAAACGGGAACGTGCCAAGCAGAAGGTGGTATTCTCATGTTACGCTTCCATGTTGTTGCTGCTGCTGCCATAAGCTTCTGCAAAGGCTCTTATTTGTCATGTAGGAGTTGTTAAAATATCAACCAGGGCCCTTCCATATCGCTTAGTAGCTGGTCCTCCCTTTTCATCTCTTCATAGTTGGCTGGATCCTGGCATCCTGAATCAAACTTTCACGAAGGTATTGGTTAGAAGCAACAAATATAGACAACAAGCTTGACTCATAGAAATCTGCCTTGTTCTCACATTTTTTCAAATATTATGACAGAAAAAATGTCATAAATGTCATTATAAGGTACAAATGAGAATAGATCCCCGCCACCCCAGCAATGAATGAGGTTCTCTGTGTTGTATGACTGTGAAAGATTGTTTCCAAGCACTTCTCAGGAGAAAATTTCAACTGGTTTGCTTCCACTGGGGATCGATTCTTTGTGTGCTTTTAGTGTGTGTGGGAAGTACTCGAAAAGAAATGGGAAATAGAGCATGGAGATATCAATAAGCAATTATTTAACAGAAAGCAGTCACAAGTCAAGGCTTCCAAGTGTTGAATCATGTGAAGTGTGGTATCTATTTAATATCTTTTTGACCAAGTAAAAAAAGCAGCTGTTAGGAATTTTTCCCTGCCTTTCTAGTTTTCTCCAAACAGGAAAATCTCTAACATATTGTGCCCTAACTGGAAATGTTCTGTGAATTTCCACAGATAGCACTAAGCAAAGAGTTAAGTGTTAGATTCAACTTCTGATGACCGTTGTTCATGGAGCAGAAGATGACCTAGCTTGACTCTCAGATTTGATATCGTATTTGCATGTTGGTAGGCAGAAAAGTAAACAACATTTAACTTGTAAACTTAGAACTTAATTAATGGTATTAAAGTAATTGAGAGCAAATGAATGTAAAATGCCACGATGCTGTTTTTACTGCACCCTATACAAAGCAGAACTGTAGTAAAAGTAAGTTATTCTGCAGCATAGAGGAGTATGCATTATTAGTACATTAAAATTTGTGTTTATGGGAGCTTTTAATAGTTTATATGGCAGTTGAAACAAACAAACAAACAATAATCCCGGAGACTGCCAAGAATCATAAAGGACAACAAATATGTTAGGGTATAAAGTATATCTATTTCTAGAATATCCTGAAGACCAGGCAAAAGCCGTATTGGTACGGATGTGATGCTCTGTTGGCGTTGCCTGTGTGGTGCACGTAGTTTCTGGGGAAAAAAACCCACCGAGGCAGACTGAGCCACAACTCTATCTGCGTAAGCTTTTACCGGCATAGAGCCTGCGGAAGGCCTCAGCGGTGGGTGCCAGCCACCATGTCCTCTGGCTGCCATCAGAGCTGTTCTTGAAGTCATGGCTGTGTTGGAGGCACTGACACATTGCAGATGAGTCGCTCAGACCTGCATGTAATGCGGTGGTGACATCACTTGCAGTGGCTGAGCTGGTATTTCTGTGAGAGATCAGGATCAGTTTGGTTCAAGGAGGTATAATTTCAGTTATGCGGCACTGACAAATGTGACCAAGAACCAGAGAAAAGAGAGAATTAACTCTCCTGTGTGTATTTCTGTAGGCACGGCGGCGTACAGCAATATAATTTTGGGAATGAATGGTTAATACAGTGTAATTAAATAACCTCCAACGCTTTCCAGTGTAACGTTTCTGACAGCCGTAATGCAATGGCAGCGCTATTAAAAAAGTGGGTATGTAGAAAAGTATGGACAGATTATCCTGAAGGGTATTTGAGTCAGGTAAATATGAAATGAGAAATTTGAGTATGAAAGTGAAGGGGAGGGATAGAAAGGAGCAAAATGAAGCATCTGGATTGAAATCTTGTGTAAGCGCAAGTCACATAGTTGGATCGATATTCATTAGCCAAATGAATGCGTGTGAAACTTTTACATGTTCCTGGTTATAAGTAGCAAGTGAACTCTTAAAAACAACAAAACCAAAAACCCCTTCATTGATTGATTCATTGACTTGTTGGAAAAAAAATCTTATGCTTGGTATTGAATGCTATCAGTAGTCTAATAAGGCTACAGAAAATAGAATAAACTTTACAGTATTATCTGTACAATGTATTTTTTAAATCACTATTAATTTTCTTTTGCTTTTTCCAGAAGATGTTTATAAAAATGTTGTGGAAAAATTCTACAGAAGTTGAATGAATTATTCTAGTAAAAAGATACTATAGTTTCTATAGCATAGTTTCTAAGCTAGTTTGAAAGCTAGCCTGTAGGAACTTATGAAGAATGTATCCCAGGGAAATATTCCTTGGGATCAGTAATCCAATAAGTGTTTATATGCGTATGTATGCACATATGCAAAAAAGGCATTGTTTCCCAGAAGGAACTGGAAACGTTGTGACCATGGATATATTATTATTCCATTGCAAATGATGGTAAGTCCAACAGGGAGCTTTGCTAGGTTTTTACAATCTTGGGTTTTATATATGTGTATTTTCAGCATTGTATGATAGAGAGGAACATCTTACGGAAAAAGTAGTTCAGTTCCTTGTTTATAATCAGTGATGTTACTAGGACATATTCCTGAAATTAAACTGTATGTTACCTTCTAACATACTCTTTTCTTTTAATAGTGTACAACAGTGTTTGACCCTGGCTAATGTTTTTCTGTTGTGCCTGAGAGAGAGAAAATATATTTGCTAGTTTTTTACCCTATAGCTAAATTAATAGACTCAGGGACCAATTCATTAAAATTTTATATCTGATTTGTTTGGGTCATAGCTCTGTTATAACTTGTTATAAATATCTTATATTCCTCAATACTGCATACTCTATTAACATAACAGACATTAACAACAATAGCCCATCTGGAGCGAAAGGGAAAAAGCCACAATCATTTACCTTGCCAGCTGAAAAATGACATAAAAACCTCATGTGCTACAAAAGTGATTTGACCCCTCTCAGATGTAATCAAGGAAATTTTGAATAATTAAATGGCTTTGGGAGGATCAATAGAAACTGTCCACATTCCTCCCCTAATGATCTAATCCTTTTCTTTACCCATCCAGGAATTCACTGAGTGTAGACTAGGTTAAGGCCTCTTTTTTTTAGTGTTCTTTCACAGGAGATATTGAACAGTTCTTGTTGCTTTATGACAAGATTAAGGTAACACTGAGTCTTCAGCTTTTCTGTAGAAATTATTTCATGCATTTTTCTCTAAAAGTATTGACTCTGACTCAGGACCTCTGCAAACATTGAACTGGGGGAGTGTTCTGCTCTATTTCCTCCATTTCGTTTGAGGCGTAAGGAGGGCAGGAATGGGACCCAAACACCTAAACAACATGTAATTCCTCCATGGCTGATTACTGTACATCTTGCACTTTCTAATGCTTTTCTTCATTTGTTCCATGGCTGCTCTTCACTTTTTCCAAGGTGATCTCTTCTCCCTGGTATTCAGTGATAGGATGCACGGGAATGGTTCAAAGCTGTACCAGGGGAGGTTTAGACTGGATTTTGGAAGCATTTCTTTACTGAGAGGGTGGTCAAACACTGAAACAGGCTTCTTAGAGAGGTGGTTGATGCCCCAAGCCTGTCAGTGTTTGAGGCATTTGGACGATGCCCTTAATATCATGCTTTAACTTTTGGTCAGCCCTGGACTGGTCAGGTAGTTGGACTAGATGATCATTGTAGGTCCCTTCCAACTGAAATACTCTAACATCTTTTTTAAAGAGAGGAGAAGTGGTCACTCTGGCAATAGAAAGGCAATGTCTACATAAAGCAAAAAAGGAAGTCCTTGTTGAAAAAAGGATCAGATGAACTGACATTATTAGAAGAGCTATCAAACACTGATCTTGAAGACAACTCTGTACAGACTTTGATTGACATATCAAGGGAGAACTACAGATGGGTTCCCTGAACCAGAATGGACCATTTGTAGGGATGGTTTATAAATTACCAGAAAGTAAAGAGAGAAGCCTTGTCCTCATGGCAGAGTAGTTCCTCATGATGGAGTCTGAATTGCTAGGTTTTAAATCTGTTTGCTAAATGACAGTAGAGGACGACACCGGTTATCTCTTTCTCTGTACTCAGAGAGCTCCCTTGTACATGCTTGGAGCACAAGTCTTTCTCTATCTGACCGATGGGTCCAGATATTCCTGCCTCCATATGCTTGAGCAACCCATGAAAATTATTTTATACCCAGAGTAGTATTTACATAAAGGTCAATGTAAAAAAAACACTGGACTCTCATGTTGACTGGTTGTGGTTCTTTGAAATTTCATAGCATATAGATTATTGCTTATGCCACAACTTGTGGCTAACTGGGATGGAATGGGTGGAAATGACATGCCACTAATTTTTTCTCTCTTGTCCTCAATCTAATTTAGATCTTGTACTCCCAGTGGCAAAACCAGAAGTGGAATGTATATGGTTGTTGACTAAGAGAGTGTGTCTGTGGTCATAAAAAGGAGGATTGCTTTTGATCTTTGCATTTGCATGCTAAACTAGGCATATTGTAGCTCTTACATTTTGGACTTTGATCAACAAGCCAAACACAAGAGAGAAGAGCTGAACAACATAGAAGAACAAAGACTGGTGAAAGTTGCCAAAACACTACATTTATTCATCTGCTACTAAATATCTGACTTGTTTTTTGAGTTCTTCCTAATGGTTGTGGAAGACAGAGCTGATAAGATTCTGCCCATCTCAGGCAGCCCCCAGTTAAGATGACTGTCAATAATTGTCAAAATGTCAGAAATGCATTTAAAGATTCACAGCTTCATGAGGGAGGGGGGAAAAAAAGATAACTGCCCATTTTGCTCCTTTAGTAAATTGAGAAAATTGATGGGGGAGTGGGGAGTTGTCTGTACTAACTAGAATAACTCTCAGTTCAGAGTCCAGGAGTCCAGATTGCCCTTGATAGTGTAAGGTGACAATCTCTCACCAGATATGTATGACTCTTTAAAGAACAACGGAGTTGCACACTCCTACTTTCATTAACTGTTTTTGTGTCAGCACTGTGCAAATGTTAACCTTGGCTCATCAAGTGGCTGAACTGCACTGAATAGAGTTTTGTGCATTAAAGTTAGGATAAAGCATTATTAGTAGTAGCATTAGGGAAATGCAAGAATCTTCAAATGTGCTAGCAGATTGGTGTCATCAGAAGTTTCTAGGTATTGAGTAGGTTAACTCAAGGAAATCATAGATGAGTGTTTTTACTTCAGGAAAAACTGGAGGAAAGAGCCCTGTTTAATTTATTTGTGTGTAGGTGGATAGTTTGGTGGCATGGTGCCTTCTGTTCTCCCCCCTTAAATAAGATTTAAATTTTCTTTCCTCTAAAAGTAAGGTGAAATTAATCAGTCAGGGAAAGTGGGGAGTCACCTTTGTCTTTACTATGCAATCATTACTAACATTACATAATGTTAAATATGTGAAATGGAAAACCTGTTAAATGTGAGGCATAAATCTTTTGGAACATTGCAATGCAGTAAAAAGATTGCAAATACTTCCATGCAATACAATAATTTCAGGGTGGGTTTTCCAACATGTGTTTTAAAACACATCTCAAGCCTTTGTGAAATGCATTTAGAATCTGGTGAAATATTTCTCTAGAATAATATGTTTCTTGATTGTAGTTACAAGATTTTGTCACTTCTGTTATTAATCACAGTGGCAATCTTTTGTCTTTAGGCCAAGGGTAAGAGTTCCTTGTTGTTGATCTAGTCAGAAAGGACTCTAAAGTTTGTATTATGTCATTAATATTTATGCTTCACAGGTAATAGGGTAAATATTAGGGTTATGAATTATTGAAAGTGAAAGAAAAATGATGAAATATTATTTGTTAGTTTGGCTGTTATGTGGTTTTGCATGTTTGTGAGAAATCAGAGACCCCTGGAAGAGAGCATCACTTTAAATACTGCTTACGACCCCTGCATTAATGGAAATTTTCATTGTCAAATGATATGAATGTTTAAAATTAATTCTAAATGCAATTCTTATCATGAATTGTAGAACAAGAAAACATGACTATAATTTAATACAGCTACTTTAAAGAGTATGCAGGAATGTCCTCTACAAATAACTGCGCTCCCAAGGAACTGTTGATTCCGAGGGTACTGTCAGTCTCAACCATGGTTTCCCATGTGACATAGGACAAGTGCTTCAACTCCACTTCCCCCCGCCCTGTTCCAAGGTGAATGAAGACATGTTTGCAACAGGTTTTCTGGATCATCATCTCTGAACTGCTGTTCATGGAGCTGGTCAGTGGACATAAGTTTTTGATAGGTTTTAGATAAGTATCTCTCTTAACTTTGGGGAACGATTGTTCCCAAAAATTACGTACATGCAAATTGGTGGAGTAGTGCAGGTGGTGTTCATGTATGCTTGAGTGTAAAACAGGGAAATGAGGAGTTTTTTTTGGGGGGTGGAGGGGGGAATTCTACAGTCAGTAGCAGTTCACAGCTAGTACTGTATTTAGTAAAGTGAACAAGGAAAGTCAGCCAGGCCGATGTATAAGTAGAAAGTGAATGAGACAGAGACTTGCACCAGCTATTGGACTTCTGACCTGTATATGCACCAACAAAGTAACAGTTATTATTAAGTGATGAAGGATTGCAGGGCAGCCTGGGCCTAATGCCAGAGAGGATCTTGGTCGCTCAAGGACAGGCAACTCATCCAGCTGATGATACTGTAGTTTGAGTTGGCCGACAGTAAATTGATTTCCCAGATCACATTTTTGTTCATAAAATACGTTCTCTACCTTGACTTTAACTTTTCCACAAATGGCTTTAAGGCTTCTTGATGTTGCATGGTATGCTGTATCCTTCCCTAGTAGCGGGTATTCACCCCACATCTGGCTGTTATCTTTTCATACTGCTCTGTCTGTTCCTTCTCCCCTTTAGCCCAGCAGCTCTGTGGGGCAGCGGTAGGACTAATGGCTGAGGGGTACCAGCTGTCCCTTCCTCAGAGAGGTGTAACACATTTCCTGCAAGGCTGTGCCCTGCTGCTGTCACAGAGCCAGCTTTGAGACCTGTGCTCCTGTGGGAGCAGGAGAGGGTTTCTCACCTGAGGTTGTGAGGTTGCCCGCATCAGCCTGCTGCCTTAGGCAGATTTCATGCTTGTGCTGTAACTGCCTTTGAGTGCTGGTTATTATTTTTCACTCTTTTTTAAGAGATATTGTATAGCACTTCATTATGAATACAGACAAATAGGTTAATGTAATCCACTTTGTCACCCACTATTACTATTGCTAGATCAGCCAGGGAGATTACTTAATGGTAAGGACAGGCACTTTTGTAGTGATCGGTGCAAAAAGTTACCTAGCTATATCCAAAATTACTGCTAACGCCATCACTTGCCAACAGTTAGCAGGATGTGGTATCAAGATGATCTGAGCAGCTTTCTGTGTTATGCATGTCTATCTTTATCATGTTTCTTTGTTCACCTTCTGTGGTACCTGTTAGTTACACCTGACCATGCAGGACTGGACACTCTACAGGAGACTGAATCAAACCTAATTAAGCTGTCCTCTCTGCTAAAGCTTGTAAGCAGTAGAGATGTGAAGAGACCCCTTATGCTGTGGTGCTGACTTCTAGTGGAGGTCAAAGAAAATCTGACATGAAGCACCTAATCCTGCATCACCTGGATAGGATGATTTTGCTTCTGAGATAGACCAGGCTGATGACAGAGTAGCAAATTAGCTCTGGGTTCATAACTAAGGACCCATAGTAATTAAAAAATACATCAGTTCAGGGTTAAGGGAATTGTTTAGGTCTGAGAGGGGCTGCCAAGCACTCCAAGAAGCGAGGCGGAAGCCAGCAGGCAGTGCTGGAGCTGGTCAAGCAGGCCAGCCAGGAACAAGCTGTAATGCAGAGAGGACAGAGGACAGGATTAAGAAAATGTAAGAGGAATTAGGGCTGAGCAGGTAGGAAGCAGGATTGAGGACCAGAGCCAGGAATCAAGGTGTGAAGCATGATATTGAGGGAGACTGCAAATTCCCAGAAGGTTGCTTGTACAGGCAGCTGTGTGATGTCTCCTGTCATTAAGCAGATGTGCTGAATATGGTCTTTGTTTTCTGTTACCTCTCTCACTACTGATTTGTGACCAGAGGAGCCTCACTCCAGCTGGGCAGGAGTTCATTACATGCTTTGATTTTTGATACGGGCTTTAGTGTGGCATGATCTGCAGTCCCCCTCATCCCAAGTGGTTTTCTACTGTCTACTGAGTTTGCAGTTCTTTATCAGACAGGCGGCGAAATTGTTTACCAGAAATTTAGATTCTGACCAACAAGGCTGCCTGGACTGGAGAGAACGAGAGGCATATTCCTCCTTGGCCTATTAGGCTGGTGTCTGTGTCACCTTTGCTCCTTTGCATCGAGTCTCTCTGATTGCTTGAGGATGGAGGGGCTGTGATTTTGCTGACTGTGCTGCTTTGGTTCAGCTGTGAAGCAGTTACTTATAATTGGTGCCAAGGAGTAGCAATCAACTGGAAAAAAAGCATTGGGAAAAGTTAATTTTCTTTTTTTTTTTTTTTTTCTTCTTCCCCCTGCAAAATATTTCTGTGAGCTGAGGCTTGAAATGAAAATGTGGGTGGAGGGAAAGAAGACATAGTGGAGTCCGGTTTTCTGTGGTTTACAATGAAAATCTGCTTCTGGGAATGGTGAAGGGAAAGGAAAGTGTGATGATTTGCACATATGCTGCTTGTGCCCAGTTCTCAACATTACTTCTTACGATGTCTCAGGAACATGTACGGTATGCAAAGGAATAAAATCCCCAGTTTCAGAAGGTGGCTGTGAGCAGTTGCTCAGGTTAAAGGAAGACTTCATTTATATTTAAAAAAAGAGAGAGACCCTGACAACAGCCAAAATTTAAGATCTGTGTTTCGGATATCTGTGGGGAAAAAGTAGTTTCCAAATGTTAACAAAGATGTGAGTTTAATTACTCTCCATAATTATGTATTCCTCACTGGTGGATCTCAGGGTTATTTTCACAGGACAGTATGGTTGGGTTTTTTTGATCATGAACTGTTTGTTCATAGTTTTGTGCTTTTAAGCAGATGTCGAATGTTCTACTCCGAAAATAAGCAAAGTAAATTCTGATGTCAGCTACTTCCAAATATTCAGGAGACAAGACAGAATGCTATATATCTACCGCTAGGCCATGGCCAATAAAGGTCATTATTTGGATTTTGCCAACAAATTTCCTTTTTTTTTTTTTTTTTAAAGCAAGCCTTACACTGGTACATGAATATTGGGAGTACATGACACCACAGCTTTGCAGCACAGCATGCTTGCTTAAGTTTACCATGGGTCATCTGTTGGTTATAGTCATTCTTGATTATTATTTTTTGAAGCTTTTAGCTTAATAACATCTTATTATCCAATTTAATCTTTCTCTTGCAACTTGAGTTCTTAAGGTCATCCAGTTCTTACTAAATTTTAAACTCTCTTATTTCTTTCATTCTTTTCATGTCTTTCATGTCTTGCATCTTTTTGCTCTGATTGCCCTCATCAAATTCAATGATATCTTATTTTGTAAGCGCTAAAATCAATAGAAGCATTTCCAGGTCCTTGATCTTTTTTGCCTAAAAGGCTCAATAATTATAAAAATTTTTAGTTCAACTTACATTTAAATAGAGCAAGTCTCTTGCAATTTGTGTTAAAACTATTTAAATAAAAATTACAGTGATGAGAATGATATGCCAAGCTCACCCCTCCTGACTTTCACATGATATTTGGTCTGGTTAGTGTTTCTGTGAAAGTTCTCCCCTTCCCAAGGAGCTCTTTCCATTTTTATTTCACTTTTTTTTATAAATAAGAAGTTGCTTCAGCTACTACTCTTGTTTTATACATCTATTCATGCAAGTGCTATGAAAACCAGACTTCCATAAGTTGAAGATTGATGAAGCTCCAGTTCCCCCAAATAAATGGTGTATTCAAATTCTTTTCATCAGTATGTGTGAATCTGGAACTTGCATACTTGTAAACAGTTTTTGGCTGCTATATTTCTCCTACTGCACGTGGAATCAGGAGAGTGGAGTGCATATGTTACACTTCAAGACTTTTAGGTATAATTATTAACAAAAGTCACTGGAAACAAGCATTTCTTAGCTCTCCACCATTGGATTTGTTGCAGGCTTGAAATGTGAATGAGATAGTGGGAAAGGATGACGGCACAGTCATCTGAGGAATACTTTGCATTTTGAATTTGAATTCCTATCCTAGTTTTTTTAGGAGACCCAGGTAAGGAGTTAACACCGATTCCCTTCCTTCTCTCTGATTACACAAATAGGTAGTGAAACTTTGCGTGGAAACTAGTAGAGGTTTGTAACAACATAATTGCTTTGTTGGAGGGGAGTGAACCCAAGACCTCTCCGCCAAAGCGCAGACCTCTGCTGCTGAGCTGAAGGCCTGATCTGCTCGCTGCGAGCAGTGATGGGCGGCTGTTCTCTTTGGGTCAGTCGCAACGGGAGACAGGAACACAATGTGTTAGTGTTTAAAAGAGTCTCTTTTAGAATTTTGACTTTTTGGAAATAGGAATTATGTAAGTCAGCTACAGAGAGGCTCTCTGCTTCACTGCAGCCGGCGTCATGCTGGTCACACGGAGCCAATTAGGCTTCCAGAAGTCCAACCATGAAACTTATACCGGTGGCTTTGTGCAACAGCCACAGCATTCAACCTGGAAAGGGTGATGGTGGGGGGGAAAGTGAAATAATTAGCCTCCAGAACTGTATACAATTCCAGATAATGCTCAAAATTACTTTTCTGATTTTAATGAAAGGTACTGTGGCTCAATAAAATTCAGAGCAAAGCCCTGCTGGTTCAAATTATTAGTGCACACCTTAGACCTGGTGAGTTTTATATAGTTTCATGTGGCGCTCTGAACATTTTGCACAGCTTTAGTTCAACTCTATTGCCCTCCATGTAAGATCCCTTTTATAGACTTACGTAGAGATGAAATTAACTCCTAAGGAAGAGTATTAATGGATTGGGATTTCTCATAATCTTCCTTGGAGATCAGGATGTTTTCCAAAACAGCAGTATGTTTTTTGAGTGAAAGAAAAATTATAGATCTGGGGTCCTTCTGGCTTAATTTAAGAACAGTGATATTTTAATAAGATGAAACTCTACCATGTCAGGGCTGTTGTGTGTCAATTACAGTGGAGTGTGTTGAGAAAGGTAGTTCTGGCTGTCCAGTTAGCAGTTAGCTTGTCCCCTATTATATTATTCTTTTTTTTTGAGTTTCACTTAGTACTGCTGTTGTCTCAGTATTATTTTCCATCATTCTGCCTCCCACTGTTGTGTCCTGAGTATAGCTGCAGTAATCATGTGGAGCAGTTTGAGCTGGCAGGTATGGATGCAGGTGGCTTTTTCACTTCTAGGTCATGGGATTCAACAGGTGGGAGGAAGAAGTGGGGCAGAATTGTGGTTCATTTAACCCCCTCCTTTTAAAGTCTGTTCAGAACTGCTTTAATGACACATCAGAAGGGAGAGTTTCAAAGCAGTGCTGAAGTGGGATGAGTTTATTTCATCTCTATCATTAGAGAAGAAGACGGAAGAGTTATTACCTGCAAGGTTAATGGCAATAAGTTAGATAAGCACAAGATGAAGGAAAAAACTTTCTTTGCTTCCATTAAAAAAAAAAAGTCAACATTTAGTTTTCTGCAGGCAACTGCAAAGAACTGCATTAGACACACTCTGTATTTTTTTCCTGCAGACAATCCAATCATGGATTTCAAGGGAAAATAAATTTTTTTCCCCCCAGTATTTTCTAAGTATGAAATAAAGCAATATTCACCATTCAGCTGTCACACCTCTGAGCCAAACACAGAAGTTACAAGGGATCTTCACTGCTTGTAGCATTTTATAGGCAAAGCTCTTCTGTTATACTAGTTCCGTTCATGGTTCCAAAAAATGTTTTGTTTTTTTTTAATGCTCATTTTGAGAGGATTGTACATTACAGTATATAGTCCCATCAATTTGTTCTGTGTAGTCTAAATAAGTCATGTGGGCAAAGTGGAGAGACACTGGTTGTCCTAGAGGTGAGTCATGGAGTAATGCAGTATGATCAAAGTCCTGTCCAGGTAGGAATGATTTAGAAATTCTATAATGTAATGCAGTGTTTGGATTGCTGTCTCCGGCAAACTCAACACTTTCTGCCTCCTGTTTACAGTGCCTAGGCTAGCAAACCCTTTCAAAGGCTCAGAGTATACAAGAGATGCTTCTGGAAAGGGCCAAGACCTCCATCAAAATAATAACATCTCTCATTTTGAGATAGTCATTAACTGCCACTTATATTAAGTCTTGCATTTTGTAGAGTGTTCATAACCACTCATCTCTTGGTAGCAGTAACTTACAAAATGCACACAGTGGATAAAAATACATCAAATTAACCAGATTCATTTCATCCAGTATGTGGGAGTAGTGGATGTGATGTTTCCATCTTTTACACGTACCAGCTGGCTGGCCTTGAGCCACCGTAACTTCTAGTGGCCATGGCAGTGACATTGTTCCTGCTGTGTGCGCTCGTTGCACTGTGTCCGCCCTCTGCGTCTGCTTGAGCTGTCACACATTGCTGATGGCTTGAAGAAACAAGGAAGCACAGCTGAGTGGCCTGAACCGCTGTTCAGCTCTGACAAAACTGGCAAAACGGGCAGGTGAAAAGTTAGGTGTCTTCTTACTGCTGAAAATGACAAAAATACATTTTGCTGCCTGATTTTCTGAATACTGAGCATGCTAGTGTTCTGTTAGTCACAAGTCTCGTCATTCTATGCTGCTCTGTAGAGTCAGTGTATAAATACGTTACGGAAGACAAAAGGATGATTTATATTTCCAGTATTTTTCCTGTATGGATGTGGCGCATAACTCCTGGCTGACAGTAGTTCTGGAACCTTATGAAATACACAATCACTTCTACGTCCATCTGACTGATGGCACTATTAAAATTGTAAGCTTGTGTTGATTGAGAAATGTGACTTCTGAAAAGTTATTCTTGCTTCATATTTGGCTGGCATGGGGCACTATGTAATGATGTAATTTCAAAAAAGAAACACATCTGACAATAATTCTGGAGATATTTTATTATTGCAGCAATGGTGGATAAGAAAAAAAATAATTTCCTATCTAGAAGTGGACAGAGACTGTTATATTTTCATAGTAAATTAGGTATTGATGAAAATGTAGTAACAATTATACATCTGTGGAACTGAAGTAGGGTGACAGGACTAAATGGAATGTAGATATAGCTGCAGTAATGAAAAAAGTGCCACCAAACATTAGCGCTATTATATATACAGATCTTGTGAGACAAAGTTTTGCATTTACCTTTATATGTATTTTTTTTCATTTTGAAACGAAGACCTATTATTTCAATATTGGAAGCTTAGCATGAAGTTCCAGTTTGTAGAACTAATGAGTAGGTGAGTGTGAGATGATTCACGAAATGATTCCTGTCTCTGGTATTATTCTGACAATGATGTCCTGTGTTTATGTTTAATTCTGGTCATCACACTTACCCTTCTTGAAAAGCACCATTGCTTCTTTTTGTTCTATGAAAGAGGGGAGATAAGGAAACAGAAAAGAGAGAAAAATGTTTCTATTTTTCATGAGAGAGGCACATGAGAGAGGTAACGATTTTTCCTGTATTTTGGGTGCAGATTATAATCAGCTTACTTGAGTGTATCTTAACTGTAAAACTTCTCTTGCTCTTTTAATCTGTTTGCCTAATATAGACTTTTGGCCTTTAAATCTCAGAGTACTCAAAAACTGAATGTTTTACTGTTTTTTTTTTTTTTCAAATCAAGATACATGGAAAAGTCAACTCACTGTACAAAGCCCTTGGAGAGCAAAGGGATGACAATTCAGTACCAGTCATGGCTAGTGCTTAACAACGTATTATTGGGCTAATATATGATGTAGTAGCCCACCTTATATTAGATTTGAAAAGGAATTTCTCTGCATGCTCTCGCTTTTTAATGAATGGGAAACGCAGCCTCTTATACATGCGGAGAACAATCCGGGTACTCCTTTAAGAGGTGCAGTAGCACTCAAGTGCCCCTCTCACTAGTAACTCAGATGACATGCAGTTGGCTTCATCCATGAAGATTAGCGTGACCTTTGAGTTATCAGTCTGTCTTGAAAACCAGCAGGTGTATAAAAAGAATAAAGAGACAAAAGCAAAATCTGGAGGTGAGAGGTTAGCAGCAGGCATGGTCTCCTTAGACATGGTGCTTCACTGTGAAGAAATTACATGAAAAAAATAGCCTTCTGAAAAACAGATCTATCAGTAGTTTATATTTAATTTGTAAAAATGAGATGGTTTGAGGGTGTTTGTAATTTCTATATGAGCTTCAGGAATCTAGAAAATGACATGTGAGATTCCTGTCTCATTACAGTTTACTTCATGGAACAAACTTTTTTCCATGGGTGTGCATTAGGAACTGTCAAATTAAGTTGTGCAGGCATGCTCATATCTGAGTTTCTCGTCCCAGGAAAGAGTTAAATATTTAAAATACATTTTGTTCATCTATAGAGAACATGTGCCACTATCACACCTATGGGGGCTCCTCAGTTTAGAGGTTCACTTGGGTTCAGGAGAAGATTTCAATGTTTGTGTGCTTGTCCTGGCCTCAGCTGGATATTTGTGTTCCTTTTTCCTCTGTTCTTACCCAGAGGCTGCACCGGGGATTCCTGTCCCCTGCGCTCAAAACTGCCCCGTGTCAACAGGCAGCTACTTCTCTAACCTCTGCAGTCCAGTAGCGGGCTCCCTTGTTTCTCTGAATGTCATATTGCGAGACTCAGCAATTTTCTTTTTTTTTTTTTTTAAATTTTAAAATATAATCATACTGTGACACTGCCCTCATGTCCTAGTTTGAGCTCAGACTCTCTAACAGATCCAAAGATATCAGGTGGACACGTTTCCTATTTCATACTAAGCATCTGTATCTGCTTTAATTTGCTTAAGGCAAAATATTTTTACAGTATGATTTGGAAGTAGAATTTAATAACGATAAAGTTCTGGTGCATGTTGCAGTTATTCGTATAATCTGGGAGTGTAGCTGGCAATTGACTTCTATATGCGCACCCACACATACCAGCATGCACATACACACACATATATGCATTTTAACACCCATCATCCTTGCAATCTGCTAGAATATACACCCCATTATGCACACACAGGCTGTTCTGTTGCATAGTAAGAGGGAGAGATGCACTAATGTGTCAGGAAAGAAGCTGATGAGAAGTCTTGCTGCTTCTTCAGAAAATATCTTGGAGAGAGAGGGTGAGAAAAATTCACTTCATAGGGAAATTTTGCAGCAGGGGAGGGATCAGGGGGCAGGAGGGAGAATAGGCATTGTGAAAGAAAGATAAGGAGGGGAAAAAATATAAATTCCTAGATGTGCTGTGTGGAATGTGAGTGAGTGATGGAGATGTAAAGACTATTAGCAACAAGAAGCGGAAAAGAGCAAGATGGTGGGAGAGAGGGGGAAGGAGAGCTTAAGTATTATGAAAGAGTTTGGAAAAAAGACCTGCTGGTAGGAGAAACTGAGAACATAAGGGAATTAAAAGTATGAAAGTGGTTGGGTGGGGAGGGGTTTGCGGTGGTGTGTCTGAGCAGAAAATGATGATGAAAGGATGAAGTAGAGAATTAATACAAAATGAAGGGGAATAACTGAAGAGGAATAGCAGAAGTACACACATTACTAAAATTTGGGCAGCTTTGGTTTATAGTATTATATTACCTGCATTGTGTTGTCTAAAGCAAGAGCCTGGTAACAGTGAGAAGAATAAGTTAAGATGAATTAAGGAAGTGGAAAATTTAATGACAGAAGTGTTGTAGAACTGGCTGACCAGGGGACCACTGGTTCGCTCTTCTTCACAAAGGCGATTAAATGCAGGAAACCCTAAATGCTGCATCAATGTCTTTGATGCTGAGCAGAGTTTTCTGTCTTTTTTAAAAAAAGAACAAGTAGGAAAAGAATATGAATAATAATTTGTTGTTTGATTTACATCTTTTGTGAAATGTCTTTGTCCTTTTCGTGTTTGTTTGAAAATTTCACTACAAATTATTTACAAATAATAAAGCAATCCTACTTATTTTCATAAGCGTCTGTACTAATAACATTCATACTTAGTAAAATGAATTAAACATGACCTGCGTAATAGCTAAATATTTGTCATGGTAGTGTTTTTTGTGAGAGATGAATTATTCTGAACCACTCAAATCTTCCAAAATAAATCCCAAATTATGTTATTAGAAGGTAAAATAAAAAAATGGATAGGACTGTTATTTTTATGCAAAGGCACCATAAGAAAAGTAGAATGTTTCCCATCCTGATCACATGTAGTCCTTTCTCAAAATACACATACAAAACTGTGTGAAAAAGAGAGCTCACACAATGACAGTTTCTGAACACTTACTGGAAGGGACCAGGACATTCAGAAGTGTAAACTGTCAGCCAGGTGATGCCTTTGGTTTTGCAAGCGTGCTGAAGTTTGCCTTCAGTTCCATTAAAAAATGCGTACGGATTTGGAAAACTAGGTCATCAGTGGGACAGCATCTTTTTATTATGATGTATAGTCTGCATGTGTGAACAACCGAAATAATTTTCATGTGTACCGTGAATCATAGCCCTATTTTATCCTTAGTTTTCACCTTTTCCTTATATAAGCAAACTTCTATTGATTTTGAGCAGATTTTCCTTGAATGAGGGCTGAGGAGGGACTGCGGTATTTGGCCCTAAGGATTTTATAAGCTGGTATGAATCATAAGGATTTGGAGACAATATATTTTAAAATTATTTCCTTTCAAGTACATTACTACATCTTGCATGTTACTAGGAGCCATGTGAATGTTGTTACCATATGGATAAACAAACTCTTTCTCCTGTTCCCCATTCACTCATTTTTCAGAGCCTCTCTAGTTTTCTCGGCGGGTTGTTGTTGCAGAAATACTATTGATGGGGCTCCTCAGCCCAGGCACCTCGATTCTAACGCTCTGTCTGAAGGACCTGGTGTCCGGCTTTTTATTTATCCACAGCCTTCTGAAGGCAGCCCCCCTCGGCATAAATCCTGCCAGTCTACATCGAGGCCTCAATCTTCTTTCTCCTTGTGGTGGAGTTTGTGATCAACAGCAAGAAGTCAGCTCTGCCTCTCTTATGTCTCTAGAGTTTTGAGAGCTCTGAAAATACCAAGAGCATGACCCTCGGAGATATATATATATATATATATATTTTTTTTTTCTTCCCCCCAGAAAATGAACAAAGAGGAACTTGTCAGTCAGTCTTTTTGAAAGCAAAATCTGGCAGGCAAGTACAGTCTGAAGCTGTCATTGGGCTAACGGTATAAATGTGGCCCGAAGGTGAGGCGCGGTGTAAAACAGGGCTCAAATTAATGCCAGAAGATGGTAAAGAAGTTTCTGACCAGATACGATGGCTCCTGTGTGTGCTGTCAGTTATGGTGTACTGCTCACAAGCCTTTCCACCAGAGACTGTATGCCTTGGGATTTTTGTCGACTTGTGTTGTCATTGTATATACGGGGAAAACAGGTATTTTCGTCTCTGAACTGAGGCCTGATGTGTCTGAGCACTTTTACACTGCTTTGGAGAAAGCCAAATGAGAGAACAAGCTACATTTTAAATTACCACATAAATAAAGGTGTTTCTGACACTTATATGTTCACTTTTTCTCAAACAGATTAAAATGATGATTCAGATTTGCTCAAAAATTCCTCTAAGTGTTGTTTCTGGATTTTTTGGTGGGATTTTTGAAGCCAGGTAAATTATAGGTATAGATCTGTGGGTCCAAATGAACTCTTCTAAATTTCAGTAGGAAGTTGTTGTGCATTAATTGGAAATACGCTATCCACTCATTAAGTGATTGAGAAGCAAAATAAACTGAAGAAATGAATGAAGATAACAACCCACATTTTCAGCCTTGTGACTTGGAGGTCAATGTAAGAGTACAGTGAATACTTACAAATTGCAAATACAGGGGAGAAACATTACTCTGAGAAAATTATGTGTTTTTGGAAAAAGTAATTACCATTCAAGAAATGAGAAAGGAATCTAGTGTACTACTTGCTAATCAAGTATTGCATATTTGTACACCGCTCAAATTATTTTCTTTAATGGTTGTGTAAAATACAGCTTCTCAGATGTTATCTAATATGCAAAATGATATATTAAAAAAGTAATCCTTAAACCTTTGGCATAATTATTGCTGGTAGCAGATGTAGATATTGTATCAGCGTAAATTAGAGCATTGTTCCAGAATGCTGCTGCATTTGAAGTTATGTCAGTCAAGGGCAATATTAGAGGTTGCTTCGCTCCCAGTCTCATTGGGCAAGGTCATTTCCAGAGATATATTCTTTTTGATATAGCTAAGTAGTTTTCTAAGTGCTTGTTTTTTAGCTATAATTGATCCTTTGAACATCTATAGCTGTTCCATTAAGACTCTCATAACTAATGAATTAAATCTGACAAAATCCCACTAGAGTGTATTTAATTTATTAGCTTTAAAATTCTAATGAAAATAGCTATAGATGTGCAAAGGATTAAGGATTATTAAACTAGGAGGTCAATAAGTACTGCATCCATTTTACAGATGAATAAACTGAGGCAGTGGGATGTTAAATGATAAATGTTGTAAAGAAAAGAGAGTTAGACAGGAATGGAAGCCAAAGCTTCAGTAAATGCAGTTGCACTATATGGAAAAAACTATGGATTTTCAGTGTTTCATATACAGCAGAATTTATTTCTGCTTGAAGGATTCAAGATATGTAGTTCAGTGGTGTTTGTCTCTAACTGCAAGAATGGCATTATCCCTTTGAAAAGCGCAGACATTGCATCTGAACGATCCTTTTACTAAGTTTGTTTCCTTCTCCTCCCTTGCCCCCTCTTTGTATGACATTTTGGAGCAGATGTGTTTTCTTTCTTTAGAAAACCTGAAAGTATTAATTCAATCTATAACTTCCGAGATGCAAAAGAGTTAATAGAAACATTAATAACTACAACCTTAATAGGATTTGAACTCACAACCTTTGAAATATGAATTAGAAATTTATCTGGTAGTCACACAGTCTTTCATTAGCAGCCATGGGAATTTACAGGTGTTAAATTAGTTAGAGAAATGCTCCACTATTCCATGAATGCAATAAAAACATAATGAGAACTACAAGGAAATAAATTAATTCTAAAAAAGAAATCTAATATAAGGGCAACAAAGTTCAAATAAAGCCTGCTCCCTAGTTTCTAACAAGATCTGTGAAATGTCACCAATATTAGACTTAATATTGCATTGTTATGCTTCACTTGTTGAAATATTTTCATTATATGCAAACTTTAGTGAATTTTTGGCCTCCTTCTCTCTAAAAAAAATTTCCTACGTTTTAAATATTTCCATATAATAGTTGTCTGTTGAAATAATATTGCATTTTAATAGGATAGAATTATAAGGCCCTGGCCTGCGGCTGCAGCTAGTAGGACGCTCGCCCTTCACAGGCGTTGATGAGCCAGGCGAGGACGAGCACAGAGCTGCTGGAGGCAGATGGAGGGCAAAGCGCTGCGCCTGCGTTTGGTGGGGAGGAAGGGAAAATGGATGGACCAAGTCTCCTTTATGTTTCAGATATGTGACAGAACTAAAAATCGTGAGTAAAAAATATGTTTTCACTTCAAGGGCATTAAAATACTGTTATCCCAGTTGGCTAATACACAAATTAAAAGACATGACCCAATGTACAAAGGCTTCAACTTCATGGTGTGAATGCTTTGGAGTATGTGTTAGGGGACTTAATTTTATTAATGCAATTTTAGGTCTTGCATTCCTTTTCTTCCTTCTGGTTTTAGAAAAACAAAAACTCAGGTGTAAAACATTTTCAGTCAACAAATACAGGAATTAGTATCTCAGTGAAGGGAGAATGAAGCAGCTTGTTACAGAGGCTTAGAGATGAGAGCTCAGAGGCCAGGTCTCTGGGGTCAGCACATCCGGACAATACACATCCATGTAGGACATTTACTACATTACTCCCTGCAGTGTCTTCACCAGTGTGTTACTGCTGCTGTATATTGCTAACAACAGTTGTAACGAAGGAAACAAATTCTACTTCTTTCTTAGTGGAGAGAGTAGGTCATTGGCACTTAGGGCTGTAGTATAGTCACTACCGCGTGGTCAGCAGAGATTGCCAAAAATCTGGTCAATACAGATGTGCTGGCACTGACTGTGGGGGCTCTGTGTCTTTTGACAAAGGCTGAGCAGTGAGGTGGGATGTAGTACGATGCTCAGCCTTACCTGAAGGAGAAGTATGGAAAAGAGATGTGGCTCGTCATGGAGCTTTATGTTTAATATTTATTTATTGCAGCTGCCTGTGTCAAGCTCTGGATGCCAGTATATCATTTGTAGGAATAGACATACCCAATTTTTCAAGAGCTTCTGAATCATAAGCTGCAATGTGATCGGTGTTCCTCAGTTTCATACAACATGTCTGAATCTAAACATTGTAGAAATCTTAAAAAGAAAAAACCACCCACCAAAACCCCACAAGCCATTCAGCACAGACTGTGATGAGGAGAAGAGTGAGAGAATGACAAATTGCTGAAGGACTTCTGGCTTTCTTTCCATCTTTTCTTGATTAAGGGAGGTGGAGAAAACTCCTGGATTGTGGTAACCTCTTTTTTTGGGTTTTTTTTTTTTTTCTCCTTGCTCTGAATTACTTCCAAAGTATCTCTGATCATAGAGAGTAGATAATAATTTCAAAGTTTTATCCTTTGAATGTTCTTCTGGAATATTTAATCAAGTAGATAAAAATAAGATATATTCAGCTTCTCTAAATTTATCCTGTGAGTTGCCTCTCTCCAAGAATTCCTGATCATCATTTACAGCAACTGGGTTGAGCAGAATTGAAGTCTCCAGCCCTTGGAAGAAAGTGGGGAGGAATCATACCCAGTTATGTTAGAGATCTTCTTTTCTCCCAGTGAGGAAGGAGAGCCTCTGCTGCCCCGAAGCTCTGCTTGCTGTGAGTGAGCGGCTTACGCTGCTGATGGCACCGGCTGGCCCCTCTTCTCACAGCTTTTACTTAAATCGGTGAATCCTGATGGATTAGTCATGGGACATTTATATTGAGGGGATTCGGACCGATTGTCAAGTTAATGTCTGTTGTTGTGTGCTGCTTTTCCTTCATTTTATGTTAGTTGTCTTGTTTTCTAGCTTTTTCTATTTGTTACCATCTATTTTATGTTATGCTATATCTTCAGTTGGCATCCTGTAGTAAATACAGTGAAACTAGGACTTGTTGGCAGCGAGCACTACTTGGGATAAAGTTGCTGTTAACCTTGAATTCAGTGATATTGTATGGCGTAAAATGGATTAGAAGTCTGTTCTGGTCCTTTAGAATTGCATTATTTATAAAGAAGCATATTGGTTTTATATATTTAAATATGTATTCTCTCTATATAACATATATTAAATTGATTATACTCCATATATTTTGAGAAAATACTTGGGAAATAATGACACTTTTGACTTCTCAAAATTAAGGATGAAACATGCACTGACGTTTCCTACATTATTTAATAAAATACAACTTTTTCATTGGTCATAGGTCAGATAATGGCATTCAAATAATTCAGAATTCATAGGCTTTGCATGTAGAATATTCTTAATTTGGAGATTTAAGACCATATAGTTTCAGTAATTTAAAATGGAGCTATAGACACACATATCACTGTGTAGCTTTGTGTGAAAAACAGATGAGGAACATGTTAATACTTTAACTCTTAGGAGAAAAATAAATGACCACCACAAAACACACATCAATCTGAACAGTCCTAGAGGTCCTGTCTGATCATATGTTACTTAAGATTATTTTCTCCAAAACACTTAATAGTCACTTGAAACCTTTAGGATTGCTCACAATTTGTAGAAGTAAAATAAATAGCCTGAGAAGTCAACCCAAAACTATTTGATTTCAACGACTTCAGATCTTTCTGGACATCATTTTATACTCCAGACTTCCAGTTAGTCTCTATTACTCAGCTTCATGGCATTTCATCTTTTGGAAACATATCTTTATGTCCTTTAAAAGAATTTTCTTGTTCCTTGCACACTTTTGTTGTTGGATATCTCTCTGTTAAGTAGGTGAGAGGCTTTGAGGGCTTTTTGGTTTTGTTTTTTTCAAGGGGGGTGATGGAGGAGACATGAAAAGGATGCAAGTGTCTCAAGGGTCTGCAGTACCTGCAGAAGGTGGGTTAATTTTCCCTCCTCAGCACCTCCAGAAGGTGGGTTAATTTTCCCTCCTCAGCACTGTCAGACAGAAGGCTGTTGACTTTAAGTTTATCTTACTAAGCATTATAATTTTGGCTGTGTAACTTTTCTGGGTCCAGATGGAGCTGACTCCTTGCTGTTGCTGTATGGTCATGTCTTCTGCATGTCTCCTTTCCAGATGGGGACCTGAGGAGAGCTGCGTCCTGACTTCTCAGTGTAAAGCATGACCCCCACGTTTCCTTCTGCTATAATAAAATATTAGAGGGTTTTTTTCCCCCCTCAGGCTTGTACCAAATTATAGAAGTAGTTTCAGGTGACCTTCTATCCACTGTTAGGTCATCCTTTAAAAAGCAGCTTCACTGTAACGTTTTGCTTGGCAGTGTTTCTAAGCATTCCACTAAATAATCTACAACATCTAACAACCTGAATCCAAATTATCCCCTCCGTTACAGCAGCGCAGACCCAACGGCTCCTGTTCTTTTCTGTGGTTAACTGAGTGGGACAAGCAGCTATTCACTTCACTGTTTTTTGTCCCCTGCTGATCATCTTTAACCGAGCTGGGCCCTTCTCCCACATACTCCGTCATACAGGTTCATTAATTCAGTTCATATAGAATGAGTTTTTTTCCCCCTCTCTTCAAGATGAGCTCAGCTCTGCCTTCTGAACTCAACCCATTATTCAGCCTGTCTTGTACCTAGAAAATCTCTGATTTTAGTGATACTTGTCATACTCTGCTTTCTGTCTTGTGCATTCATTTTACTGTTCTCTTTCCTGAGTTTTTTTGTGTGGTTTTGTTTCATAGCTAATATTCTTGCCCTTCACATACACAACTTCTATTTGATTTTTTTTTTTTTAAATGTTTTTCTATTCTCACATTTTTATACCTCCATCGTCATTTCAAGGTCCTCTCCCCTGTTACCTTTATATGAGAAAACATTAATTCACTTTTACCTTGTAATATTTTCTTCTTACTTGCTTTGTTTCAGTGCTGGCATACCACTGTGTTTTGATCCATTGGTAATTTTTTGTATTTTCCTTTATGTTCCTGAGGTAAGCATAGGCGAGCTGGTGGGTCCCGGTTGTACCCAAACCTGGAGACTGCCCTTCTTGTCTAGCAACCTTTGGCAGTGCAATTCAGTCATGTAGCCCTTTCTAAATATGAATATGGTATCCTACTTTGACACAGCTGAATTGTGTCTTTAAATCACAATCTATTGTAGGAAGTATGTAGAAAATGCTAGGAATACTACCCAAAAATTCTGAGGGTACTGTCTCAGCTGAGCTAAGCATTCCTGAGAGCAAGTCAGACTGTGATCCAAAACCTTCTTGAAAAAAAGAGTCAGATGCTTCGTGTGTCCCTGCCTCACGTCTCCCACTCCTGGCCAGAGGAAAAGCGCTTTAGAGATGTAACTTCCTTCTCTAGTAAATGCAGGCATGTGTGTTACTCAGAGTGTTAGCAGACAACCAGGCTCTTGCTTCCAGGACAAATATAAAAACATAGTTTTGGGCTTAAGCATGTGTGCGTTCTCCCCTCCTTTCTTTTTTTAAATCATAAAAATTTTAGAAAGGGTCGTTATGCAGAATAGCTCGGTATGTCTGATAACGTTACAGCAAGGGTCAAAAGATAAAAATATCAATTTTTCAGGCAAAACATGCATAGCAACACTTGAGACTATTACTGGCGTTAGAACAACAGATTCTGACTCACTTTGGGATGAGTCTATCCTGTATCCCATATGTATCCCCATGTACTTTTAGCCTGCAACTTAGTAGACTCTTACACTGTTCTGTAACTGGTGTAAAATGTTATTGTGCTGACTCGGACAATAAGAAGGGAGGACAAAAATAAGGCAGGTCTGTATTTGCTTCCTGCAGTATGCAAAGTCTGGAGTAACATACATGTAAATGAAAAAATACTAAATTAATTATTAGATAATAGATTGTACAACAGATATAGCTCAGTATAGGTCATGGGAAATCTGTATGGGTTTTCTGCCCAGAATTTGTATGCATTGAAAACATCCCCCGATAGCTGTCTGGAAATCTCAACTTTCAGATAGGCGGCTGTCACGCTGCTTTGTGTGGTGCTTTCAGAGTAATAGCTTAAGGTTCCAGCAGCGGTATGGCACACCGCACCTTGGGCTAGTGTAAGGATCTCATTTAAATATAGCAGTACTTTCCACACCAAAAAGTTAATATTTTAGTGTGACATGCAAAACTGATGAATGTCAGTCTGTAAGTCCAATACTTTTTTTTTCCCCTGGCAAATATACTACTCCTTCTGTAAAGGCCAAGAAATTAATGAATGGTTTTATTCTTCCCCCTTGCAGCCTGCACAGGGTAATTATGTATTATTAATAATGCAGCAGTACAAATGATATTAAATGAACTACATTTGTTAATGTAGATCTTATCCAACTGCTTTTTCCATCGGTGGACTGTTTCTCATCAGGGGGTACTAATTAGCTGTAATGTGTGGAAAGATGGGACAGAAATCCAATCAGATAAATAGGATAGATTTGGAAAAATCCAGGAAGGAAGAATATCATTTAAGGCTGTGAATGTATTATTAAGAGGAGAGATGAGAATTTATGCTTTTTTGCTTTTACATATATTTCATGGTCATTTGAAATCTGGAAAGTATCAGCTCTTGTTCTACCAAGGCTATAAAGACTCACAGAATATTTCATTTGTCAAAGCCATAATGTTGTTTTTATTTTTCAGCCATAGAAGTGCATATAAAAGCTATCAAAGTCTTTGCTTTGCTTGATGTTGCATTTATTCAAACTACTGTGTCCATGAAAATTAGTGATTGTCTATTGCTGTTAGAATTTTTTTTTTTAAAATCACTAGCTTCCTGATAAAATTTACTCTCTCTCTGACTAATAATCTCTTAATCTTTACAGCTACATTGTCATAGGTTTAAATGCGGTTATACAATAAATACACATGCACAATGCATAAATATAAAGGATTTGATCCGATTGCCTCTAAAATCAACGGAAAGATTATTGTAGACTTCAGAGGGTGTAGTATGAGACCAAGTAATCATTCTTGCAGTTAACATACAATTGAGACCCAGTCCATGTCAAAATGAAACCAACGTAATCTCCTTTGAAAGCAGGTGGTTGCACCTGTGTTCACAAGATAGAAATGAAATTAATCTCATTCATTAGTAATTTGCATTGTGTTTCTTATTAGCAGAGTCCAGTGATTCTTGTGTGCTGTGGGACTATTACCATCGAACCACACAATTTTCTTTTCCTGTCCTTTTTATTATAAGCAGCGTGTTTCTAGAAAACTTAAAAATACCCTTCCATGTAGAGCACTGTGAAACTAGAAACTTGTCTGAAAACCTGTGGTAGCAAACTTGACCCTGTGGCATGCAGAGGTTTGTAAACCCCCGCAGCAGGCACTAGCAAGCCGGATTGCTTCATACATTTTTAAAGATGATCGATTATAGGACATTATATTCCCTCCACAGTGACGGACTTTGCTCCTTTTCCTTAAAGACTCCGCCCTTCTTGTTTTTTTTGTTTTGTTTCGTTTCGTTTTGTTCCCCTCTGAGTGCATGTATGAACACCAGCCACGCTGTAATGAGCACCGGCATGTCCCATTACCATTAGTGATGTGGCCCCGGAGCCAAGCCCTGGGGTCCCCCCCAGCAGCCCTGTGGGGCCAGGGAGCCGTCGGCGCGGGATGCGTTGGGGTGCGTTGTTACAGACGGCAGCCTCGGGAACCGGGAAACCGTACTACTTAAAACTCTGCACTGAAATATATGGATTCAGAACTATTTATGTTTTAATACAACTATTTCATGTAATTAAAGTAAACAGATAAACAGATCAATATGTTGAAACAGATGTATAAATATATAGATAGACATATTGCACGGAAACCTTAATATTTCATCCAAACGAAATAGTCTATTCCAAATATGCCCCATAGGAGTTTTGCTCAAGGCTATGCTTAGGTATACTCAAAAATTCCCGATAGCTAGTCACGAGGGAAAATATGTTCTCTTACAGATAATTGCTACTGGCAGCTAGAGACCTAGAGAGTTTGATGTGCAATAATGTGACCTGACTATGTATTAAACTTTTTTGAAGGACATGCGTAAAGAAATTTTATATGCTTCTCCCACACCTTAGTTTTTTTGTATTTCACTGGTGTTAGCACATTTTTAACAACTTCTCTATGTTTAATATCTGTTACATTTCATCCTAATAGTTCTCAGCCATAAGAGATACTAATATTATGTGGTGTGGGTTTTTTTTTCCCAAAACAAACGGGGTGGAGAGGAGACAGGAAGGAGAATAAAGCCCAGGTGACTTGTAAGGAATATGTAAACAAAGCAGAGTTGCATTATTGATGATAGAACTGAAGAAAACGAAACCAGTAAATATTTTTTCTTTAAAAATACATGAGATTAACTATTCAAGTGCTGCTTCTTTCCCTGCATTCAGTTTGAAGGTTATATGTTGTATATCGCTTTGTATCCTATTGCAAAGTACGTAGCAATTATACAAAAAATTCAGTTAAAAGCAAATGCCGGAACTGTTTGCCATTAGACTTATCTTCTCCTTTAGTGCTGGTTTGTAATACTTGCTTCCCAGTATTCGAGATTATCGCTAAGCAATGACGTATAGTTTGAATTTTCATAAACAGCCAGGAACAGAAAATGAACTACCAAAAGATACAGAATGACACAACTTCAATAAATATCTTTATATACCTTATAAAAATCCTTGATATCATCTTGTTTTGCTGTTGGCAGATGTTAATAGGCAATAAATATATATTGTTGTTCACTGGCCAAACAAAGATAAGACTGAAGTAACTGTTTCCCTGCATTATAAACTCCTTTTATTCCTCGTATTTATTTAAACCCCGTCGCAGATTCCAAATTTAGATTGATAGTTGATACAAGTCACTGAAATTTCCTTTTTATCTTTAGAATTTCCATTATTATTTCTATTTTTAGTTTCTAATGTTATATATGAATATAGACAGCAATGCAATGTTTGTAAGTTGTGATAATATTTTAATATAATGTAGAAGTTTATATGAAACATCATTTGGTATTGTTAATATAAACCAATCCCGATTTATTCTTGTAAATTATGTTTTTGCAATAATTTAGATCATAATAAGTGGTATTTGTGGAAAGCAGTAGAATGTAGATTATAGGAACTAATCAGAAAAATGAAATGCGCTCCTGTTCCTTGAAAATCTTCAGTCTCAAGGCTGAAAGTTGCAGCCGGCCGGTTTAACAGGGTTGCAAGCTGCCTTTGCTGCATCACAGAATCACAGAATCACTAGGTTGGAAAGGACCTTTAAGATCATCAAGTCCAACCATTAATCCAGCACCACCATGTCCCCTAAACCATGTCCTGAAGCGCCACATCCACACGTTTTTTGAACACTTCCAGAGATGGCGACTCTACCACCTCCCTGGGCAGCCTGTTCCAATGCCTGACCACCCTCTCAGTGAAGAAATTTTTCCTAATATCCAATCTAAACCTCCCCTGGCTCAACTTGAGGCCATTTCCTCTTGTCCTATCACTAGTTACTTGGGAGAAGAGACCAGCATCATAGTTTTATGGAGATGAAGTCAGTACAGATGGTTTGCTGCGGTTCAGCAAGTCTTTAGTCTTGATCTTACTTTCTTCTGACGATCCCTTCTTGCATTGTTGCCACGCAATAGGTACAGCGTTTGATAGATAAGGTTATAATGAGGAATTTTAAAATTATCTCACGGTTTTGTCAGGAAGGAAATCCCACGGCTGGATTGTCCGTGGGGTGCACGTGACTTAGCTGTTGGGCTCTCTCCCAGTATGCCGCGCACCTGGTCTCTCTGCCTTTGCAGAGGTACTTGAATTAAAAGTTGTTCCGTTTGAGCTGTGATGGGAGCACTTCCGTGCTCCTTCAGCTCCACGAGAAAGTACCTTCCCGTTGTACCAGTGCCGTTAGAAACGCGCCGGGAGGGACATTTATTTCCAGCCTTCCGTGTGCTGGAGGCAATCTGGTCCCAGGTGCTGTATCATGTGAGGTAGACAGGTGGCATCAGGCAGTTACCGAATAAAAGATGAAGGCAGCCCCAGCAGGCCGCGGCCTGGGGCTCCGCAGGTGCTCGTTCAGCTGCGGCAGGTCCAGGCCTGCGGCAGGTCCAGGCCTGCGGCAGGACAACATGGCCGACTCGCACAGGAACAGACCCAGACCTGCCGCCGGCGCGGTTCATCCACGAACCTGTGCGACGGGGCCGCCGCAGAGCGGCGCGGGGCTGCGCAGTTCCGGGTCGGCCGTGCAGTTTGCAGCGTCTGGCTTACTCCTTCAACCCAGAATTCCCCCGGGACGGGGAACCGGGTAATACCTGCTGCAAAGAAACGCTATGGAAAGGTGCATTGCGCACCTGGGCATTTTGTTACTTAGAGAATTCTGAAAGTTGTTTTTATGGAATGTGAAGGGAGAGACAGGCATAAGCAAAGAAAGTGTAAATAGACACGGATGTACCAGATGTCCCAGTCCTGGGTACCAACAGCGGCTCAGGGGTGACACTGCGTCAGCGATAGAATCCTGAGGATCACAGGAGGTGAGAACACACAGGATTGGCAGAATCCATTGCCCATGAGGGAGAGCATGAAGGAAACAATCCTTCGCATATGCCTATAAGGGAATCTATATTCAAGCAAATGTGCATCTTTCTCTTTTATGCATATGCGCCGATGAAAGTTTTTTAGCCCAAACCCTTGCCCATTTTTCCAGTATTGGTCTAACGATTATTTTCTTTCTCTCCATAGAGTGTGCCACTCTTGGATCCTTAAGACCAAAGTTGGCTATAACAGCTTTACTACTATGCTTTTGAGCAGCAAAAAAATCCTCTTTTCTTCAAAAATAAAACAAAAATATCTAAGAAGATAAGCAGAACTTTCCATCTTCTAAAATTCAAAGCATAATATGTATATTCCAACAAATAAAAAAAATTCCGGGTCTATTTTTATCTTGATAATGGAACTTTTTATCACTTTAGAGTGGAGACAGAGCGAGCTATTACCTGCCTGCAGTTACACTACATAGTCATAAACATTCGGGCTTGTTATTTCTAGCACTGAGAGCTTGAAGTCAATGAGAATCTTTCCATTAATATGAAGCAACTGATCAATCCTGAGAGCACAAGTTTTATTCATTGTAAGGTTAGACCTCAATAAAAAAAAGTTAAGTGAAATATAATTCACAGAAATCAATTGATGGATCGATCTTCATACGCTGCTGTCAAAAAAAAAGAAAAAAAAGAAGATGATTGTCCTGTTCTTACCAGTAACCTGCTTTACAGTCTTCAGGTGGATCAAGAATCAGAAGAAAAGGTCTGGCTCTCCAGAACATTGTGTCCTCTTTACACATGAAGCTCCGTGGAAATCAGTGACAATACAGCCTGTGAAACTGCTAACTTAGCAACTGCATCCAGAGAATGACTGGGTCAGTGTACCAAGAAGTCTTTTCTTTTGCCAAGCATACTTGCATTGGTTTGAAATGGAATAAATTTGCTTAGCTGAAAATAAGATTGTTCTTTTCATAGAAAAAAGAAATGAGAAACTCTCTGGTCTCATCAATTACCTCAAAATATTTGGGCAAAGAAAATGTATAAACTTACTGTGTAATTGTATAATGATTTACGTCAATGGCAGTGAATTCATCCATGCTTTACTGTGATTTCTGAAGCAAATGGTGAAGTCTAAGAATTCAGGGTGGCGGTAATGAAATATGAAAAAAATCCCCAGGGAATAAAAGTCTTTATTGCTAAACACCAGTTAAAAACTACATAATTACTAAATAATTATATTTTTGCAATGAAAAATATCTGAAATTTTTGAAATTACGCACATTTAACATAGATTGTTATGTCTGAAGCAGATGTCTCCTTGACATGTACATTCAAGCTGTTGATGGTGAGCTTGTAGGGCAAAGCGGTTTTGAAAATTAGTTTTTGCCTCCCAACCTGTGAAAATAATGCTGTAGTGAAGATTTAATACAAGTCATAGCTTCTCATAGAAGCTTATTACAGCAAAGTAAACTATTAATTAAAATAACAAATGTCAGCTATTTCTCAGCTTGACAGTTAAAACAACACAGCTTTTGCTTAGCATGATGTACAGAATGTATGGGAGGTATACCTATAATTCATGGTTCACGTATATTTTAGTACAGTGCTAAATTAACAAAAGTGCTGCAGTTTTCTTAGTGGTGTGAGAGCTTGGGGAAACCCATCTGGCATGTAAATAGTGTACGGCTAAAATGGGGGAGAAAAATGAAATTAGGGAATTTCTGAAGGATTTTAAGCTTTGCAAAGCAAAGGAGAAAATCTGTAACCCTGTCACTTGCCTTTTATGTTCAGTTACCCCTTGAGGTGGAGCAGAGGCAGAGGGATGGGAGAGGAAGGTGTGCATTTTTATTGCAACATCATTTTTGCTCAAAATGAAAAAAAAGCAAGAGGGTGGAGTTATGGTTTCGAGTTATATGCTCGTATGAAGTTAAATGCCACCCAGGAATTGAGTCAGAAGGTAGCTGAAATCATGTACTCTAAAAAGCTTTGGCCTGGCAAAAGGGTTTGCTGGATCTTAACACAAGTTAAAGCCACCCTCAGGGGTTTTGCCCAGCATTGTCACCTCTTCTGCCAGGTGGTATCACCAACAGCACAGGAGGAAGCAGCATAGCCATGTGTGTCTCACCTTGTTTGTATAAAGTAGCTTTGCAAAGGAACTGAAATAGATTCTTTTACTTACATCCTGCTGTGGGCATTTCTATGGGTGTTTGTCTGCCTTTATTGTCCTGGTGGTTTGGTGTAAAACCATAGAAATGAACACCTGAGGTTCTGGTTTCCATTAATGATGTGTGTCTGAGCAACCTTGTTAAGCCTGTGAGAGAAATAGGTCACAAGTAACCTCTCATTTTGCAGCTTTGTGTTTTTGTGAACGCAGCTCAAGGTGTCCGAGCACTTGTAATTTCAACTACAGGCATTGCTCATTCGTATGCACTGAACTGCTTGCTCTCTTCTGTTGGAATCCCAGAACTAGAAGAGCATGCTTTGAAAAGTTTGTCCTTAACCTCTGACACAAGTTTCTTACCTACGATGTATATATAATGCTTTTTTTTTCTGTCTGAGTGGTTTGTAAAACAGAGATAACTGGGCATTTGATATTCTCGTAGTTAACTGGCCCTCATAGCTGAGCAAGCAAATCATGGAGACAGGTGAAAGGCCAATAGCCAATGTAAATAGGTGATGGATTCAGAAGTCTGAGCACAGGTCCAAAAGCAGTCAAATAGCTTATGAGCCCTCATCTCAGAAGTCAGCATTTTAAAAACTTGATGGTCAGTGACTAGGAAGCTTAAAAGTCAAAAGCAAGGTACTTGATATGTTTCTTCAGGAGCAAAGAGTATTGTTTCCTAGAGAACTGCCGCTTGATGTGTATCTGTTTGACTGGGGGGCTGCTTTCCTTCTGGGATATAGTTAGGAAAAACACTTCTATTTTAAATAGTAAAACAAATGAACAGATTCTGTTGTCTCTGATTATTTTTTTTTTTTCCTAATCCTGTACTTTGCGGCACAGTGTTTGTCATAGTCAAGGGAAGGAACATCTTATATACGCACATAGTCAAAATACTGATAGTGCAGCTCTGAAATTTCTCCATAAATAGTTGAGAATGTACCAGCCGTAAAGAGAAAAAAAATCCCCTATTCTAACCTTTTTTCTCTTTTTTTTTCATGGAGTGAAGCTGAACCTATAGAGAAATCCTGAATGATTTGCAGTAACACTACACTCAAAACTGACTGGCTAAAATATAAAGATTTTTTTAAAAGTGGAATTCTAAGATTAAATTGTTCTCTGTTTCTAAGTCAACGGTTCAATATATCAGGGAGAAAACAGATCAGAAGCTAGGTGTTAATTATAGGGATGCCCATAGAAAAAACCTTCATCCAGCCTCCAAAAAGACACTGACTGAATTGTAACCTCTATGTTACAATTTTACTCACGTAGATGTGCTATCACTGTTTAGCATTTAAATTTTGGCAGGCTCTGGCCTTGATGCTATGCTATACGTGGCATTAAGTAGCATCACCAGCAAAGAGTAATACTACAGCCCTTTCACATTAGCTTTCTTGCACTCTTCTTCTTCTTAAGCTTGAGATCTTGTGTAAAGTGCTGGTTATTTGTCATTTATAGAAATAAAGAGTGCAGGGAGTAAAACCTTTTTTTTTTTTTTTAGTCATTAAAATGGCTTTTATTGCTCTAAAACCTTGCTTGGACTCATTAGCAAGCTTGAGTAAAGAGATGAATCTTTTTATCGCTGCAATCAATGTAGCTGTAACGGACACACTTTACACGGCAGCATTGATCGCAGTGAAGCAATGGGAGGGGATCCCTCTGTTGGTTGGAAGGCTCTGTCTGCAGAGCAGTTCAGTGAGAGGAAGCCAGGAGTATATAGTAGATGAGAGACTTGTTTGGCAAAAGTTGTTGAAGTTTTCATTGGCAATTTTTGCCTTATGAGTCTGCAGTCTGTCAGCGTCTCGGAAAGGAGTCACTCGAGGTACTGAAGATAAATACAGACATTAAAGGCCAACTTGTGAACTCAGTACCAAGGGATGTGTCTGCTGAGAGCGCTGAATCCCGATGCTTGTATTTCTGCAGGTAGAAATGACTGTTATTTCAGCTCTGCTCTCAAGGGAAGGCCTCCATTATGTGTGTGTACTGCAGACATTTTGGATTTGAGAGGGGAGAATTTCTTGAAGGCTAAACAACCAGTGGAACTTACACTGAAGTGATTCATTATTTTAAAAGGGCAATTTATTTCAAATTAATTCATGGAGTAAGATTTATTGAGGTAGAGATCTGATAGTGTTTAGCAAACAAGTGCATTTACAGAGAAAAGTTATAGTGTGTGAATGATCCCAAGATACCTCATCTCCACGAATTGCTACGTGCCAGCTAAGCCTGCTAACAACTGCAAGGTAAAACATTTTGGTCTGCAGTGAGCAGTGAGCTCATTTTTTGAGAAACTACCCGGAAAAGAGTAGAAGACAGTACGTGTTATTGCACATTTTCAAAGTATGTGCAGATGGTTCGTTACCAGGGCTCAGCCATATGGTTCACAGTAGGTCGCAATAAACTGAACATGTGGGGGTCCCCCATGTTATGAACGGTATTAAAATCATATTATTAGGCAAAAAACCACACAAAAAACAGTTGCAAGAAGATAGTAGAATGCATTTATGAGTGTATTGTCTTAAAACATCATAATTCAGTGAATGACTGCATACAGGCTATTTGCCATAGCTGTTACACTGCAAAGCATCTGCCGTCAGTAATGGTAAGAAGCTGGTGCATGGAGCTTTGAACAGGTTTATTGTCTGAAGCTTTTCTTTCAGATCTACCTCAATTATTCCCTGGACCACATTGGTCCAAATATTACAGAACCTTGGCTTATAAGGTGATTCTACAGTGAATGTAAACAAAAATCAGTACCTGGAGAAGGACTGGGACAGATACACTGCTGGAGCCAGAATGAGGGTCGAGTAGGCTCTGAGGCAGCCCTTACAGCCCTGCGTCCCCCCACAGAGCAGAGCCAACGCTGGGAGCTTGCGCTGCTGAGAACCAAAACAGCTATCAGACTTCGGTGTTGCACGATCTACTACGTGTTGCTTGTACTGGCCACCACCAGCACTGCTGGGACACTTCAGTGCATTATCCTCAACATAGCTAAAAAAGTACAAGCTGGAATTTTTCAAGCCTTAATTCTTATAAAAACTTCTATTTGATGCATGCGTACAATTTATACACAGACACACCATTGTGCTTCAAGGGTATATTTCACCTGACAAAGCTTTTGGCATTTTTGGTACTTGCGCAGTTACGGTTCTCAAAGAAAATACGATGCTCCTTGGAATTCATGGGAAGGTGCTGTCTTGCTGATCAAATTCTGTATAAAACAGGTCCATTATAATTGTATAATGCTTTTTATAAAGAGAAAACTCTGGCCACATCGAAGCGGGTTATAAGCAGCAAGAAGGGACCTATAATACAGACATGCCTAGTACTGCTTTTCTTATGATCTGTATCAATATATGCATGCCAGAGTGGGTCAAACAATATGAACTAGCTCAAATATTTTTCTTTGACATAAATAGAATAAGGCTGTTGTGTTATTTTTCACAGATTTTAAAATACAGAGTTAATAATGGCTATTACCATGCCTGTTTTCACAGGATATGTTCAATTACCTCTGTGGTGAAGGGAGTGAGGAGCTCATATTCCATTTTCCTTTCAAGGAATTTGTCTTATACTTTCAGTGTTGGAATTTTGGGTGCTTCTGAGGAGTGACTTTTTTTTGGTCATGTTTTTCTTCCTACTTGCATGTGAGAAGGAGCTGAACGAATGGGTCTCATCGGTTTTTATCTGCTTTCTACCTTTGAAGGCAGACAGTTCTGGTGCAGCAGGATCTCCAAATATTCCTTTTAAAAATGTTTTGATTGACAAAGTTTTGCATTTCTCATAAACAATCATAATATGTAGTTGCTCCGTATGAGCGTCATGTAGCCAAAACTCAAGTTGGTGGTGGACTGTTTTTACGTATAGTCTGTTATTGCAGGAAAAATGTACCACAAATAATAACAGGAAAATGTCCTTATATTTAGTTGTTTTTGACAAAAAATAGAATTCAGTCATTAAGTCATAACTTCTTTATGCGGGGTGGTAACTAATCAACTAAAATGCTTATCATAGCAATAAATATTTAACTGAGAAGTGGTTATCTGCTGAGACCAGATCTGTAGTACAACACTAACACAATGCATATGAATCTTTTGGAAAAAGATTCTTTATGGACTATTGTTATAATCATAGCAGTGAATTTAAAAGACCTAAACTTTCAAATGTGGTCACTGATAGTGGATTTCAGTATGAAATATCTGTGAACTTTGAAGATTTTAGTATGGTGTTGCAGACTTAGGCTGTAAGCATTTCCTTAGTGTCTGGAAATCAGGCCATGACTGGAGCGTGAGTGCATGCTGCATATTTAGGTGCTCCTGAGGAGGGACAGGATATGCTCTTTCCCATTTTTTTCCCCCCATGATTTTATGGTCTCTTAAGGGTGCTCCCAGTAAAACCAATAGGAACTGCAGCTACTCGGCACTTGTTGAAAGCAGGCTATGTCTTGATTTTCAGGGGTGCTAAGCACCTTTTGCGCTTGGTGACCCAGAGGCAGCTGTGCTTGCTCAGCAACTCACAAATCTGAGTCCTTACTGCAGGTAGGTGCAATTGGAAATACTGGCTCTTTTCCCAGAATGAATCAGGTTTAGCACTATGCAGAAGAGGAGAGCTTGTCTTACCCACCCTTTGTCCTCATGCTCACAGACTGCTTATATTTAGCTGATATTGCTGGTAGAGAATAACTCATTTAGATGCAAGAGCTCAGTCTTCATGCTTCAGTCACTCTAAAAGCTTCCCTAGCAAGCAGCATTGCAGGTCTTTTATGGTGAAGTGAAGCTGTGAGCATATATGAAGTGTCTTTCTTGAGAACCACAGTTCATAATGCTGGCTAAGTGCTACTCAGTTGCATTTGGTGAAGCCGTATCAGTAGCACTTGACAGCTGATTACTTATAGAAACTAAAAGAAAAATCTTGTTCCTTTCTCTCTTTGGTGTTAGTAAAAAATATTTGTAATGCAACTCCACTAAACTAGAGAAATGAGGAACGTCCTACTGTAGAGAGGCTTCTACACTGACTGGTGGGTTTAGGAGTATATTCTCGAGAGGGTGAATAACAGCAGCTGTAGCTCCTGGCTTGTGTTCTCTTTCTGCTACTGTCACTATTGTCACCAGCCCAACATTTTTGTCACAAAACATTAGGAAAAGCAAAACTAATAATCAAAATTAGAGGATGTCTCCCACCCCCCCCAAGACCACTTCAAAATTAGGGATCATTAGTTGTTTGTAGCCAGTTTATCTCCCATTTTAGAACATGGTTTAGGGACATCATAAACATCTCAAGCTCAAATTTAATTTATGTTTATAACATGAACTGGGATGCTTGTATGGAGGCTGCTCAGTTTGTGGAATAGCTGTCTCCCTAAAATAATAAATTTCTGTGGTCAGCATATACTGTTGACTTTGCAGCTTTTATAGATTTCCTATGCTCTAAAGATTAAATTTTTCCAGCTACTAGATAAATCAGTCAGTCATTTAACAGATTGCTTATCTTGACCATGACTATTCCTATTTCATGAATATAAAAAAATAATAATCTGATAATTGGCTCTATTTACTGGCATTTTTCAATATATATCTTCTATAGATATTGATTTCAAATGTTGCACATCTATTGACTGAAATTAAAGTTCTCTGTACTCTGCAGAGGAGGACTTGTCTGACTAGAAGTAATAATAGTGAATCTAAGCAAAGTATACTATATTAAATGAAACTGCCATTACATAGTTTCAGACAAATATACTTGCAACTTCACTTACCACAGGATGGTATTTGTAGACAGACTGTCTGAAAAGAGGCAAAAAACTTTCTCCTGTGAGGGTAATACCAGGACAATTTTGTTCATCTTCCTGTAAATGCAGGGAAGTCAGCTATTAATGGACTTAATTATAAAAGACACTGTTGGATTGTATTTAGCATTATGCATCAA
Source organism: Phaethon aethereus (assembly GCF_964289735.1). Lineage (NCBI taxonomy): Eukaryota > Metazoa > Chordata > Aves > Phaethontiformes > Phaethontidae > Phaethon > Phaethon aethereus. The sequence continues at coordinate 19,943,063 of NC_138584.1, forward strand.
CAGTAAGAACATTGTATTTTGATCATCCAGAAACAGTTTAGAGTCTGGGTGGTACTGTAACAGAATGATGAAACAAAACTCAGTTTCTTTTTCATGTTAAAATAAAACTGTATAACATAAATGTATCTTGGATGCTTGTCTATATTTACGACAATCTCTATTGAGAAATGCATTCCCAGTTTTTGCTAAATGATTAAGCATGACACATCTAGCTTAGCTGGTCTAGTTCTATTGGGGCGTAGTCTGATGGTGGTTTATGAGTTAGCTAGAGTAAATCAGAATCATCTGTAATTTGTTTCTCCCGATATGTGTGATCTTACGCTGTGTTTAAATTTGCATGAAAATGAAATGTAATTGCCTCCTTTGGACCATCCACATTAAGGGTGCTCCTCTTCTGCCTTTGGCAATTAGTAAACATGATTCTGTGTTAAGCCTGGGCTACGGGGTATGGCCAGGCAAGCTTGCATGACCATGCCAAGCCATGCCCCTGTCCAGGCGCAGGTTTCTGGAGAAGGCAGCTGCTGGGGGCATCGCTGCCTGTCTGAACCCGGGCTTTCCCTCCTCCAGTTAAAGCTGAGAGGGGGCTCTCTGGGCTCAGTTGAGAAATGGTAGTTTTGGGGCTGCCTTTTGGAGGGGTTAAAACTAGCTGCTTCAGTGTGCCTCCTCTCTTTACTCCTGGCAGGTATTCTTACCAGCCACAGATGGCTGTTACTAGTTGCCACCTTCTAGGAGCAGGGAGGAGATGCATGCCAGCAGGTAGTTCTGGTCTCAGCAGAGTTTTACGTGGCTGTTAGTACATGAGAGGCTTTAGGAAATAGCTCCATAAGCTGTCCCTAAGTTTTGATTTGGCTTTCATTGAAATAGTGTTAGAGAACTTGATCAGTGGGCTATTTCATCTCTGCTTTGATACAGATTGAAAGGCTTAGTGTAACATACAACGTATAATTTTTACCAATAAAGTGTTGGTGAGGTTTAAAATAAAGAAGACATCTTTGACTGGCTCTGGTTTCGTTTAGCATTCTGGTTAGATACTGGGTCACTACTGAAAGCCTGTTGTCATTGAAGAACCGACTCCATTTACTACCTGAATATTATCTCTAACTTGAGTTTGATCTAGCATGAAACCTTCATGTTGAATGTTCTAATAATTTTCTTTTGAGTTGATTAACTGAAAGGGGGTAAATACAACAGCTATAGTTAGCAGAATTTGGCAGCTCATAAAATAATATTTTTTTTTCTAGTACATTAGTTCCTCTAATAATTGAATAATCTAATCTGATTCTGCAGCCTTTGATAATAACATATTTATTTTTAATAATGATTTTATAAAGTTTGCCATCTCGTGTATCTTGAGTAAGAATAATTTAAGAAGAGTTAACTCAGGTATGGTTAGCTTACTGTGAATGTGTAGCCTGATTTGAAGCAAAGATCTCCATTATGAATAGAATCACAGCAACACTTCTGCAGCTCTTGCAGTCTTCTGGAGGTGTTTGATTCGAACGCTGACCTAAGCTGACCTGTCTTAGTTTGTGTGACCTGATGGGATCATGGTTAGAGGTGGTACGGCTGCGGGCATATTGAACATTGTTATTTCACTATCAGAGCACTTCACTGAATATTTTGTCCTCCGGTTTATAAATTAAGCATTTATCTTGGAGAGGCTGCTGTGTTTCAAAAGATTATGTGGCTCAGCTTTGTACTACCTCAGGCAAGAATCCTATTCGTTGCAGTGTAGTTTTACCAATGGACCATGAATCTGGAGTTCTGTTTTATGTCTGTTGAATAACTAACTGTTTGAACCACAGATCACACAACAGGTGCTGGCCGCTTTCCTTTGTTGGATGCCACCACTTGTACAACAGATATCTCAGATACTGAATTTTTGCTGTTTTTAAAAAACTGATGGTCTGATTTTTTTGCCATAATACAGTCCCTCATATTTTGGTGTTGGTATACACAGAATTTCCCTTAAAACGTGCCAGTATTCACCCTGCTATCGAAGGTGGTTGTGGAGTAACGGCATGGACTCTGGCGGGGTTTCAGGCCAAAGACCATTATTGCTACAAGTGTCCGCTTTTTATGCAGTTACAGCTCTTTCACGCGCCACAAAATACGTCCTGGTTGGTTACCACACACAGCCCGCGCACTTCTCCACAGTCAGGATTCGCTGCCTGCAGGTGTCCACGTGCTCCTTTACTTCCTCTTACCTGTTTACCACAGTTCCTTCTCCTCAAGGCTGAACCCTGCAGGTGTCCAGCTGTTTACCAGCTTCTCAATGCCACAGCTCCTTCTCCTTAAGGTCGAGCCCTTGCAGGGTGATCCCAACATCTCCCCCTTTTTGTTTATCTATAAACAAAACCTGATGGATCATTCACAACCCAAGGACTGTGAGGAAGATGGACCATCTGTACATTCTTGTATCATCCTGTGCCACAAACTCAGCCCAGCAGTCGGTAGGTGCCAGCTTTACGTGGGCGTCCCCACGGAGGCAACGGTGGCCTTGCCGTACACCGGCCCGCTGCCCTTCGGGAAATCCCGGTATTTACACATTTGCAGAGGAACGAGTTTCGACACATGTGGCCAGCAAGTGTCGGAACTCACCTCGGTTGTCACCTTTTAACACAGGGAGCCTATGGCGTATGCGCCCGCTGGCCAGATGTGCTGCATGCGCCACAGCCGTCCCGTCTATTGGTTCGTAGGCTTTGTTCACACGGCATCTTACCATAATCCAGCAGTCACATACCAACTATGCTTAAATTAATAGCAGAATGTTACAAGGCAAACAATTCTAGCTGTACTACTCCTAGCAATGGAAACTATTCCTAGTGGTGGAAAAAGCACCTGCACAAAGCTATGAAAACCAATATTATATCTTACCAAAGGATTTGTAGTTATAGAGTGCTTTGCCCTAAAAGCTTTCCATGTTTCTCTCATGATACTGCTAATTTCAGTGTGATTTACCCATACATTTTCTTTTGGCTGAGGTGGCATCCCGATTGCGATGACACCTGATAGTGTCAAGATGTGTCCGACGACGACGATGGTGACTGTTTCACCCATGGTTTTACCCATTTTGCGGGTACCCAACGAGTTCCAGAATCTGTAATGACACAAGCATAACCTCGTCCCCAGGTTAGCAGTTGAAAAGGTCCTTCCCACATATTCTTTTCCAAATTTTTAACTTCTACTTGCACATTTTGTGTTAACTCAAACAGACTTCCTGTCATTCCTTTTACATGTTTTTCCTTCTGCTAGACAGAAATAATTTAACACATATAAGGTTTTATTCAAACGTTCTTGAGGTGGTGTGGTAGCCTCTCCCCCTTTTTGTTTTTGCAATAAACACTTCAGGGAATGATTCATTCGTTCAACAATAGCTTGTCCAGTTGGGGAATGCGGTATTCCAGTAACATGCGTCATTCCCCATTGAGCAAAAAATCGTTGGGTTGACTGGGCTACATAACAAGGACCATTATCAGTTTTAATTTGTAGGGGTATACCATGGGCTGCGAATGCAGCTCGCAAATGCTTTTGTACATGTCTACTAGTTTCTCCTGTTTGTGCAGTGGCCCAAACTACTGCAGAATAGAAATCAATTGAAACATGAACATATTTAAATCTTCCGAAGTCTTGATAACAGATTCAGCAATGGTGTCATTTCTACATTTGTTATTCCACAAATATTACAAATCCAATTCAAATCTCCCACTAATTTTTTAACTTCGTTCAATGTTCTGATTTCGGTTCTTAACATCACATTCTCTGAAATTTTTTTTTTTTTTTTTTTAAGAATTGCAAATACAAGTGTATTCCATGGACTTGTAGTGGGTTTAATATGTTTCTTTCCTAATTGCTCTTTTCCTAATTCCTGTAGCTTAGCGACCTTTTCTTGATGTAGCAGCCATTGATCCACCCAAACCAGTGTATCAATTTTCCACGTCAATTTGTGTGTTAGTCGCTCCTCAATGGCTGCTCCACAAAAGATTCAGGAGTGCTACTTAGAACACAACTCATTTGTCCCAAAATGTCTCTCCCTAGCAAATTGATTGGGATGGGAGTTACATATGGTTTTACTGTTACTGTATACCCATCTGGGTTCTTACCTTGCAAGAGTACTGAACTTTGCATGGTATTAGAGACGCCTCCGACCCCAATCAACCCATGGCTGGATTATGTGTTGGCCAGGTTGCAGGCCAGTCCCTGCTGGAAATAATGGTTACATCCGCTCCCGTATCTATTAGCATATGACAACTCCATTCTTTTGGGTCTGCTTGGTTATTGCAAAAAGTAATTTTTGAGGTAGGTTGTCGTTACCCTATTTCGAGCACCCAAAAAAGTTCTGGCAGATTGCAAGTTACCCAAAATTCTCTATCCCCCCAACTCTGTTACACCATATACATCGTGGGGAGAGCGTCTTATTGAAATATACTCTTTCATTCCCTGCAAAAGAAATGATACATTTGTGACAATAATTACAATGACATAGAACAAACCCACAACACCGTTTTACAAATATGGCATATTGAAGTTCCTGCTCTTGAACGTCCAGGGAGTGCTGCTGAAACAGTCAATGAGCCGTCATTCCCCGTACAAAAGAGTGAAAGCGTCAGCTGGCGGTACGTCGGAGTTGACTGCGTCCGTGAGACGTGTGACAGGATCTTCTGGTCTTACTGCCGGCCGTACCAACCTGGCCGGTACCCACTTTGCTCCGTCCCCTCCCCCTCTGCCAAGGCCTCTTGTCTCATGCCTCGCCAGTGTTGGGCAGGGTTGTATCTTGACTTGGGGGAAGGATATCCAGCTGTTTACCAGCTTCTCAATGCCACAGCTCCTTCTCCTTAAGGCCGAGCCGTGCAGATCAATGCCACAGCTCCTTCTCCTTAAGGTCGAGCCCCTGCAGGGTGATCCCAACAGGTGGTGCTAATATTTTTTATTTTAATAGGGCATAGATCTTTCCCAGAATCTGAGGAATGGAAGACTGCATGTACCCTTGCCTGCCTTCATTCTTGGTGGTGGACAGGACATGAGATCAGAAGTCAGTAGGCATTGAACTAATAGAAATAGGGCCTTGGTATAGTGGTTAAAGAAACATTGATTTTTCTAATGCTAGAAATATTTGGGTATAGGATGGATTTCCACATTTGCCCTTTACTTTTGCATTGACAAAAAAATAAATATCCACACCTGTTTGTTTTTCATCAGGTGGAATTTTGTAGTACACATAAATATTTGCCACCTTGTTTGACCTTGTCCCAAGATATTTACACCTTGGAACCCATTTCAATTTTCTCGTTTTGTTGGACTTTGAAGTATTTGGCAGTGAAAGAGATGTTGTTGACATACAAATATTACTTTTAGTTTTAGCTGCTTATCATACTGTATATGCTGCATGGAAATGAGAAACATTTCAACAAGTTGACTTCATCTTCTGCTCTTTTCAATGCAGAAGTATATTTGTTAAAGGGAAGGAATAAGCAGCCAAGGTACAAAATATTGAGCCTAGTATGCCTGAGCAAAATAATAATAAACCCTTTCTTAGATATATTTGACAGACATCTGTGTTTGTCCGTTAATGATTCTTGTTTTTAAAAAAAAATTGAAAAAACAAACCAGAAAACTGCAAAATCCAACTGACCTGTATGTCAATCAAGGCATGGCCATTCTGAAAGATGAAGGCGTGTTGGTACAGCCAGTCCTAGCCGGTACCAGCCATGGCGAGTATCAGAGACACAGGTGTAGAATTTCATAATGGACCTCTTATCTTAGGGTAAATGAAAAATAGCACTTCCCTTTCCTGCTTTTTACAAGGTAACAGGACCACATCTGCTGCCCCTCTGTCTCACCTAGAAGTTCTCTCTGTTTCTCCTGAGATGGAAAACAAACACCCATTTAAAGCATGGATTAAAAATGAGTCTCATGGGTTCACCTCCCTCATTGTGGCCGCTTGTTTCTTCAAGTGGAGCCAGCTGCCTTTCTGGGTTGTAAGAGGCCTTCATGCCCCATTTTGACTCCCACATGGTACGAAATTAAAATAAAACAGTATGAATTAATCTAAAACAATAAGTTGAAATTCCAAGGTAAAGGCACAACATAAAACAAGCCAACTGAAAGTAAAGGTCACAGATGAAAATTGGGGAAGTGGGGGGAGAGGTTAAGCTGAAAGACAGTACTAATTGCAGTAATAAACATCCCAGAGCAAGTGCAGCCCAAGTGAGCTTTGCTATAATCCTCTTGAACTCACAGGCCAAGCCATCAGTCATTGCTTTCCTGAATTACAGTGTCTGCTGGAGACCCTGAAGAAGGCTGGGACTCCGCCGTGCCAGGCAGGGAGCATGCATATAGTTAGGGGCAGTTCCTGCTTTCAGCAGGTAGTTTTCTAAATAAGCCAATCTAAATCTAAATCAGCCCAGTTCTACTAAAAGAGAATGATGTATGGAATCCTTAAAGGTGCGGCGTTCATGTCATTAAGGTTTTGCTTCTTTAATCTCTGTGGTAGCTCTTTCTATTTGATATACATCTTCTGGTAAAATGTTGAAGAAAAGTGCTGAAGATCCACGAGTTTAAATATTGTGGGTCCTAGACCACAAAAGAAAAGTATAAAATAGTATAAAATAAAAAAGTATCTTTTGGGGTCACATGCCTCTCTTTATAAGTTATATGCATGTGTTTGTATTTCTTTCAGGATATTTTCTAATAAATCTCATTAAGTGCATGAAATCAACTGTTGGTCGTTGTTTTGGTGAATGTTCTCTCAGTGCTTTAGTTTAGTGCTTAAAAGTTTTGCCTTTCAACATCTAAAAAGTCTTTACCAGAAATTAAACTAAAAACTAATATTGAACTATAGCAAACAAGAGTAAAGAATCATGTTTGCCTTGTGATGTTTTTCATGGAGGGAATGTTACATTTCAGGCATAAGATGCATATTTTCTTTTCTTAGCTGGCTCAGTGCTTTAGTCTCTTGTCTTTAAAAATGAAGATAATTTGCTTCTTTTTCTTTGCTACCTATTTTGAATGTATGCTCTGTGGAACAGGAGTGCTCCTCCACGCTGAGCGGAAACACCAACAGCAGTGTTGAGTCCTACTGTGCAGAACCTGTTAGAATGTCACGGGATAGGGATTTCTGAGCAGAATCAAGCTGTTTGATGTTCATATTCTGTTCAGAGGTTCTGCATAATGGTTTGTGTGGGGATAAAGGAAGTATAAATAACAGTTGCTTGAGCATCTGCTTTAATTTCCCCTTTTTCTCTGTCTGTGTGTGAGAAATTTCTTAAAATAGAGGCTGGGGGCAGTGGGAAGGGGATGTGAAGATGGAGGGGACTGTGAGAATGAGGAAAGCAATTAAGAGCTCTGTGGGCTAGGGATAAGGCTTAAAGCAGTTCAGGGATTGGGAAAGGTGAAGAGGTGGGAATAGGTTTAATTTAAATTACAGGAATTCCAGGCAGGATAAAGATTTAAGACAAACTCTTGACTAGCATTTCAGACAAAGATTTAAGACAAACCCTTTACTAGCATTTCAGGAAGAGAATGCTAGCAGCTAGCCAAACTGAATATAGATGCTCTTCTAAAGCAGAACAGTCCATTAGCAAAGGAGGTGTGGAGTCAGTAATGGAACCACAAAGGTCAGGTGCAGTGCAAACTGTCCAGCTTCGAAGGATCTCTGTGTGATCAGTGTTGGGGTAAGAGCACGAATAAACCAACAAGAGAGCTGCGTACTTGTACCAGCCCTGTCCTTTACATGGTTTGCACAGGACACCTCAAAGGCAATGCATTAGGGGGAACTTAGGGGAAACTGGTAAGGCTATCATAGGAGCTCTTTGGAGCGAGCTCAGTAGCAATGTGTGAGGACATGAAACTGTTAAATAGCTCATTAATGGCTTTATTACACTGCATTGGAACTGAAAGCTGACACTCTCTGGCCTTGCCTGGATGCAACTGGATTTATCCAATATGATGTTGACTCTTGTCTTTCACTTGCCTTCCTTCTTTGCTAAATGTCATCAGTAGGGCATTAGTCGAAACATTGATGCCGAGGAAATAGGAGTTGTTTATTTGCTTTGCTGGAACCTGTAACTTTCAGTGAAGATTCAAAATAATATTGTTTTGTTCAGGTATGTTAAAGTGGAATGCCATGAGTCCATTTGCATAGTTAATCCAAGTCACTTGCTGCTTTGATAGTTGCTTTTCACACACTGTTTGCGACTGAGGTAGCCATACCCCAGTGCTCCTCTCCTGAATACATTGACTTTAGACTCCAAAATATAACTGATGTGTTGCAACCACCCAGATCGTAATGTGGTTACTTTTCTCATCTTCTTTCTTACTAACAAGAGAAAAAGTGTTTATAATTATTAAATAAAGGTGGTCAATGTGGTCATTGTTTTGTTGTTAGGAAGAGGAATGTCTTTTGAGGTTAGGAAGTACAATATCATGCTTAAATTTAGAACTCCCTTGCAGCAGCTTAGCTTGGGAACCAGAAAACCCCACAAAACACAGCTGTTATTTCTGAAAACTCATGGAAGTTCACAAATGTCCACCCACTGGTAATAATTAGTCTGTGTGTGGTATTTCCTTCTTCTAAATTCAAGACAAAACCCAAGCAACTAAACAAAAAGCAGTTGCCTATTTACACATGCAAAATAAAGATATCAGATACATGTAGGCTCATACATGCAAATAAGCATGTCACGTAGGTGGCTTGTGAGCATTTTTCAATGGGGCAGCTATGCTGGCCTATCTAGTAAACTGAACAGATTTAGCAAGCGCTGTGTGTGAAGTAGAAATCATGTACTTATACTCTCTCTCAGTTGATCAAAACATCTGGGGTCAAATTTACAATAATAAATTGAAAATATTACCCAGTTGAATTTATTGTTGTTTAATTGATCTACAGAAGGCAAATAGCCTGTTAATGAAATTTGCAGATGATACTAAATTAGTGATAGTTGCAAGCAGCACTCAGAGTGGAAGAATAATAAAAATCACCCTAATGAAAATAGTATTATGGGGGAAAAAAAAAAAAAAAGACTTTTAGCTGGGGAAGGGGGAAGGAAAACATGCTATGACATGAAAGAGGTATGGGAGGAAAACAACATGGGACAAAGATGGGAAGGAAAAAACCTAATACACAGGGAAAAAATGTCTTTTCAATGGGATGTGAGCCAGTAAAAAAAAAGAAAAAAAATCTATGATAGCAAAAGTGGTAGAGATACAAGTAATGGTGTTTAGCATCTATAAAAATGTTAGCACAGCAGCTAAGAATTCCTTCCTGTAACTTGAATCTCTGTGATACCAGAAGAGCTTACTAAAGAAGAGGTGAAAGCTCCATTGCTGGAGATTCTTCAAAGTAAATTAAAGAAGGGACTAGGAGACTGCAGGGAGCAATCTTGCATTGGCAAAAGAACACGCTGTAGATGACCTAATAGGTCTTTGTCACCTCCAGCCGTGGTTGTATATTACATGATTTGATTCATAACAGTCTGGGAAGGAGACATTTATTTGTCATACAAAAAATAACCTTTAAGCATCAAATGAGAAGTTTATTACTGGAAGTCTATAACAACTCCTTTGAAAGAGGACACAGAAGTGCATTCTGCTGTGCTGACATCATAGCTATTGGCAAAGAGGGTAGATGCTCCTTCCTCTCTGCATCCTGCCATCTCCATATGTATGTTCATTTCTTCTGTACAGTTGTAGTAAAGACCTTGGCCATGTATGTTGAAAAGTGCATGCCAAGTTTAAATCAGCCAATATCCAGCGGGATTTAGGGAGAGCTGCCATTCCTTTATCAACGTCTGGAGGCTACTGAATTTAAACCTTACATAAAGTTCAGTGCAATTCTTGTTGAGTGTAGCCAGCCAGCCTTCACGTGTGACACATTACCGTGTTGTATCTTGAAGATAACCCTGAGCAAGGTCCCCAAAAGAGCTACAACTTTGCAATCTTTGGCTATAGAAGTTCAAATGGGACATATAGAAAGAGACACTACCCCCTCCCCGCTGTTTTTTTTCCCCTGTAGCGTATTATAGAATTTGACCAAGACTGAAAGGACTCTCCCCAGTATTTGTACAGTCATGACCAAATGAAAAGTAGAAGTCATGCTAGTTGTGGTTTAAATGTCTGGGGAACCATCTGTATAACAGAGAATGCAGTAGTACCAAGGAGGAAAATTTAACAGAGAAAAAATATTAGAAGTACGAATTAATTATTTAGATAGCTGTGGAGACGTTCATTGCCTTTTACTTCAATTTTTAATTATTAGCCTTTGTACTTAATAAAAAAGGTAAAAAATTAATCTGCAGAACTGTTGGACCCTATAAATATCAAGTAAGTTGGAGGAATGGATAATTATCATGTTTCTATCAGGCAATAAAATTTATATAAAGTAGCTACAACGCGACACCTTGTGCAATAATATTAGAAAAATATTTACTCTGTGCTTGAAAACCAGTATGCAGGGCTTCTGAATACTTTGATTTAATCTCTTCTGATTTGATTTAGTGTCTTCTCAAAAAATAATGTCAAATTATTCATATTCATTTTCCTCCAGAGGAGTTTCGAAAGTCTATCCCTCTTTAGATTGGGTGCAGAAAGAAATAATATATTTTTCTTCACCTGAAACAGAAAATAAGTGCAGTATGACTGCTAGTAAGCTTGCATAAGCACATTATTTATACCATCTTGAATTTTCCCAAGTTTTACTGTGAATGAGTAACATGCATAATTGTGTTGCATAGATCTATTTGAACCAATTTGGTAAATTCTGTAGTTTCTTATGGAGCGGGAGGACAGATTACGCAGCCTTAAAAGATCACAACTTTTAACTTGTTTTTCTGCTTCTATTCCTGAATGAACTGAGTCCTAAGTAGTGGAGTGGTCCACACACTCTGTCCAGTACAGGACTTCATTCTGTGATTAGTCCTCAAAACCAATATATGCTATGCTTAAATTTGATATTAATGTTACTTTACATCCTTTTCATTATACTTTTAATGGATTCTAGTAAGCATTATAACTAGTATGTTTTTCTGACAAAACATTTTTCATAGCTGCCTCTATGAATTCATTCTTTCTGTTGTGTTAAGAAAGTTCTTTGCAGATGTATCTTTAATCATGAGATCCTTGACTACTCATCCTACAGCTGTTTGATTTTTGATATGAGCAGTACTGGTGTAGAGACAGACGTTGGCCATGGCTTTAAAATCATGTGTACTCATCAGCTTTCAGATGTCTTTGGCCTTGTCTCCAAGTGCTCTTCAGTACCATTGAAACTAATGAGTACCATTGGAGCTAATGTACACCAGCTGAATTTTGAATTTCCTGACATATTTTAATGGCATAGGCCTGGTAACAGTCTTATATGTTGAATCTTATGGAGGGGATAAAAGAACTTTAGCTGACTTCAAGAGGGCCCAAAGGGAATTGGGCCCAAGGGTGACTCCTGCTTCAGCTGAGGTCAAACCACAGCCTCTGCGAGGAGAGTGAGTTTTGCTAATGAGGTCCTTACTTTCATAGGTGCTTTATACACACAAATAAAAGCACGTTTCTTAAAAAATATCTCACTTAACAGAGGGCAAAGCAGCTGCTACCTAAAAACATGTAAAGAAGAAAGGTGCTTGAAACACTTCCACTGAGTGGCTTTAATGATCAACGATATTTAATATGTTTGGAATACGTAATATGCCGTACCATTAGACAGTTGTCTTTATATGGGCATATAACCACACAGTGTTCCCCACATATTAGTTTTGTCCTCAATTTGATAGGATACTTTAAAATATTTTTATATATTTTATATATATTTGTTTAGGTATTTCATATATGTTTAATATTTATTTACTTTTCTTTTTTCATGGAACTAGGTAAGATTCCCATTTGTTTCCCAGTCCCGGTACTGTGTGTATTTCCCTTATATCATGGTCTGTGTTTACTTCCTTCAGCACCCACTGCTTCTGTTAGGAGTACTGACTGTGGACCTGAACTTGTAAGTGGCATGAATTGATGCCAAATCCTTCTGATGCCTGTCCGAAGGATGAAGGATCATAGCTTGTCCTGGCTTCTGGGCTTTTTGAGGTTGTTATTTTATATGTGTGTATGTATATACGTGTTTGTCCTCTGTGCTTCCAAAGTACAGTTTAAATTAAAAGAGAAACCTGGAGTAGTTTAATGCTCCCAGTACAATTTTATATATTTTTTTAAAGCAAACCTTGAAAGGTTCGGGCCATGCCTCTGCTGGGCTGGCTACTGCTGGTTTGATCCATCTTTTGGCCTCTTGCCTCACATGATGCTCTAGGCATGTGCCATGTTAACAGTTGTATAAAATACGTCCTGCTATTTTACCCCTATTAGAGCGGTTGCAAACAGCTGTTAGGAACTTCCTGTGACCCAAGAATATGTGAATCAGCTTTTTCTGATATGAGACTGGAGACCCAAAATTATTTTTATGACTTTTCCATAACCGCTGGTATTTGTGGTATATAGCACTTTTTCAAAACAGCAATCATATTGTGATATCAAAATATGAATCTCATGTATAGCCGGTAAACAGTATTGTATAACAAAGTCTGCGATGAGTATGGGAGTGAAACGTTTCATAAGAAATCCATCACTTTAGAAGCCTGTGGAAAGGCATCCACCAACCTCACACAGCTTATTTATACTTTAAAGGCCCAGCAGTAGGGATAGAAATTTGTGCATTAATGTGTTGAGATATATATAGGTCCTCAGTTTAGGGCACCAGAGAAATACCTGCAAAATTGGGTATTACTTAATGTGGGCAAAGGTACTAGAATCCAATACAGAGGAAGCTGAACGATATCGTTTATTTCAGTAAGGGTTTGAGAGCCCTATACCGCCTAAATGGCATTGCAACTGTGTGAATTCCACCAAATCACTCAAAATTAGTATGGAAATGGACATATCTTCTGAAATTGCATTGTGTGCACCTTTAATTTAAAAAAAAGTTTGCAACTTTTCTTTTGAATGTCTATGTTTAAATTGTTCTGTATCAATGGAATTTCTGCTTATTCTCTTATTGAGATATCTCTTATATCTCAAATACCTTATTTGAAAGGTATTCAGATAGTTTTAGTTGTTTTTATTGTTTGAATGATCTACTTCAGTGGTGCTTGCTGTTTTTTTTGTAATTTGTTGCTGCAGGTGGCTCTGAATTTGAATTGCATCAGTTGTCTTATTTGAAGATAATAGTTTCGAGCAATCTGAAACAACATTCAGCCTTTCCAACTATGCCCCCTGTATTTAAAACAAGAAATTCTTGAGCTGCTTTGTCTGTTTTTCAGTGTAAGCCTCATCATATTTATTTCTCTTGTTCCTCTTATAGTTGCTCTGGTATTTTGTATATTGTCTATGCATAGCTGATCCATATGATTCTAGCCACGGTTTTAAGTTTATAATGTATTTCTCTTAAGAAAGCCAGAATCTCAGCTGGTGCAAGTTAGTATAGGTCTGCGGAAATCAGTAGTGCTCTGACAGTTTCTAGCATTTGATGATCTGGCCATAATAATGTAATATTACTAAAGAGATAACACAGTGAAAAGGAAACATTATACTGATTCAGCTGGGGCAGCTATTAGATTGGAGTACTGCTGAGCACATATTGTCTAATATTCATCTAATGGCTGATTTCTATTTTGTGGGACCCAATTTTTAAATCTCCACTAAGCGCAGTTGATGAAGTTAGTTTTCCAGTGAAGAGTTTTGTTTTTTTTTTTTTTAAAAAAACCCAACCTCCAAATCTTTACCAAAACGCATGGTCTTCTGTTGGAATAAGATTAGCTCATAAGATTAGCACATAAAAGCGAGTTTTGCCCACTTGTCTGCTGAGCCTTTGTGCCAGATCCTCTGTTTTATTAGTGTGATTGGAATTGAAAAGCTAATTGTATGAATGCCCTTTCAAAAATCCCAAGATGCTTCTGTTGCAACTTGTAATGTGAGTGGCCATTCTCAGGGTGTGACTCAGGGTAAAATGCAGCTTGTTTACATTGTGAAGAAAACATATGCAGTGTTTCTTGACTGCTCTGTAAAAGAACACATACTTTTGTTTCCATTCCTAAATGCAAGTATACTCGCACACATACTGTAAATTGCAACTGCTTTAAAGGAAAGGTTTTTAGGGATGAAATGGATATGAAAGCAGAATACCAAATTTCACATCTGAATGTACAAAGTTTAATAATAAATTGGTCTAACTGTACTATGTCCATATTTTTCTCCTATTCTACAGAGAAAATTAACTGAAGTGGCTCCTCTTTCAGGTAACTTCTCGTAGCACTGTGATATCAAATGCAGATAACATTATTGTCTCTTCTTTGGTATGATTTTAAATAATTTTTAATCTTCATTTCATCACCAAGTAAATTATTAATTGAACTCCATTTTTTTTTTTTAACTCAGTTCACTTCTAATTTAATGTCAGGCAAAAAGAAGATTTAATTTTCTTACTTTTATCCTCTAGCACATGCTAATGCTGAAGCCAGTGTTTTTATTTCATGATCTAGTGTCTTAACGTGACTACAATATATGCACAGTGCTATGGATAAGCACTTAGGCAAATTGTTGCCAGTAGGAGCACACATAAGGTCCAGGCTTGCATACAGGGTACTGGATGAAAGTCTTTGGAATACCATTTGTGATTGCTCAGGTATATCTTATTTTTAGAGTTTATTCCGTAAGTCTTTTCCTAAAGTTAGAGTAACAAGTGAAGTGTCAAGTCTCTAAGTTTACCAGATGCCAGTGCACTGATTTTTTTTTTTCCTTTTTAAATTGAGAAAGAAAAAACAATATGTGAATTTAAACTTTGGGAAATAATATGACTTTTCTACTGCCTTTTCCTCACTGTTGAAAATGGCATTGTCTCCTGGTCAAATGTACTTTGTGATGCTTGAAGAAACATTTCACAAACTTTCAACTGTCTTTGAAATGGTAATTTTGAAATTTTTCCTCTTTGTAGCTAATTTAAAAATTAGAGACGCATTTTTTGATTGCAACTTTGTCTTTTATATTAAAAGAGACTTGTGCTCTATTCACTTCTTTAAGAAAAGCATGCATGGCTGAATGAACACCTTGCAATGTTCTCATGAAACAGAGTTACAGTTCACCCACATTTCCCCCTATTCTGTGCAGAAATAAGCTGAATTATCCTCCTTCTGTCTCAGCTAAATTATTTTTCTAATTCTTCTTTGCTCAGCTCACATACAGGGAGAACAGCCACTAATTCACCCTTCTTTTACTGATCACCTGGTCAGAATATTACATAGCAACGGAGCATCTACTTGCCCTTCAGTTTCCCTGGCCGGCAATGTAAGTCCAGCTGCAGTGAGATTTTGGGCAGTGTTTCATGCCTAACTTCTTTCAGAAGACTTACAGACTGTAACACGGTTGAGAACAAAGATCAAAAGTTCCTCTGTGTGCTTTCTTTACCTATTAAGGTCATTGTCTGCTTTCATGTAACAAAAAGATAGCTGCTAGCTTCGTTATCCTTGATAGTTATTTCCATATGTAGCATACCTTTCCTGGTAGTTACACTAGTAGTAATGAAGCTTGGATGGACATATGGATGAAATCACAGTGGAAGAGGCAAGAAAACTCAACTGAATGCTTTATTGGCCCCGACACTCTTACTTCATCTGCACAGAGCGTGCTGATGCATATGACTGTGAAATTTCACCTTCTACTGACTGTTTTGGACATAAAGTTGCCTAGTTGCTGGACTTTAATCTGTCAGAAGTATTCAGATGCATTTTTTCACGTGTCTCAGAAATAGTAAAACATAAGTCCGAGTAATCCACACAATCAAAGAACAAAACCATACAAAGTTAGTTATAGTATGAATACTATCTGTTAAAGTGTACTATCTTGATAAAAAGAGGATGATTTTATTTTCCAGTACCCTAGATAGGAGAATGGTAACTACAAAAGAGGCTTCACACTTTGAAATACTTCCAAACAATTGTGTATAACAATGGGTATTACAGCATATCAAACCAAGATGGGGCGATCCTCCTTCCCTTGGTTTGATATACTTTCAGCTTCTTTAAAGGCTCTTGAGATCAGGACCCCTACAGAGTCTTTGAAGCTTGTGTTTTTCTTTCACTAGAAAGTGAAGCCTTGGCTTTTAATGGCAGCTCAGCAAATATCTCATCAATATTTAAAGTGTCAAGTGTACCTCTGTTAGAGGTACCAATTGCAGATCAAAGATACTAGCACTGAGGTGCAGTGTTTCCTTCAAAGGTCTTCACAGTTGAGCTTTTCCTTTTGTTGGAAAAGAGCCTCTCTTCTTAACATGTGTTGCTTGCATGAGTCTTAAATACGTAGTTTGACAACTGTGGGGAATTAAACATTTTGTTACCATAGCCAGTGAGGATAGTGCAGGAGTTTTGAATAGTCCTTCATTCTTCTTTAAGAAAGGAGAATGCTTGGAAAAGCCTTTTGCTGGCTGTTTCCACCTTTCTTCAATTGACCAAAATCTATTACATTTAATGGTAGCAATGACATACTTTTTGAGGAGGTCAAGAAGAATTCAAGATGGATGAAAGTTTAGTGGCAGGTACAAATAAGCTGCAGCAGGATGGTTCTTTTTTGGCCTTTTCTCTTTCAGTGAGGATTTAGGATGTTGCTTTTCTCATTTTTTATATCCTCTGTTGCCTTCCTTCCACCCGTTATATAAAGTTTATGAATATGGCTGTGAAATCTAATCCCTTTATTACTCTTCCAGCTCTTATTGTGTTTTTCTTTTTAACATCTGTTAAAACCATTACAACAATAATTACAGCAATAGGGATTCTGAGTATTTTGTACTTGTGGCTTATCTATTCCCATGTCGTAATTTTGGTTGGAACGTACCAGTAGGCACAGTCTAATGTCAAGATGTTAAACAGTGTTTGAATGGTGAATGGCTCTTTAAAAAAAGAAGGCTCTTTAAAAAAAGAAGGAAATTTGGATTAGGCATGCTTCATGATTATGTGAAAAACAGAAAATTAGAATTAAGAAGCTTATCAGGTGAGTCTTGTAAATCATAGTATATTTGATGCCATGAACCTTCTGTCTGATTGTCTTCAGAGTGCAGGGAGAGCAACAGGTCTAAAATGTGTGTCACTAGAGACTGTTTTCACGTTGAAGGCTGACTTTTACTGAATAATATTTACCTTCTTGTAAAACAAAAAGAAATTTCTGTTCCTCAATCAGTTTATAAACTTGCCAGTTGTGTGCCTCAGAATATACTTAAAGCATTACAGTGGGGTAGATGTCAATTTATACTTCGCAAAGCTGCCTGCAGAGCAAAGTGTCTGATACTGCTATTGTACAGTGGAAAAAGGCAGCTAGTGTCCCACCACGCACAGGATTATTCATTTGTCTCTCCTGACTAATGAATGTGTCATGATCCGGATTTTAGTATGCTTGGATATTTAGGTGTTTTCTACTGAATAACTTATAAGTCACGTGGATTTCAGATGGCAAGAGGTATTACCAAGAAAAAAATTTACTTTGAAAAAACCGTCTGAGCATTAAGGTAGTAATGTGTTTTCCAATTCTTGTTCCTTTCACATATGGGTCCTGAATCTGCAACAATCCTTACTCACATCTGGGGCTTGAGTCAGTTTGTTTTCTGAGTGACTGCGTATAAACTACTGATTCTCATTTGTCTTTAGAGACATTTCATCCGAGACCCCTGTTTCAGTGAAGAGCAAGTAGAGATGGCAGGATTTTGCTCTCGAGTAGCAGTATCGTATACAACATTGCAACGGTTTGAAAATAAAATTTCAGAGCGCTATCAGCAAACATTTAGTTCTTCTGTCCCTTTTTCTTGTGCCGGAGATGTTCTCTGTCTTTGTTCAATGAATGTGGCAAGGCTATAAATAAAACTGGCAGTGGAAATGCTGGCCCAGTGCAGTGAGCTGCACACCATTTATATCCTATCAAGACCATTGAATTGGCGGTATGCCCAGGAATAGCGAGGAGTGTTCCTGCGCATAGCCGCTCCTTGCATTTGGAAGAGGATTATATGTAAGTTGACAGTACAGCATAAATGCTCCCTAAATTAATTTTAATTGTGAATAAACTCTGTGCCTTAAAGAAAAGTGTCAAGCTGTGATTTGACTAGTTCTAGCAATGGAGAATCCACCACCATTGGTGCAAGGCTGCTACTCTATTTCCTTTTACCTGGCAGTTGAAATCTGCACTTTTTTTTGAATTAGAATTTGCCTCTCAGCTTCCAGCCGCGGATTGTGTTGTATCTCTGTCTGCTCAACAGAAGTAGGCTGAGGTATCCTATAATTATTTTTCCTAGATTTGTCAGTCTGTGTTTGGCCATGTTGAAATTAATTTGTGCCCCCTTCACTACAGTGATCTGCTCTGTACCAATGAGCTGTTCTCTTCATTATTAACTTGTGCCAAAATCCTCTTTGCATGTCAGCTTTATAGGGAAAGATTCTGTGTTTTCCTACAGGAGACTGATAAAAATGTTAAATAATAATGCAACCAAAATCTGTCTCTGCAGGAACTCATTTGGAGCACACATACAATGAGGATTCTCCACTTGCAATTGTATTTTGAGATCTATCAATTAATAAAACTTGAACCTTCCATTGCACTTTTTAAAACCTTTATTAAGTGACACAAAAGCAGCTCTAGCATTAATTGTGCCTGTGACTGAGGTCATACACACTCCCTCATTTACTTCATGCCACCTAACTTTTAAAGATACAAGTACAGTATTAGTTTTCATAAAGTTCTCTTGGAAGTTCCCTGAATTTCATGAGCTACCAACAACAAAATAGATTCTCTCCAGCTCTTGGATCACAGCTTTCTATCTGTGCTGATCTAAAAAAAAGTCTTAGTGTGGCAGCTACAGTATTACTTCCTTAAATCACTTTTGGATTGTAGTATATTTTCTTGACAGTATTGACTTGTATTGGAATTCTCCCAAATTCAGAATGAAACTAGTTTGTAAGCCTTTCCATGTTGCTTGGATTTTAATGACCATTCTACTATGTTAATCTATTACTGTACTAATACTGCTGTTAGAATGCATTTTGTTGCTAATGTACTTTGAAAAATCCTTATTGTCCTTAATTGTGTTGGCCATTGATTTCTCATTGACATTAGCCTCAAGCATTCCAGCAATCTCCTGGCTCTTAATTTATATTAATTGCTATCAGCGCTCCCTTTTTTTGCTTTCATTATTTATTTTTACATGTGCTTTTACTTTCCCTGTAAGTCTCTTTCCTCTAAGGTTGATTAATTTTTTCTTGATTGTGGATATTGTGGCATTTAATACAATATTCTTAACTCTCAGCAGTTGTTATAGATCTGATTTCATAGATCTGCAAATTTAAAAAGTGGTTTCAACCACAGTATATTCCACCATCATTTGAATTTCTGTCGCAAGATAATTTTCACTTATAGCATTGAACTCCTGGTCAATGTTACAGTATATATTGTTGTATAATAAGGAAAAATTTTAGACTGAGCAGTCTGTATAGCATTTTCATAAAGGTCTATAGATGTGATGATCAGTATTTTGAAATGGCTTTAGTTTAAGTTATATGTGGATGAGTAGCAATCTTCAGAAAAGCATTATTCTTGTAAGAGATTTAAACTTCCATTTTTTAGCTTTTCATACTCAAATATGTAAATGGTTCTTTTGGCTAAATGTTGAACCAAATTTGCATTTTAAATCCTCCTGATGAAGACAAGTTGAAATTCGTTGAAGAATTAGGCTGTCACAAAGAGACTAGCATGTATTTTAGTAAAGGCCAAAAAACTTACATTTTCTTACTTTAAATATGAAATGTAGATAGAAATTTTAAAGCCTCTTCTCCTCTTCCAAAAGTGTGATCCAGTGGGCTTTTTTATGAAAAAAAACAGATACTTGGGCTCTCACTCCCTGGTAAGACACCTCAGACCCTTGAGACTTCAGAGCTACATCTTAACTGTGGTGGATTGTTGGATAAATCCACCAGTGACACCACACTGTACAGCTGTGCAGCTGCAGTACATGGCACTACAATTAAAAAGTAATACAAGGTAAGAAAAAGGATTATGGAATTCGCTCTAAGCAGCATAACTATATTGCGATCTTGAGGAGACAGCCGTGCGTGCCTCAGGGATGTATGAATTTGTGCTGAGCTCTGTGACACTGCAACTAAACTGTTGGTTTCGAAGAGTCTGTAATTAACTAAAACAAGTAATTTAGCATTGTTACTTGAGTGTGGTAAAAGCAACACATGCCATGAATTGATACAAATGTGCTGAAGATTTTAATCGTTTAGCTATAACAATTGACATATTCTAATCAGTGACTATGGAGGAAACAGCCTGAGTGTTTGCCTTCCGTTTTGTGTGATCTTCCTGAGGTCAAAGATGCTAAATAAAGCATGTTCATCATAACTGAACAAAAAGTAAATGCGTAATTTAGTAGAAGGGAAAGTCAGTATGTGCAGCTTTCAGAAGAAAAATATCTTTTAATCAAGAGCCATTAAGAGTTCTGCCACAAAGATGTTGCACTTATTTATAGAAATGGTTCCTTTTATTAAAGGTGAACTTGTCTAAAACTACCTTCTACCCCGGTAAGGACAGGTCAGTTTGCTAAAGACAGCGACAAATACAGGACCAGCTTCATCTGTTTCTCACAACAGTGGTGGCTCCAGGACTGAATTTGCATCAGTATACAAATATTTAAGATAGATAGTCTTACAGAGGATTAGGTTAGATGGGCACAAATGGGCTCCTTTGCAGTGTCTCTGTGAAACTGGTTGTCTGACAGAGAGTAAATTATTGAAAAAGAGTTGAGGGTATAGAATGGGGAATTTTATGTAAAGGATAAGTATTGTGAGGAGAAAGTTCTGGTAAAAAATTACAATTTTTTAATACATTGTGGCTGACCACTTCTGTGTACAGAAGCCCCAAGACCATGGTCATATTACACTTGACAATGTAAAAATCCCAGGTGATTTTAAAAGTGAGATAAGCAAAGAAAGGTATTCTCATTCTGGAGCAATATTTTAGGCAAGACGTTGAAATTACAAACAACATGTAAATCCACAACCTTGATTAATGACATTGGAATATTTTGTTTTCATTTAGAACTTTTTTCTTTTTTGCATATTAAAACTTTTTACACATAATTAATTTTTAACTTAAAATACTTACTTCTAAATGAAGTTCTTCTGAACTGGAAAAAAACTAACAACCTTTCATTGTGCAAATGTTGAAATGGGACAGCTTATCAAAAAATTTTTTATACTAGTAAATTTCTTAAAACTAACTGTATATGCTTTCAGGTTTGATAAATTGATATTCCGTGATGGGACCCCCCTCTCCCCCCCATTTAATTAGAAAATTCCAAGCCAACTCAGTTGTAAATTTTGTTGAATAATAGGGTTCTTACCAAAGGCTTATTTGCCAGCAATTTAGTCACCAAACTCAATTTCCTGTATGCCATTTCTATGCTTTTACCTTCTGTGGGCTTTCATAGAGTGAAGTCAGAAATGCTACTGTAGTACTAACCTTGAGCTGTTTTTTCTATCTAAGTAATAAAATGTCCTTAGCTCCTGGTTCCTTTTGTTCTTCATTCTACGTATCAAATATCCATAAATAGAAAATTTTATTCACCAAGGTCACTGCCTATTTTAACTTATAAAAGGATAAAATAGAACTATTGAGAAATCTTTGCACTGATGTCTTCTTACCATCAATCTGTAGAAAGGCATATTTTTCTCAGAAAACTAAACAACTGTTTCTGCATCTACTATTTTGCTTTGATATTTATTAAAAAATAATTTTTGTTAACAATGAAGTGCTACAGATTTCTTGTTTTTAATTAAGAGGATGTAAGGAACATGCAAATCCAAGAACTGTTATTAGGGATGATGCATTTGAGCGAGGAAAGTCTTCTCCCCTACTTGAGACCTATTCATTATATTAGTTCTATGTTATTTCTATACTAGAGTAAAGTTGCATTACCTTAATAACCAGTAACTCAGCAGGAGATCTTAATAGGTAGAGGTTGCTTGAAGCTGACCTCCAGCTGCAGTGGCAGAAGATCACTGATGGCCTGTGGACTGTAATTAGAGTACCGTAAAACTCTAATTTTACTCTAAAGGTAAAGGGTGGCAGAATGTATTAGCAGAAAAATGAATGCTAACTTGTAAGTAGTAAGTCTGGTTTCTACAGGTGTGTCACTCATTCAAGGACAAGTAAAACGTTGTGTTAGACAATAAATTTACATATAGAGTCCCTCAAGCTTAAGGAGTCGTGAAGGTTAGCATGGTGGTAGAACAATAAGTGCTTAGAAATCTGTGCAGCTTTTAAAATACCTTTCTTCTCACCACCCTGCCCCTTTTTTTCTATTCAACCTTTCCTCAGTCTGCCTTTAGAGAAAAATATAAGAGAATTTAAACCTGGGAAACTAATATAAAAAACCTTTCATGCAAAGAAACAGTGCATGTGTCTTTACATTGTTTCTATTCATGGCTGGCTAGTTTTACATTTTCTGATCAGTGACTGGCACTGCGGCCAGTAAACCAGTTACTTCTAAGAGCAGCAGTAGTCTGTCTGGAGGTCCTGCATTATTGATTTTCTGCTTTTACATTCTAGTTGCTCTGTCAGTCAGTAGGCTGAAATGCAAGATGACAGTCAATAAACAAAAGGACTGAGCTCCCACAGATACAACAAAATAATTCAGAAGTTTCAGATGCATGCAGAAAACGCCAAAATCCTTAAGCAGCAGCAAATCTGGTAACCTTTCTAAAAGAACAATACAAACTTATGTTCTTCTCAACCCATCTTTTGTTACCAATCGTTGAGTCTGCTGGTTACAAGATGCGTATGAAAATCTGCCAAATCCTCTATGGAAAGCATATAGGGTGAACAACAAAAAACCTGAGGAGTATTTGGAAAAATGTTCTCTGGGGATGAAATGTTGGGGTATTTTGTCAAAAACGTGGCTGAATTTTTCTGTGGCATCTCCCTTCACCTCTGACTTTCATTCAAGTCGATCATTACCCAAGTTAGGCTACGGCAAGGTATTTCTTCCGTTGGATCATCTTCTCCTTCCACAGGTAACAAGATACACTGGTAGGGTTATCTGCTGCCTATGGATTACATTAATGCAGACCAAAATTAATTCCTAGTGTTACAAAATGAAATGAAAAATCTGTGACTTATTAATTAGATTACTGAGAACCTGTGATGTGAAAGTTAAATCTTTCATTACATTGATAACAGTTAAACTATATTATTTATTCATCTTGCTACACAGCACAATTTAGTGTAGAGATACCCAAGTTAATTTGGGTAAAACAAGCCAGGCTGGATACCAGAAGAGGTCTGTCTGTGACCGCACTCAGCTTAGCATAGTCTAATTGATTTTTCTAAGAAATAGAATACATTAGCCTATGTGGAACTTACACTGTCACATTTAGACTACTTTTGGTGCCCAAGCTAATTCCCACAGATATCCGATACCGGGTCAGGTGTCCTTCTATTACACTGAACTGTATTGTGCCAGTAGCCCTGTTGGTTAATCTCATTCCTGCAGGGTTAGAATGTAGATGATTGCTCAGAGAAAATTGAGATGAAATAGTAGTGATGTTACGAATTTGGTAGCTTCTACTCTTTTCTCTTAGTCAGTAAGTAATCCTGTGCTTGGTTAAAAGCTGCTAGCAGAGCATATGGAGTTTCCCTTCGATATTTGTTAATGAGAATCCTCACTTGATATGCTTAAGGGCATTCTTCAACAAATTCCCAATTCATTTTTAAAAATTTGTGAAAACCATCAGGGAATCTTCACTAGGAGGGACTTGAGCTGGCTGTTGGTACAGACAGAGGAGCTTCCCTAAGGGTAGAAATGACAGTTGCTATCACATAACTTTATGACCAGTAGTAATATTTATACTTTGCATGATAAATGCAGGGGCAATCAAGTAACTTGCTTTTGACTGTATGCAGATCACCCGAGTGACTAAGAGAAAGTCTTTTCCCCCAGTGTAAACACTGCTTCTTTGGGGTCTCTTTCTCCTTTCAGGCAGTCAGCTCTCTTACTCAGGGCAGTGGGCTCTAGGATACCCTGGATAATGGAAGAATCCAGAGAATACCAGCACTGGAAAGTAAATCCTAAGAGGCTTTGTATCAACCAAGTCTCCTTCTGGCATGCCTGTCACTGATTTGGCCTGATACCTATAGAGCCATTCAGAAACTTCTTCAAAAAGGTTTGTTAACTGGACCTTACCTGAACCTGAGCTGAATCAGGGCGTTTGGGCTAGCAGTTGCCCCCACACAAAGAAAACTTGCAGTCCTTTGGGCAACTCTACTTGTGTCACATTGAGTTGTAGCTATTTAACTGCAACTTGGTTCTGGTTCCAGTTCTGGTTCTTCACACTACTGCTGACTTGGTCCAATTCAGGTAGGCGTTGATTTCTGAACAAATTTGGTGGCAAGAAGGCAACGGTTGAGCTATATACAAAAAACAGTGTTTGCAGTCTGACATAGATGATATATGGAGTGACCATGTTATTCTAAGCAGAGGGTTTAAGATTTTTATAGACAGCTGCACTAAATCTGTGACATGAGAATATATATTAATTAGCAGGGATTTTCAAAGATGGATGGCAACTCCTGTATGAAACAGAGAGGCTCTAATAGAAACAGAATTCTAATATCAACCTGGTCTTGCCTTTTTATTTGCAACCATTTTTCACTACTTATTTAAAATTTGTAGAGAGTATTAAACTGTATCTGGAGTACCTGAAATTTAGGTGGCTATGAGTGTTTCAGTTCAGTCCATTGCTGAAGATAGAATGTAAACTACAGGTTTCTGGTTCAACTGCTGAAACCTTGGATGGGTTTGTTTTTTTTTTTTCAATTCTTTTTTTTTCTAGTGACAGTAGAGATTTCCATTACATTGTTGAAGCACAACTCAGTGTTGAGGTTGGAATAGTTTGCCAAGAGTATGATAAATATTTTCTTTGGGTTAGAATAATTTTCATGTTAAAAACATAGCAACTGAATCTCAGTTGGTTCATTGCCTTCACTTCGAGTCTCCAGATGAGTAAGATGAGCATGTCTGGAGTTGGAGAATAACAGTTAAATCTAGTATGTGATAAATCTTGTTTTTCAGCAACTTCTCTGTGGTCACAGAAGGTACAACATAGTTTGTGGACTTCTACTGTTACATACACCATTGCTTCTAAATCTTTTACAGTAAAGCTTAGCATCTGTTTTTTGATTTGATGAATGGCTTTGATCTGTTATTTTAATTGCTTCCTAGTAAGATGCTAATGACCTTTTTTGTTCCAATAAACTCTGTTTTGCTTAGTTGTAAATTAAATTTAACTAAACACTTGGAGCTTTATTACTTGTTTCTGTTTGATGACTCGTCAGGCAATGTGTTAACTCCATATGCAAAGACTTCTGGAATCATCATCTCTGGCTGCATTAAGGGGAAAAAATCCTTTTAATAGCATAAATAAATAATATAAAATATGGATAGAATTAACTTTCACATAATTACCAGGTACATAACTGGGATACAGTTACTGAATAAAGCAGATATATCCATATTCTATCATTTATTAATTCCTTTAAAAATAGACAATGTGAACGTTTCTTATAAACTTAAAGAAGAGTTTAGGGAAGAGTTAATTCAAAAACTTTCACATTATCTTTGTCGAACTAGATCCCAAGTAGCAAATGGACTGAAGATTTTTACTGCATTGACTTTGTTTCATGGTAAAATAAGAAAAAAATTGCTATGAAGCAAAGAGAAGAGGGCATGTCCAAATGAATAAAGCATCCTACAGAACAGATTCTGAACAGTTGAACTTTTGAGTATCATTTGTTGTGATTTGTAGTGTGATTGTGTACTGTGGGCAGAGATTCTCTCAGGGCTGTCATGGAAGAGAGATTCTTAAAACATGTTGCATACTGACCTAAGAAGCATATAATGAAAGCCAGTTCTGCATTGTCGGCTCATAATACTACCGTTTTGCTCAAAGCTGCTATGAAATTGTTAAGGATCCTTTGGGGATGAAGACGCACAGATTTTAGTGTTTATTATACGTTTTGTTCCATCTCATATTAATAATCCACCCAGATGTCCAGTGTAGGGTGCTGTCTGATGGGAAATTCAAGCAGATCCAAGTCTGGGCTGCATGTGCTGACCTTATTGCCAGCTGTACGTTTCTGCCTCTCTTCTAGTGCCATTCTGTTTGTTGTCATGCCGTGGCTTGGATTGGGAAATAATCTGACTAAAATCTATCCCAGCAAACAAGAGATGCTCAGTTATACTAACTCATTGCATAACCTGATAGGCACAGTTATCGGATTGTCTGTCTGGCAGTGGTCCATAGTTAGTTAGATCAATTTAAATTGATCATCAAACCACACCCTTAGAGCCTGAAAGGCCAAAAGTAATGTGAGCTACTCAGGGAGAGGCTCTGCTATTTGAGATTTCAAGCTGATAATAGGTCTCTTGGAAGAGTGCATTAACAGAGTTTGTTGCCCTTGAGGTACAAGTGCTGACTGCAGTTTTGTTCAAAGAAGATTAATCAGAGGTTCAGAAGGCATTAGCAGCAGCTAAGAAATGCAGTTCATCCAAGAGCAGTTTTGAAGCTTTTTCTTCAGCCTACCAGGTTCTTGTAGAGTGAAACAGGATCCCTACCAATGTGCCTGGAAGCATAAAAGCCTACTCTCTGCTTACAGAGAAAAATGGAGCAAGCTGCAAGACTATAAAAGGTGCTATGTTAGCAAGCATGAGGATATCCAGTGGTTTCCCTGGTGATGATGGGGAAAAAAGAGATCTTGAGCAGTAACGTTAGCATTCACCTGCCATGGCTGCTTTTCTTAGTAAATCTTGTGTAAAACTGCCCAGTTTTGCCATTTTCATTAGTCTCAAGGAGAGGAGACTTTTTCAGTAGATTAACTGGTATTGCAGTATTGCTCTGACAGGACTTTGCTTACTTTAAAATTTTCTGGTACCAGCTTATTGCCACTCTTGAATCTTTGTTTATTTGTATAGCTTCTTGCTTCCCCAAAATGACAGGAACTAATTTTATTGAAGAAAAAATGGTTAACATTTCTCCTTCTTGCAAAATGAATCATGTTTATCCTTCTGTTGGTCTTTTGACGCAGAATATGTGCTATCATTCCTAATGTCCATCTGCGATAGCTTCTAAAATACTCATAGAGGACAATGAAAACTGCCAGTCTCAACTCAGCTGAATTCTCATATCTTATTCTTCATCTGTGTTAAACAAACAAGTTAAACTATATTTCTAGTAACTCAAAAACCTGCTTTTTTTTTCTGGGCTGCTTCTCTTGGACTTTGTAAGAGTTTTCCTGTGGGTTGAAAGGTGAGTGGCCTGGTTTTTCTCTGGGATTTACAGGTCCAAGATTTCAGTGACTTCTCCAACATACCTAATTAGGAACCTCAGGAAGTCGTTCACAGAGCAAATTTCTGAATCAGCATTCTTCAGAGAACTCCAGTGTTTCTTTTGCCAAGGAGGAAAAATAGGTTAATGTTGCAGTGTTGCAGAAGGCACAGTGTGAGCTGTTGCCTGAGAAGGAGATGCTGAGAATTCAGGAGCAGTTGGGACATGGAGACAATGCTAGTGTTGCTTCAGGGAGAAAATAAGAGCGAAGTACAAATTTGTACAAGCTGAAAGTGAGAAAACATTCAGGTCTCTTCAGCAGCACGGAGAATACATACATGTTATAGTCATTCTGCCTATGTTACAATTTAGGAGAAGGGTTTTTTGAAAATGAAAACAGAGAAGGTTAAAGAAAAACACGGCCAAATATTTCAGCTATAATGATCTGTTTCAAGATCTCTCCCAGCTTGTAATGATGAGCAGGAAGAGTAAAGGCTTGAAGCACAGAAGAGATCTATTGATATTCTTGCAGTTTATGATTACACGTCTGGTAAAGTTTAAAGAGCAAGTTACTTGGTGACACTATGAATCCATTTTAATTAAAAAGAAATTTTATCTTCTCTCTTTTTGCCGTTTTTCAAATTTACTATCCCTTCATTGCCATTTAATTATAGTTGACACAATGCACACTTTTTTTTAATATTCTGGCTGTAACTAGTCTGTACATTTTACGTTGATGGCGGATGTGTAACATTTCTGCAGTGGTATTTCTTCCACCTGACTGCAAGTTTTGAGATTTCTCTGTTTTTAATTTATTCATTCATTTGTAGTTCCTATTCCAGACATAGATTGCATTAGGCTTACCTTCAGATCTCTTTTGCCTGAGCCTTGCTCAGTCATCTTGATTTGGTTTTGATTCTTCCCTGCCATAAAGTAGGCACAGCCTACTTCTGCTAAAATCTCATTTGAGTTTTCCTAGTGGTATCTTGGGGTTTTTGCTCTCACCTTGGTCTTATAGCTGTTTGTGATACTTAGCGTCATTCATCTTAAAATCTTGTATTGGGTTTGCTTTCAGACACTCTCCTCCTTGGCCACTCCTTCAGCATAACTGTAGGTGGGTGGTCTCTTTTCCATGAATCTGTGGGATTTTCACCAGTTGAAAGCTTTTGACGATTGAAGTTTTGCATTGAATGTGGAATGGGAACAGTCTTGGGAACTGCTATGATGTGCAATACTGAGTTACTCACTAAATACTACCCTGATACACCTCTCCTTCCTTTTCTTCCTGATATTGTGGATCTGAACTGTCACTTAGACAGCAGTGGCTTATGGACTTAACACCCTGTTGCTGGTTCATGCCCTGCCGACCCGGCATTCATCTCGTTCCGCTGACACTCTTACAGTCTCATGTGTGGTACTGGTTTTCTGAAACATTATGTGTGATAGGAGGTACATCGCTGGTGTGGGAGAAGCAGAATTGGAGCCTAGTTAGAGCACATGAGGACTCCTGTGATACAAAAGTGAGATAATTACCACAAAAAAAGGAGCAGAGTATGCCCAGATGTGGCTGACTCACAACTAGTTCTGGTGCCTCATTATTTCAAGCAGCTTTTGTCTCGCCTCTGCTCTCATGTTGAGAGGGAGGGCCTGTGCAGCTGGCAGCCGGCCATGCAGCAGCTGAGGTAAATCCCGTTCATCTTCTCCATGGAGGAGCTTTCTCAAGTAGGTACACAGCTAGGCAGAGCTCCCTGAAGCTGCTGGTGCTGCTCCAAGGATGGTTTTTCCTCAGCTTTTCCTAACTTTTTCTTTTCTGGTGAGGGAGTCTAAAACCCCAGGTAAAAGCTGCTTCTCTCATGTTTGAGTGGAGAGAAGGCTTCGTAATTGTGCTAACTGGTACCGACTCCTGCTTGTGCTGGGCCGGTACGGTGCTGCTGGGCGAGTGTGCTGGTTGTGGGCAGAGGCCAGCATGGTCCCTCTCGTGGCAGGCAGGCGCCTGCCCAGTGCTGAGGTGTTACTGAGCTGCATGAGGGATGTGGGGCCAGGGGCAGCGGGGGCTCCCCAGGGCTGGCGGGACAGGGCTTGGCAGCCGGCACCAGTCCCACCGCCCCAGCCAGGGAGCAGGGCAGGCCGGAGTCTGTGAGGTAAGTTCATGGCGATGAGGCAGGTCTGAAGGCAAACTGGGAAGCCATTCTACAGGCCAGGGACAGGGCTGGGCTTCAGCCAGGTAACCAGAGCCAGGCACAGCCCCACTGATCACGGGGCAGGGCCGTGGTGACTGATGATGATCAGCAGGGTCTGTGGTCAGGTTGGGGGCACTGCTGCAGCTGGAGGCCCCGGGCTGAGCTGAGATGGGGCCCCAGATCCATGGTCAGGGGTTGTGGCAGGGAGGCCCAGTGTGGCTGGTCAGGGCCAGTAAGGCCTGTGAGTGCCTCAGCGCCCTGAATGCAAAGGGCGCTGGCTGGCAGAGGAGCCCGGCGGCTGTCGGTGTGGGAAGAGGGGCTCTCCTCAGCCCCTGCTGAAAGCAGAACAGTTCGGGTGGCAATGTTCAGGTGGGCTGGAGGACGAACAGCACCAAAGTAGAGCAAAAAGATTAATTTACTTATTCTTAAGCAGATGGGAAATGTGCTGGCCAATAAAATTAATGAATGTGATGAGAAGTTGGCACATATGGATGCTTAGAGAGGAATGGTTTGGGGAATTTTTTGCAGTCTTTGAAAAAAATTCATCATGTCTTTGTTTAGAAAATCAGACTCTGTGCCCCTCGTTCCCACCTCTAATACTTTAGCCTTAATTAAGTGATATAACAAGTACTACTTTCTGTCCTGCTATGAATTACATGACTTTCTTTTCTAAGCCCACATATTTACTTAACGTTTGAGAAATGACAAAAGGAAATGTCTTTGATCACATATTGCACAAATGACAAAAGGATTAAAAAAACCCCTCTGGCTTAAAACTTTAGTGAACATCCATTTTTGAAAGTTTTATTTGTAATTTGTCAGCCAGCTTTTGCTATGAATATATTTAGCTATTTGCAAATAAAGTAAGGTGAAGCTTTCCTAAGTACTGGGCTACAAGGGTTTGTATCATCTTGCTCTTTTGCCTCTCTGTTACTATAGAGGATTACAAAGCATATCACCCTCCTGCCACCTTTTTTCCTCAAAACCTGAGCAATGAACAGAGAACCCAGGTCACTGGTGCTTTGAATTCTGAGCAGCTGTATTTTGTTATTTTTTTGAATGCCAGTAATGTGGCTTCTTCTATTTCTTGATTAAAAGCTCATCTTCCTTTTGTGATGGAAGAAAATTTCCTTTCTTGTCATTGAATGTTTTTATTTCTAACATGCATGTTACATTATCTGGAAGAAAAGGTAATTCTTTGCTAAATTGCTGTAGTAAAGAAGGGCATTAAAGACGTATTTAAAACAAGCGTGGTAGAAATTCATAGCTGTTGAAAAGTTTCCATTGAAAACCTTTAGTTTTCTTAGGGTACCATGTAGATGCCTTAATAGGTGCCTTTCTGACCAGGTAGTGGAACCTATTTGCAACAGTTGCAAATTGGACTGTTGAATGTGAATATGTTTCTCGGGTGCCTTCATGCTGTTCTTTGTTGTCTGAAAGAAGGTCTCTAAATGGAAGTGAGTGTAGGCTGACATACTGCACAAACTACGCTCTAGACATGGGATAAATCGTGGTAAAATAACATCAAAATGAACACTGCGTTCCCTTTATTTTTTGGGTCCTATTTTTGTCCCAAGTTCAAGGAAATAGTTAACTGAAGCATACAAAACAGTCTTTACTCCCAGTACCAGCCCTGCTGACTTCAATGCAATTAGGTATGTGAATTTCTCTTGCAGGATAAGGGGAAGTGTCTCAAGAACAGAGCTGAATCAAGTTGTTTTCACTATTGCACAGTGTAAGAAAAATCCTGGTATTGTCCTTCTGGATCACTCTATGTTGAATATCACTTTTTCTTAAATTATCCTCAATTGGTCAGTTGTGGAATCAGCTGTACTGTAATGGCCCAGTGTTAAGGTATCCTGTGAATTTAAAGGAAAGGATAACTGCGTTTTCATGCCTTTTAGCATCTGTGGTGCTCTGATGACCAGAGGACTAGTGAGAACAATGAGGTCATGAGCATCCTAGAAGGGCCAGGAAAACTAAAAATCTAAGTTCTAGGATTATAGATTTTGTTTTTTTGTTGTTAAATGTAAAAAATTAAAGACAGGGATCTGGATTACAGAGTTACAGAGGAATAATGTTAACTATGTTTAAAGACAGTGTTGATCAGTTGTCAAATGAAATCCTCATTTCTTGGTATGGATCTTATTACACTATGGTTATTACATTGACATGGTACTGATTCCTCAAGAAGAACAAAAGAACTACAGAAACCACCAAAAATCTGTTTTTGTTTGTCTTCCTTAGCCAAACCCTCTGACTCTCCAAAAAGACAGCTGAACTGATTTTTCTCTAATTAAAATATAAATCCCTTTTGGAACGAGCTTGTTTGCTACATTTTTGCCAAGAAGACATTTATATAATGGAGTTTTAATAGTAAATCTCTGAAAACAGGACTGTATAATAAGATTGCTGTCAGTACTCTCACAACAGAATAGCCAGGGTGATACTGTGATAGACGCTGTATGACTGAGTCTGCTCTCCCCTCTCCTTGTTTCCCCCCAAGTCTGGCAGACCAAAACAGAAATAGCCCTTCATTGCATTTTGCTGTAGGGCTGACTAGATTAAGAAAACTGCCTTATGCAAAGCCTTGAGACTTTGCAGACCTATTGGACTATAGCATGGAGTATTGTTTGAAAAAAATGGGTTTACTGTGTCTGGATACTAAGCTAATCAATCCAGTATGGCTGTTTCATATGGTTATACCCATTACAACTTTGTTTGACCTCTTTGATCTTTGTTGAGGATATAGGGTATCATTAATGTTACCAGATGCATTGTTTTCTCCTAATATCAACAACAGAGGGGAAAAAAAAAAAGGGTTCTCTTGTTTTCCACTTAGATAGCTCTAGTATTGCCAAACAAATGTGAAACAGGCTTTTACAATAATAGTATTTTCCCAAATGCCCTGTTAATTTTCAGTAAACCAAAATAAAATGTGTTATTGTTTATTAAGACAGTGTGACCCATATGGATTCCAGATGATAAAAGTTTCAATAAAATGCTGGAATTAGATGCAAGTAACTTGAGTTTTCTTTCAGTTCAAATGTTTATATGTAGCTCAGGACAAGAATGGTCATTTAAGTTGTATCAGCAATTGGATTTTACTTACAGTGATGATAGTTCTTTTCACTTGCATGCCACTTTTCACTTGAAACTACCCAAGGAGTTTTGAGCCATCTGGGAACAACTTTAATGCAAGAGTGCTGTAGGCACATTGATCTAACTCTATGTTTCAACCTACACATTCTGGCTTTGAATAAGGATTTAGCGGCTTTATAGGCTATGACTTCTGGGGAAGTTGCATGTGTAAGATGGCTCCTAATGCCCATTTTGTATTTGTTATACCCCGATATATTGATGATTTGGACCTCAATAACTAGATTTTTCTGGTAAAATGGGTATGAAAGTACCACATGACTTTCTGCTAATCAAGATCTAAATAAATGTTTCTTCTTACACTATATTTGTTATGGGGTTTTTTTTCCCAAGAATTGTAATTTTCAGAAATGGTGAAAGTGATTCACATGTTTTACAAATAGAAAGAGGACATCTCAGGTTCATAACTGAACTTTAAATATGTGTTTTCATACAATAGTATGCTATAATCGTAACATGATCTGTATTCTATTTTTGTATTAACTGTCTGAAACAACCATAGATTCTTAACATTGTGAAAAAGTTGCATCTTACGGACGAACAGGAGCTGAAGAAATATCTTCATTTCCCCTGATAATATTAAGTTACTAATGGTAATTTAAGTGAGAGTTGTATATATGCATAAGATTTTTTCAATTCACAAACTTTACAGGAAGGGTGTTCCTGAATATTTGTACATCAGCACAGTAATTGCAAATAAATAATTCAGTGTCATGAAAGAGTGTGCATTTGAACTGAACTATATGGTCTCTGTAATGCAAATCTGATAGAACATACATCATCTGATGGTCTTTCAGTGTAACTAATGAATAATAATGCTCTTCTGGGCATTATACATCTGAAGATGTTATTCAAGGAAAAACTCTTTCTGTTTCTCCAATGGCAGTTTGGTCAAATTTTACACCAGATCTTATTACATACCATACAAACTTGCAAATATCAGCTACTGCCGTTAAAGAACTTGGCTGCATGCTGGAAGTATTACAGTGCCATATTTGCACTAACTGTTGTGCTCTGTACAAACCTTTCCTAACACTGTTGTGATATCTTTGCTTTCTCCTTTCTGCTTTTATTTTAGAACAGTGATAATCTGAGTAATTTTGAAATGGATAACTCAGTTGTAAGTTGCCACACTGCACTCATTCTTAGCTGTTTTCCTTTTTCATGTCACCAAGGCCAGTAAGGCGTTCTAACATTTAATATTCCATTCTTTGCAGTCTTATCTGCATAGCCAAAGAAGAATATATGGTCAATATCTAGCCTGAATTTATCAAGAACTTGTTTGCCATTTATATTGCTGTATTGTCTCCTGGGTATTACTTCATGCTATCTGATGTTCATAAATGATATCTTTCACATTCAGTGACTTCCAGAAATTAACTGCGTTGTCCTTTGCGCTTTTCTTCAGCAGCGTTTTCTTATAGTCCTTTAAAACATTTGAGTGAGATATTTTATGGCACGTAACTAAATTTGATAAAGACATAAGTAAACCACCAAACCCCAATAGTCTGTTGACAGTAGGTCATTCTTTGCATAAAAGTGAACATTGTAATGAAGAAAATCATGTTTTACTGAATTCTTTGCATTAAAAAATGATCTGGAATGATTGAGGTATTGTACCTAAGAGGCAGTTAATCAACTGTGCTGTGTCGCAGGTTAACTATGCTGATTGCTGATAATGACGACACACTATAGTTAATAAACTTGCATGTTAAAAATAAGTAGGTATTTTGTACTTCTCTACCGCTGCAGCTTGGTTTGTCTTAGCAGTGACACAACTTGTGTTGTGATCCTTGTTTTACTCTACACATGTCATTTTAGACTCGTATTCTGCAACAAGTGTATTGCGTAGGCTGCTTACGAAAAGAATCAATAAAATTAACACTCTAAACTTGAGGAAAGTATGGTTTCTGCATGTCGACAGTGTGACAAGGCTCTGCTTGAAATGTTTTGGTTGCATCAGAGACAGTTTCATGCTAGATTTCCAAGCTAGGGTTTTTACAGCAAGATCTGAAATACATAAGTTTTCTTTTCTTTGCACCAATTTTTCACCATTTGCTAAGGTAACGATCATTTCCACCATTAGCATTGAAAATGAAAATAAATGAAGTTTTCCTCAAAGAAGCTAGAGCAGCTAAGGTTCAGATATATCATGCACCATGCTAGAGTTTCTGCATTTTACTTATGCATTTGTAAGCTTCCTCACAGACCTGCTGAGATCCTACGTTTGCACAACACACACATTTACTAATTCTCTGCTTTGGTTCCCTAACCTGTTTATTCATCCATTTCCGACGCTGTTTAGAAAGTTCCTATTTAGACGCTAGCAGAGTCTGGGGAAGATTGTTTTCAAAGTGTGACCTTTATGCAGTTCTTGCATATTTAATGATTTTCTATCTAGATGTCAGTATGTTTTGTGACAACCGGGTGTTTTAGATCAGTCAGAGATAGTTTTACTGCAGAAAGGGCATGTGCCACTTTTGGATTGGTGAAGGTGTTGTGACTGGTATTTTCTTCAGGGAAGATGTGTTCTCTGAGTACTTGGTTATGCATCGTGTTTTTCTTTTTCTCACTTCTTGCTCAAAGAGATGAGTTAATTAGAATGTGATATGTATTAGGTTGGCATTATGACCTTTGGCTTGTTCTGTTTTGTAGAGACTGTTGATGTAACAGTAGCCATGAGTTATTTTGATGGAGGGGACTGAACACTAGTTATTAATTTGTGATGAAGATCAGTGAGGGAGTCTTCATTTTATTCC
This sequence comes from Phaethon aethereus, assembly GCF_964289735.1. Lineage (NCBI taxonomy): Eukaryota > Metazoa > Chordata > Aves > Phaethontiformes > Phaethontidae > Phaethon > Phaethon aethereus. The sequence continues at coordinate 19,978,541 of NC_138584.1, forward strand.
CAATGATAAAGATGCTATCTACATGTCCTAGGTACACAAGAAATTGTTTGGTGCAATCATCTAGATTTATTTTTTTTTTTTCTTGCAGGACTCATGGGTAGAATGGAGTTTTGATGCTTATGCTTGTTTGTCAGGTTTAGAGGAGACACAGGTAGCTGAATGTGCTGTTTCGGGTGAAGGTAAAGTGTATGGTTTTGATAACACATTGAGGCTAGAAGTCAGTATTGGCTTTGTTCTTGTAGGTACTTAAGGCTGCCTGTCGTGTGGGATGACACTGTGCAGCATGGTGTCCACGGAGACAGGGACACTGTTGTTCGAAGGTGGATTATGTTGTTTAGTTTGTAACGTGAGTACATCTTTCTTCATATCTTACTTATACAGTGCATTGCTTGGAGGAAATTCTTCATGGTGGAATGTATTAGTTTTTATAGCCTCTTTCATTTGGAGTCAACAAGGGGGTTTAAAGAAAATTAATCTTTCTTCTTGAAACTCACCTGCATTTTTGTTATGCAGGAGATAGCTGTGCTGTTCCCTTTAAAAAATAGATCATTTTTTACTTCCTTACAAATGCAGTGTCACAGTAAGCTTTAGCTTACCTATTGACCTGAGACTGCACTGCCAAGGAGTGATCACTCATTTTCTGAGCTAGATGCTCCTGCTGCTCTCTGTGTTTGCTGTAACCGGTGATGTTACTGCTGAGTGGGCTAGATCACAACCCACTGATCCATCAGAGAAATTACTGTGCCAAAAAGAAGAAAAAATAATTTTCAGCAGATTTTGCTAATGTCATGACGATATGCAATGGCTTATACAAGGCAAGGGGCAGGAAAACGTAGGGGTGGCAGATTGGCCCACTGGGAGCCCGTACGTAGATTGACTTCCGTGTCTTGTGAAATTGTGGAGTTGGTGTGCGCTATTTCTAACCATTGAACAATATTTGTGTTAACAAACACACATTTTGCATAAATCTAAATGGTGTAAATTCCTGTATCTCATTATTTGCTCTTTATTTAAATAAAGACATGAGTTTTATAATGACAGTGGCCTTGACGTTCCCCAATTTTTTCTTTTAATTTTACCCTAACTACCTCAGAAAGGAATTTCACAGTTAAGTTATTGTTACAAGTTAATTAGTTGCATATTGTCTTTCAAATATTTAGTTTAAATAAGCAAATAATCTGCATATAGCAGAAAATCAGGGCAAGAACAGAAATGTTGCTTTTCTTGCAATACGTGCCCAAAGAAATTTACTGATGAAAATTTTTCTTTCAGTAAAGCAAAACTGCTTTTTCTGCTTTATTTGTAAAACCAGAATGTAGAGAAGGAGTGATTATTATGTGCTCAGAAGCAAATGTGAAACAAATAAACTGTCAAAATGAGCAATGTATACCAGATACTGAAGGAAAGGCCTAGCACCCTCCCAAGTTAAATGATTTTATTAATGTGACTGTTCACAAGAATCACAAAACCAACAGGTGGTTATATTCCTCACCTGGTAATTAAGAGTAAAAAATGAGAGTTCACAGTTGCCAGTACTTTATTTCCAATTTTAGTGACTAATTTCATATGCCTTTACTAAGATTTAACTAGCAAAAGCATGTTGGTATGCATATGGACAGGATTTCACATACATTGTTTGGGTATTCTGACAGTGGTGGCATAACTGACAAAATCACAAACCATGTCTGAATCACAGTGCTATAACTGCTGATGAAACACACGATGGCATAAAAGACTGACAAATTGGGAAATAAGCATGACAAGAGGGCAATCATCTGGAGTTGTCTGTATCATTTGCTGTGAAATCCTCTAAAACAAAATGTGCATTAATCCCAACTGATGCTGTTTATAGGTAGGAACAAGGTGAGAAACTGGAGAATGGTGGTCTGAAAACCAGGGCTTCTGGTGGAGGAGATTGATACTTGTGGATGATCATTTGATTGTGAGCCCTCAGATCAGTACTGAGGTAAAGTGTCATCCATAAAAATACAACCTGGAAATAGGTTGTTTTCATCTCTGTAAGATGGCTTTAGTATGAACTGTATGCAGTTTTGATATCACTTATTTAAAAGATGTATAAGGGTAGGAGATGATACAGAAGAGAACTGCCAAGGTTATATCAGTAGTGAAGAAAATGCTTACGGTGGGCACTGTAGAAAGCCTAATGTGTATAATCGTTTTAAAAAGGGGATTTAGAAGTGGCTCACTGTGCAGAAGAACATAGAACATTGTAAAGGTGTAGCTAGGACGATGGACTGGAAACTGAAGTGAGACAAATGTTAAATGGTGCTTACTGTACAATGGTGCAACTAACTAAGTGGAGTGGTATCTGTGTATGCTTCATGTGTTCAAATAATGATCAGATGCTTTCTTGGGAAAAGAAATGTCTAGCAAAACATAAATTATTCTGCTCAATATAAAAGTTACTGGACAAAATGGAAATGCCTATTATAATAATACAACTCAAAGTGGTGTAATAGAAAATAGATAAACTAGGAGCTCCTTCTGGATGTTTACTCTGTGACTTTCAGATCCTGGATCACATACTCCTTTGCCTTGCATCAGACAGTTATTTTCACCAGTGTGAAGTGGAATGAATTCACTATTCTTCTCTCCTCTCTGAGTAACTCGTAGAGCCTTTGACATGCTGCTGATGGATCGTAGTCTCAAAGATACTTGAAGATTAAATTTAAACTTCACTGGTTGTCCTATAACGTAGAGTGAGAATATTTAGAAATAGCAACCTGTGTTGGGAAGGAAGAGGGTTATCTCCATAGAGACTATGAACAGTTATTTCACAGGATGTTCTGACCTCCTTTTTCTTTCCGACAGGGTAGTGTTTCCAGGGGAGGGGACAAGACTAAAGATTTCCTTTGGATCTGTATTATTTGTTCAGTTGTGTATGGATCTGTTTCTCTGGATGGGATGAATTTTTATTTGCATGTCACTTCCGTTCATTGTAGTTCACTTTGTATTCCTGGAGGCCATGGATTCCCAAACAGTGTGTTAATACATCTTGAGAATAGATGTTTATAACAATATTAATAATACAGAATTTACTGCTCATTGTTTTATATCTATACACTGAGAAGTGGTACATGGAGAGAACAAATATATTGGAGGAAATACTTCACTTTGTAATTTCAGGAAATCAAGATTTGAAGGTCTGGTAGTATTTCTGGTGGAAGTCCCTTGAGTATTTTCAGGGATTCTACCAGTGGTTGGAAGAATCACTTAGAGACTTAATAAAAAAGAACCTTTGCCAATGAGGTATGAAATTCAGAAATTAATTTCTTCTGAATACAGACATTGACTTCTTTAGTACTTGTGAGTTTTCAGAATGAAATAAAAATAAAATAAAAATAGTTCCTTTTCATCCTGCATCATTCCAATAGTTTGAGGGTTTTCTTTTTAAAGATTTGTAGTTTTTAAGCTCTGAAATTTGTGACTACCCAATACTATTTAACCAAATTCCATGGGAAGAACAGAATCCACCAACATGAGATGGATATTCATTTACTTAATAAGACATTTTTCTACTGCTATAGGAGTAAAGCTTGACTTAATTTTTTAAAATATAAAACCATACTGATTTAAATAGAAATAAAAAATTGATAAATAATAATGTTGAATTTTTTATACACAGATCTTTTGAAATTCAGTGGATGTCTTTAGAGTTTACAAGTTATTCTCCTATTTAAAAAAATCTTTAGATTTTGACAAAACAGATGGGATCTGAAAAGCCAATCATGTGCTTTTGCATTAATAGGACATAGAGTTGTCTGGTCAAGTGTCATGGTTAACAGTGAAGGAACTATTACATTTTATTGTATTATTGATTCTAAAATCTAAGAACTTGTGTAGTAGAGTATGTCTTGCTGTGCTAATTCTTTGTGTAAGTCTATAACAACTGCTTTAGTTATATTTCCTAACTGTGGGCCTGATTATGCACCATTCTAGTGTTTGGGAATGGCTTTGGGAAGTATATGCACAATGTGAAACCTCTTGAAAGCATTTCTCGTTTTTCAGTGGGTTTCCAATTTCAGGTGCCCACAAAACCCCCTGCATACTAAAATTTCTTCAACTTATGTATTTCTGTTTATTTTTGTTTTTCAGAGAATAACAGAAGTATAGTCCTCAGCTACTCTGTGTAGCTGAGTTTTGCACAACAGGGATAAGCACACCCAGAAGCAATGGATGACCCCCCCATGACAAAACTACCCTTTGGATCAGGGTATCTCCCTGCCACATGCACCTTAAAAGGTAACATGTCATCTGAAAACTTCAAGGGATATTTTTATCTATCTACCTATCTATCTATGAATATAGATAGATAGAAAAAAATCCCTTTTTGATCGTAACTACCCACCATATGATGTCCCCCTATTTCTTTCGGTCATGTGGTGTCGTGCTTGACATTCATTGATGTGCAGCCCAGATTCAGCTTTCCCTGAAGTTACTGTGTTGTTACAACTTTAATATGTTAAAATTTTCATAAAATTTGCCATAAAAAAAAACATTTTCCAAGATTAAAACTGTTCTCCAAGTATGGATATAGCATGTGTGTAACTGTTTACACATACCGATTGACTTGCTTGTTTTAGTTGTACTAATTCAATGTCAAAGGTTTGCTAGTTTGCTATTTAAGGAACTCCTTCAAGAAGTTTTTGTTATTATTCGGTATCATCAAGCTAATATAAATTATTAGACGAAGCTGGCAATAGCAAGATACTTAGAATATTTGATGCCTGTATTGTTGCACTTGCTACCAGTTTCCGTTCCCAAACTGTGCTAGAAATTACTGACAAAAGTTATTGATGATAAATTTCAGCTTTATATTAGATTTAAATGTAGAGACTAAGAAATTTGTGGAAGCATTTTGTTATGTTCTATATAATGTTTTTCATTATATACTGAGTTAAGATTTGCTTTTTTCCTTTATTCCTTATAATATCTCTTTGCCTTTTTGTTGAGTGTGGCACCCTAGAACAGTGCAATTTTTAGATTTTGATCCAACAATTGATTCATCACTGAAGATTGATTGTCATACAAACTGGACAAAAAAACCAGAGGTGGTTGCAAAGGACATTCTTTGTGGCTTTGTCTCACTTAAGTTACTCCTATGTTTTTTATTTTGCCAGATAAAAAAATAACTTAAAAAATCAAGAAAGGGTGATTTTATTTTAAAATAAGATTGGGAGTTACAAATTAAAAATGGTTTAGTTATTCTTGTTCCTGTCTGTTCATAAATTTGGCCTAAATAGTCACTTTCTCTGTCTTAAAATGCATGAGGATGTGATAGTGGTTCTGGAACAGTGAGTTTCAGAACTGGTGTAATGGTTGAAATATGGACAGAAAAGATAGTTTTAATAAATATTCTTTTTCTTTTTCATTATTTGTATCATTAAAATGTTATGAATTATCATGAAAAGAAACAAAATATCATGAATTGTCACATTATTGAAAAAACAGAGAGGGAAGACATTGGAAAATGTCTAAATATCTTTTTTTTTTTTCTTTCATATTAATTCAGAATTTGAAAAATTGTATTAATGTTTGCCTTCCTTACCAACTTTAAAGGAAAGCTTCTCCTTCAAGTAACTTATTTTCACTGGTGCTGTTTACAAAGACCAGAGGCAGCATAGATGACGTATGGTGTTATTCTTTGCCTGCCTCCAAAACTAATGTGGAATTATATCCTGCTTCCAGAATTAATTAAATATTCCTTAGAGACATAGGAGATACTCTTGCATTATGACATACCTTCTGATGCTCTTACAAGAGTGTAGACGCTTAGTTGCATGCTTAGACTTACCGAGACTAATAAATATGAAATGTCTTAAAACATAATATTTTACTCTAGATCCTTTGAATGAAATATTGTTATTGCTTAAATGCATTGCTAGTATAAAGCTATGCATTTCACAGGATTCTTTTTCAAATACCTGTGGGTTTTTTTTGATAAAAAATTATTTTCAAGGTTATCTTTTTTATGAAGTATTCTGTCCACTGAGTGAGGTTCCTTGCACAGTCTATTGAGAGGTCTTCTGACGTGCTTTCGTATCGAGGTGTAGCTTAGGTCTTTATCTTTAAAGACATATGCTGAGCTTTAGGAAGGACTCCATTCAGAACTCAGTATTTTCATTATGTGCCGATTTAAAAGTATCAAAGATCAACTGGAGATCTTTGTTGCCCTTCAGTTAAAATACGAGACGTGTGGGATACAGTAAACCAGATATAATAATTAGGAGAATAGTTCAACTGTTCATACTGCATGCTATTTGCTACTGCATGACCATTGAAGAAAAAGTAAAGCCAACTAGGATTGCACAGTTTCATAAAAATTCTATCTGGCTTGAAAGGACAGTACCATCACATTAATGTTAAACACTTCAATGAGAAAATTAAATAGCAGGGTAAACTGCATCAACAATTAAGCAGAGGAAACAGGTTCAAACAATTTAATAGAGGAAATGGAACATGGTCAAAGACAAGATTTTTCACCCTAATGAGATAGGAAAATGCATCCTCCACCCTGCATAGTTTTGTTTGGAATCTGTAATGAAGAGGAGTTACAGTCAAGATGAGAAGAAAAAGGTATTTAATGATTTGTAGAGATTTGTTTTTCATGAATCTTCAGGCTAAAAATGTACACGTGTGCCTAAGAACAGGTGGCTATGAGAACAGTAGGATGTTATAAGAGGATAACTTTGCCAGTGAATAGTAATTTTATCATACAGTCAGAATGACTTTCTTCTTAAAGGGAGGCTTGTCAGGTTGGCAAGTTTGCTTTTCTCCTGTGGCCCCTCTTTAAACTACAGTGCTTATCTTCAGGATGTGTGCTTAGCAACAGTAGACATACCTGTGAAATGATTGTACTTGCTATCCTTTCTTTGTATCTAAACACATTTACCTTCTTTCTACAGTTGTCTATCTGCTTCATATTTTGAACTTCTTGGTTTCTTTCCTGTGATATAACTGTACAATGGGAGTGACACTTGGGCAGATTTGAAATCCAGCGCTCTGTTTTACATTCACATTCATGTATACCCATCTGTGCAAGTGCCCTTAGCTGTAGTCATGAGCAATGACAGGCCGAAGTGACTTGGGTGCTTAGAACTTCATAATTAGCCATTTACCAAAGTTATTTGCCAGCATTAAATGGAAGCTTGAGTTGAGGCCACCCAAGCGTGGCATGGCAATTAATACTCTATTCTTAGACAGCTTTTGCATAAATGTTGAGAATAAATCACAGGTTCCCCAGGAAATAATTATCTGATCACTTCTGTACTGGATCAGAACTCCGTAACAATTACTGAAGGTGTTAGTGACTCTCACACTGTGGTTCATGAAATGTTCGTTGGTGGTCTCACAGAAGCTTAATGTTGATGGGATGTTGCTATGTTCTAAGTTCTAATTCAAAGCAAAAGAAAATAATTTGTGTTTCTAATATTGCTGCTTTTCATATGCATTTCATTTAAAGATATCATGGAAGAAGAGGAAAATGGAGGGGGAACAAGGGGGGCACAAAAAAGTCTTTTGTAAATGTTAAATAGTATGCAAATATTGGAGAATACTTTTCAAGGCATAGAAAAGTGGCTGGACCAAAAAGCCGCGGCTGGCCTTAGGGGTTGGAAAAGTTGACAATTCAGTGCACTGCTAATTCTAGAGAAGTTTTCTGTAGTCAGTTTTCAAGTAGGTGATGTCTGGGAAGTTTTTCTTTTCCAGGTTACCTGATTTTGCCCAAGGATCTTTGTAAAGTATCCCTTCAAGACAGGTAGCCTCTATTCCCTTATTGCATCCTTTAAGAGAGCCTCTAAAATAGGCCTGTCTGGTCTTTTGAAAAGTGATTGGGGGGGAGAACTGATTATAAAAACTAACATAAATATCAATGGTTAATCAAAGACATCTGTTCTAGCAGAGGAAATTGTGTCCACTCATGCACATGCACGTGCATGTCCACTCATGCCCTGTGTAGGTAGAGGGCAGGTGGTGGGGAATGATTCTGTCCTGAAGCACTGGACCCTACCTGTGGATGCAGACAAATATCTGGAAAACAAACTTTGTGTAAGAGTAGAACTTGTAGTGGATCTCCTGTACTTTTTTTTGCTTCTTTTCATCCTGCTCTAAAGCTGCAGATATATTGTTTCCTGACTTTCTGCCAGAGCCCAGCATAAAGTCTCTGGCTACAAAGTGTGAGAGATTAAAAAGAGAATGACTTTTGAATGAGGAGGCTGCTTTAAATTATTCAGAGATCCTCCCTCTTCCTCTGTTCCTTTTCTTGATGTTTTGGATCAGCAGCACATTTCTAGCTGTAAATGTCTTTAGAAAATATGTTTTAAAGGAACAACTTCAGTGTGTAAGAGACTTTAAAAATAAAGCATAAATAAGTAATTTTTTCTTCATTACATGTACTATAATAGACAACTGTGTCTCATTTGGAAATACAAATATTCGCTAAATATACAAGTTCTGTATAATCTCTTAAATGCCTTTTTGAGGAAAAAAAAATCATGTTTAAGGAACAAACATGTGAGTAAGGCTTGCCACAGTAACTGGTTTAACTACAAACTTTTGGCATCAGGGTCCATTTGCTGATCCTTTTGTCAGTGAAAAAATATGCTTTTCTAAGAGCTCTCTAGGAAGAGAATACTCCCTGAGGGTGCTCAGGCATTTTGAAGAAAATAAAAACTGAGTTAAATCTTCACCCAAAAATTGAACTGGACCCAAACTTAACATTTCTTGAGGCTTGACAAGTTTGGAATGTTTCCTTCCTCTCCACCCTCATTACTTTTCATTTTCACGCTCCTCTGCTTTTCCAGGATTTGGCCAAGATGTGAGCTATGTATGTGTTGCTGGAATTCTGTACCAAAAAGGGGTAATATTTCTGTGATATATTTTGGCCTGCTTATAAGAAAAAAATTTCCCACAGAACTTAAGGGGGAACTTGTCCTTGCCAGAATGCTGCACAAGCTTTTGCAAAAATCAAAAGATTTAGGTAATACTTCAGCAATAATAGCATTTGTTTATAAGTTAAGAAAGTAGTTTACAACAATTTCCCCTCCTTTCTTGTGCCAGCACTAATGATGTTAACGTAATTACCTAAATACAGTATTAACATTATTGTGTATATCTAGAATTTATGTAAATAACTGCAGTGGACTATAACAAGACATGAAGATTTAAAGCAAAACTGGATTAGGAAAAAACCCAGACCAAAGAAGAAAAAAAGTTGATTTCTCAAACCCTTTACATTTGGTCATTTCTAATACTAGCCTGAATTCAAAGTTAAGAATTCTGCATACTCGACTGAGATGTCCAAGTGCAGTTCTTGTGACCTTAAATGAACTAAGAATCTGACAACACACTCTCCACTTGCCTCTTACACATTTTTCTCAGTATGTGCTCTGCCGGTTTCTAAATGCAATAAAATCTTCAACATGTCAGACACTGAGTGTAAACCTAAATAGCTCTGGTTTGCAGATATCAAACCAGTGAACTGAGCTCTTGAGAAATTCACCCTATAAAACTTGCCTTGATACCTGGAGGTTTTTGCTTCTGAGATTCAGTAATACGAGTTATTACTGCTAAGGACTTACACAGTTATGTTGTGATGATACACTGCTGTTCTAATGAAAGGTAAAAAATGATAATAAAAAAGGATTTCTTTCTCAAATTTAAATAATTTTGGAAACATGGCTTCCTTGGGGACCAGCAATCTTCACAGCCAGAAGGTACATTTACTTTCTAAGAGCCTGTCTGACTCTTCTTGACAGCAGCTACCCTGAAATTGCTGTGGGCCTTTGGAAAAATTAACTGGCTTTGGTTTATTTGTTTTTAAATAGTATTTCAAAGAGCTAACTCATTTTTTCCCTTCTGATTAGAAACAGTTGCCAACATTTTTGTTGCTTATCTGTACTATACCTCCAGAAATTGTTTTTCATTAGGAATAGAAAAATACTTCCAAAAGGCAATAATTTAACTAAAAAAAAAAAAAGGAAATTAGAGGTGGAAAATAACCTTCCAAGTTATTCTAGTTTGATTCTATGCATTTGCATTGTTGTAGGCAGCAGATGAGGGTTTGGGAGAGGGGAGCAAGTCCTTTGTGTTAGCTAATGGTACCTGACTAATTGATTTTACTTACTGAGATATTTTCCTTCTCTGAAGTTTGCTGGGGGCATCCCATACAGGAACTTTGTGTCTTTGCACTCTTAGGTACAGTACTTACACAAGGTCTACAAAAACAAAGGTATGGATGCATTCCCATTTTGTTCATTTTCTGGTTCTGATGCTGTGCTGTGGGTGGGATTGAGCCCATAAGAAAATTTTCTTTTGCATCCTTATCTGCTTAGGCATAGATGCAGAATGGCAGCCTATGAAGTCCAACAGCCAAATGCCCTTGTAACTGAACACGCATATTGAACATATCTAGAAAAGTGACATGGAAAGACAGTCCCAAAACTACTACCTGATCCTCAGTGCTAGAAATGTTGAACCCATTTTATCTTAAACATGAACAATTTAGAATTTACCTTAAGTGGATCTGCCTTCTCTACAGGCACTTCCTCTTCCAGATAGCTGTTTTCCCAGATTAACTGTTAATCATAGTTTTTCCTAGCTGTGTGTGTAGCCAAATTCTCAGCTTTCACAAGTCTGCAGAGCTCTGTGAAAGAGTAAACACGATGTTGATTTAGATGAGCTGACAATCTTGCCTGCAGTGTCAGAATCACTTTTCCCAGGCCACTGCCATTAACCATTTTTCTTGCCTTCCTCCTGATCCCTAAAAAAAATAGGCAGCTCCTCTTTAAATGAAGTTCTATATATTTTTGTATGTAGAGGGGAAATGCACAGAACCCAATGTGAGCCATCTAATTAAGGTGGCTAACCTGTGCCCTAGGTTCCTTTTACCATCAGCTGAGAGCAATGGACCAGGGGGCAGGCCAGAGTCTTTACATTGACTGTACAGAAGCCAAGGAGTCTTTTTTCCTAAAGCAGGTCCCTAATCATTAATGATGTGCAATAACTCTGATTGTCATCATTCTGGTTTATGATGTGATGCTTCTGTCACTTGCATTTAACAAATTTCACTTGATTTGAGAGTTTATCCTGAATTACCTCAGAGCCCTTAAATGAAACCCCAAAGTTCTTTGGTATTGTATTGGTTTGACTAGAGAACCCTTGAAGGAAAGTCCTGGTCCACTTTTTAAATAAAAAATAGCTTGGACTTGCTGGTTTATGAATAGATGACCGGAGGTGTTTTTTAAGTTGTTATTTTTGCAGTGTATTGTAGGCTTTGGTATGTTGATTTGGTACCCTTTGGCTACTTGGATCTTGACCACACCATGGCTCATTATTCTTGGGCCAGGTCCTGTCCTGTGAGAAGTGAAGAGCTCTGAAAGGGGGAAGCAACACAGGGCAGAGTTAGTGGAGAATTCTTGCATATTATGCATTGAAGACAGATACAGTGTTTGCTTCGTGTTGAAATGACTCAGAACTGGAAATTAAACTTATTATATTGCCAGTTATAAAATTTAGTAAGGAATTAAGATTGTATAATACACTTCATTTTTGACAATTCACAGATGCTGTTTCTGCAGGTGACTCTAATGACTGTTATACCTGTGCAATTTGCTGAAGCAGGGTACATAGAATGCCTGCTTGCTGTATATATGAACCAGGCAGCATGTATGTTCTATATCATTTAATAAATGATAATAAAGTATTTATAAATAGAAGAACAATAAAAAACGTTACCATATGCTCAAAGTAATGATCAGGCATTTACCGTCACTCATGAGAAAATGTTTTGGATCCAAGCTTGTACCATATGGACATGGATGAAAAAAGAAAACAATTATGTGTGTTTCATGGGAGTGTGGAATTTTCACTTCATTATGGACAAGAAGAAAGGAAAAATTAATCAAATAGTCAAGTTGCTTAAAAATCTTACCCAAACTGAAAAACTTTGTTGCATTTATTGCAATGCAAATTTTTCACGTCTGACATGGATACCTTGCCAGTAATCTCAGGTGCAGTTACTGGTAAATAAGTATACTTAATTGCATGCTTTTAAAATTATTTGGGTAGAAGACTTTTGTTTCTTTGAGGCTGTATTATTTAGAGAGAGAGAATTTGCAATTCATTTCTTTCTAATTTTATGATATAAGTTTAAGGTCCAAACACTCAGCCAATGTGGAAATTGGCAGAACTCCACTGGAGTCAGAAGAGCTCTGCCAGTTCACACCAACTGAGGTGTCATCATTTATTTTATTTTTTGCTAATGATGTTGTATGAAAATGTCATGACTGAATGCAGATAAATTATTTTGCAATATAATCCCAAAGTTTGGTGCAGAAAATGTTTCTTTTGTATCACACAAAGTCTGTCTTAAGTTGCTCAAGTTAAGCTGAAAATGAAAAAGCATGAAATGGAGAACCCTAGAAATAGAATTATTCTGTTTTATTATCTAAGTGCTTAGCACTTTGCCTGAATGATAATGTTTTTCTTAATATATAAGGCATAGTTTCTGCATGATTTCAGTTGTCTTTTTCTTCTTAAAAGAGAAATGAATATTTGGATAAGTTAGTGAAGCGATAAAAGGAACAAAAGAGGTATTTTTTTTCCTCTTCAGAGATAATGAGGGAAAGCAAGTGCCCAGAACCAAGTGTCTCTGTCAAGTAGTCAGTCTTTTAGGGTACCATGAAATAATAAAGGGGAAAAACAAACAAAACAAATCAATGAAACAGAACCAACCCCCAAACCTTGCCTGCCTAAAATAATAAAATAAACTTAAATCCCACACAGTATTTTAGTGCTCCCAACTTTTCAATCTGAATGAGATGTGAAGTTTTATACTGCTATAACGATTCAAATATATGATTTTTGGAAAATGTATGGAAGTAGCATGGGCCAGTTAGGAAATCCCTTTTGGTATTTATGCAACAACATCCTTTTTCCAAAGATTAATTAATGGAAGGTTTTTTTTAATTTCTCTATGCCTGTCTTGTTTCACTGATAAAGACTAAGTTCAAGTCCTAAGCAAGACCTGTAAATTGGTCTACTGGGAAACCCGAAAGTACTTATGGCTAGCATTGGTCCCACAGAACCTAATCATAGGGCTGTCAACTCTAATCTTTACAATATATAAGTTGGTAGAGCAGGGACATCTTTACAGACTGATTTTAAGTTTAAATTTAACCAAACCTTACAGCAACCAGGGATTTCCTTATGGATTCAACAGATATTATGATAGCCACTCCTTAAATTGCAAATTGCTTAGTACTGTGAATACATATATTCTTTTATACATGCAGGAATGCATTCTTCACACTTTGCCATGTGTTGACATATCATATATATTTTCTCTGCACTGAATAGTGCAGCTACCATTCATTTCCCCTCACACCTGCCTGTAAATTCCTTGCTTTTTCCACATGTATTTTTATTCTGGCAAGAATAAAATTACCTTTATACATCAAGCTTTTGCCTTCACTGGGAAGTGTGATGTATTCTCGATTTAGCCATCCTGAGTGAATTAGCAAGGGGAAGATGGTAGTTAACTGGATGGTCAGCTAGTGGTGCCATAGTTATGTTGCTAGCCAATTCCTGAGCCAGATAGTTTAAGCCTAGTTCAAATACATTTAGACTGTGCTACAGAGTCATGACATATTCATGGACATGACTTATGTTTTTAAAGATAACTCAAAAAACCCCATGCCTATTGTAAATAAATTTTCCAGTGAATTTCAGTGGCTGTGCAACCTGGCTTGCAAGCACACACAGAAAGCCAAGGCTTCCAGCGTTAGCACATGATATCTGAAAGTTCAGACAACAGCGAATTCAGCTGAGGTCTTGGGGCCACGCTGTGCGTTGCTTCAGGTACAGGAGCTGTGCTGGTATTGGGGCTGGCATATCCTACTGTCCAGACTCCTGGACCCACAATATTGAGTCTGGAGTCTCTGAGAGCTTCAGGTTAGCTCCAGTTCAAGGTTTTGGCACTTTCCTGTGGAAGCACTCTTGTGACACAGGGTTCTGAGGACTGAAAGTCCCCTAGCTCTTAGAAAACCCCACTTAGCATGGCTGGCCAGAGCTGCAGGAACCTGGGTACCAGAAAGGAACCAGCCCAGGCCCTGGTGGGTACTCTGCCAGTGCACTGGTGAAATTTTGTTGAATAAGTGACACTCCTGAAAACATTTCAACTTTGACAAATTCACGTTTTCACTTTAGTCAGAAAATTCATCAACACTTCTATTTATGAATGTCTTATGAATATATTTAGGTTTCTTTTGATACATAATTCAAACAAAGGTTTTGTTGAATGATTTTACTTATTGAAAGTGAAAGATGACTTTTTCTTCATTGTCATAGTACTGAATGTGCACATCTGCTGAAGGAATGCCTAACATTAAATTTTCAGCTACCCCTATTAATACAAACTTGGATCAATCGCTGTCTTAACAGGAATGATTACTTAATATATTGGAAGAAATCAAATTGTTTCTCTCTAATTGAATAAATTTATTTCATTTTTTTTTTAAATTCTGTTTTAGAGACTCACTAAAAAAATGAATATATACAAAAGAAACCCCAGGAACACTAGGGATGTTTTTAACTCAAGAGATATCAAGCCTATAACTTTTGATTACTCAGAAATGCACGGAAAATAAATCCAGATAAGATTAAAGAAGACCCAGAGGAAGTGAGAGACTATTGTCTGCACTAATATGTTGGCTGAGTAATGAATAACATTAGCTTTGAATCACAATAAACATAATTTTAAACTTGGATCTAAAATCTTAGTTTCTATAGTCTCTCTTCTACTGTGCTTTGCAAACACATTCATGAGAGTAGCCCACTGTGAATGTGTGTGATCTGTAAATCGCTCTCAAGTATTCTCTGTGCAAGTTTTGTTATCTTGGTTTCTAAATGGAAGCACTTTAAATTTTTTTAACATTCATATCTCACTGCAGATTTTAAGATTTGGATTACTTTTAAATTCTTTAGTCTGATATCTGCATCATAATTCAAGTTTGATCAGATGTAATTGTATCTACATTTTACTCTTAACAGCAATTTCCTAGTTTTTGGTGCACATCATTAGTACTACTTTGGGTACTTGAAGTTGTCCAGGTTCTGCTCAGTGGTCACTGTTTTAGTTTTCATATATATTTTCTTCTTAATATATCTCATCAGGATATATCTTCCTCTTTGGGCTTTTTCTCATTTTCTTGAATATTGGTGAAAGAATAATTGTATATTCCAGTAGTTTAATAGGTTATTGCAGACAAAGTTCAGATATTTCTTGTAAGTTCAACCGAACTGCTGGTATGAATGCTTTTTTCTCTGATACCAGCCAGTGGCTCATGCACATCTCTTTTATCAGGTAAATCTCTCCCTTTAATTTTATAATGACATTCTATTCCCTTCATATCCTGTTATCATATATGTTCAGGTAGTGCAGTCATTTGCAATCCAAAAGCAGGATGAGCTCAGAATGACTTTGCTATATGTGTATGCTACCTTCCTCTTGTCCATCCCTGTTGCATTTGTAACTGCTTCTGGAAAGCAGACATGGTATAAATCAGCTTCTTTACTGAAAAATCCATTGGGGAAGAAAAAGGTACCTGCATCTGTCCTTCCTGTGGCTGCAGGGAGCTTTGTTGTTTCAGAGAAATACATTGTGCAAGTCACCAGTACCTTTTTCCATTGTAGATTTCTGTGACAAAATTAATTTTCATATGGTTTTATCCCATTGATGTTTCTTTTGTTAGGTTTCAATTTGGTCTCACATTTTAATCTATCTGGACTGTATCTATACATTTCATATTCTATGTTCTTGTATAAAGAGGTTTTTCCACAAAAAGAATTTTTGGTATTTTGTGACACATTCCCTCAGAATATTGTAATTTATAGAAGACCTAATGTTATATAAATTACATAGACTCTTATACCACCTCAATTATAATTATTGTGAAAGGCAGAGTAGTGCAATTTTGTACCAGTTTAATAATTTCCATGTTGTTTTCTGGCTCCTAATTCTTCAGCATTGTGACCCCCCAAAAAACAGAGGAAAGATTCAGAATTCTGTTTCATTTAAAGAATCACAGAATAGATAAGGTTTTCATTTTTTTAACAAACTCAGTCTCTGTATAGTTCTTGCATGAGCTTTGCTTTTTAAGACTAACACAAGAGCATGCTATGCAAACACAGGCAGACAGATACAATTAGTAAAGGATTTGTGTTGTATACTATACCATAAAGGTTTGTTCTAGGGTCTTTGAGGTGAATACCACATGCTTATTTCCATGGAAGTTATGAAAGAGTTCACACATTTTATCAAGTTTTACTTTGTACATTCAGTTGAAAAAGAATACTCGCAGCTTTGGTTTTTGCCCACAGTTACACCTTTTTCAATAGCACCACTCCTTGCATGCACTTGCACATTACAAGAAGGTGTATGACCTCACAGGTAGAGGGTTACACAAGTCATCAAAGAACTTGGAGTTCCCTTGGGAGAGCTTAGGACTTCCCTAAAAGAAAGATGTTACCCTATCTTCATCATTTTCTCTGTTGGTAACTCTGTTGTCAATTTATACTGGCCTGAAGAACTACACTACTGTCAAGCTTTTCCCGGTCTTTCTATATGTGAACTGAAGTTCTTTTATGTCTCTAAGCTGCTGGTTCTTCTCCTGTCTTTTCTGTGTCTTTTCTTTCCAATAAACTATGGTCTAATAGAAAGGTGGTAGATATCAAGCACTTAAATCTTCACCTATCCGAATTCACTTGTACAAAACCAGCTTGGTGACTGGCCAAACTATGTAGGTTTTGTCCCTGGAAAGAGCATTTAAGATCCATGAGTTGAAATTATTCTTTACAGGTTCAGAAATCGTGATAGATCAGAAAAATATCTGCTGAACTTGGAAAGAAATCATGATATGGGTAGATCATGCATAGCCTAGGATTTTTGAAAGTCTTAATTTTGAAGAGGCTTGTATATTAATTGAATTCGAAATAGACTAACCTCATGTTGAGCAGTTTTAAGGTCTACAATCATAACAGCTTAAATGTATCAATTTCTTTTAGAAGCTTGTGTTAATTTGTTTCTTGCTTTATGGTATTGAATCTTCTTGGAAGGCTATTTCACATTTAGTCATTAGCAAAATGTTGAGCTTGTTTGGCACCTTTTTAGTTCTCTTAAAGTCACAGAGTATTCCTTTAAAGTCTTAATGTGCCTGAAAATGTCTGTTTAATAGTTTCAGACTGTCCATTGTCAAGAGCCCTGGTATTGGTTATATTTCGTTGTAATAAGATGACTTGTCTTTGTTTGGAAACTTCCTCTGGCAGAGAGAGAGGAATCGCACACACTGGAAGTATACAAGACTTTCTTGGTAATCAGTTAGCCTCCCTTCCCCTTCTTCCCTCGAGTCTAGTCTAAGCAGAATTATGAAAATAAATCTGTCTTCCTGCTAAAATGGGTAGCACCATGTCTCCACTGTGCTGGTAGACTTTTCCAGCTTATTCTGCCAGAACATAACCAATGTTAACCGCCTAATGGATTAGTCCCTAAGGGGAGTTTAGCTAAGATTAGTTCTGACTCTTTCAGATACTGTGTTTGCTGTGGCACCCATGATGTGGTTTTTTGTTCTGTTTTTTGGAATCCTCAGACACTTGAGCCTTTGCATTGTGGAAGAACTGAGGAAAAGTTCCTGCTTCTTCCTATCGTATGTTCTTGTTGGGGAACACTAGGAAGCATAAGACAAAAGGCAGGGTCTTAAAGAGGAGTCTTATTGAAAATAAGATGGTTTTACGTGTGTCTGGAGGTACATCTGGATTTACAGTAGAAGTCATAGTGAAGACTGAAAGGATTCCAGACTTTAGATAATTAACTTCGTTTTGTGTTTGTGTTTTTTATGGCTTTTTAAATTAATGGCTGGTATGTTAAAAACAGGTTATGAATATTGACAGTGAATTTTAATTTGTCCACGAAATGGGCTAGTACCATTTGAAGAAATTATATCTGCTTTAAAAATAAAACTATAGTAAAATGTTATTCATTTTGTGGCTATACTGTTTGAAAATAAGTACATTTCCATGCTGATACCAATTCAGAAAATGGAAGCAAACCCTTTATTGCGATAAATGTTTCTACTGACTGCTTGCCCGAGGTAAGTAATATTTTGTTTGTATGTAAGTAATGAGCTGTTGGAGCCAAGTTCTGAGACTTGTTGGGAGTGACCGATGTACTGTAAATATATCACAGGTTTTAGGATTTCGTTTGAAGTCTCAAAATATGCTTTAAGATCATGATAACAATAGCATCGTTATGGCAATGCATGTATAGCAGTATTTGTAAGAAGATGTGCTATGTATTTTTGAAAGAAAGCCAAGTCATCATAACATTAATAATTACTATAATGAAAGCTGTGCAGAAACCAAGAATTAGTATTTGTACACCAAATAAAACCATGTTCTGATTCAGACATCTCTAAACTTTTGGGTTCAGGTCTTAGGAATGGACATGTGGACAACATTATGTTTGTGTATACTTGCCTAGAAACTAAATTGATGCTTGTGGCCAAGACTTGTCAAATTACAGAAGAATTTTCACATTTCTTTTGTTTTGAGTATTTAACAACACTCCCTTAATTTGTCTTAGCATGTTTTAGCATGAAATCAGTCATAACTAGAGATACTACCATTTTACTTTTAAGTAAATCCTATTTCCTTTAGGTATGTCTGTGTGGATGTCAAAATGTGAATTCTGTGGGTGTTGATAGTTGTGAAGAGATTATTACTATGATTCTGAAAATCTTTCCTTATGCTAGATATATTATCCTGGCAACTGGAGCTGTCAGATCTGCTAGCAGATGTAGAAAGGGTCACTTCTAGCACAGAAACAATTTGGATTGTTCTGCAGAGATTTGGTCCTCTTTTTGAAATTGTGATTCGTTTATATCCTTCTTGACATATATTTACAGCATGCATTTCAGTGTGTTTCTTTTCTGGTATAGATTGCTTGTCACCATTAGTTTTGTGTTATGACAGCAGAGATTATACATCTTCTGACCAAGCTCTCTGTCTGGTTTTCAGTTCTGATAGAAACATCTTTTTTTGTCTTACTGTATATATTTTCACTGAAAATTCTGTGAGCTTTATGCTCTTTTCATCTTTTAAAAAAGTGATAAAACAATGATATTAAGTTTAGTATGTCTTAATGCTTACCATTGTGGTTTTTGTCTGTAATTTCCATTACGTATTTGATAGTACCGTGCATTCCGTGATAGTGCCGCATATACAGTATAACAAAGTAGAAAGAAATTTAAATCCATGAAAATTCTTTCATATTTTAAATAGAGTATTTAAAGATCCTTATTTTACCATAATACAAATATTAGTCCCATAGGCGTGCTCGCTGACCTTTTAAACCCATTTACCCCACTGAGGTCAAAATAAAGATGTCTTGAATTTCCTTGCCATTATATGAGATTTAGATTTCGGTTTCCTCTTTTAGTACAGTTACCGAGCCCCCAGGAGGCAGTGTGGTGGACTGGTCGACGTTGGTGTGTGCTGTGTGTTCTGCTCGGTGTGCTGTTCTACAGAGGCTTTGCATTATTTTTTTACAGCCGCAGCCTGCAGAGCTGCATCTTTTCAGTTAAGCTTTAGAATCTGCTTTTAGTGCTTGGTAAGTCTCTATCTAGATCCTTGATATGTCTCTAAAGTCATAATGTTTACTAACTTCCTGATTTGCCGGCTCATGAGACTTTTGTGGCCATGGAAAGTACAGAGCACAGAGAGCTCAGAGTCTTCACACAGGCGTTAAAACAGTCATTTTTGTATTAGCACCATGTCATTAGCATGGACACTCCCTTCTGTAACAGATTTTTTTAAAACTGCTGCACTCAAAAGCTGCTGTGTTATCTAAGAGTGACTAAAGATCCGTTGTCTTGAGACCTATCAGCAATCCAAGAAGCCAGAAGACTGAAGATGCCATTTCACATATCATTCCCAAAGTACTCTTCTGACATCCATTAACACATTTAAGATAAACAACTACATTTTATTGAGGGTTTGAAAACTTTTGTTAAGTAACAGACAAATAAGACTAATCAACAGGGAAATGTTAAATTTTTCATATGCTGTAGGTGACCGTTCTTGTAATGTACATCAGAAGATACATCTATCAATCCACTAAAATCAGTGTCATTATCCAAATGGATTTATAAACATTAAATACATCTTCCCATAAAACATAAATAATGTAGCTCCTTTTGACCTTTCTGAAAGTCCCCACGAACCTGAAAAAAGTTCATTAATTGTATTTTTGGCCAGCTTCCACATGTAGGCTGAAGGATTTTAAACAAGATTAGCTTCTGTTTGCAGGATTATGGATTCTGACCAAATGCTGTTGTTTTGCCATTGTCTGAGTTTCTAAATTTAGGAACTCTGTAACCCAGAGGGGGTGAGGCCTACCTGTCAAGTGAAAGCAACTCTCAGAGTTGGGATGTGGTGCTCAGTATGCAAGCGTGAAAACCAATGGTGGTGGTGGTCTGGAGAGACTCTCTGAGTAGCTGTGTGAATCTGGTAGCATACAGTCTACTTCCAGTCAAGTTTTAGAAAACAGTTTGGTGGCTAGATTGTGGAAATATCCAATGTAAGAGACTACCTGATTCCTGCCAAGCCATTTCTAGCTCTTCAGAAAATGCCTCCAGTTTCTCTGTGTGTGCTAATCTCACACAGAAAAAATGAGAAGGAAATAAATGTCATTTTTGAAAGATTGTTCCACTCATAAAAATTAATATAAAAGGAGTATTCTAAATGTACTGTTCCTTGTAGAGCAGAAGATAAAAAGGCAAAATACTAATGCTACACAAAGAATGAAATGGTGGAGTGGTATTGTTATGGTTGTGTTAGGTATGGGAAGAAACGTTGGTGCAGCTGCTAAATGTTACATTCGCCTTCTCTTCAAGCTGAATGTGGGAACAGTTAAATGCATCTGTGTTTAGAGATAGTTGAAAATATTGAAACAACCTGTAAAAACTCAATTCATGTATAATGCTGTTCATTATTCTGTTGGAGGAGTTTCTTGGTGGGCTGGAAGTTAAATGCAGAGGTAGGGGAAGGGCTTTGGCTGCAGCTGGGTGTCAGTAGATGTGAGGAAAAAGGCAGACACGCTACAGGAGCACACAGGAAAGGAATAGGGAAGCTCCAGGTGCAACCAAAGAAGCAGTTATACTGCGATCTAAGAGTTTTTTACGTAAAGTACTTGCTAAAAAGAGGCATGAAGCTGTGAGCAAGGAAGCGATCTCCTGCTGTTTGATTCCTGTTGTGTTCAAGAAAATTGGGCTTTAACATACAATTTACTGTAGATTGCACTGAAGAAATTGTGGACTTCCTCATCAGAAACAAGGACTTAGAGCCTGAGTTGTGGATAGATGCTTAGGTCAAAAGGGTGACACCATTTTGTTTTAGTATTGATGTTTGCTTATTGGACATTGATAAAGGAGTAAGCCGGACACTAACTTTTATTAGGCACTCTAACTATTAAGAGATGGGCCCTGTTCCAAAACACAGTTTTTCTCTTTTTTTACAAAGAGAAAGTAAAAGGAAGTATATGGTGTACAAGCAGAGTGAGCACAGAAGCTTTTGCAGCATTTTTGACTCTCCAGGGCCTCTGCTGCCATTCTTTCCTCTCACAACCTCTCCTCCTTCCACCCTGTTTTTTATCTCGAAGACCATTCATTGACTGAGGTGTCACTACCTTGCTCCTGATGACCAGAAAACAATCAACTGTGCTTGCTGTGTTTCAAGTTTGAATTTATGTAAATAATTGAACTGATAACATTATTATAGTGCTGTATCTTTTTACTGATACTGCACTTTTAATTGTTTAATATATTCCAAATGGATTTATTAGCTATTTTCAATATAATTAAGAATGAAACAAAAGCCCTTTTTAATAGCAATATGTTTTAGATATTAGGAAAATTGTGAACCTCTAGGTGGCATTGGTTCAGCCCCTCCTTATAGGTGATTGCAAAATGTGCAAAAAATGTGAAGCTTGCTTGTTGCCAATGGGGGCAGTGAACATAATTATGACTTTGCAGCTGGTTCTCCTAAAGAAAACAAACAAACAATAAGACTCACACTTCTTTTTTGCAACTAAAAAAGAATATGCTCAAAGGGAATATATTCATGCCAGAAAGAAGAAACCTTAACTGAGGTAATGCTGCCTTGTCAAACTCATGCCAAGCACATTCACAACTATGGTATGAAACCACGAGAAGAAAAACCACTTCTTCAGCATTCATATTAATTAATATTAATCTAATTAATTAATTAATAATTAATATAGATTAAGCTGGGAAAACAACAGTGGAAAGAGTTTTGGCTATGACAAGTCTGTGTA
Organism: Phaethon aethereus; assembly: GCF_964289735.1. Taxonomy (NCBI): domain Eukaryota; kingdom Metazoa; phylum Chordata; class Aves; order Phaethontiformes; family Phaethontidae; genus Phaethon; species Phaethon aethereus. Next base: position 20,000,946 of record NC_138584.1, read on the forward strand.
GGTATTTAGGTATCTGGGTATATGTAATAGTGGCCTTTGTACTATACAAAGGTAGAATGCTTACATCAAAAAAAAACCGCCCCAAAACACCCAACCCCAAAATTCCCAAACAAGTCTTTCCACTCATTAAAAAGAGCTCAACTTTTCTTTTGTTGTTGTTTGTTTTGTTTTCAAATGCTCAACAGTTTATCATCTGTCCATCTTCTTTTGTGCACTGTTATTTGTTTTTATTGCCTAACATCTGGATCATTAAGAACATGTTTTCACTTAATTATTACTCAAAGAAAATTTCTTGAAGGGAACATTAATACCTTGCTGATACAAAAATGTCAGTATGTCATTTTTTTATGTGCCTATGTGATGTACAACAGTAAAATACATATAGGTCAAAATAGTTGGGACAAATACTAAGCCACAGAGTAGTTTATGCTGGGCATTATTGAGAGGCTCCTCTGGTGCATTAAGGCTTGCTGGATTGGTTTCAGATGACCTGGGTTGATCTTTAGATCAGAATCATTCACTATTTTGAATTGAAGTATGCAATGTGCATAAATTCCTTTTTCTTCCTTCTTTATATGCTTGTCATTCACCATAACTGCAGGTGATACCAAAATATCTGGTCAACCTGTATATAATTTGACGTCAAGAGGTACATAGAAGTCAGAAAAAATCATGAAGACTATTAACATGCATGACTCACTCCCAAGATATGTATTTTGTTATGCTTTTAATGAAGCACTTCCCAGAGAAGTAGTAGGAACAAATATTTATGTCTCCTGATGAAGATCTTTTTTCCCCTTATTATAGTCACCTGCAGTTCATACATTGTTATCATTAAGTACCCAGAAACAAAACATGTACAGTACAACAACAATACATTCTTTATTTGTAAAATGAGTCACATTGCTTCTATCCTGCTTCCCACAGATCAGAGCTTTAATAGGGATATAAATAAGAAACTTAACATATGTGACCTTCTGACCACAGAGTGTTAAATTCCAGGGACTATATTGCTCCAGCACTTTTTTCTTTTATTTGAATGTGTATTCATCATAGTTCTGTCGGAAATTGCGTGATTTACAATTGATATTAGGTTATGATATGAATTACAATCAGATACATGGAGATGAAAGTTGTGGAGGAGCAATTCTTGCTAAGGATGTTGAAAACAGTTTCCACTTAACCTTCAAATGTAGTGGAAATCACACAATTGTATTTAGGTAAAGTTTTATCTTTGGGAAACATCTGCTTCCGTACAAAAACTTTATCATTTTCTGTCCAGTGCAGTGTTTGTGTTAACATTTGGATCTTGAAATATGCAATTCCACAAGTGCATGACCATTGTGATTTGATTAATGAAGTCTGCCAATGCAAATATTGTTTATTCTTGCGCAAAAAGACTTGAAAGAAACCCACAGAAGGTGCTACTGTTATGGAGATCCAAATAGCTTTTTGTGGCTTGGAAATATTCAGATATTTATTATAAAACTTTATTATTAGCTAGATAACATCTGCATTTGAAACACAGGCAAAGTCTGTCAAGAGTATAGTTTGCTCTCATTCACTATTTGTAAAATAGTGATTTTATCTCATTTTTTATTAAAACATTTCAAAGAAAATGAACAGATAGAATGCATTTCTGTTTCAAGCTTACAATCAAGATGCACTAAGAATCCTTTAAGAGAAACAATCATCTGAGACCTCCAGTTCAATCCTGCAATGCTATGAGTCCCAGCTATTCAGGGATAAGTTTATTCTGTTTTATGAGCCACTTCTTGAGCTTTATAGATTTTTGCTATTCCACCCAGAGTTTCTCCAGATACAAAAAACCTTACATATTTCACAAGTTTTTTCTATTTTGATGCAACTACTGTGGTCATCACAAAACACACTGACCCTGAGACTCTTTAGAGTATAGTTCAACATTCATATTCAATAATTACTATTAAATAAGCCTAGGACCATCAGAAAAACTGATTTAGTGTAGGAGATATCTTTCAGTCAGTTCACTTTCTACTCTTAGATTGTCTTGAGATCATATTTGGGATGCACTTGTTTGCACAATTTAGAGTACATTTTCTTTTGAGAACAGCCATGGTGTTTTCTGAGATCCATTCAGGACAGTGTGTTAAACATCACTTCAAAAAAGGCTAATGACGTGAACCAAACCCATCAATCTTATGACTATGTTCTCTGTGTGTGGGGGGGAAAGAAGACCTAAGGAAAGGTAACAAAGTGATATAAATTGACTGAAAAGGGAGCATACTGCTGTCAGCTGGGAGAGATTTCAAGCGTAGAGGATGAAGGATTTGCTATTATGCCTGCTTTCAAAATGAAAGCTTACATTAGGGCCTATGTTTTGGAATCAAAATCATGAGGCTCAAAGTCTGCTTACCAGATGACTTTTAATTCTAAAAATTGTGCCTGTGGTATATAAAATGTGTTCAGGAAGACAAAACTACAAGAACAGTTAGCATTAAGTAAAATGGCTTATCAACAGATATTTTAAGTGTTTACAGAACTGTTGGGAAAGGAGGTATTGAGGTTTTTCTTTTAATTTCTGAAAAACTGGACAAACTATATGATGGTGTACTGTGAAAAAATACAGCAAGAGAAAGCAATTTTTGTAACATTGAATGTAATGTTGGGGAAGAAATCCTCACTGGGAGTAAGTCAACCTAGAGAGGTTGGGAATGAGTGCTTAAAAATGCATATTTACAAGTTAATTTTTATCTATATTATTGTGTAAGCATATAGCTTTTTCTGCTATATGAGGAGAGGACAGATTTTTTTTTTTTTTTTTTTTAAATTTTGTGGTTGGGTTGACTGAATTTTGTTGTGAAAATACTTACAGCAGGCTATATAGTATGCCTGGAGAACTCCATTAATACAAAATACTTCATATTTAAAAGAGGGATGAAACACTCAGAGGTTTTTCTTTTGTGTCAACGTGTACTTTTGGGTGAAACTAAATTTAGTGTTCTGCTGTTGCATAGTAAGGTGGTTCAGGAACACCCCTGGTTTCTGGTGTGTTGAGGGAGCAGTACAACTGAAAAGTGGACTCAAGTTGTTCTGGTCTCCTATAAGGCAGAATGATGGAGTGGGTCTTTGTGGTATAGCATGGTCATTAGAAAGTGGTACCTGGGGAGAGAGGAAGAAATACGTATTCGTCAATGCACTCTGGGCTTCAGCTTTTGGAGTCAGACGGACAGGCTCAGTCTTACTCTGGCTCCCTTCTTAACATATCCATAATATTTCTGACCTGTGAGGATCCCAAAGGTTTATTGGGTATTCTGTGGTTCAATCCATAATCTTAAAACTGTCTTTTACTCCTGACCTATCCTGACATCAATTTGAAGAACCAAGAAGTAACCCCAATGACATTGCTTAAAACAATATAAAAATGCTTTCATTTGAGCAGAGAAAGGTCTTTGACATTATTCAGGAGTATATTTCTCTGAGACATTGTGTAGGCACATCTTTCCATGCAGTAACAACATTTTTTTAACTCCCAGTGTCTAAATATGTAGCTTAATAGCTCAAATGGGTCTGACTTTGCTTTTTCCAAAGACCAACAACTTGTCCTTCAATGTTGCCATCAATATTTGTACATGTACTTTCTATTCATTGGAGGCTGGGTTTGTATACCTTTTGCATGGGTTGCTATTGCTAGGTTGGCATTCCATTTTTTGGTGTGTTTTTCTTTTTATTAATGCAGTCTGTCCAGTTACGGGAGCAGTTCAGAGTCAATTCTTCCTCTAGCTCCCAGCTTAAGGCAGGAAACCTTGCTCTCCCCACATGGACCAAACATTTCACATTGTTGCAGCATATTCTTCAGTCTTTTTTAGAATACATGACCAGCCCGGCATCACCAAGATACAAGCTTTTCTCTGGGTATTGTTATGGCATTGAAGCTTGTATCACCACTTGTCACCATTTGTATCTTGTTGAGATTGACATTTCCTAATGAAATTTCACTGCTCTTAGTCCTTCTGAATCTGCCCTATCACATAAAAATTCTGTGGGCTTAGGAGTTGCTTTCCCTTACTCTAACCGATCATTTTTTTGTGGAGAGGGAGAAGATGGGAGGAGTGACTAAAGTTCACCTTGAAGTTTACCTTAGTTAAAAGGAAAAAAAAATAGGAGGGAAAAATGTGGTCTTTAAAAATTTGCCTAATGCTGAATTTCTGAAAAGAAGTTTTCACATTACCTAGTATAGCGAAACTCAACAGATGAAAAATTACCCATTTAAAATGTTTGATTTCATTATTTACTTTGGTCTTTTTCTTGAGCTTCCCTTGCTCATCTCTAGTGTATGTATTTGGCAGTTAATGCTGCCCACACAACCTTTTTTGAGAAGGGTGACTAACTCTTGTCTGCTGAAGATGTTGTCACTGATTGTTCTCTTTACTATCTTTACTCCTTTGCTATCTGTGCTTGCCTCTAGTTATTCCCATTTTCTTTATCAATTTTTCTTATCTATTGAACAGCTGATATAGAAATAATTTATGAAAGTTTTCTGATCCTTGAGGATGCATTCAATTATATATGAATAAAAAAGCGTTACTATATTCAATTGATGATTAATTATTTTATATAGTTATATATCTGTATAGGTATACTGGTATTTTCTGGATGTTATCACTTTTCATCAGATTTGGAAAGACCTTTAAAATGGAAAATTATTCTTTACACTATTCTTTTATAAATAAGTTATAGAAATCCTTCCAGAGACGTATCAGACTATTTTACAGATGCTTTGTCTATTACTGGTGATGAGATATTGTTCATGAGCAGTTGACATTAGAAAAAAATGGGTAGAAGTACACTTAAGCAGTTTTTAATCCTCCCCTTTTGAGAGATTATAAAAGATCATTAAAAGACATTGCTTGTTTACCTTGAAGATTCTCCAGTGGAGGATTGTGAAAATTTCTAACCTGTTGTCTCCATTCTGTGGAGGAAGAAATGTAACTAAGCTTCTGGGTATACAAGCAATAGCATTGGTAGCTATTACCCTTTCCAGCCTCTCCTCTTAGTAAAACATTTGGAACATTTGTGTTAGGATTTCACTTTCTTAATAAACACCCGCATTTTTGTCGTCTGAAAGCTGGATGTCAACAGCATATGATATCTGAATATGGATTGAGAATTTAAATTAATATTCAGCTGGAGAGATTAGTTTTCTCCAACTGCGTGCATGCAGTCGTGTGACTGCCCAGTGCAGTCACATGCACAGAGCGGTGTGGGACAGCATCTGCTCCACGTCCCTTTTCTCCCAGTAATTTCTATCCCTGCATCAATGTAGAAGTCGTTTGCTTATTGGTGCTGCTTGGCACTGATGTATTACATTTGTTACAAACTCTGTTGGTTTCTTGACTTGCATTGGGATATGTTAACAGGTGTTAATTTTGGCATAGAAGCTCTAACTGATTTGTGATCAACCTTCTTTTGTTCTGCTAAAATGCTTAGGCAGAGAGCCTTCTAGCTTAGATATGTAGGAACTGAGGATGAAAAGGAATTTAGCAGGAGATGCTGACTTGAAAATACATAGTGTGTCAGAACCCTAAAACAGTATATTTCCAAACTCACTGTGAAGCTCAACATGGTAGTTAGAAGAAGGCTGAGGATTCAGAACTGATGGTGGAAATTACTAGCTTTGACAGGCGAAGGTGAGGGAAGAATCATAATTAATACGTAGCTATTAAATGTTGCTATTCAAAAATTTTAGATACTTGCAGTGGATGACTGAAAACAGGCAATACTGTAAAAAAACCAAAACAAAACAGGAATTTAAATGATAGTGGACCATTATCTTTATAAGCTTAAAGGCAGCAAACTGTTTTTGAAAGAGAGATGTGACACATTTAAATGGCACCTAGCTCAGATCCAAGGAGGAGCAGAGTTACGTGTTGAAGGTAATTGAAAGCACCCTTTGAAATGGGCAGAGTGGAGATGGCTCTTGACCCTGAATCGCTTGGAACCTGCAGCAATGCACAGGGACTTCGCCATCATCATAAATGATTTGAGTTTTCACTAAGTGAGTGTCTGAGTATCGTTTATGCTGACTCCTTGATATTTCACTGCCAAGAGGTCAGCTGCTGTATTTGAGCACAGATGAGAGTCACTTGAAGATGAATCCAGGTCTGGACACCTTGCAGAGAGCAGCACTTAAGGACTGTGTTAGTAGCAGAACTGGGTGTTTTTTGCTGGGTATTAGGTGGATTCCTGTGATTGAAACTGCCACAGAATTGGGCATCATTGATGTCTGAGTAGAACCAATCCTGCCTGAAAATCAGAGCATGAATCAGTGATTTTTTGGCTCTTGACAAAGGATGTGATAATGACCAGACTGGATAACAACCATCAGCCTCTGACTCGTTAGGATTCCAATCCACGAATGTTACCTGGGGGCTGATGATTGAATAAAAAAATACTTTTATGACTAACAGAGGCTGGAATTCAGCAGTGCCTAGTGTTGTGAAGGCACAGCATCTTGAAAACCCAACAAACTGCTTGGTCAGCAGAGAACAAAATCAGGATCTTCTATAATGCAGACAGTATTATAATTGGCTATAAACAACTTAGATGTCTAATACTGGGGATTACCGCAACAAATTAATGCGCTGCCAAAGGCTGTTTGCGAGGAGAACACAGGAAACCTCGGCATTTTTGTGAGCTGCTGCTTAACCCAGTAGCACAGAATGCTGTAAAAGTGTATGACTGCCAAGTGTTCCCAGAATCTGTGCGCATCTTGTGTCGACCAGTTGCCACTCAATTATTCATTGAAATTAGAGATGAAACCAAACCCTTGCATTTCATTGCAAAGTTAGATTGTTCCCAGTGATTCAAGGATGTTTTGGCCGTGTATACAAACCTGGGCCAAATTTAAGTGTGAGAATAAATTTGAGGCGAGTCAACACCGCAGGGATTTAGGCTTCGGGTCTGTTTCTGTGCATCTGCATTGTTACTGGGATCCCCCAAACTTTCTGCCTCAGTTTCTCAACTGAAAAATGGACATGATAATGATTCTTTCTTTTCCCCACCTTTTGGGTGGTTTTTTTTGTATATTTATTTTACTCAAAACAGATGTAAGTAACATAAGGCAATAAATAGTAAAGTATTTGCTGTCAAAAAATGGAAAGCTTGCATGAACTGTGAACTGAAATAGCTAAAATTTTCTTCTGAACTTTCCTTTTTGTTTCTATCACAAGGGATTTCATAGGGAGGCATCAGTTCCTTACATATGATAATTAAGATTTATATGACTAACTTGACTTAAAATTCAGTAGAATGCTCATATAACCCTCTAGCGGTCGTCAAATCCTGGGTTATTAGTCTGAAACTGGCAAGTACAGAATAGTAGAGAGAAAATTGGGACAGATATGTTCAATATTAATGCAAAAAGATACAGAAGGACTATAGTGAAAAATAAAAATAAACTTCCTTTTCCTATGCAGTGGAAGTTCCTCAGGCAAAAAAAATTATTATAATACACATTGAACTTAACTGAAATATAGGTCTAAACCTGTAAACATATTCTTCTATTTTTAATGGTATAAAATATTCACTGTTGTCAGTAAATTAGGCAATGATTGAAGAAGTAGTGGGCTATGGAAATTATTTTCTGGCACTTATATGGAAGTACAGGAAAAGAACTCTCTGTCTTCTTATCTCTTCTACTAGGTTAAAATATTTAATAAATGTCCATCAGGTATAATTTGTATTTACAATTGAAAGATAAGACAGAAACCTTCATCAAATGGACTTTTAATAATAAGTAATTGTAATGTTTTAATTATCTTGCTTTTTTGTTTTACTTCTGAACAAAAAAAAGTAAGAAAAGTATTTTAGTGCTTCCATTCCAAAATCACCTATCCAACTTTGAGCATTGTCTCTGTCTTAATTCCTTGCTTACAAATATTATATAGCAAAATAGTAAAAGTATTCATCTGGATTTTATTAGCATTAGAAGACAATTGTTGACATTAGTAAAATTGGCATCCTTTTCATTTCTTTCTGCTTTTACTCCCAACATTCAGACCTTTATGAGCATTTTTGTTGTTACTAACCATTCTACTCATTTATGGATACATGTTAAGTCAGTTCCTGAATATCTTTTTTTGTTTATTTCTTGCACCGTACACTTATATGTACACAAAAAAACATTCATCAACTTTGTAAAACTAAAGACCTTTGTTAGAAGAAAGAATTTCATTGCTTCTACCAGTGAACTGGGGTTTTTGTTTGTTTGTTTTTGCTGGTGTTTTCTTCTCTTAGATGTCCTGTCTTTTTGAAAATTTTTCCACTTAGCATATGGACTCTGTGAGCAACACAACCTCTAGCATTTTAAAAATTTGGGCTGCATAGTGATTATAAGATCATGCAAAGGAGGAAAATATTTCTGATGATGAAAAGAAAATGCTTGGTGAAATCCATACAGTATTTTTATGTTTAATTGGAATTATTCTCTGAATTGAATATATTATTTTCAAGTTTATAAATTGTGATATGAATGACTTTGAGGAATTGGAAAGAGAATTATCTCTGCTTTTACTTTTAATGCTGAGACAGGAATCAGACTGCCTGAACACTGCCCACAGAATTTTTTCTCGTTGTATTTCTAAATACTGCCTTGGGTATTTTCTTTGTTTTGTGTTCTCTCCCCTCATCCACCTTCTGAGTTGTATATAGATCAAAGATGGTCGGAAAATTCAGTTAAGCATTTCATCTGTATTTTGATGATGAAGACTCTGAACCTTTCGGTAGAACACTGGGGAGTGGTTCAATGTTCTTTAAACCTAGGTTATAAAACAATGTTTTCTCTTTGATTACAACTTCTCAATGCGGAATAGCCAGTTCTCTCCTTTTTTGTCTGAAATAGCTGAGATAGTCTGGCTTAGCATATCCAGAATAAAAAAAAAAATTAAAGAAGGAATTCTGAGCATGAGTCTCTAATAAACACAAGTTAGAGGACAGTGTGTTCTCTGCTGAATAGATGCATATGCTAAATGCTTTGAATCAAGTCAGGACTGAGAGGAAATGATCTGCAGTCCTCTGCTTGAGCACATGTTTAGATGAGATTTAAAAAAAAAAAAAAAAAGAAAGGAAAAACAGATTTAAAGGCTTTATTAGACCTCAAAGTGGGAAGCAGATGTAAAATTTAAGGGTAGTAATGCTTAAATTCTCATGTAACTGCTCAGAAACAGACATGTAATATAAGACAAACAGTCATCTTTGAAATTAAAAGCCATTACGATTTCAGTGTTGCCACAAAATCAGTATCCTAGCCTAATTCACCAAAGCCACAGTAAAGAAAATAAAAAGAAGTAACTAAAATCGCTTCATGAGGTCAACCTGTCAAAGAAACTTATACTACAATACGATTTTACGTTGTTCAGTGGCTTACTGAACAATAGGTTTCTTTTATCTTTTGAAGTTTACAATAGGTCCCATGAGAAATGAAACACTGAAAGCATGAAACCCCTGTATCAGCACATCACCAACAAAAAGGAAAATGAACTCTGAACAATGGATTAATTTTTTTTTTTTTTACTAAATCTCTCTTCTTAATTTAAACAATGAAACTATGGTAACATTTTAAACTCTGTTCGGTCCGTTTTTGAAGAAGCAGAAATTTTGATTTCAAGTGTGTCAATATCTTGTCTCCTTTTAGAAGAAAGGCACTTTGAAAAGCAGCTATCCTTTTTGTGTCCTACACATCATGGGGAGAGAAAGAGTGTTCTCTAGGAAAGATACACTTATGAGCATATACCCATACTATTGGAGTCATTTGCCAGAGTCATGGTGGCATGGCTACAGAAGATGGTCCTTCATGCCATTAGAAATGTTAAGATTTTATTTAGAAGGATGATGGTCTGCCCGGGTGAGTGCTCATGTGCTGGGTTGCAGAAAATCCATAATGGTCTCTCTAATACAGGGCTTTAAATAATCTCCTCAGTAAAAATGGTTTTATAGTAGTTAATTCAGGACAAATCTGAATTGTAATTTTAGTACTAATTTAGCTATCAAGGATTGATTGCACTTAATTACTTAGTGACTTAACATAGGCTCCCAGAAATTTAGGCAGTAGCTATTACAATATTGCCAGTGTGTACCTTGCTAAAAGTGTGGGATTTGGTTACTAAATTCTGCTTTCAGTTGCACTGCAGAAATAATCTGAGTAAAAACTCTGAAACAAACAAAAAAATTAGCTCAACACCTCTTTTCTCACTCTCAGCAGACCAGAACTTGTCCCTCAAAATATGTCTACAGTGAGCATTGTAATATTGATAGCAGCTCTCATTTCTTTTTCAGTTGACTAAATTAGCTTCAGTAGAACACTGCACTAGTCTAGCTGTACTACTTATAAAAAAGAGTTTGAGCAGCTTTACATGGCAGTGCATTGTGCTTACAGTTGTCTACTGTCAGGATTTCAATTTGTCAAATGCTGTCAGTCACGTAATGCTGCTTTCACTTCTTGACAATTCTGTGCTGGATATGGAGCTTGATAATGAACGCTGATAAATAATTCTTTAGTACCCCTGCAAGTATGCCATCAGCAATTGCCTAGAAATGCAGTATTGATAGCCCTGATTACCATTGATTAAAAAGTGTAGGGCATTTTCTTCTGTTACATATTCATAAATAAAAAGGAAATGTACAGCCTTTGTATTTAAAGGCCTCACCTAAAGTCTGCTAACATCAGCAAAAGTTCTTCTGTTGATTTCAGTGGTAGGTGGTTTACTGGATTATATTTCACAGGTGATCCTGGCTGAAGAAAAGAGGTTGCAAGATTTAGGAAGCGTTAGAAAAATGCAATCTGATTAGAAGTCAGACATTTCTAGCTAACAGAACAGGATGAGTAAAGGAAAAAAATTAGACTTTGGGTAATCATGAAGATATCTTTCCCAAATTAAGATAGGGAACATTGTGAAAAAGGTTGTCCATAAATACGTCCAACTGACAGGGAGACATTTTGAGGTGATTTGTGGCACCCCGTGCACTAGTACAAGAGGTGAATAAATAGAAAAGAAATCTACTTTAGAAGAAGAACAGAAATTCCCATGTGCTACCGCTTCTTGGAAACACCTATTTTCTAAGTAAATGTAAGCTAAGGAGGAGTATACCTTGTATTTTTTATTTCTGACTGGGAGTATGTCTCAGGCGGGAGAAGTAGTTTGTGTTGGCTGGCATACATGATTAAGACTGACTCAGATACAGATATTCCTTTGTTTTCCTCTTCTGAAGCAAATGGATGGCAGAGGGTACAGGGACCAGGATGTTACAGAAGCAGTTTCATATAACCCCTGACTAAGGGGACAAACATACCCAGTCACTTTTTGAGATCTCGAAGGAACAGAAAGAAAAAAATTCAGCAATAATAGAGAGGTGATTTGACAAGTCACAGTTAGAACCACAAAGATCATTCCTGTAACATTTGAGAAAATGAAACCTACTTGGTACTCCTTCATCACCATGCATGCACCCTCAATTAAAGCAGTGCCCCTGATAGCAGGCAGTATAATCTGCATTTTATTTCACTCATGAGCAAAATAACAAGTTACTCAGGCCTGCGGCGCTCATGAGTGATATGGGCCGTGTAATATCCTCTCCATTGAGTTTCCTATTATTAAGCTTGAAATAAAGAGTTCAAAATTAACTGTGACAATGATTTTATCTGGGGTTGGCATCACCATTAGCTTCTGCAGTTTACTGCTAATAAAACTTTAAATTTGCTATTACTTGTAATAACCTTTTTGCCACCTTAGCTGTAGAAATTAGACAAAGAACCTTACCAGAACATGGCTAATGACATTTTTTAGATGCATGGAAGAATTGACTAGAAATAGTGGCTGTTATTTATAAACTGTTAATAAAATAAAGTACAAAATTTGGGATTTCAGCTGATTAATCTGAAGCACATGCTCCTTTTTAACAGGCATCAGTGTTTCATGGTTCACATATTTAGCTGACCAACTTTACGTGCAGTGTGTCAAACGGATAAGCATTCTTTCTGCAGCTGTCAGGCTGTTTTGAAAAACAGCCACACAAGTGAGTACAGGTAATTTCATATTTCTGAAGCACTGCCAAGATCTTCTGTTTAGAATGTGTGTTAATGAGTCAAAATCCTGGAAAAACTTTCAGATCCTAAGAGTATCGCCCCAAAAGTATTTTATAAGGTGCTATCCTGATCTTTCCTATACTGGTGTAAATCAAGAACTCCACTCAAGTAATTGGAATGTAAAGCAGTACAATTTGTGGAACTGAAATCTGCAGCTCAAAATCCACTTTGTTATCCTTACAATATTTGTTTATACTTTCGACATCTTTCCTAAGCTATTGGTTTTCAAGTTTCCTAGGTGCAATTTGCACTGGTTTCATTGCAGCAAGGATTTCAGTATCTTTCATCTGACATAATGCCATCCAGAAATACAGATTGTTAAATATCAGTAAAAATCATGAAAGAATTAAGGATAGGCATGCCAACGAAGAGGCAAAAGCAAAACACTGAAGCTGAAATGCAAAAAACCATTTAGATCCCCTTAGCTAGAGTCTTCTAAGTAGTTACACAAATTCTGTACGATGGTGGAGTCAGACAGATCCTAATAGGATGCAAGGGGAACAAGAAGCCCTGTAAAATAACCAGTAGGGGAATTGATTGATGGTGACTATATATCAAATAGTTATTTTCATGTAGTTTTCACAGCTTAGAATACTGACTTTAAGGTATATGCCTATGCATTTCTTTTAAGATGTCTTTTCCTTTTTGAAAGTAGATGGTCACTTAACTCCCTTTTAAATAATATGTCATTGGTTAGTGCCCTTATGCAGGATGTGAATCTGAGTTCACATCCAAATCTTTTTATGTGCCTGGAGCTTGATGGCTTTTAAACCGTACATTGTTCTAGAGACAGTTATCTAGTAAGGTTGTTACAGTAAGTTAAAAAAAAAGTGGGGGGGAGGGCTAAAAGACTGACAATAAAAGGAAGCCTAGGAGATCATAGCTCTGTAACCTAGAGATTTGGACGTTGACAGGAAGAGGAGAAGTTATTGGTTTCAGCCACTGCTCCATGGCAGTGATAGTTTTATGTGACAGTTGTTAAATATATATAATTTTTGGAGCATAGACTGCTAAGTAGTGTCTTACCTCCTGGAGTTGAGAGTATTTAAATGGATATTCTAAACACAAGAAGGTCGTGCTCTTAATGGTGGCCTTGCTCTGGCATAAGTGAGCTTTAATTCTTAATTTTGTATGTGCTACAACTGTGGAAGAGGTAGAGATTGTTCTTTCACTTTCCTCTCCCTATTTCTTCTCTTTGTCACAAGGAAATGGCTGGGAAACTCTGCAGGGAGATGGGTGAAATGAATATGAATTCTGTGAAAGACTGAAATGAATGAAGCCAGGGTTTTCCAGGACTGCAGTGGCCTTAGTACTAGTTAGATGTGCGTCTTTTTGATCTTCCAGTGAAATAGGAACACGAAAAAGTAACAGAGAGTTGTCAGGAAAGCAAGAAGAAGTAGTGAGGTCTTGTTGATGCAGGATCACGTGCCTTGCAATTCTAATTTCGATTGCTTATTTTCTCTTTCCCACTACCTCATCATTACTTCATAGGAACAAGGCAGAAAGTAATGGACCATGGGAATAGCAAAAAGAAGTTAATTTAGTGGAAGCTAAGGCTGAAAAATGATCACATGAGTCAGGAAGGAGAATTCAGGTGACTGAATGAAAGCTGGGGAGAGAGAGGAGTGAAAGGACTGAGGAAGGGATAGGCAGTACAGGGCTGAGATAATCTTTTTCTCCTAATTTGTTCTATTATCCTAGACTGGGCAGTTCAAGAGAGAAAAAAGATAGCTAGATAAAAATAATTTTTATTTTGAAGAAAAAAATAAAGAATTTTTGCGTAATATTTTTTCCTTTTTCATTTTTTTTTCTGTTTCCTGTCTCTCCCTACCCTAGGTTCCCAGATTGGATTTTTTTTATATTGTGTAAAGCTTCTTTCATTAACCACAGCTCAAATTACCCTGATTATAGTACCACCTCTTTAGAGTGGTCAGCCAGCAAAGAAATTATTTTAATAATGATTCACTACACATACTACAAATATGTAGTTTCAGTTCTTTGAGCAGCCTTCATAGTTCTTAGTCTGTTTCTTTCTCCTACACTTTAAATTAGCTTTTTATTTTAAATAATTTAACTAACTTTCTTGAAAACATGGCTGTGTGGAGACACAGGCTCATTACTTTGATACATCATCTGAGAGAAATCCCAGCAGTGAGGATGACGATGAAGGGTGTAATATATTATCTTACAAAAGGTCATTCTGATGTTGCTCTTCTCAGTGCTGCCGTCAAGAAGTCAGTGCTCCCAGCAATAAGCTGATAGCATGTGGATGTAGGTGTTGATAGATAGGCTTGGGTGCTTCTTGAGACTTTTAGAGCAGTGAAGAAATAATTTTTAATTGGAGGGGCACCACCTCTAGCCTTCAAGCTCTGTTGACACTAATTCTCATAGTAATAATATGTTAAATATATTGTGAATAATTTCTAACTGGTGCTAGGCAATGCACTTCCCAAACCTCCAAGTTCAAGGAACTGTACTGACTTTCCATATGAAAATGCTGTAGGTATATTGCATATGATATCTGAGAAAGTACCAAACGGGGGATAAAATGCTCTGTCCCTAAGTGGCTTGAATATGCAATATATGTTTTATTCTGTGTCCTCTTCTTCATCCCTAGATGGGAAGAATGCTAGGAGGGAGAGACATTAACAATATTTTATCACCAAAATAATGGATTTCCAATAGCTTGCTTTTGTGCATATCTTGCTACTTTAGTACTCTATTTTTTTTAGATGTATCAAAGTTAAGCAATATTTTAAACCCCATTCCTGAAAAGTGTGCTTAGCTCTGTTTACGTGCTGAGCTCTCAAGTCAGTAGTACCTCTGTCACGAATAAAATGCTAAAAATTAAATGTTTGTGTAATTATTCACAGAAGTAGGGGTAGGGAACTCCAACAATTTATTGAGTTCTGCAACCACAGTGAAACCTGTATATATCAGTCAGATGTTTTGTTTTCATGGAGAGATTTTTTTTTTATTTTAGACTTGGTAAGAGAAGCAATGAAAATTATATCTATGCCATTTTTGATCTTTCAAGATATATCAGAAGTTGTCCAGCAATTTTTGCAAAATACATCTTGACCTTTACAAGCTTTATCTGAATGACACAGATCAGGTAGTGGTCCTATCTATGTGATTAAATACAGATGTTGCTAATATATTATGATCTGATATGCTTTGGCCGTGGTTTCATCGCCATCAGGGCTATGCCTTCAGAACTGGTACCTTTGGTGAATCACATTTTAATTAAAAATGTAGTTTAAATTTTCTTCTTTCCCCGCACAAGTGAAATTCCTATCCTAAAATTTCATTCCCTTCCCCTCTTCCCTCCTGCCCCCTTTTTTGCATTTTGGGTGTACATTTCAATGAGGTCAGCATGTGTTGCCTTAGGTGGAATGAGCATACTTAAAGACTGTACATGATCCCCTTATGATACAGCCGTTAAAAAAGGATTCTGTGTTTTAAGTTGAAAGACCATGGCCAGCTTAGCTTGATGGCAAACATACTAGAAAATTGATGTCAAAATTAGGAAATTTTTGATTGGGATGCACCGTAGAGAGAGAATTGGATATAGAGCAGCTTGAAATTCAAGTTGAGTGGATATGCAAAATAAACTTTAATAAAAATTTATGAAAATCTCTCTGTTAGAGAGAAGGCATTGCTTGAAACGTCCAAATCTGTCAAACGGTCCTTCTCAGTCGACACTTGTGTCATTTATTTCTGCGTCAGCGCAGCAGGGAAAGCGGCAGAGGAGGGCAGTGTGGGTTGTGGATGTCCTCAGCATTCGAAGTGGCTGCTGTGCAGTGCGAGTGCTGCAGTGCCGTGGGGCCACCCGTTCTCTTGCTTTAACTTTTCCCTTTCCCTGGCTTAGGGTGCTCCCTAGCTGGCCTGACCAGCTGTCTGGTTTCCACATGTCTGTCTTAGGCCAGACGGGGTTATTGTGAACTGTCTCATCTTTTTGTGTTGCTTTTATCTAGAGCAATTAAATTTTGTGGACAGAGAAGAAATTGAGGAGGATGAAGAGGAGAAAAAAATATGAAAAAGCTCCTTTTAGTGCAGCATTCATTTTGGCTAAGTTAAAGTAGCCATGGAAGTATGTTGGTAGAAGCAGTAAAATTCCAGCTAATGACAGAAACAATTGTTTTTAGTGTAGCTTAATTATGTTAATTGATTTGACAACTTGAGAGAAAAGAGGTTTTGTATGGATGAGTGTTAGCTGGAGAGAATTCCTGTGGAGTGGAGACAGAAACTGCGGTTTAGCAACAGTGAGTGGAGAGAGATCAGTAGGATGTACAGTAAGAAGACTGTAATGGGCCATAAAACTAATGTCTTCACTGAGTCCATGATTTTTAGTATCCATTAGTTATTGAGTTCCTGAATTAGCTCTGGAAGGTATTCTGTAAATCTTGTGTGGGGGTGAAGGCTGAAAGGTCACTGGGGAGGGGCCGTTTTGTGAAAATGTTTTCCTGCTAATAGCTGTATTCTTTCTTTTTATTGGTCATATGAATTTAGTTTGGCACAAAATATGTGAATTGTTTTTTAAATGGTTGCTGTGAGGACACTGTCCTTTTCAGCATACAGTTCACTATACGGTAAAATAGCATCCCATACTATCACAGCTTGCCTTAAAAATGTATAAACCCAAAAATTACTCCAAGAGGCTTTTGGCATGGGCTTATACTTCCTCGTCCTGTTCTCAAATGCTGAATTTGCTCTAATAGCTAAAGTCTCCAGGATAGCCAATGATTGCATGCTATTAGAAAAGGAAACGGGTATTGGAGTACTCCAGAGAAATAAAAGTTCTAAGGAAAGTTAATAGGTTTTATTTGGACCTTTTATCAAGTCTGAAAGAGAAGGAATAAGCTCCTCAGCGAAGTATCATTAGACGCGGCTGTTGGCAGTCAGTGTAACAGCTCTGGCACTGACAGGTCCCGCTCTCCCCCGCTGGCTTGTGGACTTACCTCTTTCCTCATCTCAGCTCCTCTGAATCCCTCAGTGAGCAGAGGAAGCTGACTGCAATGACAGAAGATTGTTTCGATAGTTTACTGGATTAGTTTTCTTCTGACTTGTTGAACTGTTTTGGCTCCCTGCATGGTCGGAAGCTCACTGCGGGCGCTGAGCGGAAGGGGAAGGACGAAAGGAGGGGCGGTGAGGCAGGAGCAGGGCACCGGCAGAGCCGGGCACCTTTGGCAGCGGCCAGGCATCAGATCAGCTCAGGCATTTCACCTGGCTCTGTGACTGGGTGGGTTAGCCCATGGCATCAAGCCCTTGATACGTGGGCCAGCTGGACAGCTTGAGAGAGACGGGAAACAGGCAGCTGAGGCACAGGGGAGTGAGAGGCTGTTGGCAGGAGAAGGTGTGTGAGAAGAAGACCATGGTGGGCCATAACCTGTGTCTCAGTTGGATTTGTGATTGTGTTTTCCAATTTGATAGCGTTATGAGTTTCAATTTCTATGAACATCCTTTTGAAGGTATTTTGTAGATCTCTGTGGTCAGCAGAAGTGAGAGTAATGGGTTTGAATGTTTATGAATGATAAAGCCAGCCTTTATCAGAGTGATAAAGCCATCAAAAGAAGACCTGTAAAAATGTTAGCCTGCAAAGACTAAAAGAAGTTTAAAATATAGTCCTCTGCCATTGCTAGCAGGAACTGAGGGAAAGCCCCACACTTTTTTACCTTAAAACACAACTTATTGTTAACACTATTCCTTAGCAGCTTCAAGAGAAATTGCACTTTCAGTCTTCTGGAGCTTTTAGTTTATTCCTTAAGGTTTACAAGGCAAAAACTGCTGGCAGACCAACCACACTGAACAATCCTTCAAGAACTACTAGTAGAAATTGTCCTCAAACATTTCATCTTTTGAAAAGCCAGCTTTCCTCTCAGAGAGGACAGCCAGCCTATTAGCTATAAAATATAACTGGCTCCATTATGGCAACAAATCAGGCGCCTGGTGGTAGGCACAGGAAACACAAGCTTGTATATAGAGTCTCAGCTCTTGGAGTAATTCTTGTTCTTGTAAGTGTTTAAGGGAGGCTGGAGTGCTGTCACAGCATGAGATGTTATTCTGCTTGCTGGTGACATCCACAGTCTCTTTTATCTTTTTATTTAAAAAAAAACTAAACACACCAACCCGCTCCCCTAAGTACAATTAAATACAAATAAAGTAAGTATCATGAGAATGAAGGAATGCTTGAAACCGTAAATCAATTGTAAGAAATTAGGTTATATTTGCCTGACTCGTGAGATAACTTGAAATAATAATCCTGAATAACAATGTTTTTACCAGGCAGCTCAGATTTAATTCCCAAGCCCCATTACTTGAGCGCCTCTCTCCAATACAGAGCTTCAGAGGCTTCGTTGTGGAGAGGCAGGGGCAGACAGGACCTTTTGACACATGTAGGCACTTCACAGTGAATAACTGCTGTGCCCTTTCCTTTATCATATTTTCCATTTTTAAAGAGAGAAGGAAAATTAAGTGTTCAAAATAGATGTATGGTCCTGGAAGCATAATGCTGCAGGAGAAGGGTGTTTGCATTTATATCACTTAAGCAAGGACCTTGGTCATAACCCTGGAAAATCTTAAAATCATAGTATTATTATGCACAGGAAAACTATTTTAGGTAGGCTTCAGGAGCTTGTTTGTTACTGGGAGCATAGACCATAAGAAGCCAGCGTTATTATATTCATAATAAGAAGAGCTTTATAACATATTTTCCTCTTCATATTGCTGCTAGATTTATATTATAAACTATGAGAACAACCAGCGTGTCTGTGTTTAAAATACAAACTTTGTTGTGTGATGACTTACCACTAAATCCTAACGCATTTTTGTTTTGTTTCATTTCATCTTGTGGCTCATTTCTTGCTCTGCACTTGCAAAGATCTTCAACTCTGTGCTTGCTTTCTGAGTCACGAATGAATTTTTAAAATAAGTACTTGTACTGTGAACCATAGAGCAAAATACAGAGATGGAATCAAAAGAAGAAGGTAAATTACGTCTAGTGTTCTGCAAAGAAACTTTCACTTGGCTTTTCCCGTTGTTCTGAAACTGAGAAAATCAATATAGAAACATATATTCTGAAGGCAGGTCACCTGTGCACTGTAACAGTGAGCTTTGAAGGGGATACTTATGCCCCACCTGACATGAATCTACAGTTCTTTGCACTAAGTGTCCTGATGAAACTACATTTTAGCTGCGGATATCCATCTCAGTGCCTATTACTTTTTACTGTTTCAGACTGCTATCTTTTATTATGGATTCACTGATAGATCAATATGACACAAGCAAGATAAAAGTCAGTTAGCTGTACATGTCTATTATAAGCTTGAGACGTCAGAAAGCATTTTTTTGGGATAGAAAGTATATGCCATCCACCAGAAACCTCACAAATGTTACTTGCTTGTTAAGTAAACCCAAGTTTTCTTTTAGTTTCCCTCCAATCAATCCATGCCCAAACATCTTTATTTTGAGATCCTCTTGGCCATTCAACATCATTGAATTGAGGAAAACAGATTTGAAAAGTGAGAGTAGAAGTTGTTTGCTGTTGGGAGGAGGCAGTAGATGGGAGTGCTGACATGTCTGTATCCTAACAAGAGAAAATCGCAGTACGCGTGCTCTATTATAAACTTTATTATAAGCCAGGGTGAAACTTGCCAGTTTTAAACTGACAGCAGGAAAATGAAGAAGAGAAGTATGGGTTCTGTGAGGAGACTTCAAAACTTCTGAGAACAGGTGAAAATTGCCATAATAAAATCTCTGTTATGAAGCTGTCCAGCAGAATAAAGAAATACCCTGGGGCCACTTTCTGATCTGGATAAGGAGAGAAAAGCTAGCGGGTCCGTGAGACTCGGTGCTGGCAGGAACGGATTGCTGGGTGCACCACGGACTGTACCTGCCTGGGGCTGCAAGCACAGCCCTTGAAGCCAGCTGTCCTAGAGCTTTGTGACTGTCTTCAGGGTAAAAAAGCATAGGATCAATTTTGAAGCTTTTCCTGAAACTAGGATGTATATGAAGGTTTCCTTTAGTATCGGTTCCTTCACAAGACTACTGTTCCTTGCTTAACAACCTGGCTTCATGAAATCTTTAGAAAATCTCTCAGAGACTTTTTGTCAGTTTCTTGAAATTTGCAACAGTTAGAAAAATGAATAACAGGGAACACAGGTACACACCTACTATGATAAAATCCTTGTGCTAATATGTATAATATTGGCCCTTATCAAACTGAGTTTCCATTTTTTCACAAGTTTGTCACCAATTTTTAACTTGGACTTTTCCCCCTATATTTTACCTCTCAATTTGTGATGAACCCCATTAAACTGTTTTTGGACTCACAGCTGAAGAAAGGCTGAGGGAACTGGGTGTTTATATATTTTTTTTTTCATTTATAGCTGTGCTTTTCTGGAATTATAACCATAAAAAACCACATCAGTAATAGAGCAATAAATGTATGCTGAATATTCTTGCTAAAAATACTTTGTTCTGGAAAAAAATGTACGTATTAGTTTGTTGGATAATACAGCACAGTGTTCATTCTGAGTGAGTTCAAAAAAGGATTGTGCATGAGAAGTTTAGAATATTTATTGGTTTTTTTCTGAGGTGTCCTTCTTTCATGAGATTTTTTTTCTTAAATACTCGTCATCAAATGCAATCTGCTATATCCTCAAAGCACACCAACAGTATTTTTGCAGGTCAAAGTGTAACTTTTCTGAGTTGAGGAGCATCTCAGAAGGCATCAAACTTTATCAACAAGGAAGTATGCCAATCTTCTGTCACTCAACTGATTTCTTAAAAAATGATGTGCTACAGAATCATCTTTGCCTCCAAAGGCAGCTATGTGTTGGTGTGTGCCTACCTTGTTCCTTCATCAATACTTCCAATGTGCTTTACTGGAAGCAGTAATGCTTTTGCAAAAAGGATGTATAAAAGCAAGGGCCTATTACGCCTCTTCACGTAATGGAAGAGTCTCTACAGGTACCCTGAAATAATGTGTGAGAGATTCCTTTCTCTCTTAAACCTTTTTTTGGTTACCGGTACTATGAGTGCAACAGCAGTGCTAACAGCAATGCAGAAGTCTTATCCCAGAAGGATTTTCAGAAGTGTTTAAACTGTCAGTTCTTATAGGTGCTGTTAATTGCTATGTCCCAGGAGACTATCTGCAGCTGAAATTTAAAGTAAATTTGTGTACATGCTGGGTAGTTTGGAGTTACTCTCCTATGGAGAAGAGCTCATGGAGCCTGCTCTCACAGAATACAATGTATTTCAGGTGATGTTAGTTGGTAACGTTGCTTTATAAATTGTCTAGTGGGGTTTTTTTGGTTGTTTTTTTATTGTTGTTGTCTCTCTTTTTTTTTTAGTGGAGGATCTTCCAGTTTGTCTTTGAGCAAAGTCGTACTTCTGAAATGACCCTTAATGCAGAATTTTGTTGGAGGGGCAAATTCCTGTACTGGAACACTGCGTGCATTGGGTTGCCCAGAAAGGCGGTGTTAGATTCAAACTGAGCTCAGTGTTAGCTTGATATTTTTGAGTTGCGTGCCAGCATGTACATGGAAGTGTACAATAGTATAGGCAAATATGCAGATGAGGGCAAACAAGTAGTAATTTCTTAAATAAAAAGGGTGAGAAATTGAAGCGATAGAGCACTAGATGCTTCTTCAGTGCCTTGCAGTACCAATGTTGTACATGTTCCCAAGGGTTTGCAACACTCAACATCTCTTTTTATATTCAGATCCTCATATTAATGGTAATTGCTGCTGCACCTTTTTTTTAAAAAGAAAAGTAAAATATCTTTTGTCTGAATATTTTTAAGATGGCAAAAGAAAAGTGGCATTGTTTGAAAATCCCAGTAGTGTCGTAATGAGACTTCACATAAACATTAAATTGAGCAACCACAAGCAATCTGTGAATTATTCTGGGAAGTTTTTAAACGTGGGTTATGTGCCATTATTTAAGTATTTATAAATGTCGTCTCATCTGTTATAAGGAAGGCTAATAGACTGTTTTGCAGACATTTCAGCTCCAAAAAGCAATTGCTTCTGTAATCTATTTCTATAAAATTGGCAAAAGTGGAAGCAGACGTACTATGGGTCAATACCAGTGAAAGGCCTTTCTGCAGACAAAAGGTTCACAGTCCATTAAGTTTCAGGTCTGCCCTGATATGGATTCCTCTGATGTATTACTATTATATCCCATTTTTGTTGACTCAGTTACTATGTCAGCAAAACCAAACATTTTGGCTTGTGTCCCAGCATCAAGCTGTCTATGGAGGATATGTGTTTGCCTCTACCACCATGACAGTAATGAGAAACTGGCATTAGTTTGATTTGCATAATTGTACGCTTCTAACTTAGCCTCTGTGTCAGTAGGAGACAACTTATTGTGATGATACTCACTGCACATTATTCGTTTTGTGCAATCAGCATTTTTTAATGCAAATTTCATCATTACAAGAGGTCATTTTCCAACCTTCTACCATGAAATCACTTTCTCTGCCAGTGAACAGTAAGAAAACACCATAGGAGAGCAGCCAGGTATATTTGTCATTCACACTTATTGGCCAAGACACTGCAAAGGGTTTATTGTGTGTGTGCATATGTTTTTAGAATTATGTTTTATGAAAGACTGACAGCTCTGATGACAAAACTAAAATTTGATAGACCACATGTGATTATTTTAGACAAATGCTGTCAAAAAAGGCACACACAAAACCCAAAACAAAACCAACTCACTTTCTCACTAGTTCTGAGAATTTCTTTAAGAATAATTTATAGACTGAAAAAAATATTTTGTGTTCCCCAGATGATCAGTGGAATGTTTTCTGTGATAAGAAGCAGAACCCTTTAATTTATTCATGTGAGAGATAAAAAGATAGAATAAAAAACTAAGATGTCCCACTTGTAACAGCAACCTGAAATAGTAAAAAATGTTGAAAAAGCTTATCAGAATCATTTGGATCTTAGGGATTAATGAACTAACCTTCAAGACTCTTGACAAAAATGTTTCCAAGGTCACATTGTTTATCTTATCATTAGTGGTAGAGGAGCCTCTTAAGGTTTAGTTTGCTACTAGCTGAAACAACACCAGAAATTACAGTTTTCCCTAGACAATCACTTCTAAGTTTAAAGAGAGTTGGAATACATCAGTGCTTAAAAGGTAGGAGGAAATTACACAGAACAGGTAATTTGGGGGCTAGTTGACTCTGGCAGAGTGATGAGTACTTAACAGATTGTATCTTCACAAGAGGCACAGAGAGTTCACTGGACTTTTTGGCATGCAAACTATTGCTGAAAGGAAAAGAATGAGACCCCAAACATGGCTTTACCTTTTATTTTCCCCCCAAATAATCAATAGGAATCTTGGAATTCTGAGCAGAAAAAATTAGATGTATTATATTAGCAGTTAGACTAAAATCATATTATAAGTATTATAACTATATATAAAACAAAACCCCCAGGTGGGCCACATTTACAAGGAATGGTTGAGTTTCTAATGGTCCTTTGTATGCCAAAAAAAAAAACCCCTATAAGTCAGATGTTGTACCACACGGGAAAAAAAAGTACATTTTGAAAGAATGAGTGTAGTTTAAATCTGTTTATATGCTCGCTGAGAAAGAAGTATTCTAATAGACAAGCACATGCACCTGGGAGAGGAATTTCTGTCCACAGGTGTGCATCAGATGATTAGTTCCTAAGTATTTCTACTTCTTATGAGTCCTTGCTTCATGTAGGACTGTCCTGACAGTCTGTTTGATACTTCTTGAGTGAAAAGGT
This sequence comes from Phaethon aethereus, assembly GCF_964289735.1. Classification (NCBI taxonomy): domain Eukaryota; kingdom Metazoa; phylum Chordata; class Aves; order Phaethontiformes; family Phaethontidae; genus Phaethon; species Phaethon aethereus. Next base: position 20,024,832 of record NC_138584.1, read on the forward strand.
TCTTAAAGAAAACACAGCTGGGTGGCCAATGCCGTATAAGCCCCAAGTGGTAAATGAAGGTATGTGACCTCCGAGTTTAATAAGAATATACTGCTCTTTTAGTCAACACACTGGATTAAGATTAGAAACGACATAGTTAGGATTTCCCAATTTTTTTGTTTGTCTGTTTTTGTTTTGGTTTGGTTTTTTTTTTTAGTTATGAACTGATTGGGAAAGTAGTAAGGGGACCTAAATTGAAAGAACTGTAATAAGACTAAATTCAAGAACAGAATGAGAAAAGGGAGTCTTAAAAGAAAAAAAGAAATCTATAGAAGAAAGATTAAGAAAAAGGCTAGAAAAAGGCACTGTAAAATACAAAAGTCTTAGTGAGGTAAAAAATGTAAAAATTAGTTTCACAATAAGACCCAGTGCCCTTAGAAGAAAGGATCAAAATCCCAAATTAGGCAGAGTAAAAGAGGGTCAAATGAGATGAACTTGGTGGACACAGAGAAGAGGCAGACATAGTCAAAGTGGAATTAAAGCAGATATGCATCTACAACGTTTACAGAATCTTTGTGCTAGCCAAAACATAGGAGGTGAAGCCTTGAACTAGCAACAAGGTGAACTCTGAGTGAGTACTGTGAATGGATGATAAAGAATGGACAACGTAGATGTATGATAACAGAGGCAACTATCTGGGGACTGAAAAATGTATTACATTATATATGACATGTATATATATTATATATATATTACATATTACAGTGTATTGAATATTTTTGAGAAAGTAGTAGGAGAGCCTGACATATGGAATGAAATACTTGAAGAGGCATATTTGCAGGACTTGTGAGAGCCCAACTGGGGAGCTGAAAGGCAGAGGCAGGAAAAATTGACAGTAGCAGCCTGAGGAGCAAACGGTTGCATCTGGAAGAAATGAAGGGCAGATTTTTCTCTAAAACTTGACTTTGAAAATTGCTTTCAAACAGAACAAAACCCCTAACAACAGTATTCTTTCAAATTTCACTTTTATGTTATAAAACTGGTTATTTTGTATGGCAAATAAGAACTTCCTCCTTTTGTTAATTACATGGGTATAACATATGCAAAAACATTCTTTACGAACACTTTGATTTCATGAGGTCTTCACTTATGAGCTACTCCAGGCATGGCAGTGATAGCTAATGAATGCTTTTTCAGCATTCCCTCTGAATAGTTATTTTGTCTTTTCACCCTTCCTGGACAGAGGGAATCGTGAAGGAATGAACTGGAGAATCTCAGGTGTGCCCTTTGCTAATAGGTGAAAAAGAGAATTCTTGCCATTTACACTGAAATGAATAGATACTTCTTAACTCTCAGATTTTAATCTCTTGTCATCCTACAGCTAATACAGGTAGAAGGTGAATTATATAACCTACCTTCTGACTGTCACATCTCTAGCCCAATTAAAGTAGTCAGTCTGGGGTTTCAGCATGGTTCTCATCTGTCAGGCATGGTACCAGACTTTCTTGTCAGAATTCAAGAGAAGCATTTCTGCAGAAGACATGACATATCTGAGTAAAAAATTCCAAAGGTTAGTCTGTTTTACTCTGACTAAGTCTTCACATTTCCTTCCACTGTACCTGAATTTGTGGTTTTACAGACTCACAGAACAAGCTCTTGTATAAATCTTCTAATACTGCCTGGCTGTGGTTAATCCAAAACAAAGTAAAAGTAGCTTTTCCAGAAATTAGAGATTGAGGACTGGGTAAATCACAGAGAAGAAATTTGTTCAGATGTGCTGTTCACTGATATGCATGAAAATATATATCAAATCCTGAAGCTGTATTGATGTCGTAAGTTCTTGCAGTCACTGCTTAGAATAATTGAGGATGGATTGTCAGGGCAAATATATGGAGAACTGGAGAGGACTTGAAGCTGCGGTTTGATGTCTGAAGTTGTGTGAACTCTGATTATAGTCTAGTGTTTCAGTCCCAGTCTGTCTCTAATTTTATACCTGCTCTGTGTGTATGTACTACGGAGTGCTCTTTCTATTAAAAGACGTCACGTGAGGTACATATTGCTTAGCAGTCATCCAAATTGTGCCAGTGGGTTTCTTTTATCTAAATCAACAGCATGTGTGGATGCTTGTTGCAGATTTCAAGTACGCTCTGCCAATGATTCACACAAGGCAAAGGACTGTTTGTTGAAATGAAATCTATGGCCATTGCAATTACGACGTAGCTGAACTGTTCTAATGGTGAAGTGTCTTTGATTCTATATAATAAAAACCATGCAGCCTTGGAAACACTTATTAAAATGTTTTAAAATATAACTATTGATTTGTGGATGGGCAGAATGAAAAAAGTAGAAATATTATACAAGGTTCGGGAGAATGCCAACTGCTTTGAAGTTGCATTTTAACTTCTGCAGTTACCTTTCCAACCTCCACTGCCATCCTCAGTGGATTTGATTCAGATGCTCACGGTTAGATTCACCTTACCTCTCTTTAGCTATCAAAAGGGAGCACTTAATGAAAGTTTGTCACTGAGGCACCTTTTGTGGTCAATGGAGAGAGAAAGACATGTTCAGAGGGTCATTCTGCTGATCTTTTGTTACTGCCTACCTGCTCCTCCAAGATGCTTGCTTCTTCCATTTTTTTCACAGAGGAGGCGTAGGTGACTTGCCTAGAGATATGGCTGGTGTTAGCCTCGGTAAAGCTGTGCCAAAGCGGACCGCCACACATCCGCAGCGTGTGTCATACTTTTCACCTTTGCAGAAAAGGTTTAAAAATACACCCGTAGGTTTCAAAATGCAAAGACTGCACCTCCAGCTTACTCAGATGGATGAGATAATGGAAAAGCCATGTGCTATGTGCTTCGATCACTTGTAACACTTCTAAAAAAAATAGAATAAATATTAGGAATAATAACGGACCTTTGCATGAGGGAGTGAACTGGGGTTAAAAAGTTAGTCTGGAAAATCCCTACCATAGGCTGGGATTAGAACCTGAAAAATAAATTTTGATATTTTGTCTTTTCTCAGTTTGATTGACTTTGATATAACACAATTAGATAATTGAATATACAACTTGAAAAAGCTCCTACACTAAATTACGTGACCATATAGCAGTTAAAAAATGGTTTAAATCAGTAACTAAGCCTCCCAACTTGAATAGTACAAACAGTTAATCTTTAGTTTTATAGCTGAATTAAGAACTTGAAAATAACTTCACTTGTGGTCACCTTAAAAATAATTGTCTTTTTTCATCTATAGAGAAACCCCAGAATTTAATTTTCAGTCAGATGAATTACTGAATTTCTTTTTTGCTTTTTTCCAGCTTTTTTTATATATATGCTCGGATTTAATTCAAATTAAGTAAATGTTTTCAATTTTCATTTTGGAAATAAAATGCTGCTCCTTAAAAATAGCAAAAATAAAGGTGTTTTTTATTTAATGTTTTTTTTTTCTTTAATTAAAAATATTTGCCAAATTTAGCATTGCCCACAAGCAATTTCAATCACAGATTAAATTCTGGGGGAAAATACTTCTACCTCTTAGAAAGTACAGTTCAGATCTATTGAAACATTCTAATGACTTAGAATTATAATCCTTTAAAATGAAAATGGAAATTAAAAGAAAGTTCAAATGACTTTATGAAGAATTTACAGGAAGTTCGTATTGAAATATAATCCTGATTCTAATGGGATCATTTTCTGCCAGAAATGATTTGAAGGGAACCTCTAACAACAGACATAAAAAATACACGTTCATCTTTTGCTAGAGAAATGTCTGAAAAAATTAGTTTTTCAGTGTCTCTACAGAATTAATTTAGTGTACCTCTAAATTTTAGAAGATACTATTTAAAAAATGTGGCTTAATTGTTCTGTATGGCAAAATGGACTCTCCGGTAATACACAGTTTTAATGAGTGTAGCATAAAAGTTCTGTGTGTAATACTTATTTTTGCTTTAGTTTTTTTAGTAATTATAATAATTCAAAACACTTTTATGATCATTTTGAGTAGATTTTTATTATTATAATGTTGTTTGAAAGGAATACTCTATATTGATTAGTCTTAACTGGATCCCTTAGTCTATAGTCACTATATAGTATTTACAATTCAATTCCGCAGTGCATAAGATTTTATAGGTCTAGGATTCTGAAAATCAAATCCATTTAATATCATTAAATGTTTCTTACATCCCCCCAAATCCTGATGTCCTATTATACTTGGTGCATACTCTTTTTTTAAACCTCATAGTGGCTTGTGGAACAGAACTAAGCATTACGTCAAATGTAGTTTGAATGGAAACAGTTTTTCCTGCACCTTATTTCAATGTTGTACGTTATTGCTTATAAATCCAAATACTGTTATTTTGTCTTTCAATGGGGTTCATGATAAAAACCAACTATGTGTGTTTCAGAGCAGAACTTCTCATGTTCAGAGCACAGTTTCAAATTATAATAGTCATAAAAATAGTATCACTGGATACACAGTAATCTACCATCATTTTACATTATCATGATACAATAAGGTTGTACTATGGAATAGATATAATTTATATTTATTCTGGCATTTAATTTTCTCTTTTTTTAACTGAAATGTGTGGGCTTGACAAAACTCAGGTTAATGGGGTAGCGGGATATGAAAATCAAGGAGGCTTTAATGCTTATTGTTGAATCCATCCTCCATGTGGTTCTCATCTAAATGGGAGCTTCATCTGAAGTGATGCTTTTGACAAGTTTCCTTCCTTTCCGCATCAGGACCTGAGAGGCAGGAGTATGAGATGGTTAAAAAAGTCTCTGGAAGTTTACTGCGAGCATGGTTTTCTTTACTTCAAGGGAACTGTCCAGTGCCTTCATGCCACTAAGTTTGTGTGAAAAATATCTTGAGCATTTGCCAGTTGCAAGCTTGCATACAATGTTACAAAAATAAATCCAGAAATTAGTATTTTTAAAGAATATGTATTGCTTTCAGTGACAAAATAATTAGTCTAATCTGAATACATGAAAAGATGGAATTATAGTTTAAAAAGAAATTAAACGGGCTTCATGGTGAAGGAGGAAAGTAGGTTTGAGAACAACCCTCTTTTTTTGCAGAATAATCCATGTAATTGTCACATATATCCACATGATTAAGGAATTAATTCACATTATCGTTTAACTTCTGTCATTGAATACTTATGGGCAGCAAAACATGGTGATCCTCACTCTAGAACGCATCACTACACACTGACAGATTAAGTGCCCACATTATCACTGGTATCTTCACTGAATCATGACAGATCACTGTGCTTTGGACACACTTGTTTAATGACATGATTTACAACTCACTGATGGGACCAGAGGAAGAGACAAAGGGCTGTTACGGAGCATGCTGCTTCAAGAGAGTAATACCATGTAAATGTGGGCTGTTATGAAACTACAGTGTCATGGCCATTTGTAAAATTGTCAATAGTTAGCCATCAGTTAACAAACCAATGTTTCTGGTTCACTGAACACTGGTAAATGAGACATCTTATGAGTCAATTCTGTATCTTCAGAGAAAGATATGTTTGTGGTGTTCAGTGTCACTGGACAGAGTATCCTGTATGTTTGCTGACCTAACTAATAAAAAAAATGAAGTCATGTTAATGCAGGAAAAAAGGTTGTTATACAGAGCAAACTCAGGTGAAGCACTCGAGTTTTATTTCTGGGTGGTGGCATGTTTTAGCTGCTCCAAACATACACAGACTGCATGATAACAAATTTACAAGAATGAAACTTTTAAGTAACTAGTTGCAAAAATGGCAGTTTAAGTTGGAAACATAGAAAATCCTTCAATTCTAAATTTGCAGGGAATTAAAAGCCATTACTTAGAAAACATTCCTGAATTCTGTTACCTTGACTGTAAGTTTAGTTTTAGGAAGTCCTTTTAAAAACTTTACCTCTATCCTGCCGCAAAAGAGGTTCAATGTAGCTGTTTACATACAAAAACCGTAATGATTTAATTCATGAATTGTCATGGATTTCTGCCTTTTGATCCTTTTGCAGTACTACAGACATTAAGTGATGTTCCCTGGTAGGGAAAGTTACCATAGCAGTTATAATGGCCATTCCTTTTGATCTTCAACCCTTTTTTTGCCTTCAACCTGAAGTCCACAGGGAAAAGCTCCTGTTTAAAGAGGAGGCAGCCAACAGGATTCATGGAAGAAGTAGAAGATTGTGCAACGCTTCAGACTAGATTGCAGCACGTCTTTTCCCCTATGTTTTTACTGCTTTGAATTTTCCTTCAAGTCCCAGAAGCACTGACAGAAGTTATTTTTGTTCACTGGCCCTTGACTGTTACATGTCAGTATCAGTTCCTCCAATTTCCAAGTTGCCAAGAAAGACCAGACAAGATGTTGCCAGTGTTATCATCATAGCTTCTGCCTGGAAAAAAAACCCCATTTCAGTAGCAGAGCTTAATGTTCTTAATAATTTACCTTCCAAGACCATGACTGCTACTGGATATACTAGGATAGTGCGATCATCTAACATCCAAAGGCAGCTTTCCTTCATCTCATATTCCAGATAGATATCAGAAGACATGATAGTCTTCAAACGTTCAGATGTTAGCACTGATGAAAAACCTGCATTGCTAGGTGGAAAAGATTGTAATGTCATAAGAGCAACATCAATTCCATCCTAATACTGCATCGGTAATTGGTTTTGCTGGTCTGTTCTCTCTTTTTTAAGTAGTTTGTACCTTCATTAGATCTGAAACAGCGCTATAGATTCCTCTCAAAGGCTAATTGATATCCACCTCTCTTGCCTTCAAAAGGTTTTCCACCACTAGTACAGCTGCCTCCCTATTCTCACGTGCTTCTTGCCATACTGAACTGTCTGAACTGCTAGTAATGCGTTTGCTGCCATATACCCACATGTCACCTTGTTAGTAGCAGTTCTAAAACCTAGTGGAATTGAGGAGATGCTCATGACGGAATCTCCCTCTAAAGTAATTTGAGAGGAGTGTCTTAGGCCATAACTTAAGCCATTAAACCTGTATAATTTCATGTTCTACTTAAAGTAAGTTATCAATTTCCAGAGTTTTATCTTAAGCTATTTTCTAACCTCATTTTTCTTGAAATGGGCTTTATTGTTTCCTTGAAGGCTGAAAAGTCGTCTATGTGAAGACTATCTAGTCAGATAGCAGGTTGTGTTAAAGTTTTTAATAATGTAGTAATGTAGGATTCCCATGTATTACATTCATTGTAATTAAAGTCAAGTCTTTTCTAGCACGTCCTGCTATTTTTATTTTCTTTCTACTTATGTTAGTGCATACAAGGAATTAACTTGGTATGATCAGAACATACTTTACTGTTATACTCTTTAAACATTGATGTCTAAGGTTTCATTCAGAAGAGGTGCAAAACAAGTTTTCTTGGATTAAACTGCCACCCACTGCAATGACCAGTATATCACCTGGTAATCATAGAGGGTCCCTAGTTGTTTTGTCACCTGCTCCAATTCCTGCCACTGTGGAGTTCTAATAGATGGGATTTTGAGGAGCACAGAAGGTAACAGCTCTCCTCTGCATTTTTGCCAATAGAATAGGTCCGTAGTGATATGCAGGTACATTTCTAAAACTCACAAATAGCCTGCTTGGAGCCTGCCTGGGCTATTTACTTGCCCCTTTTCAGGGTTACGGAATTTCTCCCTTTTCCCCAAAGGCAAAACTTTAGGCATTAACTTAGTTTTGGTAGAGAGCATGTATGCTGAATTTCCTCATTCCCATTAGCAGTACATTCTTCCACCTGTTCTTAGTGCTTACTTCTTAGGTCACATTAGGGCTTAGTTATTCTAGGGTGGAAGCATGAAAAGCAACACTCATTTCCACCCCCATGTAGAAGAAAGTAAATTACATAATCTAAGAGTCTAAGTCAGTGATTGGGAAGGTGATGGACAGATATGATGCAGTCAAAATGGACAGAAGTAATGGAAATTTGAGCCCCAGAGTCAGTAGGATGTTTAAGTTAACTGAAATTGAGGGTCTGAAGGAAAGCATGCACTAAGAAGGATCACCGAGCAAAGCCCCAAAAAGGACTGTTACATCTAAAAGGACATTAAGTAGTATTAATATCATAGCTGGTCAAATACAGTTGATTAAAGTCTTTCGAACCTGTGCTTATCTGTTAAGGCCTATCTTTGACCAAAACAGAAAAATGAGTGCTCTCTGAAATGTAAAGTGTTAGTATTTAATTCTTGCATCCCACTACACCTACAACAAGGCTGAAGATCAAACAAAGTAGTATTATGGCTTCACGAAGAAGTCTGGTAGTTCGACACCTGCACACTGAGCATCCTGGGGAAATGTTCCTCTCCCTGAAGATGCTTCAGGCTCAGTACTCCTTCACCCTTCTAATGCCTGTGAAGTGTTTAGAACACGTTTTGTTGTAATTAATTGAATACACAAAATCAAAAAGAGCTGAAAAAATGTTAAAGATTTATGAATACTGGTGAATGATCAGAGCACACAAAACCTTAGAAGCCTTCCATCTTATCTTACATACGAGGTTCCTTTGATCTTTTTCCTCTCAATCTTTTACATGGCTTCCTTGTGCTATTATAATTGTTCTGCTAATATTGTAGCAGAATGAAAGAATCAGTCAAAGTCCAGCCAGGAGGTGGCAATTTGCAAATATTTGAACACCTATTTAATTTTATATACAGCTGTAATTTTTTTGTCTGTGTAACAATTCATTTAAGTTAAACAATTTGTACAGTTTAAGAGAATCAAACCTTACACAGTGTTTTGGAGAAGAACAGTTTGCATCACTACCTCTAACCCACTACTTACTAGAATATTGTAAATAAATGTGGTAATTTTATCACTGCTGCATAAAAATGTAGGACTGAATCTTAGTCGTGTAGAGCGAAACAGTCTAAGAATTGAAAGAACTAGCATCCCTTGCCACATACTTTCTTGTATTTCAGTGTCGTGGTTTAGCCCCAGCCAGCACCTACGCACCACGCAGCCGCTCGCTCACTCCCCCACGGTGGCACGGGGGAGAGAATTGGAAGAGTAAAAGTGAGGAAACTCATGGTTTGAGATAAAGACAGTTTAATAAGTAAAGCAAAAGCCGCGCACGCAAGCAAAGCAAAACAAGGAATTTGTTCACCACTCCCCATGGGCAGGCAGGTGTTCAGCCATCTCCAGGGAAGCAGGGCTCCGTCACTCGTAATGGTTTCTTGGAAAGACAGACGCCATAACTCCGAACGTCCCTCCACCCCTTCCTTCTTCTTCGTCCCAGCTTTATATGCTGAGCATGACACCATATGGTATGGAATATCTCTTTGGCCAGCCTGGGTCAGCTGTCCCAGCTGTGTCCCCTCCCAGCTTCCCATGCACCCCCAGCCTGCTCGCTGCAGGCCAGCATGAGAAGCTGGACTGTCCTTGACTACTTAGCAACAACTCAAAACATCAGCACCTTATCAACATTTTCTCATCCCAAATTCAAAACATAGCCTCACGCTAGCTTCTGTGAAGAAAATTAACTCTAAAATTAACTCTACCCTGGCTGAAACCAGGACATTCAACTTAAGACAAAGTAATTTCATCTTCTTTTAGGATTTTTTAAGACATGCTGGGCTATAAGTATTAATTTTAGAAAACATTACCTTAATATAAAAAAAAAAAGGAAAGATCATGGCCTTGTATGAGAAGTGTGTTTTATGAGAACTGTTGCTTTAGCACCTAAAGGTCTTCATAGGAAGATGTGAGAAACGTTCCCTGAGGGCTTGGGGGTCCAGCAGACAGGCTGGGCAAAGTCTTCTAGTATACTTTGGAAACTCAGCAGCTGGGAAACATGCTGAAGAAGTTTTATTTTGAGGAGAGGATTTTAATTAATTGCACAATTACGGTATTGTCATGAAACAGCTGAAGAGTCCTCTTGAGCCTTGCCAGGTTTCCAAAGAACGAGTCTCAGAAGCAGTTTCTGTTAAATACCCTAGGAAATGCTGCAATAATAGAAAGTTTAGCTTTCGCATTACAATCCTCGGGAGATGTCCTGATCTGCAAGTTTAGCTCTGCATACTTGTATGTATGCACTGCAAAATGTAGTCTTTAGCTCTGTGGTCCTCTGCTATTTCTAATTTACGCTGGGGGGGCAGGCACATAGCTACCTGTAAAGGTACCACCCATTTTTTTCTACAATCTTAGATACACATTTAGCATCTTGTAAAGGGCCAAGGTATAATGTGATTATGCAGTCACCTAAATTGCTACATAATTATAGTTCATTTTGAATGTGCCATATAATAGTGCTTCAGAATCTAAGCTTTCATTGCAAAAGTAATTAAGCCTCTAGCCTTTATGGTTGCAAAGATGACCTTCAAAATGTCAGATTAACCTAAGCAGATGCATTGATGTCTGTCTGCATCTGCAGACAGCGCGAAACAGTAGCTTCAGGAAAGTGATACCTATGTGTTACCCCCTTCATCGTGATGGGTGCTGCCTCTGGAGGAAGCCTAATGCAAGCACTGCTGTTAACTATTTCACAGCTGATCGATTTAGCAGAAACAGCCAACCAAAGAGATTCTCTGGCCTTTTTAGAAAGAATTCAAAGAAAATTAAATATAGATTCCATTGGTACAACTTATTTTGTTAAGCTTATCGACAGTAGGGAAGAAATAATGAATTAATTTCTTTGATATGAATTTAATATAATTCTCCTCATGCTCAAAATATTGGAGGAAGGTGCTGATACAACCTTCCTCACCCCCTTGACAGAAATATTAAGTAGTAAATAACCAGCTCTGCTGTTTCCCATCCAACTGCCAAAACTCCTTCCTTCTCATCAATATTTTCTGTCACACAGCTGATGTACTGATTTCAGCTTCTTTGGAGTAAATGCCTCCTTTGGACATCCAATTGAGTTATGCACCCAGTAATAAAACACATAAAATAGGTGGTTATAAAAAAAAAAAAAGAAAAAAAAAAAGTGGTAAAAATACATATGTTAAAGAAGAGGGCATATATACAGGAAGAGAGTGTAAATCCAAAAAAGTTCTTCTGGGAATTATTACAATGTAGCTAGAGGAACCTTACTGTAATACAATATGTCTGGGTATTGTTTGTAACCAGATTTGCATTTTTAAGTGTACTATACCTTTAAGTGAAAAAGACTGCGTTGTTTCTTGTCATAATGCATGGAGAAGAGGTCCGGTTTAAGACTCTGCTTGCAGCCTGCACGGCAGTTTTTACAGGATGCTGGCTGGTACAAGCAGGATGCACTATTGGGTCGTGTTTTCTGGGAAATTGAGCAGAAGCACTAAAGATATGAAAGCTTCTGCTTGACACTGCTGCTTTGGAAGCCTAGTGAGGACTCATGAGAACTATTCATCTGTTTCATGACAATACTTTAATCTTGCAATTAATTAAAATCTTTTCCCAGTATACAAGCCTTCCTTCATCAACCTGACATGCCACGCGTGGAGAAGAGCAAGAATTGGCAAAGAATCGTACAGATTTGTGACAGAATTCCAAACAATGCAACATTGATTATTTAGATCAGCACAGGGCTAAGCTTTCAGGTAATGCAGTGCTTAAATGAGAAGGGGGATTCACCCTTGAGAAATCCCCAGGTCAGAATTCTAAGTCTGCATATTTATCCTCATGGTTTTAGGACAGGATATTGTACTAGTTGCATGAGACTTTACGGGAGGGATACAAAGACCACTATAGTAAACATTCCTACTGATTTTGACATGCGATTGTATGTGTTTTGAGCTATGCAACATATTCTTTTCAGTGCAGTGTACCCAGTTCAGCTGAGCTAAATCTGAAATTTTCATTGAATAAAAAGAAATTGCTGGTATGATAGCTTAGTATCAGACTAGTATAGGGTACTTTAGACTTTTTCTCAATTTAAGGAAGAGTAACTTCCTAATCCTTCTTATGTTTATATAGATGCTCTGAGTGAAAATAAGGCTGCTCAAATATTCAAAAGCTCACTTCTGCCTGTCAAGACTTCAGTTCTCCTTGATTTCAGTTTTTAGTGTCACTGCTACTGGTACTTGAAATGTCAGGAAGAGATGCATTCCCTAGCACTATCTGTTTTATGTGGATGTACTTCACTATGGAAAAAAACAGAGAGATGTAATAGAGATAAAATCCTGAAGCACTGGATTATAATATGATAAATTATATTGTATTATAATTTCAGGAGTTTCTTCTAGTGCTAGTAAAACTTGATTTTCAAACAGAGATACAATCAAGGAGAGGCATGTCTCCTTTTAATATGTTGCATTTCCACGACATGATATCATTTCACTCAATTGAAATCTCAAGTGAGCAAGTAATTTTTAGTCAGCGTGTGTTTCGGAAAAGTTATATTTCCCATAGGAACTCTGTGAACATGGAAACACTTTGATAAATATTATCAGTAATAGTCAGGCACTAAAAGTGATTAATGTTGATTTTAGGCATTTTATTTTTCGAAGCTTAAGACAAGGCCAGGTGCAGTTGAGTCTAGGTGGATGCTGTGGAATGGCACAGTTGCTCGTGTCACATCGTGGGAGGTGGGCATGGCATCTGCTTGTCTCAACAGGGGGGATATTGCAAAGCAGGTCTGTACCTCCATAATAATATTTGAATTTTCCTCAGGTGAACTCCCCTTTTGCTGTCTATGATGTTGAAATGAGACTGTATGAGTGACTAAGAGGACTCCTATGGATGTCACTGTCTTAGGTTACACAATGCTGTCACTCTATTATTGATAGTGAAATTGGCTTGCTGTGTGGCTTTTACTTGATCAGTTAACCTCTGCCTGCTTCATTTCCCCCCTCTGCATGATCAGAACACTTATAATATTTTTTTTCCTTTGTAAAGTGCTTTGACATCTGTGGCCATAAAGCACTTCACAAATGTTTTCTCTAAAGACACACCTCATTTGTGTAAGAAACAGATATTTGGATGGCACATAGGGAATGCTGAGAGAGTAAAGTAGAGAGATGAAAGAAGTGCAGAGAAAAAGAAAACAAAGAATGAGATTGGTAGAACTGGTAAGTTACTGTGGTGTTCATCGGTGACTAAATTGTTCTCTCTCTAAACCAATGTCACATTGTGGAAATACAATTTCATTAGATTATCTTTGACCCACGTGAAACATTCAGTGTTTTGGAGTTTGCAAGATCAGACTTCACTGTTTGATGTGTTTTTCAGATACTTTGATATGTTTTGCTTCACTGAATCAACGCCAGCAGTTTTCACTTCTTCTCTCTCCTCTCTCTGTGAAGTATAAAAAATATTGCTTTCCAGCAATAAAAAGTAAATGTTTGGAGGATAAAAAATATGTAAAATAAATTTTGCCATGCCAGATAAATATAATTTTGTTAATCACTTATGCTATATCTTAGAATATATTATACTGTTACAGCACTTCACAAACTCTGAAATGGAAGAACAGGTAAAAACAGTACTTTACAGACTGGAAGATTGGGTGGGGTTAAGTGATTTGCTGAAGATCTTTGCTCTTCGCTCTGTTTTCCTATATACAGAAAGTTTATATCTGTCTCTTTTCTTGAGCAGTCCATCTGAATTTTCTTTTATAGTCCCTATCACCAAAGCATCAAATTGTTTCTTTGTTCCAGTGAATGAACGTTGAGGTCCATGATGGTTAGTGATTATATAGAAAAATACAGAATTTGAATCATTATAGCAATGATTGAGGTTTCTTTATTTGTAAAAAAAACAGGAGTTAGAAACATTTCACAGACACCACCAGCCTCTGGATTAGCAGTGTTTTCCTTCCACAGTTTCAGTTCAAACATGAAATAAGTCTTGGTCTTTTTTTATAACATCAATCTAGTTCTTTGAGCAAATATTTTTTCCTTTGGACACTTAGCTCAAAAGTAATATTATTCTCAGTCATTTCAACAATGGAAGCATAGGGAAAGTATAAAACCTCTGATTGTAGAAGTGCATTTACCAATAAATTGTTGAGTACTGTATTGTAAACATATGTGCTTTGCTTCAAGGATATAAAATGACTAAGCTTTGTAATACAAAAGCATGCTAATGAGGGTATATACTCTGGGTATTATCCATTTTTCCAATGTAAAACTTCTACTTTCTGCTGTTCATTATCATCTGTTTGTTAACTTAATTCCTTCACATAAGTCTTATTTTCATGTAAATGGCCCAAAAGGCTTGCATGATGTGGGTTTTTTTCAGTAACTGGTATAAATGCCTTAGAGTCACCCTTGAAAATTTCTTTTTGCACTAATGGACATTGCCATGATTTGTATTTGATAGGAGATTTTGTTGTAAGAGAAAAAACAAGAAAGCACTAGCATAAAACAACTTACCCTTATTCATCCAGAGAAAACAAAGAAAACAAAGAAAAAAAATCCCAATAAACGAGTTAACTTCTGTTTTACAGATTCATCCTGTATTAGTTGCATGACAGATCACTAAAAAACTTACTGGCTTTCCAGCAATTTTAACAAATAGGTAGAAGAAAAAAAACCACTTCCACTGAAGGTGAAAATACAAGCTTAATGTTAATTGCTGCATATCCTTTTCCTTCCTGGCATAGGGTAAGGGTTTTTATATACTCTGCATCCAGCTTGAAGACTCAGTACACAAAGAGAATTTTTAGATGAATCCACCTAAGGTGGAGCAGAGCAGTTTCATTGTTGTAGACAGACAGAGCTATGAGATGGAGCTGGAGATAGTACAGAAATAGTTTTTGAAGCCTTGTGTAAGGAGCAGCGGCCCAAATTACAAACTGCTCTTCCCACTGTCAAACCTCTAATCACTTCAGCTTGGTTACGTTGAGAAAGCACCAGGAAAAGGTATGTAGCACTACCTGTGGTGTAGAAGGTTAATTAATCTGAATTTTGTCTTCCATCACGATTGTGTATCTTCTTGGAAAGCAAGTGTATCTATGAGTAGTAGGCAGATGAGGAAGGCAGAGTTAATGTTGGAAGACATAACTTCATTGCCCATTCGTTAGTACAGTTAAATGAATTTTCTTTGTCAGCAGGTATTAAATTGTAGAAAGGAAAATTAAAATGGAGTCTTAGAGAAATAAACCTAGTATTATACCTGACCCAGATTAATGTGTAGTTTCAGGAAATTACAAATGGGGGAAATTAGAAGAACTTTGTATTAATATTTTTGAAATTAGTATATAGATTTCTGTTTCCAAAAGTAACACCTTTTCAAGATCAACCTACATTTAAAAGGAAAAACACCTACCATTAAACTGCTAAGAAATATCAATCAAATCTCCATCTTTTTCAAGTTAAACAGGCAGTCAGACTGATTGAAAAGCTTTTGTTTGGCAAAAGTTGCAAGTCCCCACTGACCTGAAACAACATTTCTGTCATCTCTACCTCCTCTTCTATTTGCATAGTATCCAAAATACAAAAATTGTATTATTCTCATAGACCTACTCACACCTATTAAGAGAGCTAAGATCCTCACTGTTGTAAAAAAATTGGTGGCAGAATGGAGTTGTATCTACTAAATATTTCTCATATATATTTTTTTTTAAGTGTGTTTCTGCTTACTTCCTACTTCCATGACGTGCTTTGTCAACAAGGCTTTTTTTGAAATCCTTAAGCCTTGCAAGGGTGAAATTTTGCCCAGAATTAGTGGAGTGAATTTTTTATACCTACCCTTACATTACTGCAAGACTTTTGTGGATCAATGGGGTTGAATCATTACAGATAACTCAGTCAAAAATACCCCAGTTTGACCCTAACCGTCTCCTGTAGGTAGGTAACCTTGGGTTCAACACACCCTCCCATCCCATAGACCTTGATCGGCATTGCTTATGTGCATATTATGGAATTGCCCAAAGGTCCCAATTAGAGAGAGGCCCTTACAGGACAATGTACAAATATCCTGGAAACCTGAGTTTTTAAGTCAAAATCACACCGCCTGTGTTTTAGAGCCTGCAACTGGCAGTGAGTGGGTAGACCTAAAAATTCAGTTGTAGGATCAAGGTTAACTTAATACAGATATAATAAATGAGCATAAGAAGAAGAATTTCTTCTGTAAGAAGAAATTGAGGATATAACTTATGGGGACATGGGCCTGTGTAGACAGCTTATTGCACAATTTGAGGGTTATGAGAATATGTTATCAAAAGGCAGCTTGCTTTTACTTCTTCAGTAAATTTTGTTCAACCACTTATTTTTTATTCATGATTTTTTTCCTAATTTCTTTCTCCATCTGCATAGTAACTTCCTTCATCTCACTTTTCTTTATTTTGACATTTTCTATTACTTATCATTTTGATGGTGGTGCATGTGAGGGATTATGACATTGTTACAGTAGTTACCTTTGTTTATCATCATCAGGCTCTGGAGCCCTCAGCACAGGAAAGTCCTGGACCTGTTGGAGCAGGTCATGAGGAGGGCCACAAAAATGATCAGAGGGATGGAATTGCCTCTCCTATGGGGACAGGCTGAGAGAGTTGGGGTTGTTCAGCCTGGAGAAGAGAAGGCTCCAGGAGACCTTATTGCAGCCTTCCAGTACTTAAAGGGAGCTTAACAGGAAGATGGGGACAGACTTTTTAGCAGGACCTGTTGCAATAGGACAAGGGGTAATGGTTTTAAACTAAAAGAGGGTAGATTTAGACTAGGTATAATCAAAAATTTTTCACAATGAGGCTGGTGAAACCCTGGCCCAGGTTGCCCAGAGAGGTTGTATGTGCCCCATCCCTGGAAACATTCAAGGTCAGGTTTGATGGGGCTCTGAGCAACCTGATCTAGTTGAAGATGTTCCTTCCATTCTCCTCCTTGGCTACACAAGAGTGCTTGGTATGGTTGAGGGGCTCTCAACCACCAAACTCTTTGTTCACAGGCCAAGGCTTGTCAAGCACTTAGAGCGGCCCAGGTACAAGGCAAAGGGGGAGGGAGAGCAGGGACTGCACCACCACACACATAAGTACTGCCTTTCAGTTGCACTATTTGTTGAGATTTTTTTTCCTTCCTTTTAAGAGAAGCAGAAGGAGTGTCAGAGCAGAAACCATCTCTGTTCTCCTGCTTTATTCTCCCTCCCTTAAAAAACCACCAAATCAACAATGAGCTGCCCAAGTATAATTGAATTAATGATCCAGAAAACTACATTATTGTCTGTAGTAATAGTCCACTGTGATAAAATAGTAGTGCCACAAAAAAATGACAAAACATCTTACCACAGATTATCACTACTGAGGAGTCTGAGAAACTTGGTTTATTTCATTTTCCATGAAACAGATCCAATCACTTTCTTATTGGACACAAATTTTCTTTCTGAAATCAATAGAAAGTTCTGCTTAAAACACACAAAAAGATTTCTCTCTGTATAGGCGTCAGAGTTTAAGGCAGCATAAAGATGGCATTTTACTTCTGTCTTTGAATTTCCTGGTTTCTTTAATTTATCAGAAGATCCTTAAAATAATGGATTGTAGCTCTTTGCATCAGAAAGCTGCCTCCATTTCCATGAGCTTCTACTGCAAATGTGTATTCTAGTAATCCATAAACTGTAAGTATCCACTTGTGGGCCATTATATTGTTTGTTCTTCCTCACAAATGTCATAAATGATTGTATACATTGATAGGTTTAAGTGACAAAAAATATTTTTGTATGGTACAGTACAGCAACATCATTGTAATTAAACTTGTCTAAGATTAGGCCAAAGGCATCAGAGGATTTATGTCTTGTGTTTTGCATTCTCTTTCCAAGATATTTTATTAACATAGGGTGTCTTTAATTATGCAGAACTGCAAACTGCATTATTGATATTCTATAAACATTAACTACTAGTGTCTATAATGAAACAGGAAGAAAACATGCTTTCTTATTATTTGTCAGGACTTGCAAAGCACTAAGTATTTCAGATGCTATCATTACACTGTATAAAGTACAAGAGATCTGAGACATACGACCTACCAGCTCAGCAGTTATGCTTGGCAATATATGTATACATATACACACACAGACACATATATACATACATGTCTCTCTCCCTCCTTGCATATATACATACACACACATATATATGTGTATATATACACACACACATATGCATATAGTGATTTCTAAGGTTGATTTAATTCCCATCAGTGGATGCTACATGTTTTAACCTTCAAAATCTTTAACTGTGCTTGTTTTCATTTATATTGCCATAATATACAGAGACAAGAAGGATAAGAACCCAGATCATAGAGAGTACTATGAAATACTTACTAATGGAAATAGAAATGTATGTCAGAGAGAAACCAATGATTACCCAAATGAATTCACAATTCCAAGCCTTTTTCTCTGAGATCAATTTAAATATATTCAGATTCTCTGCATTCAAAAGTTCAGACCTAACTTGTATGATGCTGTAGTCATAGTTTGTATAGGAAAGAGTTGGAGCAACCATATAAAAGACTCTCATATCTTCCCAAATATACAAAAACAGATGATGTATCCTCTCTGAATAAATCCTAATTGGATGGTTTGCTTAATTAAATTGACATTGTGAGAAGGCACATTGAACCCCAGACTTCTGGCAGAAGGAGTAGGTATTGCCAAGACTGTGAATAGATTCAAAACTGCATCCTACTTGTAATCCCCTCGCCCCTGCCCCTTATTAATTTAATCTGTATTAAACAATTTAGAACTTAGGTAAGAAGTTAAGTCCAAAAGAGACTTCTAAATAGCTTCTGGAGATAAGATACAGCTCCACTTCCAACCTCATTCAGTACTCAAACTTTATACAAGCTCACAGTTGTCCAAGGACTCCGTGTTGGGAGTCAGTTTTGAATTGCTGAATTGCTCTGGAAATGAAAATAGTTTTAAAAAAATGTATATTGCAGTCGTAATGGACTCTGGCAAAATCCTGTGGCCCATGTCTCTCCTGAACATTTGTATTTGCACCTTAATATCTGAAATTGTCATCTAGCTTCTAAAAAATTTAGAAAAAAACAGATTGCATTACACACAAAATGAATGCGGACAGACACTCAGCTAGCTGACTAGTAATGTATTTTGGAAGTTATCTACAGGTTTTTATCTTTGGGACAAATACACTCTGGGCCTTTTTGGAATTCACTTATATTGTGCCAATGAGCAGCTAAAAAATATTGCAGAACAGGGAAGGTGGAAATTTATAAGAAGTCTAACTAATGAGAAGCAAATTACCCTGCATGAGTTCATCTTTGTTTCCTGTTGATGGTAAAGGACAAGGACAATTTGTATGTTTGGATAAAAATGTGTCACTGATATGACTGGATCCTACCTCTGTGGGTCAGTCCTGGCACTGTGAAATGAAGTAACTGTCTTTTTCTGATCTGTTGTAACTTTTTGACATCTCTGTTACAATCCTCAGTGTAACTGATGAGTGACTAATTGCTGAAACTTACTGATAGTGTAACAGCAGTGCAAGCTGCATGTTGATCATCAGCCAGCAGCAGAGGTGAAGATAAAGGAACATATTTACATGGAAAGACCTGTAAAGCTATGGACAGAAAAGAGATTTTTAAGATGAATTATGATGTTGGCAGAAGAACAAACATACATAAACAAGCCATGAGGAGGTGGAAAGTAAGAGGTTTTTAAGACACAGATGTGTAAGAAATAGGCTAAAGTGGGAGTAAGAAATCTAAGGAGCAAGACAGGAATTTTATAGAAGGAATTAGATGATGTGGCTACAAAGAGATAGATCTAGGAGTTTCTTTTGACATACTGTACATGTTACTGTGACTTTTTTTAGTTGTTTTTTGTAAGTGTTGTTGAACTCAAGTATAATGAAAATGCAAAGTGTAGTTAAGAGGAGAGCAAGCAGAACATGTCGGTTGCACAAGGCTACTACAGATGCTGGTAAAACAGGACAAATATCCCAGTTCTATAAAACATACTGTTAAGAAATGAGGTTTAAGCAGGCCTTTGGTTCGTTGAGAATGGCAGTCACATAATAGCTGAATGTCACCTTGTAGCTGACTGAAATCTTTTCATTGGAATGGACAGAGATTATAAGGGTCTTTCTAAACATTTCTTCATGGTGATGAATTTAGTTCAGTTATGGTGTTTGACCACAAGTACTTTTTCTTTATTTGTAAAGTTGACATTATCCAGGATACTGTTTGGTTACTAACACAAAATACTGCAGGCCTCAAATTGATATGATACATAATGATAACTATTAGAATTTTAAGAAAGGGAAATACAGAATGTCAAAAAACAAGCTTAAAAAACTTGGTTGACTACATTGCATTTAAAAGAACAAGGAAACTAATGCATTTTAAAAGATTTTTTAAAAATTTAAGCTTAATTTTGGCAAAATTTTAAAACAGGTAGGTGGCTATAATAACAGACACAAAACAATAGCCTGTTATGTAAGTGTAAATGCCAGCATTAGTGTGATAATATTGCTTCGCTAAAGTGGCACATATTAAGGCCATATAGCAGGGGCCTAATAGTGGCATTCATACTCTTAGATTCTGATTAAAACTCAGGCACAGTAGGAAGAGTGAAAGTGCCTTTGAAGAGAAATCTCCCTAAGAACTGTTGCTAATCAATAGAGGAAATTTGGATGAGGATCCCACACTCATTTAATGGTCTCAAAATCTAAGGGAAAGCTAGAGAAGTTTGACCTCTTTGTTCCTGCATATTGTGACAGAAAGATCTTTGGGAGGTATACAGCTCATTTACCTATGGAAATGATCTTAAAAATAATCTAGATGTAGTTACATTTGGGCCCCTCACTGCAAGAAGGATGCTGAGGTGCTTGAGCGTGTCCAGAGAAGGGCAATGAAGCTGGTGAGGGGTCTGGAGCACAAGTCTTATGGGGAGCAGCTGAGGGAACTGGGGTTGTTCAGTCTGGAGAAAAGGAGGCTGAGGGGAGACCTTATCGCTCTCTACAACTACCTGAAAGGGGGTTGTGGCGATGAGGGTGTTGGTCTCTTTATCCCAGTAACTAGTGATAGGACAAGAGGAAATGGCCTCAAGTTGCGCCAGGGGAAGTTTAGATTGGATATTAGGAAAAATTTCTTCACCGAGAGGGTGGTCAAGCATTGGAACAGGCTGCCCAGGGAGATGGTGGAGTCGCCATCTCTGGAAGTGTTAGAAAAATGTGTGGATGTGGCGCTTCAGGACATGGTTTAGGGGACGCGGTGGCGCTGGATTAATGGTTGGACTTGATGATCTTGAAGGTCCTTTCCAACCTTGGTGGTTCTGTGATTCTGTATTCCCCAGAAAAAAAAGAAACATAGGGAAGGTATCAGTCCTTAATTTGAACAACCTCTGAGACATTAGCTCTGGGTAAATTGTGTCTTCAAATTGTACTATGCTTGTGTTTTGGTCATGGCTAAAATAGTCTTACCTGTGCCTGGCCCATGCCACATTTTGATTCTATGTCCTGACTATATTGAAATTAATTTTGAAATCTAGATGTGTTGCCTTTTTTTCATATAACTCACATGGCACAAGGTAAGAGAACCTATGTGATCACAGTTCATTAAGGGTGATGTCTCTTAGGCAGAGATCAGTGTGGATGTTTAGATGATCCCCACTGGCTTCATATGAAGACATCTGAAAATTAATTGCCAGTAAACTGACTGCAACTTCAAAAGTATTTAAAATTGGCTACACAGGCATATTGAAGGGTTGATTTCTGTAGATACCATTTAAAGCCTGAATGAGAGTAAGCTTTAAATATAATTGAAAATCCTTACCTAAAGGAACGTCTTATACTACTAGTTTAACTGAGATGTGGGGATTCATCCTCCACATTTCATGTCAGACTCTGCGCATCGAGGATTAATGGAACCAAATACTGTTGGAACCAAATAATGCAAGTATTGTGTAGCACTGATGGGCTGGCTCTTGTACGATGTCTTCCACAAAACAGAGTCCATGAGTCAGTTAAATAGTGAAGGTCTTATTCACATGAAAATAAATGCTTTCAGTATCTGCAGTTGTTTGGCCCTGGAGCTTTCAAAGAGAAAATTAGAAAGAAGCACAAAAACTGGATCAAGAGCCTGCAGTCTGTCAACGAACTGCTGAGGGATGCAACACGACAACATAATCAAATCTGATGTGTCTTTGCAATGACATACCAAGCCTGCAGAATTCAAAATGGCTTAGCTTGCTGAAAGCCATGGCCAAAACATGGTTTCTCTCAGCTGCAAATATTTGGAAGATTTGAAAACTAATTTTTTAAATGAAATTCTTTGCTATCCAGAAAAAAAGATTTCTGCGACCCAAATATTTTCAGTGGTACAGAGCCCGAACTGAAAAAAATCCAACTCAACCAGATGTCATCTTGAATTTCCTACCAGTGCCTGAATCTGTGGGAAAGCTATGACACCTATACTACATTAATTAAAATCCAAGTTCCCTGTTTCTGATTTTATAAGAAACTTCCAAGAAGTCCATTAAAAAGATTTGCAATATTGCATACTGCCAGTGTAATGTCACATACTGAATGTGTTAGAGGAAAGACAGTCTGGCTAGCAAATTAGAGGTAATAACAGCAAATCTCAAATACACTAGTCATTATGTTTATTATATAGTCAGATTACATATACTAGTTCCTGGTTTTCTTCTTCCTTGGTCTGTTCAGTATGCTGTCTTAAGCAAACAGTGTTTCATTATATACTTACGGTGTATATTTTACTCTCTGTAGGTGTACAGACTAAAATGTTTTTCTCATACTTCTAGCGCTGCATTTTCATTTGGTTTTATCCCTCTTACATGCCTTGTAGTAAGTACTTCTTCTGTAATTGCCATATCACGGAGTATGTTTTTATATAGACTCACTAATTGGTAAATGCTGGCTTTTCATGCTATTATTTGTTCTCTGTAGTGTCATTTATGCCATTCAGTATTTGGCTGTATATGGTATTAACAGTACTTTCTGGAGGTTTAAAAGTAAAGACTTGCTGATTGTCCTTCAGAAAACAGTCTCCAAAGTCATATTTTTTCTTCCACAGGCTTGTGTTACTGTATTAATTCAGAAATTTGTTAAATTTGGTATTTTTTTTTATCAAAAGTGTGCATATTTATTGTGTTTTCACAAGTATTTTGTTACATGCATTTTAATACAGAAGAAAAATATATCTAAAGGATGATAACAATACTTTTTTTCAGTTAAGAAAGATGTTCTGTCTGTGGATAATCTTATACAGATGTGCCCATGGTAAATACCCATGCTGACATTCTTTGAAAATGGCCAGAACTGTATATTTAGACCCTCACCAGACATATTTAAATTACAGAATGGTATTTTTAAAAACTTTTTCTACTTGCATCTTCTTATCCTTCTGAATATACTAAGTAAAGTTTTCATTTCAGAGACAGGAATGTCTGATTTCTGCTAATCCCACAACTTTACCATATTCCAAGCCTGCAGCAGAACCACAAACAGGGATTCATTTGCTTATAGCTTGGAGGAGAGGCCCCAAGTGAATTTACTCTCTTTTTCTGTTTTTCCTTTGCATTCCCAGGGAAATGTCATACAAGCTGTCTGGAATTGGTTACTGAGGGAGATGGTCTTTTAAGAAATTTCTCATCAGCCATTCTGTTCTATAGGGAAATAGAATGGAATTTTGCTAAATAGTGAGTCATAATTCAAGTCACATATTGATATGATTCTTAATAACAAACAAATATCAAATTATCATAAAAATCATTACTGGCTCTATGTGCTCACATGTTTAACAAGGAGGATTTTTTTTCTTCAAAGTCTTGGATGTAAAATATAAAAAAGTTTGTAAGTGTTTACAGGATCAAGACTGAGTACTGTTGTGCTATTTTAACACATTGGTATTTCCGCACAGTGGGGTACCAGAAGGCTGCTTGGGTGCATGATTTGAGGTGCCTGTATGTATTTATTTTTTCTGTCATTCATCAGCTAGGTTTGTTGCTTTTTTCTTTTTTTTAATCTTAACAAAGTGTTTAGTTTATTGAGATTTCATTGATGTTGTAAAATTACCATAGTTAGGCCTTGCTTACATACAGAAGTTGTATTGGTAAAACAGCCCAGCTCTGTGAGTAACTGTAACACGTTCATGAAGGGGTTTATGCAATTGTAATGCATTTGTATTTAGAAAGGTTAAAAAGGCATATCAGTAAAATGGACAGATACAAGCATTTAACTGTGAGGGAGAATACAAGTGCCAGTTGTGTCCTTACTACAGGTGGTATGTACATGTTGAAAGGGAGCAGCACAGGCCAGGGGCTGTGCGTCAGGGTAAGCGAGAAAGCAGTGTTTGAGTGACAGGTAGGTGGTAATGGCAATGAGGCTCACCCCAAAAGGTTGAGAGGTTGTTCTCTGTGCTGGACTGCTGTGTTACAGGTGTTTGCAGGAAGAGATGAGACATTGGAATTTACACTGGAAGTGATAGTAAATAATACAGGAAAGTGCAGTGGCAGAGAGTGTAGAGCACATAGGTGAGGATGTAACTAGCGGGTGGTGTACAAAGCAAAAGCAGCTGGGGGTAGGCAAAGATAGAGAGTGATAGACAAAGATAGACAGTGATTTAGACCCTGTCCCAGAAATAGTTGACTGTGCCCCAGATGACGAGCACGTCCCTTTTCTGTGATGCTGAAAATGGAGGCGGGTATGCCCAGGCTAATGATTCCTGATATATCCAAGCTAGTTTTGTGCATATCCACTTGGATTTGCCCTGTGGGCAGTGCTGGCCTTGGGCTGGTTCCCTGCGTCCTGCTGTGCTGAGCCCTTCTCTACCTGTGACCCTGAGGAGCACAGTTCAGAGACCCTTGAGTGGATCCACATGGCTCATCCTTGCAAAATCAAATATGCCCTGATGTTGTATTGGTTCAGCTACCTACAGGCGCCTATGCCTGTAGAATTTGGCTGTCTTTAACCTCAAGTAACCCAGAACTTCATCAAGATCAAGATCAAGATCAGTAGTCTATAACCTCACATTTAAACTCTTCTTTGTGAGACTTTATAATTAAAAAAAAAGAAATGAAAGGTTATGTATCTGGCAAGGTTTGAAACACAGAACCACTACATTTACCTGAGCAATGAGGCCTCAGCAAACGTCTCTCATTTCAGTTATTTGTTTCATTTAGTCCCTTGTGAAATGGGCCTTAATCTGTGACCAAACATACTGCAGTATGTTTCTGTCCTTCAGCTTTCTCTTCATGTAGCAGTCAGTCATTTTGGCTTGGGCAGTCTGTGCCTGTGGAAGGCAGCCGAATTCTCTGTTTTAACATGAATGCAAACGTCCCTCTGCAGAGCTCCCTCTGGGAATGTGCACAGTAACACCACATCACGAACTCGCCCGAAGTCACAGACATTTACAGTCACTGCCTGTGGGGATAGAGGAGACGGTGAGGGTATCCTGACAAATACTGTACTAGCCTTTTGTCATTATCCTTTTGCAGGACAAGTGTGGCACAAGGGATTACAGAGTCAATGGCTAGTTCCTATTTAAATACCAAATATATTTAGAGTGAGTCCCTTGATGATGAGAATCAATCATCTGCTAATGCTTTAACCGGCTCAGCCATCACTTAGAAATATGTACTGTCATAGAAGTAGCATTTAAAATAAAAGTAATGTTTAAAATAAAATGAAAATGACATGTTAAGGAAACATCACAGAGACATGAGAGGCAATGCAGACAAATACTGAGAGATTTTAATAGCTACAGTACAGGATAGGGACACTTTTTTTTTTCTTTGAATAATCGAAATATTTAAAGAGTAAGGTATTGTCCTTTTTTAGGGACTATGCATTTTCAGTTGTGACTTGGAAGTCATTGTTCATAACGAGTTGATATAGTGTTTTTGTGATTTTCCAGTATGACAGCTCAGGTTTGTAAAGCTACTTCAGGCTGTTGTCTTCACATTGAGTGAGGTGCCAGAAAGAAGCTGGCAGCTGATGCTGTTTCATTTTTATGGGATTTGATCAAATACTCTTACATTCATTAAAGTTTTTTGTGATTATGTTTTAATTATCTTCTTGGTCCCATTCAAATTGCTTTTTGCTCATACAAACAGCAGTGTCATAAAGTTCTTCGTGGTCTCTGCAGCCTCCCAGTCTCACCAAAGTGCTTTTTCTCAGGGACTGAAGTGTGGTCTGCTGCTGTGACTCTGTTTTACCTCATCTGAATCCTGGCTTTCACACAGGACGAGGGGTATTTCTGCACCACATAGAAAATCTCTGTTGGTTACTCCTTGCTTAACATTTGTTACTCTCCAGGCCGGTTTCTAAGCAAAACCAAGCTGCCACACATCTGAGTTTTTCAGGATCTGTCCTCATTTCCTATTTCAAAAATTTGTCCAGGTAGATCAGAAAAACAAGGATCAAGTACTGAAGCAAATCTTCATCAGTACAGTCTGAGATCTGTTTTTTTATTCTGCAAATATTTGTAAATAATTAATATTTTCTTTGAAACAAGAACCTGCTCACTGATATTTTGCAAAAAAAAAGACAAAACCAAATCATGCTATCTGATTACAATAAATAGTTCTTATAAAGACCTAGGGTGGTCCTTTCCAGAAGTAAGTCCGAGTATTCCCTAAATCTCTCAGGATTTAGTATACAGGCATAAAATTTAAACAGTTGTGTTCTGAAAAAAACATTTAAATTTATTAAAAAATAACAGCTTACAAATTTACTATGCAAAAAATAATGCGTGGTAAATTTTATTTTTCCTCAGGCATATTTTGAAATTTATAGGGTTTTGAAGCTTAAGAAAATACTTGACATATGTTTCAAAATGGGCTGGTTTTGTGCCTGTACAGAGTTCTGTTTATTTGTCTCATGGCAAGAAAAATCTTTTACTCAACAGTGTGAGAATTAGGCCATATTGTATTTTACATCCAGTATATCTCTTTATCAGGAGTCTGTTCTTAAATCTGTATTTTACACTTTCTCATGCTCCAGTCGCTGCAACCATAATGAATAAATGCTGTAGCTTTCAGTTCTTACCTCTGGGATGAATAATAAGAAAACTCTCGAACAGATGGAGTGCGCTTTCTCATACATGTTATCCATTAGTGTCAAACAACAAGCTACAGAAAATGTTTCTATTACACAGGTGAAGAGAAGATAATAATATCACCTGTTTTCAACAGTGTCTACATTCACACAGTTTAAATTTCACTTTGTCCCTGTGCCTTACATTACCTGTTGGCTCTTATCTAGACCTTAAAAGGTACTGTCCCCATGGGAAATTGTAGACACAATGACTTAAAAGGAATTTAGGTCATGTGAGTATAGGCCTATCCATACTACATACATGCTGGATACCCAATATTCATCTTCCCTACAATTCTGAGGAGGCAGTATTTCATGTTTTGTAAGATGGAGTTACCATTTTACAGTATTAAGGGCTTGATCCTACAAAGCCACTGGCATAACTTCAGTGACGTCACATATTTTAGGACAGACAAAGATTTTCAGTTCAACTTGGCCGTTGTTGAACAACGCAATAGTATGTCGGGTTATTCAAGACAACTTTTTGTATTTTTGACACCTGTGCATGTAGTTTGCAGCCTACTTGATTTTGGTGTTCAATCAGCAGCTAGACAATTTTATTTTAACATTTATGAGTATGGCTTCAAAGTATGACTGTTTCAATACCTCTGCAGAAATTAATAACAGACTCTTTTAATAAGCAGTTCACCCCTGCATAGCTGAGTAGTCTTTCATTGTGTTTATTTTAGACATGCAAATTTGGAAAGATGTAAATATTTTAACTGCCCTGTAGTTAAATTACTGGTCAAATATACTGCTCTTTGACAAGCATTCTGACTTAGATGAAACATTACCTAGGTTCATTACCACAAGGCTTCTTAACGTTATCAAATATGTTGAGATTCAGTAATTTTGGTGATGATTAAATAAAGTAGGAATAACAATTAAAGTGTATATTCAAAAGCATTTTAGAACAAATCCACTTGTAGTCGTACTTCCCATTTTGTACTTTGGAACACTTTGCAATATAAAGGAACCTCTTAATCCAAAGGAATTGTGATCAGTTTTAAACATATCATCATTTTGATGGATAGTCTTTAACCGCACTGTGTATTACTGCAATGGGTAAATTTGCAAAAGCCAGGGTTAATGAAACTGCATGGGTTTCAAATCTGTCAAAACGGACTGCCTGAGACTGGCTTATGCCTTTGTTCTTAATGAATGCCACAACAAAAAGCATTCCTGTGGGCTTTTTCCTTTTTTTTGACTAAACTTGCTTAACAGTTAACATGAAAAGACCTTCCTGCTTTCTTGTGGTATTTCCTGGTAGGGGTCTTTTTCATAGTGTGTGCTTATTCGTGAAACTTTGCACTGAAAATGCTGAAGGAAAAGATACTAAAAAAATAAAAAGAAAGGCATTTTCTTATGGTAGCTACAGATGTAAATAATATATGTCTGTCTTTTGGAGATTCCGTAAGACAGAACTTTCTTGTGTTACAAAATGGAGTGTGAGACTTGGAGACAGAATACTTTAGAGTAGGAAGACAAAGAAACTGAGAAGCTCAGAGCATGAGAATCAAAAAACCACTTTCTTAAAGTTCAGAACAGTCTCTCTGTATGTGATTAATATGGTGGTTATTATTATTATGTATTAATGGAGTAGCAAAGAAATAGTGAAAAATATGGTGAAAAAAGTGAGGTTTTTCCTTCTGCTTTTTATTGTCAGTCTGTTTCTTCCTCATGCTTATATTATAATTAATGATCAGGTAGCTTTTTAGTCATACCCAACTAATTCTCTCTTCTAAATCCCAGAATATGTTTTGTTGTTTAGTTTTTTTTTTTTTTTTACCATTAGATAACTTCTGGTCATACATATATTCTGGGAAAATTCCTGTGTATGGCACTACCTATCACAGTACCCCCAAAAGAATTCTGTTCTTGTAGGGCAGGATACTGCAGCTTCTGAGGAAATTATTTCTGAACCTGCAAAACTCATAAAGTACAGAGCTGTTTTACCCCATAGAAGATAAACTAGGTTCTCTGGAGGAATGTTGCAAACATTTCTACTTTTCTACTGATATTGGTTTCTAATAGTTTTTGGTGGTTTGTTTTTGTTTTTTTTTTCAAGATGCAATAAGAAATAAAACTTTTGAAAAGTGCCGTTTAAGCCTTATCACTGGGAAAATGTTGACTGTCTGAGATAATTTTATCATTGCTAAGTTCCCAGAACATCTCAGTAAAGAAGGGGACTGGAAAAAATTATTAGAATAATGAAATACTGGCTTTGTAGTCAAAGTACTGAATAAAAGTTGATACAAGTTGTTGGAGTGATTGCAAAGGTGTTGCAGTTCTTGCAATTATCATTATTTCTTTGTAATATCATCTTGAACTAAGACAAACCCTTCAGGAGACATTAAGGGAAGATACGCTGGACTTCAGAAAAGCATATGTTAATCTGATTTCACTCTAATAATGATATTGAAAAGAGCCCTGAAAGACAAAATCTTCCCCTACATTTCATAGATCTAAACAAAATATTTCACAGTTGTCATAACTGAACTTCTTAAAATACTGTGTTATGTAATAGAGAAATAAAAGACATGATCAGGAGTTCACATGAGCGTGAAAGAGACCATGTTTCAGGGTTATGGTAGTGTCAAAAAGGATTGTGTTCTGTCACTCTACTGTATGGTATGGCCTTCAATTTTATTGCAAGAGAAAGAGCAGATAAATAAATTAAAGCCAGACACAGCAAGTCTCTGCAAAAGTACAATGAAAGTACAATGTTGATAATTGACAGTTCATGGGAGACCACGGCACACATGCCACTGCGCAGCTGGAGGAACTTTTGAAAACAGTCACATGGAAGAGTGCCTCCACCTAGCAGTGCTTGGTGTGAAACTTGGTATGGGACTTTAATGTAGTCAACATTCAAGGAGAAACAAGATGAAAAGCATGATAAAGTGGTTTTTTTTGGTGTCCTACCCAACTTTTCATTGAAGACCACATATTTGGTTTGTTTCTACACCAGGAATTAGTCACTTAGCTGACCTGCTGCTAGTTACTAGTAGTTAAAAACTCTCAAAGTAAAATTCTGTCAGAGATAGCAAGGACTAGAAGCTGTTCAGAAGCAATGAAGGAAGACCATGGTTGAACACCACATCTCTAACGTAGAACAGGAGAACAGGGAGTATCCTGTTGTTTGGTTAAGCCCTGTTGATTGCGCTTGTATCAGTGCCAAAGATTTGTTTGCTTCCATTTTTTACTCCCATGTGTTTACTGGTTTTGATTCTGAGATCATCCTGTTTAAATACAAATGTTACTTTCATGATGCAAATTGATTTCCTAAAATGAGAAAGCAAAAAAAAAAAAGACTTCTGTTTTCCTGTGCGCTTGACTTTGCTTTCATTAACTTCATGGCAAAAACTGTGTTTTTTATATCAGTTACCATACTTGTCATCCAGTCAGTGTTTCTCTGCATGTTCAGAGCTTCTCGGCAAATGCAGGAAATACTTGCTACACGCTGCTGGCAACACCAGGAGCTGCAGTCCCCCAGTCTCTTTGAAGCAGCAGCAGCATGCAGAATGTCAATTACTTTACAATTTCAGGCTTCAAATTGGTTCCTTGGTAAGCAAAAACTTGCCCTGCTGCACTGACAATGTAAGTAGGTAATCTGAATAACTGAGAGAGGTGACCAGATTTTTCACTTAAAAAAAATTTGAAGTCTTTTCCCCACTCTTGCTTGTGTTTTGCGCACAAGTTACCAAGACCTTCCTGATCTGCTGGTGGAATTCTTCTAGCATAAAAATTGAATTTAATCTCTCAGCTTTAGAAAATCCACAACAATTTTATTATCCCTCTGACCGGACATTGGTTTGGAGGAAATCCAGCTGTGTGTCAGTAATGTAATGCTGTCAGATACCTCCTTATGCTAGAAAGTTAACTTTGCATGACAGCAATTCCTATTACCTGTGCTTCTGGAAGGACCACAGCAGTTTAGCAGTAGGTGTTCCAAAAGCAAGTCAAATGAAGGGGCCAAGACTACAAGGAGAGCACTGTGGCACTGGACTTCCCATGCTGTCATGACACTCAGTACATAAAACATTCAGCACTACGTAGCAAAGAGGTAGGTATTGTGATCTCTCACATTTCTGATGATTTTCAGTGCTATTGAGAAGACAATTGGAAACCTTTAACAGACATCAAACTGGTTTTCAAAAAAAATGCAAATGATTTCTGCATTTCTCTAAAGGCTGTAAAAAATCTGAAACCCTTCCAGTAAGGTTTAGACTTGGTTAGTAAAGCAGAGTAAATCCTGGGGATCCTTCCTACTGGTCATCCAGTGAAAGTAGAAGTAATCCATGTAATAGGTTAGTAGGAGAGAGTACGTTTTAAGACTTTCTTCTGCCTGCATACCTGCTGTCGCAGCATTGCTACAGCCCATGTGGAGGACTCAAACCTAGGATCCAGTTGAGGCAACTGCTGAGACTGGATCACTGAAAGGTGTCCCATAAAATCTGGTTTTAGAAACTAGTATGCTCTAATTTCTCTGGCTATCGTGAATGCTACTATGTATGGAGTTTTCACCCGCTGTACGTGCCTTTTCTAAATGTCTAGAAGAGTAGTGTTCCACCGAGTTCACATTTCTTCTTTTAATTTATGCATGAGTATGTACATTGCTTTTCTCCTGCAGTTCTCTAAGAGTTTTATGGCCCATTACTGCGTGAGTAAAATGTGTGCAGATTTTGCAAGCCTCTGCCAGAAGATGTTTATTACTCTCATCATTCTTACGAAAATCATGTTCCAGCAGGTTCAGGCAATGTGCAAAACATGGCACATGTGTGAATTGGCCATTTCACACTACACTTACAATATTAACAGCAATAACAATGCCAGGGAAGGGGCCTTAGGGAAGGGGGTAGACCTTATGTTAATTTGGTCATGAAGCTCTAATATGTGATCTCTATTAAACCCAGAGGTGTAAAGAACAGTTAGCTTATTTTCAAAAGTTACTATCAATTGCTGAAGGAGGTGACAAGCCAAAATATTAATATAGAAAACAGCTTGCCAGTTTGTCCATATTTTGCCTATTTTGTGAGTATGGTCTTGGTCTGTCTCAAGGATTGGCTTGTTGAGTGAGAGACAGTGCTTTAAAGAAATGTTTGATGTTGCACAGACAGAGAAGCAAAGTATGCTCCTGACTGTTTTAAACCGCTCTTGTACAGCAGTGAGTATTGCTGGTAAGTGCAACACGGTCATGTGGGTGGTGTGAATGTTTCAGGCATGCTGATCAAATAGTTTCATGTAGTAAAAGATCCAAGATATATCTTCTCCTCTTTGCTGCATTAATGGTAACAGTACTGGAGGCACCCCTATCGTTTATCTCCTTCATTCCATTCACAGCTACTGCTGCTTGCTCTGGTTTACTTTTCACTTGCCTTTGCAGTTGCTGTACAGCTCTTGTCTTCCCCTGCTCTTTTGGTGCAGTGAGTACCTTTTCTGTGTGCTCTGCTTGAGACACATACTACAGAGTTTAGTATGACTTCTTACGTTTCAGCACAAATTTCTTAGATTTTTTTTTTTTAATCTTTTAAGAAGGTTAAGTTTTTCTTGTTTATGCAAAATAATTGACAGAAGGTAAAGCTGAAGGGACCAAAGTGATCATTTATCATAAATGGCCTAATACAGTATCAGAGATCATAGTACTGGCACATGGCTTTTTGTCACTCCAGTCTCCTGGTTCATATTTAAAAATGGGGACGCTTTCAACAGCAAGGAGAAAGAGTTTGTATTTCTGCTCCTTCCTCATAAAAGTATCCGTGATTTTCTTCTTCACAAAGTCCTTTGGCCAATATATGTGTAAGCAGACACCTCGGGCAACCTGAAAAAACTAAAAATCATCAGATTAACAAATTAGTCTAAAAAAAAAAAAATTTCAGACAAACTGTGATGTCTCTAGCATTGCTCTTACCTAGGCATTTGTTTCCCCTTAATGTTCAGGACTTAGAATCAGCCTGGAAACTCTTTTTCTAATGTTCCTTGGGTTCACGACTGGCAGTACTTCTTACACTTTGCATCTGCTTCCCCCTGCCCCCTACTTTTAAGAGGTATCATCACTGTGCTTCCAAAAAGAGGAAGATGAATTTCAGAGCTAGAGGACATTTCTCCTTGCCAGCATAAAAATTCAGTGACTATAAAATCTTAAAGTTAGTTACCTAAATTCACTCCTGTAAGCATATGGAAATCCCAGTCATTACAGGGAAGTCTTGTTAGTCAGGTGCTTTAGAAGAATATTCCTAATTTGAAGACTTCACAAATTAAGTTAAGAAAACCACAAACAGAATAACCACTAGGTTTCAATCCCATCTATTTACCAGATTGAAAACTGTTCCTTTATTTATACTTTCTTGTCTTCAAGTCAATATCTAATCTATGACATTGTTTGAGTTCAAGATCTAGTTTCTTTTGTCAGAAGCTTTAGAAGCACATATAAATATTTGCTGTTTCTTCCTCATTCAGTTTTGTTTACAACCCCCAAAGTGCTAAATAGATGACAGTGACACATCTTCCTTTGTAGGAGCTGTGCTTGTTTGTCCCTAACATGTGTAATTTATTCTTGTTGCAGTTGTTTCAGCACTTTTTTAAAAAAAAAAAAAAACTTACTACTGCCTTGTTTCCAGAATCACCCCAATACCTTTCTGAAGGATAAACACAAATTAACGATGCCCCCTGCAGTAGTAGATAATTTTAGGTTGATAACTCTTTTTATATTCAGCTCAGACATTTCATTCGGAAGTTCCCTTAGGATATCTGCATGAAGAGTAGCTTGTCTCCATGTGCTATTGCACTTAATACGTATTTCCTCCTGTAACCAACCCCAATCTATGGATAGGGCTATTTCTGAGAGGGTGTTCTCATTCCCAGATGCAGAACCTTAGCTGATGGTGTCCTAGCTGGATCTAGGACATACCTGGAGCAAACATGAACCATCCCAAGTCTTATAGGTAGGAAACCTATGAGGAACATGAGGACCAGAACTGTGGGACTTGCAGAAGAATGCATTGGCCCAGCACTCCAGAAAGAACTGCTACGAATATTGCATATACCAGTACAGAAAGCTATTGAAATAAGTCACGAACCAAACAGAAAGTATGTATCACCAGTCTCATGATATTTGACATGAATGAACTGATAACCTAATGAACAGATCAGACTGAGGATAAACAGCCAGTTGGCAGGTATAAAGAGAGAATAACTCTTTTACACTCAAAATGATCAGGAAGAAGCTGCTAACAGCCCATATATCTTTTGACTGATAGGTGTAACAGGGTGGAGATGATACCCAAGACAGCCGGTCAGCAGAGCCAGCAAGAACATTATATTTGCATCTCAGGCTAGAATTCAAAATGAACGTACTCTTGGGTCTGGTAAGGTAAAATTACTGATCACTGGCAGTGGCATTCAGGAGACAGGTTATGTTTGTTAGCCTTAACCTTTGTCTCCAGTGTGTCAAACACATCTTGAAATCCCATGTAACGAGAAGAAGCAATTAGAAAAGTATTCCACTGGTAAATAGAAAACTTTAATTGAAGCAAGATTAGACTAAAATTGGGTTTTACTTGTGACCTTTTAGTATCCAGTGCTATAGCTAACAGTCTGATCTTGAGACTAGGTAATAAATTTCTTCGTTTTACAACAAATATTATCCTATTTTTTGATAAGTTTCATCAAAGTGTAAGTTGCAGACTTGGAGTGCTCTCATCTCCAGGGAGAGAGGAAATCCATAATGGTTTATGGAGCTACTGGGGTATCTTTCATGTCTGTCAAGGGGCTAAGGAGCACCACAAGAGTTTGTCTTGCCAAATGCCTGCTCTTGCAGGAGAAGAAAAGGAGAGACAGCTCACAGCCCCAGACACACCTATTTGACAGTCATGCATTAGGTGTACCGTGCTTCAGTTACTCTAGAGAGAGGTTGTTGGGCCAGTTATTGCCTGAGTGCAGAGTCTGCTGCCAAAAGTTATTCAGTTGTTTTGGACTTAGCTTCTGTCCTTTTCTGGTGCCCTTTATTTTCTATTATTCTAATACATCAGCCTCCCTATTTTGTTGATTTTTAGAATGAAATATTTTTTAAATTAAATTAAATTTAATTCTGTTTTATTTTACATATTTTGCTTTCAATATTCAAAATTGTTCTTAGTTTTCTTTGGGTCCATCTTTCTGAATCAGCTGATTTTTGTGCTTTTTTTGCTGGCCATGAATAAAGGGAGTAATGTCCTCACAGCAGCCAGTTCAAAAACGCCTCTTCTAAACTTTCCTAGCCACTCAGAACACTCGGTTGGATTTGTCCAAATTTGTTAGCCACAGGGGCTGCATCCCGGTTTTTAGATCTCCCTGGTAAGCTACGCGGAAGTCGCAGTGGGAGCTCCCAGCTGGCCCTCTCTGCTGCAGTAAGGCAGCAAATGATGGCTCAGGCGTTAAGCACCTGGTCACACACAAACGCAGAAAGCCGTGCACAGATGGAGTTCTGCTCATCTTCAGGCTGTAACAGTATTAAGCGATCTAATTTATATACCAAGGGCTGAAGTTGCCTGTTACTGCTGTTTTATTAGACTTGGTTTGCTCAGTGGGGTCCTGCCCCATGCCTGGGGAGTGTAGATGTTAGAACAATGCTCAGAATAAATAATGTGTAGGAAAAATATTCAGACTACAGTAATGCACAACAGCCTTATTTGCAGACCATGCTGTCATTGTACTAGTGACTCTTCAAACACATGAGGAAAAAAATCTTAGATAAAATACCTCGTGCAGTCAGAGTTCACTCCCTGATCAAGAGATGATTAACAGAGTGATGCTTCTAATAGCTTTGTTTTCTCTTATTTGGGCTTTTATCCGTATGGGTATAATCGATTTAAGTGGATATTACAGTGTAGTCTTCTCTCTCTCTGTTATATTCTGTATGTTTAAAATAGTGACCTTCCCCCCAACTCCCCTTGTACGTGTTGTGTTCCCTGCTGCATGGTAAGGATAGCCAGCTCTGATGTAGGACTGCTTTGCTCTTTCTGTAGCGACATCCGTATTTCCCCGCTCCTTCAGTTCATCAAC
This sequence comes from Phaethon aethereus, assembly GCF_964289735.1. Classification (NCBI taxonomy): domain Eukaryota; kingdom Metazoa; phylum Chordata; class Aves; order Phaethontiformes; family Phaethontidae; genus Phaethon; species Phaethon aethereus. The sequence goes on from NC_138584.1 coordinate 20,060,791, forward strand.
TCTGGCCTCAAGGTGCTATACTAGTGCTTTGAGGGCCATTAACTGCTTGCACCACATTTGGATCAGACACATATATCTAACCTTATCTTTGAAAGGTCTGGGGAAAATAACATTGGAAAAGAGATCTTCTGTTCAGGTTCGTGCCCTCTTGACTAGTTTGAATTAACACCCACTTACAGGGAGTAAGAAGTCAAAAATATGCCTGGAAGGTTAAACATTAAGTATGTAAAGCTAGACTTCCAAACTTCCATAATGCATGAAAATGTGTATGTAAAAAATGTCTGAACAAAACCAAAGTTTAACAGTTAATACATTTTAAAGTATGTAGATTTAAAAGACTTTTTTGAGGTTCCCTTTTGCTGGTTGCCTTCAGGGGAGGTGAGACCAGTTTCTAACCTTTTCAGCCAGCTCAATGGAAGAGAGGGAAGGAAGAACACAGTGGCAGAAAGAAATCTCAAATTTCAACTTGTTGTGTGATCTTTGAAGCGCTTCAAGAATAAAAAACTTTAAAGAGATCCCCATAGGTGCTACATGATCTGCATTTTGTCAATCAGGCTTAGAATCATCACAGGAGACAGAAGTCACAGATTTACTGCCAACACAGTCACCCCTCTGTTCAGCTGCTGTGCCTTCCCCTTCCCCTCCCCAGCTCTTGGGTTTCTAATTGACAGCTCTTCCAAACAGTTGTTTGTGGGTGTTGGATATCCACCCTGGATGCTTCTCATGACAGAATGAGGCCCAGCCTTGCCCTAAGTTAATCTTGTGCAGAGCCTCATGTTTCTTCTTGTCCTTCCCTCTGTTTAGGGAGAACTTGCCTGGCTTACCAAAAATACTCCTTTCCCTTCTTTTCTTTTTTTAGACAGAGTTTGTTAAAGTCAGGTCAGATTCCTGATTCAGTTCACAGCATGGTGGTGTTTCAGTTACCTTGGTAAAAAGGAGGAAACTGTGACCTGTGGGGTGACAACAAATGGAGGGGTAGTGGGAACTCCATAACGTGCAGAAGTCTATATATTGTTAAATCATAGCCTCAGTCCCAACAGTTACACAATTATCTCTGGTGTACCAGCGGTCCTGTGCAGGAAAGCAAATTGTTTTTCACTTGTGCTGAGATGCAGATGTATTTCTATGTCTCTATACCATAGGGTGGAGAGAGTCTTCGCCTCTGACTTTGGTCAAAGATTTTCAAAGAACCCTCCTGATTGCAGTGCACCCTAATAAATATGGCACCAATTCAGTGTATATTAAATAGTGTCTACAAATAGTTCCAGAGGGGTCAAACCATTTGTTTTCTAATAGTTTTTCCAGCTGTCCAGCCCTTCTTGGTGTCGCTTTGTGAATTTCTAAAGTTCAGAGCATTAGTGAGACAGCGGCAGTTGCACATTAGTCATTTGAGTAAACAAAAAAAAACCCCCACAAAACCAACAACTAAAGTTGGTTTAGGATCTTTGTAATTTTTTTCTGAATTTATCAGAATGACTATCAGTTAGTCATTTGGTCCTGTATAAGATTGAAAAATGATATATGCAACTTGCTGCCCATTGTCAGCCCTGGCAAGCTCATGCAATTGCATTTGAACTGAATATTTCAGCAAATAGCATGGCCCAGCAGCAATTGCTGAGCCCTGTCCATATTCTCTCTTTGCAGTGAGCAGGGATTTTTCATTTCATACATCATTTACAGCTTGCCACAGTGATTCCAGTCAGGATATATTTTCAACACAAAGAGAAGAAACAGAAATATATATCATTTGTTACAGAAGTTGGGCACATTGGGATCAAATTTAATTACACTATAACATCAAAAGCTACACTAATAGACAAAAAGTCAACTATCCTTAACTCAAAGTAAAATAAGATCACTTTTCTTGTTGCTCAAGAGTTCTGTCTGGGCTTATTGGGCTGTAATTTTGCTGCTTTGATACATTACATCCATAAGAGTCAGTGCACACTTAAGCAGGTACAGTGCATATATCATCCAAGTATTTTACAAAATAACAGATGCCTTCAACCCTCTTGGCAGAGTTGGCTTGTTAACGACACTTGTTACTGTTAAAAGGTGCAGGTCCCATTCCTTTAGCTCCTGGAGAGTCTGCAGGTTCCTGCGGGGCAAGGCAATCAATTAGGAAGGGGGATCTCAGCAGGGATCCACCAACCGCAAGATCCGTGTGACCTTAGAGGAAGGCATGCTCACTTCCATTTTTCTCTTTTTTTTCCCCACACACCATCCTACCAACATGTCTGGATCCTGATCTGCAGTAGCTAAAGTAGACAAGATTGGCTTTATTAGTAAGCTGAGCTGATTTAAAAACCAAAAAAACCCGAACAGCCTTTTTCTGTAAAATGCTGGAAACCTTCACAGTTTCTGTGAAACTCAGGAGATCCCAAGCATTGCCCCTTGAGATCTGATCCACAGGTAAGTGATCTGTAGAAGCACATGTAAGAAACACAGGACTTATGCCTTGATACTTTCTTTTCCTTTCTCCCTGGAGCTTCAGAAAAATTTCTCATTAGAAACTAGAATTATTATTTCAATTTTTAAAGGCCTCAGAATCACAGAGATCTCTCAGCAAGCATCTCTTTACTTCTGAGACTTTTGTAAAGGTTCATTTATTGAACTGCCATGATTACTGAAGACCCCATAACAAATACAAATTTGTCTTCAGTTGAAATGCATTAAAAGTTGAATTTATGAAAAGTAGAATGTATGAAACATACATGAAATTTGGAAAAAACATTGGTATTAAATGACATGGTGAACCAGGATGCATGGTACTAATTAGCACAGCGTCTGGGGTAGTAAACAGAGCACTAATCCATCAGTCATGAGGGTCTGGGGATGCTGGGGTCCCCAGTGGCAATTTGAGGATAGAGGAGTTAGTTAACTTCAAATGGGAGAAGTCTCTGGCATTTTCTACTCCCTGAATTCCCTGTGCTTTCCCTCATAATGCGCTCCTTAGCTGTTCAGGGATAGATCAATTTGCCATTATGTCCTTACCGTTGCTGAAGTAGGTTTGGAGTACCTACTCTGTGGTACAGAGGTAGAAGAATGATTACTGCAAGTAAACCTCATTATTTAAGAACAAAATCCAGTGTAAAAAGATGGTATTAGAGTGTGGAAGTAGTTCACTTGCTTCCAAGGTACCACGGAAGGAGACCCCAGGGGCAGCAATGCAGGGAGCAATGCACTTTCCGTTAGCAAATAGTTGATGGAGTCCTGACAGGGCAATGCATGGCACAACAGAATTTTATTTCCATTCTTCAAATGACAATAAGAAGAAAAATAAAGTGGCAAAACCTTTCTTAGGATCATCTGTGGTTGTCAGACTTTGTCAATGCGCTTTTGACACCTTCTTTAAAGATCGAAAAGCAGGGAAAACTATATGCCTATAGCCTTGACCTTGTTTCCTTGTTGGGGAAACTGATCTGATGAGCTGTGCTTGTTCTTTCAAGTTTCATTTGTCAAAATATATAAGGTCATCACAGTTGTATGTGTTTGGCTTTAGGAGATGAACTGCTATAATTAGTAACAATACACTTATTTTATTACTTGCTTTGATAGAAGCTGAAGGTGTTTTTTTTAAAAAAATCTTAATTTCCAAGTGAATTATATTAGTTTTTTGTTGTTGCCTGCTTGTGTTAAACTTTTCTTTGGTGTAATTAGCAAGCAGTAGATTACTTTATTTCTCTTTTGTTTAATTGAGTTAATGATGTCTGCAAAAAAACATGATACCAAGGGGTTTTTTTTGCTGATCTCAAGGAGCTCTTTAAGAGTTCCAGATTTTGCCAGACTCAAAGCTATAAGGAATGCATCACGAGCTGTCCTGACATCTTTTAAAAAATCTTTCACTTCATTGCTGTATAAAGGTGAACCTAAGTAATACAGAAGACAGCTTGAAAAGAAGCAGCCAGACTTGAGCTAGCAGAGGGAGCGTGCCTTGCAGGCTGACCCCTCTGTGTAAGTGAGTGTGTGTTTTTTCCTTGCTGAGAGGGCAAGACTGGTACATTAATGAGCCATCTGCCTGGCTGGGCCACAGTTTTAAGAACAACATGCCTTCCTGTCCTTCTCATACTCTGCCCTCTAGAAAACGTAGCTCTATTGTTACTTATGACAGGAGACTCTGTCATATCAAAGCATAAAGAAATCAGTGATGAAGAGAGAATTAGGGAAATGAGAGGAGTTACAGGACAGAGAGCTTCATTAGAGGGATAAAAAAACAGGGAAGAGGAAGATTTAATGAGGCTCTTGTTTATTACTTTTGCTAATTTAGGAAGTCTTGCTGCTGGCTGTGGCACTGGAAGGTTAAATTGTACAGATACTTTCAAAATGAATATTGCAGTGAGCCAGAATACAGGATTTAAGTATTCATTTGCATTTAATGGGTAAATGTCAGCCTCAGATTGTGGACATCTTGAGTTTCAAAAGCCAAGGCTCCTTCAGGGATAAAACTGTGTTTGGCCCTTTATACAAGAGATTGGACTAGATTACTCTGTTCTGAATACCCTCATTTGCCCGTTGTTATAGGCTGTTTTTCTGCTTTTTTCCCCATTTTCCTATGAGTCCTCTCTCTACTTGGACACTCTAGTTCTGAACCTCGCCACGGTAGGGCAGAAAGTGCTAATACAAGTCACCTTCTAAAAGAACTACCTTAACTACTCTTACTGGGTACCTAGGAATTCTTACTGGCAGCCACGCAGTGTTGCCTGTAACTGCTCTGAACGCGGGCAGCACTGGACACAGGGTGCCTGTGTCAAACATGCTGGCAAGTCAGAGTCAGTGGAGCACATTGTGGGCTGTAGATGCAGGATGGATGTATTATCCGATAGCTGATGTCTGGGATGCTGTGAGAGTGGTTCAGTCTTGGAATGACAGAAATTATATTGAACTTTTTTCTTCACCTCATAATTTTTTAATGGCTTTTCATTTATTGAGTTTGTCCATCCATAAATTAACATTTTTAGTGCTATGTTTCCTAGCTAAGATTATAATATTGCATTTTTACCATGTGGTGCTTCTTTTTTTGTCACAGGCAGTTTTATGAAGAGTCCTCCATGGCTACAACTAGTTGCTATTGCATTTTACTTCCTTGTTTTCCTATTTTTAACATCTCTATTATTCCAGCTGCAAAATAGCAATTACATAGCTTTCCCTGTGATACACAAAGATCAGTCAGTTAATATTTATCCACAATTTGGAGATGGAAAGTATTATACATGCACTGAGCATTTGGGACCCAGTATTAGATACATGTTTATTAACAGATGTGGCTTTTTTAAACAAGTTCTTTCAGTTACTGGTGAGTAGCTCCACCAGCTTTAGGAATTACTAACAGTAATCTTTATTTGTGGAATTTAACTTCTAGAGGAAGTCAAGTTTTCTAGGCTTTTAGGCTATCTGGTGTGTATAGTTATTGCACTCATGGTGGCTGTTTTTAAGCTGAATTTTTTGTGGCACAACCCCTAAAGCAGATGCTGCTTTACTGTCATTAAGGTAATTTATCCCAATATATGGCATTTATTTGATTTTCCATAATAACTTCATGCCAATGACACCAGACCAGTCAAATCCTATTCATTATGTGTGAGATACTGTGTGACCCAGAGGTGCAGTTGCCTCCGTGTGATCTCTTGACCAGTGGTATGGACCAAATGGGATTTCAGTTTGGGGGAGAGGCTGACATGCCACGCAGCAGCTGGCAAGTGTGTGCTCCTCGCCTGCAGCCTCGCGCCAAGGACGCTTTTCATTACTGTGGGAACCAGCCCCCAGCTGAGCCTGTTCTCCCTGACATGGTCCAAGTGGAGATGGCATCTCTTCCAGACTGGCTAGGTCATGAGAAGTTGAAGGGTTGATAAAATGCTGCTCCCCAGTGGAGATGGAAGTGCTATACTGGCTGTATTGGTAGAGTTCAATGGAGGTAATTTCAGTTATTCGATGCTAACCGAAAGCTAAGGTTTTCTTTTTCAATACAGACAGTCCTTGCTCCTATTTGCTGTTATTGATACAGTAGACAGTGTTTTGTGATACCAATATCATCAGGGAGAACCATGGCATGTCAAGAAACATTTTTTAATATGATCTATCCCAAGAGCAATCACAGAAGCACAAAAGTATGGAAGCATCTATGTCATTTCAACAGAAGCGAACTTTTGTAGAGTTACAGCTCTGGAAGACAAGTTGCCCTTTGAAATTCTTATGTCCAGTGAAAGCTGTTCCCCCAGCTTTCCAGTCAAGTAGCTGGGAGCATGACATCATGCTTCTCAGCAGACATTATTAACTCCATTATACTGAAAAGATATAAACTAAATTACTGCATCCTAATTATTAAAAAATGTATAAACAGGCAACAAAAACAATTATATAATTCACTCTGAAATTAAGATGTTTGAACCACTAACAATTTAAATCAAAGCAATGGTAATAAAATAAGTGTAACATTACTAATTACATCATTTCATCTTCTGGAGCCAAATACATATATTTTTGTTGACTTGGTGTATTTTGGCATTTATAAGGGTAGAAATGGAACGTGGATGGGTTTGACTTACACAGCAGTGCAGAGAAGTACATCTTCTGTAGAGTGAGAAGCTGAGCCTGCAGTGATGGTGAAAAATATGCTTATAAGGAAGCTTCACTCAGGCTGGTAGGCTGTGCTGATGTAGGAAATGGGCGCTTGGCATCCATTGCCTGCAACCTGTTTCTCCTTCCTTAAACTTACAGTGGATTGATTAAAACTCCCAGCTGATAGACTATGTTTGATAATTGCTAGTGTTTTCTACATCAACAAGACTGACAACAGCAGAATTGAAGCACAGCGATGTTAAAACTTGTCTGTGACAACTTTGATTTCAAATAGAACATGGTATTCTTTTAAACAAGTAGTAGAGGGAGGTTTGGGCTTTTTTCCCCTTTCTTTCTTCCCCCCTCCCTCCCTCTTTTTTTGAAAACCTAAGATTGTGCAATCTATAGCAGTTTTTGGGCATTACTTTAATTAGCGAGAGCCATGTGTCCCTCAAACAAATGAGAACAATTCTGATACCGACGACGAAAAGAAGCCAAGAAATACAGTAATTTGCTGCCTGCAGAGTAAGGTTGGGTTTTTTTGTAGTTTTTGACCTGACCTTTTTGACACATGGGAGCTGCTCTGAGAAAGCAGCATGCGAAGAGCATTGTCAGGCTCACTCTTACTCCTGTGGGATAGTTCCATTGGCTTCACTGACTGCTGGATTTGGCCCAGGCAGGGTAATATGATCAAAAATTAAAACAGTAGATGTTTCATTTTTGTGCACCTAATGTACTGTTTCAGAGTAATATGAAGCAAAGTTATGTACAAAGAAACACCAATTATAATGTCTTATATGAAAGAACCTCTACATGTAGACCTTAGAAAGAAAATTACTCGTGTCTTCTGTAGAGTAAGAAGCTGAGCTTGCAGTGATGAAAAAAACGCAAGGGTGTGTAATAATCAGTGCCCACAATGACCCCAGGTTTTCTAACAAAATCAGCTGTCAAAAGATCTGACCCATCCAAATACAAGCTGTGGAAATGCACCCTTCTACACCATTGCCTCGTACCAATCAATAACAATTCAATCCTGGCAGAATTCAGGCATAGCCTATTATAAGCGATCTAAAACTGAATTGCTGTCAAAGAATCAGACATGAAGGGAATTGATGTACTAGTATCTGATGGGAAAAAATACTTCCACAGTTTGGTACAGTGGGACAGTTTCAAATATTGCTCAGTGCCAACTGCTTAAATATCCAGAATGATACTGAAAATATTTCAAATATCTAAACATAAATGAAGACCGACAGCCTTGGCTTGGATCCTAGCAGGAACTGAGGCAAGTGAAAATATGGTTGTAGTTATTATTTCCTGTTGGTCAGAAATCTGTTTGACCCATGTCTTGATCCAGAATAGAAGACAGATTTCACTCCTGAGCATTTAAATTGTATAAAGCTCCAGCTACTCCTTCTGTATGAAAAAGAACTGCATTTTCTTTTTGGAGGAACAAAGAAGAGGAAGGTGTTGCAGTATCAGAGGAATGTTTTTATCTATCTTTTTTTTTTTTTTTTGCCATTGCAGGACTCAGAATGTTCTTACTCTTGGAAACCTATATTAAAAAGTTTTCCACCAAATTGTTACTTATCTTTTTGTTCTAATCTGAATGCAAGCATAGGGATTATCAAGTGTTTTGCCACTAATTGGGTATGTCCTGTGATATAATACGGAAGAAGAAAGAATGAAGATTCTGATTTGCTCCTGGTTCCCTTTTATAATGGTGGTGTTGTGAGTAGACTTTTTATTATTAGCTGTCCGCCAACACAAAAAGAGTGAAATACTTTTTATTAGCTGAACAGGAAAAATCTCATTTTATGTACTGTACAAGAAGCACCCTAAAAATAAGAGTACTTCTTTGCTACTTAGAAATTTGGTTAGATGGAGGTACCTTGAGAATATTGCTCCTTGAGCTTACTGATGCTTTCAGGACAGAGTTAGGAGGAAGGTACAGATGGGCTCATTATTCAGTACCCCTGCTGACTGGTTAAGTGCACTGTTACAGATTGCTTGTGTGGATGTGCTGTGAAGCAGCTCTTAATACCCAGGGAGATGAAACGAAGCCCATTAGGGAAACAAGGAGATGTGAGGTAATGACTGGTTAATACCCTTGGGTGTGAGGGTATAAGGTGTTTGCTCTTGAACCATACCTGACAGTGAGTGAAGAGGTAATTTGAGTGTTCTCTCGGACTGGTGTCCAAGGAAACCATTTTGGATTGATAGAAGTAATCAAATGTTATATTAATTTGTGGGCTGCGTGCACGTCTGTAAATCATCAGCCATCTTACCCATGTTGTGTTACTCCCAAGGCAGTCCTGTCCACAGAGTGGCTCGCTAGTTTCTCCTCCTCCCTGCATTTTTCTTTACCTCCTGCAGTTGACATCTTTCCTGCCAGCTGTGTCTTTTCCGCAAGGTAATTCTCTTCACTGCTGACTGCGATCCTGGGGGATTCTAGGGCTGTCAGCCACACTTCTACCTTCTGCAGTTCTGTCTCCTTTCCTTTCACATTTTCCTCCCTTTGCTTCTCTCTTGCCACTGCTGCCTTCTGTTTCTCTCCTAATCTGGACTTCAACTGCACCCTGTAAAAAGGGGAAAGTCTCAGCCCCAGCTAAGAGTCATAGAAAGGGATTGCAACAGTTAAAAATCATTCTTTGAAGAATATCTTCTAAACCAGAAAGCCAGAGATTAAGGTTTTAACTAGTCAAAGAGGACAAAGTGGCCTTTGTGGTTATAAAGAGCCTTCAAAAGGAAATATTAAATGTGTTTTTGATGGAGAATAAAATACTTGCTTCTGTAACATATTGAAAATTTACATCTTTCTCTGTTCTTGAGCTTGCAATTTTTGCTTCGTGGTGACAGTACCTAGCAGTCTACAGATACCTTTGACAGATAGTGTAGTATGAACCAATATTCACCCCATATGTTGTCTCTGTTTAACACATAGAAATAAGAACGACAAAAAATATCACAAATAATTAGACATTGCTACAGACATGCTGAGACATAAGATATCCTCTTCTTTGCTGTCAGTTCTCTTCTCTTGAGGTTCCCTTCTTGCTGGTACCCTGGCATATAACTCAGGTACGTATCCGGACTGTATACTACATCCCCACTTAATGTAGTTTTTCATATGACAAAACCTGCAAAGAAAGATATTTAAATACCCCACTGAGACCCATGGCAGGCTGTGTTCGTATCGTTGCCCAAGACCACAGTGAAGTAAGAAACTTTCTAGTTTTTCTTTAATCACATCTGTGTAGTTGTGTAAATATCAATTCAAGAGCATGAGAAAGTCCCCTGAAGATAATAAGCAGCTGTGCCACATATAGTGGTAGTTCACTGTACATTTCTGTGATCAGCCCATCAAACAACTTCATTCCAAATACATTGGGTATGTCATGGATGCAGAATGGCTTTTCCATTTTGCTTTTAATTTACCCTTATGTTAACTGTATTATCTTCCCAATAGAGCTATTTATCAGGGTGGCGATTGAGTGGAGTCTACTTTACATTGTGTCTTTTGAAAAATATCTAAATTACGATGATCTAAAACTCCAACAAATTATGGGTACTTCAGTTGCTTATGTTTGTGTTCCATGGGTGGCAATTTACCCAGTGTTTTTCCAATTCAAGTAAATGGGAGACAGCTGGGGGTTAGCAAGGCTCATCTTACCAAATCATAGATATTTTAAACAGCTGGCAATAAACTGTAATTTATATCTATAAAGTAAAATATTTATCCAGAAGATGTACCTTTAAAATATGTTTGAAATCTGCATCCGAGCTGACATGAAGGAGAGCTTTGTATCTTACTGCCATGGGCTAGGGCTTCAGTTTATACTTAATTTATATGCTGTTCCTCTGAAATGCTGTAACTTTTATTATTAATCAATTTAAACTGAAAGAAGCAGTAGTTCTAAGAAGTAAAACCAGACTTCCTTCAGTAATTGAATTCATCAGACCAGTTTCAGTAAATGTGTCTGAACTCTGTACAATGAGAGCATCAGTGGAGCTAAATTCATGTACGTCATGAGCTTCACAAACTATGTATTTTACTCAGTCTTTTCTAAACTGTTGTCAGTGATGCTCTGAAGAGGACTGAAGAAATGAGTTTTCCAGTGCACTGAGAATTACAATATTTCTTAAAAATCTCGACTTGGCTTTTTCCACACCAGTTTCTGATTGTTGAAAATTTTAAATGTATTGCCTTTTAAAATCTCTTTCCTGCCATTGTCTGCAAAACCTTGGAGATACACTCTCTCTTAAAACACATAAAGTGTTACAAGATTTGCAAACCACTCTGTTCCTGTGCTTCACTAATTCTTGGAACATGTTGTTACATCTCCATTAAAGTCAGTGGGCCAACATAGTTATACCCGCTAATTTGATGATTTGGTGGTAGGATCCATGAGATATGTGTAGTGGAAGTTGTGCTAAGTGATCAGAACATCTGAGGGATCATTGTGGTTCAATGGCACTGAATAAAATCAAGATGATTCTGGTTTTTTGAAAGAAAAGCAGTGCATGTAAGGAGATGAATGGGATGCACTGAAGAGCTGGGACACTTGAGCAGCCTGCAGGTAAAAAGATATTAATGTATAGTAACTCAGTCACTCAAAGCAGCAAATGTGGCCTCAAGAGGTAATATTATTTGTCTTCACAGATGTAAGTAAAAGCATATTTTTATTACAACTTTGTATTATGACAATATTTGTTCTGATGCGATAACATTTGTTCAGATGGTATGGAATACTGTCGGTGGAGTTTGCCACTTCTTGTAATGCCTGAAGAAATAAAGCAGTAGAAGCAGACTATAGAAGTGGAATTTGCATTCTTCCCTTTGCTCTCCAATGAGAAGTAACCTCTATTACCTGTTATCCTCAAACACCTGCTCAGTAAAGTTCAATTCTTGTAACAGCAGTGTCATACTTGCAAAAGAGCTGAGCTACTGTGGTAGCTAAGATATGTGGCAGTTCATTTTTAAAGTCTCATCTGCCTGTGACTACATCAATGATGACTTAATATCTGCACTGTGGCAATACTGTGGCAGAAACTAGAAGTTAGTAAATAAAAGCATTTGGTGTGTTGTTTTGGGCACTTGGCCTTCAGTTTAATGTACTGGAGCTCTAATACAGTCTCAGCCATCTGCTAAGAAGTAGTAAAGACACTACTGAAGATTAGTGCTTTTGAGCTAGCCCAGTCTTCAAATTAGCTAAATTGCTCTTTTTCACTTTGGAGTTACTTGGAATAATGATTTTGCCCTGTGACATATTTCACTATTAAATTTCACTTAAAATTTTAGCTTTCTCTTTTGTTCAGTAATTCCTACTGTAAATTTAGAATATGGTGTTAGATGGTACAGTATGCACATATGCTGTTTAGGTTGGATTGTAAACTCTCATGACCATTGTTTTTCTTATACTGCAAGCATTTTAGTGTGGGGAGCCTTCTCATCATTATACATGTAGACATAATTTTCAGAGTGTAGATCTGGCATGGGTACATGTCTAAAATGTTAAAATAATTAAAGTTTTTTATTTATCTTAATTTAAATTTGTAGACACCTAAATATAGTGAACTCTGGCTCATATTCTGCAGTTACCTAAATATGAGTTAGCAGGAATATCATGTTTAGCCTCGATAAATAAGGCAATCTACTGAAAATAGTTCAGCACAACACTTTAATATCTTTAAATATTTTTATTTTAATAGAAATGATACAAAAGACATAATTAATAATAATGCCTTTTATATTGTCTTTCCCCTGGTTCACTGTTTAAAATCCTGATGTGTTTAAAAAATCAGGTATAACTAGAATAAAGTGGGAGATTTCTGATGAAACACTTTTTTCTGAAAATACTGATTCATCAGAACCATAACTTATAATTTTAACATATCCTCGTTTACCTGAAGTTTTCACTGGGAGAGATTCTCTGGTCCAGAAATAAGAAAGATGAAACAGCAGTGTAGGGATTAGTTACCCGATTAGATACGGTAAATGCTGAGTGACCCAGCTATTGGGTTGTCTTCAGTTATCTTTCTCTACCTCTGATTTCTGGGTTTTGTTGTCTGCAAAGTCTTAACTTTTTTTTTTTTTAGAAGTAGAAATCTTGGGTTTTGGCTAAAACCTCTCTGGCACATATTTGAATATGAAGTCTAGAAACACTTCATTGAAGCTGTGTGAGATCTAAAGTTTGTAGTTCCAAATGAGAAACAAACAGGTGATAACACAAATACTGGTTTTATTGAAGGTGATACATGGCTCAGTGATGTTTGGTTGTGTATCTAAGGATTGCATTTGCTGTGCATTACCTAAAGCATCGTTGCATTCTGTGGGTTATTTACCATCATCCCAAAGCCCCTCCTCTGTGCCCCTGCTTTTCAAGACCTAGTATCTCACCCTATAATCATGACCTAGTCTTGTGGTTCCTTTTTCCTCTCTCCATATATTCTTTAGCATTGCTGTCTAGGAAAGTGCACACTGACAGCATAAAATAAAACAGTCAGCCCTGACAGTTGCTGTGACTGAAAAGAATGTCATGGTTAACCTCTCTTCTGTGAAGTAACTATAGTGCTTTTAGCACTGGGATGGCAATGACAACTGTAGTCCCAGGTTTATTAATGCGATTTATTTGCAAAATTCTCTTACTTTAGACATAAATGCATGTGTAAATATATTATCATATATTATAGTCTCCAAATGTTTCCATTGTGATCTGTTTTTGGCAAGGTGTAAGCTGAAGTCAACAGGTATATCCAAATGGATTAATCAGTAAATGCTACACGGAAAAATTCTTAGAAAACTGAAAACACTTAGAAAACAGTGTATTCCAGTGTGTGCAACCCTGTCACCATGACTGCACATGATCTCTTGGTTTTAAACTTTCTCTGATACTTTAACTGTGAGATCTTTGTTTTTATTCTATGCATACAGAACTCAAATGTAATACACCTTGTAATCAATACTGGAGTTGAATTTAGGACTCTGATACCATAAAACATTTACTTGGAGAAGCAGAGATGCACCAGCTTTTTCACAGGGAGAGTGACTGAATAAGCTAATGAAAGAAGGGAGTATGCTATAGCTGCTGTTTATGTGGTTACAACTGCAGACTTGAAAAGCAAATGCTAATAGCATCTTCTGGATTAGTTATGCAAGAAAACAGTACTTTAAAATGCACCTTTAAAGTTTAATTTACCAGTACGCTAAATTTTGCAAGTTTCTAATCTTTGTTTTATTTATAAATCTCAAAAAAAAGAAAGGAGCAACCACGGCATCGTGAATTTAGATAATGAAGAAAAGGCCAAATGTGATACAATCAGTCAGTGTCCATATTAAAAGCACATAGAAGTAGACCTATGCAAAATGTCCCCAAGCTATTTCTGCTTCCCACGGGTGGCTTCTGTACAAACAGAAGTCTCCTCATTGTATTTATCTTCACTTTTTTATCCTCATTGAATCACATATTGCACCTTTTCCTTTGCGCTTCTGTCTGTGTTGCTGCCTCTTTGGATGATTTAATCCCATGAAAAGATGGAGTTGAAAGACTCTATCCATATTTTAATACCAAGAAAAAGGGAAAAGTGAATAAAATCTTCAAGTGAAAAACAAGAAAGAGAGGTGGTGTCTGAAAGTTTCCTAAATGGACTTTCCTATGCTAAAATTTAAGCATGCTTTCCTGTCAGCCAGGAAGAAAATAAGTGAAGTTTATGCAATACCTTTTTATTTTTCTTGGACTGGCACTTTTACAATTTCAGTCTAAAGGATCTTTATTAGACCTGGTTAAAATGCTAATCAGAGGCTACTTCCATAAGAAACTGAGTGAGTTAATTTTGTAGAACAACACTAGCACAGACAGTGAAACTGTAATGTCCGATATCTCTAAGATATTTGACCATTTTGTCTCCAGACTGCAATATTTTGATATATTCTTAATTTGTTCCAGAAAAAGAGAAATAAAATAATGGTTTTATTTTTTCCTATTGTTTTGCTTTTAAGTATATTTTTTCCTTTTTATTTCACAATCTGTAAGTGCTATTCCCCAAGCATTGCCTGGAGGCAATGTTTCTACGACTATAGGTCTAATCCGACGACTACTACTACTACTAGGCTATCTTAGCTCACATCAGCTTTACCATTTCCATTGTGAATCAAGGTGTGCAAAGGAATGTTTGTTTTGTCTTCTGCTCAAAAAATATATGGCTTTAGGAATGAAGGGTTTAATGGTGAAATCTAATTTATATTTGTAATACTTGTTTAAATCTCTTAGTTATCATTGGAAATATTGTTTTCATTATTAGCTCTCTCTGGTCTGTTTTCAGGTTTTTTCAGTTCTCAGAACTGTCTGAGGGTATCTGTTCTCAACTTTCTCATGGTGCTACTCTTTTCTCTGTCTTGTGTTGCTGTATGCTTTAGTAAGAAAATTTGCTTTGGTTTCTTGAAGCTCCTGTTTTTGCACAGATAATGGCTGCCTTTTTCTTTCAGATTTTATCTCTGAAAATGGAGGAGTAGATGTTATACACATAATTTCTGAAGTCTTAATCTTTTTCTTACTAGCTGGAAGCAAAATGCTGTCATATAATATAACACTAGTTATCATACGTATGGTATATGGGTGCAAAAAAATTCCCCAGTTTCAGTTGTTCTTCCAATTTTGGGTGCTTATGGATAAAAACATTCCATTTTGTCACTTGAAATGATCTCTAATCTTGGTTGAAGAAATATCAGCTCAAATTTTATATTGCTATAATAGTGGTTTTGGTTGTTCTGAATAGTTTCACAATGTTTCATAAACATTGCCATCCTTGCCAGCCACTCATAGCAGGTAGCCATGTATGCCCTGCAAACTCTTACCATGCAAATTGCAAAAAAGTGCTAGCCCAATATGGCACCCCAGAAAAAGACACTCGAAGCGTGGAACAAGCATCAAGCTGCCGTTCACTAAGAGCTGTTCTCCTATGAACTACAAGAATTCACTCTGTGTTCAAAATGAACAACAAAAAAATTCAACTGGGTGACAGGTTTGGACATCAGTTTTTAGTGTTGCTTCTTAAATTGTCATAACAAAAAAAGACGACATTTCTGCATCTCTCTATTTGCAGTTATTTTACATCAGCTCTTTGTCTTCTTTGTTCATTCCTGCCCTTTTACTGTGGACAGGGTAAGACCGGGGCAGGAGCCAAACAGCTGAGGGTGGTACCGTGCGGGGCTGCTCCCACGGGGAAGGTGGGGGACCGAGCTCCAGCTCCCCCCGACCCAAGGTAGTGGACTAGAGAGCACTAACAGGGCGCTGTGTAGTCCCTCGTAGCTCATCTCTACGTTGCCCCTGCCTAAGCTGAAGTAGCCTCACAGGTGTTATAATCCATTGACTTCTTCCAGTCCCTTCCCAGGGTCATAATAAGGGGGAGAAAAACCTGGTGCCTGTTTCCCCACTTGTGCCCGGCCGGGGCCTCGGCTGTGTGTGAGTGGCACTATGTGAATGAGGGTGTTCGTGTTTAGCTTTGAAGGCTCATCCTCCTGCACACCGAAGAGAGAATTGTGCAGTTTTGTGTAGACGAGTGTTTAAAATTTTTGTTGGCTTAATGTAAACAGGTGTCGGAGATACTCTGACGTTAATGAGGGATTTCTACACCCACGTACAGCTTTACGACTGGCTGTGGAAGCCCAGAGGCCTAATGTGTCTTAAGCTGCAGAAGTACTGTAACAATCATTATTCTGTGTCAGGACAAAATTACCGTGTAGGAACATTGCATAATGTCTGGTATATTAATCATGAGAGATATTTTTGCAGCACTCAATTATATTACGAAGGCTGGGTTATGTTCTGATCTTTCTAGTGGTCACGTGAAGTACTGAAGCCTCTATTATTTTATAATAAGTAATGCATATCCGACAGAATAATGCATTATGCACATCCTCTCCTATATGACTCTAAAGGTCAGCTAGTAACTTGAATATTTTTGTCCTCCAGAACATTTCACTTTAAGGGTTCATTAGAAAGAACGTCTTTCTCCTTTCAGTATGTTCTAACAGCAGGCTATCACTTACAGTACCAAGTTTTGACTATCTTATTTTTTACAAAGTAAAATTGCATGAGCATGGCCATTGCACACATTCACTTACAGTTATCAATTTAAAAGCATTTCAGGACGAAACTAAGCCAGCTTTTACTGGAAGGTATGACAAAGGAAGCAGCCCAAATGCTGCAATTTACTTTGGGTAGATGTCTCAAATTCAAATGTAATAACAGACACCAACAGATACTGCCCTAATTTATAGATTCTGGCATTGCCAACAGGTGCTTAGTTCTTAGTCTGATTGCTGTTTCTTCCAAAAAATGTTCATGTAGACCTTTATTTTTAAAGTCTGGAACCCCGCAGTAAGCTTTAGTAACTGTCAAAAGCTGTATCTCCTTTCAAATACATCAAACTCTTATGTTTAGTGGTGGAAAATATTCTTTCCAAAGGTTTTTATTTAAAGTATCTTATCCTATTTGAATTCCCAGGAAGGTTTGCTCATTTTCACAAATAGAAACTTACAGTTTAATTTATGCTTTTTAAAAATTACTATCCTATTCAGAATAACACATGCAGAAATGAAGAAAAGAAGCATGTTTTGCCTGTGTAAGTGATAGCATGTGCATTGCATTTGTGAGCCATGGAAAACTTGTCCAAAACCGATTTGCCTGCTAACAGCTGATGGGAACCATGCGCATGGGGTCCAACTATGTTTAAAGAATCAGCTTAATTTTGAATGTACAGGTGCTACCCATATATGCAGAAGATAAGCTCACTGTTAAAGCTTTGCTCTAGAAGGTTGTTACTAGAAATTTGAAGGAGAAAATAAAACCTGTATATTAAAAGGCCAGCCTAGTAAAATGAATAAAAATGTAGGATTGGACCCAGTATAATTTCCTCTTGGTAAGAGCTCTGTCTCTGACCTTTGCTTTCTCAAATGTTTAGCGTTTAGATCTGAAGTGGCTGTTTCAAATGTTATATGCTTTCTCGGTCGTTGTTGGGAAGCTCCTATTTGATAGAGCTGAATTATTGTGATGGCTTAGCCTGGCAGAAAACTGGCTGGAGGATTTTGTGATAGCTTTGGGGCCAGACCCCAATCAACAGGCCATATGTTTAAATCCTTCTCCATAACAGATGACTGTGCGTACGCGCTCCCAGGTGCAATGTCATTGGGATTGTATTTGCAAACATAAACTAGTGACATTCAATTATGTTCATAGGCAATGTTGTAAAAGCCACAGAGGAAGTAATTTACAACACTAGCACAGTATGCAATTCTTTGCTTATAATCAATTTTTCATTATATAAGAATATGGTATACTATGTTCATATTTGTTTTTCTAATTTGTTGAAAGAGCCGATAATGTGTAAAGTTTGTCCCTTTCAAGCAACTGACATTTGAGAAAATAGAGGGACGAAATAAAGTGCTAATAAAGCAATATCAATATATTGTTATGAAGTTTTAATTAGAAACAAAAGCCTAAACAACCAGTGTTTGGGCCAGTTCCTGAAATGCATCTTACTCTTTTTTTCTTTTGGAGCATGAGTAGCATTGCCCAAGCGAAGTGGAGCCTGCATTCACCAGACGGCCCATTGCAGGTTTGCCCTGTTCTCACTGGCAGTGCCTGAGGAAGGCGTTTAGTGAGCAGTTCCTGAAACAAAGCATTCAGTGCTAATTTCCTCATACCACCTTTTGAGACATCAAGAGTTGGTTTTTACAAGGAATATAAAAGAGCTAAATTTCTATCACATGGGGACAAATGTTTTCTCGAGTAACAACCACTTTGTCATGAAAAAGTCCATGTGTATCATGTGTGATGCATGTTTTATTATTGAACGTGAAATTACTGTCAGTGACTTGATTACCCCACAACCCAAGTGCTTGGAACGTTAAAAGACACTTTGCTGGCTAGAGTTTGCAAAGTTTATTTTTAACTGGTTTGCTTTCTCTCCCAAGATAAAAAAATAGGTACTAGTGCCAATTGTGGTGATGATTATTCTACTGGAATTCACCAAAAATTTTCGGGGGGTTTAGTGAACAATAACCAGGTGGGATTACTTCTGTGAGTATTCAGGTTAGGACCAGTTTCTAGAGACTAATGGCTCAGTGGGCTCTTCAGTCCCATTTTAGCTTACTCTGGTAGTAAGGTATATTATCTCCTTTAAATTTGCAGGAAAGTTTTAGGTGAGGACCTTCTGTCATGGTGGGTATCTGATCATGGAATTAATATGTTTGACAAATCAAAGGTATTTTTGCAGCAATATTTTCTGCCACTGTGCAGTTGAAACAACAATTAATAAAAGTATCCTATTACTAATAAAATGATTACTTTAGTGGATAGTAAATTTATTCTGCTACTCTGACTTTATTTAACAAGTGGATTTTCTCACTCTGCTCTTTTAACTTGGAGGACTCATGAGGCCCCTTAGAAGGTAATGCTGTTCAAGCATGCATTATGTGCCTTAAAGAGTTAGTTGCTAGCAGAGTCCATTTATAAGCACTGTGGCTGCATTAGAGACCATATTCTGAAAATGACTTTAGCTGTAAGTTTGGAAGTGATACTATATGAGACAAGGAGATGTTCTAAGGGAGAAACATTACATATTGCATTCCAGCTTGAGGCTAATAAATGGCTATCATCATCTTGAAAAGGGTAGCACCATCCTGAAAAGCAGATATGCTCATTCAGACAGTAGACTATGCCCTCTATCACTTTTCTGCTTTTACATGGTGACTATTAAGCCCAACCAAATTGAAAAGGTATAAAGAAAAATAAATCAAGTAATTTCTCACAACTAATAAGACATTTAATATTCCAGTGACAAACTTATATTAAATGTTCTCTCTCTTCTTTGCACTCTTATGTTTTTCAGGAGACTTGTGCATTAAAACTGGTACATTTTTACTAGGTATTATATCTAAACATATTAGATAAACTATCTAATTTCATCCCTCCAAATTTTATGTTTTCCCATCTGATGTAACAACATTTAACCTAATTTTCAGTAGCACCAAAATATGTTATCCTTCTCTGATTTTTTTGTGATGGAATGACAGAATTCAGGATTTGATAAATAGGTAGAGTGCTCAGGCCTGCTTAAATACGTTATGAAAATTGGGAAAATATATTATAAAGTAATTCTATACTGTAAAACAAGAAGAAAATATATTAATATAAAATAATAGGAAATTATATTTGGCCCTCTATTTATGGACTGTACATATTACTAGTTAGTTGTGTTTTGGCTTTAGTTCTTTATACAGTCTCTCTATCTTTTAGATTATTTCAGAGTGAAATTTCTTTTGCGTGAAACAGCATATCATTTATACAATTCATAGATTCGACAACAAAACATCTTGAGAGGATGATCTTTTCTATATATTCATGTTGGAAAGATCTACTGAACTTTCTGTTTCCATTGGAATAATCTTCTTATATCAAATAATAAGTACAATATTCTTCTTAGAAAAAAAATAATTTCACATTTTGTGAAATCACATATTGCTTGTGTGATTTCAGAGACTCCAATTGAAGACCAAACCTAATGTAGCAGCATGGATTGTATCATGGTGTGTTGATCCTGTGAGTTGTGCTCATCCTGACCGTTGAAATTGCTTCTAACTGGGACGCAAACGTGTAATGCCAACTGGGCAATAGTGATTTAATCAAGTATTAGACATGAACTGGACAAAAGATATGAAAGCTTTATTTGTCTTATGTTTGTTTTTTAACCACAAACACACTATTTCTCATCAAAAAATGAACAGTTCAAAACAGAAGACATATTTTCTGGGATTCGCACAAATATACATTATATGTACCTTCCTTGTATTTATAAGTTAGAATAAATTCTTTGTCAGTTTTAAGACAATAGTTGTAAAGCTCGGAGTTACCAGAATAAAGCATCATGTCTTGATAAAATATTTTCTATCCTGCAGCTTCACAGTGAACAGACAACCACTCTATTTAGTGGACCTGAGTCTTTATTTCCCAGTTATAGTCAAGAAATTGGACAAGGCCAAGGAAACACAGGTTGAAAGCTGAGAGTAATTCAGTCCTTACCTTCGCTACTGAAATCTTGCTAGTCTTTGATTGCCATCTCATAGTATTTGAACTGCTCACTGACGAAATTAGATGTAGTAAAGCAAATTGAAGGCAGGTGCAGCTACTTATCCTGTACGGGCATAGGCACCTCTTTGCTGAAAACATGCAAATCGAATTTGGAAGTAATAGTAGTGGCTCTGCAAACCATGGGATTAGTTAGATGTTTGACAGGGAAGAATGTATGTTCTCCACATTACTTGACCCATGTTCCAAGGGCAGTATTGAAACCATAATTCTACTCGGTGGAGCCATAGATCATTGAGAAGATGGTCTCATAAAGAAATTGTGTCAGACAAGGTCATCTTCCTCTTGTCCAACTTCCTGGCCAAATAAAATGCAACGCATAAAATGTTCGCTGCACATGCTCTTTAAATGTCTCTTCGTGCAAAAGACACTGATGACTGGAAAATTAATCACAGCAGTTTACTCAATGAATAGATGCTGAATAAATCTTTCTGCTTGTAGGATGACCGTGAACAAATCGCAAAGTCTTTAAAGTTAGCTTTTATTTGATATTTTCTGGATAATTTTAGAAGTAGCAAATCTATTCCTTTCTCACTTCTTCATATTCCATATTAAAGCTGTGCTGAATATTAGTTGCAAGCGAAACGTCTGTTATTGATTCCCCTGCAGATGAAGTATAACATTTGAAGTCAGGTGGGATTAGCGTACCTTAGTGTTGTGATAGATCTGCTGTTTACAGTATCCCTCATGCTACTACAGCAGCTAAAACCAGCTGCTCAGGAGTGCTTCACCAGCAGAAAAAATGCAGCGTGTGTGTCAGGGTACGCCGCTGCCTTCTGCCCCGGTGACGGCAGCGCTACTGGGGCTCGGCAGGGGCTGCCGCCTCTGGGTGTGTGCGCGAGGCACCTGCTGTTGCTGCTCTTGGGACCTTCCAGCCTTGTAACTTGGACACTCCTTCGCAGAAAATGCATGCAGAACATACATTTGTCAGGCCCAGAAAAGCTCAAACTTAATTGTCTTTGTGCTGCACATTTGAGAACGCGTGCCCCTGTCCCATTTGATTTTTTGTTTATGTCAGCTCTGGCCAGAGGGTTTAGAAATTCTGTTGTATTCTGTTCCCTCTAAAATATAGTGCTGTTTCACTGGACAGTTATGTATGCAGGTTTAAAATCAATTTTAATTCCGCATATTTTGATTTTTTAAGACCAAAAGTTGCCCAGCTGATGCGGTATAATTGATGGGTTTCTGTTCCAGTCTGCAAGAGCAGTGGCCAGGCAGGGTAGAGAGCTGTACCCTACCTGGGTGTTGAGGAGGGACAATTTTTTTCTTTCCTTTCTGTTCTTCAGGCTTCAGTTCAGAAGTACCTAACTCAGTCTGGTATGACTGAAAAAATTAAATCTAACTGAATAAACAACATAATAATGCCATCAAATATTTTCTTTCTAATCATCCACATAATTTCTATCTATTAAGATATCATAAACTTAAAACCCCTCCTTCAGGTGTTCTTACATTTATAAGGGCTACTTCAGCACCCATCTTTACATTTTTGTTATAGAGCAGATTTCGGAGTCTCCAAATAGGTAAATAATACATGATAAAATCTACTGAAGTATTGGAACCCTTGACTAGTACTTTGCTTTAAATATTAAACATCATTTTTGAAGTTGTTTGAACTATGTACACTTTCACACAACAATTTTCCTGTTAGAAGGGGAATATGCCATCCTCAGCCAGTTTTTGTTTGATGTCCATGAATACTAATACTATGTAGAATCTCTTATTAACTGTAGTAGTTCAGGACAAACTATATGCAAGTTCTGTAATTATTTAATTATTTAATGAAGGGAAAGGAAAAACTTTTGAGCCAGAGTTGCATACTTTATGCCTCTTACTTGCTAATGCAACTGTCAAAATAATTTGCTTTTTTTTTTATTGGAAGATAACTTAAACACCCCGCAAGTTAAGCGGTTTAAATATAAACAAATAGGTCTTCTGCAAGTAGTTTTTCATCTGCACTTTTTCATGAAATTTTGAAAAAAATTTCCAACTACAGAGCTCCGTGTGGTATTGGTAAAGGGACATGTAGAGCTTGCTCTATTCCCCTATCTAGTAGTCTGTCTCGGCCTCTGAAATTTGAGCATCTGTTCTTCTGGAAAACAGAGTTAGGACAAAAAAAAAAAAAAAAAAAGTGCTATAAAGAAACTTTCTGTAAGATATGTGGCTTAATAAAAACTGCATTTCAGCAGAGCGCTACAGCAAACACATGCTGGGCCTCCAACCATCCCCTGTCTCTGAGTGCTTCAGTGACACAGTCGTTTAACTCGGGGATTTTATATGCATCCAGCAGAGGCTGTCTATTATAGTAGTTTTAGAAATTTCCTATTACAATATTAATTTTCTGCTGTGTCAGATCAAAATGGTTGGTTCTTCAACCATTTCTCAGACAAAATTCTTATTCTTTGGAAACTGGAAAAAGTCCAGAGCATAGTTTATTCATAGTTTGGAGCTGCATTCATTATTAGTTATATTTATAATCAACTTACAATATTTATGCAACAAGATTTATGGAAAACATATTAAGGAATGAATGGGCTTGGGGAAGGGTTGCCATTCTAAATGTAGCCCAAAGCCTTGGTTGAATGCAGTCCATAGTGAAAATTAAGCTATTTTGTCTGTCAGATTTACATAAAATTAGGCTGAGTGCCAGCTAAGGGGAATATGGAGTACTTTGTTTCAGAAAAAGGAAAGAGGGATTGATTTAACTGATAGGAAGAAAGATAGCTATTTAATAAGATTGTAGATTCACCATAATGGGATATTTGTATGCATACTGATAGATTTAACAACTATTAATATGTTCTCTGTGGGATGGGCTTTACAGTTATGCTTCAGAATGCATTTATTTTTCTGTGCTGATTGCTGGTCTCATATTTTACAAAAGATTTATTCCATATGCCAGTTGTGTGGTGCTCAGATGCTGCTCTGCTTGTGCATTATAAATACTTGGAGTGTGTAGGAGAAGAAACTAAGTGGAGTCTGTGTCAGGGGATCCAGTACTAACGAAATTTGGTTTGGTATACTAAAATCCCAAAGAGAAATGGAATGTCAGTCCCAGCTTGCTCCAGTGTGTGTTGCTATATATCCTGTACACCACCAATAAGGTTTTCATCATAGTTAATAGGATGCAAAAAAGCAAAAGGAAAAATCATTATATGTGGGCCGTCATTATAAATAGGCATGGATTCACTCCCTCACATAGTGTGTCAGGTAGAGTCGATCCAAAAATGCTTTCTGAAATTGGTGACTTAGACTGCTGCAACTGTCCTCGTTGCTAAGCAGAGCATGTGCAGTGGATGTTGTGTGTAGACTCACTAGTAATGGAATTAAAACCTAGGAAAGAACACGTTTTGGGATTTTTATTCTAGAAAATAATGACTTGATTAATGTGATCCTGCCTTTTAAGCCAACCACAGAGAATAGCAAATAGGTGATGCAAAGGAAAAAGCAAACTATTACGCAGAAGAAAATACT
The DNA here is from genome assembly GCF_964289735.1 of Phaethon aethereus. Taxonomy (NCBI): domain Eukaryota; kingdom Metazoa; phylum Chordata; class Aves; order Phaethontiformes; family Phaethontidae; genus Phaethon; species Phaethon aethereus. Next base: position 20,084,967 of record NC_138584.1, read on the forward strand.
CAGCTGGGATGGAGTAAGAGGGTTGAGCAAGAGAGACTACTGCTCTGCAACAGAGTTACTCTAGGCTGAGCCAAATGGCTTGGCAGAAATACATGCACACCACCCAGCTTTAGATATCTCTATGAAATTAATCCAAGAAAAGAGATGATATTTTGATTTCCAACACAATAATTAATGATAACAAGGTTAAGAGAGCACAGAGACACCAAATACATGTTTTGTTTTAATAAATGATACTACCAGATCCCAAGCTGTTGGAACAACTTCCAGAATGCTCTGTCAGTAAGACCAGCTGGGGAGGGGGACTGTATCATTTGAATTATGAACAGGACGTGAAATCTTTGCAAGGGACTGTCATCATCTGCCTCTGATGTGTACATTGCTGTACTTTTTCTCTATTTGGACTAATTCTATTTTTATTTTTCCAACAGGCACAGTATGGGTAAAATTGTTTGCATCATTCCTCTTCCTTCACTGCCCTTTTCCCTGAATAATCACAGAGGACCTATGGGTTACATGGAAGTAATACTTCTGTGACTAGAAGGAACGGACACAGGTAAAAAGACCTGTATGAATCTCTGCATTAAGATAAATTTATTAAAAAACCACCCACAAACTTTATAAGAGAGCATGTGATCTCAAATTAAAGTATGATTCATTTGCATTATTTTAAGACTGAATTACTGAAGTATTTGTGTAACTTTATTATAAATATTTTAAATTAATCTTTTGGTAAAACACTTCTAATTTTCTTTTGTTCTCATTATTTGGCCTGCTATCCCCCTCTGTGCCTCGTTGGCCTAGAAATGGCTTGCAGTGTCTATTCCTCTTGCTGCTGCTGTTCTGTTGAGTAGTACACTTGCTGCCCGACTTGTATAGTCTCTTCACAGCTCTTTTCATAACCAGTTCAATTATAGCATGCAGATTTTTTTTTTTTTTTTCCTTGAGTAGCTTTTCTAATTTTGGAACTTTCAATCCCCAGCCAGCAAAGTAATGAAGACTCCTTGGTCTTGTAACTGATATTCAAAGTAAAAGAGTTTGCTAGCTATTTTATGTATTCACTGTGGGCAAAAACTCATCCCAAGCCAAAAGGCCTGTAAAAGGCCCCATCATTCCTAAAGCCTTCAGGGCCTAATTCGCCACTTCATTTTATGTCAGCATAACTCACGCTAGAGAAATACAACTGTGGATCAGTGAATTTAATTCAAATACTAAATCTTTACTGAGAGAGCTTTATGTGGGTCAAGCACAAGGAAAATAGGGAAACAAATTCTACTCTGTGAGCCCAGGTCCAAAGAGTGGTACTTCTGCATTATTTGCTAGTCTGGACTAACAGGGACTGTTACAATGTGCTATTTGCGTAGAAATTTGGGTCACTACGTATTTAATGGAGAATGTCTGACCTATTTCTAGCCTTTAACACCAGGCTGTGCTGGTCTGCCTTGAAAGCCTGAGGATGAAAAACATCCTCTGTGGTGCAAAAAGGTGGAGAAACCCCTTTCATGCTGTTATTAGCCCTCCATTTAAGTGCATCATATATGCAGGTAAATAGTAAACATAAAGTATATCTTATGTGTACCCTTAATTGATACCAGTATGCAAGCTGGCTCTCAAAGTGAGAGATGGCTTTTTTCTAGGTGAACCCCTGGACCACTTTAGCAATTGATTGTGTTATTTTTAAATTTCTTTACACAGATAGCAGTAGACAAGAATTTGGTCATATTGAAAAGTTGCAGTATTGCTATAGCAACACCATTTACTGAATGTTCTGATTAAGGGAAATGAATAGCAGAATAATGTAATAGAGCTATGTATGAGCACTTTAAATAAATCTAAATAAAATAATAAACAACAACAACAAACCTATATAGATAATAAACATTTTCAGTACCGCTGATGTAATTCAGAATGGACTAGCTTTGCAAAGATCAAAAATCCCTTCTTTTAGTGTTGTGGCATGGGGACAGGAATGTATGATCAAAATTTGTTGCTGTCAAGGCTCTACAAGAAGTCTGCTGCACTTCTGAGTAGACTTTTATAATGTTTTATAAGCTGGATGGAAAGATATTTCTTTTGTCTTTCCTAAATATTTTTCATAGATGTTGCAGAATATCTTGATAATTTGCATTAAATCATCTGCTGCAGTGGAGAGTGAGCTTTCTAATGTAGTTTTAGTTTATGAAACTGTTTCTGGAAAATGGGGGCTGAACAACCTGCAGAACACATTGCTCCATGAATAAGCAAGCACCGTGTCCTCACAGGATGCTTTTTACAGCAGCCTGGGGCTGTAAGTCAATGCAAATTATCAGGCAGGTACTAGCTAATGCTCTAAAGGGGAATATGGGGAGAATTAATACACTATATTGAAAAAAATAACAACTGAAATAGAAAATCCAGAAATAGGAAAAGCCATAGCTATATAATCAAACAAGTATATTAAGGGATTTAAATCTTGCGACATAATGGACATCTATATAACGAGTTGGTCCTGAGGTAAGGATTGTCACAGAAACCACTGAAAACATGTGGAAACAAGTAAGCACTCACCATGTTCCCATGAATTGAGTGAACTAGAAATTAGCAGGTATAAAGGCTGTTGGTATCCTATTTACTGTCCATATGGGAGACCTGGAGGAAGGCATTGTCTGTTGAAAAGAGAAAGGGAAAGAGAAAAGGGAACTTGGAAAACAGGAGCTGCCAAAATAACATCAGGCTGTTTGGATTTCCCAAGAGTCAAGAAGACTCAGACTCCATGAGGTAGTTTGGAAAATGTATCCCAGCTGAGCCTTCAAATTACATTCATTCTCTCCTCTAATTAAGAAAGCTAAGTGTAACACAACAATAGATAAATTTAGGGCAGATGTTAAAAGGTAGGGAAGAAACCATCATTACTTTAGCATGGAAATAAATGACCATCTGTACACTAGCAAGAACATATATCATTCATTTCAAGACCTACAAAGTAAACACAATGTGCAGAACTTAGGTGCCACTTTCTTATAAACTTCAAAATATGCCACATGATGCTTGTATTTAATATAAAAATCAGGGACTATGTTGCCAATTAACACCTTCCTACTTAATCTAAGACAAACATTTGAACATTCTTTATCTAAAGCTATCCTGCCTAACACTATGCTGAGAATGCATCAAATAGACAAAAGATTAATTGCAAAATATCATTTGGGTGAAACTTAACAATTAAAATCATCGAATAATACAAACTGTGTCTACACAATCTGCAATATCCACTAATTGCTGTGAATTTTCCTGCATATTGGATTTAATGAAAAATAACTTCCCATAAGGACAGTCACCACTCTCTTTCAGGGCTAATACTTCTTTAAATGGTTGAGGTGATGCTGCTTTTTCAGAATTAAGGTAGGCCAAAGATTTTAGATCTTTAGCCTGATTACAAAGTGTCAAACCTCCGCCTGTTATCTTGGTAGAAATTGCAAGTTATTCATGTGAGAAGTTTGTCTATATCCAAAGCTATGTCTTCCAATTTATTTTCATCAATTTGTTTGTATGCTTGTATCTTAGAACTGTCTTTTATTGAGTAGTGTTTCAAGCACCTTGTGCTAAGAAGATGGAGTAATTTCTGTGTACTTACCCATGAACTGGTCAGTCTAAAACGTTGCCAAATCTTACCTAGAATAACAAAATAGAACTGCAACTTTGACATCTGTACAGGAAAAGGTCTTCTCTGGCTTCACTGATGGGGCAGCTGGAGAAAAGAAAATGTCTCCACAGGTGGACAGCACATCAATGTTGGGCTTGAAACCACAGGTTCTGGGGAAATGAGAAAAGGTGGGAGAACTCACAAAGATGAGGAGGCGGCGGCCATGGACAGAAAAGAGTGGAGCATGTTTATGTAACAGTGAAGCCCAGCCATGGCTAGTAGAAGCCAGTCTGGGTAGAGAAAGAGGGGAAATTTGATGATTAGGGAAGTTGTGAGCTACAGAAAGAATGTTTGGATTCCTTACAGGGCACTGAATTGAAGCTAGAGATCTCTTCAAGGTAAGTGGGGAAAATAGGAAGGAATAGGGTACGGATAAATTCTTTTGATTTGAGTGGATCTGTGCTCTCTCGTTTGCTACCTAAGCTATATTGGAACGAAAAACCTTTGAAAGGCACATGTGTGTCTGGATGTGGTTCAGCTCTGAGAGGTATACAAAAGCAGTAACTTTTTGGTACTGATTTTCTCAGAAAGGGTTTGCTTAAGCTCATGCTACATCTTGGAGATCAGTACTGATCCTCTGAACTTAGAATAGACAGTTTTCTTGTGCTGGAGAGACTGGGGCCAGTCTCAGTAGTTAGAAGAAAAAGGACTTCAAAGAGCAGAGGACTATAGTGCCAGGTCCCAAACCTAGTCACCTGGAGGGTATTTAGGCAGGCAGAGCTCATTCAGACCAAGAATGATAATTCTTCCTGCCTCTGTGAAGGCCCTGCTTTCATGGTCTCATTAAGCAGCAATACCAGAGAAATCTTGCACCATTTTTGCAAATCCATAATCCTGGAGCCATGTAGGTATTATTTCACCTCTGGAAACAATAACCCAGTGGACTCTTTCCATCATCTAAATGCCTTTATTAACAAGGTGGTGTTCCAACCTTACTACTCTCCTGGTTGTGAAAGCATAGGGTAATTTATGCTGTGGCCGCTGCATCTTTGTTGGCAGGTAAGGTGAATTCAGCCCTTATTTAAAGTAGGGTCCTGCAGAGCTGTGTATTCACATGGTCTAATGTAATGGGAGATGAACTGATTGAAATTCCCTCAAATCCCCATTGCTGCAGTAAATCCATGCCTATTCAGATAGCTGGAGGTGTGACGTAAAGCTGATTTTGCAGCACTTAAAGTCTCTTGATCCTGGTAGAGGCGAGGGGGAAAGCTGAAAGTGATCAACAGTGCAAAAGAACAAGGGCATGACCATGGTGTGTCTCTGGTGGGGGAGGATTATGTGTAGAAGTCAGCTCCATAATGCAAGTGTGAGCTTTGTTCATGTTGTAGAGGGTTACTTTGCTTTGTCGTTTTTTTAACATTTTAACCACTGTATTTTGCTGGGATGATAAAAGACTCCTCACCTTCTGTCTTGTCATTCTTGGTTATCCTGTTCAGGAAAAGTCTTCGTATTTATAGGAAAGAGAGCAATTGCCAATATGGTAAGAGTTATCCTAAATCCCAGATTTTAGCAGTTCTCTGGTTTTGGCTTTGTAGCACGTTTTTCTATGTCCACATAAATGATGAAGTGGAATTGCTATTTAAAACCCAGAAGAAAAATCTTATTTCTTAGAACAGTTAAAGGCTTAGTCTCAATGAATCAAAAAAAGTAGAAATCTTATTTTTCATTCTATTCTCTCACTTGCTTTTCTTGCTGCTCCTCATTACCCAGATTGCTGAACTCTTATTTGATGATAGAAAGATCTGTGACCTCACCAAAACAATTTTTGTTAACTCAAATCAATTATCTTGTGATACAAAGACTGAGACACATCTGCCATTGCTCATGTTCTGGGTCACCCTGCAAACATCTGATTATGATTTGATAAACAAAACCATTCCTCCAGTGAATTTTTGATGAAGAGGCTATGAAGAAAGCTGGACAAAACTGTGGAATTTAACTGCTTTTTAACCCCCTTTTAATGATAAATTATGGTACTAAAGAAGGGCTAATCACTTAAAAAATGAGAAAGAAATAAACAATTTAAAGAGTGAGTCTCTATTTTATGAGTAAAAGTAATGTGTTAGAATGTCTGTAAATATATTCTTTGATTGGTTTTCACTCTGGCAAAGGAGCAATTTAATATACTGACTGCTTTCTTCATGTGAGTGAGTAGGATGATGGACGTATTTCCTGATCCTCTTTAAAATAAAGGTGATTCTTTTACTTTAAATATAATTCCTATCAGGTTTAATGATTAAAAAAAATTTCAGTATAACCTGCATATGTATTTCTAGAAAGTTACTGTATTCTGAAATAGAATTTTATTCCATGTATTTTTCCTAAGTGTCAGTCTCCTCAGACATCTTTATATTGTTTGCGTATTTGGTTTCTCTATTCCCCTCCTAAATATACACCTTCTTGATGATTTTATCTCTTCACTTACCTATTTCCTTCATTTACTTTTGTATTAGCATTTTTGTTCCCAGGAGTGGGAATGGTAGTAGATAACGGGGCTTGTGTCTCATATTTCTTGTAAATGCCTCTCATTTGTGAGCAGAGCATCTAAAGCATACATTCCATGGAATGAATTAGTGCATTGTGAACTATACGTAAGGATTTACCTGTTACATGTTCTTTATTCTGAAAGCTTGCATTCCTCTCCCTACTGTGGCTTTCATTATTTTAGTACAAGAAATCCACACTCAGGTGTGTTGTCTATAATTTACTAAGTGGGGCAAATATATAGTGCATGCAAAAAACACATGAAAATTTTTCTGTTCATTGAGAAGAGTTGTATGTTTACTCGCTATGAACTAGTTGGTTACTTAGACAAGTGCTTTGAAATTGGGAAACTATATCTCTTAGCATATTAATGTGTACCATAGATGCAGCCCAATAGATGAAAGCATAGCAGAATTATCTGTGCTTTTAGTGTGGAAACTGCAGAAACGTGTCTGTCTTTGGGTTGTACTCATTCTCTCCTGTTATGATCTGGTATTCTCAAGCAGTTAGTACTTGCAAAATGACTCAAATGGCAGTTTTTCCATATGACGTGCTACCTCTTTGCAGCTCTGTAGAATACTTTACACCAGCCAGCACACTGGTGCTGTAGCTGAGACTGTAAGCAGTTTTACAGGTTTTCTGTAGACATTTATTACAGCTGTGACACTAGATTGATGGACTGTTTCCATCTTGTTCTCTGTCAATTGTACACTGAAAGGAGAAGTGACAATGTGATGGATGCATGATAGTGCCACCGTAGGGAGAGAGCTACTGCAATAACAGTGGTTTAAACCCTAAAGTGCCTTTAACTTCATGCAGTTGCCTTTAATTTATTTTAATCTAAAACCTAACAAAATCTAACACCACAGAATAGAGAGGTGGGGAGGATAGTGGGTTTGTAAAGCAATGTGAAAAAAGTTGGCAGTCATTCTTGGAGGTCCAATTAGGGCAATTCGGTACTTTAAAGGAAGAAGTCCTCCAGGAAGCTTTCAAAGCAGAGAATATTGTTATGCTCTAGACAAAGTCAAAGGTTAGCTTGGCTAGAAAGAAGATGTACTTTCTACTGAGGGAGAAGGGGAAGAAGGGCTTGCTCTTTCACAGCAGGGAATACCCAGGTCTTGCCTGAGGAACAAGATGAACTTGCCAGGGAGCAGGCTTTTGGAGGCTGTGTCAAAAGGAATGCTCTCTGAGACAAGCCAGCGTTTCCTTTGAACACGTAAAGGTTTAAGGTTTATTTACTGTTTCAAAGAACCAGTGGTGTCTTCTCTAGAGAGATGAGAGAAAGTAAGAGAGAATACTTGCAGCGTTGTTTTAACCTTTGAAATGCCATCAATGATTTCATTAAATTGATGGCTTATTTCTCAGCACAAAGGGAGAGGTCCAGGGTCCAGGAGAGATGCCAAGACCGTGTATACAGTCTTGTATGTGCTTCATCTGTATTGTGGTCTGGATGGCGATAAAGCGAAGAGACTAGTGTGGGAGTGAGCAGGGAGAGGCTGGCTGCAAAAGGTCTCTAGTGTGGATGTTCAGCACTCAGCCTCACATCTTCTGTTATCCCAGATGGGATAGACCAGGACCAGGTTGATGGAGAAAGAAACCTGCTAAATTAACAACAGCCTGCTAGGAAGATTCTAGGGGCTCATTCCTATCTAACCAGCTGCATTATTAAATCCCTCTGTTATAGTTTCAGAGCACATTGTTCTCAGGTGCAATCCTGAGAGCTGGTTGCTAGAACAGAGTAAATGCTACAAGACAGTACTACTTGAATTTTAAAACTGATTTTGTTCTACTTTTTTCTTGTTCTTTTGACATACTTGCTGCTCTTATTTTGGGGCATAGTTTAGCCTCTGCTGAAAGACAGTGTAACAGAAAAAGTGATCTCTAAGAGGAAGAGCAAAGGAAGTGGCCAGTTTGAAGTGAATGCTGGGGATGATGTTACAACTCGGAATGTGAGCATATGGTGAAAATTTTACTCTGAGGCACCCTAATCAGAAAACTGAAGTCTAATGTGAGCGGTATATTTAGTCACAATCCTCTTGACTGATTCTTATTTTGTATATTAAACAAACATATGCATACAGGCAACACCATTAAGGATTTGAAACTGCTGAGTAATACAGGTCAGTAAATATTTTTTGATTTTTTTGTGATCAGCTTGTAAATAGAGAAGACTATGAATTAATTGGATTTGCCAGTCATTAAAGATTATTAACTTAAATTCTTAAGGTGTTTTAGGATAATGTCTTCTAATTATTAGTAGCACAAACAGATTTTTCTAATAAAAATATACGTCTCAATATAAGATTTGGAGATGGCAATATAATAAGCATGGATTTTACCTATATGGGTGGACTTTTATTTGAATGCTAATCAATCAAGTTCAGTTCTAGTTTCAGCAGAATCAGTTCAGCTGAAGTTAGTAGAACAGTACCTCCTTTTATCAGACCTGTACTTACCTCAGTATGACTGAGTACATAGATGCCTTCAATAAAAGATGAGATGCACATCCAGGGTCTTTGAATACTGTTGACAAAAAGTGGAATCGATCTTGAATCAAGTTGATGTTGAAGTGAGATCTTGAAGACATGCAGGGATCATAAGCCTTTGATAGCACAGTTAATAAAGGAACAGAGGGTAATGAATCTTAGTGTTTCAGAGCTGATGACATGGAAAACAAAGCTAAGGTGTACAGCTACTACAGTAGTGTGAATCCTCAAATCTTCAAAGCCTTTTTTCTTTCTGGATCATACTACTATAACATAAATTGGCCAAGTGGCCTTTTTTGACCTAGAGGACTACCAGGAATCATTTCGGTTGTGGATTACTAGAAGAGGCCTTGTCACAGCATCTAGGATTTTACTTTGTAATGAAGATATTCACATATATACAGTGTCAGGATTAGAATAAAGCTATTCCCCTGAGCAAGTATTTTCATTAATCTGGATGCTTTCCCTTATTTCTGCTTCTTAAATTTAAGTGCAATGCCTTTAATAATGTAACAGGATACAATAGGATGTTGTGATCCATTTTAAATGAGATTCCATGAAGGAGTCATAGCTTTTTACTTTCCCAGAAGTTATTTGTACTGTTTTTTCTATATGGTGTGGTATTTATTGAACAATTATAAACATGTTCTGTATCAATATTCACAACAATAAAACGTTAATGGGAAGGGAATGAAAGAGGTGCTGAGTCATTAGCTACAGAGAGAAACAGATAATAAAAATTACCTCAATTAACAGATGAAAAGGAAATATGGGGAAACCTCTAGACTGAAAAGGTATTAAAACCAACAGAGTTTCAATACTTATTTAGTCAGCCTAAGCAAAAGTGAGCTGGTGAAGCACCACTGAAGTCAGTAACAATATTACAGTGTATGCTAACCAAGAAACTTAACCAGTGTTCATAAAGTAAGGAAGGACTTAATATAATCCTCGTTCACCATAACCTGAGTTTGCTGGGTATGCGTTTTAATGGATAGGATAAAAGCAATCATGCAGGAAATACTCTTTCTCTCTAAGAAACTACATATTCTTTCCATCCACTTTTCTTATGCTCCCAAGGACTGCCGTGTAGCCTGTAACTGCCATAATAGTGCCAACAATAATGAATGTAACTCACCTGTTGATTTAATTCTTCTCATTCCTTTTGGATTTATCTTCGGGAAAATGCTTTGCATTCCAAGGTTTGTCTTTAGCATTTTAATTTCAATTATGTGACAATGATAAACAATGCTCAGGTGATAGGAATACTGGTACAGGTTAAGCTTAACTGCGCATTTTTTGGCCTGGGAGAATTTAATTTCTTTAGATCCAACTGTTCCATAAGCATTTTTATCTTTAAATTACTGATAAACAATCTTGACTTACCACAACATTTCTTTATACTTCGTAGTGGAGGGTATATCCTCATCTGACTATACCTGCATCGTACTGACTTCTTGCTTGTATAAAATTCTGAGTGTCCTTGCATACCATGAATGTCTGACATTCAGGATAAGGAGTGTAAATCCCTGCATAATTAGGCTCAAAAAGTTTAAAAATCATCCAGTCAACCTGGAAACGATACACCTGAGAATTCTAGTTACCTCTAAACACCAAAATTTAAAAAGGAGCCAACAGGGGATTGGGTTAACTGTTTAAAAGGAAAAGTCAAAGAATTACCTTCACCTTTGCCACAGAGATTCAACTAGAATTAGCAGGACTCTATGGGTATTGGGAGAGAAAGATCAGTGACTAAACAGTATTTTAGTTTGAATGTGTGTTTAACAATTCTAGACACAGAAATCTGCTAAGCAACATGGTATTAAGATGAGTTTTTAATAGGAATTTATTGGGTTCCTTTTTCTTTTGTAAGAGTCCAAGTAATAAAAATTGAAAATTACATTGAGACTACCAAAGAGACTGAGATACTTAAGTTTTTTTTGTACCAAAAAGATGGACGCTAGAGAATAACCTTTTTTTGAACAGAAAATTGAGAGTCTAATGTGTAATAAACAGCTTAGTACAGTCTAGGACAGAGTCAAATCTGTTTGCTAAGGGAAGAGATGTTTACTATACATGTAAATGGAGTACTTTAGTTTTGTTCAAATAGTAAGCATATCATTAATGATAGATAAGGTGTATCTATCAAGGACAGATATAGTGTCATTTACAGTGAAAATTCAGTTGGCGCTATTTTTCTTATTCCTATGCTAAACAAGGTAGCATGCTGCCCCGGTGATCTGCTCTCCCAGCATATAGTCTTGACTCATTTTCTTGCAGTTTTCTATTATCGAAGTTGCAGGCTGAAAAAACATGAGTCAAAACTTTGTTTCCTTTGTGCAAGCAGAATTTGATTGTAACAAAAAAACTTCTGTCCAAGAAGATTATGGTAAAAAGGGTTTTATAATGAAGTATTTTCCACTTTAGCCCTTAGGAATCAGACATGATTGGAAAAGCATTGAGGCAACCTGAAAGCAAAGGTGAAGGTGTGTCCTGTGACGCTGTGGAATGCCCCTTACCTATTAATTGGTTTATGACCTCAAGACCCCTCTGTCTAATCCACAAATCAAAAACAAAAGAAACTTTGTCTTATTCTTGTGCTGTATTGCCTAAAAACTGTCCCCCAAAATCTCTAAAGTTAGTAGTTGCATCACTTGGTTACTTCAAAGTTTGGTGTTTTTTCACTCCACAGATCACAGTGCAAATAACTGCATTTGCCTGTGCAAGAATACAGATAGCCTCTATATTTTTAATAGATTTTTAAAGTATAGAGTAGATGCTATTCTTTATGTTGCATCATCAAGAAATAATATTGATAGATTGCACATTTCTTGAGCAACAATGTTATCCCAATTAACATAATTGCAACAAAACATAGAACATTGAATTCCTATAGAAATTTTAGCAATGAGAGCCTCTTGACTTTTTGGAACTAGGATCAATTTGCAGCTCTAACAATCAGAAAGCAAGCAGTCTTTTAAACTTTGAACTGGAACATATTTGGTACCAAAATCACTAAGAAACAATAAACATCAAACAACCCTATCTTTTGAAGTCACTTTTCAGAGTAGTGGCATTTTAAAAGAACACTGTAGAACCTCCAACATTCAAATATACTTTAGAGTAAGCAAATACACAGGAAATGTCACCCAAATACTAAAGGCATAGAGCATCTCCAGACCATACAGACACTTAGTGTTCCCATTATTTGTTTTTGAATTGAAAGGATTTTTTGAAAGTGAACTATATTTTTTCCTTGTAAATACAAAGTTCCCACAGTCATAACAAACTTGCTTTATAGGTAAGAATTTGCAGGATGAACTTCCTCTACAAATGTTTGTTATATATTCTGCAAAGCTAAAAATCCTTTTTGGTGTTCGTAGGTGAAATCCTTCTGGAAATGTGAGAAGTCAAATGCTATGATTCTAATTTTAAAACTTGTCGCTCAAATACATTTTTACTTGACTTTACTTGATGTATTAGAGAAAGTTTCTGGCATAAGCTGCAATGTATTAAATTTCATATGTGTTGATTTCGTTTTGCAGGAAAGTGTGAAATTCGGAATTAGTATTAGGAATTATTAAAAGTTAGCAATGAAGAGACACAATTAAAGTGCTGATCATCAACTCTCACTGGCCTTAAGATGAAAATATTGAATTTTCTCCCACATGCTAACTGTACAGCAAGCTAATCAGTGTAGCATAGGCACCTTATTATACTGCAGTGATCAAGAATGTTTCTGTGGTAGTTATGAGACTTGCTCTTTTGGGATGAGAGACGTCAAAGATTGTACAATTTAATTTATAGCATCTAAAAACACTGGAGTGGTGTTATATATTTGTTCTAGCAGACACATAACACACTGCTATGATATTCCTTAAATTCCTCTGGTGTTCAAAATAGTCAAAGAAGGTAAGTGGTTTGTCATCACTGACATAAATGTTTATCTCATGGTGACAAATGTATGAGGAGTGCAGAGTGAGCGCGTAATTTTAGCTGCTATCCCCAAGCATGTCAGTACATTTCCTTATCTCTTGAAGGCCCCTAATGAATGACTCCTGCTGGCAGGGGAACCCACACTTAAGCTGTTTGCTTTGCTCTAACCGGCCATTTCTAAGACGTTCCTCACCAAAGGGGTCTGGCCCAAATCCCACGTCTCTGTAAAGGCGCCTTCTTCTGATTTAGGCTCTATTCATTGGATATATATGAAAACATACTGAATTGTCTTTTAATCCACATGGTATTATGGGTAAATTTAAGAGAATGGCACTTCATCTGCATTGAAGCAAGCATTAACATTTGTTTCCTGCATTCTCTTTGATTCCATGAGCAGAGGCTCCATGAATGCCTGCTGCTAACAGGTATCAAGTGAATATTTGGTAGAAAGCAATTAAAAGGAAAGGGCAGTTGGTTTATTCAGTCAGTCAATTAGCCATATGCCATTTTTTCTTTTAACATTTCTGTTGCTGTAATTCGTGTTCTAGGCAAAAAAATTCTCTGATCAAAATTAAATCATAATCTAAGTTCTGAACACTGTCAGCAAATAAAGCGTGCTTCTTCAGTTCAAATGTGTAACAGTGTGATAAGGACCATTAATCCAAATGGGTCAGTTCTTCAAAGCCATCAATTCTAACACTTTGTATTATGAAAACGTGGTACTTATGAATATGGTCTGTTCTGGGGAAAAGGAGACAGGCAGTTTGTTTCATACATGCATCACAAATATAATGAGATTTATATCATCTATACATTTACTGCTGCCTAATATTTTGACTTTTCTAGAACCATTATGTGTTGCTAGTCTACTTCATCCATCAGCACATGTGTCTACTTTGAACCTGCTTTTCCCCCTTTACAAGGAACAGAGCGGGACAAAATTTTTCAACTCTTAACATTTCCAATAAGAAACACAGTTTTGGCTACACCCAAATTTTTAATAAAAACATGTTTATTTTCATAAAATGGCACATTGGAAATTTATAAAAAAACCCACTATACAGTATTTTTATCTATTTTGACTTCTATTTGAAAAAAACCCTTTCAACATTTAATTTTGTTTAATAAAGTAATAACAGGTTCTGAACACTTAAGTAAAACACTATTCACCCTAAACCAATTTTTGATTTTTCAGAATTTTCAGTGGTCCTTACTTTTTCTTATTTTGTGTCATCATTCTAATATGGATAACAATACTGTCATTCCTGTCAGAGCTGAGGAATTAATTTTGTCATGGACATGAGCTGGTAATGAAACTGGGAGAATAAAGTCTGGGAATTCTCATTCTTCTGATAATCTCTTTCTCTCCTTTTTTTTTAAGCATATGCTTCAGAAGGGAGATTTTAAAGCAGAACTATAGCTCTACGTTGATTGTACAGTTGTATGTAATTTTGAAACATTTTGCTTGATTATTCAGATGCTAACAGAAAATGTTAATAATTAAATGAATGCATTTAGGACTACAGTTTCTTACGAAAAGAAATTAGTATTTTTGAGATGTCTCCTCCAACATTATCCTAAACTATATTCAAGTCTGTCATGCTGCTAGAGTACATTGGAAGCCTATGTACTGTGCATTTCTCCACAGCAGTTTCACTGTGTTTTTACAGAAAAGAAAACTGCCATGTTTTAGAAGGAATTAACCGCAGTGCTAGTTAAGTTTTTGCAAACAATGGTTCTCTACAGCCGTCTTTTACCGGGCTCTTCCATATTTTTTTCATCCTAAAAGTATATAAATTCCTGCTTCTTCCACTAAGTTGCTATCCAGAAAAACAGTTTATGGTTGAGGATTCAACCAAATGGTTAAACATATCCCCCAGTCCTATAACACCCAATCAATTGTCAGTAGAATTCCTCAAAAAAAATCTCAGTGGCAGAAAAAAAAGCTCATTGTAATATCTTCTTTTTTGCCTAAAACACTTCATTATTCATAGTAGTATATGACCTGCATATAGAACTTGGCTTAGGCATGCTCCTTCCACACTTGGGTCTCTAGTGAGCTGTTAAAACGGTCTTAGCGCATTCACAAGGCTTTTCATTACAGTCTAGTCCAGTAATAGAAATGATCAATCTATATCATGATCAAATGACAGGGCATGTAGAGCTTGCCTCTGTTTAACCAGTTGCTGTCATGTGTGGGGTTTTATCTGCTAGCTACATCTTGAATAAGTTTGTGTTGGGGCACGCTGCATTCTTCTTAGATGTTTTTCAGAAGTTCTTTTACAAGGCTGTGGAAATAGGAACAGCTTTTTTTTTCCTCCCTTATGAAATGATGTTGGATTTTGCTTTTTTCCTATTGGATCTTTAACATGTGGAGATTAAATGTGTATCCAATGCTGGAGATATTTACAAAGCTATCATTTTCCATATTGAGTTGACTGTCTAGGTCAGTCATGCCTATACCCTGCTCGCTGACATACACTTAACTATTTGTATTGACATTTAGGGTCTGCATTATATTAATGGCTTATGATTACCTTCTAAGATTGTTACATGTAAGGGAGTTTGTCCTCCAAAGGTATTTCTTCTATGACTATGTTGGTTTTGCAGATTCCTGTGCTTGCTGAGAAAGACATGAGTAATGATTCAGAATTACATATAACCTGATAAGCTGCCAGTGACAGATATACATTACATGCGCTAGCAGTAGTCCAGATGTCAGTGTTATAGGATACCATTCTCCCTTCAGCAGTCCTTAATTGAGATTCAGCTTTGTTTTCTAGATTTTATGAAGGTCTTCAAAATTACTGGAGCAGAGTTATTTGAAAGTGGAGGCTGGATTTTTGATGTTGCACATTCTCTACTAAACCCATTTTATTTATGTAGGGGTTCTGTAAAATAATGTAAATGACTTCTAATTCTTCACTCTCCAGATAGGCGTATTTTGGTGAAAGAGGTCCAGCTTCCCAAGACTATCATAGTGATGATATTTTTTAAATTTCTTAAGATTTACTCTGGAGAAGTATGAGGCCTGTGAGGAGAGAAGTAAACCAACCCTCATTCATAATGCATGACCTCTCTTTTTAGCTCTATTTGTTCTTTTTCCTCCCTGTCCTTCTCATCTAAAAAATGATAAAAAAGGTGCTTAAAGATAGGAAGGGTGTTCTGCTGGTGAAGGCACAAGAGCCTGGAGTTCAGAAAAGACTGAACTGACTTTCCTACCCTGCTCTTCCAGAGGCATTGAGGATATTTGGGGAATATGAGTTAATTTGGTGTTTCCATCTCTGTATCCAAAAAAATGGATTCTCTCTCAGGAATCATATTGTACATAAGCAGCCAACAAGCACTAGCTGGCTTTTATATCCAGTGATTAAATTTATGACACAAATGGAAAATATTATCCGCTTTTACAAATCATGGCCAAATACAAAGTATCATTTGCTAACAAGAGGGCTTTGTCTGAGTTAAAAGAACTCAGTAGTAATCTTATAATGTGATTTCTGTGTTACAATGCTGAACATGTGTAGCTGATTCTACCATTTCCTATGAAGTGGTTCTCTTTTCTGACAGTAAAAGTAACAAGAGGCTTTACAGTCATGAAGAAAGTGAATTGGTTCTGATTTATATGAGACTTCATTGCCTTTTCACTGTAAAAATCTATCATAATGATGAGATTCCAAGATAATACACCCATATACCCACCATTCAGTACATTATTAGAGTATTCTGTGCTCAGAGTTTATGTAATTTATTTGCATCTATTTAATTTTTCTCTTTTTTTCTTACTCACTCCTGGTCAAGTTGAGTTGTGGTTATCTTTGAAAACTGGGATGCCTTTAGGCGCTTAAATGGGGTTTAAGTTGAAGTACAAAAGTTTGAAAATTATTTCGTTATCATAATAGTATGTTGTAACTCTAAATGTGGAGAAGCCAAGTTTGAATTGCATAGAGTCATAATTGCTTATGGCAGTAAAACATCAAAGTATACAATATCTGCTATGAGATTCATTAAAGAAACAGAAATTGTAGGATTAAAGTTGACACCTGCTTTCTGCTGGCAAGGGAATTCACTCAGACTTGAGTAGAAAGGTGACTGTTGATCCTCAGCATATAAAACCAACTGATTATTTGAGATTTGGTCCCTTTCTGCTTTTCATAGAAATGAAACTCGCAAAGGAGTTTAGAGCTGCCCTGGAGAGACCACAGTGACAGGTATCCTACAGGCAAACATCAGCTTTTCCTCAGCTAACATTCCTCTGGAAAGACAAAGCTCACTTGATGTTTTAGATCACTAGAGCTAATATTAAAAAGCTTCCAGAGACAGTTTTTTCTCATCTGATTATTTTTCTTCCAGTAGACTATTGGTAGTTTTTTGTTTTGTGTTGGGTTTTTTGTGCGGTTTTTTTGGTTGTTTTTTGGGTTTTTTTTGTTTTGTTTTGTCTGTTTTAAACAGTATAATGCAAACCTGGTTATGCTAAAAATACGGTTACATACTACCTGTGCACTACTGATGAGCTATGTAGTGTAAAAAAAATTAAAATCCTGACATTATTCAATAGCAATGTTGATTCAAAAAGATTCAAAGCAAGTAACTTCTTGCAATACCCTTCCGTGATGCATTTGAGACGTGGAGGGGCAATAACTTCTGTAGAGCAACAGAAGCTGCAAAGACACCATGCCCAAACCGGCTGGCAACAAAAGTTACATGTTCTGCATCTTGGTAGGGTCCTTTTACAGTGTGTAGCAAAGGCACTGAAAAAAGTTTGTCTTAAATTTAGTGATGTTTTGTTTCTAACGTGCTTTTACTAGGAACTTCTTTATCCTGCTCTCTGTGGGGTAGACATGCCAGCAGATAAAATTCTATCATTGTTCACTTTCTAAAGCATGCCTGGGATACATAAATGACTACATTTTGATTTTTTTTCTTTTTTTAATAGTCAAAGCTAATGCCAACAGAAATCTAAACTCAATATGTGTTCACTGATTCATCTTGAAAACTTTAATGAATTTATCCCTGATATTCATCCTTTGTGTACTTGATAGAATTTTGCTGGAAGAGAATGAATTCTGCCAAGCTGGGGGTTAAAAACAGAGCCCAATTCACCTTTCCTGCACTCTGCCTGTCATCATGACATTTGATTGTCTTTGCAGGCTAAAGAGAAGGAAGAAACTTAGTCTTTTCTTTGCCACCTTTGCCATGAGGTACATCAGAAAGGAAGCATTTTGAAATTCAATCATTGTTCTTGAAATGAGAGTTGATGGTCTGTAATTTGAGTAGAAGAACAGTATAGAAATGGGGGTATAAAAGCAAGTATATCATACTCTCCATAGATCTTGGAAGTTTCCTGTTGAACAATAAAGAGGAGCACTGGGACTAGATGTAAAAAAAAAAAAAGGGGGAAAAAAAGAAAAAAAAAAAAAGAAAAAATGCTCAAGGGGATAGACCTACCTCAGTGTGATTCATTGATTTAGACACAGCTATATATGTCAGGTAACGATGAAATGTTGAGACAGCTGAGATTGTTCACTTAGTGAAGTCAATTCCTTAGTAAGTGTTAGCGGTATTGAAATGAAGTGTTAAAGAATTAGTTAGCTGACTGTGAAAAAAAATGAATAGGTCTTTCAAATTACCTAATGGAAAGCTGAAGGCATTAGCTCCCAACCAGGGAGTATTAAAGGCCTTGTGCTGCATTCATTGACACGAATGGAATGACTATGAATCAAGCTCTACTACAGAAGATAAACAGCTTTCTGATAAATACGTTTGGAAAGAATCCACTGTTGTGCATTTCAAGCTTCCCTAAAGCAGAAAGAGTTCATGTGCGCTTAGACTGCCAGGCACATTGCTACTTTTATTAATCGCTGCACTATAATAATTAAAGATCATCAGTAGTGTGTGTAGAACTTTAAGAGTAAAATGAGTTTGGTGCTCTTAAAAAGCTTGGACCTTAATTGAATATTACATTTCTCCAACACATTGTAGCAACGAGACTTCTGATATGTCCATACTTCTGAAGGATTTGCTTACTAGAAAGTGGTGGAGCTATAGCTAGAGTTCTCAACTTGCAGAGATTTACATCACACAGAAAACCTTTTGTTTGTCTCTCCCTCTTTCTGTGAGAGAGGTTGTGAGCTGGGGGCTGAAAGGCAAACATTGCTTTTGAGTCACAGAACAGGTAGATTAGAGCCTTTTATTAAGAATGGCTTCAGTGCTTTCAACTGATAAAATTTGGAACTTGGCTCTGCCAGCTGAAAACTCAGGGAGAATAAAATATTGTCTGGAGTCATGGAAACTAATAAATCCTCCCCTGACAATATTTAACAGGTTGGCAGAGGGGATAAAATTACCTTTCATAAAAATCCTGTGCAGATGGTAAAGCTATGGGAATTAAGACTGGATCAAAATTCTCTAAGAACATCAAATCATGGAAATCATAGATTGATTAAGTTGGTGTGGAAATTGCTTCTGCCTTAAGATTCTCTAAGGACTTGTTCAGATATTTTGGTTAGTTGATAAATCATCTAGTGATTTTCAACATGTTCTATGTTTTGATACTTTGTCTTAAAAACACACATTTTTAAGAGTTATCTCTTTACCATGTACACTGCCTGATTTTCTAAGTATTATGTATGCAGCATGTAAAGGGAACTCAACAACTGAGTGATTTCTTGGATTGTACCTTTTCAAGCAATTAGGCACATATTCTGACCCCTGCATTGGTATTGGGTCCCATTGTATGGAAGAACTTTTGAGACAGAGGCCTTGGTCTTTAGTGGTAGTCCTTTCTTAAGTCACTTAAGAGATGGCATGCAACATCTTTCTAGTTCCTATACCAAAAGGGTAAGGGACACAGACAAAGGCTTTGGCTTCTCTAAGGATACTTATGCCACCGAATAAAAAAATCCTTGATGAACCTTAATCCTAAATTATGCTATTTTCATGCACAGTCATCTTAACTGTAATTGCATGGGTAGAATTCTTATTTGAACATAAATAAGAGCCCTGGATTATTAGCACATTTGGAGACTGTGACACTCCATGTGACAGTGGTGCAAAGGAAAATGGTTTAAGAAAATAAGGGACTTTAATTTAAAATTGTATCAGAGGGAACCTGTCTGATAAGTGTCCTAAAATTTTATCAGCTACTTCTTCAGTGGCAACTTCACACCTTATACCCGTTCAATTTTGTGTTGAGTTGCAAAAAATTGGGGACAGCTGAGGGAATTCAGTGTCTGACTTTACAGTACAAATTATGTATAACTGTAGACCAAATCCATGTTCTTTTGATTCTACACTCATATTCTTCTCTTTCTTCAATACTTTCCTGAACATATATCAAAAAGAATGGTGTGCCTTTTTAAAAGACCAAATATATATTGACATTTGATTTGGGATGGAGTCAGTTTCGAATATAAACAATTTGGAAGTGTTAAGATGCTTGGAGGCATTTTCATTATATTGCTCTAATATTTGGGCCACATAAAGGTCAGCAGAGAAAAATAGTTGGAAAACAAAAGAGAGAAAGTCTTTCAAGGAAAGTGAAAGAAAATTAATAATTTTCTGTGAGATATAGATTTGCAGAGACTGATTAAAAAAATGTTTGTGGGTGTTTTTTTTTAAATTGCCTATTCTACCAAAATGTTGTATATTGTTATAATGAAATACTTGTACAAAGCAAAATTTCCATGATTTATGGTGTTTACTTTTTGCATATCTCAGCTTAACAATGAAGGCAGTCTATGCAGTTGCTCTTGGGCTTAAAGTCAGCTCTTATTTAGTATCAACAGTCTATCAACTAATAAAAGGTACAATGTTTGATTTACAAACCCTCCAGGAGAAAGATTGTGTTTGTTAAAAAGGACCTTTTCCACTGCTGTTAAAAGAATCACAGAAATATTTGCTGTTTGTTTTAGGTTTATACATCTGGCCTCAGTTTCCTATCAAATATTTGCACTTTCGAGGTAAAAATTGCTGGTTTCTGTCAGCAGTGCACATATCAACAAAGGAAAACAAGAACAGTAGTGGGAGTGGAAGACTTTGATCTTTCACATTTTTCTCTCCAACTGCTGATGGTGATTTTTGACCCCCATGTGTTAAAAAGGTCAAGGAATCTGCTGCTAAGTTCATTCCAGGTGTCCTCAGATTGACAACAGATTTGTTTTATGGGGCACTGAAAACAGAGAGACAAAAGACGTTTGGTCTGAGGTAGCACAGGAGGGTGAGAGTGAGGAAGGAATGCTTGTGTGGGCAGCATGCTTAAAACAGCAGTAAAGCACTAGAGGAATCTAGTAAGAGCAGCAGTGATGGCCAGCGATAGAGTCCCTGTCAACTAGAAAATCAGTTTTGTGGATAGATATTATGTAATAAATACCAAATATTCTTCATAATGATATTGCAGTTTTTTTACAAAGTAAGCCAATTACAGGGAAAGAAGAGAAAAAATAAAGTAATGCATATTCTGGGTCAGGAATTACCTGGAGGCTAGAGACATGTTACATGTTCTTTTTTTCTTAGTCTGAAAAAATGTCCTCCATGTAAACACCTTTGCTGCTGCTGCAGCAGCTGAATGATTCCTACCATGTATTATCTTTAACACATTAAATTAGTCACATCAATAAAATGAAGTAACAGTATTTCACTAATAATAGCCACTTGAAATCTTACATTACAGGAATAGTCTTTTTTCTCTATAAAAAGGTGATTTCATGCAATGTTGACAGTACATCAACTGTAAACCTTTTAAGTTTTGCTTTGCAAGGTGCTGCTGTTGGTGCAAGACATTTTAGACCTGTCAAATTAATGATTCTTTGGTCACTTTCCAAGATATTTAGTACTCACGCTTATTAGAGCCTTGCTCGTGCAGACTTTGAGCCCATGTGGCTTTGCTACAGTGTGCAAAACCACTGAAACTAAGCTTAAGAGTTCTTTTAAAAGATCACAGTTTTCAATTGTAATTCTAGACTCCTCTTTATAATATAGGAATATCACTGGCATAAATATTTTAATCATTTTTTTCATAAAAATCAGAGTGTGATAACACTGAGGGGTATTGATAAGCAGGTATTATTTATATATATCACAGTATTTTTGAAGCTTTGTTGTGGTAAGCGCTTTTCCCAGTGCAGCAGGTTGCCTTAAATGGATGCAACAGTAAGTACATGGGTAAGTCTGTTGAAGCGTGTGCACTTTAGCAGGACTGAAGTCAAAGTGAAAAACATGCCTTTGCTGGAGAATACCCAAAGGCAATGCAGAGAAAAAATAAAGGAAAAAAATCTTATTATACTCATTTTAGTCATAGCAAGTAGATACACAGAGGTTAAACTACTTGCCTCAGGCCATAATGAAAGACTGTGAAATAGTCAGGAGCTCAACCCAATTTCTTCTATCAATCCAGTCTTAAGCATGAGTTATCCTTCCTTTCAGAGCAAAATTGTCTTATGTAATTTTTGACAATGTCAGAGTAGGATATTTCCCTGTTGTAAAGACTCATGAGTTACGTTCTGTTCTGTTGGAAATTTGTAGGAACTCGCTGCTACTCAGAAATTGTGGAGAAGTTGGTGGTTTAGTCTGTAACTGAATTAATTAGGCTAGAGCAATTGCCAAGAAGTAAAAACTGAAAGCTATCAAGAAACTGTAGGTGTGTAGATTTGTGTGTGCATGTCTGCATGGAAGAGGGAGGCAGCTTTCCAGTTGTACTTTGTATGTATTTCTATATTTCTTTAGGTTTATTTATTTGAAGCACTTACATGTAAATCTGGCTTGTGTGATTGTATAGAATACAAATCATACTGCTCACTGTCTTATTTACGTATTTGCTTACCTAATGTTTGTTGACAAATCACCAATTTACCTAATACTTAGTAAAAATGCAAAATACCCCAAACTCAGAAATTCCTTCAAATGTAAAATAAATGGGACAAGCCAGAAAAGAAAGAGGAATTTTTCTGTCTGTTGGTAAAAGTCCTATACCAACTTGTATCCGTTTTGGAGCTGGGTACTCATGTGCCAGCTCTTTTCCTGCTTGCTCCCTGTGAAATGCTTGGTTTCTCTTGGGCAAGTTCAGTCTGTGCCACTACTGTGATAGTTCTTGTTCACTCTGCAGTGGGGTTTTCAGAGGTAAAGTGGTTTTCTCATGCTCACAACCATTGACTCATCTAATTAATGGGGCACTCCTTTTCTTTCTGGAGGAACCAGAGAAACTGCGCATTTTCTGTTGTGCCAGGCAGTTAATTACATCTCCTTCAAATGCTGCCTGTGTACTTAATGCTATGAATATTTCATTAGCAATGTACAGAGAAAGAAAATGGAAGATAGTGATGTGTCCTGAAAAGTAATGTTAAATTGTCGCTAAAGTCTTTACAAGTTTGAATTCCTTAAATATAATTACCCTGCCTTCTTAATATGGTCCAAAATTGTTTCTCTTTTTTAATCTCTGTGCTCAGTCCTGTGTTTTGACATAATACATATATGCTCTCTGCCTTTCTAATTTTGAAAACTAAAGATCAAATCAGTGTCATTGAAAGATACTCACCAATCTAGTTATTTAAAACAAAGGACTTGCTTTGTCACTAACTACCCCACTCTAATTGCACTTAAAATTAAGTCTATCATTGAAGAATCTGGCTTAGAATGTAAATCAAAAATCTCCATTTGTACTGACCATGACATTTGGTCAATAGACAGATTCCATGGATTTTCCTTCAAAGATAACAAATCCAGAATGTTAGACGAAGCTTCTCCTTCAATATAAGTAGGTGAAAGGCCTTTGAAGTCAATGACACTGTGTGTAGTTTCTGCTCAGCTATTAAAAACTTTTGCTAAGTATTTATTCTCGGTCATGTGAGCAAAGGCATTTTGCCTCTTGACAAATCTCTGAAGTAAATTTTGTTGCCCAGCTGGCTCAAGCTGGAATATTTGATTGTGCCTTTTGTCCCTAAATAAACATAAGCTAGCTATGTTTGTGAGACTTAACAATTTCTATTGAATGTATTAATGAACTGGTCTTTGGCAGTCTCCCCAGGCTTTTGACAGTCAAATGTTGTTTAGATAAAGGCAGTATTGGTGAGCAAAAATCAATATGAATTTAATATGGAATTATGAATTTAGCCTGTTAAACTTGCCTGTCATGTTAACTTTTCACTTTTAAAGTGCTTCAGATCTTTTCTCCATTAAAAACAAGTAGTCATATCTTAGTACCTTTATCAAATGGCACACACAGTTTGTTTTCTTTTTTTTTTAACTTCATTCCATTGTCTTCCGGATATTAGCACTGACAGAGCTTTTAGGGCACAAGAGACCCTAAAATATATCACTGTCTCTCTCAGAAAACAGAGTACTTGAAAGAAATATTGAGATTAATTTCAACTGCCTGTAAATAATGGAACATGGATCTTCAATCTTTGTTTTTTTCCCCTAATTTCTTGTCCCCAAATGGTATTTGTTTAGAGTAGTTTCCTGCATGATAGCCCACACTAAATAGAAGGTTTTTGACTCCTACTGAGAAAATAAAGCCAAACAACTTGCTGTCTCAGCTGAGGTTTGTATTCAGGTCATGTTTCAGATCATTTCTAGAAATACTCTTATTTGGTTAAAATTGAAGCTTTGGCTGTAAGAACGGGGGTCCTCTTGTGCCTGTTCTGTCTTTGCCTGAACCTGGAGCAAAAATACTCCAGTTGATTTTAATGGAAGTGACTTTAATTAGATCAGACCATACTAAATGCGCAGATGCATTCAGAAAGGAGAATGTTTTCCCGTAATTGCTCTATACTCAGCAGTTATAAATATGTTCATAAAGTAGCTTAGACTGATGGAAGCTGATGAGATTCTGAGTGATGTAATTATATACTTTTGCCATCTAGTACTACCAAAAAATGTTTATCTGGGTTTTTTCTTGTCTGTATTAATATGCTGTAGAAGTAAATAAAAATCCCTGCAGCAGTGGAAAGCATAGTCATCCTGATTGTTTATTCTGAAAATCCCATTTACTTAAAGGGCAGGCAGTCTTGTCTTGAGTAGCAACACTGAGCAGATGCTTTTGTTGTAATAGCCAGAGAGGAATTTGGACTGTAAAAATTGTATTTTTAATAGCAATGCAGCAATTTTGACATAACAAAATTCATAGTGCTTTCCATGCATGTGTATTCTTGGACAGCTCATGGTGCAATCATTACAGGTACTATTTTACAACGGTCTAGGTGATTTCTGGACATAATAACGCTTCTGAGCCTTATGTGCAACCATATGCCCCTGCCCCCATTTTAGAATCACTAGTGTAATTGCTGTGACTGGTCCTATCAAGCATAACACATACTGATATTAATCATCATTCTTTTGCCTGTCTCCCTCTGGGGTTACTCTTCCGCATCTCAGCCTGCTTACTCCTTAATTGTATCTGGGGGTCCCAGATTTTCCTTTCATTTCTCAGTTTTAGTCATTAGATCATTACCACTCTGCAGACAGACTCAGCCTGCATTACCTTTATTGGCTTTTTGCCAGACATCTACTATTATGGTTTAGATAATGTTCAGGTAACCCATACTAAACACTGTATTTCCAGAGCTTGGACTAAAAGCAATTTTACAAACTCACTCAAGATCTCTGGCAAGCTAAATGGAAAAAAATTCAGTAAACCATCACCTTCTATAAATAATTATAACTGTCTTTTGAAATTCACTGACAAATGTGGCAACATAATAATATAAAACCAGAAAAAATCCCTAAATAACAGTCAGGTGTACTATAATGCAGCCATCAGAATAAACTTACTAACCTGGAAGTTTCTAATATAACCCCAACCACAAGATGTGCTGGGCAAGAGGGGTAGAAGAGGGGAAAAGGGTGACTGCAGGAAACATTTTTCATCTAAACTTTGCGTATGAGCCAAAAGATTTTTTTGCATTCTGGCTGCTGGGAAGTGTCTTTCCTTTCTTACAGTCCATAGGGAAAAAGAGCTGTGCTCCTCATGACAGATTATAAACAGTCTTTGAAAATGAATTTTGCCCAGGCAGCCCTGTTGATGTGCCCACAGGGATAGGGAGCAGTCCCTGCTTGACAGAGAGGATGGCTAGAAGCGCTCACCGCAATCTTCTACCATCGCAGGCTGCTGCTTTCCCAAGAATGACGAAAATAGACTTCCCTGCATCCCAGCATCTATGGATTATGTCAGATAACAGAAATGGTTTATGCATGGATTACTTTTGACCAATTGCCAAATTGTTACTGATGCACTTGATTTTCTCATGCTAACTTAATTTATAGTGAGCAACTGTAAGAGAAGAAGGCTTTCATGAAGTCAAACTAATAACCAACCAGTTTGCAAGTACATAAATTGGACCTCAGGTAAACCGCACAGCGCCAGTCACAGGGAGGCCACTGAGGGAGTGCAGGCAGCTTATAGGGCAACAGAGGTTTTTAGAAGATAGTGATAACTTCCTCTTGTGTAATTCACACCTGCACACAACCTGCCTTCGATGGAGTGTACTGGGATTTGGCATCTAATAGTGTCCTTGTGCCTGTTGTTCATGCTTGAGCTCTGAATTGCCACCTCGCACGATGACCCTCCCACCACTTCTGCTCTGTGTCTTCCAGGACACTGCTCACTCCCCACTGCCAGGCAGGGTTTCTCTGTAGATTATTAAGCCCCCAAAGGAGCATTGGCTGAAAACAAAAATAATAAACAGAGATGATTTTAAAACTAGACCACTTCCCACTGCTTTAAAAAAGATAAATGGCGAGACTTTTTGTTGTAATCTGTTCAAGCTTCCTCCTTATCTCTTGGCTTTTATCTCATGAAAGAGCCAAGCCCCAAATATGTGTATCTTAACTTCCTGAAGCTCAGCTCCTCAATTGATGTGTGACTAAAAGGGAACTGACTTTCAGTTCAGTATTGAGCACCTGTAGCTCACATTAGCTTCACTGGGAGCCCTTTGTACACATCTTTTGGGATAATTGGGCCCTTGGAGATTCTAGCATTGCATCAGGGCACCTTTTCTTCCAAATGGAAGGCACAGTAAATCGGTACTTACAGGCATGGCCAGGAGGTGTCCCTGTCTGTGGCACAGTGCGCTCAACCTGCAATTTCAAGGGTTCTTACCAAGCCCAACAAACGCTAACAATGAATAAAGGGAGGAAAATTCTACCCCTAAAGATTTTGGGTGGGCTTTTTGGGTATTTTATTTTTCTTCCTTTCACTTTCCAATCAGGCACACATTTTTATGCAGCTCTTTTCTCAAAGCATCTTCCTGCCTCATAGACACTGATGCTGTATATGAGCTTCCAAACTTTCTGTAATGGAGGAAGGAAAACCTGCAATCCTGCAGATTCACAGTAGTTTCAGATTGCTTCATTCTGTCACAACCAAATCACATTGCCTGCTATCGTGCTCTCCTCTCACTTGGTGCAGAATTTTTTGGCATTTTCCCAATGCAAGCCCTTACCTAATCTTTTCATATTATTATGCCTTCTCTGTGTTCGTTTTTAATTTGTGGATAATATTCTTTCCATTTTGTGGACTCTTCTCTCTGAATTTGGGAAATTAATCAGGGTTTCAAATGCAGCTTGATTGACTGGAGTAAATTTGGACATGCAACTTGAGAAAAATATTAAATTAACAATAACTAATAGTTATTGCCACACTTGGGAGAGATTTTACGTCTTTTAGAGAGATGCTTTAGTAGCATGGTGTTGTCTGTTCTCAGCTGTCAAGGTATTTAACAGAAGATTTACCAGTATGACTTTAAATTATTATAATGTTAGTGAAACAAGATTACCACACTGGGAGGGAGTAGCAGAGAAGTCTATTTCACATGCAGGAGGCTATGAAAAATGTACTGCTGTATTTAAGGGATGAAAAAAAGGCTGCAAGCAGAGAGAAAAGAGGATATTTAATGTCACAGCTAAACAGCCATCAAAAGACAATAGGTACATGGACCCACCTTTGTGCCAAAAAGCAGAAAATACGTAGGCTCTGAAAAGCGTCATCCTGAGCTCTCGGAAATAGGCCTCACTTCAAATGCCTGTTAAATATGATTCTGAACAACGGGGACATCAAACTTAACTTACTTAGTCAGGAGAAGGTTAAGAGTGAGAGTTCTCACAGTCTGTATATTGTCCTGTTTTGTGTTACCGTGACAGAGGATTTTGAGGATTGAGTTGCATTACTCAATTATTTTTTTCTCTTGTATGGATGTCTCAGACTTAAAATCGGGCTACTGCCTGTGAATTCATTTAATGTGATTTTAGGGGAGGACAAGGGGCATTTTTTGTTGGATAAGAGAAGGAGCAAACACTAGGTGTGTTACCAGAATTGATCAGTGAGATCCCTGCATTGAATGGGATTGCAGTCAAAGGCTGTAGCTGCATGAGCTGCTCCAGTCCTGTGAACTGCTGTGTCTTGATTAGGCTCCGCTGAGGTCCATGGGGAGACCAACCTGATCAGACTCCCTAGGCAAAATTGCAGAAGAGGGAGAATGTGCCTTATCCCTCCTCTTTCCTTACAGGGAGTTAGATTTTTATCGCTGTGCATTTTGGAAAAGGTATGTTTTAAGACAGGCCGTGGCAGTTTTGTACCGTGTAGGATCAATTGTTAGAAACCGTGTGTTGATTTTTTGGAGAATCCAGATCACTGGCTGACATGAAAGGATCAATGTCAGATGGTTGGATGATGAGGTTTTGACAATTGTTTTTACATCAGCGCTTGCCCTAAAGGAAGGGAGGGAAATTCCTTCTTCCTTGCCATGGTCTGAACAAGCCACTAGACACTTGTGGCAGATTGTATATTGATCCATGCTTTAACGTTATCGGTTGTTGATTCTCTGAGGTGAGGGAAGGCCCATCTACATATTTCTATCTCTTCCTCTTCTGCTACAGTGCAAACACCTCTCAGCGTGTCAGCACAGCACCACAGTTGCTTTTCTACTTTGCAACAAAACCTATGGGCTTTAAGTAGGGGCAGTAGTAGCGAGGCGGGGAAGCTGGCACAGGGGGCTTGAGTATCACAGCCGCTTCCTGGAAGGAGCCACGGGCCAAATTCTGCCTCTCACGCAGGCCACCATGGGAAGGGTGCAAGGAGGCACAGACCCACATCAGGGGGTGCATTTGGCTCCTGGTGACAAGCGGTAATTTCAGAACAATTCACATTGCTGTGGGCCTTATGAAATGGTGTCACGGGCTCGCTCTTATATTGCAAACAATTATATACAAAATGAATATACAATAGTAAGTAATGACTGATAGTCACCACTAGACTTCCGTATTCAGATTCTGGTCAAGTAATTAAGTTTACCTGTTTTTTAATAGTGAAAAGACTGGTAGTAACTTCATCTAGGCTGTAGGAAATGTCAGCAGACTGAAAATGGACTGAAGGCAGGGTGAGGACAGTCGAGGTGAAGTGATGCTGGGTTCGTGATAGGCCTTACTTTAACAAAAGCAGCAGAAAGCAGTCTAAGAGCTAGGAGAATCCAGGGTGGCTGTGCGGGATCTTTCACAGTGCTAAGCTGAGGCAGGAAGCTTGGAGACTCAACAGCAAATAGCTTGAATAAAAATGAATTATTGCTGCAGAGTAGGAAGATGGTGCCCACTCCTCAAGAATCTCAGGTGAGACATGAAACTATGAAAATTACCTTTGGAAATTGTGAGACACATAGAAATACCTGGAAAGGGTGACTGCTCTAAAATTTATGTGTCATCTTCTTAAGGGGAGAATCTGACAGGGAGAAAAAAGGTTTATAATACAGAGCTGGTTTCTATGAAGGAACTACAAACAACCCATTATTAACTACAATTAATCACATAACTTTTGAAAAAATCCAGCTACTTGTAAGTAGGTAGCTAATTATGTGGGTATCCATGACCTGCAGCTTACAGATCTGTGTGCGTAACGTATTTTTCAGTTTAGCAGCCAGACTAAAAAATGGTAAAAACCCCAAACAAAACAGCAGTAGATTACTGAGGTGATGAACTTTTCTACTGATATTTCATTAACACCTCTGCACGATGTGGGAAGCAAAGACTTACTCTCTCTTTCCCTTCCCCTGGGAGCAGAAGAGGGAATCGAATTTCCTTTGTCCTAGAGAAGGAGGCTAAGCCTGGATAATGGATGAGAGGGATGATGCGGAGCTCTGGATTTCCCAGAGAAAATAGGGTCAAACCCATCATCTTCAGTGCGACTGAAATCTCATTTTTTGTTAAATAATTTTGGGGGACAGTTGCCGTCTCCACATAAGCAGGACCCATGGCTGCCCATCCTTCCCTAAAAAGGACAAAGATGAAACCAGCCCCAGTTCTAGCATTTTCTTGAACTCCAAGCTATTTTTAGGCATATGGTAGCCAGCTGCTGTCAGGCTTACACTGACAGGCCAGGATTTGTAATGCTGTGCACAGTGTCAGTTTGTCGTATAATGCTTTTAAAACAAATCTGGGGCGAGTGGAATGGGGAAACTATTTTTAAGAGTTGCTGTTTATCATGTTTTTTCCAGGCTCAATGTTCTCAGAGTTGACATGATTCTGAGCTCCACACCATTTGATTTAACATTGTTCATTTTTCAAGCTCTCCAGTACAATTGTGGAAATACATTGATCATCCTACTGAAACACCTGCACCAGTCAGCAAGAGAAAACTTCTGAACTGATATCTCTGCTGCCTCAGTGACATGGCTCACACAAGCATGTATATCTGCAAGGAGCAGATTGTATCTCACAGACAATATTCCTAAAAAATGCACTGCTTCCTCAGAGGTGGGACATGAGGATATATGGTTGAGGAAGCTGGTATATTCCAGTTTTTGTAGAAGATAGGTGTTAGGGAGCTGTTTCACTCTACTTTTCATATATACAGAATCAGCAAAGAATGGCCAATTACAGAAGTGAAGGACTGGAAAGGAAATGCAGGAGTCATCTATTCAATCTCATCCTCCCTCTCCAAAGCAAGAATCTCTTGGGAGATGGTTGTCATACTGCTCCTTAAAAACCTGCCAGTTGCAAGGGTTTCAGAGCTTTCATAGATAAGCTGTTCCAGCACTTAAATGTCCAAGGCTTGACTACTGAGAAAAATTTCCTAATATATTAAGTCCCCACTGCTGTCAGTGAGTATTCATAATTCCTCAGGGAAGCATGGAGAAAATCAGTCGTCATACTCATTGCAATATTTTATGTAACTGAAGAATTTACAGTGTACTCTTTGGATTTTTACTCTTTAAATGGAAGAGTTCAACTTCTTCCAACATTTCTATAAAGCTTACAATTTCCAAACCTCATAGCATTTTTGTTGTTCTGCTCTGGATTCTTACTAATTCCTCTAGCTCTTTCCTAATGAAACACTTCAGCTGTGACATCGTCAGAGGAGAGGAGAATTACTGCCTGTACTTATAGGCGACCTCCCAGAAAATTTTCCTTTCCTTTCAGCACCTGCATATTATTAATTTGACTTATTTTGGTGCTGTGTTGTAACTTCCAAACCTCTCTTCAGTACTGCTGCCAGAGCAGTTATTCCCCAGTTTATATTTGTACATTTGCTATTTTTCCTTTCTAAATGAAGTCCCTTATAGTTGTTCGATGCCGTTAATATACAAACATCCAGACTTCCTAGAACTATGTCTTACTCACACAAGCTTCCCATAAAACATAACCTGATTCTTAGGTTCAAAGATCATTAATGTTTATTTACCAATACCCTGTTATTTTATTTATTAAATTTGTCACTATGCTCTGCTTTGCATACGCTTATGCTTGCTCATGCATACTTTATGAATATAGAAATTAGTATCTCATTAACTTGGTAATTAGGCCAATGATAAACAGCTGTTTGTTTACCATGCAGGGCAAGATTTCTACCGAAGTTCCTTACCTTTCATGCACAGTTGTTGTTTGGAATCTCTATCATGATAAAAAAGTATATGGATCTGTAATATCTACTCTTAATTGTTATTGCCAGCTCAGTGAAATCTCAGTTTTTAAAACAGACAGAAATAGAACTGCAGCACGCTTTAGATATCCAAGAAGCCATATTATGATGTGTGTTAGTAAACCACTTAGATGTTCCTGCCGTAGACCAGGATCCCAGGGTGCTGTATGCTGCACAGACATGCAGAGAGAACTTCCAAATGACAGCATGGGGGTACCGACAGAGCGGTACGCAGCAATGGTGGAACTATATTATTTACTGTTGCGTTAAGAGGCAGAGCAATTTGGCAGAAACTAAGCCCCCTTGCTTTCCAGTCGATCCTCAGATATCAGAGGGACTGGGGGCGGCTGAGCTTAGGTTCTGAGTGATGCCCAAAGTCAGCGTTAGTAGTCCGGTCGCGCCCAAGACCTTTGTTGGACTATCACGGGTCCGGATGCACTACTAACATCACACTACCTGCTCAGCCGGACACCTCCTGAACTAACACGGCCGCACTCAGAGGTACGGTCGCGTTCAGGGACCACACACGGCTGAGTCAATCAGTAGTGCGATTTATTGAACACACGGCTGAGTCAATCAATAGTGCGATTTATTGAAGCAACAGATATACAGGTTCTTTGGATTGCCGGTGATAAATTCACTACCTATAAAGCACGTGCAAATGCTAAAACTATGAGGGACACTACTTGGCTATAAACGTGTTAAAAGATGTAAAGTGACTCTATATAGAGATTTCTAAGTTTCCCAGGGAGGCACTTGGTATGACCAAGGGTTCAAATCTTACCCAACGGTGTCCCGATGGGGGGGAAGAGAGGCTCAGCCCGTCGACTGATCCCAGAAGTTAGGGTGGTACATGACGATGGTATCTTCCCTAACATCAGCTCTTAAAACATTATTTTATAGCGTTTTACTTTGCAGGTGGAGCTTGAGTGACTCTAGTCATACATACCTTTATCAGGATTGGTGCAGAATTCTCTCGCTTCGTGTTTAAAGGTACAGACTAGGAAAAATTCAGTGCGCACACTCATTGAGGAGGGGTCGCACCTTGGGGGGGTGGTAGCTTTTGAGAGGGGTGTGCGTTTTAGTATTATAATGATATTACAATTAGCAAAGTTCACTCTAAGTACAGCACTTCATCAAAGTTGACAGGTCTTTGGCCCAGGACATTGTAAGCGCAGCTTATCAATGTACATCCTGTGCATCCCTAAACTCCCCTGTTCACAGAGCGTGGCCGCGGGGTCTCCACTCCGCTCCACCCTCCATGCAACCTCTCCCAGAGTCAGCACACCAGGCGCCCCTGATGTTGCCAATATCCAAGGCTGTTCAGAGAGTCTCCATGGCACAGACCCGTTGTACATGAGTGCTATGTTCCACCTGGTTTCAAGGCTGTTCTTAGAGGGTAAATTTCCAAAGTACCCCTCAGCGATTACTCCACATTTACAAAGAGTTTTCATGCTTTGAAAGTAGAGCTTTGTCCTTTCTGCAACTTGAGTTAGATTTAATTTTAATAGCATTTAGAAACCTGTAATAATTAAGGTTTTCAGAGTTTCTACACACACATTCATGGGACAGGGCGGGGGGTGTTGCCTGTGGGTCAGTGATGAATCAATCCCTATCAGAGAGGAATTATTAAGAAGAATTAATTTTACGCCTTTGGAGGGGACATGATAACAGGTGTTTTTTAAAGGTCAGAATAATTCTTGTACCCCAGTGTTGCAACACCTGTAGAAATGAAGGTAGCAGATCTGTGCCAATATCCACAGTGCTCTGAAAAATCCTCCAGCTAGTGGAACTATTCCTACATACCATGGATCAGAGTAGGGCACAGGGACCTGCAAAAGGAAAAAGTTACCCTTACTCTCATCTTTCTTGAACAGCATGTATGGGTTGAATTAATTTCCTCTTCATTCTGCAGTGTTTGGTGATTATCAAATTAGGAGGGAAGCCTTGGATGTGGAGGTGAATTCCTGTGAAAAAAATTGGGGGTTACAGAGAGATCTTTTCCTTTCCTGCCTCCCAGGAGGGTTCCGGATAGAAGAGTAGGGAAATGTAGGAAATCCTTGCAGAGGAGGCTACGTAAATTAAATTACCTTCTCTTGTAAGGGGATACAACAAAAAGATCAACCCATTCCCAGACAAACCCCTTCTTTCAGTTTCCTTATCCAGCAGTAATCCACTGAACTAGTTGAGTCTTCAGATGGTTAACAGTGTAGAACCAAAATCTCATTTAGGTAGGTAGGGATTTTATGATATGTTATCCGTTCTGCTTTTTCATTATGAAAAATAGAGGTGTTAGAGAGGAAGTAAGCATTACCCATAAGATTATTATTTGCTAAAAAGTTTATCAGAACCAGGTAATTAGCTGGCTATGTCATTAGTCATATTGCCAAAATGTAATTGCTATTCTGTGTTTTGTGCTGTCTTAGCAGTGATTTTTTTTATTTTCATTGATTTCTCTGGCCATTTAGTTTATTTTTAGAAGTAGAAAATGTGTCATTCTCACAGTTTTTTTCATTCCTGAGAAAACAGAATGTCCCACAGTGGGAGAGTTTTCATGTATTCATCAGCTACTCTTGAAAAAACATATGATCACACCATGGCTGCTCTGAATCTCAGTAGATGAAAGTGGGGAAATAAATTTCAGAATGCTTTAGGATGTAAGGAGTTGAGAAGAATACGTATATTTGAGTCTGTTTATTATAAATGGTAATTGTCTTTTCTGAAGAACTTTATCGATAGTACAGGAGAAATCTTTGCTGAGTGGTGTAGGATATTTTTATTCAAAATAAAAATTGACAAAACCCTGTAGTTTTTCTAAATCTCAAAATGCTGCTGACTATTCTCAAATATAAACAGAATAGAAAACACTGATATTTTTATCTAGAATCTTGGAACAAGTCAAATACTTCATGAGGTAGGCTGTGATTTCAGGACCTTACATTTCTAAAGTATTTGTGCTCTGGCACAATTGGTGCTGTGTAATTTGACTTTTTCTTTGAAATGAGTGGAAGTCTTAGGTATTATATTCTGTTTCTGTCCTTTGTTTTTTCCCATTTGCGAGTCCACTGGATACTTTTCTGGGAAGTGTACTAAGCTCCCCATACCTCAGACTCTGAAGTCCAAGTATGGGGAAGCAACAGGCACTGAGCAAGAGGAGACAGAGAAGACTGAGACAAGCACATTCTCTACTGAATGAGGTCTGCTAGGAAATGTAGTACAATATAAGGCTTTAACGTTTTTCTAAGCCCTGCCTAAAAGTAATTCTGTGGTTTCAGCACAATTAAACAACAATGTTCAATTCAGTTACAGAATCTGTAGTGGGAATCGCTTGGGAATATGTTGCCAATTAGCAAATGATAGTGACCGAGAGCTGGCCTAGACATAAGGGGCTTCTCTGCAGTTGCCTCTGGCTTCCTGGTGATCTCTAGGATTCCCTGGCAGAACTTCAGAGGCTGTGAAAGACCTTGTAAACAGTAAAACAATTGAGAAACACTATTTTGCAGGTATTTCCCTCCGTTGACAGTTTAATTTTTGTTCATCAGAATATGGTTGGAATTGGTACTATTAAATGCAATCAAAATTTCCTCAAAATGTTCCACAGCATTTCAGTGTATTGTTTTTAGTCGTACCATTTGGTTCTCTGTGTGTTTTCCCCAATTACTCAAAATATGTGTGTGCAGATGTTCACAGAATGCTCATTTTCATCTTGAAAGCTCCTGTTCTCCCAATAAACTCATTTAAAACTTGTGGTCTATGAGAGTTGTTTATAACATACAAAGCAAAATTAAGAGAGAAGATTTCTTAAATTACCTCTGTAACAAACCACAATTAATTAAGTAAAAAATCCAACATTAGTTAGCTTGCAAGAAAGTATATATTCTGTGAAATAATGAAAAATTATAAATTTAAGAGAACAGCAACATTTGCAAAATATGCAGAACTCATCAAATGAATTGTTTGTTTTGTGCTGCTTCCTCAACTCTAATTAATATTGGTATTGGCTGGCTGTAAGTAGAGTTGCTACGTATCTAATAGTTGATTACATGCAGCAGGAGATGGAGGGCTCATTTTCCTGAAAGCATGATTGTGTGGTAACTGTCATTGATTTTTCTGTATTAGAATCCCTCATCTGTTATTTGCAGTCTATGATCCTATTTCCAAAGTAATATTTAATTCCAAACTCACAGACTTAAATTCATAAGTAGCTTGGGAGGAAGTCTAATTTACATGCAGTCATAAACACTAGTTAGGTAAGTCCCTTAGCTTTCACTGTCTCTGACATACGTCTCTTCATTGCAAGTGATGTAGTCCAGGATAATGAGATTGGACAGGCTCCCTCTTTTTGATTTGTATATAGTGGACATGTCGGCCTAGCAGTAGATGATGCGCTGAGAAAGTCCCATCTCAGTGGGGCTGCTGTAGGTAATATGGAAGCAAATGTCCATCTGCACTGGAGAAGGAAATCCTGTGAAATTCTAAGCTGGAGCAGGCAGAGCTTGCTTAGCCCTGGACACAGGCTGGGAGAAGGATCTCCAAATTTAATCTAGGAGAGAAAGAGTGGAGTTGCTCTCTGCTTGCTTCTTCACCGAAGAAACAGTGATGGAGACAACTCAGTGAAAATCAGTTGTGCCACCAATTTGTGATTCAAAAAGCAATCAGCAGGCAAAAGAAGGACTACTATTGACAGAACTCTGTTGTATGTCGAGAGCAAGGTAAAATTAGAGAAAATTTTACTATGAAATGGTAGTTGCTGCAACGGATTGTAACAGGACTTCAGTCCTTATGGTCTTTACACCATGAACTGCTGCACGTGGGCATAACTTCAAAAGAATTTATTTAGATTTCTTCTTTCTTGTGTCTTGTAAGAGCCGGGTGTGCGGAGTCAGGATTCCTGCTATTACTTGGCTGTTGATGATAGATCCTGGATACTACATTACGACCGCTAGCCGTTAATTCAGGATAATTAATGAAGAGGAAATCTCATTGTAGGGAACTGAGATTGAATCAAACAAAAAAAAAAATCCAAAGAAGGAGCATTGTGTAGTCATCACATTAGGAGGTGAATGTTGATCCAAAGAAGAGCACAGCAGGTGAAAGAAAAGAAGATGCACAAGCTGCTAATGTGGTCTTTTGGACAGCTTGACTTTGAAGGAAGTACATAATTTATGTACAATTGTGAGGAAAGCTGTGAAAACCCTCTGCTGGAAAGAAAGGAAAATTGGGACATTTTCATTGCCAGTCCCTCTTCTACTTTAAAAAGTGGCAGGTCACATTGCAGTGGGAGCATTGTGGTTTCTGTTACAAGATCTATAAACACTCCAAAAAGTTTATAGCAAATGAAAGGACTTTGAAATTTCTCTCTGTTCTCTCATTCCAAACTTACAACCTGAGAAATTATTCTGTACAGTGCTGGGAGTGAGATGAGTATTAAAGGTATTTTGCAAGGAAGAAAGATTTTGCTTGTTTCTCTGGATTGATTCCTTCATGTAATGATTCTCCATCTGAGTATGACCCTAAAAAAATTATGGAAGATTTATCTTTTTATCCTTAGTAGTTTAGTTAATGATTCTCTGTATTTTACATCCTGCACTACTGTCTGCTGCTGAAATTTGATAAAGGTCCCAAATTTGGTGACAGGGATGACAGAGTAGGAGGTAAAGGGATCATGTATGATACTCTTTCTTCATATCATTGCTTTTTTCAGTGGTCTGTATTTGGCTGGTAACGCAATGCTTGTTGGTGTGTTGACTTCATGGGCTGTGCATGGTTAAAGTACTAGGGAAGGAGAAGTGTCCTTGGATGTACATTTGGAAAAGAGCAAATGATGCATTTGTACTTGCGAAGCAAATAGAATTTCAGAAGGAGTTGGGTGGCTTTAGAGAAAATCCAGGTTAGTGTCTTTGGCAGGCTCTGCTTCTACAAAGGCACCCTGAAAAAAAGAAGAAAGTCCCTAAAAAATTTAATTACCTGGTATATATTCCTAGCAGGGATTGTCTCTTTATTTGCTGAGAGGGCATACTGGGAACATGATTCTTGACTGAGGTTTGAATGCAGTACAAGAATGTAAATAAAATATTAATCGTTCTGCACAAAAGGAACATCAGTATTATTGTAGACCTTCTACAAAATAATTTATCCAGTAAATTAACCCTTCTTCTTTTTGGCAAAGGACTGAATGATAGGATTGTTTTTTGTATGAAGAAATATCATGATACCCTCTAATATTACATATAAATAAACTTTTGCTAGATGTTAGTTTATTATTAATCTAGTGGTTTTGTATTAGGTTTGCACCATGTCCAATGGCATGCTGGAATGAGCTGGTTCAAATGACCAGATGGGAAACCAGTCCTGCCCTGAAAAGCTGGCAAGTTAGACCTTACTAGTAAAAACGCCTGTAGACCCCAGAGCATATGGGGGCCTCCAAGGAAGACAACACGCTCCAAAATGCCGGGGGAATCTGCTGCTGAAGGTGGCCTCCGTGGAGGACGAGGGGAGTTTCCAGGTGAGAGAGGATGTGGCTGCGTGGTGGAAGTGATTTCAGCACCCTGACGTTAGTCTATGCATGGGAAGGGGAAAGAGATTTTTATTTTTATGTTAACTCTCTTCAGTGGTCAAATAATCATAAAGAATGTTGAAAGCTTGTGAAAGTGGATTTAGAAAATGGGATGGCAGCCTTGAAATATGCTTCATAAAAGGTGTTTGTATGGGGTATGCGTTGTGGAGGGTGAAAGGAAGGTTGCAGTGGAAGAAAACACCATGTACTTTCTTTTGCATCTAGCTGTGTTCCTCCTCAGGTACCAGTCCTTTTCAGCAGCTGGTAAAGCTATTCCTGTATACATAATTTTGAAAGAGCTTTAGAAAGTTTCAAGGTGAAAGGTGTTAAAAATGAAAGAAGATTATTACTACTGTTATTGCTTCCCTATGTTCTTTGTTCAGAATTATCTTATGGAGTTTTTTCTTCTTTTTCACAATAATTTTCAGTCCCAAACAACCCCATACTTTTTCTGCTTAGACTGAGACAGGACTGAGGGCTGTTCTGGCTTGGAAAATGCTTATAAGCTCACTATGAGAATTACTACAGCACTGGAATGTGCTGTAATCAGTGGGGAAAGTCAACAAATTAAGGACTACTTGATTTCCCTTGCGAATTCTACTATCATTTATGTGAGATGTAATTAATTCATTGTTGAAAGTCTATGCAGTGGAACAAGTAAAACTGGTATTACACTGTGCTTTCCATAGGATAAGGGAATCTCAGCTTCATGCAATGTTTTGCTTTGTTTTTCTAAGAATCAAAGTGTGCTCCTGAGTTTATTAAGCATTCTTTGTACAGGGAAACTAACCTTCATAACAGCAACGATAATCAATAGTTTATTTTGTGTATGAATATATTTAACACCATTCTTCCTAGAATACCCGAAAGGACTTGATAAACAGCTGGGTACATTTATATCCTGTGTTCCAAGGTGGAGCTGCTCTGCACCTGAGACTTGTCACTTTGTTTTGCCTTATATATGGGCAAATGTACCAGCTGCCTGACAGAGAGGGGAGAGAAAGGATACTTACAGAATCATAGAATAGTTTGGGTTGGAAGGGACCTTTAAAGGTCATCTGGTCCTACCCCCCTGCAATGAGCAGGGGCATCTTCAACTAGATGGGGTGGCTGGCTGAGCTTGTGCCCCTACTTATCACTTATTTGCCCTGTGGCTGTCTTACTGCTTGAGATACAGGGCAGCCGGGGATGGGTAGGAAGGCTACACCACCTGGTTTTGCTTGCAGAGCGATAACAGAGTTTTCTTCCCTCCCTATACAGGCAACTTTCTCTTGCTTGCCAGGGCGCTGAGCAGGTAGCAGCACTTACCTGTGTGAGGGAAGGCGAGTCTGCTGTCTGTGTGAGAGGCAGAGGCAGAGGAATATTTCTAATCCTGGTGGAAGGGTGATCAAAGAGGGTATCTGTGTCCATATGCATGCAAGCGTGTCCATCTAGCAGCTCAGTGACACTATGAAACCAGTTATTCAGAAATTGTTCTTCGGATGATGATATAATAGAATTTTGCTTGTGATTCTTATCATTTGCCTTTTCTTCAAGCTTTCCCTCTAACCACAAAAACGAGGAAGTTATACACATGAAATAATAACAATAACAACAATTATAATACCACCAGTAATAAAGTTCCTAAGTTTTCTTTTCTGAGAAGAAAGCAGACAGTACTCAATCATAATGAATTTGTTTGGATAGCAGCTGGTTGACAGGTTAGTACTTGCATATTGAAACTAGTCTCAGTACTACTCTTCCCCAGTTTTTGTGTTTAAAGGGGAACATGGGGTTATTGTAGGTTTTTGGGGGTAGTTATTAGCCAAAGGTACAAAACTGTAGGAAATCAGTTTGGTTTATTGTAGGTGGAAACTGAGATCATCCTGTGGTCAATCAATTCCAGATACTGGGGCTTTGATTAAAATAAATAATGATATTCACAATATAATAGCAAAGAAAGGCAGAAAGAAGATGGAAAGGAGAAACAAAAAGAAGCAAAATAATATAGACAAAGAAGGAAAAGAAGTGAGGAAAGGAAAGGAGAAGAAATGTAATCCCGTAAAGAAAAATCTGTGCTGTAAAACTGTAAAATCCAATTTTTAAAAATATAACTGAAACTTTTCAATCAAATACATGTAAATAAAAACTTGTTTCAGTAATATCATAATTACACAGTGGAGATGGAGCACAAAAAAGTTTTTTTTATCTGTTTCAATTTAGCCTCTGCTCTGGATAGAGTAGAGAAATGCCTTCAAAGAATCACTTTAGTTCATAGACAGCACATATGTATTTTGTTGCTCTATGCTCCAGACTGTATCAATAACCGTGTACTCCAATAAAAATATGTCATCAGAGAATTGCTCAGTCCCCTCCAACTCCTGCCTCAAAGGGCTTTATTTCCTTCTTAACTCTTCTGCTATTTCACTTGGTAGTTTATGGACTGCTAGAAAGATGTTGCCTAAGCTGTTTTCTTCTTGTAGTTCAGCCGTTCTGATTGAAAGTGCATGGAAAAATGTAGGTGAGCGGAAGTCATGTGCTTGCATACTAGCTAACATGCCCAAACAGGCTTAATACCGCTCCAGTCAGGAGCAGTGGAAGATTTGATATTGAAATTCACAGGGGAAAACCCGAGTCCTTTGCTAGACCTTAGACACCCCAATATGTTTCCAATAGCACACTGCACCAAACTCAAGCCTGGCATATAATTTTCTTAAAGTCATTCCTCAAGTCATCAGCTTAACTTCTGTATTCCTGTAACAGTCTGGATTTTCTGCAGCAGTCTGTGTATTAATTTTCATGGGCCGAATGAGCCTGAACAGTCAAAGCCAAGAAAACAAGATTGAAGGATTCTAGCACAGAAATCTTTGCCTGCTTAGTTCTATGGTAACCAACCATCATTAAATGCTTTTGCACCTCTTTAAAAAGGTACAGAGGAAAAGGAAAAGAAAAAAAAAAGACTATTAAAAATGTTTAAAAACCTGTTTCAGACACAGATGTGAGATAGCCTAGAATAATCCACTTAATTAAGATAGGTAAGTTTAATTCAGAGCAGCTGTTCCTAATACGAGTATTAGCTTGAAGTTCACTACTGGTATTTCAGGGCTGAAGAATTTCTTGTATTTTCTCCTCAACTACATCAGTGGGATGATGCTGTTTCTCTCTACAAAACTTTGTGTTGCTTATATGCTTAGCCCACCATGGTAACCACATTGCTACTACTTAAAACAATATGGATTTATGGAGCTGCACCTGTGGCATGAGGCAGTGATGGCTCAGTTTGTTCTAGTCTATGTTCCAGAAATCTGGGTCACTGTGAACTTGAAATTGAGGAAGGAAGAAGATACCAGTAAGCAAGTTTACCTGTTAATAAAACAGCTAAGCGGCATCACTTTTCTACTTTTCTTTTTTTTTTCCCCCTTCCCTTTTTGTTTTTACATGAATGTCTGTTCTTGTAAATCACTTATCTTAATTTTGTGGTGCTACATATTTGGTGTTTGGTTCCCAGGATTAATCTGTACTGACACTAGCTCCTGCAAGCTCCCATGTTTTTCCTTCCAGTTCATGAGAAAATTAGTTGACTGGAAAGGCTTTTAATTACTCTGTCAGTAGACACATGGCATTAATGCATTTGTACTAGTGTTGCAGCAACAGATCTTTTGAGAATAATTCTCCACCATTTTAGAAACATTTAGGAATACTTTTCCATGGGACACTTTTTTAGGTAGATATATGTGAAAATATTTTGAGATGTTCCCAGTTGCCAACCCAATTTTCAGTTCTGGTTGTTACATCACCTTTCAGAGCTGTGGATACCGGTGCACACTCATGGCTGACCTTTAAAGGGAATGAGTTTTTAAGGTTATCTCTATTAGAGCAGTGACTGTGTGAAAGAGCTGTCCAGAATATTTTATTTTTTATTTTATTTTTCATCCAAAATCTCATGTCTTCTTCTGAAAAATAGGTTTTGAGCACACTTAGGCTGACTTTTCCATTGGGAAGGGTTGTGATTGAGAAACCAATGGGCTTTCTACCGAGAGGATCTGGTAAAGCTGGTGAGGTTTTTCTCTACCTACAAAAATATGGCCAAAAAAGGTCTATTTTTGGAGTTGTTACTTTTGCCAAAAATTGTTGAGAGATTAAAGCTTTTCTGTCTCATGTAACTACCAATACCACAAATATTCATACAGGTACGGTTAGGTAGAGTAGTCTCAGAGTTTCTGGTCTCTGTGAGAGATTACTCTGTGACAGATCAAACGAAGAGTGCAGTTGTTCTCGGTGGCACTGGTATGAAGCATAGGAATTTCCTGCTGATATGACAAGAAAGCTAAGGGGTATAATAAAATTGAGTAGGGGAAGAATAATGTCAGGCTGGATTTAAGGAATTAAACACAGGAAAAAAAAAAACTTACTCCTTACACAGCTTCTCCTTAGCTCCCTGAGGTCTTGCTGCAGCTCTGGTGTCAAGTCCTTTGCATTCCTTTGGCTGAAAACAAAACAAAGTCCAAAGTTTGGGATGAGTTTCATAAAGTATCTTTAAATCTATGCAGACTTAGAAACAAAATCATGTAAAGGAGGGTTGAAAGTGCATTATTAAAAAAAGACAAAGTAGTAATTTTCAGAAGGGCTGGAAGACCAGAACTTGTGTAGGCTTGCAGAGCTCTCCAGGCAGTGTGGTGTTCCCAATGCTGTACTCTGTGAGCAGTCCGTGCTCAACTCCTT
This sequence comes from Phaethon aethereus, assembly GCF_964289735.1. Classification (NCBI taxonomy): domain Eukaryota; kingdom Metazoa; phylum Chordata; class Aves; order Phaethontiformes; family Phaethontidae; genus Phaethon; species Phaethon aethereus. The sequence continues at coordinate 20,127,707 of NC_138584.1, forward strand.
GAAAAGTGGGCATAAATGTCAGGTAATTCGTGGGTCTTCTGACAGGACGTCACTTTTTTTAGCTGATAGGGCTGGGTATGAGCAGTTAAGGTAACGCCCTCCTTTTTATAAGATACCAGCCTCTCACCCATTCTTCCCAGTCTTTCTTCTTCATGTATGTTGCTGCACTCCATGCAGGCTGGGATTCTATTAGACATCTGTGGGGTCTCTCATGATGCTACACAACTACAGGAACAATTATCATTTATGGAAAAGTACAGACTTCCTTGAGAAAGGAACCTATTTGGGAACAGGGAGAACTTTTTGTCATTCAGCACCACACCTGTGAAGAAAGCAAATAGTGAAAATGAGCAAAATACAATGGAAAAGGCAGACATTGACAAATGACAAAGCTTCATTTGATTACAAAAGGAAAAAAGCAAATAGCTTTCTGAAACAGAGCCCCAAGATGGGCCTTCCTGCAATACCACAGACAGGTCCCAGCTTCCAAATGAATGTAGCAGTAGATGGGTTGTACATAAATGCCCCTGGCAGTGGAGATGAGAGTAGCATAAACAACATTTAGGAAAGAAAACAAACTGGCAACATCGAGTGAAAGGGTTTTTCCTTTTTTTTTTTTTTTTTTAATGAAAGATTCCTATTGAAAAATATTTGGTGATTATACTGGTGTTTGTGTGTGGCTATGTAGGCAGTCATTTTCTTCAGAGAGGAGCGCGGGCTGGCGGGACATGCCAGCCTCTTTTCCTCATGCGCTTATGAAGCACCTGCGTGCACGGCAGTGCAGGGGAGGCAGCTGGCCGGCCCCCGGTTTCTACAGTCTTTTGGGCTCTGGTAGTTACTTTGGAACATGTCTTAAAGGAAGGATGACAAAGCAGAGCTGGCAGAGTTGCAGATACACTTTACCTTGCTAGATTTAACAGTTATAATTAATAAATTTCCAGCTTAGCCCAAAGTGAGCCAACCAAGGGCTGGTTACCCTCCATCAGTCTGTTCTTTTGAACAAGGCCAGCAGGCATCGCACATCTCTGCCAGTTGGGGCTTGGTGCCAGGGGGTCTTGTGAGGCTTCTCCAGCACATCAGCACGGCACCGTGCCAAGGGTGTGCAGGGCAGCGCGAGGGGCTCTCGCTTCTGTCCTGCTAATACCATGCAACGCAACACATTTCTCCCTGATGTCTGGGCCTGTCCCTTTCTGAAGGAGGTCTGCCCTGTCCCTGTTCCAGACCGGCCAGCTCCCTCTAGCAGCTGCTTCAGGATTGTTTGGCTTCCCCCGAACAATCTGTCTCTTGATGACATATGACCCCTTGATAGAGGCAGCAGCTTCATTCCTCACACTCTCCCTGATGACCTGTGACTCCTCTGCTGATTCATCACAATATACTCTGAGACAATTGTTTCCATGTTTACACTAGTAATTAGCCTTTTTTTGGCCATAAATCTGAGTTTGATTTCATTTTCAACTTTACCATGCAGCCAAGACATTTCTCATGTGCTCTCCTCTGCCACAGTAGAACTTGTATTTATTTTTTTTAAGAGAGGATGGTGAGAGAAATGAATTGGACAAGGTGCTTGTGAGACTTGCCAGTCTAAAAAATGCAGTGTTTGAATATTGTTTGATTTACTACTTTATTTACAACATAGCAGCTGAAAAACAACCTGACCCAGCAACCCTAGGATTGTTTTTCATATAGCTGTGAAAGGATGGGTGCCTTTTGCTATATCTGGAAAGACTATCTGGCTGTTCTCAGAGTTGTTTAGTGTGAAGTATATAACCAGAAGTTAGCTGTGCAGAGAAAGCCATCTGCTGTCACTAGGACTTGGAAGAAAGCAGAGATTTGCACAAAGGGATAAAGAAGGGAGGGAACAAAGGTGATATTTTCATAGTCTGTATTTAAAAGTTCCTCAGAAGTCTCACCTAGGTGATCATCTCATTATAGCAGCTGCCAGTTTTATCCACTTACAGCTTTACCAGGAGTAAAACTCTTGCTAATGTTTTATATTTATATATATCTTATCAGCCAAATACAAGGGTTCAGGGTTTGCCATTGTTTTATGTAGCTAATCATCTCATTAAAAAGATCCCATACTAACCAGGTAAGCCAACTCTGATAAACCTCCAAAGCCTTAGATGACATTTCAGATAATATTGTGTAATTTGACGATGAGCTGTGGGAATGTAATTGGGGGCAAAACCTTCAAACTAGCAATTTAGCTAGGGTAGTAGTAACCGCAATTACAATTTTCAGGCTGAGCTATGTGAATCATCTCAGAAAGGTACAGGGCAGAGCTGGGAGTCTGCTTCCAGCTTCTGACAACTCATGTGCACGAGCAGTCAGAAATTAGGAGCTGTCTCCTGCCTCTGTGTTTCTGCAGCTGGTGACAAGAGTTGGCCTGAAGGCTTGTGACTGTGTCAACCTGCAGGCAGTGATAGGACCTGGAAACTGGCTTGTGAACACTTGCAGGCTACGGATAGCAAGGTGTTTGGCTGCAGCTCTGGATATAAGAGAAAAGAGGAACAGATAGAGACATGCTTTCTCTGGTGGGCACAGTGTTGGATGGAGCTGGGACCTGAAAAAATTGTCAGTGCCATGGAAATTGGTGAATGAGCAAACTGCCTTTGGGAATGACTGGACTGGGCTGAATGCTCTAAGGAGGTTGGCCTGAGGTAGAAACACTTCTCATTTCTTTTCAGCAACATCTAGAATCAGTGACATCCAGAGATCTGGAGGCAGGTACAGCCAAACCCCATTAGTTTTTCTTTTAGCCAAAAGACATGTAGATGTAGCACTTAGGGACATGGTTTAGTGGTGGCCTTGGAAATGATGAGTTTACAGGTGGACTCGATGATCTTAAAGATCTTTTCCAACCTAAATGATTCTATGATTCTATTATCAGGCTGGGGACATGGTGATTCTTTTTTTCTGCAAAAGGAAAAAGGAAAGAAAGCAGGCAACTTTAGTCCATCACGAAGATCATCACTTAAAAGATTTCACTGGCAGGCATTATCTTGAGAACTGATTTATTTTGATAATAATAGAACCTCTATGGTATCGTTGTTCCTTTGTTATAGAGGGAGGAAGGGAGGAGGAAAGAGGGAGAAAGCCATGTTGGCACTTCTGCAAGCAAATGTAGAGTATGAAGCAGAAAATATTTGGCTGCAAAAACTGTTGCAAAGCACACCATGACACTGCATGTCATACATGCAGATTTGCTGTTGATGTATATAGAGAAGGTGATGACACTTAGTTGTTGAATGGAAACCAGATATTTTTCAGGCTGGTGAAAGAATAAGGAAAGCCTGAGAAAAAGCATGAGCACCAGTAGCTGTGAATGCTGTGTTTTAAATGATATTTAGACCTTTCTTTCCATTTGCTGTGTTCTCTGTGCTTGAAACATGAGTTAAGCCATCGCAGATTGTACTGCATTTTTTTAAATTATCTTTTTCTAGCATAAGTAGTGTTTGTGGGATACAATGTAAGGCATATAGACTGTCATACAGAACTTCTGATTCCAGCTTACCATGTTACCCCCAGTTACTGGTCACATGGTAGTTTTAATCGATTTTAGATGCACATGGCTGATGGCCAGCATAGATTGCAGCCCTTTCACTCTTTTTTTTTTTTTTTTTTCCCCTTGAGGCAGGACAGAAGACAGCTTTCAGGATTCTTCCCAACTGATCTCTTAAATCAGCTGTTTCCAACTCTTGCAGTTGTTTTAACTTTTGGTCTCAAAATCTATCATCTTTTATGACCCTCTCTTTACTGGTTGAGTTTCTGTTAGGGTTGCTACCTTTTGTTCAAGAATCTCATCAGTTGTCTGCAAAACAGAGGATTTTCCAGTGTATAATTCTGCCATGTCAAGCTTATCTTACCTTCCTGCAACCAGAATTGGGTTCAGATGAGCTTTGCCAATGATGCAAGTGTAATGTTTATATTTTGTTTCATGGTTTTCAGTAAGTTGTTTCTCTGTTGCCTGGTCACGCAAATTTGGTAAAATGAGTCCTTAAAATAGTTTACACCCTATGCCTTTTTTTACATGTGGAAGCACTTGATTGTGAGGGTAATAGCACCAAATTCATCACTAAGTAAACAGATTTAGTTCATACCTTACAGCCTTCCTGCTGGTAATGCAGATATACTCATGCGTGTTGGATCTGCTGTTACATCCAGGCTATTTCTGTTTGACAATGGCAAGTCTTGTCAACCAGCTCAATTCTCTGAAACATAGAAGCAGTCATCCCAGGCTGGGAGCTCACAACCTATAGCCAGAAATCCAAGTTAATTTTGGCTCCTCAAGGGCAGGCAGAAGAATAGAACGAGACATTTCTAATTGTAAAATGCTTCTGCATGACCACAATCTGACTTCTACATTTGCCAAATGTTTCCTTTGCAGCAACATTTCATTTTTGGGTAACGTTTCAGTTCAGCTAACTGTGCTGATCAGTATCTCGGCTCTCTTATTTCATGTAATAAAATTTAAGACAAGTAACAACTACTTAAAAGGGAGAGAGGAAGGAGAATAACTTCTACTTGCATGAATTGGACAATTATCTCTTTAACAAAAAGAGGAATTTAGTGTTCAGTTTTACAAATATGGTAACAATTATTTATAATCATGAAACTGATTTGAAATGCTTACTGAGTGGTAGACGGCTTCATATTCATTGCCATTATTGTGCTGTCTCGCCCATGAATCAAAGCAGACTTTCAGTGCTGTCTTTTCTGCCTGGTTCATTATCTACAGACTGTGACATATCAAGAGAATGTGCTTACTTTCATGTAAAGTATAAAGAAATCAAACTTCAAGCTGTTTCCATTTTGAGGGTTTAAAAACAGGACACAATTCTTAATTTTTCTCTATTTTTTGCAATGTATTTTAAAACATTTAATAAGGAGTTCTGATAAGCAGCATTGCTACTGATATTGCCAGAAATAGCCGTTGAAAATTATCATCAAATTCTTCATTAGATTTACTTTAGATTGTTTCTGTGTAAGAAATTTATTTATGGAAGGACCAGCTTTCTGCAGAAGGTGGTACTTGTCAGGGAATATTTTGGTGTGTCTGGACACAATCAGGTTTTTCTGCACAGAGGCTGTGGGGACGTGCCGTCAAGGAAGGAGTTAATCCTCATCTGAAATAGAGCATATGCTTTCTTTAACAGAGATAAAGGTTTATATTGATGGTGCCTACTGCATTCCCTGACTACTGTGGCAGAAACCTCCTCAAAGGATCCCAGCGAGTTAGCGAGCCATGAACCCCGATCTCCCTCCTCTCTCTGTGCTTATACTGTCAATCCTTAATCAAGCTGTGCTTCTTCAAGTGTTTTCCCATTTGATATTCTAGGAGTTTCTCCCCACTTTATATCAAGCTAACTGGTCTATGGTTTCCTGTTATGTCTCCAGGCACTTTTCAAATAACTTTGTTATTTTAGCCACTTTCCAGTCCCCAGGGGTCTCTTCTAAACTAAATGAACTTGTGAATGTGCCTGCTAATTCCTAAGTTTCTCTCCCCACTTCCTTAGCACATTTGGATATTTGTCTGGCCATGGTTTTTAAGACTGCCTAACCATTTTAATCATACTACTAGCATTACAGACTTAAAGAAAAAAAAATCTTCCTCCTTGAAAAGCAAACTCCTGACCTCTAGAAAAGACAAGCACAGTACATGTTTCACTGTTATTTTGTTTATACCTCATACCATTAAAAACGATTTGTAGTCCCATACCATCAGTCTTTGCCCCCTGCATAGTAAATCTGTTGCGGGCGAGGAAGGACTGGCTGTAATAGGGTAACTTTCACAGCTTTTAGCGTACCTTGCGGTGGTTAAATTTTGTTTTCTTCATTGTGAATGAGAAATGCCATGAGGCAGAAGTGATTAGTGACATATTCAATCACCCCAACCACATCCCTGCTGCAGAGCCCCTGTGCCACCCACTCGATGGTGCCAGTCACACCAAGGCTCGCTCTGTCCCTGGATGAAACCTGCCCTGGAAGGGCAAGGCAGCCCAGGCCTCCCTCAGCGATGAGCTGGGACGAGTCCAAGTTCTGTATGGGAGATCCAGCTGATGGGCTGCACCACAAGGTGGCCTGTCTAATCCATTGATCCAGGCTTTTTTCTTAAGTTCTATTTTTTTATTTATGCTCATGAATATTTTCTGTTGGGTTTTTTGTTGTCACTTGGATCCTATTTAGACGTTCTGTCTTTATATGAACACCTTTTTCCTCCTTGTGTTCCATGAAGAGTACATCTTGACCAATGTAAATGTCAAAATTATAGTGTAAAAATCAAAGTTACAGTTGCCTGTCAGAAGTTTACTGGCATAAGTCACTGTCACAGGTTCTTGCGATAAACAGCTGGGCTTTTTATGGATGAAAATGTGGGGGAAGCAACATGTTGGTGCGAAAAAACATAACTGGTGAGAAGGAGTAAATACAATCTGTCTGTAATTCAGGAGAAATCTGTTTTCTTTTACTGAATACCGTTTAGATGTAAGGGGAAAAATATATGCTCTCACATGGCTATGGTCAAGATATTCTTAACTATGGATTGTTTTCTGTAAGCTGTTTTTCATACCCATTAAAAGCTGTTAATTCTTAAGTGTTCTTTTTACTGATACTTCTATGATTATACTTTTGTAATATGATGACACCCATTCTTGCAAGAACACATTCAACATCTTTGTTCATCAAAGAGATGAGGGAATAAATCTACTTTTTTTTTTAATCCAATTTGAGGGGGATGCTAAAATTGAAATAAGAAACAAATACCACAAAGACAAGAAAATAATGAAATAACATCTACAGAAAATCAAACCATGTCCTGTAAATACCAAAATGAGTTTCAGCTTGGATAAGTATGCAAGCAATATGTTTGCATAAAGTATTTTGAAAAGCAGGAACTTTCCTGCAATACTGGAGGGAAAGAAAAAGAAAAAAAGGGGTGCAATAATGAACAGAAGATCTTGTGTAAGTGTTCAGCAAGCACCAGGAACAGAGACCATCCTTTGAGTTTTAACCAGCATATCTAAAAACACTCCATCACAGAAGGAGCAAGTTGGTTATTCCTGCCTGTGGTACAGCTACATCTGGAAAAGTGGTCTAGGCTCTGAAAAATGTAATGTATGAAAAATACTGAAAGCTTGGAAATTGTGTACCCCCCTCATGTCATACCTTCCTACGCGGATGAAGACTTCTGGGAGGATCTAAGAACTAAACCTGAATCTGCTCTAGCATCATTGTCTGGGCCCTGAAAAGCTTATGAATGTTTTCTAATCGACTTACGTTGTAAAACTGCATGAAGATCTTTGACCTGAACAGGATTGAGTATATTTTGAATTTTCAGATTTTTTTTCCCCCTAAAGGGCCAAATGGGACACAAGTATCTTATTCTGCACATTTTTAAGTAGGAATCTTGCCCCACCCCTCCACCCCCCATTTCTAGTGCAGGGAGAAGTCAGAAAGGTAAGAGGACGCCCATCCCCGAAGTCCTGCCTTGTCCTGGATCACCGTGTGCCTCCCCAAGGCTCCTGCGCTGGGCTCTGCTCTGGGGGCTCATCTCCACTGCTGCTGCAGGCAGGGCCTGGGGTACCTCTTTGGGCTACCTGATTGCAGGCACTTTGGCCTTGCCCCTCACCTTTACCCTGTCATAAGATGTCCCACGCTGCCATCAGGGGAGTGTCACGGCAGTTGTGGCCGGCAGCTCAGCCCTGGTGCAGGCGGGGTGCGCGGGAGCCCTGGCAGCGAGCCCAGCCTGGGCTCCAGCTGGGCTAATTCTATAATTCTCTGACTGTCTGTGCATTACTCGACTGTCCTTTGCAGCAGGGATATGGCCCCTGAGCTGCCAAGTGAAAAGGCCTGACAGCCCCATTTAAGTGCACTTTACAGGATTTCAGGCAAAGGGAGACTGAGTCCTGGTTGCTGTAAATTACAAGATAAGATTTTTCCTGTAACTGCAAATGTATCACCACAAGCCATGAGAACACAATTTATCACTTCACTTTACCAAAACAAGTAGGGAATTGGCCTTGAACTTTGAAAGGAAAATGATGCTTAACAAATAAACCAGTTACATTGTGTCATATCAATGCAGAATTGACCCTCCTTATTTTACTACTTACAACTGGATTTTTTCTTTACTTCTTACACCTGGATTCCTCTATTTCTCAGCTTAGGATTTCTTTTTGCTTTTCAGATCGAAAAAAAAAAAAAAAGTCAGGTGTGTAGACCCGGAAACACTGTAGCACTCTCCCCGTAATAGCCAGTGTCCATTTGAACTTAAAATGAAACTCAGTGCCTCAGCTAATGGCTTTGGATCAGTTTATGAAGTGAAGAACTTTGCCAGGTATGAAGAACCAGTGCATCAGCCAGAGAAAACGTTATTTAGTTCTTGATTTTATTTTTTTTTAATTTCTGCTTGTCTTTTCCCCTTGATGGGTTTCCTATTCTTTGCCAGCTTACCTAGTAAGCAGCCAAACACCACAAAAAAAAGATTGTCTCGTGATGAAGGTTTAGAAGACAGAAATGCATAAAGTTTATCTAAACAGTGAATAAGAGACATGAATAACTATCTACCCAATTTGAAGTTAAATTTAAAACATGAACATTTAAAATGCTGTTTGAAGCAACAGGATGAAGAGGGGAAAGGAGTAACTGAGGCTGATAATTAGGGAAGACTTGACAACTGGGACCACCAGTTGTTTAGAGCAGAAATATTGCATGCTTGATTTGTGTCCAAATGTAGTATAATTCTAGAAAGTTTGTACAAGACTGATTTATCCAGGGTGGAAATGGGACAAAGAAAAAGAGTGTGTGGAGGGCGGGAGATTGAGTGAAGAGTGAACTAAATGTATGGATGTGTGAAAGTCTGGGTGAAGAAGGAAGAAAGAGAATTTGAATCTCCTGGAGCTGTTGAACTGAGGTTTAGAAGTATCTGCAAAGTGTAGACAGAGCTGTGAATCTGAACTGGAAGAGCTGAAAGAAATTACTGGTCATACCCTGCAATTTAACACACCTCAACTTGGGTACTGCATTGCATGAATGCTTCTAATTCCCTTAGCATGAGGTTAGCTAATTCAGTTTATATCATGGCCTTCAGTGAAGATGCTAAGGTGTTATTTATAATATTGTAAAGGTTGGTGCTCTCAGGAGGCTCTTGGAACTGTATAGACTGCATGAAGTTACACACTTAAGTCTCTAAAGTACTGAGACCTCAGAGCAACAGCATCTTCCATTCATTTATTTTAGCATTGAAAGATTGGTAGCACAGCTCTAATGTTGCTGAAGAGTACAAGGTATTCATATGGTTTTCAATGGCAATGAGTTGTTTCTCGTTTAAGCAGAATACTGTATTGTGGATGGGTACAAATGGGAGCAAAGCACAAGTTATAAACTATCTTGTAACTGCAGTGCAGCCGCTTTCACTGATCTTGAAAGGAAACTTGACCTATGGATTGTTTTTAATTACTTAATCTGCACAAGTATTTCCTAGAGTTTTTCTGTTAAAATGTTACTACTTGTGTGCTGTTTAGTTTGAGGGCTTTTTAGCCACGTATATCTGAAACTTCGTTCTCAACACTAAACTGTACATGTTTGCCCGTTTTATTTGGTTTAATTCCTTAAACTAACTCCAGAATGGCTTTTGAAACCTGTGGGCTCTGTCCCAACTGCAGGAAAATGAATGCTTTCTTTGTAATCCCACTGTTGTGCAGATTGGAGAAGTAATTGAAACCTCTCCTGGGCAATAGACCGGCCATTTTACATACCTCCCTTATCTATGTAAACATTTCCTGATCTGCTTTCTTCTTCATCCCTTGGGGTCAATAACAGTTTCTTATGCTCTCTTTATTTTAAAATGGCCTGCTCCCTTTCTCCCTTCCAAAATTGTGAGTAAAATTAATGAATATTTTCTTTATTGTTCATTTGTCACTCCCTTCCTTTTCCTTACGTTATACCCTCGTCTCCTACTCATAGGAACACTTGTGTGTTTTTGGTTGGATTTTTTTTTTCCTGTTGTAGTTGGACAGCCCCTACCTTTAATTTGTGTAACCTACAAATATTCCTTTTACTTTCATAATGAATTTTTCATTGCTGCTTTTCTCATTTCCCCTTTGAACGTGTCAGAGAATTAATGTAAAGAAAATAGGAGACATTCACAGGAATCAAGCTAATTTGTTCTCAGTAGGCATTTGCAATGGATTGAGATTTATGTTCTTCCATGCTAAGGGAAGAATGGGCAGTGCTATGTGACTTTGACTCTTGAATATTGAATTCTGGTGCACAGTTGCTTAAAAGCAAGCTATAGGTGACAGTAGTCTGACAGCAGCGATGAATAAAATGGTTACTGTACCGAGCTGTGTGTAAAAAATTCTGAATTGACAGAGATAAATATTTTGACAAAGATAAATTTATGAGTTATTGGCTCAGCCTGTGGTTTGTTTAGGATTTGTCATTCTTCTTGAAGGTATCATCAATTTAAGTTAGGATGGTTTGCGTGGCTCTGAGCAGAGGGCTTCTCTGCTTGCACACAACTCCACACCTCCAGCTCCTGACGGTAAAACTCACAGGGTTTCCAGTGAGCTCTGCTGGTTTGCCACTCCTTGCTCCTCTCCTTGCTGCTTGCTTTCATATGCGGGTGTAGCTTGGGATGCCGAGGAGGCGCAGGAGGGCATGAAATCTCATGGCCAGCCTCCAACTTCATCCAGTGCTGGTGACCGCAGGAGCACGCCAGTAGCCTTGCCTTCCAGCCTCAGCCCCACCGAGGCAGCACAGGAGGAGCTCTGAGGAGGGATGGCTCCTGGGACCCTGCCAGTCTTTCTGGTGCTGCTGTTGCCAGTCTCATGCTTTTGGGTATCATTCAGACTATTAATGCACCAGATTAAAATAGATTGGAGTTTGCCTGTTTTACTGGGGCTGTAAGGATTATTTGTAAATCATGTTAATGATTAAAATGATGAAATAGCTCTCCTCCTTCAGAATTTTCTGTTGGAAACTATAGTGAGGCCGTGTATTACTAGTACTGTTACGAACCTCACATGCTTTCTCCCAGAACAAGATGGACAAGTCATTTACATATATTGATCAGGTCACATTTTATCTAAAACATCAAAACATTTATGATCCTCATTTAGTTAATTATAGATTTTATTAAAACAGTTAGAAAGACATTAAAATATATTCTGGACTTATGGACATTGAGTTTTAAGGCAATAGACTTGATGCCTTTTGCAGCTTTCCAGTCTACTTGAAGAACTATGTCGAACTGAAAGATGAGCTGGAATGAGACAGTGCTTTGAGCTGATTCCTGCCGACAATCACAGCTGTGCTGTGTGGATGCAAACACTGCCAGATCTGAACAGTGACTTTACACCTGCCTTGTGCAGCTGTGAATAACCACACAAGCTATGGAGGGGCTGAGAATCAGACTCCAAGAGCTTCAGCCTGCAGACTTTTGTCCGATGCCTACTGCAGATTGCATTAACCACCTCAGGAGGGTGTTTTTACATTCTTTAAGTTTAATCAACTACATAATTATTTCTATTAGTTCTCCTGTATGTATAGATCATTTGTCTTAGATGCAACATTTAATTGCTAGTTCGGTTGACAGCAGATATGTTCAATCATAGACATCAGGCATTTTATTTTCAACATTTTTATGCAGGTAGGAAATAATACGAGGGTGTGACGAGCACTAGAAGAGAGTCTCTCGCCAGCCATAAGCTTTAAATTTGTATTTATATGTGTGTGATGCTGGTGTGGTGTTTTGGTGGGGTGTTTTTTATGCCCAATTCTTTACAACCTATTATGGCTCTTGCTGGTGGGAGAGGCACTTTATTAAGATTTGCTCCAAATTCATAGTGAACAAGAAAAGACTTTGTATTTCTGTTAGAGAAAGATTGTGGGAAGCTGTCTGGGTTATAAAGACCTAAGATAAACCTAATGGCTGCACAATACAGTGCTGAGACTGCCTGCTTCAGGGCAAGAGGGGAAGGGAAGAGGTTAAATGTGCATTCAGGCCCCAAATGATACTTAATAGCTTTCACGCCAAAAACTGTAAGATTCATGCTGCAATTCTTTATTTTTATTTTGTAAAATTTAACCTTATTTCACTATAATAAAACTGAGAGTTTTTTTATCATAAACTGCTTAGGTGACAGTATATCTAACATTTATACAATTATTTGCTATTTTAACTTTTTAAAAGAATATTAATATTTTAGACAAAGTTTACACCTACAGAAAGCTATGCTGGTTTGCACCTCAGGTACTTTATAATGGCATCTGTAATGACTTCTTCAATAATTTTCTTAGGTACTTAAATGAGGGTCATGAGCTTATAATTCCCCAGATCACCCTTATCATGTTTCCCACCTCAATAAGAAGAACATTCTGATTCTTCTTATTGTAGCTGTAATGATAAATTAAATCACATTTATTTGGGGATTGTTTTTTCCTGGGAGGTAATTCAGCCAATACAAATAGACTAGACTAGACTAGACTAAACTTGACTAGAAGAATAGAATAGAATAGAATTTTTTAGTTGGAAGTGACCTACAATGATCATCTAGTCCAACTGCTTGACCAATTCAAATTTGTGCACTCTGTGTTTTATTGTGAAGTGGGTTATTTCTTCAGCTGCCGTTCAGTGTTTCATGAAGCATGGAATAACTAGGAGAAGATGATTGTGAATATAAAGCTGAAATTCTGATTTATTCAGTCATTATCAAAAAAACACCATGCCATTTCAATGATAATAAAATGAAAATCCAACTGGTGTTTTCTTTCTCAAACTTGTTTTCCATGGAGATTGCTGCTCTTAGGCAAACACCTATTTAAACCTTTGAAATGTATGATCTTAACTTCATACAGCTATAGTAACCTAGATTTGTTAATGTTTCATCCCTACTTGCAACAGTATTACAATTTAAGTTTCAGTAATATAAAAAGCATTTGTGGAGCAAACACTAGGAAAATATCTTTCTGGGAGTGTTGTTACAGGTATGAAATAAGGTTTAGGGGTTTTTTATTATTATCATCAAAGCTTTTCTTTACTGCTGCTTTTTAGCCTGTTAATAAAAGTACTGGATATAAGTCTTATGAAATATAGCAGTAGGTGGTCAAAAATCATTCCAATGTGTTGCTTCTACATGCGATTAAGAAAAAAAGAAATCAAACATTCAAGCTACAGCCGTGGACTAGTTAACCTTGAGAACGAGCTCTGATTATTGAAAACAAAACCAATCAACACTTTAAGCTTAGTGCAATAATGAATGCTGATATACCTGTGAAATATTACTAGTCCAAGAACTGTATATAGAGTGGCTACTTGAGGATATTCTAGACAGGGTTGACCTCGATACAGTTGGCATGCAAAGGCTCATTTTCTCTTTTTACTGTTTCACACAGGACAAGGCTGCAATATGTGCCTAGTTGTTTGTGTTTTCCCCTAAGGTTTCTCTTAGACCTGGTGATGTTACTGAAGCTTTTATGCATTTAATTATGCTAGTATGTCCCAACAGTGGCTCATAAAAAGTGTCAGAAGACATGGAGAAAACCTCCCCCACGGATTGTAGAGCAAATGTGCTAGCACTTTTCTAGGGCAATAGTGTGGGCTGTTGCTCTGGTGTCACTTGCAAGGTGGAGGTCGGGCAGACCACTGCACACGAGGCTCCTTGCTTCTGAGTCCGGGTAATGCCTGCTGCTTTCTGTCCTGCAGTGTTCTGCCACATGTGACTTTTGCCAGCAGCCGAGTTGTTTGCTCCAGGATAAGCAGGCTGTTAGAAAATTTCATTTTCTGTATGCTCAGATCTTTCAGATGTGTTTTATGCAGGTTGCTTGCTCTGTTAGCTTTACCACGGTTCCTGATTGCATACCCACATACCCCACCCCTTAGCAGGCAGCACGCCAACTTTTTCCCCACAGTGGTAGCCCCATGCATCACATACAGTTGGCCAGCCTGTCAACTAGCTCCGTCTGGCATGAGGTGGTGCTGGACAGGAGAGAGCCACCATGTTACACAGGAGCTGGTGAGGGCTGAGGAACCTCCCTAGATGGTGAAGTCCTCCTGCCTGCACCCCATCTGAGCTACGACCCACAGGCATACAACTTGTAAGCCCTTCACGAGGCTATCTTGATGCTAAAAATAAGAGAGGGCGACTTGTTTGCAAAGACTGTGGCAAGTGAGAAAGCAGTCAACATCATAAGGCACAGCTGAAATTTTAGGTGACTATGCATCCTCTTTAGCATGGAATAAATATAACTATCTACTAAAAAAAAGAAAAAAGAAAGAAAAATCCAACCCCCAACTCTTATGTAAATAGGCTTAGCTATGGATGGGGTTTATTTTATTGTGTTTTTTTATGACTGCGTTTGTACTGTGATGTTTTTACACTAGCAGTATATTATTATAAAAGTCCCATATTCTGAATAAGCCTTGGCCTAAAATAACAGTAGAATTTTGATTTATTTTTGTGTGATTCTTTTTCAAGTGCTGTAAATCATATTTTGGTGTTCATTTACCTTTGCATTCTTTTTTGAGCCACTGGCACTGAAGCTGACAGATGGGAATCAAATGAAGTGTGCTAAGTGTTGCTGCTGTAGGCTTTCATCTCCCTACATTTTGTGGTATGATTTATCCTGGTAATACATCATGTGCCTCATTTTCCTTTGCTTATTTTATTTAGTGTTGTCACAAATAATATCATTTGACCATCTACCATGAGCACTAAGCAGTTGTAAATTAATGAAATAAACTGAATCTATGGAACTCATCTGTCCCAAATTTGATTAGAGACGCCAGTATTGTACCAACCCATTTACTACCGATGAACCTCATTTATTAAGGACACAGCTTTGCAAGGTCCTAGCTAACTACACTAAATTGTTATGCATAGTATTTGCAATGATTTTAATGAAACAGTTAAAAGTGACTTTTTTATATCTCTATCATGATTAGTGTTTCATGTGTCTAAAACTGGTGTTTTTAGTGACTGTATTGCTTTGTTCTGAGTCACTGGCACACATCTGCATGAATGCCTCTCCTCCCTCTTTCCCCAAAATGGAGTGTCTTGTGAGTAGGAGGCGTCAAAAGATAATCTTAAACTGGCTTAATAACTAGGATTCAGTGTCCCCCATCATGGTTTTGGAGATTCACCTAATTTTCATTTACTACTAACTGTAGTACATAAGGTTTTTAATTTTTTTCCCTCCTCTTTATATGGCACTTGCATTACAGTGTAATGTGATAATGTAATATTGAAGTGCATGCTTGAGCCAAACCCCAAGATGCCAAACCCCCCCTATTCTGCGATAGCGGGGGAAATTCTTGCAGAGTTCGTGAGAAGACAGCAAAAATGACCATTCATGTGTAATGTAGTTTGAAAAACCAGTGCGCTCAGATAAAGAAAGTTAATAGGATAGTATGGTATTTTAATGGTACATAAACCATCTGATACGTATTGAGACTTATGTCCTGGCAGTAAAAGATGAACAAAGGTTAAAAATGACTCAGAGAAATTTTGAAATGTGTATGCTGGGAAGTGACAGAATTAGATATAAAAACCCCAAATGTTCTGGATTAGCAATCACACTTAAAAAGAGTAGTTGAAAGACTATATTGCTGGAACACACAGGACAAAGCAGGGAAAGGTTGGGCAAACAATGATAATTGAGAGGAGGAAAATAACATAAAGGAAGAGAGAAGATTAAGTAGGTAGAAATAATGTTCCTTGGAAATATGAATTATATGAACACAAGAGGAATTAAGAACATCTTTTTTTGTGATATGGATTGGTAAAGGATGGTGATGACTGTCCAGCATTCTGTAGCAGTGGTTCATACCCTGCTTCATTATTTCATTATGATCAGACTGCTAGGGTAACGGTAATGCATGATGGGAAACCTTGTATCAAAGGTAAACTGAGAATACAGTACTTCAGCTGAACAAATATATCATCGATGTCTAAAAGAATGCACGAAGCATCTATATGTATATATAGATAGATCTAGAAAGCATCTGTATCAAATATATCAGAATGTCATAAAATATCTCAACCTGAACAATTGGTTCCACGGTTCTGAGCTCCGTACTGTTACATCCCCAGACACAATCTCTGCCCCAAAGACCTCACACTTTGGTTTGATGAGATGTAATGACAGACTGAAGTTAAATGACTAGAAGGAAAGGGCTAACTTTTCTCCCCTGTGTAAGACTGAAAGAAGGAGTTATGATGAGGTAACATTGGGCATGACAAGTTCTGTCTCAAAAGACAAGTTTCAACTCTCAACAAGGGTTGTGTTTTTTTTTGAAGAGTAACTCCAGCCCCACAATCCATTATGTTAAAGTTAGGTCTTTGATTGCTGTATAAGGGTCTGGAACAATACCACCAGATTTATCTTGAGTAAAACAGAAATGGTCTTAGCAGATTTTACTGGGTTTATGCAGTCTGTATGGTTGTAAGAGGCAGTATTTTCCTCTGTGATATATTTTTTCCAGCACATCTATATTGAATTGCACTGTTTAGATAATTCAAAACAAAACAAAACAAAACAAAACCCAGAAGAATTTAGTTTCAGGGTCTGAGATTTAGATTTTCTGTCAGCCACTTGGCATAATTCTGTATAAAGTACAAGAAAAAATTTAAATTTAACATGTAAACCTAGCTAATGAACCTTACATGAAAAATTTAATGCCACCTCCTACCAAATATACGGCATCTGAAAGCATTGAATCCCATAAAACACCTTGCTGAAAATCATTAGAGAATTATAATGCATACTCAGCAGGCTAGCACTAAAGCACAATTTTCTTTACTGTATAAGCACTAAAGTCTTTTGCATAACACCCCAGAGACAACTCTAATACAGTCTCTGCCACCTATGGTTCATATCAAGATGGAGGTCAAGGTGTAGAACCATTTAACTTAAATCCCTACTCCAACTTATTAGCTAGGAAGAGAAATGGAGGAAACGTGCAATGGAGATGTGTTCTACATGACCAGCATAAAGTAACTTTTTATGTGTAAGTGATGATAAGTAAAATAGAAAATGACAGCATCTTACAAGCCATTAGAATGTTTTAGCAGAGCTTCAGCTCTTTTCCTTATAGCCTGGATGAAATAACATCATTTAAGGAGGAAAAAATGTTAGAGATATTGCAAAAGAGGATGTGTGTGTAAAGATAGACTACTAGTAACTACAGATAAGGGTCTGATAAGGTTTTTACATTAAGCTTTTAATTTCATAGGTTTCTTTGTGTGAATATTAAATTCATGTCTGTGAGTTTAGTACAGTGTAGTGCAGAAATACCTGTCCCCTAAATTGCTCACATTTTGTAAATACCTTACTTGCTATTTTGTTATTGTGTTGTATAACTTTTCTTTATTTTTCTCTATAACTAATAATAAGTAGAAAATTAAAAGGGTAGTGTGGGTAATGGAGCATGATGGTGTAGTGAAGGGAAGCAGGAGCAATTATCCTTTTCTTGCGCACTTATAAATCAAGCAGTTTTAACATATGTATTCCAAATTAACAAAATAAGTAATATACTTGCAGACGTGAAGCATCAAAAATTTTATCACCTTCCCTGCCTCCGCCCCATATAATCTTCCCCAGAAGATTATAATGAGTGAAAACAGAACTTTTAAATGGAACTGTATATGTGACCATAATGATAGCACTGCCTACCATGAAAGCTAGAATAATGCTGCCGATTTACTGACATTGCTGTATACCTATGAGGCGTTAGGCATGACAAGCGGCCCAGCTGCAAGTTAAGTACCACTGCTAGGCAATTCTCATTTCAAAACTAGCATATTTTTGAAAAGCTCAGTGCCTCTAAAGAATCAATTAAAAAGATCTTGTATACATCAGACTGCTTGTACATTCACCTGCAGTGAAATGTTTGATTAGTAGCATGTTCTCTTATACATGGCTGTGATGTTATACTTGAGTTCTTTCAATGGCAGGCTCACTTAGGAAACAGAGTTTCCAGGGCAGTACATATTAAGAGACTCCTATGTCTGAAGGCAGAAGCCAGCTTCTGATTTGGGGAAACTCTCAAGTTTCCTTAGGAGAAAGTTTTCCCAAAATTTCTTCCCGTTTTCTCCAGAGTACATAGTATTGACATGGAGGAATCCAGGCCACTGGGCACGCCTCTTCAGCCATAACAAGAAAGCTCCTAAAATCTAGGGATAAAACTCCATTTCATAGAATTATAGAATCTTTTTGCTGAAATGGACCTTTTAAGGTCATCTAGTCCAACCCCCCTGCAGTGAGCAGGGACATCTTCAATTAGATCAGGTTGCTCGGAGCCCCGTCCAACCCAATCTTGAACGTTTCCAGGGATGGGGCATCTACCACCTCTCCGGGCAACCTGTGCCAATGTTTCACCACCCTCATTGTGAAAAATATCCTTACAGAAGGATGGAGTAACTTACCTCCATGGGAAGGCTTGGGGATGTGCGTGGCACTTGTGCAATGCATGTGCGAGGAAAAGCCTAGGCAGAAGCTCAGCAGTGACAGTCAAAGTGATTGGCAGGATGATCTGATTTCATTTGAAATGTGAGCACTTTTCTGAGTCTGTGGAAGTGTCATAAGCTATAGGGTCTTAAGCACCAGACTGCAGTTTCTTACTTCTCTCAATAAACATTTTGATGCTCAAGATGCCACTGCATCATTTGTCTAAAGGAAAAGGCAGAACAATAGGTGGTTTGGGATGGAAAGCCCATTTGGAGTAAAGGAAGAAACCTGAAGAGATGGGTTTGCAGTAGCCCCGATGGGTACAGTAGCGACGGCTGACATCGTTGTTGCTTCAGACTCACGAATATTACTGCTTCTCTTAGTGTCACAGCCGCAGCACGGCTCTGGCACGGACAAAATAGGAGAACTGTTGCCAGTTTGCTGCCCTGATAATGTCCTGTTCTCAAAATCTGCTGTTTTGCTTGAAAGATGGACTTTTTTGCCCCATTAGTGGGGCACTCTCATCCACCAAATTGGGCTAAGAATAATGAGTCCTATGTGACTTAAAACGGTGCGTCCCTTTGTGCAGCCTACTTCTGGGCTCCTCCTGTCTTTTGGAGCAGGTCTAACAGATTGGTCATTCTGTGTCCATCACTGCATACTCCTTGTGGCAGCTCCAGTGTGAGCTCCTGGTAACAGCTGATCATAACAAACCTCAGTGCCAATAAATACAGCACACTAGGCCTTTCTCTGGCCACCTGTGCCAAGGTGAATATTACTCTATTGATCTGTCTTTTGAGTGGTATGAAAACTGTCATCTGGGCTAGAATTATTGCTGGGCCAAGAACAGTGAGGGGTTCATAGCATTAGTCTCAGCCAGGGGTGACAGCAATTTTTCTTTTTTACTGGACTGATAAAATTTGATCAAAATTGGCAAGTTTGCACAGTTAAATGACTGAAATAAAATTCCAACCTGCACCCCAGCACAGTAAGGACTTATGCGTGTATTTGTGTACGCAGAGAGCAGTGTTTTCATGGAGCTGAATAGGTTTTCTTACAGTGCAGAAAGCTAAGCACATGTCTAAGTCTGCAGAATCTGGGCTTTAGCATCTTTCCACTCCTGAGATGTAATTACAACCTTGCACTGCAGTTACTGTTGAAAGCTCACTTACTGAAATCAAGCTAAATGAAGACATGCTACTAGTGCCTAAAGGAACCCGGTTGTCTAGTTAGGGATGCTTTCGTCTGTCCTTAAGCAACAAGAACCATAGGTATGAACTGTGCACACCACTGACTTCCCTGCTCTATAATTTTGTAACCAGATGTGCAAAGAGATGGGTTGTTTGCAGACTTATGCTGGACACTACAGAGGCCACTGCACTTTACCTGTTCAAGCTATATATATATATGTCTATGTATATATGAAGCATATTGCATAAATTGCAAGCAAAAATTGACTAAAATCATATTCAATGGTTGAAAATGTTAATTTGCTAGGAATTATTTTTTTAATAACTGTGATTTACTGAAAATTACGGGTTTCCTTTAAAATATTTTGAATGATGCATCAGGTCAGTTGCCTTGATCATGTCATGACTCATGATTGATACTCTGATATGATTTGTCAGTGTTATAAATTTGCTGATTATATCACTGTTTCACTTATTAAATTTTAATCTAATTCTATTTTTTGGTCTTGCTTAAAAATAATAGTGTGGAGAAACATAGTCAAAGATTTTTTTTTATTCAGATCTTCCTTTTGATTCTGCCTTCAGTCTCTGATAGAATTGTGCCCTCATCAGTAGTGTGCCAGGCAGGGACTGTCTCAAAGATCCCAACAAATATGGTGTTTGTTTAAAATTGGAGAAAGTAGCTTTCCAAAAGACATGATGCTTCTTGTTGCACATAGAAATATCTTTTCAGTTAAGAAAAGAGTGAACCACTCCCATCATACAGTCAATAGATGACTGCAAACTTAGAAAACAATAGAAATGTACAGGAGAGGCAAAAATGAATGAGCTGTATCCCATCTGTTTGTCCTTTTGCTACATGTGGTAATGGTCACTTATCTGACTACCTGTGGATATGAAAATGCATTTGAAATGATGAAGAACTCTCTGTTCCATGGTAATGACAACAACCCGTGACATTTCTAACCTTACCAGCAGGTTAGAAACTATTTGTGTTCTCTTCCATTAAGAATTTTACCCCTTCTGACACATCTATTTAGTTCTGTTTGAAAGAGAAAATCACATTAGTATGACCTAAAACCACAAATGAAGACTATCTTCTCCCAACCCTTCTGCATATTTTTAAGTATTTATGAGCCACCTGCTGGGGATATGAGTTGGTTATCAATCTAATAACACCCAATGTTCTTTGGAACTTTCTTTGTAAGCACCAAAGCATATATGCATTAATACTAAATGAAACCAAGCATCTGATAGTAAAATATTAAATACTTGATGTTTGTCTCATTCTTGATTTTTCCCCTTTTGAGTTCTCAAAAGTATCTGAACAAGATAAAGAATAAACAACCTTTATGGATCTCCAACCTGGAACAAGTATGTAATATATTTAATTCAGCATGGTCTAATATTTTGCATCAGAAATGTCATTCTTCCTTTATAAGTAGGGCTACAATCTAGTTGTATTTTTAAGGCTTACAGTGTTTTTCATTTAAGCATTTCAGTAGACTCACAAACACTTACCCATATCCTGTGGATTTGCAGAGTTAATTTTGGTCATGTTGTTCTTTCTTTACCTTTATTTTTGTGCTATTGTTTTCAATTTCAAAGAGTAAGAGGTATTGCTTGATAACAAAGGAAGAAGTTAATACTGTTGTATTTAATATCCCATCAGTGCCTACAATGTAAAGACTGCAATCTAGATTAAATTACTGTTGATGTTAGTGAATAAGTTATTCATAGTTTTGCAGAAGGAGTTGTGTTTTCAACTTGAATGCCTCATGAGTTGTTTATTTTACATCTTGGATGTAAATTACCAGCTATTTTAATCTAGGAATATATCAGAAACAGAGTTGTAGAGCAGTCTGTTTTACTGCAGCTTCGTCAAACTTACCAGTGTTCAGCCTATTTTCTGAATTTACATGGGTCAAATAACAAGAAAATTGTTTAGAATATATACAGAAAAATATATTGGGAGATCTAGTTTAGTTTCTGACCACTAATGACAAGTGGGGTCTGTAGTCCCCAAAATACTGGTACAGTTATCCTTAGCAATCAGCCTTTACTTTTCTGTAGGAAAAGTACAATAGATTTAGGGCTTTATTTCAACATCCTATAAATTCTCTTACATCCAGAAAGACAGTGGTAACAGTGGTAACAATAAGACATTTTTCAGTGCATCATTAAAGTTGAATTTACATTATTCTGCATCAGATTTTTTGAGCTCCGAATTTAGTAATAAACAACCTGGGATTGAAATAGGAGGAGAAAGGGAAGAATAGACATTTCAAACTGTTTTGTTCAAGTTCTTATTGTTGGATTTTTTGTTCCCCATATTTTTCATTTCTTGATACGAGATTGCCCAAGTAAGTTATCTCATCAGCTATCCATGGACTAGAGTCTAGTCTTTCATGGTCCTAGCTTTGAATGCAAATAACTGCAGATGGCAAATAACTGAGTTTATACTGAAATAACTTCTTAGTTTTTGTTACTTGACCCATAGTCTTCCAACAGATAAAAAAGTCCTGGAAAAAAACAAGGATTATCACAGATTCTAAACCCTTATGGAACAGATTTGCATGTGTAGTACTATATCATATCACAGCTTTGCAAATCTTGCTAACAGAATTGTGTTATCTAATTTCTGAAAGAAATATTTGTCTTAAAAACTGCAGAAGCATGACTTTAAAATAATGCAGATTTTCATTTCTTCTCTAGCACAGGTCTGGCAAAAGTCAGCCAGAAATAGTAATAGAAATATAGGTAAATGATAAAAATTCTTTACAATTTAAAACTGGTAGTAACCTGGTAGAACTTGCCATCTGACACAGAAGTGTACAAAAAGTCTCTGGATGGTTTGGTATCCAACATTGCTGTAAAGCCTAAATTGTATTTACAGTACTTAAAACATTATACTTAAAAGGCAGAAGAAGTATTAATAAATTTTTTTTTAATAGTGTATATCTGTGTTAATTTTGGGAGTTTTTCCTATATTGTTGAAAAATTGTATTAAAATAAAAATAGTTGAGCAAGTGAGAGAACAAACACTAGATGTTTTGTTTTGTGTCAATGTTAATTCTTAAATATCTATATCTTTCTGTATATATTTACATATTTATATACTTTTATTTACTTACATATGAAGAAAAGTAAAAGTATTTATCATCCCCTGGAGTAGGATGTACATAAGATTTATTTTGGCTTTTCCAAGAACTGCTGTGCTTTTGGAGACAAAATGGAAATTTGGGGGTTTAGAATTGATGATATTTAGTTATGCCTTAGTTCAGCAAAGCATTTACACAAGTACTTTACTCCACTGATTGCAGCAGACCCAGATTTAAGTAGTTAAGTGCTTTGCAGAGAACCACAGTTTCTTTAAATGCCAACATACCAGGCAAATGTCACAAAAAAATGCTACTAGGGGAAGAAAGCTACCAGTAACAACAAACCATGAACAGTAGATAAATCAGTATTTCTCTATGAAAAATAGTATGGAGTATTACATGGGAAAAAAGAAGAATAATAATTAGTGTAGTACTTTAGTAGGTGTCCTGGTTTCAGCCAGGGTAGAGTTAATTTTCTTCATAGAAGCTAGCGTGAGGCTATGTTTTGGATTTGGGATGAGAAAATGTTGATAAGGTGCTGATGTTTTGAGTTGTTGCTAAGTAGTCAAGGACAGTCCAGCTTCTCGTGCTGGGCTGCCAGCGAGCAGGCTGGGGGTGCACAGGGAGCTGGGAGGGGACACAGCCGGGACAGCTGACCCAGGCTGGCCAAGGAGATATTCCATACCATACAATGTCATGCTCAGTATATAAATCTGGGATGAAGAAGAAGGAAGGGGCGGAGGGATGTTCGGAGTTATGGTGTCGGTCTTCCCAAGAAACCATTACGAGTGACGGAGCCCTGCTTCCCTGGAGATGGCTGAACACCTGCCTGCCCATGGGGAGTAGTGAATGAATTCTTTGTCTTGCTTTGCTTGCATGCGCAGCTTTTGCTTTACTTATTAAACTGTCTTTATCTCAAACCACGAGTTTCCTCACTTTTACTCTTCCGATTCTCTCCCCCGTCCCACCGTGGGGGAGTGAGTGAGCGGCTGCGTGGGGCTTAGTTGCTGGCTGGGGCTAAACCACGACAGTAGGAAAGGATGCAATGAAGGTTAAGAAGCTATTTAGGTGTCAAATGAGGTATGTTCAAAATTGTGTGTCCTATAAAATGAAGTTTTCTTCAGGTCTTGTACTAGTTCCCTATAAAAAGAACCAGCCTTAATTGTAAATAACCACTCCTATGTTACGAGCCACTGCCTGTTAGTAAGTGGAGAAGTTTTGTAGTGTCTCAAGCTGCTTGTGCTCTGGAGTCCAGGATGCAAACACATTGCTGAGTTACTGTGGGGTAACTTTGACAGTAATTAGCAGCCTGCCAGCTGCTCTGCCCTCAGTGTGTAAGCTGTGCATAATTTTGCCCACCTGTATTTGCCGGGTAACTCGCTTCCTGAGGGAACCGGTGGATGAAGTTGCTAATCCATTACCCATCATATTTGAGAAATCATAGCAATCTGGTGAAGATCCCACTGACTGGAAAAGGGGAAACATAACCCCCATTTTTAAAAAGGAAAAAAAGGAAGACCCAGGGAAGTACAGGCCAGTCAGTCTCACCTCTGTGCCCAGCAAGATCATGGAGTAGATCTTGTTCGGAGCTATTCTAAGGCACATGAAAAATAAGGAGGAGACTGGTGACAGCCAGCATGCCTTCACTAAGGGCAAATCATGCCTGACAAATCTGGTGGCCTTCTATGATGGGGTTACAGCATTGGTTGATAAGGGAAGAGTGACCGATGTCATCTACCTGGACTTGTGCAAAGCATTTGATGCTGTCCTGCATGACATCCTTGTCTCTAAATTGGAGAGATGTGGATCTGATGGATGAACCAGCTGGTGCATAAGAAATTGGCTGGATGGTTGCACTCAAAAAGTTGCAGTCAATGGCTCGACGTCCAAGTGGAGACCAGTGACAAGTGGCGTTCCTCAGGGGTTGGTGTTGGGACCGGTGCTGTTTGACATCTTTGTCGTCGACATGCACAGTGGGATTGAGTGCACTCTTGGCAAGTTTGCTGATGACACCAAGCTGTGTGGTGTGGTCAACACACTGGATGGAAGGGATGCCATTCAGAGGAACCTTAACAAGCTTAAGAGGTGGGCCCATGCAAACCTCATGAAGTTCAACAAGGCCAAGTGCAAGGTCCAGCACATGGGTCGGGGCAATTCCAAGCAGAAATACAGGCTGGGTGGAGAATGGATTGAGAGCAGCCCTGAGAAGGACTTGAGGGTGTTGGTTGATGAGAAGCTCAGCATGACCTGGCAATGTATGCATGCAACCCAGAAGGCCAACTGTATCCTGGGCTGCATCAAAAGCAATGTGGCCAGCAGGCCGAGGGAGGTGATTCTGCCCCTCTACTTTGCTCTTGTGAGACCTCACCTGGAGTACTGCATTCAGCTCTGGAGCCCCCAACATAAGAATGACATGGACCTGTTGGAGCAAGTCCAGAAGAGGGCCATGAAGATCATCAGAGGGCTGGAGCACCAGTCCTATGAAGACACAGGCTGAGAGTTCGTGTGGTTCAGCCTGGAGAAGAGAAGGCTCTGGGGAGACCTTATTGCAGCTTTCAAGTACCTGAAGGGGGCCTACAAGAAAGCTGGAGAGGGACTTTTTACAAGGGCATGTAGTGATAGGACAAGGGGTAATGGCTTTAAACTGAAAGATGGTAAACTTAGATTAGATATAAAGACAAAATTCTTCACTATGAGGGTGGTGAGGCACTGGGACAGGTTGCACGGAGGAGTTGTGGATGCCCCATGCCTGGAAGTGTTTAAGGTCGCGTTAGATGGGGCTTTGAGTAATCTGGTCTAGTGGAAGGCGTCCCTGCTCATTGCAGGGGGGTTGGATCTAGATGGTCTTTAAAGGTCCCTTGCAACCCAAACCGTTCTATCATTCTATGATTCCTTTTCATTAGCGGGTAAACAAGATCACATCAGCTTTACTGAGGAGTAATATCACGTACGTGGGCAAATCAGCTCTGTGAGATGCTCGTTAATGCTGTAACTTGCCTTACATTGACATTTTTGTGTGTTCATCATCTGGAGTCACTCACTGTTTTGTTTTCTTTTATGACAAGTAATCAGTTGATTTTTTTGATTTTTTTTCTATTTAATTTAAAAAATCATCATAGGTGCATGTATTCAGGTGCTTAGAGAGGCTTTTGTATAGCAGAAGGTGCATATAGCTAGTGAAAACTTTTACTACCTTCCTACCACACTGGTTTGTAAAGCATGGGGCTGACTATGAAGGTGTAAATAAAATGAATATTCGTAAACAATAAATATTGATCATGCAAGGCTTTTGTTGCAATGTGCTGTTGCTTCTAACAGGTCCCGCCTGCGTGGCAGAGTGCACTTGTTAAATAAGTATTGCTATTGGAAAAACACCTAGTGGGATTTCACTAGAGAAAACACTTTCATCTGCAGTAGATGTGTGCAGCTTTTTGGCTCTAACTTGAAGCAAACAGAATTTTTAAGTCTGAGTTTCTTCCTCAAAGTCTAGTACAACTTAACTGATTTCTTCGAATCAAGGTATTCAGCATGCAAGTGCATGAACAAATTACCTGCCGGTTAGTATTTAAACCACACTCATAAAAGAAAGTTAATATGAGGAAAGGTCATCCACAGATATTTCTTCTAATGTATGCTCATGTCCTCCCACGTATCTATAGGCAGGTCTTTCATGTTGCTTCCGTGGCTCTGACAGCAGACGTGCTACGGGATGGCTGGGACAGCATGCGGTGTTTGGCTTTACGGGCCGTGGTGAGGGGGCTAAAAGGGCTGCAGTGCCCCATTAGCATGCTCCTGTTCATCATGGCTAGACCTAGGTTGTATGTGGCTGTGCTCCATTATAGATCTCCTTGTCTCAGAGCTTCTATTACATTGCAGAAAATAGTCCTTTGGCAGTTAAAAAAAAAAGATAATTGTTAAAAATAATTGCTTCAGATTTCCAGAACTGTAGTGTATTAAGGGATTCAAACTCTAATATATGCTTTTGGTTTACCAGATTACCTGCTAGCTCACAGCTCCTCCTAGGCGGGGGACAAATTGCAGACTGTTTCTGGGTCTCCACTGAACATGAGAGCAGGTTTACTGGGGTGTCCCATCTCCAACCTGCAGTGCAAAGAATGTGACTCTGCTCTGAGAGAGACTAGTGTTGATTTTGTCCTTTGGCCAAAACAAATTGCAGAAGCATGAAGTTATGATGACAAAAAGCCAGCAAGACCACAAGAAGAGGCAAAAATTAAAAAAAAAAACAACCAAACTCAAACCCCAAAACAAGACACAAAAACCCCCTCAAACCAGTAAAGGGCCCAAGGACAGTCATATGTAATTTAAAAGGTTTGGTGAACTACCTAAAATTAAAACAAAAGGAATTAAAATCTAAAAAATTGTGCTTTCACCCAGGAAAACTGCCATGCTAGGCACGTAGACATGGCACAGTTGTTAACAAAAGACAGAATTCTCTGAAAATTTATATGGAGTCTGAAAGATGCCTCATCCGACCCTGCTTGGTGTCTGGCAAGTTTTCTAACTCCTGTAATGTTTCTTTATTTTTTGTCAAAAATGAGAGCATGCCTGCCAAGCTGTTTTCTTCCCAAAGCTCTCACAGCTCTACCTTTTTCAAACCTTTGTACTTTGATTAATACTTGCTTATTTCTGGTAAAGTACTATGGATCATAATTCAATAAAGATGGCATTTATTGCCATCTGTCTTGACAGTCTTTGAATAGAAAATGTGAAAGGTGAAAGGTTTACTGGTAGGGCTTATTGCCTCAAGCATACAGATGGAATAAGAAGCATTAGATATGGTACACAGTAATCCTAAGAAAAAATGATCTTCTTATATTCCTCATCTCCTCCATTGCAGCTGTACCTTCTCTAGGCAGTTCTCTTACCAAAACAGCTTTCTCTAAAGAGCAAACCACAGCAACATCAGGCCATAGTAACTGCTTGTCAAAACAAGTGCCATAATCAGGACTTGCAGAGTGCTCGAAGACTCCACCATGATTCCAGACTGGCCAACCACAGTTACTCATTAGAAGGAAAACAAGGAAATATTGTATATTGTTTTAAATGCTTATTCTGAAAGGTGGGCAGTTTTAATTGAACACCTCACTATGATACATAATTGTCTTTTTCTGGCAATTAACTGCAAGTATTTTTTTTAAACAATAACATGTTTATGTTTTTATATAAAGTATACTTTAAATAAAGTATACAGAGTTTCTTTAATTATTGGTAAAATTCATTGGAACTGAATCTTAGGACCCTTACTGTAACTGAGTAGGATCATGGATACATGATAAATTAGCCTAATAATTCTTATCCTGTAATGTATATGGAAATAGTATTAGACTTTAAAAGAGACAGGGGAGATTGCTGGTAGTTTTAAAACTGAAAAAAATAGATGACTGAGACTTGATTTTTACACACTTGATTTTTTTCTAACACCACCTGTTTTATGTATTAGTCTGGTATAGGCAAGTCTGGTTTTAAGTTGCCTTGAGTTTTTTTCAAAAAACATGACACACTATTCTCAAAAGATGCTGTATAAAAGCTTATGTCATTACTTTGCTAAAAATAAAAAAATGAGAAAAATCAAAGTCTTGTCACTTTTAAAAGCCAAAATACAAAACATACTGCAATATTTTCACCGCACTATAAAAGAGATGACAGCAAGTGCCTTGTTTTTAATTGTTACTGGACATGGCTAATAGAAGCCGGAAAGTAACACCATTCCCTTTTTAGTGGCTTCTATTTCCCACAACAGGAAAAATATTGATTTCCCCTCCCTCCCCCATGTTTTTCATACAGTTCAATACAGCATTAGTATGATTTACTAATCTGGTGATGCTGTCAGTGATATCAGCTTGATTCTAAGAACAGGGCCTTTGCTTTCCAGAGTAGCCTCCAGTAGCAGATCAAAGGTCAAGTAGGAATCTTGAGTCAAAGTTTCTCTTCTAATTATCTGTGAAACCCCCCAAATATCCTGTGTTTTATTGTAAATTTTAAGTAATCGTCAGCCCAAACTATCTGAGCGGTCTTTTACTTGATATGAATTGGTGCCTCCCCGGAGCCTCAGCACCACGGGAATGCTTAGGGAATCTCTGAAACCAGATCCCTTTTTGAGGCATGCTTACCCATATAGTCCCGCTGACCCTAAGAAGGACACGCACTTGCACAGTGATCTGACTGTGCAAAATGAGCTGCAGAGTTAGGTTCTGGGATGATGGCATGTTGTGTGTATTCTGGAATTGCCTTCCTCTTCTTTCACCGCTTGAAATGCAGTTTAATCTCCTGCAGGAATGTAACTGAAGTATTTTCCGGCTATTGGATGACAGATGTTATTTATTAAATATGCTACATGATGCATCCCAGTCATGCAGCCTACAACTAGTTAAAAGGGGATAACACAAAGGACAGGGATACATATGTGTTGTAGAGGCTGTGGTGTAGTGTGTTGTGATATATGGAAAGATAGAATGCTTCAAACCCCTTATCAGCTCTCTTTAACACTTAACTGGTTTATTGCTTGGTGATCTTTAAAGGTTACATTTTTAAGGCTCCAAACCAAGCTGCTTTAGGACAGGATGAAGCAAAGATGGACGTTTGCTTTGCATTAGTCATCTTTTCAGAGTAGCTTGTGTATCTTGAGTTCTGGATCAGATCTAGACAATTATTATTAACTTACAAAGGCTTCTCTGGTAAGAATAGTATAAATTGTAGGCAGCAGTTTAGACCACGTTGAGGCCTGATGTAAGTAAGTGCAGCTCTGCTGATGTCAGTGGAGTTACATCTGCTTGCACTAGGTCTTAATATAGTCTTCAGGCTGCAGGAAGCCTTATGGGTGTACGGCATGGTAGCAATAAATAATGGAATTCACTCATACAAAGTGTCTTCCATCTGAGGATCCTAAAGCACTTGGCAAGCCTGATCTTCTTCTGTGGGAGGGGAAAGAAGCTAAATGGCTGCCCAGATATATATCCTTTATCCATCTGAGAACAGGAAAGATTATGTATTGGGGGGGAGGGGGGTGTGTATATTCTTTTAAAAAGTAATGGTATATTTAGACATTAATGGTATAATTTTATATCATCAAGAGCTGGGAATTTTCTGTCCTGCCCAAATGTATTTTGGAAAGATGATCTGCGGTATACATCAGTTTGCAAACAGCATGAATATGTTAGCCTTTGCTGCTTTATCCTCTGCCAAAAATGTAGAGACGATAGCATCTGTTTCCACTACCCACGCTATCCAAATCATTAAAAACTCACAAGAGTTGGAAAAGAAGTTCTGAAAGCTTTTACATGTCTGTCTTTGCTAGGAAAATCACTCTTTTGTAACCATGTGTTCAGACAGTCTTCCTTCCTTGTGGTCCTGAGTTTCAGGTGATAATGAGTGGTGCCTGGAAAGGTAGGATTAAAAGTTAGGAAATGACAGATTTCAAATACAAATAAATCCCGAGTGCATAATTTAATAAGTGCTGCTTCAGCGAATTTTGAAATCATAACTATATTTTTCTTTCTCTGATACAGTGAGCTATGGAAAACACTTCAGAAACATGGGTAGCTGAGGATGGGTAACAGAATTCATACTTAGGTCTTGGTTGTATGGATCGTGGATGCCTAACCGAGTGACTAGTTCTCTCCAGTGCTGAAAATCCTTTATTGTAAGTTGGCTGTAGAATATATGAAGGTTTGGAACTGGTTCACTTTTTTTCCAGATAGTTTGCTAGCAGTTATTAAGAGCCTTCTAAAATAACCAATGTACATTTCCCTTTCCCATCTCTTTCCCACACTCCCTATATTTCTCCCATACGCCACTGATGAGTTATAGGTAGAAAGAGCTCTACGTACTGAATTGCCCAAACTACAGGAAATAGTGGTCTCTTACTTGTCTTTTCTTATTATTTTTTAAACTGTATTTCTCCTGCCCAATGCAGAACAATTTGAAAATTTAAAGAAACCAAATCCAAAGTGACATCCAGTTGTTTCACTTTCTTCCATCTCTGCCACAAATTCTGTGTTCTGCTGTTGCAAAGTCTGGTCCCTTATTGCTGGTATCAATAACCGTGCAGATAATGATTTCTGAGCAAGCAGAACTGGCTTGTTTCTTGTGGTCTAAAACATAGAATTTAAAGATATTAAACAGCAAAAAGCTACATCATTGGTGCTTGTGCAATTAGATGTACAATAACCTTTCTAAAGTTGTCTCAGTAGTTCAGTAGAATGGGAAGTAGGAGGTTAGTGAAAAAAGCTACAAGGGGACCAAAGTGTAAGGATATTTAAGAATTTGAGGAGCACAGAGACAAATAAGAAATAATGACATTAAACAAAAGCTTGAAATAGTTGGACAAACTGGGGAGGTCAGGGGAATATAAAGCTTAAAACCTTAAAATTCTACTAATGTAGTACGTCCATATTTTGGAATGTTAAAGACTGTTCTTATTCTTCTTGACTTCTACAGCCAAAGGAAGATTTGAACCCCTTTATAATTCTTAATGTTATTTCATCCTGTCCTTTTCCAAAACTGGCAAAATTTGCAGTTATATATAAACTTTTACACAGCTTTCTTCTGTGTCTGATACTTGTTAATAGAAATGCATTGTATGGGTATGTTAACTTCGTTATATTAAGGTCTTCTTTTGTGGCCTCTATGTTTTGGTTGAATAACAGACCAACGAGTGACTTTCTGAGACAATTAATAAGAAGTTCCTTCCCATCTGGACAGAAAAAAATCAACAACAACAAAAAAACATTTTTGCACAACAGCATGGCTTAGAATGTGCAGATACGCTGACTCCTGCCATTAGGCCCTGTGCTTAATATTATAAACAAGTATGTTTTGTCAGGTCTGAAATAACTTCTGGTGTGAGGGTTTAAAGTTCCCAGTATCTGTCTTGGGGCTGAGCTCATTTCCGTACAGTGTGAGAAATTCATTGTTTTTTCAATTCCAATTTCATGAGTAAGAGGAAAATGCTGCAAAGCTGCTCATGATTCTTGGTGGGAAAGCAGACGCAGTCTGTTGTGCAATGTGCATACGTGGCCTCAGGGCTTCCAGACTTTCTAGCCAATTAAAAAGTTTTAAGTTGAGCAAGTTCTGTCCCTATCAGTGACAATGCAGGATATCCCTGAAGAAAAAATATCTCTCTAGATGAGTCATATTTTTAATATATTTGTTAGGTATGTTTTCTACAGTTTAGGGAAAAACACTGGTTACTGATGTGATTGATTGTTAAGTCACACAATCGAAAATATATTTTTCTTGCTGAGCCTGTGTTATGAGGCTGAGTTGTAAGAAGGATGTGGTGCTGACCTAGCAGCAGTCCTCCAATGGTGGAACTTCTCCTCAGTCCTCCGTATAACTGTCTTCTAGGTCATTTCCTGGGCTATATAGTAAACTCACCTGTCTTTCACCTACCCCCAAATTAGGAGCCTTTCAGGGCTTTTAATGTTGAGGCATGACAAGAAGCTGGCTTGAATTTTGGCCTCCTTATTGTCTTGCAAGGGAGGTTTTTTGCAGTGAAAAATGGTCGTATCTCTTTATCACCCATATGTTGCACAGCAGAGCAGAAGCCTTAAGTCTGGCAATGATGGTTCCTACTCTTCCTCCCTGTCTCAAGAAATCATTAAGCAGTGTCCTGCTATGTTTAACAATATTGTAATCTTGTAATGATAGAAGTTTAACAGCTTGATGTTTCTGCTAATTGTGTCATAAATGTAGCCACTAATACTGATATTTGCCACAGGTTGGCTCCAGGGTTAATTTTCCTTTGATTAAAAAAAAAAAAAAGTAAAAGTTATTATGATATAATGCATTTGGAATGAATAAACTTGTCCGTTCAGAGTGAATGAAAGATCTGAAGATGTTATATTGATCAAATTAGAAACAGCAGACTATTTACCTGTGTTTTCTTCAGCTGTACCACTGAATAGATGTTAGTTCACAGGTTTCAGAGCTGTTATTGTATGCAGCATGCAGACACTCTTGCATAGTTTATTCTGAATTTCTACATGTGGAGACTTTATACAGACACCCAATATTTCCTTAGGCTCATGGCATAGCTTTTTTTATTGTGCCCATTCCCGAAGGGAAAATTCAGTCCACTTTTTCTGTGGTTTTAAATCTTTAAGATAGTTATGACTGACAAGGAACATAGCATTGGCTAGAAATATGGAAGCCATTGGGGCAACAGGCATTACTTGTTCAATGGCTTAGGTAAGATGTACAAGATCTTACGATATATAAATGATGGAGTGAAAGATGGAGACAAACCTCTGCTCTCACTGCACAGTGAGAGTCTTTGCAGGGGATTTCTGTTACAAACTAGAATAACTCCCTGCAAAGTATCCTGAAAAATCAGTGTTACAGAAATGCCAAAATGGATTAAGTAGGCACTTTTAAACTGAGATGAAACAATTCAACAAATTTTTCTTCAACCTGTAAACAGCTTGTGGATGCTTGGGGAGGGTAAAAATAACAATTGAAAATAAAGTTTTTCCTGCTATTGTGAGTTGCCATCATGAGCACATGTTGCTATCTGCCAAAACAATAAGAGAAATAACAATAACACAATTTTCCTTTTTCATATTGAGAAATGCGCATCAGTGGTATGTATGCAGAACAACGGGTTAAGGTAGAGAAAATATGTACATGCTGTTCTTTCATAAAATACCAGACATGCCCATGACTTATCGGTGTGAAACACTCTGTGTGTCTAGTATGATGTAGTAGTCTCAGAGATAGCATGCAATGTGGCAGTTACTATGGTAACAAGATGTTTTTCATTGAAGAGACATTAAAATGGTGGCATATAAATAACATATGTACAGTACATTGTCTTTGAGAGAGCAGTTCTTGTCAAGGGATTGTAAGCACATGCTTTCGTTCCCCTTTCCTTTTTTTTTCCCCACCTCCTTATCCGAATTCTTATCTATTTTTGATGTCATGTGATCAGCCTGCCTCATTTTTAGCACTTTGCTTCTTTGAAGCTCTAGTGCTTGCAGACCTGACATGGTGCAATGAGAAGTGACCGAGTAATGTGCTTGTTGTTAAGGACTGAAGACAAAAGGAAGTAAGGCTGGTGAGACACTCGTTCCACAACTAAGCGTGACACTCAGTTAAGACTTATTCGGTTAGGAGTATGAGCTTCGAAAGTGCAGAGCAGTTTGTCCCAGTGCATGCTTAAATGCTTTACTGTGCTTAACTTTAGGCACCAAAGTAATTCAGTGGACTTCAGTTAGGGAATTTATTGGATTAAAGCTAAACAAGGGTGGAAATGTTTTCCTGAGCTGGGTCTTGGCAGTTCAGATCCATGTAAGATCAAGTCACTATGTATTTGCAGGACCAAACATTGCAGAGACTCTGTTCCCACTTCTCCGCCTGTCTGGAGAAGTCAGCAGGACTAAGGCAGCAGAGAAGATAGGTGATTCCACTGCAGTGCAATCAGCAGTGAAGTCAAATGTCTCTCTTTTCCCACTGTCCTGCTGCGCAGAGTCATGCAGCACAGGAGGTGCAGTTTGTATACTGAAAACTGAAGAACTGTAATTTATGTGGGAAATTTGTGAAGCTGTACAGTTTACAACATTGAATGAAAATTCCCTAAGATTACCGTGATGTTCATTAACTAAAATAATTTTTACTCACTTGAGTGACGTTGCTGGCACTGCAAAAGGAGGATTTTAGACCTTTCAATATTGCTTGCTAGTTTGAAAAAGGAGTGAAATATACTGAAGGAGGAGATACATTTCAGCATTAATGCACAATTACAAAGGAAATGATAAAAAACTTTCTAATTGCTGAAAGTGAACTGTCGCAACAAGAATGATATCCTAATTCTTTATCAAGTCATTGCTGTAGAAGAGGAAAAATAGAGTAATTACGCCTATATTTGCTGAGACTGGCATCCTTTGCATTAGAAGGCCAGTAGCAGGATTTTTGCCATACTGTGAGATACGTTCAGGCAAGTGCCTTACACCGTGGACACATATTATAGTGATCTTACTTGGTAAAGCCATACACTGTACCAACTCCTTTACCGTGTAGCAGATAATTTACCCTTTCTTTCCAAAAGGAAAACCAGTGGAAATCTCCTGTGAAAGTTCAGCAGAAACTGAAATTTAATACATAGTAACAGCACAGTCCTTGAACTCAGTAGTGTGTGTAGCCAAATACCAACCTACTGCTTCCTCTGATTCTCTTACTGCCACAAGAATTCTTGTGTTTACTGTTTATTGTAATTTTTTCCTTTGTTTTGTCTTCCTTCCAAACACTCATTTTCAGAGAAAAAGCCTCAGTAGCATATCTGAAGAATAAATACTTGCAAGGGCAGTCACCAATGTGCAATAGGAACATTGACTAATCTAAACCATTTCAGTCCCAAAGTTCATGTTAGCGGAATTCCACTGTCAATTATCCCAAATCACTTCGGTGCAGCAGAGAACATAAATGAAAGAAATGAAAGGGCTGTGGCAGAATCTTGTACGGGTGAGCCGTGGCACCCAGGAAGACAGCATCTGGGTTGTCTGCTCATCGCTTTTGTAATATAAGGCACTGAGGAATAAACGGTTGTCTTGCAGCTGCAAAGATTTAGCCACTGCTAGTGAGAAACATATAACTCCCAGAGGACAGCCCTCACTGGAGACGGGAGTCTGCTGTTGTGTTCTCCTGTCCTGCATTAGAAATTAAAGCCAAGCTGAATAATAATCAGATATGGAGTTGATTTGAAATGGTTGCTCAGTTGCATTGATTCAAGGGCAGAAATGGCAGTGTTTACTCCAAGGCATGATCAGTCTCAGTATTCCTGTAGGAAGTAGTTTCTGTTGAAAATTATGTTAGCAATACTTTTATTTCCCATTCTAAGAACAGAAGGCTGAGAAACTTCTGTGACAGTGTGTGATAAATATGGGCAAACGCTGAATTTCTATGATGGTTCTACGTATATGCAGTCAAAACAAAGCTATGAAAATCTTCCAATCTATATTGAAAATCTTAGGCAGTATTAACGTTGTAAATGCAATAATTTTAAGAGCTGGAATTCAAGGTTTAGAGGACAACCTTAACTTGATACCAGCCTTGTATGAGAATCCATGTAATCTGATAACGTTTTTGATAACTTGATGACTGTTTTTGCTAAGGTTCCTCCTTTGGATATATGTATCTCCATAAATTTAGCCCTACTAATATTGCACTCCTGGACTCATGAAGAAGCTAAAGCTGAACAACCCTTTATTAATCTTTTCACAGGGAGGTAATTTTCATCAACCTCAGTCTCAGAAAAACCTGGATGACTGATATGTCTATATCGTATGTCTCCATCCCTCCTCGATGAACAAGTGTATGTCAACTTCTGTGACAGAAGAGTGAGTCAGTAGGATTCAGGTGAACCAGGTTAACTCTTGAATCCTCCACAGCATCACTCTGTGACAAGGGGTAATTCAGTCATCTCCCGCCGCTCTCTGTCAGGTGGATGGTAGGGAATAATAAATATTGGGACCGCGCTCTCCCTATGTAAAAAGTGCTTGAGGATGATGACAGCAGAAATCATTAAAGGATGAAGTTACACTGTGCTAATGTTGTTGATTTCCTGTAATGATATACAAAAAATAAACCAAAAATCTTCATTAGACTAATTAGGGGCAAAACTTCATAATCCCCTATGAAATCTAGTAATGAATAAAAAAACTATCAAATTCTTTTATTGTTGAAAAAGGACTATTTTTCTAATCGCAATGTTTCACAAATGTGTCTTTGACTGTAACATCTTTGCAAATTAAATCTCAGTTAACCCATCCTGTAGCTGAGATCAGCAGCTACGAGATCCCAACCTACTTATTCCCACATATCACGTTTTAAAGACAAAATAAACAGGTAATAGGAAACAGAAATAGATGTAGAAGATTCAAATAAACAGAACAAGTAACTAGCTCCAAGCTGGCGATGTGTCAGTTACCTCGGGCAGCACACGGCGTCGCGCAGCTGCAGTCAGCTCTCGTTTCTGTACCTAACCAGTCCCCTCGCTGCCGGCCTGCGCTCGGTCCTGTGGCGGCGATTGAAGCCGACAGGGCTCAGCTTACGTGCCTGAGGTACATGTAAACGGGCCCACTGCAGGATCAGGACTGAGTCTGAAGTGCCACCAGCGCATCGGTAGAAGGCAGGTTAGAGGAGGCAGCAGAGCGGTGGTGCTTTGCCCGGGAAGGACCTTGTCTTGCACCGCTCCTTGGCTCTGCTGTGCCTGCGGCTGCTGCTTCTGCATGTGCTTTTTTTGCCGCCAGCGTGCTTCTGTGTTGATGCTCCTTGATCCGGGCATAGTTTTTAAATAAGCAGGGGCTAGTGGAGCACCAGCCACCCATGGGAGTTGGTTAATGAGTCGTACTGTCCTGTGTTACATGGTGTGATGTGGCTGAGCTGCTCACTCTCTTTGAGAGTATCCTCCAGACTAGAGTCTCCTTTTGCTGTTTGTGGATGACTTTCATTGATGTCAGCAGCAATAGTGTATATATATGGGACATTATAACCTGCAGCATGATATCAGTTCTTTCTCAATTGTTGCCACGCACTCCTGCTACTGTTATAATGACAAAACTATCCCTGGATTCTGCTGCTGGTTTCTTATTTCTGTGCTTTCTCTTTCTAAAGGCACATTTGTATTGATCCTTCCAATTTATAAATAAGAATACTGTACAAATAATTTCCCTCCCTTCCACAAGCTTTTTCTCATAACCAACTTCAAGAGAAAAGCTAAAAAAGAAGTATTGTATTTTCCAGATGAGAGAAACCTGTCATTTATTTTGAATTGTGCACATCATACTTTCCATACGTCTCCAATAACTAGCAATAAAAAATTTCATCTTGAAGGAGACTCTTTAGGCTCCCCAGAAAATGCATAGACTTGGTAGAAGGTGTTTGTCTTTAGAACTGGCACAGCTTGTGTGTGGTGAGCTTTTATTTACCTATCATCTAAACATATCATGTCCATTTATATTTGCACAAAACAATGAAGAATGAAAATGTTTTTCACTTCTAACAGATTGGATTTAATTTTAACACACGACTTATATTGTATAACAAATACAAGGCAAGCTAGTTAAGTTGTACATGCTAACACACCTAAGCTTTACATGTCCATGATGGCTGAAGAAGTGGGAAAGCTACCTTGGAGGAAGGATAAATAATTACATATATGCATACTTAAAAAACCCACTACGTACACTTTGACATCCTATGAATAAGAAAGCACAGGTAAGATGTTTGAATGGAGTATGATCCTTGAACCTGATATACACAGAAAAAAGAATTTCAAGTTACCTTGAAATTTAGGTTTTGATATAGAGCAAGGCAGAAAAGGTGTTTCTCTGTGGCATGGCTCTGCTTAATGGAGTAATTTAAATTTGACTTTAGCTTCATATATTCCAGTTATTTCAAAGATTGATGAGAGAAATTTATCTTTTTATATAAGTATGCTGTTGGTTATTATGGAAAACATTATATGCTGTTTTTATAAATAGATAGTATTTAACTTTATTTTCTTCAGTCCTTTTACTTCTTTGTTGCCAACAGAAATATATGGTGTAATAGGCTTTTTTCTGGTCTAAATTGGACTTTTTTCTTTAGCTGCATGCTCCTTGTAATGCAAAACAGTAGGCAGTGATCCATGCAGGCTTCCATTTATAATATTAATATAAGCCATGTTCCATGCTAATACATCTCATTAATATTAAAGCAAGAAATGTAAGACTGGTGAGTGCTTAATCATTTGCAATTAGCACCTAACAGCTAATTCAGTAGAGGGCTTTTAGAAAGAAGAAAGTGTGTATGTGGAAGGGGGAAGAGTAGGGAACAGCAGTTTGCAAAATACTGGTTGATTTAACTTAAAGTATTTAATACTGTGAAAACTTAGTAATTAGAAGAATTCTTGTCACCAGACAACTTTCCCTTAATTGATCATTTAAAAATAAAATAAAACCTTATTCTCCTTAGAAAGGAGAGCAATGGTAGCCTAAACCATAAAGTCCCTTTACTGATTTAGTTGAAGATTGTTCTTACTGATAGTTCAATCATTTAGGATTATCTGAAGTTTAATCTGCTCAAGGCAGGAATCTTGTGTTTACTGAAATGCAGAGCACCACGCTTGACTTGTTGAGTTGTTTATGTATGTAGAAAGTAAATCTAATCAGCTTGCAGCTGAAGTCTCCAACTCAGATTGTTAAAATACTGATCTACAAAATCAGTAGGTTCGTCAATCAGAATTGCTGGATATTAAGTGAAGCAACTTCTTGGTATTCTTCACATCAGTCCGTGTAGCATTTTGGCATATGGCCACTGTTCTGGTATCTCAACAGCCTGAGATCGCTTGTCAGTTAGGGCTTGTCTGTGTGGGAAACTTAACTTTCCCAGGCGGAGGATCACACAGTTAAGATTCAAAGTGCCTATACCTTTAGTATTGAGAAAAATTACATCCAATCATTATCAAGGAAATATCAGTGAATTATCTCTTTGTCTTGTCTCCCATCCCAGTTGCATTTCAGGACTTCTCTGATGCTACTTGTCCAGTTGTGTTAGTGTCTGCTACAACTTGAGTCTTTTCTTCAAAATGCTTCTTTTGAAAAAGGTGAATGGTGCTCAGAGCCAGGCTTTGAAAGCAGGACACTTATCTCTGCGCCTGGCTTTGCTTTTCATTTTCTGTGGTGCTTTGTCTAAGTCTTAACACTTTCAGCTGAAAGAACTCATATATATAATTAGAGAAAAAAACATGTTGCCTCTAACTGGGGTTTTGAGTGTTTGTTCTTAGGAAGTGCTTATGTTTTTTTGGATAAGGTCGCTGTATACATACATATGTTACACTATCCTTTTATGAATCATAGACAAAACCTATTGCTATGTGCTGATACCTGTAAAGAGCAAACCACATCGTAGAGGTACAAGTAACTTTTCTGTCAATAACTTTGAGGAGAATTATGTATAATTTCACATATTATGAGTAATCTGAGGAGATTTACTGTGTGGACAGGAGCTAAAATGCCTTACCTCCCACCTCTCTCCTCTTTTTCTCTCCCTCCCTTGTGATTGCATTCTTGTTCTTATTTTATGTTTTCTATTCTTTTCTTTTTGTCATGGCAGTTTGCATTTCATTCCTTTTTCCAATTGCTTATGCCTCATCTGTATAATAACCTCAGGACTCTCTACCAATTTTTCTTCATGCACTGCTCCCCATGTGCACAAGTCTTCCTGACTGGAGAAGAAACAACCTGTCTCAGCTCATTGATTCTGGCAGGTGTGAAGCAGAGGCTGTATGGGAACAAACCTTACTGTACAGAATGGGACCCATTCTCTCTCTGACCCCACTTATGCTGGCTATTTCCAAACAATTCTTATGTGTTGGCCAACTTTCACCCATATCTTAATGGTTGAAGAAGCCTAATGACTCTCCGTCGTTCCATGTGCTGCTCATCAGGGAACAAGTTTCAGGAGGGTCTGTACTTCCTTTTCTCACAGAATAGAATCACAGAATCACAGAATAATTCAGGTTGGAAAAGACCTTTAAGATCATCGAGTCCAACCATCAACCCAACACCACCATGGCCACTAAACCATGTCCCAAAGTGCCACATCCACATGTTTTTTGAACACTTCCAGTGATGGTGACTCCACCACCTCTCTGGGCAGCATGTTCCAAAATTTGACCACTCTCTCAGTAAAGGAATTTTTCCTAATATCCACTCTAAACTTCCCCTGGTGCAACTTGGGGCCATTTCCTCTTGTCCTGTCGCTGGTTACTTGGGAGAAGAGACCAACAACCACCTCACCACAACCCCCTTTCAGGTAGTTGTAGAGAGCGATGAGATCTCCCCTCAGCCTCTTCTTCTCCAGACTGAACAACCCCAGTTCCCTCAGTCGCTCCTCATAAGTCTTGTGCTCCAGACCCCTCACCAGCTTCGTTGCTCTTCTCTGGACACGCTCCAGCAGCTCAGTGCCCTTCTTTTAGTGAGGGGCCCAAAACTGAACACAGGATTCAAGGTGTGGCCTCACCAGTGCCGAGTACAGGGGCACAATCACTTCCCTACTCCTGCTGGCCACACTATTTCTGATACAGGCCAGGATGCTGTTGGCCTTCTTGGCTACCTGGGCACACTGCTGGCTCATATTAAGCTGGCTGAATATGACCTTGTCTCACAGGTCTTCCAGTGTAGAGATGCTGGTAGTATTTTTTAAATACAGCGTCCCCAATCTTTGACAGTTAAAAAGCTAAATAACACTAAAAAAGCTAAAATGGATATAGAGAGGGAAGCTTACAAATAATACCATGCAGAATATATTTCTAGTTTATTACTATAAAAAAGACTGGAGAACCATAAAATGGTAGAGAACAGTGAAATGCTGTAATCTGATTTGTGTGGAGGTTTAAAGAAGAAGGCTCTTGTAATGGCAGCAACAAAATAAAAATTAGCAAATGGCTCTGGCAAACATCAGGAGAGCTTCAGGAGACTGTGCTCATGATCTTTTCCACTCTCTCTGACCTTGACCAGCAAAAGTTGTCTATCCTTGCTTGAAGAAAAGCAAGAGGGAGCAGGATGGTCAAAAAAAGAACAACACAGAGGAGGTGCTAGATTAAATTAACAAAATGCAGATTAAATTAACAAAATGCTGTAATTTGCTTGTGTTGCTGTGCTTTAGAGGAAGATTGGAAAAGCTGTTTAGGGGGTCAAAAAAGAAAAAGAAAAAGGAGAAGAAAGAGTTTTCCAAGAACAGTTTCAAGATTTGGGAAAAGAAAGTAAGTTAAGTCAGCAACACACAAAAAGAGCAACTGTATAGAGGGAAAAGACCAACAAAAGATGAAACAAATAATAGGAGACCTGTCTAGAGAGAAGATGAAACAAAAGAAAGCAATGGAGAATCAAAGCAGGAGAAAGTATAGAAGGACACACAAGGGGAAAAGATTCAAAGATGTTATTGGGAATATATCAGTAACGTGAAGAGAGGGGTGAGCACGGGCTTGTACTGGAGTACAAAGGGAGGAAGGAAGACCAGAGGATGGATGAGTGTAGTAAAAAGATGACCAGTATTAAAATCCATCCGTGTATGTAATCTCTTTGCACCTCTGCAAACCTTTGCCTATGCGGTCTCCTGTTCCAACCTCTTTCTGTCAGCAGAGAAGGCAGTAACGACGCCCAGCGCCTGGGCCACGCTGATAGGCGAGGTGAAAAAAAATCCCTTTGGAAAGGAAAGGACAAACCTCTCAAAAAGAAGTCATTCACTTGTCAAATTAGTGGCTTTAATGAAAGTGGATAGAGATTAATGAAAGGTTAAACCTGTAAATTGCAATCTAACAAATGGGTTCACACAGATCTCTTTTTGTAGTAAGAAAAGAAATAATACTGACAAAATATTATTACCTTGGAGAGACCATGACCAAGCCACGATTCCCTCAGACAGCAGTGTGCTCTCCTGCTGTTCTCCTGAGCCGGGCACTCCTGCTTCTCTTGAAGGATTGACAGACAAACAGCTCTTCATTGATGGCTGTACTTTGAGAGAGCTTTGATCATTACACTGAGTCTTCAGGAATATATACTATAATGATATCTCTGCCAGAAGCCAGGCAGTTCAAAATAGAATCATTAAGTTCAGTCAAAAACCTTATGTTTACATATTGTGAAGAGTTTGGGAATTATAGAGGAGGTAATCTTATACAGCGGAGTGCTTATGACAAAATTACAACAAAATCATAAATAAAAATAAGATTGGGATTTGGGTTCTTTCATCTTTTCTACCCCGTTTTTATCTTTCTGGCATTTTTTGTGACTTTGGTTGTTGTTAGGGAGGTGCAGGAGAGGGGCTACTCAGTCTGAGCCTGAGAAGTGTGAATGTGTAACTGGAGAGTTAATAGGCTATGTACCATATTTCAGTTTAGCTGAACTTTTCCTTTGCAACTTACCCTTTATCTCTTTTAGAGACTTCTTTCTCATGTGTTTTGGTTTTCCTTTGTTTTTCCAGGCTTCTTTCCTGCAAATTCTTCCTATCTTACATGTTGCTTATGACAAGGACTAGTTCCACCAACACTGTTCTTGTCTCAAGGAGGATGTAATAAGATTTTAATTTTCAAATTCTTTGGAGCAGTGAACTTTTGCTCTTATTCACTGTTCGTGAAGGGCACTCTAAGTAATTAGGAGTAATAAAAATGAGGTTGTTCAGGTGGGAAAGACTGGTTTCAAGATGTTACACTCTGCTATGTAATTATTTAATTTCACCATATACCACCAACTGCTTGCAGATGATGTGCCTTCCTTAAGGTTTGCTTATGTTGCTGTTCAAAAGTTTCAGGTAAATCAAGAAATTTCCTTTCCAATCTGTACAAGAGAGATCATGAATTTTCTTTTTTTCCAGATAAGGTGCAGTTTCAAGTAGGACACGAATATAAGAAATATATTGTGCAAGGATTATACTTCTAATTTTTCAGCACTTTGGATATTTAGTAATTTGGTGACACATCAGGAAGTTTTAATTTGAGTGTTTTATTGTGTCATACATTTAGTAGCAATCTGATATTGGAAAGAGGAAATTGCTGCGGTGCCTATTTTTCATGGTTTGTTTGAATGAATAATTAACTATCACACATGATTAATTTAAAATATTTAATAATAAAACGTTTCAGTACACCTCATGTAACATCCTGTATCACTTTCACAGTGTGCTGCCTATAAGAAATATGGTAGTAAAAAGTGGCTGCAGAAGAGCACAAGTGCTAGAACTGTGGAACACAGCAGTCAAGGCATGGGAGGCAGCACCCAGCCCTTTTTATACCTGGCTGAGGGACCGCTGGATCAAATGGTGGGGTGGAGGAGGGAATGGGGTGAGAATG
Organism: Phaethon aethereus; assembly: GCF_964289735.1. NCBI lineage: Eukaryota > Metazoa > Chordata > Aves > Phaethontiformes > Phaethontidae > Phaethon > Phaethon aethereus. Next base: position 20,171,293 of record NC_138584.1, read on the forward strand.
GTTTCCAACAGTTGCAAAAAAATCTTTAAAATGAAGATATGCAGCAATTTTAAACAGAACCGTAAAGCATGAGGTGATTATTCAAATCTTGTGAGGAAGGAAAGATTGATCTGGTTACTTCAGGGATGTTAGATAATCCAGTGGATTGCCGGTTGGGTGGGAGTGTGTGGCTTTGTCATTGACTGGGTGTATACTCTAAGTCATTTCATGTACTTGCACCCCAGGTTTTCTGTGTGTAGAAGAAATGTCAATACTTCTAAGCATTTTGACTCAGTGTGTCGAGTAGCATTACCAGTTTGTACCTGAGGGATTGCAGCTTGTGGAGTTCTGTGCATTTTAGGAAATGGGGTTTGAAGCTGGTGCCAAGCACAGAACAATAATAAGAGGTCGAACGTGGTATAGCAGACATGGACAGTCTGGCGTTCTCCACTGGTTGTGATGGAATAGTCTCAAAGAGAGCACCACTTCTTAAAAACAAAATCCTCTTACACTACACGGTACCTTGAAAACAAAAAGAAGAAAGTAACAGAGAATGAGAAAGAGGAGTAGGAAGAAGTAGAGGGGAGGAAGAAAAAAAACACTTCTGCAAAAACTGCCTGGAAGACTCAGCTATGTGGCATTTTCTGTGTGGTCCCTGGGAGGAGCCCAGGAGGAGCTCCTGGGGAGCGCGTCAGGCCCCGCTCTCCCGCGCGCTCTCAGCTGTGCAGGGACTTCCCACCTTCTTTCCCAGATGTACAGTTGCAGCAGCCAGGGGAAGGATCATCTCAAAACTTTTTGTAAAATCTGATATTATACATGGCCTTCCACTGATGATGAGTACTTCCTGAAAACTTACTGAAGATGAAATTCATCACAGAATTTCTGGGCAAGAAAACAGACTTTTTAAACGTAATCCACACTAATATCTAAAAATCTGAGGTTGTAACAGTCTGAGTCACTAAAACTCCCACTAGTTTCTGTGTAGAGCTGGGTGTTTCTCAAAAGGTGCACAGCAGTTTGCAGTAGTGAACCAAAGCCGGGCTCTATTTCAGTCTTGTTCCCTGTGTGGAATACGTCTCCTTGGCACTTGCTGCTGGGGTGACTTTTAAGCAGTTGCAGTGTTCTTTTCTCATAATAGTTTTCTCATTAAACTTTTTCCTCTTTGTACTACTGAAATTTGTTTTTAATTGGTCATCTTAAATTGGGCATTAAATTCAGTTTTCTTTTTACAAGAGGTTCTGTGTTCTAGCCAATGTAATTTCTCCCAAACCCTTTCTTGCTCCTGGCTTGTAAGGAGCAAGGTAATATGTCCAGAAAAACTTACTTCATTGTTTTGGCTGCAGTTTTTGAATAAGCATGTTATTTTTAAATATCTTTGACACTTCTAAGTAGGCCAACAAGAAGCATAAACAAAGTTAGCCAAGCTAGAGGCGTTTATCCAGTTATATGCAGTTTGTCTTTCCTGCAGAACTCAAACTTGAGTCTCTCTTCCCACTCTGTGGGCAGGACAGAGTCCAATGTTGGGACTAGCCTGTAAATGATCTTTGTTTTATGAGAAGGTCGTGCAAAATGTGAAGCTGATCCAAAGCTCATGAAGTCTTGGGGAGTCTTTCCATTTACTTCAGTCAGCTTTGGAGCAGGCACTGTATGGAGGAGAGAGAATGTTTCTGAGCTGTTGCTGGTAGAAAGTCCCTCAAGGACAAGTAGTCCATAAAAATGGAGTTTAGCTATCAGGCAGACAGAGTGTGGCCAGAATCGCTGGGAAATGTGCTGACCGAGTTCTCGGCAGCCTCTGTTAATGGAGTTTCTGCAGATTTCTGCTCATATTTGAAAGTTTTCCTTGGTGTCTTGTAAACACAAACTGTGCCCCCTTAACTCCCTGTTAATGTAATGAGTACAACTGTCATTTTGTCACAAAGAAACTTAGGTTGAAATAATGACAATAAGTTTTTGTGGGGGTCAGATACGATAATGATAAGTAGACATTCAGAAAGGAGAGGTCTTGCCATTGATATATGCAAGTGCAGGGATGGATCCCAAATAAAACATCATCTTTTTATGAAAATTCCACACTGGGTAAAGCTAATATACATTGTATTGTCACTAAAGTGCTTCTAAGTGCTAAAGTTCTTTTCTGGCAAGTTTTCTGTTTCTTGGTGCATGTTAAGAATAACATGCTATGTTATTATGAAGTCCTGGTAATATTTAAAGGAGGACTGCAGTGTTCCTTATTATATGGAGGATGGTTTGTTTCCCAAATGTACAGCAAAGTCTTAACGAGTCTCAAGAAAAAAGATCTCTAAAAGGCAGAGTGCAATTTCTGTCATAGTACTTGTCATTTTCCCATATTATCTGTTTATACGATGTGGATTTTAAAAAAATAAATTATATAAATATTTATGCAAAAGTTGATTTATTATTCAGTAATCAGTCTTTGTTGGATACATTATAGCATAATCAGTTGTATGTTAAAAAGCATTTAATTTCATGCCTAATTAACATATTATAAATTGAGGAGAGAAAATTAAATTATTATGGACAGTTTGCAAATGTAATACATACAGTGTTCTTCAATAATTGCATGAATATTGGATATAATGTGATGTGTTACTTCCACTCTCTTTTGTGCTCACTCTTTACTGATAGAGTGGAATGAATGGGCTCCAAGGGACATGTACTGTACTGCCCTGAAGCAGCATCAGATTCCCATTAACATCAAAGCAAACTGTGTGCAGAGGCAGAGAACAGTATATGGCCCAGTGTGTGCAAATTAGATCAACCCCATGTAGGCATCTGGAATTTTGAAACACGTCTACCTTTTGAGGAGCAATTTCCTGTAACTTGATTATTTTGGCAAATAGCTGCATAGTTTGGGCCCAATCCTCCTCTTTGTTTAATCAGTGGCAAAATTCCCACTGACTTCAATGAGAACAGGAGAAGACGCCAAAAAACGCGTGTGTAGCTTGTGGAGTTTGGCTATGCCTAATTTCACAGTGCTGTGAATTTTGCAAAAATTCCTGCCCCAGAATACTGTTGCCTTGTTTTGTCCTATCTTTGCACTTCACATAACAAATTTCTGCTTTCTGTAAAGGGAGTAATGATTCCTTGAGCAACTGCAGAGACAATATGTATTGGTTCATAATATTTTCTTTGGGATCCCAGACTCCCTGGGAATTTGAAGCCAGCTGTTTGTATTGAATTTACAGTTCTTAGGACCTAGGATTTCTGAAGATGGTAGAAGCTTCACTTTTGCCCAATTAAATGTACTTTGTAATGGAAAATGTGATACAATATACAGAGCTGGGGTCAAAAAAACGAAGGGCAGAATAGGACTGCCGAGCTTTATTCAGCTGAACCATGCAAATTGGCTCCCAACGGAACTGTTACTGTTAGCTGAATAACTGAGTAATCTTTGTTGTTTAGAGATAAATAATAATACATGTTACTGAATTCCACTGACAAATAAATCATTTAATGATTGAGATTATATAAACATGCATGTTGAAAAAAAAGCATTGAAAAGTAAAGCTCCTTTCAGTCGATAACAGGACAGTTTTGTAAACCACTTAAAGCTGTGATAAAATCCTACTTGACTGGCCCACGAGCAGATGTGACAAGTTGAATTTATTTCCTCTCTTACCAGGAAGCTTTGCAGGAAACTCTTAACATATGGTGCTTTTCACTTCCATCTAGAGCTATAAATGTTATTGGAAAAGGATGTTCCCAGGAGCAGCAAGTTTCTGACGTTTCTGCCAAATGGACTCCAAATGATCCTTCTGCGGTTCTGAATTCCCCGAGTTCTTAGGAGCCAGCAGCCAAGAATCTCTGATCTAAACACAACTCCCTAATTTAATTATTTTATTATAGATCTGTGGAAGACTCTTGCAGACCAGTGACTTTGCATCTGTATTGGATCTAGCTAGGCAGGAAGCACTAGTTAGAAGAGTATAAATATTTTGTTTCTTAACTGTTTTTTGCTTGAAAACTTGGAAGCCATTTCACACACAAATCAGTCACACAATTGTGAATGAAGAGGAATGAGAAATAGAGATAAAAGTGACACCAACTTGTATTTGGTTTATATTTTGAATATCTGTGTTTCCTAGGGAGACCGAGTACCGTGTGTTCGGTGGGTAGGAGTAGTAATGAAAATTGTAACATCACATTGTACAGCTGCACTTGACCTCTCCCCCTGCCCCCTCCCCAAAAAAGTAAATGAAGTATTTGCATGGAGTAAGTCATTGAATCCCTTGCATCTGGTTTATAATAGCGCAAGAAGTTCAGAAGCAGCACTAAAGTGTATGCTTTCGTTTAATGTGGTTCCGGAATATTTCCCTTTAAGAAACTAAAAGGCTACATTTTGTGTCTCCTCTTTTGGAAAATTAGCCACTGGCCACAAAATAACATTTATTCTAAGATTATGAACTTGCATTGCAGGTGAGTTTCGCTTGTAGATTTAGTTGGAGGATTGAAAGAGAAGGGAGAAGGTCTTGTTTCAGGCAGGACTGCTTTGGAATGGCACCAAAAAGACAAGGAACATGAGCTGGATCTGGCAACTGGGGAAACCACGAACAAACCCCCCAGCGCTGCCAGAGCCTGGGGGTGCCTGGGGCAGTGCTGGGTGTGACCCTGAGCGAGTCCTCAGGCTCTGGGGGGAGACCAGGGGACTTTTTCGCCAGCCAACTCAGCTATGAATAGAAATGTAGGCAGAGGCTGATACTGCCAGGAAGGTTTTGAGGTCCTTGGACATGGGCACTTTGCCATGAAAGTGAAAGGATAAAGGTACGTCTCTCCGACACATATACAGTGTTTGGCGAGAGAAAGGATATTGACTTAAAACCCATCTTTGGCTTGGGTATGACAGTGTGATTTACCTTCCCCCCCCCAAAATGGGGGTTTGTACTAGATGAGCTGGCGGAAGTGAGATGCCGTCCAGAGGATTGCTCTGTGACTCCGCTATCCATAGGCTTATGTCAGTGTGTAGGGCAGAAAAATTACTGGATGTAACTGCCTTTTTCTGATAATTGCATTTGCATATAAAAATAAGAAATAGAAGTCCTTGCACCAAAGAAAATGGTGATTTATCTGATTTCACAAGACTTGGGATAGGTCCAAGGACTGAAAGAATACACTTTGGAAGAATATTTCTGGTTCATGAAGGATGGAAAGTAAAAATGGCAATGAGCAGTGTAGCTGAAATTTGTGCTGGTGCTCTATAGACCAGGAAGAGTTGGAACTGCTGAAAGGCAGGAGATAAAACAGGGGGTGAAGAGAGGTGATAAAAACATTGAGATCAGGAATAAAAAGCTGAATGTGACTGGTTAGAATAACATTTAAAAAAAAAAAGTCCAAGGAATCAAAATGAAAAGGACAATTTTACCCACATGAACACTGGAAAAATCAGTAGATTTTGTGGCTGTTTCAAGAGAAAAGGTATCTTAAGAGAGAAGAACTGGGTGAGAATCTAAGACTTGATGAAAGTGGTAAAAAAATCACTTATGCTCTTACTGTGTGGTTAGGTAAAGCTTTAAAATGTTTTTCTCCTTCCTGAAGGTTCCATCCTCTTAAACTGTGATGGAAAAATGCAGAAAAACATCTATCTGTACAGGATTAGATTCTGACAGGGCACTACTAATGCAACTGTAGTGTTTTATCCTGCCCTTCTAATTTGGCAAAGATCTCCATTGATTATGTTAATCAGCAGTGAATACTCTGCAAGCAAGTTATGGCATCTCCCTTTGGGCTGCCTCAGCTGCGGAGGGAGAAACCAGGCTATGCTCGTGCACGTCCTGAGCCCAGCTTTCGGCATCAAGTGGAAAAAAAGTTGATTACAGCACCTGCTTAGTGTTGTCAGCCCAGATACCACGCAACAGCATGGAGGAGCTCTTACCTCTCCATGCTTTGCTGACGGGTAACTGAGTCCAGCTCAGTCCTCGCTTTCCAGTTCAGAATGCCACACCTAAGTGTGTTATGGCCATAATAGCCTGGATTGCTATATATCACATTAATTTATACCTTACATGTCTGGTGCCAGAATTATGTACAGAGGTATCAGTATTCTTTGATATCTTTCTGAACTAAAGATTATTTTGGCAATTAATAAATGCTGTTAGACGTTTACTATCATGTTTTACAGCTTCAAAACATATGACAATATTCCTTAACTGTTTAACTAAAATATCTTTAGCTAAGCACTTGATTTAGACTTGGTGAGTTGCTGTATGTTAAATAAACACTAACTCAAGAAGAAACACCTATTTAGTCAAATTTTTCTTTCATTAGCATCTGTGCAACCTCACTGAATTCACTGCAATACATCTAAAGAAACAATCTGGACAGTAATTTAGCAAATCTTCTTATGTAGTGGAGCTGTTAAACCTCAGTAAAAATATTTTAATAATCAATTGCTATTTAATTAACATTCAGTTGCTGTCCTGGTGAATCTAAATTAAATCCTCATTTTAGCCACTTAATTCAAAGTGTGAATTAACATTCTCTATTGATAAGTAGTGTTATAATAGGCTTTCAATCCTGAGTTGAACAAAAAAAATCAATTGTAACATTAAGTTGGATTCAGTATAAAATTAATCACATATTTCTAGTGCAGTGTAAATTCTTTCTTGCACCTTCTCTTGGTGCAGTGTACCTGTTCTTGGGCAGAACGCCATGGCAGGGGGACAGATTGCATTTCCCCTTCCTAGCTTTCACAAGGAGTACCTCTTCATTCGCTTCAAAATTCAGGCATACTGTAGAAAAGATGGAATAATAGAGTGGAAAGATTCTTTTGGCAGAGTCTGAAGTTTGGGCAGATGTTCTGGGATAGTTCTCCCTTCTCAGCTTCTCTTCCTTTCAGGGATGAAAGGGGATCTGATGGGGATTGGTGAAGGGAGAAAGAGGCTAAGATGTGAGGCAAGCAAAAAGAAAATGAGGTGTATTTAGGCAGACAGAAAAGAAAGATGTGCGAAAGGTGTAACAATAACTAAGGAAGTGGGAGATGCTAGAGGGTTTTTTGAGAATAGAGGACCAGGATAAATTTTCACAGAGGGAGCCCTGAGATTGGTGTATGCAGTGGGCAGGTAGAAACGCTGCATGCTTTACCTCACCAATGGAGCTCATGATGTGAACTAGTCATTGACTCTAAGGAATGCGTTGACCACATTTACTGTGTCCTATCCACCCCCATGGATTTCAACCAAAGCCTAAGTAATGTTAGAGAGTCACATATTTCAGCTGTAGCCAATACTTTCTGCTAAATCTGTCTCTCATAATGATGTCTCAGCAGGACTGGGCCTCGTTCTGTCACTGATCGGAGCAAATCCAATCGAAGCAAATTGGAGCCAATTGGTGTTTCCATTATGCAGTGGCAGGAGAATTGAACTCATTGTCACTAAGGATATATCAGTACTTCCTATTAATGTCAGTTTTCAGTTTTATAACATTTTGTTAAAAGTTCCCTCGGGCTGTATTCGCTCTACAGATTTTCAGAGAAGGAAGACATATTTTATATTGAGAGCTCATTTGGTTTATTGTTAGAGGATGCTTGTGTTCAGAACTTAAATGGATATTACTTTCAACAAGTGAAGACATTGTCTCCTTTATTGTAGCTACTGGTCTGCAAATTGACAATTCACCCAAATTTTCACTGGATAGCTTTATTGGGTTTTGGACAATTTTAAGCAGAATTAATATTTCTTTGCTAAGCTCAATACTTCGCAATATAGTCGTGCCTCAGATTTTATAATAGATGACTGTTTTAATGTTATCTACTCTGTATTAATACCAAACATCCATGTTTTGCTAGAAAAGGACTATATTTTGCCATTGGGTATGAACATGCAACTTTTGCTAATTTAAATAAAGGTTAAAAGGACATTTTCAAGCTGTATAATAGATTTTAGTTTGCCAATTTTTCTCTTTATTATTCTAAATGCATCTTTAAATGCCCTAGTTAGTTTTATTTTATAAGTTTGAAGATGTATTACTTTGCCACAGTTCTACTTTGGGTTTGTTTCTTTATACCTGTCTCGATTGCTGTCATTATTACTGTTTCTTGCACTGTTTATTTATGATGTCATTTTAGCTTAAGGCTAGTGTGGTGTAATCATTCTGCCTTAAGCATAATTTTTCCCTAATGGCATGAAGATGAACATAGTGAACAGTACAAATTACAGATTGGAAATGTTGTTGCCCATATTCTGTTTAGCAACAACAGAAATAAGCTTATGGCCCCTCTCATGGTGAGCTCTTCCAGGTGTTTTTCTCCTCTCAGACTTGCTAATGTAATACTATTAATAGTATTAATAGCAATACTCTTTATTCCAGTTAAATATGGTGTTTCTCAGTGAGGAGAATCTGCTGTCTAAAATAACAGTCTGTCCAGACCTTCACGGGGCTTGTGCCATATTGTTAGTCACACAGAAATGTAACTGCTGGAAGTGGTCCCTTTTGCCTATGATTTTGCCACTGTTTCAGTGCATTTGGCGTGTTGCAGAGTCCTGCTGTTCCCTGGGAAGCAGGAGGCCAGCCAAGAGTGCAGAACACAAGGGAAAGAAAGCACTGTCGTTTATTGTCTTTGCAACCTTCTTTCTTGTCTGCCTTTAAAGAGTAACTCCATAAGCCATAATGTCTTTGTTATTAAGAGTGGAATTTGAGTGTCTTTCATGTGTTTCACATGAGGCCATCGGCTCAACTCTGTAGTTATACCCACATAGTTCTTGTTTCCTGCTTGAAGCAAAAGTCACTCAGCTTTCAGAAGCTGATTCTCCATTTTCTGTGACTAGTTTTACCCTGGTTGATTGCATTCTTCTGGAAATTGGGAGATCTGTTGCAGAGAATACAAAATTGCATTGCAGATGGTATGAAATTGAGGAGCAGCTGATACACCAGGAGGTTGTGCTGTCATTTTAGAGAGACCTCGACAGCCTGGAGAAATGGACTAATAGAAACCTCACAAAATTAAAAAAAGATAAATACAAATTCCTGCACCTGGGAAGGAATCACTCTATGCCCCAGAACTGGCTGGGTCTGACCAGCTGGAAAGGAGCTTTGTAGCAAAAGGTCTGGGGGTCCTGGTGGACACCAAGTTGACCATTAGCCCAGCAAAAGTGCTCTTGTGGCAAAAAACATCGACAGCCTCCTGGGCTACATTAGGCAGCACCTTACCAGCACGTCGAGAGAGGGGATCCTTCCCCTCTAGTCAGTCTTGGTGAGACATGTCTGGAGTGCTGTGTCCAGTTCTGGCCTCCCCAGTACAAGAGAGATATGGACATACTGGAGAGAGGTCAAGCAAAGGGCTAGGAAGGTGATGAAGTTTGGAAAATGTGTCATATGAGGAGAGGCTCAGAGCTGGGGTTGTTCAGCCTTGAGAAGAGAAAGCCTAGGGGGGGTCTTATGAATGTCTATAAATACCTGATGGGAGTCAGTGAAGAAGATGAAGCCAGGCTCTCCCCAGTGCTGCCCAGTGAAAAAACAAGAGGTGATGGGCACAAATTGAAATACAGGAAATTCCATGCAAACATAAGAAAAACCTTTTTATTGTGGGGTTGGTTAAACACTGGAGCAGGTTGCCTAAAGAGATTTAGGAGTGTCCATCCTTGAAAGTACTCAGAACTTGGATGGACATAGTGCTGAGCAATCTGCTCGGTTTGAGCCTACTTTGAGTAGCAGAGTTGGATAAGATGACATCCAGAGGTCCCTGCCAACTTCAGTGATTCTGTGTACCTGTGAATCTCTATCCATACCCCTGCTTACCAGATCCCAACATACATTCAGATCTTGGCTTCACAAAATATGCCAACATGAGAATAAATTGCCTACATGCAATGCAGTCTCCCACCCTCTGTCCTAGTCAGGCAAAGAGATACCCATATACAATGGAGATGCTTAGACAATGTAAAAGCGTAAGTTAAATGTCAGTATGAAATGATATAATCCTTCTTCCTCATAGTCCTGCTGAGAGTTTTGTAGCTTTGCAGGTTTTTTTTTCCTTAAATCAGCTTTGTACCAAAATATTACTCTACACTTGTACATTTTGCTAACATACACCGGATCCCTTGACTGGACGTACTTTGGCAAGATATCCGTATTTATTCATACACCCTTTTTTTGGGAACATGAGCCCAGTAAATGCTTCTGCTACATTTTGTAGTCTCTCATACACCAGTCTTTGATTTTTATTCCCTAGCCACATTGCCAGAATGACTTCACACACCAGTCTTTGCTCCACTTCTGCAAAGACTTAAATTCTCCTTTCTCACTTCCAAGAGGCCTCAGTTTATCCCAGAGATTAAGTTAATAAGAAATCATGTATTTTTATGGAGTGTCTTTTTCTGTTTAACTCTGTTTAACTTGTGAGATGGTTTTCTTTTCTGAGTATTTTTTGTAAATAGCTGTGATTTTGTGGCTTTCTTGAAAACACTTCATTTGTTAGCATCTGATTCACAAAATAGAAGCTGTTTGCTAGTTTTGACCAGGCACAGAGACCATACATATATTAATGTATTTAGTTAAATAAGCAGAATGCCAAAAAGTAGATCTTTTTTTCCAGTGCAAATACTTGTCTTCCTAAATTCAGGATTTGCTTTCCATGAGAATTTGTAGGTACATCTTTTAAATTCACAAACATCCTTCTTCCTAGACTTGTTTGTTAAAATATTAAGAAGGTATATAAACACAAAGAAGTTTAAGCATACTAATTTAAAAATACAAAATAATTTTTGCAGAGGCATTTCTTCATTATTTGCTCAGTTCTAATTTGGACTCTGCCACCAAGACGTGAGCCGGACCCCTAACTAATTTTAAATAAATTACTGAATAAATGACAATGACTTTTGGTCATTATCAGCATGGGCTAAATTGATGCTGGTTTTCATCAGATGAAAGACTGTGTCACACTACAATTCTCTTGAGCCATCCAGTCCCTCAGCTACCAGCAGCACTTTAATTTTCTCTTAGTGACTATATAATGTGAGCACTCAGCCTGGTTCATTCAGAAAATGGGGTAATTTTTCATACTTTCAAACACAGATGTTCTACCAAGTTTCATCCAGAGAGGCTAAATCTACATTTTAAAGCAAGGACACCCTAGATGTTACTTTTGAAATAACATTCAACATGGCACAAAGAAATAAATTAATTTAATTGTGTAACAAAAGTTATAAATCAGACCCAGGAGACAAGAATGACAAAATAAAAGTGAAAAATTTACCTTATAATTACAGTGATGAAGCCTCTGAGATTGTGAAAACATTTATTTGTATAATTCTCATTTATACAGTCCTTACAGGAGAATTTGCTAAACATCTCTCTTGAATATAGTCTTGCAGATAAGAAAAAGTTTGTTTTCTTAATCCTTACAAATTATATAATTCCAAGGAAACACTCACTGGCATGAACACATTTTATCTGCAGAAATGAGATGCTAGGCCTTTAAAGAAAAACATTTATCAAGAAATATTTTCTTTTAAAGGTCAATCTTAAATCTTTCTAGTCTCCATTTTTCATTAGCAGAACATAGTATTTTTTCCTTTTCTAGATTTAGATGATGATGATGATGATGATGATTATTATTATTATTACTATTATTATTATTTTACCACAAGCCTTCAAAATGTGCATTCCTGGTCTCCAGGAAAATTTGAAAATATCCTGAAGATTTGTGTACCGTTAATATTTTTGTGCATCTGGAGTTTGGCAGATAAAGAAACGTCAAACTGTTTGTATGACAGTTGCCAACAGAACCAAGCAGGGACACGTTCCCAGGACCCATGTCACCGTTGCCCTACGACGGTGCCCTACGACCTGTAGGACCAAACAGTAGACTCAGTGGTTGCAGAGAGCGAGCTGCAGATTTTTTTCCCTGAAGGAACAGGGAAATTAAGTAAAACCGTAGGAGATAAACCTGAACTAAGAATATTTGTCTGTCCTATGGCAGACTTGCAGGAATAGGTCTACAGATAAGGAATGTGCCTACCAGCTTAGGGTGTTGTGTTTAAACATCACGCGGTTTAGTGATTGATGTAGGCAGAGGCTTAATGGGGAAGTTTGGCTCTTTAAGTTTCTGTTAAGTCCCCTCACTATTCTACATAATGTCACTCTTAAACTTGACACAATTCTTTGTAGATATGTCTCTGAAATGTTGCCAGCACTTACAAAAAGATTAATCTCTCCTTCCTCTCTGCATGAGCTTTCTCGAGAAAAACAGTTAACATATTTGCTCTTCTTTCAAGTAGATTTTATCTTGCCCTATATAGAAATATCATGAGACGTCAGCAAAGGATATCTATATACTATATAACAAACACATATCAGTTTAATATTGTGCCTGTGAATATATGACACTTTAGAAGTAGTAGAACTGTGATTCAGTTTCTCAAATGAAAATGATTCAAGGTAGCAGACCCTAATATATTCTTCTGTGAAGAAATACCTGCAGACGAGGATAATATACGGATTCCCACGTAAATCCTGACAGCCTTAGCTCAGTGAGTTTGGTTAGCACGCTCTCCCTAGACGCTGGGGAGTGCAGAGGAAGCTGAAGTTTGATGCAACCTGGAAAACCCAGTGGGCTTCTGGTTGCAATCTTTCATTTCTCCTAAGCGTCCCTTATGGCACTGTGGACGGCACCTTCTTCAGAAACCGTGTGCCTATCTCTGGCAAACCTGCTTACCAGCAGAACCCTGGGTATCTAATCTAAATCAGAGATTGGCCTGCAGAGACCCTTAACAGCACACACAGGATGTTTAAAGCCTTACCAAGCTTATTCTGACTATTTCACTGTAAGTACAGCAGAAGTAGCTAATGCCTGATAGGATATGTAGGGAAGCAGATGATGCAATAAGATGCTTAACAGTGTTTTAAAGCTAGAATCACAAATTCCTGTGCTACTTTGGTCCTACAAAACCCATATGGAAGCTTCTATATGGTTTTTGGGTAGGATGAGATAGAAGAACCTTAAAGTCAAGAGAAATCTAGAGGTCAAAATTACTTATGGTGGATGACATGCCAGACAAACATGTAGAAAACATGCCTAGTTTCTCTTTTCTCACTTTGTACATAACTTCACTGTTTGTACTGAACTTTACTGAAGCCTGTCATTATGGATGAAAATATGTCTTACATCTTTTGAAAAATGAAGATGATAAAATGTAAAGACTTTTATTGTTTATAGCAACAATTATTGCTAGCAGTTTTTCATAATCCTTACAGAATGCTTATTTGGCTGTGGGTAGAGGTAATAACTGAAGAAAAAATATCAGACGAGGTATATATTTTTTTTTTCATGGAACCTAAATTGGGACTTAAAAGAGATCAAACATCTCTGGTAAGATTTTAACTCCACCAAAGTCACTGCTGTAACTTCATTGGCTTCACCAAGATTGTGAAATCGGTCAGACAGAAAAGGTGGGATGCTAATTAAAAAACCATTAATGGGTTTTAGACCTCCTTTAAGGAAATGAAAATTGGAAATATATTATGCATTAATCTCACTATGTAGAAGCACCATAATTTTCAGTTTTAGCATTAGATTTTTCAGTGTGCTTTCAAAAAATGTAATTTTGTAATTACTTCAGTGTTTCTTTCATAGTTAAAACTATTGAGCTACCTGACAACGTACCTTGAATATAGGAAGTAAGATTATCTTTTCTTTAGTATCTCTCATAATTGTTTCATTATTAGTATTCTTTCCTTGTCTGAAAATGCAGAAAATTCTAGGTTGTTTTTTTTAAAGGTAACTACATTATTTAAATGCATAAATTTGCTTAAGCCTCAATGGGTTACTCTGACTTGTAAGGCTATTACTTCTCCAGTTGCAAGCAATAATGATACTGCAAAGATATTCCATTAGAGAAAATATTTAAATAAACTTTCTTCTTCCAAAAATGAGATGCAGCATATTTACATTTTTATTTGATGAAGCCTGTTCCTGCTATCTTTGTTCTTAATTCGGTCTCAAAAGAATTAGTAGTAAGAGGAAAAATAGTCTGTAAATATGTATGAAATCAAATTTAGAGGGTAGGCTAAAAGGTATTGACTGCCAGCAGTGCTAAACGGCAGGAGGCAAAATTTCCTCCGTAGTTTTCTTCTTGGCTGGAAACACATTGCCTTCCATCTAGATTATTTAATCCTCAAAATGCACATCAAAGCTTCTCATCGGGTGGTGTATGTCTTTATAGGCAGTTGAATGTCAAAGATCTAGCTTAAAGAATTTTGAAAAATGTAAAACATAATAGATCCCAGATAATAACACAGCAGTGAAGCTCCTGTACTATTCCTCCCAGCAAAGTACTGGTATCTAAGGTTGTAGCTAATCTTTGTGGCAAAAGGAAGAGCAAATTTCCTACATGAAAATTTGTGACATCCATCCAACAGATAGAAATAAAATGATCGACTCATGTTACTGGACTAATATTAGCTTGTTAACAATTCCCTTCTCTCTTTACACTTGTGGCTTGCCAGAACAATAGGCTATGAGTTATCTCACTCCTCCAGCCCAATTAGACAGTGCAAAAATGTGTGCAAAATATGTATGAAACATTTTCCTCTTGTATATTCTTAATAGAATGCAGGCTTCAACACTGTCCTTCTAATTTAATTCTAAGTCTTTGGCAAGAGCTGATTACTTGTAAGGATCGCATCAATTCTCATGACTGATTATCTCATTCTCAGGGAGTATCTTAAAAGCCTTTTAAACAATTTTGTTTTGTATTTCTGAGCTTGAATTTTGCCCTGACATGAGTACATAAAATAGCCAGGCATTTGTAAGGAGCCTCGCAAGGACACTCTGCAGAAAGGTGGTAGCTGAAGAGTCTTTTGCTTTTTGGTGTTACCCTTGTCACAGTAGCAGGGTTTACCCCACAGCAGCTGACAAAATAGAAGGGCAAGAAATAAAGAGGAATGAGAAATAAAAAGACCCACTTCATTCTGCAATGAGGATTTCCTGGTTTTAATTTTACATTAGACTCTCCTTCCTATTTATTTATTTATTTGTTTGAATACCAGTGATACGATATTTCCTATAGATGGCTCAGCTGTGACACAGAAGTAAGGTAGCTGTGCTGAATACTCAGGGGTTGGGGTTTCGTTTCACATCTGTTTAAGATAGCCTTATTTTTTAAATCCCGAGTAGACTTGTTCCCATCTCTACCCATGTCCTTCCCTTTCTTTTTTCTAGTTACCCTCTTCTTGTAGCACCCTTTTCTTTCCAGCAGCCTTATCTCTAGTGGTGTAAAAGCTCTCTGTCTGTTTCTACCTGGAATTTCTACTTTATCACCTTTCTGCCTTTACAGATCTCATCATTCTTTTGCATAACTTTTAATTTTCAGGTATGCTTTATGACACCCAATATATTTTAATCTCTGCAGATACTTATCCATTCACCATGCCCTTAGTTTCTCCCTCCTATTGTGTTTTAAGTAATACTCTCTTGTTAACTGAGAACACAAACACAATTTCTATTTCTATTAAAGCAACAAAGGCTTTGCTTAGGTTTATATCTCATCAGAATTTGGCTGGCTTTTTGGTGGCTGTAGGGCCTTAGTAATATTTCTGACGAAAAGTTAAAACAGTTCAGAGGGAGGTATTTGACAGAGTCAAAAACCCTCTCCCTTCCTTGCCCTAATCTTAATTGCTTGCATTGTGATATGATGTTGGGGAACAGCCATGTAGCCCTCCCACTCCTAGAATAGCCACTTCTTGCCTAACTTTTGTTACTGTTTTTTAATCTTGCTTCTCCATCTGAGAAATAGTAATTCAGGACTTTAAGAGAACTTCCAAACATATCCTCACTTGGTTTCACTTTTGCATTTCTCTTCATCTTTACCTGTGGTCTTCAGAAACATCCATCAGTATGTTTCATGTGGTGTTTCAAGAACGTCCAAGTGTATTCCAACAGTTAACGTCTGTTGGCTTCCTCTGCATAGCTTACGGGATTCGGATTGATCAGCCATTAGCCCTTCTCATCTGGTTTGTTCTCATTCTCATTTCTTTGGGCTCAGTGAATTATCCTGTCTCAGTTGACTGGAGAGGTAAGATATTGTTGACATCTGAAATGCATACAGTCAAAAATGTGGATGACTGAAACAGCAGGGCTGCAGACACAGCCTCGCTGCGTGCTGGGGCTCAGTGCTTGGGGCAGCCTTGGGAATCTGTGCCCAACAGGTGTAAAGTTGTCAAGGTGTGTCTTTGCTACTGCTTCTGCCTTTGCTTCTCATTTGGTGGCAAAAGAATCAGCATTCGCTCTGCTTTCAGAATACAGACTATTTAAACATCATACCCAATACACAATCTTTGACTTAAAATGGGAGAGAGGCTCATTAAAGTCAAAGAATGATTTAGTAAAATATGTGGCCTTTCACTTCTAAATGAAAACTGATCTTATGAGATGCAAAGAAGCCACAAGTTCTGTTTAACTCACTGGCTGATTTAAGGTCTCACTGTGTCTTAAGAGGTGCTCACTGCTACTCTGGCTGAGACTATAATAGGGGTATTACTTTATTGTCAAGCCAGTGCAGTCAGCGTATAAAATCAACAGCAGTGCCCAATGAACTCAACACTTATGAAATAGTAATCCATCTTGAAAGTAATCCAACCCTAATTATTTACAATAAAAGGAAGATATAACATCAAAGAAATGCATCACAGAAGGCCTTATGTAATTAAAAATGTACTTGTATCGCATCCAAGCGATGGGGAATGTGCATTTATCACCTTGAAGCATTACTTTTCTTTTTTCAATGTTCTTTTAAATATTTTCAGTGGTTTCAACATCTTTTTACTTACTGCTTATTTGACTTAAAACCCTCATAGTACCATCACTACTTTTTGTTATGATTTTAGGAGACTCAGCAAAGCTTCCAAGAAAAGTATAACTGTAAGTTATAAGTAAGTATAAATGTAATGTATATGTTTATATATGGGATAAGTTTATACATCTGTGGGACCTGATGAGATGCATCCCACAGTCCTGAGGGAAATGGCTGATGTAGCTGCCAAGTCACTCTCCATGATATTTGAAAAATCATGGTAGTCAGGTGGAGTCCCTGGAGACTGGAGAAAGGGAAACATTGCACCCATTTTCAAAAAGGATAGCAAGGACGACCCTGGGAAGTACTGGCTTGTCAGCCTCACCTCTGTGCCTGAGAAGATCATGGCACAGATCCTCCTAGAAGCTATGTTAAGGCACATGGAGGATAGAGACATGATTCGAGACAGTCAGCGTGGCTTCACCAAGGGCAAGTCCTGCCTCACCAATCTAGTGGCCTTCTATGACGGAGTGACCACATCAGTGGACAAGGGAAGAGCTACCGATGTCATCTATCTGGACTTCTGCAAGACCTTTGAACAGTCCCCCACAACATCCTTCTCTCTAAATTGGAGAGATACAGAATTGATGGGTGGACTGTTGGGTGGATGAGGAATCGGTTGGATGGTCTCATCCAGAGGGTAGTGGTCAATGGTTCAATGTACAGATGGAGATCGGTGTCCCTCAGGTGTCTGTGTTGGGACCAGTACTCTTTAATATCTTCATCAATGACATAGTGGAATCAAGTGCACCCTCAGCAAGTTTGCAGATGACACCAAGCTTAGTGGTGCAGCTGACACACCTGAGGAATGGGTTGCCATCCAGAGAGACCTGGACAAACTCAAGGAATGGGCCCGTGTGAACCTCATGAGGTTCAACAAGGACGAGTGCAGGGTCCTGCTCCTTGATCAGGGCAGGCCCCAGTATCAATACAGGCTGGGGATGAAGGGATTGAGAGCAGCCCTGCCAAGAAGGTCTTGGGGGTACTGCTGGATGAAAAGCTGGACATGAGCCAGCAACATATACCCGCAGCCCAGAAGGCCAACAGTATCCTGGTCTGCATCAAAAGAAGCGTGGCCAGCAGGTCAAGGGAGGTGATTCTGACCCTCTACTCCACTCTGGTGAGACCCCACCTGGAGTCCTGTGTCCAGCTCTGGAGCCTTCAGCACAGTAAAGACACGGACCTGTTGGAGAGGGTCCAGAGGAGGCCACAACAATGGTCAGAGGGATGGAACACCTCTCATGTGAAGACAGGCTGAGAGAGTTGGGGTTGTTCAGCCTGGAGAAGAGAAGGCTCTGGAGAGACCTTATTGCAGCCTTCCAGTACTTAAAGGGGACTTAATAGAAAGATGAGGAGAGACTTTTCAGCAAGGCCTGTAGCAATAGGACAAGCGGTAAACTAAAAGAGGGTACGTTTAGACTAGATATAAGGAAGAAATTTTTCACAATGAGGCTGGTGAAACACTGGCACAAGTTGCCCAGAGAGGTGGTAGATGCCCCATCCCTGGGAACATTCAAGGTCAGGTTTGATGGGGCTCTGAGCAACCTGACCTTGTTGAAGATGTCCCTGCTCAGTGCAGGGGGGTTGGACCAGATGACCTTTAAAGGTCCCTTCTAACCCAAAGTGTTCTATGATTCTACGATATACTTTTATTATTATTTCTGCACATTGATAAAAGACTTTATAGTGCAAAAACATTTGTTTGGTGATCTCAAGGTTATATTTATATGAATTATATTTTTATTAAATAATGTTGTGCCTCGGTTCCTACTCTGACACAGTATCTGTTTCAGTTTAAGGACTAATAACTTGCAAATGGATACATCTTTTTAATTCTTCAATGATTTTAACATCTAACAATCAAACAACCCACTGTTTATTGTAGTGACACATATACGCTGTACTGAAAACACAGTAAACAAGCTGTGTAAACGAGTTGCTTAGAGTAAGCACACAGTAAGCAACTTTTCCCTACACAACCCAGGACTTCTTCAGAGCTCACTTTAAGTGTGTGTTTGTTGTTTCTGTACTGCTATATGGTGCTTGAGTACCATATTATTACATTTGTTTTAGATTTTAGTGAAGTTTGGAGAAAAGAAAAAAGAAAAGTAATTTTAGTTTGTTTCAGGCTAAATGTTCTTAACAAGGGGAAGGGAACAGAGAAGAAGGGAGCATAGTATAAGAAAAGAGACCAACTAACAATTACTTTGCTGAAATAAAAGTAAGAAAAATCTGATCTAAATCAATGGCTGCACCTGCCAAGGTTAGAACATTACTTATTTAATTAAATTTTTTTGATTATGGAAGGCTGCACTTGCAAGTATCTGTCTACAATTCAGAACAAGAATCTTGCTTTGTATATTCACATTCTTTCTTTCTTTGGATAAGTGTGGTTGCTTAGTCATAAAAGTGAGTTGTTTAGAAAAGCCTGTTTTTATCTTGTTCATCAAGTTCTGTATCACTAAATATAGAATAAATATAGAGCTTGTAGAAGTTCATGGAAGATATTTTCTATGAAAAATAATTACAGAGTTAAAAGTGTAAAGCCTTAAAACACAATAGAAAGGAAGAGGGTTTTCTACTAAATGACAAATTGATGTTGATTTCAGTGGGAAAACACAGCCACTGAATCTTTTTTCTTGCATCCTCCGTGAACAGATTTTGTACCAATTCCATATATTCTGAAAAACAGAAACTTGATGTCAGGGCCTTGTCATCTCTGGTCAGCAGACTGGTTTGTCAGGAGAGGTTTCAACTATAAAAGCATCAGTAACTCATCAGAATATTTGTTGAGATTTTCTGGCAAAAGAGGCAAGTGTCTGTCAAGTAAAATGTGTTTTCCTTGACTTCCCCTAGGAACACGTAACCTACTTCTCCTAGGCCAGTTCCCAAAACCTCCTGTGCAAAACGGATAGACCGTTCCTCTAGACTCTGGCTATTTGCAGCACACAGCAACATGACTTGGCCTGTTTCTTCCCATGTGTGAAACCGAACAAGTGACATCCATTAATGAAGCACACACTGAGGCTTGAACAGACATCTTGTTGAGTGTGACAAAAAGAAATTTCTAAAATGAAAATGTACAAGTAGTGTCCTTGATTTGAAATCTAGCTTTATGAGCCTTTAAATGCCAATAGGCTGTGAACCCACAGGAGGAGGTGAGGAATAACACCTAGTAGATCATAACCATGCATATAAACAAACAATCCAGGTACTTAAGGGTTATAGAAATTTAAATGCAAATAGCACTTGGTAATGATACCCTGGAGACTGACGTTGTAGTCACTTTCTGTAGGATGCAGCATTGTAAACTTAGTTTTTGCTGCTGGTTTCCTTAGAAACTGGAACAAGATATTGTTCAGGACACGAAATAATATCCTGTTTCAGTGACTGAGGATCCTGAACTAAAAAGTAATTGATTTTGCATGAGACACGGGATTGTCATGTACTCTTTCTAGGAAATATTACGGCACAAAATGTATATACGTTGAAATGATTTCAAGTCTGCCATTTTATTTCTAGTGTTCTCACTGTGTAAGTACTACAGCTGTTGAAAAATTAGCTTTTAAACCATTCAAGGGGTAGGTTCACTCACAGTGGTCGTCAGTTTTAAATACTTCACTAACAATTTAATCACTGCCCAAGCACACCCAGTATTCTACTTCTTATCAAGAAATCATTCTTTCTGTATACCTTGGTCATGAAAGGATGCATTTTATGTGTTTACCAAGTGAATGTGTATAAAGTACATCATAGATTAATGAATATTCCTACTTGGAATATGTGATAAATACAGATTAAGAGCTACAGAGAACTGCAAATACTTATGCCTACAGGCAGGCATTGACGTCATTTCAGGATTTTGTTCATGAGGAGAAGCTACAGTATTCCTGAATGAAGTATTTTTTAAGACTGTTTGGCAAAGTTGTATTATAAGTGGACACTGTTGCTCTCATTTATGCAGGTATTTGAATATTAAAGTATATATATGAATGCTTAGATCATGTCCAAGTCTGAATGCCCAAATCAAATGGGCATTGGGTTGTATTTACATTACCTTAATGTGGAAAGGTGTAATGGTATAATGCAAATGATTATTTCATTTGTTACTCTAAAAGAAAAAGTTTCCTTGTGGCTGGACAATATAGACAGAGAATACAAAGAACAGAAGTCAAAAAAGAGGGAAAAGGAAATCAACTAGTATGAACACTATTTTTATGTCTCACATTTTTTTCATTTTTGTTTGTGAAAAGACTAGTGTTTTGAGTTGAGGTGCTCTATTTTTTGACTTCTAAATGAAGCTAGTCTTTAAAGGCATGAACACTCTGAAAATTGAATCCATGATAGCCTAGACTGGGCACCCAGAAAATAAGCTGACTTTTTTTAAATAATGGTTTGTTTTATAAAACAGATTTGATGGAATACTAGTTTCTCTTTTTCCCACTTCAGGTTTTTAAAAATGTTTTAATAATACCCTCTGCACTCATTCTATCATTTTACAAATCCTATCAAAGATATTGCTAGTGAGCCTATATTCCTTCTCAGTCAAATCTCTAAAGAGTTATTTGTTAAAAGAATGTTCTTAATTTTTTATATTTCAAAATATGTTTGTTCTCAAGAAAACAGATACAAGAGAGTTGTTGTTGGCAAAATGAAATTCCATGCTTCATATAAAGCTTTTTATCACTGTTTTTGTGGAAATCATTATTTTATGGATGTTAAATATAGATGAAAGATAATTCACAATTCATTCTACAAAATAGGGTTTATAAAAGGCACTTCCCCAAATTTTCATTTGATATATTACAGTTTATCTTTTGTTTATGTGAACACACTTTCATGTCAGCTTGGAACGGTGTATCTTCCCCCTCTCTCCCTTCAAGCATACGTCACTTTTATCAAAGAGTATTCCCCTTTTTATCTCAACTGTTCTGTACACCCAGAAGTTCATTGTCCAACAGTTTTATTACAAAGACATTGCAGAAAAATCAATAAGCTACAAATACACTATTATACATTCAGAAGCTGTTCAGGTATTAATGTTATGGCAAAGAAAAGTTGGAGCATTCATGAATTTAAATATTTTTCATATAAACTATGTAAATATAACCATTAACAATCAGCTACATTCACTATTCAGGACATGCAGCGTAGCATTTTCCTAATTACACTTACCAGTGTGGGAGGATATAACTGCAGAGGAAGATTAAACTATTTGTGTTTATTCAGTGTTGCTTTATAGCATTAACCAGGAAACTCACTTTTGCAGTATTGAATGCAAGAATATAGAATAACCTGAAGAATTTGATTAGGGTGGCAGCAGCCTGCGCCAGGCTTGGGTAGGGATGGCAGACTCAACTCATGCTGCATCGCCAGTCATTTTAGCTACCTCTCTCAGCTGTTGATAGGGTGATTTAAAACATTGGCAAAATTACTGCTTAATATTATGGCTTTATCTGAAGCTCTTCAAGTAAACCAACCAACCAAAGAACCTCCACCTGGCAGGCAGGCAGGCTTCTGTTTTCAGTTATTCATGTTTTATTAAAATAAACAAGTAGTGTGCAAGCAGTGAAACCAATGAAACTTGGTGTGCTGTAGCTCTGCACCTAGTGATGGGATTCTGTGAAGACTAATAAGGTGCAATTGAAACTGAAGATTTCCCTGAAACTGGGACATGTGTAACGTCCCTTCTGTCCTGCGGAATCTCTGGTGCCTATGGAAAGATGAGCTCATATTGCACTCTTTCCCAGAGCAGACGCTCTAATTGGTTTTTTTTTTTCTTTTTCTTATTCTTTTAAAGTCAGCCTATTCATACAACAGTTACAGACGCTTAGTATCTATATAGCTACATCAAATTTTGTGGAAATAGGAAGAAAGATTGACAAGTTACTGGGGACAGGAAAATGATGCAAACAGAGGAGGACTCCGTTACCCTGTCTGCTTATGAAACCAGGCTAGAAAGTTTCCCAGTATGCCTACAGTGATGACCTAAGGAAAGGTTGTCTCACTCTGTGGTCTTTGTAGGGCCCCCTCCCAGCAGTGCCACAGTTGGGATTGTCCCTCTATGGTTTTATTTTGATGGCCACTTGAGGTACTGGAGTTGAATGGAAGATTTATGGTGTCTAAAGGGGTTGTAACTGCTGCCACCTCACTCTGAGGGCTGCTCCACCTTGTCATCCCCGTCATTCTGTACTCTGATGTCAAAGGTATCAGTCTGGCACTGTTTGTCTCCCATGCTTTTCACAGTAAAGCTTTAAGAAATTTGGTGCTTATGATTCATTATGGTCTTGAGAAGCTTAGTGAAACTATTTTGTTAGTTTCTGTAACAGACTGAGATGTTTCACTTTTTCATAAATAAGTGTTGGAATTTGTATGTAAGTGTGTAAATGGCTTACCTTCATAGGAGAGAGGATGTACGGTTTCTGTTTATGGTGTAAAAAAGAGTAATAGATTTTGTAGTGTATTAATTTGTTAATTTGTAGTATATATAAACAAATTAATAAGGATGTTTTAGTTCAAATACCCTGATGAGCTGTTAGTGTAGTCACACTGTGTTAAAATACTTCCAAAATTAATGTTTGATGATGTTGACACTTTAGTGATGCTGTGATGTTTACATCACAGGCAAACATGACTTTAATCAAGTGAGTGCAGTGCTTTGAGAATACTACATAGAATAGATGGTTTTAGAGGCTAAAGAGGGAGCCCTGGTATCCCCAACACTGGCTATTTGTTGTGTACTGGACACACTGTGGAGTTGTGAGTGTGGGGCAATGGTTCCAGCAGGACTTGTTGAGAATGCCGGTTTGACTTGATAGTGAAGACTAGTAAATATTTATCTAGTTGTTTATTCTAGTCCCTGATATTTACTATACACAGATACAGTATTTTCTGTGAAAACTGAAACAGCTTATATATGACTTTTCAGAAGGGCAGTTAATAACTGTGCTTTACTACCTGGCTTTACTCAGCAGTCAAACATAGAATCAGATGGGAGAAAAAAAATGTGATGGAGACAGAAGATGGGAAAAAAGTGAGTGTGTGTGATAAGTACTTGAACCCATCCATCTGCTGCAATTCCACTTTTTCTGTTTAAGGGGGAGTGGTTATTTGGTTCTTTGTTTTTTTAAAGCCCATTACTTCTGTTAAGAAAGCTGCCAATGCTGCATTCTGCCCTATTTGTTTGGAGTTTGCCTTTATTCTACAAGCAGCCTTGGTGTTTTTGGCACCACAAATTCACCAGCTGAATTCTCAGGGACACTAGTGCAAAGACAAGGAAGAAAGGAAAACAAAGCCAGAATAAGAACAATACTTGGAAATTATATAAAAGCAATATAGCAAGACCATCAAAGTGCTTACAAACCTACACAAATGTAAAAGGCAAAGTATTATGTTTATGTAGTCTGGCATATTGTTCTCTGGGACAAGGACTGAACTTGCAATCATTGTGTGCAGAACAGATTTCTGCATATTTGAACATTACTGTTCCTTTGTGATTCACAGTCTTATTCTTCTTTTGCTTCTTTTCTTGCATTTAGATGGTAAGTTGTTTGGACTATGGACTTCCTAAACGTAAAACATCAGGGCCCTTTTAAAAAATTGACTTATGTTAAGATTTTAATGCAATTCTTAAATGCTAAATGCATGTTATTTAGCTGGTACTACCTTCTATTTTGCTCCTATAAAGTGACCCCATCAGAGCGTTGCAACATCTGATGAAAATGCTTCTACATCACTGTGGTTAGATTTCTGCAGCATTCAAATATTTGTTCTATTTGTGGCCCTGGTCATCTTTCTTACTGTAGCTGTATCCTGTACTCTTATAATTGAGAAAATCAAGCTCCACGA
This sequence comes from Phaethon aethereus, assembly GCF_964289735.1. Classification (NCBI taxonomy): domain Eukaryota; kingdom Metazoa; phylum Chordata; class Aves; order Phaethontiformes; family Phaethontidae; genus Phaethon; species Phaethon aethereus. The sequence continues at coordinate 20,195,922 of NC_138584.1, forward strand.
AGCTGCTGTTTTGCTTGTAGTTTGCAGATGGGTAAACTCTTAAACCTAACAAGTGGTGTGAAAACTTAATGGAGTGTCTAAATGGGTACAAATTTGATGACTTCCTACACAAAAATTTTCAGCAATGTCAATAGTTGAAAAAGAGTCATGTACTTAGAGCTTCAGATGATACAAGACATAGATTGCTTGTAACAGCCCATCTAGTCTTTTCCCTGTTTCTCCATTCCCTGAACTAGCGAGTGCTGTAGATCTCAGCAGGTGTTGGAAATCTTAATGATATTATGGGTTTCTAGTGAGCTGCTCTATATTACATGATGATGTGGATGGAAAAGCGAGAGTCATATGTGGGACTAGGTTGCACTGAAAATAAAGGAAGTTAGGAATAACTACTGAAAGAAGAATCCTGGTAACGAGAAAAGTATTAAATTGTGAGAGTAGTCCAGGACAATGTCATTCTCTGGGACAGTGGAATTTATTGTTGTGATTTGCAAATTTCTATTCATGATAAAGGGGGCCAGGGAATCCTCAAAGACAAAAGTCTGTCTTTCCCAGTTTTAGAAACAAATTATAGTGCATCATCTGGTTTTGCTGAATAATCTAATGGTGTTTTTAAAAATTACTCTCATTAGACCCTGTGTTTCCATACAACATTTTGTATAAAAAATATGATATGAGGTGAAATGATTTTTCAAATTATTTTTAACTGTGGCAAAAAGGTCAAGTTACCTTTTGGCCATGAACAAGATTTTGGGTTTGGTTGTATTTGTTAATTCAAACCTTCTTGTAGGGCATGTACTAGAGAGCTCATGTATCAAAGCCTTAACTACGGCTTTAAAGACATCTTCTGTCCGTTAATTTTGATTAGTCACAAGTTGGACTGGAAAGAAGGGCGACAAGGGATGCCTCATTTTTTTTCTTGAATATCAGCGTTACTTCCAATCATGTTATACAAGGAAAAGAAAAACCACCCTGCCTTGTGACTTGTTGTCACAGCTACTTCTGTAGTTCATCAGACACTGTTCAGCATTGCATCACTCGAAGCTGGACAAAGGTGTCACAGGTGGAATTAATCTCTTCTGGCCTAAATGAGTTTTAACTCCATGTCTATGCCAAGCCACAGTGAGAGAAGCCTGTCTAGGTCCAGAGCATCAATTCTTTACTTTCAAGAGTATCATCGTGTGAAATTCTGGCAGTCTGTTAAGGAAAAGCCTGATTTTACATCTTTATCTGAAATTTCAAAGCAGAAGGACTGCTACAGACTGAACTGTACCGCCAAAGACATTTCTTTTCTCTGTCTTTCCAGTCTGGTGAACTACCTTTTTATTCCCCCCCCTCTTTTTTTTTTTTTTCATGAGACTGGGATCCTGTGCAGATGAATTACAGGAGTTGCTGCAAGAAAAAAGCTTGTAGCTGAGCTCTTTGCCCCAGAAATACTTACAGGTACCCATCAAAATGGGGATTTGTGGGGGAACGAAGAAGGGGAGATCTAACAGCTCCCACTGCACTACTGCAATTCACTTTATTGCTCAACAGCTCTCTTGCAGCTGTGTGGTATCTTCCTGGCTCAGGGCTGGCCCTACTGTCAACCAGAATTTAATGAGCTATTGAAATATTTCATAGTAATTACTTATATAAAAAGATTATGTCCTCACATATGTGCTTGGAGAAAGAATTTAAAAATATTCCATGCAGTAGTATCCAAAACAGTCTTACTTTGAGGTATATGAATCCCAGATTTCCTGCCAAAACAGAGCATTGCAATAATAACAGGCCCACTGAGCTATTGGTAAACTACGCTAAGGTGTCTGCATGAGTACTAAGTGTTTGACTGAGCCTGCAGAAAAGCATCTGCTTTCTTTGCTGTGTTGTGGTATATTTTCCTGTTTAAACCTGCATGACTTTTCCTGGAGGACAGACAAGATTGAAGGAGTTTGTAAACATGTGGCATCTTTAATACTGAATTTCCAATTTTGCTTTTAGGTATTTTAACACCTTCTGTAATATTTTAATGTAGACTTTTTTCTTCTGAAGTTATATACTGTTTTCAATATGGCTCTTTATTAAGTGCTCTCATAGATCTCCTCTGTGCAAATAAAAAGAGAAATACCTTCAAATGTATCTCTGACTTACTCCATCTAACTTACTCCATCTCCTGATGTAGTGATGGCATGTTGATTTCCTTTTTGGCCACAGGGTTATGCAGCTCTCATCAACTCCCATTTTTTCCCAGTCCTTGCTATGTAATGCTATACTTTGCAGGTCCACTGTCTACCAGGCCTGTGCTATGTAATCTGCACATACCTCTACTGAAGTTTTATGCTCAGTTTGCTGAACAGCTTGTTCATGCATTTGTCGCTGCATATCTTGAGTCCTTCATAATCTTTCAAAGTCATTCACCTATGTAACTCTGCTGTGCAGGCTGTCTGAATATGCAAATACACTTTGTTACCCTGAAAGTCTTCCTTAGCTTTCTGATAGCCACTGACTTTCAAAGACTATTCTTCCCAATTTCACTGATTTTTCTTGGTTTCAGTCCTTGCTTTTAGTGCTGCATCCTCTCCCCTTCATCTGTAAGATCTGCTGATCCTGTTTCCTGGAAAAAGTATCCATCATTCCTATTTGACAAATGCTTTGTCTTGCTCTTTTTTTAAAATATAGTATAGTTTTACCTGTTTTCCATTCAGATAAGTTGTCCTCACCTATAGCAAACAGCCTTAAATCCCCTATTTTTCCTTGTTCAAGACCCCTGTTGGAGCAAACCATTCTACAGCAAATTAAATTATCCTCCATAGTCCGTTTAGACACAGTTAATGTGCACCACTTGAGTTTTCTCAGACAGCAGGGGGTTGTCAGACCACAAAGTAAAATCCTCCATATACTCTGTAATAAAACAAGTTAATCTAACACCTTAAACCTACAAAACCTGAATTTCCTGCTCACTTCTATGAGAAAATCTCACATGAGAGCAGGCTCCTTACTAGCAGAAGACCACTGCAAGCCCAAATCTAAAAGAGCTGAGGGCTGTTCAACAGGGGACAAGCCCAAGTCCCCTGTCTCAACCCTGCCAAATCACTTGCCTTAAATAGACGGTAGTATTCTTTATACTTAAGCTGCAAGTTCCATGTGATTTGACCATTTTGGATGCCCTCTTCTTTTTCTCAAAACAGTCTCCAGATTCCTAGATAGTTTTGAAAATGAGATTTTTGTTTGCTTATTTTTAATGATGAGATAGGGGAAAACACTTAGTTTTTATGGCTGCAGTTGCTATGTATGTGTAGCTCTTTTTAATGAAGCTGATTCACTTGTGTGTAGCACCCAAGATTAAATTCCATGGGGAATTGTAAATTTTCAGTCATGTACAACAGTTTTTATTTCTGAGAAGGCTGACATAAAAGGGTGCAATCTCAATGAGGTGAATGGGGAATTACATGAATAACTCCTATTATTAATAACGGGAGTTGTATTCCTTTTCCCTATGTACTCTGTTGAAAATTGTATCGCTAAAGAAGTTGACAACAAATATGCTTTCCCTGTTTAAGTTGCAAAGCACACTAACATCAAGGTCACTTGCTCCATTTGACGGAGGAAAAAAAGCACTATATAAAATATGGATAGAGTGTCAATCAAAACTGGTTTTACAGTATACACTATGGTAATGTGAGTCATATTGCTTTTTTATTTTTAAACACAACTAGATATGGTAGTTTGGCAGGAGTGTTTTTACAAAGACAGCGCCTTCAAACTCTTTCATAGCAAGAGTGGAAATCCTGCCAGGTAAAAAAAAAAAAAAAGTTATTGAAAACCTTTCTTCCCTTATAGGCCCGTTTTGACAGGAAATCTTTGAGAGGCAGCAGCAATGAGGTGCCCAGAGATTTCATCTGTCTTCTTTTGCTTCAGGAAATGCTGAGCACAGGCTCCCCTATTAGGCAAAATACACGAAATACCAAATCCCCTTAACAATCATCTTCGGTCTACTCTTAGGTTGACAGCTTTCTGTGTCCTAGCCTGTCAAACAGGGCCTGTTACTGAGACTCATATTACTGGGACCAATGTGAAAGTTTTTGACAGTACTTTGAGGGAAAAAAACATATTGTCAGTGCTTACAAGTTATCTTGCCCAATCAATTTTGCAGGGACTTAATCAGAGTAAAATATATCTTACTAGAAATATATTAATTCACAGTGATTTTTCTTCTGCTCCATAGTGCTGACATAAAGATCCAGTTTGAAGGCATTGTCTATCATTCTGTGTGATTCAGTAAAATTCGGCAAATATTAGCTGCTGCATTATACTATCCAATAGTATTTTTTGTTTGTTTTTGACAGACGCCAAATTTAAAATTTAAATAATGTTTCAAGAATGAAAATGACAGCTTGCAGTAATTCTGCAGGTGTCCAAGCAGATGTACTTCCAAAAATAATTAGGCAAAATGTGTACAGATTGCAGGAAATATGAAAAAATTTACATCAAATTTTGATGAGTAGACTCTGTATATGTTTGGGCGTTTTAGCTACTATAAAACTACTAGTAATCAGGAAACTTTCATACACTTACAGAACAATGAATGCACATGAAATGTAAACCAGTTTAAGCCAAAAAAGCCAATCTTGTCTTTGAATAAAGAGTAGGGGGAGGGAGGGTAAAGTTGACATGTCTTAAACTAGTATTGTCCTAAGGAGTTTTCTTGAGGATTTTTGTCAACCAGGCAAGTAACAAAGAAGGGTATGTAAGAAACAGTCCGAAACATGGATTCTGCCCTCAAACTATTGTTCAGCATAGTGATTTCACCGACTTTGATAGGTCGATTCATGATTTATACTAGAGGTAGTGGAAACAGAAAAGGAAATGGAGTATGTATATTTATTTCCAAGCAGCTGTATGCATTTCACTGAGTGCAGAGGTAAGGATGGGAGGGAGAGCTGATTTTTGAAGTTTTTCTTGCTTGAAATGGGAATTGTGTGTGTCTTCACTGCCCACCAAGAAAATGCATTCCACGAATAATCTTAGATATGAAACATTCTGCCCCTTTTTTCATCCAATGCTTCACTTCAGAGTCAGCACAACAAAAGCTGAATGCCACAGATGTTGGAAAACTGGCAAGTGACTTCGTAAAGGCAGAAAACAAAAATGCTAAAAATAGTATCTCCCTAAATTCTCTTTTCTTATCTCAGTGGTTAAATGGTTATTGGTTAAATGGTTATCCTCTCCTCTCCTCTCCTTCCCATGCCATCCGTTGTTTAAAAGCAAAACCATTCTGGAGAGACTTCTGCTGTATCTGAAGTGAACGAAGACACGCCCGTGCAGTAACGTATAGGGGACAAGATTTGTTCTTCAGCTTTTTTCCCTTAGGAGTCGATCCCACTCAGATGAAGCAAATGAGAAGTTTTCTATTGTTCACGGAGGTCACTGGAGCATTCACGTAGTACAGTAACAGGGTGGGAGGAGGAAAGATGAGGTGATCACAGCATTGCTGGAGGATACTGCTGGCCATTCAAGTGAGAGAAGGAAGGGAGAGCACTGTTTATTCTCCTTTATCTTTCTTTTCCTTCCTTACTTGGATTATAGTCATTCTGGCCACCCTCCAGCCCATTTCCTACAGCAGTTCCCTCAGATTTTTTTTCAAGTTTCTGTTATCTTAAGCTATAGGACATCACACATACTGCTTGGCAAAGATTAATCAGCACCAGCTTCAGGACTTTGTTTTTGTGTTGTGTTTTGGGGGGGGGGGGGCGGCATTTTACTTATTTAAATCTCAAAACCAGAAACAATTTCTCTTCCTACGTTTGGTACTAATAGAATGTAAATTCCTTGTTAATCGTCCAAGCATCTTTTTAATAAGGTCTTTCACAAATGCACCTCTGATTTGTTTGACTTCAACCTGGTAACAAAACTGCGTAAAACTGTCACTATGGCAGTATTTATATCCTTATTTCTTCCTACCTCTCAGCAGAGCAAACTGCCATCCAGATTGTTCTGTGGAGGAAGTTTCCTGTTGTTTGAATGTACAAAATTAAATGGGGTAGAAAGCTTTAAATGTAAAACTTCACATTCTCTTCCATCACAGTATATTTGTTTGTGTAAGTCTTGGCTTGAATATTTCAGTTTTTACTTTCTGCTCTTTTTATCTCTTTCCATATGCATCATGATTCCCTTTTCTCCAGTCTATTAGTTTTCAAGGAAAGCTTTTAATGTGACGTGTTTATATGTGTTTCCCTTGTATCATCTATTTTATTTACACATTTTAGATCAAATGTTTTAATTAACTTAAAAAGGATGATAATGTAACTATACTAATGCAGACTGCACTTTGCAAAAACAATAGTCGTGTTTCCTTTTTCATTCTGTCCTGTGATGAGATGAATCATTTTTAACCATCATAACAAAACTATGGGAAAGGTTTCAAACAGTGGAAAAACTAAACAAAGATTTGGGGGCATTTGGACATGTTCCTCCTCCCTCTCTAGTTCTTGGAGATATGCCTGTGATGCTTTTGAAACTGTAAAGATGTGAAACAAGACTTATGGCAGATGCTATCGTTCCTAGTTGAACTGAGTCATTTTCAGCCCACTAACTTAAACGCGTTTTGGATTAGGCCCTGAAGAGAAGGATGTCATGTCTGAGACGTGGAATGGTTCTTCACAACATCCAAGGATAAATATTGCAAACAGAATTGATTCCATACAGAATCTTTCTTTTCTCCTTACAATGGATTTAGCTAAACTGTCAGAAAATGTGAGATTTTCTATTTGTGCCTCACAGGACTTTTTTCTGCAGCATGTTATTCCTTTTTTTACAATTTCTCCTTGCTGCAACACCTATCATTTTGCTAAAATTTTAGGTACTTTCACTAAGATCTTCGACCTCTGCAAATACCAACTACCTTCTCATTATTTCCAAATAATACACTACTTACAAAAAACTCCTTTCTGTGTTCTGAAATAGACTTGCAAGTGCACGTTAAAGGGACAGTTTTACTGTAATCCTCAACAGTTCTAAGAGATGAAGTATTCCATGAATTTGATCTGGTATCCAGGTAAACAGCGTTTGCAGATGCCAACTGTTCCTTGCTCATGTTAAAAGGAACGTGGTACCACAAAAGGACTCTGAGCACTGCCGTTACTCATTCAGATGCACGCTTCTCTGCAAACAAGGGTAGGAACCTTTGTCACTGCTCCCTCTACGCCAGGCAGCTATTTATTATTTCTTCCTTATATCTTACACCTCTCTTGCCACAGTATAGAGCATGTCCTTGTTGCAGAAGCCTAAATAATGAAATGCTTTTTGAAATCGGTACTCAAATAGTGCTGATGGCGGAGTATCAACTTTGAAGTGGGTGAGCATGGCTTGAAAAAGCAAGAGACTTCAGTCAGTGGTGGGCATATATAATAGTGTTTTCCGTGCAGTAGCAGCTGACAGCAGGATAATCCAGGAGGATAATGCAGGTGCAAAAATAGGAGAAAGAATCAGTCCAGGCAGAATCTCTCTCTACTTCTTAATCTTATGAAAAATTATTTAGGTTCTCTGGGGTTTTAAAGATAAAAATGTCACCTTGTTTGCTAAGGAAAGATGAGATTTTCCTGCTTGTGATTAAAAGTTGTGGCAAAAGAATATGAAATTAATTGATACATGCAGAATGAATCAATAAGTTTTTCAGTTCATATCAATAACTGGGAAAGAAGGAGTGAAACTACACTGTGAAATAATAACGCTTTAATTCAAATAGTAATTTGTATTTTTCTTGAAATTCTGCCAGAAATTTGTGAAACTTACTTCACAAAAAAAGTAATCATTTGGGTAAAATGGATGGGTTCCTTATAATGCACGTCATCCACTGACTTTTTGATGGTTTTGTTTTATGTAATAAGTTGGTGTTAAAAAATAGTACATAATAAAGAAACACTGGCAATTTGGTCTCCTGCAGGGTTCTCCTACCCTGATGCAAGTTTCATTCTTTCACTTTGTTTACTTTGAGTTCACTTAGTGGAAGATCTGATTAGCTACTCCCAAGAGTTTTGCCACTGATTTCAGTGAAACAGGATTTACTTCTTATTTCTGCTACTCATGGGTTCATGGGTCTCTGCCTTCTGCCTAATTTCCCTTATTTTGGTGGCAGGCCCACTATGATCTGGAATAATTTTTTTCCTCCTGCTACATTTTTGTAGATGATTGCGTGTTTCTTGTGGTGCTAAAGCTGAGGATTTACTGACAGTGTCGTTTGTACCCTTCCATTACTGCTGTTCAGTATTTCATCCATAGGAAAATGACTTGAACTGAAATGTTCAATGTGTCAGCTGCTTCTTAATTAAAATAGGTGTTCAAAGCCATCAGGTAACATAAAATATCAGGTAAAGATATTTTACTCTATTGATATATTAAGATTGTTAGTTCAGTATTGAAAGAAAGAATGACAAGATTTCTCATTCTTATGGGACAGCTTCCAGATGGGATACGTCACCCATAAGAGAAGAAACATAGCTATGCTAAAGAAATACTCATTAGCTGCATATCAGTCTGGCATTTAACTAGCTTGGGGCACCACTGTATGCAATGTGGAAAGGCTCTCTTCCCAGCGCTGTGTTTAGTACCATTCTCAAGTTTTTATAAGTGTTAATCTTGTGCCTTGTGACAGCTGAAACTTGTAACCTGGAGAGAAACAAGCTCTGAGCCTGGCTTTTGAGTAGAAGCCCTTAGGATGAGGTATTGCCTTACTAGGAACTTGCCCCCAGCAACTCTTTTTTCTCATTTTTCTACTAAAAATTATTTAAAAAAAAATTCTGACATAAAAGTTAGTAGACCCTAAAACATAGACATTATACAAAGGATACAGGAGTATAAAAGAGGGGAACTGGGGTGAACAGTGCAGTGTACATGGACTGTCAGTCTGATGGAGCTCTAAAATCTCATGAAGCCACCTTGTTTTCTTGAACCTGCAGGAGGCTTTGCTCACACTTAATGCTTTTGAATCAGGGGTAAACTCTGGAATGTAGAATATTTGTCAGTCAACTACATAAAAAAACATGATCATATTTTTCACTTTCTATCTTATATTATTCAAGCTCTTTACAAATTCCCTGAGAAGAGACTGAATTAACTTATATGTGAATGTTTTTGTTTATTATCTTCTGGTCACATCTTTGTGCCAAACTCCACTACTGCCTTGTGGCAAATGCTTCCTTTAGGGTGTTTAGAGATGCATTCTCTTCTCAGGTTCTCTTAGAGGCAAGTTTGACTCTTAACAATGGTGAGCTCAGGCCTTGTGGGAGGGAAAGAGTATATTCAATTGAAACCCAGATAACTGTAAATTAGTCAAGTCCAATAGTATATTTTCTTTGCATATCTATGGAAAAAAAAAAAAAAAGGAAACAGATATATCAAAAGTCCCAACTCCAATATCTTCATCCTGTACAGATGTCATTTTCCTTCTCCTGGTAAAGAAGCCATTGGAAGACTGCTATTTTAATTAGGCTTAGTCTAAAAAAAAAAAAAAAAAAAAAAAGAACTTCAATCTGCCATTGAGAGAGAGACTTGCCAATATCACTGAAGAATGCTATGATAGTTTATACAAATTATGCAAGGACAAAAGTACATACAGAGATGTAAGCTACTTTGAATAAATAAAAATAAAGGTTATTAGTCTGGATAAAGAGGCCAAAAGCAGCACAGGCAGTCAGAAGTTCTGCTTTTATATGATTATATAACTGGAAAATACACTAAAGGCATAATCAACACAGGTAAACCCATGGAGAAGTGCAGCTGATGCAACTGCAAAAATCAGACCTTCTTTGCAAACTGTGGTGGGTTGATCTTGTCTGGCTGCCAGGCATCCGCCCAGCCTCTCTCTCACTCCCCCTCCTCACCAGGACGGGGGAGAAAATGAGATGGAAGAGTTCATGGGTCATGCTGGTGTGACCAGGGCTGCAGAGAAATACCCAGAAAAACACGGGCTGCCGTGGAGTCTCTGCTATGGCGCCTGGAGCTCTTCCCGCTCTGCCTCCTCCGACCTGGGTGCTCACAAGACTGTTTCTCACACTTTTTTCCTCACTCTCCTGTGCAGCGTTTTGCTCTTCCTTAAATATAGTTTCACAGAGGCACCACCAGCTTCGCTGATGGGCTCAGCTGTGTGCTGCGGTGGGTGCGTTGTGGAGCCGGCTGGAACCAGCTGGTACTGGCTGGAACCAGCCGTGTCTGGCATGGGGCAGCCCCGACCTCTCCTCACAGAGACTCCTGCATGTCGAAACCTGGACACAGACAGCTGGTACACAAACCCTGACAAAAAAATGGTTTAATTAAAGCTCGAGAAACCTCAAAGGTAATTCTAAAACTTCCAACTTTACCTTCGTAAGTAGTTTGCTTCCTTTTCACAAGTGAGCTAAGAGTATCTCTTTCAAATTTCCCAGATGTCTGAAGGAGTTCAAGATAGCCTATTACTTTCATACTACATGGAGCCTGGCCTCCCTCAGAACTGTACAGGTTATGTTTTAAAAGGTGCAGAATATTGGTGCTCAAACACTTAGATCTCAAAAGCTATTTTGAAGGTATCGATTTGTTTTCATTTCTACATATTGAGCTCTAGAAATTGAGACTGCTTTAAATAGAAGGGATGTTTTCACTCAGTCGTGGATCCTTACATGTAATCTCTGAATCTTAAAAATATCACTACTCTCATTATTTTTAGGGCTAAATCCAAAGAGATTTGGACATCTCAGTTTTGCTTAAATTCATTGTGTCAGTCCCACTTCCACCCTAAAGCTGCAGCTCACAGTGGTGCCTAAGTTTCGGCTGGTAGCCATAACTCCCTGAGCCCTGACAGCACCCGCTGGCTTATCCCTTGTTCCCAGGTGTTGCTCAGAGAGGATGTTGTTGCCTGTTCTGCCCCTGGGGTTTGATTAATTAAAAGCTCGTAGAACACAATATTCCCATAGATTGGCTTTTTTTCCTTCCTCTCCTGTATCCTTTGAAAGATATAGCCTCATCTGTGATATGCAGGACTCCAGGACACCCATGTTCAAAACCGTACTTTGCCTGAGCTCGACATGGACTTTTATTGGTAACAACTTACCTGAAAGTCCTTTACATTTAGCTGTTGACGGTACTTATTGCAAAGCTGCAGTCCTGAATTCAAGTGCCTCCTTCAAGTGTGGCGTGAAAGGGATTTTATTCTAGATCTCCCAGGAAATGGTCTACCCATTACATTTCAGAGTATGAAAAGAGGGACAGTAGGCTGTTTTTTTTCTTTTGTTCCCTTCTCTCCTTTATAATTGTGAGAAGAAAAAAACCCACATCCTGTCTGCAACTTATATGTCACTCACGTATTCATTACTGCAAATGATGAGTTGAGTCATCTCTTCCTAATCTGGAGTTAATGGTTTCATTCCCTGAGAAGGACCATACTCATTTTTCCATATTTGCTATCATCTCATTTAAGTGTCTTCGTGAGGTTTGTTTTGCTCTTTGTAGGTTCTCCCTGATATTTTCTGGATGCTGAGTCCATTTTCACTGCTTAGTTGTCAAGTTACCAACAATATTTAGAGTTATGATACCTAAATAATTTTTGTGGCTTGAATCCTTCCTGCATGCTTTTTCAAGAATAATAGCATACAATTATTAGCTAGAGTGAAAGAATGAACACATAGAAATTAATCAGTTAGATGCTGAATATGAAATGAGCAAATCCTTAATCCATTTTTATGGGCCAAGGGCTGTGAACGTAAATGGAAAATTCTCTGTATCGTCTGACTTAGAATCTACTAGATCAATAAAAACTGCAAATGCAGAGTAGCTCTAAATTTTCAAATATAGACAGAATTTCAGGTGATGTGCATTAAGTTTCTTAAGTTTATGTATCTGGTTCATACTAAATTCAAACATACACTGTTATTAATCAATATTGTGCATGAAAATGAATGAAGGACTACTACTGTTTTGTCATGGGTGTATATTCCAAGAGTTTTATATTTGAGAATTTGGTAGGTAAACAAGCTGTCTGTTTTCACACACAGTAGGTTCACAGAGGTCATTCAATATAGATCTATTTCAGATTAAAGGGAAATAGTGTTGGTTGCTTTGGAAAACATTCTTGTTCAGTATATTTATTGAATGGATGAGTCTTTCCAATTATGAGAGGATGTATAATATCCATCAGTCAGGCTCAGAAAGTAGCATTGTGAATGGATTGCTGATTGTGCCTGGAATCCCATTATAGAGGGACATAGTACCTTTAAAAAATGTGTAAGTTTCATATCAGAGTGAATGGCTATAAAATTGCAAATATGAAATTACCACTGTTCTTGGAATTCCATGAGATCCACACATAGACGTGGACTTCAGCTGTTAACATCAACCATGCCGAGCATGCAGTCTTTCCTAAAGATCAACACAGACAGTGCTGATCTCCAGACTCCAACTTCTCTGCTGTTTTAAGTGACTGCTGCCATGATGCTGACAAAATGGAAACTCGAGTTAGCATACCTCTGTTGATATCCATTCTAAATCTCATATACAAAGAATGAAGAGGAAAAACAGAGATAAGCCAATCTTGAAAAAAATCTGTGATGTAAATAGGCAATTTCCCTGCTGGGCTCTCTGAAAGCAAGAACCTGAAATAGTCCACCACCCAACTATAGTTGAATAAATCAGACCTTATTTTTGGTGGTGCTAAAGTCTCCAGATAAATGTTATATCACCTTTTTTCATTACCAAAAAGAAGACATTGGACAGTGAAATTAGTTCTTTACTATATGCATATTTAGTGCCTAATTAGCAAAGAAAACTCCAGAATTAGCTTCTCAAAAACATTTCCACACACTGAAAGATTAGAGATGGGGTAATGGTAACAATTAGAAAGTTTAACTTTTGTACCTAAGTGCCACCTGGAACCGCAGGTTAAATATTATCTTTAAGTCTGCAATTTCAACATAAAGGAATATACCTCCACATGAAGAAGCTATGATTCTATGGTACTTTGGCTGCCTCTTTGATAGCGTAATGAACCACTTTCCTGTAAGCAGATACTCACTGTCCCTGCTTGGCATTGTAACTAACATCTGTCTAGCATGTAGATGGTGGTGTGGCATATTAAAGGCGAAGGATTAAGCATTCGTTAAAGGATGAATCATATTCATTATGGTCTTTTTCTGTAGAACATCTCTGTCTGCCTCAAACCCAAATAATCTCTGTGATGAATAAACAGAAACTGTCTTACTGAAGTAATACCTTACGTGGTTATTTCTGTAGGAGTTCATTTGCTTTATTGTTCTTTTTTATGTTCTTCTACCATTCAGATCTTCTCTTGCAATATTCTTGTTCCTGCAGTAACATCTCTTTAAGTGATGCTTCCACAGCCAAGACTTTCCTCACTCTCCTTTTCTTAAAAGCTGTGTATAATCCTATTCAATAATATGACTTTTCTTAGTTGTCTTCTATTCCTGTGTATCACCTATGTATCAAATCTCACTTTCCTTAGCTTATTGAGATACTAAATGTCACAATTTATGAGACATAACAGTGTAAAAGCATTCAAGTTATCTTGGTCTCTATAGTCATCCCTGCTTTCAATTTCTAACTGAAAATTTATTAGATAAATTTAGTTTAAAAGTTATGAAATAATAGAAACATTTACTGATAATATGCTGCTAGGAAGAACAGAACACACCTGTAACAGTCCTCTCTGCAGAGGACTTCACAGAGCAGAACAATTTAGACTATAATCCTTGCAAACTTACTAAACTACATCAAGAAATTTTTAATTTTTGTATTTGACTTTTTTCTTGCAAGACGAATACTATTGGTACTAGCTGAAATATTCGGTTAGAAATGTATGTAAATCCAGTCCCCAAATGCTGCTTTCTCCCCCACTCCTTTTCTACTGTCAGTTTTGAAACAGATACAAGGAATTTTATTTATTAATTTGATTGATTGATTGATTGACTGAGGCATTGGCATGGTTGAAATATTTGATCTGTCATAAATTCTTGCTTCTAAATAATAAATTCTTTGATACTGAGCAAAGAATAAAAATATTAAATATTAAATAATATTAATATTATTTAATAATAATATTAAAAATAGAAACTCTAATAGAGCATTATAGATTGAAGGACTGCCTATTATTTCAAATGTTGCCCTGTAACTAAAACTCTGTCTTTTATTTTTGACCACAGAGGATGACACAGTAAACATTCCTATTGAGGTTCCCAAATGAGCAGTGAGGAGAAAGTGCATAAATCCACAGCTAGTCTTGTGTTCAATAGAAATGGGTCAGGAAACAAACTATTAGTAAAGCAGATGCCCTAGGCAGGCAGGGCACTATGTACTGTCATTTAGAATAAGACTTTTCTGATGTAGATAAAATATCTGAAGGACCATCAGTAGATAAAGCCCATTACATTCTCAGAAGTATTGTTCACATTTAAGAAGTCTATCAAATCCTTTAGATTTCTTCTAGTATAGCAGACAATATACAGTTATAAATATTGTGATTGGAAGAAAAGTTCTTCTGTAGGGAAAAGCTTGCTTCTTAGATTATTAGGTGGCCAGGGCAGAAAAATAACTTCAGATTTTAATGTGTTCAGAGTATGAAATGGATTTCATTGCTGAAAATATCTAAGATAAGAAAAAAAATGGAATAGAAGTAAGAAAAAATATTATTTCGCTTTTAATTGGATTTGTTTGGTGATAGAGTGGTTAAAAAATTAAAACTGGATGTAGTTTCATGAGAAAAAAATTCCCATATAAACTGAAATGTGCATGTCCTACAGTAGGAAGCAAAAAAAAAAAAAAAAAAAAATTTCTGGTTTTGGCAGTTCAAAAGGTATTGAAAATTAAACGTGTATGTAGACTGTGTGAAATCACAAAGTTCTGATGTCTCTTAGTTGTGTCTTAATTAAGCACCAGTGTGTTCTTTTAAGCATTAACAAATGAAAAATGAGTATCACACATTAACTTTATGTTCCATTGGTGAGTATCACAGACATGAGATGGGCCTGCACAGCGAAAGGAAATGTGTAAGCTGTGGACACCTACTGCTGGGAGCAATGACTGTAGGAGAAAGAGCCCTTTAGTAGAGGTCAGAGAAAGGGTTGCAATAAATTCAGAGTTACATTTTTATTTTTCACAAATTCAGCAGTGTTGACATCTAGAATTCTACTTTGGGACTGACTGTAAGATAAAAGGGCTGTCAGTTTTGTAACACAAGACACACAAAAAAAAGACAAGAGTCTGCTGCTTCTTCGTTGGCATTTAAAATATTTCATGTCCCAAGCTTCCTGTCTCCCATCCCTTCTGTATCTCCTATTCTTTGGAGACCTGACTACATGCACGTATTCACACCACCATCACAACAGTATCTGACTGCCTTGATGTCTTCCCTCCAGCCAAGAGAGTGAACAAGTGTTTTCTTCATGTCACTGGTGCGGGGCTTGGCAGGAGATGCTGCAGTTACAAGGCCTGCCGTTTGTAATAGGAATGAATGAGGAGATGAAATCAGTTGAGCAATCATGTGTCACACATCTAGTAGACTATCAGGTACTCTGTTTATTTTCCTGCCTATGAGAAGATAGGCAACTATACTTCATTTTACTAATATGACTAATTTTTCTAAAGTACAGGGTACTTGAGGTGAGAAGAATGCTGTCTCATGACAGCACTAAAATTGGCAACTGCCAGCAGGCCTTGTTGTTGCTGGAAGATTTGCAGTTCTGCTCTGACGGGGACGGATTCTCTCTCCTCCCATTGAGATGAATGCTGTAGCAATTTCATAGTTTTTTACTGTATGCCAGTGTGCAGTTAGTGTTTTCGTTTGCTTTGCTCTTCATTCTCTTCTTAATCATATTTTTCTGTTTCCTTTTCTTTCATTTTTATTATAGGCAGACCTAGTATCATTCTCTATAGTTAAGATTGCCTAATAGTTTCTATTATAAGATTTGGTTTTCAATTGCATGTAAATTTGCTAACATTTAAGAGATCAGGCAGAAAGGTTTCACAGAGGTCTCTGTCTCAGAGTGCTGGTCACTGAAAGCTGCAGCTAACACAATCTCAGCAGCAGTGTTAGGGAAAGAGTTTTTTTTAAGTGCTCCTAGGGTTCGACTCCACACTTTGGAGAAAACATGAAAAATATTATTACTTTTTTGTCAAGGACCACTTTCTTCACCCCCAAAATTAGTATTCATTGAAACTAGGCTCTAAAAAAAAATGCAGTTCATACACGTTCTGTAGAGAATTTTGAGGAATTTAGCTGTTAATTCACTGGAGGTTTCCTCTACATTGCGGGTGCTTATCATCTTAAAGTTCATCCATACAGACTGCACCTCAGCTGTGTCATTCCCCCTGTTGAGAATGGACACAACCCAGGAATGAGGAGGATGAAGGCCATGCAAGTAACTCTGATAGTGTCTTTTCTCTAATTTTAAGGGAGTGTTTAGTTTTTCAAGTTTCTTCACCTTTTAAAATGTTTTTTTTTTTGCATTTTGATACATAAAAGGAGTAAGAAAAACCAAGCTCCAAATTTAAGTACTGAATTTGTAGTCAGTATTTTTCATTGCAAAATGTGTACAGAAAATATGTTGATGTGTACATGCCCCAATGCCCTGGCAAGAAAAAATATGTGTTTAGATTTTGCTTGTAGCAGTATCTTTGGTTCATCTTGGACTAAAATAAACTTCAGGCCTCCCAAACTGGGCCAGGTGGGTTCTGGGATCTCGGTTCGTGTGGGTGCTGTAGGTCCTGGCTCAAGCATTGGGGTTTTGCACTTTGTGTTTATGGCAGCATAGATGCCAACTGAGAAGAAGCAGTTCAGCTGAAGACTCATTGCTAATCTGGCAGATAGGATCAAAATATTTGCCTTAAATGTCCTTTACAGAGATAATTTTGTGGAGAATAGTATTTGCTTGCTCCCAGTCATTGTAACTTAACTTTCTTCAGAGGAAGATGTGTGTGCTGAGAAAGATAAGATTTTGTTTTCCTTGTTTAGTTTCACTTTTTGTTTTAAATGGTTTCATATGGGGAAATAAGCTGTTTTCTCAGTAGTGGCTGATCCTGGTTTTGCATATTCATTTTGCATCTTGGAGATGATGGGGACCACATTTGCTTTCCTGTATTCTCTGGAACAGACAAGTAATTTTTTTCTGTTTTGCAAGATTTTACCTTTCTGCCTGCACTGCTGAAGCAGACTGAGGATGCCCCATATCCTTTATCTAATTCTGATCTAATTCTATCTAACACTCAAACTCCCGGTGACTTAAATAGCAAATGCACAGAGCAGACATTTACTTTTACGTGATCACTCCAATGACTTCACTGAAGATTTGCATCAGATCCCTGCTCTATCCTGTCTCCTATTGCAATTTTTATTACAGTACTATAAAATATTCAGCTACGCATTGGTGTCTAATCTGAACCTGCTCATGTCAGTGTGAAGACTCCCATTGACTTCAGTGGGCTTGGGAATCAAGCCATAAGAATAGGTAGCATTTTTATGTTGCACAAGTGTGCCGCAGACTAAATACATTTTTCACTCTAGTGAGTCTTGAGAAAAATATTAAATAGGGATTGGGCTCTGGGAGGGACTGTATTTGGACCTATAGTAGGGCAGTCATTAACCACCTTGTTCATTTAAAAGATATCACTCTAACTTGCCTACCTTTTTCTTAAGTCTAATGATAGTAAAAATAATTTACTGTGTACAGTCCTGTACAAAGGCATGTCTTTGAAACATGCCTTCTGAATACTTAAAAGTATTTTAACTGCTAAAGCTGCTATATAGTTTCCCTTTTTCATGTTTTTATTGCACATATCATAAAAGATCTACTGTTGCTCATGTTTATGTACAAGTGTGGCCACTAACCTTGCCCCACTTTCATAGATTTGTTCATCTCATGAGACACTTTGCATGCTGTAAACTGAAAAAAGACACACAATTAAAACTTGTTAAAGATAATTAAACTGAAGTAGAGGGGAAAAAAAACCTGCCTCACTGCTTTGTTCATAATAATAGTCTCTGAACTATAATTAAATTCTTCCTTCCAATAATTGTATACATACAAAGGAATTTTCCAGATAGCAAAACAATACAATGATTAAAAATGATTAAGAAGCTGATTCCAAAAGCAAAGATGAGCCAGGGAGGATTGGAAAGATTTTAGGTGCCTCTAAATACACTGTACCAGCTGGGTACCAGATGGTGTTTGGCTACTTGCACCCACTAACTGAAAATATCAGAGGAGCAACTACACTATTGCCAGAATCAGTTCCCCTCCCTTAAATAAAAGTGGCACTCTTGGGAACAACTTGGCAGTGCAGAAAAATTTCCTGACAGTGAGATCTATTAGATTGTAGAATAGTCTTCCCAAAGGCAGAAGTAGATGCCAAATTGCCTGGCATGCTAGCGAGGCTGGACAAAAACTAGAAAATATACCATAGAGATGTGATGCTTTAGTGAGGTGGTGGACTTCCTCTGTTAGAAACACAGAATTAGGGGACTTTTCTAAGAACGTCACTGCTTTCTTGAGAGTAACTTTAGAATTTAATTGTGGCTTTCACGTTATGCTTGTTTGTATGGGGCATCAAGGAAAGATTAAAGAATCAATGTTGGCTGAAGATAATTTTAGTCTGACTTGCCTCTCATTGAAAAATCAATCAGTCATTTCATGGATATAGTTTACTTCATGATCTTGGTACTTACATGTTTTATAAAAGTTATTTTGTTCTAGGGTAACATACTTACTTTCCTTCCAAAATGTGTCAAGGCATCTTGCAGAAACAATAAGCATCACCAATATGTTATACTAGACGTGCAGACATCATCAACTTCCGTGGCTAATGAAAAAACTCTTGCAATTTGTTCCTCTTATCTGTGATCAAAAGATAATTAGAAAGAAAGGAAAGATAATTAAAAAGAAATTAACTTAACTTCAAACTCCGGTTTCTGTTGGCTGTTTGAGAGTCAAGCCAGAAATAGGAAGCGCATCGCTGTATGTAGCAGTTTGCTAGCAAGAAATCATCTCCAAATAGTCAGAAGTGTGATTACACTAATTGTGACCAAAATGAAAGGTTAAAGAAATCAGTAGAAGCACTGTATTATGGAATACAAAAAAGGAATGATCTGATTAACTAATGAAGATTCCAGCCTGTATGGATGTTGCTGGAACTTGTTTCCTACTTCAGATTAGCTGAATCATTATGTCCAAGGGAAGAGTAGCAGACAAAAAAGTAAAATATTTTTCTTTACTGTTTTGTTATTATTTATTTATTCATTTAAATGAAAAAAAAACCCCAAACCTTGGGGACCTAAAGCCTCCAGTGTCATTTAAAAGTAGCATTTTTGATTTGAGCCCCAGCTGTGGACTCTTTTGTCTTTGAACTAAATGCAGCTGGGGCTGAAAGCACCCTTGGCAGAGAAAAAAACAGTTGTTTTCAGAGGCTAGGCTTTGATTCTGCATATTTCCTTACTTCACTACAGACTAATTTTTGCCTGTAAGTAGGATTTAAGTCTTGTGTTTAAAACCATAGACCCGCCTGTGCTGAGTGGCATCCTTGTAGGCTGCACAGAAAAGCCTTCTCCACAGACTCTCCTACCTTTTGAAAACTTTGAAGTATCCCCACAGGAGCTCTTCTCAGTATGAGAAAATCTGGAGTTTTAAAAATTCAGTCAGCTTACAGTCCAGTGTTAGTTTGTAATGATGGACAGAAGTAAGTACAAGTACAGTGGAGTCCTTTCGAAGTGTGTTGCTACTCCTGACTCAGAGCTTGTTCCTCAGCCTCATTTAGTTGAGAGATAGCAGGGCAAAATCACAAGACAGCTAAAGTCTATGTTTTGATATTAATTTCTTTCAGAAATCTAATTTTGTGGAAAGATTGCTTAAATCCCAGTAGCATACTGCTGCTTTGTTCTTGTTGGGTATTTGCCAATCAGCACTTACTAGAAAAGCACTGCTCAGGACAGTTTGCACATGTTGTAAAGATCTGCTGTACTTCAGATGTTGCTATGCTCAGATTTATGACCATGAGAGAGTGAATGATGATGATCAAGGAAACTTTTCATGCAGTGTCCAAGTCCCATCAACTTTTCCCAAAGCCAGATCGCAGAGTGGAATCAGAAACTAATAATAGATCACTGGTTTATTTTGAAATGGCAATTTAAAAAATAATTCCTGCCCACAGCAGCAGCAAATGTTAACTGGATTCTGCTACCAGTATCCCACTGCCTTTACCTCACTGAAAATACTAAATAAAGTTTTGATAGGAGGTTGTGAAACCACAGCAATATAAAAATAAACATTCAACCAGACTGAGGTCCTGGTCCCTCATTAACCTTACGGAGTAATACAGAGAACAAAAACCAAATGCAAACCATGGCCAGCTGAGATTCTTTCTTTGTCTGTGGAGGGTGCCAGTGTAATAAAGAACTGACACAAAGTCCACAGCATACAGAATCCCTTCTCTTCAATCTCTGTTTTCAGGATGAGGTGGGGGAAAAGCAGAGTGTAAAAATACTGTGCTGCTTCTACAAGTCCTGGATTTGTAAGGGCCCTGAGGATTCCAGTGCAGAATTTAGGGCATCCTTGAAGATATTCTGAACAAAGACAACAGACAAAAATGCTTTTTACATTCCCATGACTGGCAAGTTGAAAAAATGGCACCCAAAATAATTTTCTAATTCACTAGATTAGTATATATTTTCTATAAAATGCCCATGAACATCCAAGCATGTACAGACAGAACCTGTAGTGTGAACCCAGAAGTGGATAACTGAATAATTTCCATTCAAAAAATGTGTGTACATTTAGACACACATGTATTTGAAAATGTGGCTGCCTTTATTTACTTGTTCTTCAAAGTGTGACTGCCCTCTCATGTTACAGAGGTTGGTAGGAAAAAAGCTGCTTTGCTACAACTCTGCTGAGTTCTGTGAAGGCTGAACATGGCATTCGACTTTGGCCAAGTTACATCAAAGTGGAACGTGTCCTGCGCTATTCTACTTTGCAGACTTTTGAAAGATTTATTTCAAAAGAGTATACTGAGTCCGTGTGTCCCATTTTGCTTCCTGAAGAACTGTAGATAAACAGAACTTTCCTGAGTTTATTTCTTTTGTTTCTACTTGTCTTTCTACCTGAGATAATGAATTAGCTTTTTTACATATAATATTGATCAGCATCTTAGGAATCAAGTAGCAGTGGAATATTTGCTATAAGACTGAAATAATCCTACAGTATGTTTCTAAAAAGCAGACTGCAACTTTCTCTTTAAACTAATCGAGAGATCTGTAAACTTCTAAGTGTCCAACAACTGCAATTCAGCAGAAATATTTTTAATTAATCTTTTTTTTCCCCTATAACAAGCACATGCAACATACATGAACTAGTGGAGAAGATCCTGGGAGCTCATGAAACAGAGCTGACTCACCTCAATGAACAGCTTTTCTCTTTTGTGCTTGTGTGCACTGCACATCCTTTCGGAACACAGTCCCAAATCGTAATGATGTCCCAAATCACAGGATTAATGTGTCTATGAACAGACCTCTTATGCCTCTAGAATGAAGTACTCCTTGCTAATTTCTCTTCAAGACACCAGCTTAATTGCATTTTAAACAAATGGGCTGCTTTGCTGGCCAACTTTTAAATGAGATAACAGCAATGTTCACTCTCCAGCAGTGATGAGTGCCTTGCAGTAGATTCAAAACTCTGTTCAATAACAGGTTTAATCTCACACCAGCAGATTTACTGCAGAATAAACTGCCACTGAGCTCATAATTAGTAAAACAAAAAAACCCAACCTACTAAATATTATTTTCCAAAGCAGCAGGCTATGTTTTAGGGGAAATTTTTAGTCCTTTTCTTTGTGTGTTTTATTGATTTTATGTATGATATTGGGAATTCATGCTATGATTTAAGATAATGGTCTTTATCGATCACTTAAGCAGTTGTTTAGCTACATAGTAACAAAATGATGCTCCCATTCACGGAATATGTGATACTGACAGCGGGGAGACCACAGTGCTTCCCTTCTTAATGTTTATTTCTTTTTTCCAAAAGCATATTCGCTGCTGGAAAACAGCAACTGCAAACATTTGTGCTTTAGAAACAATCTTCCCATAATTTTCTTTGTTGCAGCTATTAGTAGCCAATTGTGATTCAGTGATACCCAGTTCAACAAACAGATGTTCCAAAGTATATTCTCTGTAGTAGAAAAACAAATATTAATGAGGTAATTGGAACTATTGAGTGAGTATGTAGTTTCTAATGTTTGAAGTCATGCCCTTCAGTGTCTTCTTGTATTTAATAGCAAAGTGAAGTTTCAGTATCTAACTGTTTTGAAACACCAGAGGGCAAATTTTTAAAAAGGTTTCATCCTCATTTTAGGTTTATGTGTGCACACTAGGTTTGTACTCAGGAAGGAGAAAGTTGGAGAGTGTAACTGAAAAATTTGGTCTCTGATAATTTTAAAAAAAACCTCCCAAGTGTTGTAAAGCAGTTGGGAGGAGAGGGAATGAAGTCTAGCCTGCAGTATGCTTTCTTCTTTTCAACTGGTTGTATATATGGTGACTGATTCTGCCTATGAAAGAGGGTTTTTTTTTAAAATAAATCTGTGTATAATTAGTCCACCATCTAAACTATGTGCTGACTATTCCTATTTCACATTTATGTTGCATGTATATTATTGCGTTAGATACAAGTAATTGTCCACTTAATTAATTTGAAAGATTCTTAAAAAAATTACAGAAGGGACAGCACATCCTGTAAAACCTCCTTTTCAAAAGATCGTTTTTCCCTACTTAAGATATTATATACCAGAGTATTAAAAGGCTAAATTTAGTACACTACTTTTACACTAGAAATAATCTATTTCAATAAGACTGTGATATTGCAATCATTGTGATGCAACATACATTATACACAGAAATTGTGTTAAGGAATAGGAACTGTTTGGCTGTTCTAAAATAAGTATAGAATGATTTATTTGGTTGTTTCCACATTTTGAGGCAGGTATGCTCCAGAGTGATGTCCTGGTGCTATGATTGTCCATACCAGGGGATCCCAGTTTTCCTTCCGAAGGAAATGAAAGCATATAAGGGTGTGGGCACCAGGATGCCTCATTACACATC
This sequence comes from Phaethon aethereus, assembly GCF_964289735.1. Lineage (NCBI taxonomy): Eukaryota > Metazoa > Chordata > Aves > Phaethontiformes > Phaethontidae > Phaethon > Phaethon aethereus. Next base: position 20,219,017 of record NC_138584.1, read on the forward strand.
CAGCTTGCCGTGCATGTGCTGATGACCAACGCTCAAGTAACTTCACAGAATTTGTTTGTCCCAGTTTAGACACAGACAGTGAAATTCATCTCACCCCATAGCTACCCAATGTATCATTTCTTTGTTTGCTTTTCAGATTTTATAAAAGTCTGTTATGTCTTTATTAAGTTAGGGCAGGTATTTTCAAGGCTACAACAAATTCTGCCACCTCATTCTATCCAAAATATTTTTCCTGTTTCTATATGTGCAAATTTTTATAACCAAATATATGGTACCAGGGGTACCATAAACAACTATGAAGGATTCTAGCAAAATTCTTCGCAAAGATCTGATCTTTGTCTCCTTGTTGTCAAACCTGTAAAAACGGTGATCAATGGCAGCAGAAGGCTGTCACAGCATCAGTGTTTCTTCATTAAAAAAAAACCAACATTTTTCTTCAAAAGGAATCTGCACTTAGGTGTATGAGATAGTGTGAATGCCCCTCTTTATCTGAACAGTTTCTCTGCAGCTGTAGATCTGCTAATGCACTGTACATGCATTCATTAACTCTTATGCTTCTAGCTTCTAAATTGTTTGAACAGTGGCATTGATTTCCTTATTCTGACAAAATAGAAATATTTTTGGTCTTGTTTTATGTTTTCTTCCCTTAGCCAAACATAAGAACATTTGTCTAAAGAAGTATTTGTATCACAGAAACAAGAGTAGCAGAGGTGAAGTTAATTTTAGTGAAAGGGTTTACTAAGAAAAGTGGAGAATGTTTAGTGTCCTGCTTCCATTCTGAATAACATTCCAAATTTTCATAGTGTATCTATTAGTATCAAGAATGGCTTCTTATTTTTATTTTAAAATCAAAGCATAGCCAATAGATCATAATGGAAGAATGTCAGTTAGAATGCCTGGGTGTAGAACACACCAGCTCAGTAGTTCATCAAAATATCAGAAGTCTATTAAAAATGTATAAAGTAAAATGTAACTTTTAACTTCATGAACAACCTGGGGTTTGCTCTTTTATATGTGTACTTCATGAAAGACATTAGAGATTCCAGTATATTGAAATCTTTAATTCAGATATATCTATACTGTTCTTTCTTTGATTCTGGTCTTCTGTGCTCTTCTGATGATAGCTGCTACAGTAGCAGACTGATTTATAACAGTCTTACTTGTAATCTAGACAAGAGGCAAGGACTCAGGAATTCTGGTTTTATTTCTTGGCTCCAGCATTGCCCTCCTTGACACCTAAATATTTTTATGCATCCGTAAAATAGAAGTTTCCCTACCTGCGGGTTATGAGGATAAACTTTTTACTGATAGAGAGTCAGGAAAATTCTGTAAAAGTCATGATCATACCATGTAGATAGCCTTACTGATAATGTTCAATATGTTCTTTTTTATAATATTTATAAGTGTTGAGCTTTTATATCAGATCTAACATATTGTACCTGAATAACAGTTGGACTCCCTCATTCTCCAACATGGGAAAATTACCTGTCTGCTTGTTTGTGCATTGTCAGCATTATTGCCATGCCTGGATGTTCTGAGCCTGCTGCAAAGAGCTTTACAATCTAGAAAAAAAATACCTACAAGCTCAAGAGGAAATAAAAAAAAATTTATTAGTGCTATTTAAAGTTAAAAAGGCAAAATTATGGATGCTGTAAGAAAAGGCCTTTGAAAGATACAATATGTAAGACAAGACAGGTGGAAGAGTAGTGTTAAGAAACTTGGAGAAAGATAAGGAGAATTTACCATTAAACAAGACGACTAGAGGAGATTTGGGAACTATGATTGGAAAGGGTAGGGTAGGCAAATGACTTCTGCCAATGGTTTTAAACAGAAAGTCTGAGTGGAATGTAAAGGCTAAACTGAACTGTTACATAAAACACATTCCATCATAGTATGCTGCACAGTATAAATATGAACAATACAAAGTATGAACATACACTTTGGAGTACATGATATGACAATGCTACAATCTTTTGTACGAAATTGCTGCATAGAATATGTTAGCTGTAAAAGGACTATGCATATCTTCCACTAACATCTTCTATTCAGATTTTTCTTCGTGTATCAGGCCTCCAGCTGTAGCATGTTTGGAGTTCTGAAAAATAAAATTTATTAAGTTCTTCTCGTTTGCATCTGATTGTTGATTCAATCTCCCTGTTAGTTATTAAATAGGCCTCAGGTTCATTTTGGTCTTACAGATCAGATACCTTTACATTCCCTCTGTACTGTGGAGATACGGTATGACAAATATTTTTTCCTTTCACTCCAAAAAAATTCACAGAAAATCTGTATCACCACTTGCGTATTTTCTCTGTACAGGTTACTGAGGGTGCCATTTCATTAGACATGGTGTGGTAAGCCTGTGCAAAAGCCCATTTAGTAGAAGCTGACTGTTGAGCAAGTTAATTGGTGGAAGAGATTAATATTTATTCTGTTTTCCCAGCACAGCAAAAATGTTAAATATATTGTGTAAAATCCATTAAGTATCAACAAATACTTTAAGCTACAATAAACTTACCCATTTTTAATACTGTCTTTTATATATATTACAAAAAAAAAAACTTTTTTGTGTGTGTGTATTCAAAAATAAATATTTTTCATTCATACTTAGAGGAAAATATCAAACATAATAGTATGGAAATATTTATTTCTATGGTTGAAAAAAAGGTTTTGCTCAGTAAAAGTTAATTTTGTTGCTAGTTTTACAAGATCTCTCTTGTTCTGGCACACACACACACAAAAGCAACTGCAAAGCCTCACACCGTCATCTGAAATCTTTTGATAGTTCTTTGATGAAGATATTTGCTAAGGATTACAATGAATCTTCTTCCTATTCTGTTACATGATTCTGTGGATTGAAGCCTTCTCAGAGCGGCATTTTGCTTTGACCAAGAAATATATCTTACATATGAAATTTTCAGCAGTTGAATTGGAAATAAGGTAAAAAAGCACCACAGATGGAATGTTAGGAGATAGGACTCAGCAGCAGGAGATATATTAATGGCTGGTGGATAATTAGCAACAACTTCATGTCTCAGTGTCACTTTTGCCATGGGATTGATGCAATGAGCCTGTTAATACTTGTTCACAGTTGGATTTTAGTAGGTATTTTGCTACAGCTGCAGCTGCAACTGCTACAGAGTGTGTATGCGTGCGATAGCATATATGCACTCTGTGTTTCGATTTGGCTGCAACGTTTTGGCGCTGCGTGAGTTTTATGTTTCTCTTATTGTTTGTTATTTGCCATCCTGGGGTTGGTTTGTTTCCACCTTTCCTGCTCATTCTCAGATTTGCTTGGAACAGCCTCGGCTGCTGATATGAGAAGTTTCTAATTGTTGGGGAAAAGAGCCAGTTTCCCTGTAAAGAAAGCAGTGATTGGAGTGTCAGTGAATATGAATGAGCCTATTGATTCTTTGCTATTATGTTCCTCTTTCTCCAGTGTTTCTACTATTAGAAAAACATTCAGAAGATAAACTGTGACTGATAAGACAAAAACGAGGTTTTGATAAATATAAGGAAAACTTTTGTAGATACACCAAGAATACTAAAACATTGCAAGGGATGGGAGAATTACTTAAGTGATATGTAATAACAAACAAAATCCTCACACCATAAGGTGTGAATATTGCCTGGACCATTTACAGAATTGAGCTGAAGAATGATTGTGCATTGAAGAAGCCTATACTTCAATTTCTTAGGTAGCAGAATCTGAACAAGAGTAGTATGTTTTGCCATTCAGGAGCATTCTTTTTTTTAGAAAAGAAAGAATAGATTAAAATTAAAAACTAAAATACTCTTTTAGAGAAGCTAAACTCTCCTTCCCAACAATAAAGCAGAAAGGAGCAGCAAACCCCCATAAAACAGAAAAAAAAAGAAAGAAAATAAAATCATATCAAAAGACATAGTAGATGTCGTATCTAGGATGCTTAGGAAAGGTACTGCAATAGAAATTCCTCTGAGTGGAACTCTGAAGAATACATTTTTAGTCTGTGAAGTATCAAACATCTTCAATTTCTCCATCTTGAATTCTTTCTGTAATTTTAAAACCAATGATATATCAATAATTAGTTTTATAATTTGTTTTAATTTTAGATAAGCTAGAGAGGCAGACACTCACAAAATTAATTAAAAAAATGGGTAAAAGCAAGAAAATGTGGTATTCTGAATATCTACTAGGCTCACTGCTGATAGGAGCATCAGCTGTTTATGCTGAATGTTGGTTATTGTCAATTAATCAGGTTAGATTCAATATGTCTGTTCTTAAGTTCTTAAAAGCTTTTGTTTCTTTAAGTTCTAGAGAAGGTTAGTATAAATGAAGGACAATCATATAGCAGGTTCCATTGTACAGTAATAGTAATGTTTTAGTTTCTACACATACATCCATTTTCACAAGAATTTCTAACTGAAAAAAAATCATTTGGGATTAAATTTTCGGGGAATGTCAAAATTCTAGAATAATTTGCCCCCTTTAATTCCAACCATTTAGCAGTATATTAGGCTATTCTCTAAAGCTACCTAGAAGTTTTGTGAGAGTTGTCTTGGATTTCCTATTTTTTCATACATTTATTGGATACCAGGCTTGTCTTCTATAATGAAAATTTCCTAAAACAAGATGGAGTGAGTGTGCATTTGAATATGTTAATGATATTTTTGGATGGTAAGCAAAAGACATTTCACATATGTAAGAACACCTCTTTCGCCAAAGTTTCATAAGGACTTCTGGTATGTAAAGTTATTGAGCATGCAAGGCTCTGTGTGGATGAAGAGCTCCCCAGGTATACACTGATGGGGGGATTGGAGTTGTTTGTGTCAATGGTTTGCAAATAATGGGTCTCTGGGAGAGTTTAAAATTGCAGTTTTCACTCCAAGACTGTGGTGCTTTTTAGGATGAGCTGAGTTGCTATGGGGCTTGGCACTCTTCAGTGCACCTTAGGCAGCAGTTCTTATACTTCCTTTGAGATTGTAACAGCTGGCCATTACAATCAATCAAGTGACATTTCAGGGGTACTTTTTCTTTAATATTAAGGGAAAAAAGGAGAAATAAAAGGTATTAAATTGTAACTTGTCCCAGAAAGAGGAAGGAATTTATAGATTTACCTTTGACTGTAAAAAGCAGGCACTTGCAAGTAAATCACAAAGTGATTGTGCATTTCTTTATATTTGGGACACTACGGTATTTCCTGTTAATATAAAAACTCTCTCACTATCTTTTTAATATTAATTCTATGTCAGTGTTGGTTATGTTGCACTAGTTTCCTGCATATATGAGTGCAGAGCACTCAACTGTGGGATGTGTGTAAACTTGCAGGGCTGATCAGAACTTCACTAGCCAAACTGTTAAATATCTTGCAGATTTTCCTTCCCTTAAAGCAAGCCTTCAAAGCAAAAATAAGGTATTAGAGAAGCTAGTTAAGAGATGGGGATTCTAAAGAGTGCATGGGATGACCTTCAAAGGGGTTCAAAAAAGAGCGTTAGAAAAGTCTGGGATAGTAATATCATCTAAATTAAAGTTTTTGAATTCCTGGAATGGAATAGGAAGCAAGAGAAGCTTGATTCACTTCCATGTACGATTCAACTAGCAACACAGTTTGTGCATAAGTTGTTTCTGTCTCTCCCAGAGTACAGTTTAATGAGTTAAATTACTATTTTTGCACACCATCTGTGTCTTAGCACTTTAATGCTCTACACTGACTGGAGTAGTTAATCCTATATGAACATAATCACACATTCATTATAAGAACATTATATGAACATGTGATTATTCTATATGTAATTAAAGTTATTAATGAAGCATTCTTACTGGGTATTGGCAATTTGCTTATCAGCGACAAAGAAACAAAATCATGAATACAGAGGTTATCATCAGAGCGCTTAATGCAAAGTACATCCTTCCTGGGGACTACCTAGGTAACTATGTATTTAGCTATTTTGCTATTCAGTGTCTTCAGGGACATTTAACCACTAAAGCATCTGTACCTAAAAGATCAGAACAGGGAAAATTACAGGGAAGGTACAGTATGATGCAACAACAGTGGCAGCAGCATGCTTACACAGATAGATGGCAATTTTAGTCAGTTAGGTGCATATTCTACAAGACAACAAATTTCTTCTCTATGTTTGATCCTGAAGTAATGCAATTGTCACTAATTTAAATAAGCGTTAAAGGAGCAGTAGTCTCAGAAAGTAATGCTAACCACTTGAACTTCCCACCCTTAGCAACAGCAACTCTTCAGGATCAGTTCTCATGTCAGTCTATAGGCGTGTTACTTCTCCCATAAACATAAACTGAGGGGATAAGAAAGCGTCGTCTTAGGTGAAAAATCAGTAAAGATGGTCACCTGAAGCAGAATGGATCAAAGAACTTTAGGAGGGCTGCAGGGAGGGATCTCTTTCCTCCATCAGACAGTTGTGGTTAGTGCTTTGGTAAACACTGGTACCTTTTTCTTCCACTGTTCATGAAATGAATTCTACTCGCCTCTTCCTTATTCTCTTTAGAGGTCATCACAGACGATCTCCAGGGTGAGCAATCTCATCAGAAATCCGGTGAGACTGTTATGCTGACTTTGAAAGCAGTGAGAAAAATGTTTTGGACATTTTATGACATGTGTGATTGAAGCAAAGAAACATGGACAGAGGAGGGTTGCATCCTGGATCAAATGAAGTCTAGGAGTTAACTCTCTTTTTTAGAGTTTTAAAATTGAACAAAGCTGAGAAAGTTATGATCAGGTACACTTCTAGTACCAATTCTGTTGCCTGTGAAGCTGCATGCAGAGCTTTACATCTCTATTTCTCACAAGAAATATCCCGGCATAAGTGATGAAGAAGGTCCAATTGTTCCAAATAAATCTCATCATCATAAATAATTAAGTAAAGCACAAAATATTTTTTTGGGCATATAGTAAATTGAAATATTTTCCCATGGTTTGAGAGTGAACACTTGTAAACTTAATTTTCTACCAGTCTGCCTAGTAAATACATGGATGTTACATATGGTCAGCTTCTGTTTTTACACTGTATTGTAATAACTAACATAGGTATAGTTACAGGCTCATGAACATATTTTGCATGGCATCATCTTTTTCGTCATCTTTTGTTGCCCTGATTTTAGGAAAATTTCAAAGCACTGAGGAAAGCTGGAAAAAGTATTCTCCACCTTCTGCCTTAGCACAAGAGTAAGTGTGCAGACCATCTCTCAAGTAATATATATTTTCAAATTATTAATTTGAAAAGCACAATAAACTTGTGTATAAACTCTGTTTCAGTTGTCATCTCCAAACTATTGAGTCTCAGATCTAAACTGAGATGTCACCTCCAGATTTTTTTCTGTCTTTTCATAATAAAATATTTGTTTGTAATTACCATCACCTCTAAATCAATGGAGTTGATTGATCCAGCTGTACATGATTGAAACAGAATGCTTTATCAGACTTTTTTCCCCCGCCTAAGGCCTTCCTCTTAGCTTCCATTCTCTGCCACCTTGCCTTTCATGGAGGCCCAGATCCATCATGATCACCTCAGACCTCTTCCTAGCTAAGTTTCGTCTTATTCCCGTAGTTCCTTTTTGAGTAAGATCTCTCAGATGACAGTTTGGATGGGTAGGAAAATATTGAAAACTTTTGTCCAAGCTCTTAACACCTTGTATCTCGGTTGTCATAATAGTCTTTTTTCTGGCCTTGGCAAGTTCATCATGTCTAAGTGAATGCTGCAGCAAAGCCTGTATCTCTATTGTATCACACACAAGTACATGATAGTCTGCCCTCCCCTTCTGTTGAGATGTCAGCTCCTGCCTTCCGTTATATCCTCATTGCCCACTTGTTAGATTTTCAAACAAGCACTTTTGTGCTTTCTTCTGTGTTGACCCTGTACTTGAAACTTGCCATAAACGTTTAAAAGATGACCTCATTAAATTCAAGTCCTTAAGACTCTCCCTTGTTATAATACCTATGAAAGAAATGAGAAGAAATGTCAGGCTGGGGACTTTGTGTGGATGCTGCATTTCTTACTTTCCTGGTTTCCTTTTGTACCTGGCTTTGCTTACATCTCTCTGTTCTCTCCAGCCTGATGTTTTGTTTTGCAGTCCTTGGGAAGTGACTGTTTTTGTCCTCTTGCTACCTAGCACAGCACAGTCCCATTCCATGATTTGAGGTCTCACAATGTGGTTAAATAAAGAACTGTTTTATTAAGTAATACAGTTAGGAACCAAGTTATGGATATGCAGCTAGACTGGTTAAAATTTTTAGACCGTTAGCTTATCAGTCGTACACAAAATTGGCATATGTGATGGCATTTGACTTTTTGAACCAATTTTCATTATCTTTCAAGTTGTTCTGCTTGTGTTGGAGATGCAAAGTTAGGTTTAAGAGGTCAGAAACAGGAAGAGCTTAGGTCACAAGATTCACTTGGCATAAAGATACCTAATTTGTAAGGTCTAATCTGAAACACATAACAGTATTCAGATGTTGGCTGAAGTAAACATCTATGCTTTTTCCTCTGAGACCTGCCTTTCTTTGGGTGTAAAGTTTTGGAGTTCCCTTTAGCTGTCTCTTTCATGTCGACTAAAGTGGATCCTTTCCTGAGGTGCTTCACTGTCACTACACCTTGTATTGTACCCTTCAAGCATGGACTCTGCCCTGCAAACCAGGCATATGAAAGGTGAGTATTGTACTAACCTTACGCTGCCACAAAGGCTAGATTTTCAGTTTAGCCTTGAAATCCCTATACTTCTCTTCCAGTTTGTTTTTCAGAAGTTGCCTACTGGTTTGATTTGATTTTTATTTTTATGTTTCCCCTTATCTGGGGAAAACTATCTTCAGGAACATAAAGCTTCCCAGATGTACAATGGCAACTTTATTGCCAGCTAACACACAAGGGAGTTTCGAGCAAAAGCTCACGCTATTCCTGCATATTCTCAGTGCAGGAGTATTGTTGTTTTCAGTAGTATGAAGACTGGGGAGTGGAGTGAGAACTAGAACAGATGAGGAGTGAGTTGAATAGTATTCTGGCAAACCTATGGATGTCTAATGCATGTACATCCCTGAAATTTTTGCTAGCAAAAATTGTATTGCACTTAGGTATTAAGCCTTTGTGTCTCCAGCCTGATCTACTGATTACTAACATTTTCATGTTGTCAGTAATATGCAGGCTTTCTCTTTACACTGCTGTAATTTGCAAGGACACAAAGCATGCTTGAAATTACTTACCTGACTGCACTTTGTGTGAAGAACTCCATCCTCTCAGCTGTTTTAGATTAACAGTGAATTACAGTTCACTTCAATGCAATTAGATCTAATGAGGTGCACACAGAGAGTATTGGGCCACATTATATGGACTTGCCAGTTGCCATTTTAATCAACAGGTTTGACCTTTGAATGCAAACTATGACAAAGCACCGAGAAGTTCATGGCCCAGATACCTATTTACCTGAATGCAGGTGGAGATGATAAAAATTAGCCTCTGATCAGGAAAAGCTGTTTCTCTGGGGAATCTTTAGAAAATAAATCCTATTTGCAAAAGGATGGTTAAAATGATTGGTCATATTATAAGTACAGTTAAAATATTATCATATTTTACTTTCTCTTCTGGTATGACTTGATTTGTCAAGTCTAAGTGCTGGGTCCTGCACTGGGGTCACAACAACCCCATGCAGTGCTACAGGCTTGAGGAAGAGTGGCTGGAAAGCTGCCTGGTAGAAAAGGACCTGGGGGTGTTGGTTAACAGATGGATGAATATGGGCCAGCAGTGTGCCCAGGTGGCCAAGAAGGCCAATAGCATCCTGGCTTGTATCAGAAATAGTGTGGCTAGTAGGAGTAGGGATATGATCATCCTCCTGTACTTGGCATTGGTAAGGCCACACCTCAAATCCTGTGTTCAGTTTTGGGCCCCTCACTACAAGAAAGACATTGAGTTGCTGGAGAGTGTCTAGAGAAGGGCAACGAAGCTGGTGAACGGTCTAGAGCACAAGTCTTATGAGAAGTGGCTGAGGGAACTGGGGTTGTTTAGCCTGGAGAAAAGGAGACTCAGGGGAGACTTTATCGCTCTCTACAACTACCTGAAAGGGGGTTGTGGTGAGATGGGTGTTGGTCTCTTCTCCCAAGTAAGAAGCAATAGGACAGGAGTAAATGGCCTCAAGTGGTGCCAGGGAAGGTTTAGATTGTATATTAGGAAAAAAATTCTTCAGCACAAGGGTTGTCAAGTATTGGAACAGGGTGCAACAGGGAAGTGGTTGAGTCACCATCCCTGGAGGTATTTCAAAGATGTGTAGATGTGGTACTTAGGGACATGGTTTAGTCATGGACTTGGCAGTGTTGGGTTAATGGTTGGACTCTATGATCTTAAAAATCTTTTCCAACCTAAATGATCTGATGTTTTGAAATTTATGTCTTGCATCATTGGCTATTTAGAAATCAAAGCTTAAATTTCATAAGAAGAAAATTAATTTTATCAGATTACATTGTGATAATGAAAATCAAGCACAGCCTTATGTAACCTTGTTGAAAGAAGGCAGATTTCCTATAAGACAGGGTTTTTTAACTGTGTTCAATACCTTTTTGTTGTTGTGTGTTGGAGGGAATATTTTCAATTAGTGTGGGATACACTCTTCAAGTCCTTATGAAGTGAAACTGCCATTAGCAGCCAAGAAAGTACACCATATTGTAATTTACAGCATTGAACTTTCATTATGAAGTGACTATTTGGTGGAGTCAGTTAAATATGGGGTTAAAGCTATGAGGAAAGAGTGTTTTGTTTCCCAAAGAAACCTTCTGAGCACAGCAAAATGAAACACAGTACAACTATTTCTCCAGTTTTTATATTGATGTAGATCTGCTGCTCCCTACATAATCATTGCTCTTTCTTCATTTTGTTCCCTGTTTTACTTCTTGTGGTAGGTGCCCCCCAAACAAATATCCACTTAATATAGAAGGTAAGAGAAAAGATTTTTCAGAGGACTATAAAGAATATTCTGAAAGTATAATTCATGGAGAAAACACCCATTCAAGGGTTTAGACTCCCTTTTGTATTGCTATTAGACTTTCTTCCTTCCTATGTCTTTGCTGTATTTTGTGCTAGAAGGCTATATGCTTTTTAATTTCTGAGAGTTTAGAGCACAGAGCACATAGCACAGTGGAAGCCTGATTGCTGTGTAGGACTTCAAACCCATTTCTTACTCTGATTTCCATTGAGAAACAGTTTTTATATCAGACAGGTAGTCCATGAGACCAAAATTGCCTGCTTGACCTGCTTGCTTAAAACAAGTAACAATGAATGAGATGTGGAAAAGGGAAGAAGAGGTTCCCAAACATGGATTTGACTGAAATGCCAGGACAACCTGTCCTGCACAAGAGTACATGCATAGAGGCATATACATAGAGGCAAGAAAGCATGAGAAGAAGAGATAGATGCAGTCTTCAGGAGGTGGAAAGGATACATGTCTGTGAAACTCTCATATGTCAACAATATTCACAGGCAGGCTGTAAAAGGAGAGTCTGTATGGTTCACTTTATGCATGAGTTTGGTTTCTAGTCTACCTTCCAGAATAAGTTTTGTGTTTGTCTTAATGAAGGATATTAAAAAGAAAAAAAAACGTAGTTTGGTCCTTCTTAGAAATTCAAAGTGATTTTTAAGTTAATTAAGATATATTAAATACATATATATACATATAGGTTGCAGTGGCAACTTGTCTTGTCTTTATGCCGCATAATATGGATAGTCCCAAAATGTTTGGGAAGTGTACATACCCAGTATTTCTACTGTTAAAACCTTGGTAACTATGGTCTTCTGCCTTAGAGATTAAATATTTGGAAGTAATGGCTGAAATGGTTCTCATTAGTCGTTTCCAGGAGACTGAAATGGCTCATTTCTATAAATCTCCTTGGTATGTTTGAAAATTATTGTTTTACATCTTTCAGAATAGCTTCGGCACCACACCTTGTGAGAGGACATGAGTCAGATGTTCAGTCTAACAGGAATCTAGATATGAATTCCTGGTTATGAGTCACACCAAGGAACAATGTCTTGATCCTTGCTTGAAATCGCAAGCATGCAAACTTCCGTCTTCCTATTGTGCTTAGCTTCTAAATGAGAAAAGTCCTTCTGTACTTTAATTAAAAGAAACATCACAGGAAATAATGCTTTATTCTAACTGCATGTAAGCTGACAAGGAAAGATAAGTTCTGTGGTAATTTAATGAAACAGCAAGCATTTTATAGAAGGTGCCAAATTAGACAAAAGTGCCTTTACCTCCATGTATATGTATAATTTTGTTAAACCCTGTTTTGTTACTAATACATACTCATCTAAATGCTTTCAAACTCATCTTCTGTTTCTAATGTGTTAGTGACTTTGCATTTTTGACATAAATACGTGGATACATGAAAAATGTGCAAATCCTGTCAGTTGATAACAGGTGTAATTATCAATGGACTATATAACCCACTGATAATTGATTAATGCATGAAGCATGCTGCCTTGCTTGTAGACCTTTTATACTGGTACCTTCATGTCATACAATCTGCCCACTACTGTCCATGGTTACTATAATAGGAATAAATGTTACAGTTTAAACATTTTTCTGTACCTAATGAAGTCTGTCTGATGTTAAAATGAAAATGAGAGCATCCTGAACTATATTAACTGAGTGATAAATACTGGTAGCCTACAGAATAAACACCTTCAGGATCTATGCTAACCACTACACAATGAGTTGAAATGCTGTTCTTATAAGATATAACCTAGATTACAAATGTTTTCAATTACCTGTTCCATGGATTCTTTAACTGTACTGTGAAGTAACTGGTATGGATGGCTGCACCAAAATTGTCCTCCTCTAATGTAGCCTTTTCTATGTAGTTGAAGTAGATTACTGTTTTGGTATAACTGGTACTTGACCTTCTGTTATTTTCCTACTGAGAATTAAAATGCAAGTGAACATAGAGTAGATGTTCCTTCTGTGTGGACTGTGGTAAGATGTAAGCTTATAAAGGATTATGTGTAAGCGGGCAACCTGAAATGCACATTGACTTGACTTGTGTTTGAACTCCCTTCCTTTTTCTTTCCAAAGGCTGGTTGATGTCAAAGGCCATCTGTTTCCTGTAGTGCAGAAACATGTAGACGTTGAAAGAACAGAATTTTAATCTTTCAGTAAACTACAATTTAAACATTTGTTTCAAGAATCTGAATAGTTTCAGCATTGGAATTTTGAGTGCAGTGATTTTCTGCTTATTTGTATAATTAAGGTCTGAGTGTTATGATATATGTCAAAGTAATGAAGCATGGCATAGTCTCACTATGCCTGTTCTGGCACCATTTCAGACTTGATGATGATACCCAAATCTCAGATAGTATTTGAGTGAAGGAGCTAGATCTGATGTGAATCATACGTCACTCAGTAAGAGGACTTTCTTAGTAGAAGGTAAGGAGTGTTCAACTGAAGCTCCTCATACCATTTTGTTTCACAGGTATATACAGCCCTGGTGTCATAGCTAGCTGTCTTAGTCTGGAAGTCTGGACCATCTTGAGAATCCAGGTCATTAACTCTCAATTTATCACATCAGCTGCATGAGCATTGCCTTAGTCCTTCAATCTGAAACGACCTGTTCCTGTATTTAAATATGCTTTGTTAAATTTTGAACTCTCAAGAAACAAACTTTAGAGGAAATACTTGATATCATATCAAGTACCAACTACAGCTGCGAAATGACTTTATGATGTTAAACTGGATTAGTTTACTCTTCCTCAATTTAGATGTGTAGAGTGGACTGAGGCACTAGAAAATCCAAAAAGGTTGATTTGAAACTAAATCAATGGAGGAGAAATTTAATTATGAAAGTGGATCCATCAGTTTACATTGGTTATATTAAAAGAAAGCTGAGGGCCAAATCTAGTTAATGAAAACGATGAAGGAATCCTGGGACACTTTGCTTCATTAAGATAAACAAGAACAGAGCTTCCTTTTTTTATCTCCAAAAAACCTGTGGAGCTGTGAGGTATACCTAATGCGTATACCATTCTGACAAGCTATTGCTTTAGTAACTTTTACAACACAGAAGACCACTGAAACTTTTTAAGTATTGATAGTGTTACTTTAAAAGATGGAGGATTGTCGTGGGTTTGGTGGGTTTTTTGTTTGGTTTGGGGAAGATGCCATTACCTGTCTGAGTTTCATTTACATATATAGGCATGCCTAGAGTATATGATAAACGGTAACCAGACATAATTTTTAAAGGGAAGAGTTAACAAAGTTATAAAGTAATGTAAAGTAAATGCTAGGTCATCTTTCTGTCTCAATAGATTAGATCTCAAAGATGAAAGTGTTTCTATTATTACAAAAATCTGTCTCACAATACTTTTATTACTCATATTGTAGATCTATTTAGAATATGCATCAGCCTCACACTCTCTTAAGGTCAAAAAATCTAACTCTGAATGAGTAACTACATTTACATTTGAATTGACTATACATTTAAGTGCCATACAGAGGAAAAAATGAATTCAGCTGTAGTCTGTATTAAAGAAGATTTAAATGTCCACAAAGGAAGTATCAGTTCTCAAGAAATTTCTATGATTAAAGAAACAGTTCATTTAGGCTTCTCATATCTTGGCTGCTTTCAGCCAAGGTATGAAATACTCTCAATAAGAGTATCTTAGTATTGCTGAAGTGCAAAGTAGTAGTACAAATTTACCGATGATTAAATGTCCTTTATTGGCAGATATTATTTACTTTTTCATATTCCTTATAATTTTGAGGCTAAGCTAAAATTTTCAAAATAAAATATTATCCTCTTAGATACTCACTTATATAAAATGTAACCTGTTGCTATGCTTCACCATAAATATTAAAACTTGTTACTCATACATGACAAACTGTATAATTAAGTAATATGGATAATGGATGGAAAATTTGCCACAATTGCTATTATTCTGGTGTTATTATTTGTTATGCTGTTTGGTTTTTTTGTTTTTCTATGTGGAAATAATAATAACAGAATAATACTTTGGGAACATTTGCAAAACAACAGTATTTTGGCTTCAAACCCAATTAGAACAAAGAGTACAATAACACATTATAATATAAATCTGACATGTAGTTTTCCTTCAGGAGATATTCAGTTTCTAGTTTTAAACAAGTCCCTTAGAAGCTTTAGGGTTCTTAGGATGCCGAGAGTCAATTTTGAACAGTTTTGCAACTTACTACAGGGAATCTTAATTCAAATTCAACAAAACACTGAAAGAGGTAGTGCTTTGGGGTACTTAACTTCCTCAAAGGACCATCAGTGTGAAACCTCAGGTGGGGAGAAGCAACATGTAAATAAAATATGTCAACCTAAAACTATGGTAAATAAGAATAACTCCCTTCTTAAGGAAGAAAAACTGTATTTCACGTTATCAGGAAATATAACTATTCACTGTGATTGAAAACAAAATTACTAAAATGCATTGTTTCACTGCTAGAGAATGGGATAAAATTCCTCTGTATTAGAAGAGGTTGAATTATTGGTTGCAAATACAGGATCTAATTCCCCGATTTTTATTTGAGAGACTCTGCTAAACTTGGCCTTCAAGTTTTCATTCCCCAAGGAAGTACTTCCTTTAGTACTTCTAAAGAAAGTGCTTAATGATATGAGTAAATAATTTTCTTTTTTGGGGTTTTTGGCATTGGATGCTAATGGTGATATGTGACTCATTGCTTAAGTTATATTGTTGTGTTTCTGATATGTAACAAACTGTATAACATCTTTTAAGCTAGAAAACCACGAATGACGTATTGAGTGCTCTCATGACTAATTTAGTCAGAAGGAAACAAAATTAAAAAGAAATTCCTGTCACTTGCAGACTCTGTTGGTAGTACTGAATGTTTGGCTGTATGTTCATGATAAACAAATTATTTCACTCTGAAATTAACAGTAGAACCACCTCAGTATATGTATCTAGAAAACTAAAGACCATGTTTTTATTAATATTCAACGGTCCTGCTCTTCTGTGAATGCTGCTCTTTCAATATCATTCTCCAAAAGATATGTAAATATCATACACTCTTCTTCCATTAGCAGATTCAGGTTTCTGTACTTATCACATTAATTATGGCGCTCTAGTTACATAACAGGATAACATTTGATATAGGAAAAGTTTTGAAAATAACGTATATAATCATGAGGTACAAGAGAATAGCTTAGTGTTGTTATTTTTTTTAACTGTTTATTCCAATTACTATCATGCACATTATAATATCTTTGTATATACTAACTCTAGTTAGAAAGCTTTTAGACACGTACTGACATTCGTTAAATCTCTTTTCTTATTGTTGACTGTATTGATATACATAGACATTAAAAAATGCATTATAGTATAAACTAAAAATGTGATTTTAATTCTGTTCAGAATATTTTCACTGCAAGAATCTGAATGAGCCTGTAGTCACATACCTCCTGGATTTAATTAATGCCCTATAGATATATTTCCATTTTTTTTAATTCGCTGAACTGGAAATTACATTGAAGCTAGATATGATAGATATGTGATATATAGGTAGATTTAGACTAGATATAAGGAAGAAATTTTTCACAATGAGGGCGGTGAAACACTGGCACAGGTTGCCCAGAGAGGTGGTAAATGCCCCAGCCCTGGAAGCATTCAAAGTCAGGTTGGACAGAGCAACCTGATCTAGTTGGAGATGTCCCTGCAATGAGCAGGGGCTGGACTAGATGATCTTTAAAGATGCCTTCCAACCCAAACTCTTCTATGATTCTATATGCAGGATTTTGACTTCCTCTGTTCTGGAGGAACAGGAATAAAAATGGCCTTTTTTGGGGGCGAGGGGAAGGGGAAAGAAGCCTCACATATACTATTTCACTAACTTTGTATTTCACTGTACAGCAGACTTGTATCATTACTAACAATACAAGAACAAGGAGAATCACTTAAATATGAACCTTCTATCTGATCCTTGAAGACATGCACTATCAGATAGTTTTGTGTTGCGTATTGTTAAGGAAACGGTTGTGAGTTTCATTTGTGAATAAGGCACAGGAGGTATTTTTTCCTTGGCAATTATTATATCTCAAGGTCCTTTCAAAATTATTTTTGACTATTTTAAAAAAAATCTTTAAGTTTCATATCCTTTATCTGGTCTGAGAAAGTTATTTGTATTTATTAAATGATTTGTACATTTCTGAATGAAATAGATGGAATTTTTAGAATCAGACTGTTAACATTAATGACTTTCTCTGCCAATGTATAACAGAACACATACATAAAAAAGACTAGTCATAAGTACAGCAGAAGGTATTGCTCCTGGCAAGTGTTAGCAGGGAAAATGGCAACACTGGTAGTATCTCATCACCACAGCATAGCACTGTAAGGTCAAAATATTTGTCCCATGTTGCTTTCCCTATTTTCTTCAGTTTGACATGCTGTACTAAAAAGATACAGACCTGCTGTCACAATCCCAGTAGATCAAGTTGTTGATGTCAAATATTTTCAGCCCCTTCAGGGCAAAAACACTATGCTGGCAGCCTCACCAGTGAGCCAAATGAGCCCTCAGTATATCGTATAGTCACTTTATTACCTCTGTCTAGTGCTGGCTGAATGACGTCAAGAGTAGAAGAGGTGGTTGTGCATAGTCTCTTCACTTTTTTCCTTTCCTAAGGCAGTAAGGCATAGTGGATAGGGTTGTGTACTGAGAGTAGCCACTGTGCTGGTTTGCCAATTGTTTTCCATATTGCTTTTTTATCTTTTGCCTTCATATATCTTTCTGTAAACACCCAGAAAAATGGTAATTCCCCCAACATTTTCAGGATTCATTGATAAATAATACCACATACTAAATAATATGAATGAAAATAAGTTTTCTGGAGTATTTTGTCACAGGTGCAGTTTAACGCTAGCATTTCTTACAGTGATAATTGATGCCAGGTAGTCTGAACACTCTTATCTTCATCTCTTGCCTGCTTTCCCGGGAATGATCTTGTGCCTGCCTTTCTATGCAAGGGGTTGGTAAGGATCTCTCTGCCACTTTCCTTCTAGTGGGTTGCAGGTCACCATTTGAGATGTTCTTCTACCTCCCTGTCCTTTGATATTGCACAATCTCAGATATCAAATTGCCTTTCATTCCAATTATAATCTGGCTTTAACTGCTCTGGAAATATAGTGATACTTCCTTATCTTAAGAGTGTGCTGCAACATTTCTAGGAATGAGAAAGATATTGCTCTAATGTAGAAGAAAAAATTGACCAGCACAATACACAACTCCCACAAAACAAGTTAGATAGACCTTCAGTATCTCACTTTAAAAAAAGACTTTTTTAAAAAAATCAATAGCTAAAATTAACCTGAAATACCGCAAGTCTGGCTTATACTTACCAAGACACTAAGCTTCAGTTTTTATTTTGAGCTTTATTCACTTTAAGGTTAACATAGATCTCTAAAGCAACATAATCTTTGAAAATCTAATTTAATAGTAACCATTTCAAAAAGTTTAAAAACAAAACAAAGAACAACACTGAACCAAAACTCAGAAGTCTCTTCAGTCACTTACTGGATTGTACCCATACTTTGTAGAGGATAGCATCACAGTGAGAAGTTTACGGAGACTAGATACTCTTGATAGTGTTAACTTTTGTTGAGTACAAAAGCGTCTAATGACCTTGTGGTTGTAGTAATTTGTAGTAAAATGTTCAAATTTGACCAAAGTGCAAGCTTACAATTTGATGCACTAGAAAAGATTCCTTAAGAGTGGTGAAGAGTGCCTTAATGCATACTTTTTTTCTAACAGTTAAATAGGTGTTTACAACCAACAAAAACCACATCAAAAAAAAACCAACTGATCCTTTTGCCCTCTTGACAATACAAATATAAACTAGATATGAACTAGCTAGAAACTAACAGAGGTGTCTGTACTGCAAAGTGCTAGGGAGAATGGGGTAGAGGCACTAAAGGTGATTATAAGATATGCAATCTCATCCAGAAGGGGTTAATTAGCTACCTGTAGTGCCTGTTTTTTCTTTTTTTCCTCCTACCATCTGTGTATCCCAACCATTCATTATTCTAGATAATGGAGTTGTTGGGATTTACTTCAGAGAAACAATT
The DNA here is from genome assembly GCF_964289735.1 of Phaethon aethereus. Taxonomy (NCBI): domain Eukaryota; kingdom Metazoa; phylum Chordata; class Aves; order Phaethontiformes; family Phaethontidae; genus Phaethon; species Phaethon aethereus. The sequence continues at coordinate 20,238,097 of NC_138584.1, forward strand.
TTCTAATAACACATACAAATGTGCATCTTTCAAAGCCAAAGACAAAACAGCTTTTCTGAAACAAGTCAATGCCTCATCCCACTATCAGAACTGGGGCAGGGTGTGGCAAGGGAGCTTTGTTTTTTGTTTTGTTTAAAAGGGAAGTAATACCATTAGTAATAATAATAATACTAATAAACAATATCTAAAAAAAAGAAAAAAGATACACTTTTCTTGTTTTAACAGCTCTTCTATTATGCTCATGACAGATAATGATTGCTTAGTTTCAGAGAAAGAAATTCAAGTTTTGTTGATACGTGTTTTCTTATTAGAATTGATTTTCTTTTAATTTCATTGAACTGTTTACTTGGGACTTTGGTATCCAAGAAAATCTCTTGGTAACAAATGAGACTAGAGGGTGGAAACCTAAGTACTTCTAAGTATAAGACTCATGCTTCCGCTGAAGGTAATTTTACATTATTTGGAGTTCAGTGAAATAATGAACTGATTTTGTTGGAGTAATCCAAAGCCAAATTAGACATATGGTTAATAGGGAAAGAGTTTTATAGTAGTGATCATTTATTCATTGTTTGTAGATTTTGCTTATTATTAGAACTGATCACCAGGGAAAACCTGGTTATTTGGTTTGACTTGCTTATGTAACCCAAGATATACATTTAATTGAAAACAACTTCTTCTTGTGTAGGTGATGTTTACAAGAAAATCCCTGTATTAAATCAAATATTAACAAATTATATTAATTCACAAAGTTAGCAGGACTTCTAAAGAAATCACCACGGCTAAATATTCTTTCACTGGAATTGATTGTTATCAGTAATCTAGTCAACAAATTTAAATCTTTACTATCAAGGTTTTAGTGTTTTATAATACTATTCTTTATAAAGAGCTTCTTAACTGGTTGAGGCATTAGGCTGCAGGATCAGATTATCTCACATGTTCCCTTTATTTCTGGGTCCTCATTCTACTGCAGAAATGGAGAATGCTAATCACTTGGAGTAGATCAGCATTCAGAGAGTTTGTGAACTCCCTTCGGGAAACAAAGGGTTTCTATTTGAGCCCCTTATGTTTCATGAAGGAATTGTATCCATCAGTTTGGTGGGAGTTAGGAGGCTAACTGTGTTGATAACAAGATCATCATATAAAAGACAATCACCACATTAAAAATATGTATATATAGTTGACAGATATAGATCTGAAGTAGAGATACCTTTCTGGAGACCACAATATAGAAACGGATGGAATTTGAGATGGAGGTATCTGGATTCTACTTTAAAGATCAAGTGTCTGAAAGATATATACTAACTTTCAGGTGCCTAAAGTCCTTACAGGGTCAAATTTTCAGATGTGGCAGATGAATACTTAAGATTTATGATAAAGTTTCTGATCCCTCAAAGGCAGATGGAAAAGACAAGGAAGGGTGTAAATAAGAGACTATGGGATGGCTCACCATATAAAGATCTTCAGTTTTTAAACTTAATGCTAGTAGATTAATATTTAGATTAATATTGACAGCACCTTTGCTTTATCTGAATGCACTGGAAAACAAAATATTACTCCTGTATTGTTTATTTAAAAAGAACAAATAACGACATGATCACCATGAAACAAAGAACGATGAACAGAAGTCTACTGAGCCCAGCTTTAAAGAAACAGGAGCATGAAATGCTATGGCCAAGATAAGCATGAAGGACAAATGCCTTATTCTTTACATCCGATTGAGTTTTGGTTTATAACAAATCTTGGTATTGATCCTGCTTCTCACCTGAAAAACAAAGGGCAAGGCAGTATGGTTTTGTGCACTATCCACCTAGTTCCAGTCACATTCAACCTTCAAGAAAGCTTAATTGCTGCAGTGCAGTAACTAGCTGCAAAAGAATAAACCTGACAATTGTGGGCACAATTAGAGTGGTACAAACTTGCTAGAATAAAAATGCTTTTAATATAATAACCTCATTTTTCTTGTAAGTGGCCATGGAGGTTTCTTAATGTCCTCTGTAAAGATGTTTCCATCTCTGGTACAGCATCCACCCTGTTGGAGTTGTTGAATAAGTCAGTGTAGCTTAATCAAATACAGAAGGGGATAAGAAAATAATGAAAGTTACAGTGTTGGATTCATATTTTTTTTTTACTTCTTTTTTTTTAATCTTTGAGGGAACAGCCTATATGGAATAAGTATGGTCAACTTAAAGTTACAGAAGGTAGTATAGAAAAATGAGTTTGGTATTTTGTTTTGTTTTGTTTTTTTCTGTGAAAAGAAACTGTTTTGTACAGACAAATGATATAACTTAAAAGAAAAATAACAACATTACCTCTGCAGTTTCATTTGGTCTGAAAGCAACATAGTATGTGGAACACTTAATTTGTCAAGACATTCTGACAGCTCTCATCAAAAGTCCAGTATAAGCTTTACTAGTTTGGCTCATTAAATTGAAAATGGGCTTGGAAAAGGTCATGGGGAATTAGAGGTTACAGAACCAATAATCAAAGCAATTAGCTATAACTTGAGTCTTCTGAGCTGCCTAGAAGAGAAAGCAGACCTGACCTTGTCAAAGAGAGAAGGATATTAAAGTTGCTTACCAAGAAGTAATCCAGAAAGTTTATTGCAACTATGTAGAGCATTGAATAATTTGGGGGGATTTTTTTTGTTGTTGTTTTATTTTTTTGTTTTTTTTAAAGAACAAAACCACTAAACCCTCCAGAATTCCAAAGACTTGAAATTATGTTATTCCTGGACTAAGATCCCTATCTGTTTTAAATGTTTCTGATTCACAATAAGAATTCATATGCTTATTTATATTGTGATGGTAGATACATTAAAGTCTCAGGGTCTGATCCTTCTCAGATCCTATATTGTAAATCAGAAATAACTCCATTGAACTTAATTGAGTTATGTCAGTGTAAAAGTGATGTGAGAGGAGAAACAGGCCATTAACGTCCAGATGAATTTTGATTAAAATAATCCATTCTGTGAAACCTGGAAAAATATACCAAGTTGTTAAATGCTTTTTCTCTTAATGTACATTCACATAAAATTCTTCTTTGTTCTTGTAAGAGTTAGCCATGTCTCTGAATTTTATAACATCTTATATGGCAATACAAAATTGTCTCGAAGAAACTTGCAAGCTATAATTAGGAGTTTGGAAGCTATCCATGTTGCATCAGTTTTTTTGTTTGTCCTGAGGAAAAAGGCTCTCTATTAAGAGTTTCCTAAGAGAATTTGGATTTATTAATTTTTTTGAGTTGCAGGCACATATTGGGTAAAAGTCTTGTCAAAATCTGAAGTAGTATCAAATAAAAATGAGTAGAGGTTGTATTTCTCTTTTAATTCATTAAAGAATTGCTAGAGGAACATTTAGGTCACATAAGCACCCTGAAGATTGTTGCTGGAGCTCACTTGACACAGTATTGACCCTCCCTGACTACTGTGCTTCTCACGTTGGCCAGTATTTTAGGAGTTGTTCTACAGCTCTTCAGTAACTTTAAAAATGCATTTCAGGACCACTGTGTTAATCACAGTGGCTATGATTTACACATTCACATGTGGGCATGCTTTAAATCATCATTTGCATTATTTCTTAGAAATTACTTTAGTCTGAGCAAGATAGATACCAAAAATTTAAACTACTCTCTCCCTGAGATTATTAGGCTGCTTTGGCCTCAGCAAAGAGGCGAAGTAATTCATACCAGCTCAGGATTTCTCCCCATTACCTTAAAGTTATTGGGAAACTAGAATGTAGTGTGTGAAAGTGCTCACTACTGAGAAAGGGATTCTGCTGGACTAGAATGCAAGGAAGGCTCAAGTTTGGAAGCTTTCCTAAGGATCCAAGAACTGGTATGTTTCACTTAAAAGAAAATCACAAACTATTTAAGAAATGTAATACCTTTATCAGCATAGAAGTGGAGAAAAAGCAGAAACGAGCAACTGGAATGACTGTAAAGCTTTTTAAATTAAATGCAAGGCAGCAGTCACAGATGGAAACTTTAGTTTGAAAATGACCATCATGTTGTGAGTTGAAGTAAGAAAATGGAAGGTAAATGCTGCACTGCACATGTACAGCACTTGTTTAGAATTAGACTCTATTGAACAGAGCTACTCAGAAAGCTGAAAAGAAAACTGAATAAAGGCATGCAAAGACAAAAGTTTTACCAGAAGGCAGTATCTGTTAATAAGTTTTGGTCTATACTAAGAGCTAAAATATGAGGAAAGATGAATTCTGAGTGAAAATTTTGGGTGTCTTAGAAATTTGTAGAAGTCGTGAATGAAGGTGATAGACCAGCCATGCCCACTGCCAGACTTCTTCATGGGTAGTATTTATTTAAACAAATAAATAAATAATGTATTTAAATCATCATTCTCATCAGGGAAAAATCTGTGAAGACTCTCTGTGCTCTTGTTTAAGTTCAGCTACATGTCTACAAAGGGCTAGAGACAAGACCAGGCTAATTTTCTTGCCTCAGGTCAGATGTAGTTCATTAATAAAATCTGAGTGGAACCCAAATACTTGCAGTACCTTTTCTGAATGCAATACTAACATTATTTGTTGTTAAAAAATAAGTTTATTTAAAAAAAAACCTCATTAAATATTTCTCATATATCAGCCACTCATGTGATGTTTCATATAAAGCACAGGCTAGTTTTTCTGTATTTGCTGAAAGCCCTACTGATAGGACAGCTATCATTGCTCACGTTAAGGGAAACAGCAGAATCTCATCAAAGCTGTATGTATAGGAAGGGTTGGCTTCCCCTTACAGGTTCTGCAAATATCCTTTGTGCAGCAAATATCAGCTGTGTAGAAAATGAGGTTCCTGGGTTTTCCCCAGTTTTTAGGATATCTTCAGGAATCCTATTTCCTATTTACTGATACTGGTCTAGAGATGAACTCATATCCAAGATGAGGTAATAGATCATAAAGTTTTATTTAGAAAGCTAGTAAAACAACATTCAAAGATGGAAATATTTCTCTGTGTTGTTGTCTTCCCCCCCACCCCCCCAAAAAAAAGAAAAAAATGTGGAGAAGAATCCTTCACTCTGTATAAGACATCAGTGTTGTTGTAAAGTGCCTGGTGCTGTTGATTACAGTAATAAGAAATCAAAGTTCCAAGTAAAAAAAACCCCGGCAATTCTTAGAAGACCAAGCTATATTGCATTAAAGTAAAAAAGAGAGTAGTGAAACTGTATTTTTCTATTCAGCTCTAGCCAGTGTAGCAAAATTCTCAAAAGTGAGAGGAGGAGGAGTTGTCAGGGAGTCTCAGCCACTTCTATCTTCATGGATTGCATGAAAATATGTAAGTTGCCTGTCTTCCTTTAATAGTCCTTGCCAGTCCACTGACTTTGACATTTAATCACCTTCATATTCTGGATGTATGCAACTTGTTAGCTAGTATTCTGAATATTCCCCAAGACTTTTCTGGATGAGAAATATCAGACTATTGTGATTTGGTTTTGGTTTTGTTTTTTTTTTTTAAATGTCTGTGTCTTCAGAGGATCAGTGAAAATGATAAAATATGAAATAAAATCTCACTTCGTTATTTTATTGACTAATAGCACACAACGTTGTTCTAGAGGAAAGTTATCTAAAAAATTAATATTTTAAAGTAACATTGCATCTTATCAACAATTCTGTAAAGTGCTAGCCATATTATTTTGTTTTGAGTTAGAAGCTAGTCAGTGTTTTGGATCAGTGTTAAGTCCTACCCAAACAGATGAAAAATCACTGAAGAGTTTCTAGGACTTAACTTAGATGGTGACAATTATTTAAAATAGAACTAAAATGTGAAACAGTTGCATAATCTTCCCAGATGTAGGAAAACAAAAACACCCACCCTGAAATTAAACAAACAAACAAAAAAACACACACACACCACCAGCAGGATGGAAACTTTGTCAGGATATTATTCAATGAGTGAAGTAGGTACTGGCGTGCTTAAATGGGTGAACATAGTTACATACCTGCCATACGACATTGTGTGATATTGCTTGTAAAATGTTGTTAGGAATCAGATTCATTCTGAACTTCCCTAAGAAGGGAAAGAAGTGTTAAAACCATTCAGTGAAATAAGACATATCCTAGTAAATTTCAATTATCAAAATTATATATAGTTGCAGAAGATTTAGCTGAAATTTCTTTACTCCTGAGGAAGTGGCAAATATAACCAGCAGGACAGGAATCAGATTTTAATAAAGGCAAAATGAAGTTCAAAGTATATATGTAATGCAGTATAACATGCTTGGGTTTGATAGCTACAAAAATGAATTAAAAACAGATGAAGAGAAAATACAGATAATAAATAGAAGGCCAAACCTTCAGACCTGACAAAACGTAAAATATTTATTTGGAATAGAATTGTCTTGTTACAGTAAATATAATATGTAACATGTTCAGTTTCATAGAGGGCATTGTTGCAGGATGAATTTGGTGAGAAATGCTGATGAAGTTGCAAGCATGTGCACTAGAATGCAAACTAAGTATTTGCATCCCTTATGAGAAATGTTGTACTATGACTTTTTATCTCTAAACTCTGAGTAATTTTATGTAATTAGAAAATAATTATCTGGTAACTATACTTGCTGCTGAAGCTTGGATTGGGATATCAAAATTCAAGAGAGGGATGGTAAGCTTGAAGGAGTTATCCTGCAAATATTGCATCTTGCTGAAGTTGGAAGGCTACTAAACTCATGTTCCATTTTAAGCTAATGTAACTTCATCATTAGAAAGGTAAATCCATATGAAAATTGGATAACTTGTGGGTAAATTAAACCAATTCACACTTTATGGGATTGCATAATTATAATTTGTTTTATATGACACACTGCACTGGAATCATTCTAGCAAAAGGTCAAAAAACGTTAAAAACAAAGTTCCAAGTCACTTTCTGAACTAGGCTGGTTACTTTGTATTTAACGGGTTCCACAAGCCTGGAGGAAAAAAAGAAGATGAAATATTGTCCAAGACTACCCAGTAATGGATTATGACAGATGGGATTTGTGAATCTCATGGCTTGCTCTTTATTGATCAGAAGTTGATCATAGCAATTGAATTAATAAAAGTACAGTTAAAGCCATTCACAAATGATGGTTGGACATAAGTGGGGTAGGCTTTATTGATTTGTAGTGTCAACTGTGCTTGAGAGACATATACCATATGTTCAACATATGAAAACAGCAGAAACAAAAATCAAAAGAAATCTCTAGTACCCTATCAGCCAATAAACTTTTAAGTGTGTTTTTAAAGAATTGAGTGGGCTCAGTGCAGCACATCCATGTGTGTTTCATAATATCTCATCATTTAAATGAACAGCACAAATAATCAGTTAAAATCTATTAAGTATGTTTTTGCTGAAGAACTTATTTAAAACACAGTTTTACCATTTAACCAACATTTTTCTGGCTACTGAGTTATTTTAAGTATGTTTTCAATAGGAAAAGCAACAAAAAATATTTTTCTATCTATGCCTCTCCTATGCAATGTACCTGCCATGGACACATAACATACCAGTGAGAAAATAATCATAACCAGATTTGGTATGCCTTCATCTTACTGAAGTATTTTTTAAGCATCTTATGTGGCTCTTACAACTCTTCTGCATCATATCATGTCAGGTGCTGGTCATAGGCCAAAAAACCTTTGGTTTCTTACACTACAAGGTAGCATGCCAAAAATGCATCTCTAAGAAATCAAAGAAATAATGCAGTATAGATATATATTGTGGAAAGTAAGGTTTGGTATTGGATATTGACACAGGATTTTAACGTGTGACCTGCTGTCATTAGGGGAGTGTTCTATGAAAAAGATATTTATGTTTATTTAATACCTATAGTACTTATCTTAATCTCCTATAGTACTTGTTCATTTCAACTCATGCCCCACTGCCAGTAGGTGAAATGTCTTTTGCCATTTGGCTTTTGCCAAAATGGCTTTTGCTCACATGTGGAAGCTCACAGTCCTCGTATTTAGACATTTTGCCTAATATAGCCATATGTACATTAATCATAATCACTCCACTCAGTATAAGATTTGAGAACTAGTAAATAGTTTTTGTTAAGTGATTGAGAATTTTCTGAATGACAAAGCCCTTTAATCTTAATTGGACTGATACAACCTAATGTAAGGAAGAGGGTAAACTAGAAAATACATTACCTAAAACTGCTGTGGTTTAACCGCAACTGACAAGCACCACACAGCCGCTCGCCCACTCCTCCCCCAGCGGTCTGTCCCTGTTTGTTCCTAGTCAGTTACGTACCTTTGGAGAGAAGCAAAAGAGCTGGACTTCTCAGCATGGAGATTGTTTATTAACCTCTTACCTCCTCAGCCAAACTTTCTTTGTCTAAAATGACTGAACTTTTTCTTATTTTCTGTGAAAATAAGTCTGCAGTTAATGTAGACCTTTACTCGGTAACTGCCATGCATCATTTGTCTGCCAACATAAATTAATACTGATCAGCACTCCTGATTTTCTAACTGTTTTGGGTTAGCCTTGGCTAGCAGCCAGACGCCCATCCAGTTTGCTCGCTCGCTCCCCTCTTTCATGGGAGTGGGACAAAATAGAAGGAAGGTGTGAAGACTCGTGGATCAAGATCATGCCTGTTTAATAGGGAAAGCAAAAGCTGTGCATATAAGCAAAGGAAGAAGGGGAACGCATTTACTGCTACCCGTAGGCAGGCAGTTATTTAGCCATTTCCTGGAAAGCAGGGCCTAAACACACATAGTGGTTGCTTGGGAAGACAAACACTGTAACCACAAACATTCCTCCTTCCTCCTCCTTTCCCTGAGCTTTTATTGCTGAGCACAGTGTCATATGGAATATCCCTCTGGTCAGTTTGGGTCGACTATCCCAGCTATATCCCCTCCAATCTCTTGCCCACCCTCAGCCTACTCACTGTGGGGGGAGAAAGAGAGAAAGCACTGACGCTGTGCAAGTATTGTTCAACAGTGGCTGAACATTGGTGCATTTTCAGCACTTTTTTTAGCCACAAATCCAAAGCATGACACTGTTGCCACTGCTATGAAGCTAAGTTCTCCGTCAGACCCAGTACACTAATATTGACCAAGTATTATTCACAAAGATGAAAAAACTTGTGCGTTGTAAAGTACTTCTAATGACGAACCCTTTTATGGCAGCTTTTACCAGGTTAGGCTTCTTCAATCTGAGAAAAAGCTTAGCTTGCCAGAGTAAGAGGAAAGTAAGCAAGCCTTGTGCTTATCAATAGAACTTACACATTTTCTTTTCCCTCCTTGTTAATGAGATTCATGTGTCACATGACCAATTAAAAAGAAGGATACGTTTGAGAATATCATTTATTTGGTAAATAATATATATAGTTGCTAACAAACACGACAGTCTTGAAAAGCAAAAGAAGTTACATAAGATAGGCTTTATGTACAGGCTTTTAAAAACAACTTTCCTGTTCATCCTGGAGCTGCTAAAGGATTATGTAGTGTGAAATGTGCATTTATTGTGATATTGTTATTCTAGGTAAAATATGTTAGAATTAAAGGATGAAAATTGCATATTTAATTTTATTTTTTACAACACAACTACTATATACTGTTTATAGTTTAGAAAGCATCCTTATCAGATCACAGTATAAGATGCATGAAATGAGGGAAATAGTGAAAAGGCTCTCAAAAGGTGCGTACTCAGAATACTCCATACTTAAAAATATAGAGTTTGTAATATCCAGGCAAATCTGACACAGAGGGTGTCTGCACGTGTTGATGTACACAAACAACATCTAAGAGACCTTTCAGCAGTATATACCATAGAATACCGCTGATTCATCTAATAAAGTTGTATAGCTGCAACTACACAATCAAGATTTGAAATAGGGTGCTTATGGAATGCAGATGTTCCTCTTGTGGTAAGTTAGTGGTTCAAACCACTAATCCAAGGACTTCAGCAAATACCACATTAAGTGAATGAGAAGCCAGTCTGCCCTGCCCATCTGGATAGTCTTTCTTGTTCCGCATTGTATGGGCATGCTCTGCTTTTCAGGAAATGCTATGCTAGTCTAGTTAAGCTAATATTCTTCAGAAGTAATGATGTGACATGTTTCCAATGTTAGAGTATTCAGGTGAATAAAGGGTGCTTGGCAAGCGTTTGTAAATTGGGCCAAATATGTATTTTTGTTATTTCTATTAATGGAATAAGCTTTTTCAGACACAGAGGTCTTGATTTCTAGATCCTATGCAAAATAATGAATTTGTCACAAAAGACAATAATAAAAACTTTCAAAGGATTATAGCAATTTGTGGAGAAAAGGAAGAAAAGAACAAACAAATCCTTGCAACAAGACTATCGCCAAAACTGAAAATGTAATTGCCTGAAAATATTCAAAATCTCAGTACACTAGAAGCTACAATTTTCAGTGGAAATCAGCTAACTTGAAACATACTGTAGTTGTCAACTTAAACCAAAACAATGTCATCATAAATTCCAAGCAGGCTGTAGAAAAACATATGGTTCAGTAAATACAATAAACCTTCACTGCAGAAATCATACACATACCAGATCTCCATCTGAAGCAGTAACAAAGATTATAAAGGCAGTCCTTGAATAAAGTGGCATCCCCCACTTTAATGAAACAAGTTTCAGTTGAAAACTGAAAGATTAAAGAACCACAGCAAAAAAGTTTCCTGAAGTCATATAATTTATAACTACAACCAGTTTCCAGATGCAAAAATGCTCAGCTGTTGCTACTATGAGCTCACAATTCAAACCGTGTCTTTCACTGATCTACAGAAACCCCTTCAGTTTGACTTTTGTGTATAGTTCTAAGTATTAGAAGTCCAGTCACCTTCACTGGGACTGGTCATAAGTAGAGAAAGTCAATATACAACAATTTACAGCATCAAGGCCTTATCTTTCTTCTCAAATTTGTTTCTTTCGAATCTGTTCTCATCTTTTGTATTTGATATGCATGAAGATTTCAAAATACAGTAAACAGTATTATAAAACTTTTAGTTTTATGATAGTAAAATAAAACATTTGATCTGTGTTTGAAATTCTACTAGGAAAAGCAAACAAATGAACAAAAAGAAACAAACAAACAAAAAACCTTTGCTGAATTGAGACTTTGATATTATTTGTTTTGAAATCAAAGGGAACTTGATGCTGACTGCAACAACAGTGTCATAATTATTCTTAATATCCAGAAACAAGGGAAAACGAACATATGATTGGTTGTGTAGAGTAAACAAACTGGTCATTTCTGGACAAACGGGAGTTCCCAAGTTGAGGAATAGCCCTCCCAAACATTCTGTTCTCTCATGATTTGAACTTGGAATATTTGATCTCTCACCGCCCTCTAATTAATAACAGTCATGTAACAACAACAGATGTGATGGTATAGTTTAGTAAGACCTTATGCTCCTTGGATTGGGAAAGGAGTATAGGAGAAGGGAGCAAGAAGAAGAAACCAGGAAAAGGAAAGAAAGCTCTGTTACAGTTACAACACTCTAAGAGTGTTGCTAGGCTTGACTAAGGTATGGTCAAGTATAAATTTAGTTTGAAGATTACAGGAATTATCAGTGTAGTGAAGTTCTGAGAGAACCTTCTAATGTACTAACATCCAAAAGATCCAGAAAGATTTTATGATACAGTAATTGCAGTAATTAGGCACTGGTCTCAAAGATCCAAACAGCCTGTTTAATCTTCTGTTCTGCTGCTATAGTACATAGCATAAAGAGTGCTAGTCTTCAAGATCAGGCATAAAGTAAGAAAAAAATATGCAGTTTATTATGTTCTATTGTTTCATGTTACTAAAGGTATAAGGTACAACATACCAAACAGGATCTAATGAAGGCTGAAGAATGCGTATTTAACTTAAAATTATCAGTCGTTGCTACTTAGTGGCAGACAGCGCTACTTAGAATGTATGTGTGTGTGTATGTGTAGGAGTATCTATACATGCTTCAGTATTTCACTAAATAGTTGCTGTTTATTTTGGTAAAGATGGCTATCTATCTGCTGACATAGTATTTGGTTTCCATCTACTTCATTTCCATAATGTATTAGCCAATAGATTACCGCTATTCTCCAAAATGTTAGCATCTTTACTAGGAATTTTACTGTCTCCTTGCCAACCGCCCAAAATAAAGAATAGAATTTGTATACTAATTCAATAGTAATGTTAACCCAGTTTGACAAATCATCATGTCAGCCTCAACTGTGACTGGCCAAAGGCCAAGTGTTTGTCAGATGGATTTTGGCAGTGGATTAAAAATGAAATCTATTTCTGTGACTTTTTTTTTTTTTTAATATCAGGCATACATTTTTCACTACTTTTTGACAAAGATTTAAACTACTAAGTGGCATTTTGTAGGACTGCATAATTCCATGAAAGATATCTTCTTAAAAATGTTTTCGCAACCATACAAAAAAGTAAAAATCTCTCTGAATTGAAAATACCAAGTTGAGTTGATTTCTTAGTTTCTATTTTTCACTTTGTCATATTAGTAAGTCGTCCTTTTGTATTTGGATTTTAGGCACTCCAAAATGATGCTGCAGGTTTGTAAAAGATGCATGGGTTTTTAAATTTCATCTTCTTTTATTTTATGGTATTAAAATAAGAAAAACCACTTGCTTCCTTTTCAGGGTACCCATCCTTACTTTGCTGTAAATGCCTTGATGATTCAAAGACGAAATATGCTGTCACGGGAGATTGTTCTTTTTTGCATCAATTCCATGTTTCAGATGATAGATGAAATGTTTTATAAAGTTTCATAAATACATAATTTTACTACTTGACAACAGAGAAGGAAAAGGAGTTTGACTGTCAGGAACGTTATCTGCTTTGAAGAAAATAGCCAACTGATAACTGCCTAAAAATTGGTCAATTAAAGTTGAATGACCTATAAACTGTTATGGTGGAATATGTCTCATTTTAGGCCAAAGTATAAAAATACAGGAACACTGTCAGTTGCGATATTTATTTACTATTGTAGCCAAGATAACTGGAAATTAAATCTGTCACTACAGTTGCTAAGCCATACAATACAAAAGCTGTTCTCACCTAGTAAATGGTACAAAATGGAACTAGAATGAAGTTTTAATCTCAAAAGGGTTATTATCTTGAGCAAAATGGTATGATACTTGTGCTATAGCTAGTTGGCCAATATCCACCAAAGTGTGATGGCCAAGAGCTACCAGTATTAAAAGCTGTCCCTACTTCCAGTAGTATCTATTCAAGTCCATACTCTTAGCGATGAAGCAAAGCATATGATGTACACTGAGCACTCTGAGCTCTTGTAAATTAAAACATATTGAACACAACTAGAGATTTTTTTTTTTAATTGGTGAAAATACAAATGAAGACGCAACATCTTTGAGAGGGCAATATGACTTATTTTAAAAATTGTAATAATTACTTTCTTAAGATTGTGTTATTTCAATTGCTTCATGAAATTATTAGTGCTAATGGTAAAACACAATTGCTTTCCCATGTCAAATATTAAGAATTGTGAAAAGCCATTAATTTAAGAGCTTTTCTAGTTTCTTCTGAAAGTTTTGTTGGTCAATTCTATTCTCCAGAAGTGTTTTTGTTGTAGTAAATAACATTTTCTAATGGAGATATGTTTAGTTTTACATTTTCTTTCCATGTTTTCCCAGGTTATATGTTTTACTTCACGCACAATGATTGATTCAGCAGTAGGGAATGTAAGGATCACATTAACATTTTTAGTCAATTTTTAAGTTTGGGATTTTTTTCTTGGTTCATTCAAATGTCCATTGAAGTCAATTGGGAATGTCTCCCATTTAGTTTTGGATCAGGTTTCTAATTCTTTCTCATCAGTGGAAATTCTTTTTTTGTGATAGTTTAAAAAAGGTGATTGAAGGTGATGAAGATGTATCAGAAAATTAATAAGATAATTCTTTGCCACATATTCTAGACTTTTTAAAAAAAAAAAACCTAGGATTTAGACATTCATACTGGGTAACTGGATACCACTTTGGATATAACAGTATGTCTGGAGTGTTTGAAGTCTATGGGGAAGAAAAAGGAGTTTCTATTACTTAAGGTATGTGAAATGGTATTTCAAAGTTTTGCTTGAATGTGAAGTATTAATACAATAGCTTGAATCTGGGTTTCCCTTCTGTCAAATGGCATTTGCAACCTGAAGACTCATGTTAATGCTGCCTAAAGAGGTCTGCTTATTCTTGGCCTGGACAGGGAGTTCAATGGAAGGAAACTAGATGAGAAAGCCTCTTGCTGCTAAGTTTGGTTGTAAAAATACTAACATTTAATTCTGAGTGCTGCAATTCCTTAGACCTGTCATTTTAAAAATGCTGTTGTTTCTGCACTGTTTCTAGGTGGCTCTGGAGAGGGAGCCTCTCAGAGAACCATCAAAGTAGAAACAGCTAAGGAAACAAATTTTGAAATGACAGGTCTGCCCAGAATGCCTGTGTTCTACTGAAATCTGTGTGTCAAGACACTCTGCTTCATCTAGTTTTCTCCAAAAAAACCCCCACAAATCAACTTTCAGTTAATGTATGTGACTCTCAGGGGAGCTCCTAAATGGGAACATCAGCTGGATTCTACATCAGAGTACAAACAGGCGTTTGTAAACAAAGTGTAGTATTAAACGGTACCTTTAACTAACATCCTTTTAGGAAAGAATTTTCAGAGGATTTAAAAAAAATTAATTTAAGAAGACAGTAAAAGAGCTGGCTTGACAAATGGGATTTTACTGGCTCTTTAGCTCTAACCATTACTATACCACAAATAATATTTAACATGCTGAAAGTACATCACTGTGCCCAGTGGATGTTTGTTCACATCACACAGTTCGGCTCTGTTCAACACACTTGGCAACCTCTAATCAAAAAAGGCCAAGAATTGGAACAGCAGAAGGGTTGCAGGTCAAGACTGTCGCTCACTGGCAAAGTTGTGTAGGGAAGTTTGTGCAGTGCCTGTCTACATTATGCTTGGCTCTAAATAGTGTTCTCAGTCCTTTATTTTCATGAGCACAAAACTCATCCCAAATGTAAAATATATATTATGTGTGAATGTCTATATTGTATTTGATGGACATTTTCTAGTAGAGTGCCAGATACTGAAATTCTTGTATAGCCTCAGAGAGACGGTCACTTACAATGCAAGGTGCCAGTTATTACAACTGTTTTTCATGGCATTTAATGGGATTTTTTTGTTGATGTAGCTCAAGTAGCTCATGTACTCTTCTACATGTCTAGCTGGAGCTATGGAAATTTGTATTAGAATTAGGTACAATTCAATACATAAGCACAATGTAGATTTCTCCTTTGTAGATACCTGATGTACCTGAAAGAACTTGTTTTCTCTTACTGCTTAAAAAAGAATTCTTTAAGAAAAGATTCACTGAAAGAATATATCTAGATTACCTCATTTTTTTTTGAAAGATTTTCTGCAAAACTAATAATTTCAGAAGGTAAATAATAGGTTATTAGAGTGACTGACCAGACACATGTGCCATCAGGTGTAATAATATCTATAGCCTGATATAATGATTATTGTAGCTTGAAGAAATAACTCTTTTTGCCAAATATACAAAAATAAGTATTCAGTGCACCACAAGAAACTGATTGGTCCTTGTTGTTTTAAGTAATTATCCTATGCCTCTCTGAAAATAGAATTGGGGTATTTGTGTGTTTATCAGTAAGAAACAATATTTATGTTGACACTGACTGATGATATTTCTATTTAGAGTAAAATGTCCTATTGAGCTTCCCTGCAAAGTTCATTGTGGCATTTATTCACACCTAATTAACACCTCTTGGGATTAATACGTCATTTTATCAAACTAATGCAACCTTAGTATAAAAAGATGTAAATTCAATATGATAAAAATATGTACCTGGATATTTTAATTAATCTGTCTAACTGAACATGTCACTCCAAATTTATAATGACCAAGCTTTAAACTGCCTCTGGAATTCTCAGAATATTAATTGGCTGTTTTGCTAGTGGATGCTCTCCTTGTTGTTCAGGGTAGCTGCTAGAAACCCTGTTGACCCTGATGGCAGGTAATGTAAGGGAAAAATCTGTATTTTAACACACTTATGGAGTAAATAATACACCAGAGTTAAGCATAAACAGTATACAAAGTATAATGAATAATCTAACTGAACTAGAGTAAGTTGAAGCAAGAACGAATAGATGCTTGTGACATATTTCATCAATTGCTTGTTTATTTAAGCTTCTTTTCTTTATTCCGGAACTTTTTATGTAGGTGAGAAAACTGCAAAGGACATTGTTAACAGCTGTGTTACAGAAATTTAGAATTTTCAGAACTATCGAAGACATACTTCAAGTAGGCTTCCAAAGAGCTTTTCAGGCTTACCCTGTTGTACCTTTACATCTTATACGAAGTACTCCGTATAATAGATTCTTCTCACTCTCCACTCCATTATTGCCCAGCCCTTTTTATTTGTATCCATTGCTTCTTAATCAGATTATATCAATAGATTAAATAACTATGTAGATAATACTCTTTCTTCTTTACAAATCTGTTATTTCTATGCATCTGTTTCCCTTTTTCTATTTCTTAACTATTTTCAAACAGCTAAAACCCCTGAGTCCTACTATGAGCCTAAATGTTCCTCATATACATCTTATTTATTTTTATAACAGCTTTTCGTCAATCATATGATTTGCATAGTCTGCAATTCACAATATCCTCATATTCCATAAGCTTCATAAACCATAGTTTTTATAGATAAAAAAAGTTTTATAGGCAAAGTAAGGTCAGAGTTCCACTGCAGATAACAGTTCTGTTGGACTCAAACCAAGACATTGACTCCTGTGTCTCCTGGGTCAATTCAACTTGTTCCAAAGTTCAATCACCCTTACAGGGGAGGGAGGGTGAGCGGGGGGAGAGGGGAAGGTTTTTCTTATGTTTAAATAGAATTTCCAGCATTTCAGTTTGTACTCATTGTCTCTTATTCTTTCCCTGGGCACCACTGGGAAGGGTCTGGTTCCATCTTCTTTACTTCCTTCTGTCAGGTACACATTAATAGGATCCCTCCTGAGTCTACCACCTTCTCAGGGATCAAGGTGAAGCTGCCTGGACTGTTGTTCTTTGGATCCTTCTTCCTGCCATCCTGAAAATAATAGTGACATTTGCTTTCTTCCAGCCCTCGGGAACCTACCCAAATTGCCATGACCTACGAAAGATTATTGAAAATCATCTTGCAGTGACATTGTCCAGCTCCCTCAACACTTAGTGCATTGCATCAGGTCCCATGGACTTGTGTATGTCCAATTTCTTTAAGCGTTGCTATTAATGAACTGCTCCAGTTGCTATACTTCCTTTTGCTGCAGGCCCTCTTGTTGCCCTTCACATCCTTCACTAGATTCAGCTCCAGAAGGGCTTTGGCTCTCCTAACCCATCCCTGTATGATCAAATGGTGTCTCTCTAATGTTCCTGGGTGACCTGACCCTGCTTCCAGTTCTTGTATGCTTCCCTTTTATGTCTAAGTTTTGTCAGGACCATCTTGTTCATCCATGCAGGCTTCCTTTGCTTGATTTCCTGTATCCATGGGTATGGAACATTCTTGAGTTTGGAAGAGGTGATCCTTGAAAATCAACCAGCTCTCGTGGGCTCCTCTTCTCTCCAGGACCATCTCTAAGGGATTTTCCCAGCAGATACCTAAAAAGGCCAAAGTCTGCTCCTGATGTCCATGGTTGTGATCCTGCATTTTGTCTTGTTCCTTCCTCTCAGGATCCTGAGCTCCACCATCTCATGGTCACTGCAAGCAAGGCTGCTCCCAACCTTCACATGCCTGCCCAGTTCTTCCTTGTTTTTAAATAAGAGGTTCAGCAGAGCACGTCCTCTCATCAGCTCATCACCTGTGTTAAGAAGTTGTGATCAATGCACTTCAGAAACTGCCTGGTTGGCTTGTACCCTGCTGTGTTGCACTTCTAGCAGCTATTGGGGCAGTTGAAATCCCAAAGGAGGACAATGGTCTGTGAAAATAAAGCTTCTTCCTGTTGTCTGAAGAAGGTCTCATCGACTTCTTCCTGATCAGGCATCCTGTAGCAGACACGCACTACAACATCATCCACATTGGTCTGCCTTCTAATCTTTACTCATAAGCTTTCAGCTGGCTCGGCACCCATCTCCAGACAGAGTTCCATGGATTCCCACCGCTTTGTCATACCAAGGGCAACTCTCCCTCCTCACTTGTCCTTCCTAAAGAACAACTACTGCAGCACTCCAGTCATGCTAGCTATTGCACCACATCTCTGTGATTACAAAGGGATCACAGCCCTGCAACAGCACATGAACCTCTAATTCCTCCTGTTTGTCCCCAGGCTGTGTGCATTAGTGTACAGGTGTTTCAGAGAGGCACCTAGTTATGCTGATTTTCCAGAAAAAATATGAGAGCTTTCCCCATAATGCTATCCTGGAGGCACTTCCTTATTTTCCTAACTTTGCTTGAGGTGAGATCCTTTCAGTCCTGTTTTGCTGGCTATGAGGTCTTTCTAATTATCAATGTCTGCTAATTTTAGACTGTAAGTAAAATAGTGTTGATCTAGCTTTGTGTAACAAAATTACTCTAGTTCCAATAGCACAGAACTTTTCTAATTTTACATTAGTCTATCTGATCTTAGAATCAGTAATGTTATGGTCTAAAGAGAATTGGACGTATATTTCCCTCACTAGAAATGTCAGTGTGTGTTTCTAGAAGGAGTCAATGGAAAAAATAGAACACTGGATTAAAATAAAATTAAAGAACCCACAAACAATCAAAATAATCAAAATTGATGTACAATAAAACATAAATTGAATTTTCAATATTTGAAGCTGGTATCTTAAAAATATGATTAAGAATGCCTGAAATGGAAAAGAAGTTTGTTTCAAAGGTGGTACTTCAGCGCAGTGGAGAAAGGAGAAGGAAGATTTAAGAAAAGCAGTCTTTTTCATATAAAACAATGAAATGCTTTTTTTTTTTTTTTTTGGCATCTTTAGTTCCTGTAAGAAAAGACATTACGATTTGTAAGAGACTATATCTTGGAGGATGAGACATCCAGAGTTCAGGCATATTTAGGAGGACAATGACTTACCACATAACATATTCTGAAGGGTGCTTGACTTTGAGCTCCTGTGCTTGATAAGGTGGAGCTGAAAATAATACGGAATTTGAGAAGTATCAGGCTGCACAAGGGATATATGATAATGCACATTGAAAAGCAAATATGTCCCTTCAGCAGTATTTCGGTGCATGAGCAGCACTATAAGTTATTTAATTTTCCTACTCTGTTTTTCAGATGAGAGCCACTGCTTTGTTAATATATTCTAGGGTCCTGAATATAATATCTTACTAATATGTCCTGAATGACACCTGAAATATCTTTATCAACCTACAATATACTGACATTTTCAACATGTGAGAGCAACAAAAATAGACACATTTTACCTTAGTTTCTAGACAGTGTTTTGTTGGTGCAGTATATCAGCTCTCATTAACAAAAGGTATCTCTCTCATTCCAGTTTGAAAATTCAACCCCTAAACTTTCCTCAAACATCTTATAAAAAGAACCAACCTCTTGTTCCTTATTCATACTCTAGCACTTGGTGTTAGTGTGTGTGGTTTGAATGCTATGAAACGTAATTTTTCTAATTGTTCGGTCTGTGAAAAAGCATCTTTAACTCTATTCAGCTATAATTTCAGCCACTTTTTCTATAATTTAAACAGATTTTATTTAATTTGTATTTTCTGGAGTGCATATAAAACAGAGATGTGCAGTTAGGTGAAGTATGTCATGAAGTCCATTCAGTTAGCCTATTTATTTTTGAATATCAGATGATAGTAAATGATCAATGGCAAAAAAAAACATTACTTCTGGACATGTTTTTCATTTTGCTTAATGAAAAGCAGTTAATATGGAACAAATGTTGATAGAAATGAGCAGGAAGGGACCAAATTTTGTTTCATTGTTACTGTAAATTCACTTTAAAGCTTTTCAGTTCAATGCTGAAATTTGCTCTGAATTCGCAATGACGTAACTGAAATCAGAATTTGTCCCTGGAAATCTGTCTATTCTCTGATGTTTTAAGTTGTGGTCTAGAGATGCTTGTCTTTTAACTGAAACACAAGAAGCACAATTTAATTGCAATTTTATGCACAAAGAGCAATAATTTTCTTCCTGACTGACAGGTTTTAAATGGTTGTCACTTGTAAAGTACATAACTATCACTTTCAGATAGTTTTGTTTGAGTTACGTGAACATTGCAGTTTCTTGTGAAAGTACCACAAAAAAAATGTTACTTGCCTTAAAAAAAGAAACCACGTGTAGCTCTATCATGGTGGGGAAAGAAACATCAAACGGTGTCACAGTGCTAAGTTCAATTTATTAAGTGAACCAAGTGAGGGATAGGTGATGCCAAGGAAAACTTTTCCTGTCACGTACACACTTGCATACACATACTTACCATCACCTGAGGTTCACCCCAATTATTGACTCCAAGAGTCAGGACAGTCAAGCCCTGGAGAAGGTGATGCTCCCTCTAACAAGTTTCAGAGCCAGGCTCTGGAGCAGTGTCTTGGTTTCACCTTAAACAGAGTGCTCTGCTCCTATGTGGAGTTGGGAATCAGTGTTACAACATCTCCCGCAATTTGCTTCTCTAATGCCAAATAGTCTTCACAGGCAGTGTTTGCACAGGTGGCCATCCCATCTGTGATGATATCACTGTATATCTTTCCAGCCATTTCAGGTGTTTTGAAAGGAGAACCTTTCCATTGCTCATCCGTGGTCTGTATGAAGGCCCATTACAGTCAGTTGTAGTTGCATTGTCATGTGGGTGATGGCTTGCCATATTCAGCCCTTTTCTGCATTGAATCCAGCTCTTGACCAAGGCAAGACCACACTACCCCCTGTCAAAACTCAAATATTGTATCAGTGAATTAAGAAGTCATAGGACTGACCATCGCAGAAGGAAATATGAATCAAGCCCAATACATGAAAACTGCACAAAGTCATTATCTTATATGTCCTTCCTTTCACATCAAAGATGTCAAGGTGACAGTCATACCTTGCCACACATTGACAAGTATAATTAACAACAATGTGGATGGCAAGGAGGAATAACAAACATCCTATTGTACAATTCCTTGACAAATAGCTAAAAATATATTTGGTCTGTGGTGCAAAACTTCAGCATGCTTCAGGATCATGTCTGCATTTGCCATATGACACCATAGTCAGTTCTGCCATAAAAGAACTATCTTGCAGTAAGTTAAATAACTGAATTAAAACATGCCATTATGACACACATTCACCTTCGATAACTTATCCTAGAATAAATTCTTCAGTTTCACATATACAACCATAAATGTAATGCCTAACTTGCCTAATAAATCCTCAAGAGGCATAGAAAAGATATCTTCCTTAACTTCACAACAACAAGCTTTATTCCTGAAAACGGCTATGAAAAATTGATGTCACACAGTTAATTATACATTTAACACTGTGATAGTGTGACCTGTTCCTTGGAATTATTGTATAATATCTGGAGACACTGACATAATCTGGTATTTTTCTGACCAATGTGTTTTTCTCTGGGTGCTGCTTAGGTGTGAATTATAAAAACCCAAGTATATTTTTCAAATTTTTCTGGATCCAATAGTCTTAACTGTCATCAGAAAACTTTCTTAGTCTTAATGAGAGAACCAGCCAAATGTATGAACCAAATATAGCCAACACATAGTAATAATAGAAAGTATGTAAAGAAAATTAGTTTCCGGTAGTATTTTATCAGTAAAACCTCATTCAGTTACTTTCAAATGTTAAGAGCACAATAAATTTTAGAATATTGAGAACAGAAGAGAATCATGTAATTTTATCTTTTTTTTCCTCCTTTTTCTTTATTTCTTCAAGCTTCTCATGCATTTCTGTCAAATAGAACTGTGTTTGCATAAAAAAAGGAAAAAAAGAAGGTCACTACAGTAAATATTCAGTATGATGGATAATAAGTGGTTCAGGGAAAATTCAAAGAAATTCCTTCATGTTTTCCAAATGCTATTGATGCCAATTAATTTATTCTTACTCTGTGGAAATAATAATTGATGTAAAAAAGCCAAGACTGCTAGAATCCTGAATATTATTTGGCCATATTCTCAGATAAGTAAATGATCATATATTCAGTGACAGGATTTCAAATTAATTCTTTTTGCTACATTCAAATTGGAACTAAAAAAATACATTGTATCAGCACATTTTATTGAAGCCTGTATGCCCCAATACCAATCATATATATTGGTTAATGTAACACCGTGAATATGATGTAATTCTGCAAAACAGAAATATGGCAAAACTTTATGGTGAGCTGGTTATTTTAAAGAGTGAAAGTTCATGTTGATATTGTGTGAAGAATTCTAATTAGACCATTCAACTCCTTTGTAGGGTTGTTAGCTGAAAAATAAAAAGGAATGCAGGAAATTTCTTGATGCTTTCCACCTTCAAATTTTAACATTATGGACAATATTTTTCTTTTTTTTTTTGTTCTTTGAAGTCCCTGAAAGAAATGTAGAAAGAGAGACAAAATACAAGTCATATAGTAATTATGGGGAATTGAAAAGTAGTGGAAGATGACTTGTAGGTTTTGTGCCCATTCTGTTGTTCTTTGTTCAGGTTATATGAACACAGTTGTGAAATGGCAGGGTAAATTAAGGTCCTGGCACAGTGGATTAAAATCTGTACAAGTAATTCTACTGATGTGAACAATTGCTTTGACTTTATTCAGTCAAATAATGAGCCTATTTTAAAATTCACTGAAGGAAACGGGAACCTTAGGGCTTCCAGCATTAGGCTAAAAATAAATGATGTGAAAAGGAAAGTCAAGAAAAATTGGTTTTCTGTATTACAAACATAAGACTTTTTCAGAACTAAGAGTTTGTAGTCCATTTCTTGTACTTTATAGTGTGCAGTGTCCTGAAAGTTTTAGTTCTCTGAGATTATATGTCAACCAGGATGAAATCTCATTATCATTACTCATTTTATCATGTAGGTCATCTTCAGATAATCCAGAGAATAGAAGCTCACTTGTAGCTCTTGTAGCTGTATGTGACACAGCCACTGTTTTGAAAAGGTCATTAACAGGATAAGACAGACAAAAGAAGGTGTTATTTCCGTTTGATATGTGAAGAACAGGGGCACAGAAAAGGTGAGTTGAAACCAAAATTTCAACCATGATGCCAAACTGATATATTTTCTAATTTCCCCGTATCAAGTGCTGCAGGTAAAAATATTTATAATATGGTGAGTGGCACTCTTAAACCTGTTTTTCACTTGAAATTACATGTCTTCTCTCAGGGAACATACCATTCTCCAAAGATAATTTTATAATGTGAGTTCAGGAAAATCTTTTTGAATTCTTTATAAAGCAGAGGTCAGATTCAGCAGTTAGATGTACCATCAATATTTCGGTTATTTTGCATAATAGATGTAGAAATAATTTTTTAGTTGTCATCATTTCTGTCTTAAATGAAAAAATATGTACAGTTTTATTGTGTTCTGTGTTTCCCAAGATTAAAATCCTTTCCTGAATGCTTAACTTTTCAAAGTTGCTAACTTGAATGGATCTGTCATTCCAAAGTCCAAAGACTTTATATTGGATTTTTAAGGGAGATTAATACTGTTTCATGTCCTGTGAGATTAATATCTACACAGCTGGCCTCCCTGTTACACCTAGCATGGGTGGTCACAGTACAGGACTCAAGTTTATCAGAATTTCTGAATCTTTGAGGAAAGAGATTCCATCTGTCTATGAAACAGTGTTTTTTAGGAGTGAAGCTCTCTAGTCTATTGTGTTCAAAATGGTTGGGATAAACAGCTGCCTTCCTTTATGTTAAGAAACTTGAACTGAATTTCTCAAAATAACTCAAGTTTTCTCAAGCCTAAGAAGTGTGTTGTGCAGCTGAACCTGAAAACACTGCTGTAGTGAGAAAAAATCCTATGTTTTGTTTTTAAATATCCTAGTTGGTTTTTCATTTTCTTCTGGACATGCATCTTCCATTGCCTATGCATTTTATTAATTTCAGACATTGGTTGCTGGTAATCATGTATAAAAAGAAATGCCTCCAACCATAAAGGTTTAGGGAGTAGCTTTCTGGGTTTTTTTAATTCATGAATGAGTCTGTACTGCCCTGAAGTTTGAAGGAAGAGGAATTGATTAAAAGAATCTAAGATAAAAGATAAAGAGATAAAAGAATCATGGTAGTAACTCTGTTCTTGTCTACTGTAACAATTTTAACTGTTGCATTGTTTATCCTAGGAACCTGGTTATGAGATTTACTGTATTAATTATTGTGCATTTGGTTTTGATGGAGTTCTAGCTATGTACTATATATACAGTCAGTATACTTGTGTGTTGTGGATTGGTTGTTGGGTTTTTGGCGTTTTTTTTAATATTAAGAGGAGATTAATAATAGCCACAGACAAAATTAAACTATTACACGTACGACATAGTATGATAAGATTAGTCAATGTCAAGTTAAAGAATAACAGAAGCAGAATAAATATTACAATTCCATACTTGTTTCCCTAGGCATTTTAGTGTACTCCTGATATCTATAATGCTAAGATATTAATGGATGTAGTTAGATTTCTTTTTTTCCTTTATGTTTTCACCCCAAATTTAGGAGAAAGACAAGATAAATAGGATGGGGACAAGAAGTTTGTATTTTTAACTATACCTGCTGAACATGCTTGAGGCAATGAAGGTTAATGACAAAATTTTAAGATCTGTTTATCTTCTAACCAATATAGTAATAGGAAACATAATGTAAGAATACGTACCAAATATAGCCATAATGAAACAATGAAAGAAAAGGGTAGACAGAATATAATGCAAGCTTTCATATTCATCACAATAATTACTGGTCATTTCAGCATTAAACATTAACATGCCTCACCACTTATCAGATTGCTTTTAGAAGATGTTTGGTTATTTTTGGCCCTATGTCTTATTAATAAGTATGTAATAAAATATATATGTACATTTCTCTTGCAGACCGTGAGTTGGCATTTTTGATGTACTGTGTACGTTAAACACATAATCTATGTTTGCTTAAAAAGATGAATGGGCTTGAAGCTGTTTAGCAGTTTGAATTAAAACCTTGGGAATATTGGTTTTGTAATTTTAAGTGTTAAACTTTAAAATGGTTCATGTTAGCAGCCACTGAAAGAACTCAAAATCCTGGGACAGTCTTAGACAACACACTTGGGTCTCTCTTCCTCACTAGAGCACATGCTTTAAAACTTACTGGCTGTGAATTTGCTTCTTCCTCCTGGTGGTCCAATAAGGGTTATAACAGCATGAGAGTTACAATCCCATGGTGAATTACCGTATAAAAGTACCCTAAAGGTTTTTTTATCTGCTATTCCTCAAATACAAAGTATGCAAAATTCACTCCACCTCTGTAAGGAAAATACAATTCTCTTGCTTTTAAGATTCTTGCAGACAAAGTTACTGCCTTTGTGGTATCCTGTTTGAGAAGGAGGCATCAAAAGGAAAAGAAGCAATTACTACAATTCACAGCACAACCTGGCATCAAAATCTGTAGCCATTAATTATGCCAATTGTCTTCTCATAAGAGTACAATTGATGCCATTGACGTTACAGCTAAATAGAGAAAATCTAGGCTATAAAGAAACTTAACTGGCTTCCTTAAAAAATGAACCTGGAACTGCTTCTTCTTCTAAACTGTATCTCCTTCCGAGAAATGGCAACTTCCATCATATGTGTCAGGCCATCAGACAATAATATTTCTGTTCACAGGAGTTTTAAGAGCCCAGTTTTTTCCTTGATTGTAAGGAAACTGCTTGTGAGTTTATATTTTATATTTTGTTTTTCCATCAAGTAAATAACATATTCTGACTTAGACAAGCAGAATAAACTTGAGTTATCCCTCAGCTTTGAAGGCTTTATATAAACTGACTTACCTTAGAAAGTCAGAAATTTCATCATCATGTTTTTCCCACTGTCAGTGGTCTTCTGATAAAATGAGAACAAGTCAGTCTTGCAGTGCCACATAGATCAGAACAGTATTTCCCCAAAATAAATGTAAATGTTGTTGCTGTAACTGTTGTTTTCTGTTTTGATAGTATGTCATCAGAATGACAGCATGATATTTACCTAACAGACACATGTCACTATTGAGCAACAGCGTAATATGGAAGAGCTTGCAGATCCCAAAGCTGCTTTGTATGGAAAGTTCTGGCCCACTTGTATTGTTTGTTTTAAACAGAGTTCTTTGCTTTCACCCAAGGATGGGATAACTCATCTTCTTTTGTTCATTGTGAATATGAGATGTCCATGCTCATGCCAGGCGTAATTAATGACTTAGGTTTGCGTGAAATATAAGCTGGAAGTGGTGCTTGGAAAAGAACTTCCTCTTCTGCTGTGGCATTCCAGGATGTCATTGGGTAAAGCAGCAATATAGCTGTACCACATTCCCTTAGTAGGATTTAAAGCCTCTGCCCTCCACTTTCTTGTCTAGTGCCCCTTTGAGCTCAAAACAAGCAAACAAAACCCCCTAGACAGTTAACAGGAATGGCCTCTGAGCCAGTTGGCCTGCTAAGCTTCTACTTTACTGCAGCTTTGAAACAGAAAAAGACAAGAAGGTGCTCCATGAAAGGCTATATCCTTTCAGCCACTGTAGTCAGAGAATAAAAGAAACCTGCTTTTAGTCTAATACAGACTGAAGGAAAGAAAGAGACAATGTCACCGTTAGAACTCTCTCACTAATTGCCCAGAAAGTAAGAAAAAACCCAAGATAGTCACAGTTAAAAAAATCTCAGGAAGCTAATGAGGAGATAGAGAAATATTTTATAATCATGCTCACTGAAGAAATCTGTCCCTCTGACATTTCCCAGTGTCTCCTGCATTATAAGGGAGAGTCGAGGGACAGCTTCATAGAAGGGAAACTGTTCTGTAATTGTATTTATTGAAAAAATAAATACATTCCTGAACAACAGAGGATGTTAGACAGGACGACATTTATCATGCCATGATACTTTGTCTTTTCTACTGTAATTTTAGTTCCCTCCTTATATTTGGAGGGGGAAATTCCACAAATATTACAATATATTACAACTTCTACCATTCTTGCAATGGCACTTGCTGAATGCACTGGAAGAGAATTTCTAAATAAATGAGAACTCCTAAATGAGTTATATCAACATTTTGCTTTGGGGAAACAAATATAATAAGAGCAATAAAATAACCTCAGACACACTTTGGGAGGCTTATATCAGCTGTATTCTGTTTTTACAGCAGTGAAAAACAATCTGTCCAACAACTTCCCCTATTGTCAGTCTGCAGTGATGACAACTACTGCTATCTGTAGTTGCTATCCTTTCTCCTCTTCTTAGTCCCCTGATCTGGCTGTAGTTCCACTCCAGTCAGTTTACGTAGGCTTCTGGATTTATATAAAGAAAAAGAAGAAAGAACAACAGACAAGAATTTCATCAATCTCAAGATTCCCCGTGAAGATAATGGAGGTTATACAGAATATGAGGCAAGGACTGGAAGGGGCACATTTTACATAGCTAGCATGAGCAAAAACCTTGCTAGGCTTGCATCACAAAGGACCATATCATTGCCTAATCATGGAGTCAATATTTGTTTATTTAAAATATCAAACACTTCTAAGGTTTGATCAAAATTCTTGCTTATGTTACAGCCCTTTGATCTTCCTTCTCTAGGGAAATACTGTCTTCCACATTGAACATTTTAACTAATTGCACAGAGGCTTTTTACTTTAACACCAATAAACATCTTCAAAACTACAAACTGATTTCTCAGCAGTTGCATAACAGATTACCACACTAATGGAGAGAAAACTTTGTTATGTAAGTGGATATAAAAATCTACAGGTTAGCCCTGTAACTTCAGTCAGTACTTCGTGACATCCCTAAAATACAGTTAGTACACAGATGGGAAAAGCAGTGGAAAATTGATCAGTAGGCCAAAAAAGATCGTTAGTAATTTCTTGCCTTTCTTTAATTCCAACATAGTATAAGTGGGTGAATTTTATTTTATTATAAAATTCCTGCTTCTTCCATAGTGGTTATTTAGGTTTAATATCTGAACCTTACTGTTTGATGAAGCCAAAGTGAACGTATTTTTTACTGCTGTTTATTCTGAATGACCTGAAACCTTCTTAAACAATTTTTAATGTGAAATATGATGTCTGATCCATGCAGTTTATCACTGATTTCAGTGATCACAGCATTGGGCCACAGTTCATGTGACCATGGGCATTACATACATACAAGCATATATGTGGTGGTGATAAATGTGATGAAATAGAAAGGTATGTGATAAATTGTGTAACCATGTGATACATTAATTTATTATGCACCTATGACTGCCTCACCTGCCCTCTGCCCATTAATCCTTCTCTCCCAGGGCTTCCTCTGACACTTCAAACCTTGGAGCAGATTCGCACAGCTGCCATTACAGTAAAAAAACATTACACTTCTTTTAGAGTGCTCCTTTCCTCTTTCTCTGGAGGTAGAGTTTCGTCTCAAGTTACAACCACCCAGTGTAGGGAAGGGAAGAATCAGTCCAGTGGCAGCTTGCTTAGATGTAAAAATATCATGTCTCTGAATGCGTGTAACACATGAGTCCACAAGGTTACATACTAAAATTTCAGCTATAAGGAGGGGACAATTCCCAGCTTCCTAATGCACCCAGGAACATTCTTTTAACAGATGGCACTACTGAGACATAGGTTTTTCAATCGTAACATACTTACGGATAAAAAATATTTTTTAAAAGGACTACTAGAATGGTCAGCATCCTACAGACAGGAAAATTCAAACTATAATGTCAGTAAATATATTTTGAAAATCCTTCCAATTAATGTCTTGAAGGTTTTCTGTAACACACCACGATATTGTGCATTCCATAGCTGTTATCTATAAAATTTTGTCAGCAATTAAAGAATGACCTTTCTAATGGATTTTTGATTTTGTAGTGGGGCAACTATATTAAACCTGGATATGTGTTTATAACACAGAAATCTGTATGTGTTTCTCTGTAGGAAATATGCAGTTTATGTTAATAAATGAGTATGAATTACCAGAATAAACATTGTGGTAATTAAGAGACCATAATAATTCCTGTGTTTGTATAGAAGTAAATGGACATTTGCCAGTGATTTTGCTTAAAATGTATGAGCAGATCAAGATAGGGAACAAACCTTTCCCTGTAATTAAACCTCTTTTTGCCGTAATTCACTGTATTTACTACTTTCTCATATTGCCTTTCTGACTCCCATCTTCAAAAGTAACGAGATCAGACTAGCTGTGTATGACATTTTCAAAACTTTTTTTCAGTAAGAAACCTTGTTTTAGTGTGGTCATTCTTCTGTCATTATAATGTTTTTTAAAACTATATGAAGTGGGTTTGAGGAGTTTCTAAAAATCCTTGCGTATTTTATCCATCTGAAGTTTGCTCCATATTGAACCATTATACTCCAAGAGACTTCATGGCCAGAGAGAGAAAAAAAGAAGTTTTTAATAAATATTAAGGAACATGAATTTTACATGGCAATATATTGATTTGTATGGATAAAACTGTACAAAAGCTTTTTGCAAAGTTCTTAGCACCAGTCTGATAAAAAAATTTCTTCCTTACTCTAACCGTGAACATTCTTCCAAAACTACATTTTGAGCTACTGAATGGACAATAATCTTTCTAGAAAATATGATGACTTGTAAGAACAATAAGTCTATGTATTTTCCATTCTCATGTCCATGCCTTTAGCTGTATCCCCAGAAACAGATACCATCTAAAAATGGGCCAAGTTAAAAATACTGATAGATACTTAATACTTTATATTCCTTTTTGTGATTTTTATTTTTAAATATTAATTTATCTTAACATAAAGTTTTGTATGTAGCACATGTACACACATACACTACAGTGGATGTCTACAGAGCAAGAGTTACTTCTGACTCTTTATATAGAAATTCCATATGTTTAAAAAAAAAAAAGAGAATCAAATTTTGTGGCTATCCTTCCAGTATCAAGGACTCTTTGTTGCACTTCATGGCCAATCCCACATAAGTAAGAACAAAATAGCAACTGCAGCTGGACTGAGCTTCCAGATGAATAGCTTAGCCAGCTGCAAATTCATGACTTCATCTGATTTCCAGGGTCATGTGTATGACTGGTTCTTACCTGTATAGTGTTTTTTAATCCTTTAAACCATTAAAAAAAATAACCACCAGTATATCAGCACTGGATGGAAACCTTGTTTATTATGTAAAATAATTTTTTTGCAGTATGTCCTAAATAAAAAGAAAATTCCTTTTGACATGAATAAGATGCTTGCAGACCTGGTGTAAAAAAAAATTGGAGGAATAACACTATTAAGCATGCCATAGGATTGCAGTAGATGAATTCTAATTTGTCCTGAAGTTTGTCTGGTAAATAATTGAAAAGAAAAGGTATAAACTGAAAAATCAGGAAGTTACAATCTCTAGTTCCATGAACCCAACTGTGCAGTGACCTTCATGATTCTACCTGAAATCAAAGTGTCTTCTTGCTTTGTTTTATCCACACGTAAAGGCTTTTGTAGTAGTAATGTAGACACATCTGTATACTTTCTAAATAAAAAAAAAAGTGTGAAGAATATAATTAGTTGGCTTTGACCAAGAAACTCAGAGTTCAGGCCACCAGTGCTTAAGTTATGGCTCTGTTTGTTATAGTTTTGTTTAAATAGGACACAGTGATGAAGCTTATGGGCTGCAGAATAAGACCCATAGGATAAGGTTGCCTGTTTTTTTGAGTCTGGCGGTCAGGAAAGTATGGACATTATAAGTGAACTAGAAAAAGTTTCTCAAGATTTAATTTTATGGGTTTAAAATTCATGGCTTTTGTGTTATTTCAAATGGATCAGTTAGTAGTGTTCAATCTGAGAGAAATAGAGGATAAAGTTCAATCCACAGTATATTAAAAAAAATGGGCTTTTTCAGCTTGCCATTATGCAGAATCGATTATCAGCAGGAACTGTGCACCATCGAAGTCAAGAACATTCACAATCCAGGGCTGTGTTTTAATGTTTCTCTGTAGTATTTTATTGTGTTGAGAGATCCTTACCCCACCCTAGTCTATTACATTAAAGACAGAGAGAGAGGATGTACCATATGGTATCCCAAAGCATATATAATTCCAGAATCTAAATAATTATTTTAAAGTTTTTATTTCAGTATAATCCACCTAATTAATTTATGATATCTGTACACAGAGTTCTGAATAAGTACTTTGCAGTGCTGTAAACTTTGGCAATAAGTTTAATATAATTTGGGGTATCATGAAACACTTTAATCAAGATTATTTTAGGAGAGCTGGAAAAGGAGAATGTTGGAATTGTAAAATCAAAAGAAGGTCAGTTATAACTTCAATTTCTTAAGCTTTGAGTTAGGCTTACAACTCTCATTATTATTATCAGATCTGTGAAGTTGAATCCAGTCTTATCTCATTTACTGTGCACAGTACTGGAAAAATGCTCTGATACTCTTGCTTCTTTAGTCTGTACTGTATTTTTTTATTTTAATCTCATAAAAGTAGAGAGAAATCAAGATGAGACAATAAGCTTTCTTAACAATGTTGTTGTTGTGGATCCATTTGTTGTCCCAAGCAATTCAGGAATAGTGTTGTAAAAATGCAAGTTATGTTTAATACAGATTAATGCAAAGATATGTATCTTGTGCTAAAATATTAAATACAGCAAAACTTAAGGGCACAACATCTAGTGAATGGACTCTGAATTGCATGTTAAGTTAATGATAGTTCTTGTCTCAAACGCACCTTTCAGTATAAAACAGCAGTGAAGGTACATTTAATTCGAAGGGAGTAAGATGAAGGTTCTGAAACAATGTAAAATGTTTAATCGCATATCTATCAAAAGCAAATTTAACCATAAAGTCATAGGCCCTGAAGAAATGATTGACAGTTTGAACTGTCACTTTGCAAAATCCTTGTCAAAGGATTATACCCATACATGGTTTTAGGAGAGAAACAGAGGTTAAGCTCTGCTTAAAATGAAGAAACACCTGGGAAAAAAACACAGGTTTTATTACTGAAAAGAGAAGCCATTCGGGCGTTTTTTTGCCTTTCTAGATTCATCTCTCTAAATGGAAAAAAAAATCTTTTGTGCAAGGATGCAGATAAAATTTTAGTTGAAATAACTTGAAAGCTGACCTAGGTACATCTATCAAAGGAATTTATTCTGTATGATACAATCAAAATAAACAATAAATAAATTAGTAAAGGTAACAACCTATTCTTTATAACAAAATGAAATTTTTAAGTAGGCTTCACTTCAGTCTTAAAAATTGTTGGTACTGCTTTTATATACAGGCTGACTTTGTATGTAATTTATGGGTATGAATTGTTGTTTTTGGAAACTTACATATATGGAAAAAGTGGCTTACATAGATATTACAAAATAGTTTTTAAAAAGTCTATTACCTTTTAGTATATTTCAGCTTTCTGGGAGGCTTAGAGCCACAAATAAACATTCCCAGTGTGAGAAGTGAAGATCTCGAGTAAGATAAAGTTACTGAAAGACAACTAAGCCCCTGTCTGTGCTGCAACTGCTTCATTGTAATCCTTTCAGACCAACTCAAGTATCGAATTACCTTATTGACAGAAATAATCAACTTTTAAAGTTGAATGTTGGCATTCAGTGGTGAGACAAGTGGATGTTGAAGCAGCGATAGTTTTCAGTGTGAAATTCAAAAAATCAGTAATGCCTCCCAATACCATGCAGAATTCCATCGCTCTGAAGAGCCTTCATTTAAAACTTTTTAAAACGAGTTTTTCATAGTGGAAGAGTCCAACTCTCAATTTAGAAACTTTTATATCATTGATAGATATTTAATTAGGGATTAGGAGGCCATAGCAGCAAAAACTAGGAAACAATCCAAAGTCTCTTTACAGAATGTAGGAGTCGTGAAAACTGCAGAATTAAGTGAAATATTTACTTTTATTTTTAATCTTTGCATCATA
Organism: Phaethon aethereus; assembly: GCF_964289735.1. NCBI lineage: Eukaryota > Metazoa > Chordata > Aves > Phaethontiformes > Phaethontidae > Phaethon > Phaethon aethereus. The sequence goes on from NC_138584.1 coordinate 20,271,105, forward strand.
CACAAACTATTTCTGAGATTGAAAACTTATCCTTATGGCAAATGAATGTAAGAATCTCCATGTTGAAACTACAAGTTATTAAGAAATTAATGAAATTCTAGAAGAATACAGGATGGAGTCCTGTGACTTTTGTTATCATCGACTATGCCATGTGCCAGATATATACATCTTTCTAAATCAGCTTAATGATATACTCAATGTATATATGACAAATGTAAAGAATAACTAGATGATTGGTATTTTAGCAAAAACCTCTGAATTCAGGAGATGTTGAGAAAAAAAAGCTGTGAAATTGAAGTAACCATCACTTTGCTTTCAATACAGGCTCTCAGCCTCCTTAAAACTTGGCATTTAAGGGTCCTCTGGAATGAATATTCTGTCCTATGAGAAATATCTTTTATCTACAGTACTCCATTTTCTTCTCATGCTTTTTTTTAAGGTCCTGTTTCAGATAGAAGGGGTAGCTGCTCATCTAAGACACAAACAATACTAAAGAGATGCTTCAAACCGTGCAGACATTGAAATGCTGGTTTTTCACGCTGATGCGAGAAGAGGGCTGTAGGGATGCAAGAGCTGCCCAAGGTTGCAAGTAGCACCCCTAATAGCTTCAAACAAAACCCGTCAGGGAATGGAAATATATAATTAAGAGGTGGGTAAAGAGGGAAGGGATTAAACAGGCACATGTGGTAATAGATTTGATCTGATAAGGGAGACCAATAGCAGCAACAGAAATCAAGGAATTGGTATGGGCTGAGAGACTGTTGTGGCCAGTAAGTCACGTATCTTAAGTATTACAGCTGTTTACTGTTAGCTTTCACATTATGTTTGTCATTTGTTATGATTTTCCTTTTAGTAGGAGCCTCATGCTGTCTTCGTAGTTGCAAGCAAGGATAGAAATTAGATAATTAGATTTTAAATGCAGTTCCTTTTTGAAAGGAACCTAGACGTGTCACTTTCTCAGTTAAAGGTGTTGTCAGGCTCTTCTGCTGTATGCACAAGCTGGTACAGCTAATGTAACAGCAATATATACACACACATATATATGTACATCCTTGGATAGTTTAATTGTCAGGACTAAGGCAAAGATGTTAACATTTTTTGTTTTGTCCTTGGTGTCTTTGTTGAGTCTGGCAACGGGATCTCTAGCTAGAGCCAGTTTTAATAAGTATCTTTTTTAATCTTTCTGTAATAGGAAAGGGATAAAGACTGACAAAAGAATTCAACAGTAGTGTGAAATTAGTTGCTAATTCTGTGGTTTAGATACAAGTCAGCAAATTGGTCAATACCTCTCATTGTTTGTTTTCCTGGTGCATATCTATGTGCTTGTAGAGTGACTGTTTTTCAAAGCTGTCCTTTTAACCAGCTGTGACTTTGCTTTCTGTAGGAAGCTACAGCCATTTTGTGTCCAATTCAAGTAGTGTGTTATTGCTGAAAACATGCTCTTATTCCTTTTTCTGTTTGGTCTTGCTTTGTCCCCTCAGTCTTAAATACGGAAATCTGAAAATACGTGTTTTTCTTCATAAACTTTACTGGTTTAGTAGTTATGTCATCATTTTATTGTTGACAAAATGATCGTCTTATTTTGGTAGAAGGTGACATGCTAAATGTGAATGCAGAGCTATTGTTCTCTTTCATGCATGTATTTTACTGAGAAAACTCCTCTTCTTCTGGTGCTGCTTTGACTATTGTATATGTAAAAATGCCCTACAGCAAATAAGCTGATTGTGAGTTGTAGTTTATCTCAACAAATAGAACAAAAAACTGCCTATTATACTGGGGAAATATTTTTGTTGTTTAGAATCAATCAAAAGTATCTTATGGCTTTTATCTTTTTTCTTATGAGTTACTCATGTATCTTTGGTAACTTGCATCATCAGATTTTTGACATCACCTGGTATAGTTATTAGTCATATATATATAAATGTTTGGATTGCTGTTAAAAAATCTTTTGGCACCCAAAATCTCATAAACAAGTAACATTGTGAAATGAAGACATCAGAAATAAGGCACTATTCAGACACTTTACTCTTATTCTGGTATCATACAAGTAATACTGTTCTTGGTAAATATTTCAAAGTGAAATTTAAACTTTTTACAAGGAAGATAAGTATGTGCTTTGAAGGGTATTGAAGTCTTATTTTGTTGAAGACTTATCCCAATTCTAAAGTAGAACAAATTTCATATGGTTAGAGAAGAATGGTAAAGAGAAAAAGTTTTTCTTCCAGCTGGTGTTTTGTCCCTTATTGCCTACAGCATCACATCAATTATTTATTTTTTAAGATATGTTAAATATGAATTAGGTTTTTTTTATTTACTCACAGTTCTGTTTCGCACAAGTGAGTGTAATAGTCTGCAGGACTGGGTTTATTGTCACTGTCAGGTTCTAATTTAATCACATAATAAATTAATTTATCCCTAGAGTTGTAGAGTAATTTAGAAATACATTTTTGCCTTGAATATTCTATTAAACTCTTCTCCTGGCTTTATTGCCTAAAAATGTCTTTCAGGCAGATAGCTGAAAATGAACCTATCCTTTTTATTTTCATTTAGAATTAAAAATATGTATTCTGTCTCTGAGTGGAGTCTTACTTGAGCAGCTCACGGTGTTAAGTTAGTACTCTGGAACAGATCACGTACTTGAAAACGTCAACCATAATGGAAAAAAGAAAACTCAAAAAAGAGGAAGTTCACCAGAGGTGCTACGAGGGGTTTTATGCTCTCCAGGTTCTTCTACAGCAGCCAGACCTGAGGTAGCAGCATCACACTGCTCTCGGGAGTCTGTTCTGTGTCACTTGGCTGCCATTCATCAGTCAGAAACCTCCAGCTAAACAGCATAACGTCAGTTCTTTTTGCCAGCCTAAGATAACAGTTGTTTATTACTGGAACTCTGCTGGAATGCTTTTCCTTCCTTCTTTAACAGTCTAAAATGTTAGAGGATCTAGTCTAAAACTTATTAAAGTTTTGCAGCAGGGAATACCGCCTGTGTGTCCCTGCTTCTTCTGGCAAAGCCTTTCTCACTCCACTGGTTCAAAAGGTTCATAAACACACTTCTTTTTTTCCTCTCTCATTGCTTGTCAGTCAGACAAAAGGGATTAGTAAACAGTAACTTCTCCCATCAAAATTGGAATTTAAACCTCATATTGGTTGCTAAAGTGAGTTTTCAAACCTGTATTTTGAATAGTAGTAGTGAGTTTCTTGATAATTAAACCTGCAGTAATACATGAAAATACTTCAAACTCATCTAAATTTGCAGTAAATGGCTTCATTATCTGCTATTAGAAGAAAGTCAGATTCTGCATTACGGTAAATAACTGTGATTCCTTGGTCCAGCTGGACTCTATTGTGTGTGTGAAAAGGTAGTTTGCCAGACAATTTGAGCAGTGGGAAGCCTTAGGGAAGCCGTTCTTTCTTGTGCACGTGACTGTACACTAGTATACTGTGTCACACCCTGTTTGCCTTTGAAACAAAACCACTCTGCTCTTGCAGAACTGTAAGAGGTGGATGCTCACGAGGGCCAAATCCATTTATAATCTAAATGTGTGCTTAATACAGGTTACAAGGTCTAAAGTCTTGGCCACAACATGACACTTCAGCCTTATATCTCTTGAGGACAGACAGTCGGTCAACTGACCTGAACTGAAACTACAATTTTGGGGTCAGACGGGAAGGAAGCTAATCACTGACAGTTCTTTGGGAGAAAGAAGGATAACATGTGCCTTGATTAGTAACAGTCAGGACACTTAAGTAAAAATTGACATTATGGGGATATGTGGTTTATCCATTAAAAAAATCAAAATGTAGAAATGTTTAGGTAACATGCAACACTTCCTCATCTTATTACTAATACAACTGTCTGAATAGTATTAATCAAATATTGCTTTAAAAATTCTTATACGAATTATGTAAAGAAAGCATTATGAAAGGAACATGATATTGCACAAATGTTTTACTGTTCATCAGTGTAATTTACATTACTTAGTTTGTATTTATTTCAGAAAGCATGATGCTTTACTTTCAACAACTTTGGATACATCTAAGGTCTGTCAGGTTTTGCGGAGTGTCTTTTTAAGTCGAACTTTACTCATTTGTACACTTGTAGACAAATAGCATTACTCTTACCTTCATTGATCACCTAAATCTATGGTTAAAAACTGCATTTATGTTAAATAGTCTTTTTTCAGTAAGACAATTCTTGTGTCTGGTATTGAGTGAATATATGAACAGGTATAGAAGATGGTTTCATTGGTGTAGGCATTGACATATTGTAAATCTAGTTTTCTTTCAAGTTCTTGTTATCTGTAATTTGTGAGGCTATAAAAAGTTGTTCAAAATTATCTCAGTAGTGTATAGTGTAAGAGCGTCATGCTTCCCTGAACTCAAAATTCAGCCTGGATTGAGCATAGGGTATAATATCAATTTGCAGAGAGAGGTTTTAAAATGTTGCATGTTTAAGCTTACTGAACTCTGTTCTAGCAACTATCTTTAGCACACACATGCAAACACACACACAAAAAAATAGAATACATGTTATTAACCAAAACAGATGGACAAGAATTGAACAGAATGATGGGATGTGCTTTATCCCTTTCAAACCAAAGTTTTGAATTGGCTTGCCAAATAACTTAATGTTTGGATTGTGTTCAGAAAATTGAAATTAAGTTTGGTCTGCAAAAGTATTTCTGCTTCAAGTAGTGTAGGTATTTTTTTCTTCCTCTTCTTCATGGGAAAACAATTGTGCTAAACTGAAGACATGTTACGAGCTGCTACACTAATTGCTGTGAAAGTAGCATAAAACTGTTTGATTAACCTTGTTTATGTTAAGAACCAGAGTGCATGTGTGAAATGGTTAAAATTCTGTGTGGATACAGTAACTTGTGTAGTCAGTAATTCTTGCATACAGATATGTTTGGATACATGTGTAGTGCTGTAGACAGCAGCATGTTCAGTAGATTTTTCTCATTTATCTCTTCTATTTTTTCATTTCTAATGGAGTAAATGGTTCCGACACTGTACCTGGCAGGTAACATTCAGTAGGCTAACCACTTCTATCAAGTTAGGGAAACAAGGTGCTTTTAGTGATTTTTCCAGTATGTGCACATAACCTGCTTTTCTGTTAATTGGGGACGAGAAAAGTAATCAGAATTCAAATTTGCTGAAAGTCACTGTTGGGACTTGCACTTAAAAGCCCTAAAACTTCCATACACATATACTGTTCTACCTTTAAAATGGTTCACAAGTTTAATCACCAACTATAATTGATTTTGCAGCTCAAACGGGACCAATGGCTGCAACTCCTTGTCAGATCTTGTGAACAAAGCCACTGTAGCTGTAAGTTTTAACAGACTGGAAAATACCTGAATGTGTCTGAAATAAAAGTCTCCAAGTTGTTTCTGTCTTAGAGACACTGACTTTTCCATAAGTGCACATAATTCAAACAATTTGATTGTGAATAAACTGATGTGGTTAGCTCAGTTCCTCATTCTTTGTGATATGTGGCAATAACAAAATTGTCATATGTGTTCATCTGATCATAGCAACAAAGTACATTTCCCGTAACTTCTTGGCCTGTGTTTGTTTATATGTTTACCATTATTTTAAGAGGATGGACGTAATTGAAAATGGTACAGCCTTTCAGGAAAGACATCTTACTTGAGATATGATAAACTTTGTTGGCTAAAGGCAGTGAGCTTTAGTCCATTTGAGGTCATTATTAATTGTTCCTTGGGTAGTTTACAGAAACAGTTGGATGCATAAACATTATCGTTTTTCACAACTTGTTAGTAGTTGACTTGTCTAACATTCTTTTTTCATCCTTTTCCCCCAGAAGAACAAAGGAAAATACTATTTGGTCAAGCCCTGATAAAACAATAACTTAATGCAGTTAGTTACACTTATTTAGTGCAGTTAATATTAAGAGCTTGTAGGAGTTTCTTTGTATTTACTTCTTTATTCCCCCATCAGCCATTAAAGAACATTCTCATTTTCCACATGAAAGCCTCAGGAGCAATTTCACAGCACAGACCCAACAAACTGAACACCACAAGATTAACTGACTATACTACATTGCATTGCTAGGTTGGGTCTGCCTGTAGGATTTAAATTTGCACTACCTTTTTGAACAACCAAAAACAATTTAACTACATCCCACATGCTTCACAGAGAAAGTCTGTTCAATTTCTTCCTTTCCTAGATTGCATGTTCAAAGTAATTTCTCCTAAATTAAATGTCATTTGGTTGTATTAGAATAATCAGGACAACTTCAGATTTTAATAAGCAAAGTTATTTTAGACTAAAACTATTGAGATGAGTTTAAAAAAAAACAAAACCAACTGCAAAGTCTTAAGGCACAGGGAATGGAGGTAGGAGCATTATAAACACATAATCATATCCAAACATTCTAAATTTTTTCAGCCCTGCTAAAATATAAACTGACTTGGAAATTTTGAAACTGGTAATTTAAATGGGAAATAAAATCTTGAATTATGTTTCATGTCAAACCATGGTTCTTTGTTTAGGCCCCCACAAGAAAGCATTTGATTTTAACAAACCTTATTTTTAATCTGATCAAATACTATAAATGTAAACAATGCATGAAGGCATTGAAAAAACATGGACAGTCTTTGTGTGTTACTGAATGTGTGACAACTTTCATCAAATGGTCCAGATAATTAGAAAATATTTTTTCTTCCAGAGAATCTTTTTATATTTAGTACAACTGATCAAAATAGAACAGTTACTCAACTTTCCTAACTTCAAGAAATAACAGCCTGACTCATAATTACCTTTTTCAAAGCACTTGTACTCATGTCACCATTTCTCAGTCCTGCTCTTTATGTGGAACAAATGGTTTTAAATACCACAATATTGCACTCATTATTTAAAATCAAGTTTTGCTATTTGAGTAGGACTGAGGAGTTGTGTTATAAAATGGCCATTTTATTTGTTTCCAGGTTTTCCATTAATTTATCGTTCTCTTTCTTGAACTACATGTTTTTTTAACCTGCATACCAAGGCTTCTTTTTTAAGTTAACAATTGTGACTTCTAATATCACATTAGTATTTTTGTTTCTGCTGTGCTACTTTGATATTGGCAGGAATCAGTTCAAAGGAATGCTATGAAGTCTTCATTAGGGGACTGTGATACTCAGGCTCTGGGAATTCAGCCAGGGGGAATCAGCTGGTGAAATATTCAAAGCAGAAAAGTGTAGTGCCTCACTTAAATTCATGTACACCAGAGCAGACTGCTGAGGCGTACAACTAGAGAGACCGGGACTACACTTTGTGGTTGTGTTCAGTAAATTCTCTGTCTCGTATATCCTTAAGACTTGAATACTGTTTGTATGAGATTACACTCCAAGGGTGATAAACCATGATGTATTGTGGTTTCAAGTCAAGGCTTGCAAAATTTTGTTGTACATTTATACATCTGGTATAATGGATATAGGGCATGGGTGAGACCAGAGAATAACCTGTGCATGTACAACAGGTATAAGCAGAGAATGCTTCAGGTTGCTTGTCTGGTGGAAGAACTATGTGTTGACGGAGTCAAATGTGTAACTTACAGGGCATTCCTGAGTGCAAAAAATAGTAAAATGTATTGAAAGACCAATTCTTTATAAAGCATATTGCCAGAAACTTAATGGTTATCCTATATAATTCAGGATCCACATTTCAATGAATTCCGCCTAAATGACATCTTAGAAAGGATATAGAAGTAATCTAAGGATCAAGAAGTAATAATCTTACGGCAATATTTTAACTGCCTAAACAGCTTGCTGTAGCTAAACTTATTAGTAACCTGATAAGCGTGCAGGTAACTAATTGTAGGTACTTAATTATAAAATGTAAACATTAGAATTGGCCTCATAGTTCTCTTTTAAACTAAGGGGATTTCTCTCATCAACTGTGACTAAATGGAAAGAAAAAAAGCCTTCTGTAATTCACTATCTGTACTTGTGTATAATTTTATCTGATTTAATCTTGTACTAAACACTGGTACTGCATATTTGAAACCTAGTTACTTAGAAACTATCTTTTCAAAAACCATAGCAAATACACATCAAAGTTGCCCACTTTCCTTAGGCACTCTTTTGTGTGTTTTTGCAATCCAGCCATATCTGGGATGGTCCGGGTTGTGCCCTCTGTTTAAAACAGGAAATAGCCATAGCTGTCTGTAGGCCACAAAGAAAGGTTTTGGGTTTTTTCTTTTATTTCAGCTGTGATTTCTTCTCTCATCTAACAAAAGTCTCTGGGCACATGCAGAAACCATAATAATGAAAGCCTGTATGCTATCAGTTTGTTTCTCTTAAATGTGACTGTCCCTGTCAGCATTAGTTTCCTTTGTAATTTTCCATGGTACTCTGTGTCTCCAAAAGTCTCTCAGTCCCCATCCACAGGCATTCCAAGTCTTGCAGGTCTGGTTTGGTTTTAAAAAACACACACAAATCTTCTTAAAGGAAAACCCTGAAAGAACCAAGTTGTTTGACTCATACTTTTTCCCTTACATGTTGTGTTTTCTGCTCTTGTTGGCTCAGTTGCATCTCCGAGCTTTACCCTGCTGTCTGGATTGCTGTTCTGGTATCTGGAGGGAGCCATGACATAATGGCATTTGAGTTGTGGCCTGTCTATCTTTCTTTACCAAAGACAGTATCAGTTAAAATAGGTCTTCTGGCCATTTAGCCTTTTCATATGCTTGGCAAAGTAGCCTCTACTCACAGCCTAAGTAGATCTACAAGCAACATTAACCAAAGGAAACGAAGAAGAATGGAAGCCGTGTTCCTGTTTAGCAGACAGACTTGGCTGTGCTCACTGATGTTAAAGCAGTGCACCAGAATCCCAGTCTGCTGTCCAGTAGGCTACACTTCCCTACGTTATTTTTCTCCGCTGTACCTCCACCATCATGCATGCATGCGTATGCATGATGGTGTAAGTTAGGGGATATGAACTGAAGTTTCTGTTTACTTTTACTACAATAGCAGTATGAAGTACATGGACAGGAATAGGAAATGGAAAGAGTTAGTACACTGGAGTACGGTATGCAAGCATAGGTGTGTGAACAAATCTGTGAACACCATCCAGGCTTTTCTACGAAGATAGTGCTTGGGACAAAGATTTAGGTGAAGCTGGGTCAACAGAAAAGCAGAAGAGCTGTGACAATGCAGTGAATTCGGATTTCTGTGACTCTCAGAGGAAATACATACATTTGTTTTAAAGTTGATACCGATTACTAAATAACCTTGTTTGAATTTTGCACAGGACTGTGTTGTTTGAGACTCTTTACAAGTCTAATACCGATACCATCTATTTATATATTTATCTAGATAGATACCTATAATATCTACATTTGGATAATTACACATTGTATCCAATACTACAAAATGCAGCATGTTGAGTCACTTTGCAATGGTGTATCTAAGGAGCAAGTCAATAGTGAGTATGCTTTCAGGAGCGGACTGTGCTGTTTGTTTTCCACATGAGATTCCTATTTGTGCTTCAGAAGTGCTTAGAGGAATTCAGTCCTTTGTGCTAGTGAAATGGAATAGAAGTTGGTTATTGGAGATGTCATCCAAAGTTCCTAAAGCATAGCCATAAAATACTAAAACTTCTTCAGTGAAAGGTGGAGTATTCTACCACAAATGTTTCCTTATCTGGAAAGTCTGCATGGTTATTTGTTACAAGCATAAACATAAACTCTGGGTACATTTAACAGGCCATTTTCTTTGCAAAAATTTGGAAATGGTTTTATATTTTGTAGAAGAATGTTGACAAATATGTCCATAAAAAACAGCTGATATCAGTGACCAACATAAATTTTTTCATCTTTTACTTCAGTTCAACTGTACAACACACCTCTCACATAATTTCACTTTTGAGCTTGATCTCTCAATTCTTGATCTGTATGAAGAATATATTTTTAATAACTCACTGAAACTGCTGGGCTTAACCATTGCCCTTCTGATGATACCTACACAAAGCTCTTGGCTTTATCATATATTTTCCAATAAATCCATAGATGTCTCTATAGAAATATTTTTGGGGAAGTGGAGGGTAGAGAGCCTTCAAAAGAAAGAAAAGAAAAAAAGATAAATATTTCTTTTTAGGCTAAACTTTGTTATGAACAAAAACATACTCGTTCTGTCAGTAGGTGAATGATACAGAGCCCATAGAATTTCTGTCACTTCCTTCTTGCTGAGTGTTGGATGCATTTACAAATGTTGTCCTTAGGAAGTACTGTAGATCCTCATCAGCTCAATGAGGAGGTCTCACTTCTACTTTACATGCACAAGTCCATATGGATTTTTTCTTTCTGAACTTGCCCAAACTATCTTTAATAAATATATGCATGTGCAATACACAAACTATAGCCTCTGTAAAATTGTTCAAATTTTCTGTTTGTATACAGACTTCCTATAAAATTATTTTTGAGCTCTACAGAAAATGATGAAGATTTATGTTGGAAAAAAGCACTGGTCAGTAGCGTTCTCTACTTCCTGCAACTCAAGGTCTGGCAAAGTATAAGTTTATAAGTATTACTGAGTTTTTCAAATGTAAAACACCTGGCAATAAAAAGAAAAAATAATTGGCAGATGTGGAACAACAAAATCATTTGTTATTTCCTCAGACTTCTGTGAAGCTCAAAGTTTTGAAGGATTTTCGAGCTCATATTTTTAAGGCTTACATTATTTTTAGATTAGCACCCAACACCTCCATTTTTATTCAGCATATTTTGCTGGGACTTTTTTTCAGCACAGTATTACAACCAAGTACCTGTTACCCATACATTGTTTATATGTATTGTTCGCCTCTGTACTAATACCAGTTTTGGGCAAGCTACAACATTTCTTGGCCTGTGTTCATCTTGCCTCGGGATCTCTAATTCTTGCCAGTTTCTTTTGGTTTGGTGGTTGACTTTAAATAGTGTGTAATTCCCAACATTGCTGGTTGGGAAATGGATGATTTCTGATTGAATTATATAGCCAGACCCCTAAAGAATGAATTCTTATTTTTTGTGATTTATTTACATCAAGTAATTAAGTGTGAATTGTGCCTTACAGCCTGTTTAGTTTTGAAGGTGAAATCATTGTCCCTGTAGGAAAACAGTAGGTGCCATTTACCTTAACATTATGAAGGCTTTTAATACAGCCTTCTGTAGTATCATGGCATCCAAATTGGGGCTAAATGAACTGGATGAGTAGATTATAAGGGAAAAATCTGACTGAACCCTGGTAAATAGTACTGGTAAATGGCAGTACTTCTTGACAGATTCTTGACAGCTGGCTAGATTGATATTCTTCCAAGGCTGATACTGGGGCAATATTCTTGGACACTTTCATCACCATCCCAGGTGATGGGACAAAACCTGGAACTCTGGGGATGACACAGGTTAGTATGCTGGAGGGCAGGGCACCATGATTATAAGCTACCATTTTAAGTATGTATGTGTCCACTTACGCAGCAATGTAATGGACAGCTGAATCCGGTTCATAATTTTTGTTTTGAGAAACCATGAAATTTGTTTATGAAGAAACACCTCTAAGTTTCCATAGGCTTACGTATTGCAAGTTAATTCCATCTTTAGTGGAAATATCTGATTTTGATTTGTTTTAAAATGTTGAAATTGTGTGGCATGTGCAGGGGGTCTATAGAGAGTCTGTATATTGTATTCTGGAGAGATTCCCTATGCCCACACTTCAAGAACAGAGATGAGGAACTCGTCTACTCCAGCCGTGCATAGACCATGTAAATAGATGCAGCAGTGTTTGAGTTCCAGTGATGTATCAGTTAGCAGGGAAGCAAATCTACATTCAGGGAGACACAATGACATGTGAATGTTCAATTCTGTTGCAGTTTGCCAAGAATGTAAATATTTTTATATGGTAATATACTATATTAGATCATTCCCTGGATTCTTCCCCCATGCATTTAGCACAAAGAATGCAGTTTTCAAGCACTCATACCACATACTGAGATAAACCCTAGTTTTCATGTTTCAGGTACTGGCATCAAAGTGAGATATAACCAAGTATTTTACACTGAGAAGTATCATATGTTGGTGTTGAAGTTTAGACCACTAACATATAAGACATATCCAATCCCTTTATTTTTTATCCTAAAACATTATACCCATGTGTTCCCTCTTCCTGAGAAGTGTTTAAATTCTGATGAACTGTCCTATTCCTCTCCAAGTGTTTTATGACTTTCAAGGATGGATTGTAAAACATTGAAACATGGGTGTACTGCCTGCTTCTCTGGGAGATGAGAAAGTAACGGGTTTGTTACACTTTACCTTACATTTACAGTGGTGTAAAAGCACGTTCTGAATGGAGAGAGTGAAGGCATCTAAACTTAAAGGCCAGATAAGCATATAATCAGTTTAATAAATAATTTCATTGCCTGATGTATTGCTTCATGGTAATGCAAAATAATCATATCATCAAGGAGTCATGCCCCCTTAAAATAATTTTAGTGTCTTGACTTCTGCAGGTATATCGCCCATTGATGTATAGAAACATAAGAACCTAAGCAGCTATACAAAAGCTAGACAGGAAAATCGGCCTCAGCCTGAATTGAGAGGCAGAGCTAGAAAGTGCTTACTTTATGTAGAAGACCCAGCAAGGGTTGGAATATGCAGTGAATTACACTTGGATGGCAAAGGTGTATTGGATGGGAGAGAGGACCCTTCAGGACTGCATAGGCAGTCCTCAGACTTCTGAATCTGTGCCTGGAAGTCCTCCTCACCATTGGTATCTCCACATCATTCTGAGTATGCTATAATGAGCTGTTATTTAAGGAGGCACATTTGTCCTTCTCTTTTCTCCCTATTCCTGAAAAAGATGGGAATGAGACTGGCAGTCAACACTCTCCATTTAGTACAGATTTTTATATCTTCTGCCCTTGTAGAAGTAGCAGATGGCTATCCAGAAAGCCTTCTTTCGGGGCATGCTTACCAGAGGTCCATGGATGATGAGTTAGTTATATGGTGTGATCTCATCTCATTATTTGTACTTCTTCGGTTGCATCACAAGAAGCTAAAAAGCTATATTAAGTAAAATAGATGGTCCATGTAAGAAATTGCTTGCCCCAGGGACACAGAAGGACTGAATGGAAAGGAAGATCATGTCTCTGATACAGATGGGAGGAGAGATATGCATCTCTTTATTAAGATGTCATACAGGATATGGAAAAAGTTTGGGGACTGCTGCGCTATAATGAACTTGCTTTCAGAAATTTACTGAAAGCAGCTATTTACTGAGGATATCAATTACAGCCCTCTGGAGTTGAAGGTCAGAGCCGATTATTGCCAGCCTAGAATTAGGATTCTCAATAACTTTGCAGCATTGCTGAGCACCTACTTTTTAACCCTAAATGACATTTATTAAGTTTGCACAGACAGTGGACTGACAGAGTGACTTCCTCATTATTAAATGTGCGTTTTTCTAATCTTACATCATCTCGGTGCTTTATTTAAAACTAAAATCTATATTCATAGTGCAGAGGGCTTTTTTTTTTCCCAACTATTTC